>NC_057765.1:38707558-41107558 GCF_010389155.1 Erigeron canadensis | reverse complement strand
GATGTAGAGAGTATAAAGTTTGATATAATCATATGATGTGTCTTGTATCACAAAAATAAGGTTATAGTGTAATGACTAATGAGTGGAGTAAGGTTTGTATGTCATGTGGTTTTAGAAAAGATGAATTGTGACTATGAACATTAATTACTCGGTGTGAGGAGAAATGAAGATGAAATTCAGAAAATGAGTTATGGAGAATGGAGAAATTTGTATATTTTAATGGAACTTAGAGATCTTATGTCAGTTCTAAAGTTAAAAGTTTATCTGTTTGATCTCAAAGGTCAAGTTGTATCATATACTTTTTACCAAACTAGGCCGTATAATATAGATGTGCAAATTTCAACCAATTTACTTATGAAAGAACTGATTTCGGTTATGTTTTATTTGTAGTGGGTGAAGGAAATGGGTCGCATAGGTCGAAAGTCACCCTAAGTGTATCGATAGTGCATTATGACCCCTGATTAGTTCTGTTCTATAGATATAGGTTATATTTGAAGTAATGCAAGTTCTGTAATCATACTTAACACTTCAATTATTTCTTGACCAATACCCGACCATCCCATTTCGAGTTTCGACTCATACAAAATTATTCATTTTTGACCCATTACCAATCCTGTGTGACCTGCCATTTTGTCACCTTTACCATACAGTATTACAGTAGACTATAGTAAATTGTAAATCCATATACATGTTTTTAAAGCTCTCAATTTGAGTTGAGCTGAAAATAGTAAAAGGTTTGTATTTGTCAAAGCAGGGATGGTGGAGAGAACAAAGCTGAGGCTTCTTCATTGAGCATTGGAGGTCAAGGATTGGGATTGGGGTTAGGGTCAGGTTTGCCTGATTTGAAAAGTAAGAACAAAGGAAAGCAAAAGGTGGCACCAAAAGATTCACATGCTTCAGAGACTCTGAATAAATTGAGAGAGCAGACTAGGGAGACTGTTAAAGGTTTGGAATCTATTGCGGGTTTGAAACCAGGTGGTGTTGATGGATTGGGTGACGACAAAATGATGGAGGATTTGGTCAAGCAGTTTGAGGAACTGGCTCAATCTCAGGTACTTTTGATGACGTTATCTGATTCGATTAGGATAATGCATCTGTGATTCAACTATTATCTCACATTTTTACATTGTCTGTCTTCAATCTTCATATTCTCGCCAATCAGCTACTCAGACTGAAAATGACCCTAATATTGTTTGTTTGTTGCAAAAGACATCATTTCTCATGAGGTTATCTATAGAAAGTTTTGCCAGTATAACCTGATATTGGTTTCTTTCCTTTTGGTAGGATATGGAGTCTATAGTAGAGACTATGATGCAGCAGCTATTGTCTAAAGAAGTTCTTCATGAACCCATGAAAGAAATTGGAGAACGATACCCGAAATGGTTAGAAGACAATAAATCTAAACTAAGCCAAGAAGAGTACAATCGGTACTTTCATCAGCATGAGCTCATAAAGGATTTAAATGTAGTTTATGACAATGAGCCTGGTAATTTTAACAAGATTATTGAGCTCATGCAAAAGATGCAAGAATGTGGTCAACCCCCGAATGATATAGTGAAAGAGCTCGCTCCTGATTTTGATATATCGGCTCTTGGTCAATTGTGAGTGTTTCTCCTTCGTTTATTACCTTCGGTTGAGTTTGTTGATTGTTTATAATAGTATGGATTTATGCTATACTAACAGTTTAAATTGAGATTAGTTTTTATATTTTAATCTGATACTACATCTATTGAACATTGACACTGCCTCACAAAAATGATGGTGGTGCACACTATATGATCCCCAGTGTTTTGTCCGCTTTCCAAGTTTTAAAAATTATTCATGTAATAAATATGATTGCAAACTATATACTAGATAGTAATTTAATTTTTTCAGAAAGCATTTGAATACACTTCTAGCGACTTCTGAAAACGACTTCCAGAAATGTTTGAAAACTATAACAGAGATGCAACTGTCGATACAGTTGGAATAACAATGGTGTTAACTATCAATACGCTAACAAATGCGACATATCAGTTTAGAATTCAAAATTTATCATGTTGAACATCTGATCTGAAGTCGATGGTACTTCTTTAATTGATAAATACTAATCCAATGATTTAATGTATGTTTTTTGCCTTGCAGATCACCTGAAATGATGGCCGATGCTCAACAGAACTGTTGTATAATGTGAAATATATCATGCACACTATGCTTTCTTCCATTTGCTGTATTTTTCTTTTAATAGAATTCGAAAGAAGATAAAGTTAATTGTGTTTCATCTGAATATTTGACCTTTTTATTTTTCGTACCTAATGATCATGCCTCCTTATGTTTCTTTTCAGTTTTCCTAGTTATATACTGCTAAATTATGTCTTTTATTGCACACCATAATACTATTTAATTCTGCAAAAGGCTCATCAAGTTTTATGTTTGTCAAAATATATGAGCATTTTCTATGAAATATCTGCGAAAGGCTCATCAAGTTTTATGTTTGTCAAAAAATATATGAGCATTATGATGATATATGAGTATGTTAGCAAAGTTTGATTTGTAGATATGTCCTGACTCCAAGATCAGGACATTGTTTATAAATATCAAGTTTGGAATTCATAAGCGCAGCTACTCTCTATTCACACTAGCTACTCACGATATGCTTTCTATGATCTTGATTTAGGACTCTATTACCATGTATATCGAGTCTCAAACTTTATGTACATATATGTGATTGCAACATCTAAAAGAAAGTCTAAATTTTCCATGACTAAAATGTTTGATCGTAGGTGCATTTTTCTTGGCCAACAGTCCAACACCAATGCATTATGTTTGAAGTTTGAACAGTCGGCTCTTCCATATGCACATATAAATTTACTCTTCGAATCTGGTTTAGCCTCACAACCCTTCAGTTGGTAAGAAGTAAGAACTAAGAAGTCATATTTTTGTTCCCTGCGTTTCTTGGAGGAATTCAATCTCTTCAATCCGAGGATACCGCTACAAATGAAACGCATTACTGTAATTGATTGTAGAAAGGAAAAAGAATAAATGATACCGTTTATGATCTAGTCTAGATACTTAATACATTGCTTGTTTAAAGCAAAAGGTTAATAAAAACGTAACCACTCTTAAAAACACCACCTACAAAAGAAATATGATATTAAAAAAAATTTTTGCTAACTAGTTAAGAAACATTTAATGAACTTGTTATTTCCTTATTAATCAAAAAATATATTTAATGTGTATTAATTCAACCTAACAATTTTTATTTTTAAATGAATAATTAATACATATTTTTATATTTTAGGAAAGTTAGACTTTAATAAAGACTTCATCAAATGCTTTTTAACTAGTGCATTAGGGGCACTAGTTAGCAAATCCCTTAAAAAAATGTCATTTACTTGTGTAAAAAAAGTTGTAAATTGGAGGGAACACCCCGATCTAACCGCCATGGTTCCGATATGCACAGGCCGTACAATCCGTATCCCATTGAAACCCTTCCACAAAATACCATCACAACGGAATAAAACCTCATGCTTGCAGGCCGAGAGACTCGAATTGCACCCCACTATTGTGTAAGGGGTAAATATGGTGGGGCCCGGTTTTGTAGGGGACGAATTGCTAGACATGAATAGTAGAATTTAAAAAATAAGTCATACTCAGCATACATGTATCATTACTAAACTCCCAACACTATTTTACTTTTGTCTCATTTGGCCGAAGTTCTTTACGGAAACAGTTTTTCACCTCTGGGTAAAAACAAAATTGTTTATATCTCACACTTTCATATCATATCCTGCTCACAAAAATTGGGTCACGTTGTAGTCGTCATCTTTCAAACATACATTATATATTGAAAGAAACAGTTTGGGAAAAGAATAACGAAACTAATTTGTATGCCTAATGATTGTGGTCCATTGGTAAGGTCTTTGACCTTGTGAGAAGCCACTTGAGTTCGAGTCTCACTTGCCACATTTGTGAGGTGGCTTAATAGGGATTTTTCGAGTGTCCTGGTTTCCAGACATACATGTAATTTAGGAGTATGAGTAGAATAGAATGTCGTTCATAAAAAAAAAAAATCAAATCATGTGGCAAGATCAAAAGTAAATATAATGAAAGTAGACATAACTTTAGACATATAAATTAGGTATATGTATCATTATCCAACAATTTATCACAGTATTATAATGAAGCAGGTTTAAGTCCTGAAAAAAAAGAAGAGCTAAATCCCTGTTGCGAGTTTCTCCACCTACTAGGTATAAAGGGTGATAGGGCTCTCTAGTATGGACTCGGTTAAAATAACGTAAGCTACATCCCTATACGAAATGATCCCTTTTAAAAATTTTTTTTTTTGATTCTGTCGATCTCATCTCAAATTTACATAACAAATTTAAAAAATATAAATATAAATATTAAATAAGTAGATAATAAAATACTAGTATTATTTTATAATTATATCATCAATATCATCATCATCGTCATATCTGTTGCTGCGATTGTAGTTGTATAGAAATCAATCAATCAATCGTCATCTCTCTCGTTATTTCTCGATCGCCTACAGGTAAACAGTCGCTACTAATTCGATTTCTAATTCAAATAAATGAAATTAAATATCTATCTCGATCTCTATTCTCATCATTTATATCTATAATAATAATATCTATATATCTATGTATCTCAACCCTAATTTTTGTTATGCATCTAAGAAGATCAATTAAATTCATTTTTATAATTCTCATCATAAAAATAGTTTTTGTTTATTTACTTTTTCAAGTTAGTTTTGCTAGGCAGTATTTTTGGATGGATCAATTTATCGAAAAAATCGGAGAGTATGTGTGAGAGTGTGATAAAAAGAAGATGGAAATTTGTAGAGTGTGATCTTATATATATCTTGGTTATTATATGTATATGCCGAGCTAACGGTTTGTATGTATTTTGTCATTGTAGTAGTCGGTGTATCTTGTGAATCAAATGGCTAACCGAGCTCAAATCCCTAATAACAACTCTGCACTTATCGCTATGATTGCCGATGAGGTAAATCAAATGTTTTACAACTGACGTTTACGTATGTTTTTTCGTGCGGCATTTTAGTACTGCTTGTCTGGTTGCGTTCCGTGCTTAGTTTTAAGAAAAAAGCATATCCATTTCATTCATTAGGAGCCGAGTGGAATGGATGAGCGTAAACTTCAACCGGTTTTATGACTTAGTCTTCTAGTTTTAAGTCGATGTAGAATTGACTTTGTATTCTTAACTTGTGTTTAGGCTCGTCGATAGTCTTAATTATTGGAAACATACTAGATTAGTAGGATAGTACCTTCATAATAATTAATAAATGACACCCCTTTTTTAATTTAATTTACAAAAAATGCCATTTCCATTCAAGAAATTGTGGTATCTATGCATTTGGACTAATTCAGTGTCATAATAGTCATGTTCTGTACCAAATAAATATCTTGCATAATGCATTCGAGTCCTGCAGTGTTAATAGTTGGGCTATTGGCATGATGGGTTGGATCTTGGGTGGGGACCGCTGCCTGCGGTGGTGGACGTAAAGTGAAAAAATGAGAAATTGTTCTATATGCTTAAGATGAGGTGGTTGTAGAAAGTTCAGCCCTCTCTTTTAACTTTTCCTCCAACAATGTAACAAATAGCTATTACTAAGAGTTGGGAAATGAAATTTTGATTAAAGTTTTGATTTTCTGCAGCTATATGATTAATTTCATGTTCTTGTTTTGTGAGATTGATGATACAATATTCTTAAAATAGTTCGTATCTGATGTAGGACACTGTAACTGGATTTTTACTTGCTGGAGTTGGAAATGTTGACTTGAGGCGGAAGACAAATTATCTGATTGTGGATTCAAGTATTATTTCTTTTATCAACATCCTGTTGAATTTCACATCTAGTTTCTTGATGCATGCAAGTGTAGAAATTTTGTTGTTGTGCATAATCAATTACTCATGTGAGAAAGTTAGATGACAATCTAGTTTTCTATAGTGTGCTTCTTATAGCAAGAAAAAATATAAGATATTTATTAGCAAGCACTTCACATTAGGTGTTAGTCCGAAAATGCAGTCCCCAAAAGCTTAAAGTACCATCGGTAGATAATCGACTTAAATTTATGCAGTCATTGCCGATACTTTCTAATCTTGTGCTATAACCATGGAATAAGTCATGAAAACTTATCGTTCAATGCTTATATTTCACTAGAAATTCAGGGGTAGCTTGAAGTACACTGTACACATATATCATAAGTTTTCTCAGACTTAGCCCCAGCTGGTATACTAGTGGCCTCTGATTTGATCAGTTACTATCAAGTTCTATAAATTAATGGTTTTGAGTTTGGGGTTGGGTGTTAGTATAGTGTGATTTTTGGAGAAAACCATATGTAATCATGACAATTGCTAATCTAAACTATTTTTATTCCATATAAACTAATCGAAGCACTTTTAATACTTGCTTTTATAAAAGGGGCAATGTTGTACCAGGCAAATAGTTTTAACTAATTGTTTGGCCATTTATGAAGTATCTAAACATTTTTGCTAACTACGAAATATATGACCATTTTAGGCCCAAACAATTAACTTTTGGTATGCTGGAGGTGGGATATTGGTATTGTGATTTTAGTTTTTTCCAAAAGTTTAGATGCTGCAATTTTCACGGGACACTTTATTATCCTTATTCCAACATGTATATCGATTTTTCAATTAAAAATATGGGAGTCATTAGACACAATATGTTCTTGACCTATGGCTTCTTAATGAGCACTGACATTCCAGTGAACATATATATGTGAAGGCATAAAACAAAATGCCAAGACTGATTAGTTTCTTGCACTGTTTCTAAATTTGGTAAACAACACGGTTCTTTTTAGTATCACTTCGAGTTTGCAATAAATATTGTTGTGAAAAGATCATCATGAGGTATGATAAAAGTAGGCTTTTTGCTAATGGTAAGCTGATATTTGGTAATATTGAAGAATGCAGGAATCACGTATTTTCTTACTTGCATTTTTCCACAATAATTGCTCAAGTTTCTTTTGCTGCTTCGTAACATTCTTTATATTTTTTTTCAGAAACAACCGTGAAGCAAATTGAGGACTCTTTCAAAGAATTCACTACAAGAGACGATGTAGCGATAGTCTTGATTAGTCAATATGTAAGTATTTATTCTATTACAGTACTAATATATCAATATCACTACCGCATTATGATAGGCTTAATTAATATTATGATTATTAAGTAGAAAAGTGAAAACAAGTTTCCAGGTTCATATGCAAGTTTTACCTGAGCAATGCGTAGAACTGATGAGTGGTTTACAAATCCCTAACAAGCACCTTATTATCGGGAGTTATGAGACACTTTTTGTCATTTTGAGCAGTTCATGTAATAGGTAGTTAAAATTGTTCACACTAGCATTATTAAAAAAAATGTTCATGTTAAATCAAAAAATGGTTATAGTAGGCATGAGCATGGGTCAAAACCTGGATCGACCGTGCAAACCCGAAACCTGGCAGTGCAACAAAATTAAACCCGTGACCCGGACCGTTACCCTATTGGGCCGGGCCGTTCGGTTCGCGTTCGCTTCTCGGGTTTAAGGATATTTGTTCATCATGTGCCAAAACCCGGCCCGACCTGAAACCCCATAGTGCAACAAAAGCGACCCAGTGACCCGGCCCATTACCCTATCGGTCGGGTTCGGGCGGGCCAAGTCTCAGGTTTTCGCGTCATATGCTCATTCCTAGGTTATAGTAATATAGAGTGGAGCCGACCTTGCTTTTAAAAAAATCACAAAAAGCTGGATTAGTCACCTCATTTTTACAATAACGATGTAGTGTGAAAAGCTGTTTGCTCTTCATTTTAATTTTTCTATCACAAGAAGTTAATGATGTCCTTCACAGGTTGCAAATATGATAAGGTTCTTAGTCGATAGCTACAATAAACCAGTCCCAGCAATTTTGGAGATTCCTTCAAAGGACCACCCTTATGATCCTGCACATGATTCTGTGCTATCGCGTGTCAAGTACCTCTTCAATACTGAATCTGTTGCCGGTGATAGGCGTTGAATGAAAAAATATTTATCAAAGTCACGTTTCTTCAACCTGAAGCTGTGTGATTACCTTGAAGGAAATCTAAGCACTAGGGGTGTATTCTAAATTCAAATTCTTGCAACAATAAAATGCATTTTATGTATTAGGAAGTGAGTAAAAACATCAGGCTCGATCATCATGTCGGTCTCTAGTAAAATGGTTGGTTTGAATTGTGAGATTGTTTTAATCTTGGACTGGTTGTCTGTACTTCTATCTTTTTGGTCCATTATATAATCGTTTATAAATTATACTCGTATATATTTATATCCTATAAACAAAGTTCGAATGTTTGTAATAATTACACTAAAGGATAGAGTATAATGAAAATTTTTCTCTTATTTCTAGAATAGAATCTTTAAGAATAGTTATGGCTTTAGACTTTAGTAGTTTATTAAGATCTAGAGTTACATCTTAATATCTTATGGATGTCAAAACTAAATGGTAACTTGCATAGTTGCATGATGAATGTCTATATGACATAACCGTAAAGTTGTAACGTTTAAGGCAACGAATATATGATAAGTGTAACATATGATAACTTGCATGATTTGGGATTATCGTTCTTGGCCGAAGGGCTTATATATATTGACAATATTGACAAAGTCCTTGAGAAGTGTAACGTATGTAAAACTAGTATAATTCAACGTCCGCGTTGCGGACTGCAATGATCGTAAAACATGATAAAAGCAAAAAAAAACAAAGAAAACACTGGTCATCCCATAGTCTTTGGGCGTTGTCCTGGAAAAAAAAAACTCATGGTAATTAAGGAGTTTGTGTGATAAAAAGTAAAGAGACTAAAACTTTGGTGACAAAAGTTAGAAAAATGAAAATTTTAAAAGTAAAGAAAATAAAACTTTCGTGCCAAAAGTAAAAGAATTAAAGTTATACGACAAAAAGTAAAAAGGTTAAAAGTTTCGTGCCAGGAATGGAAAAAACTTGTTGTTTTAAAAAACAAAATTTATATGGTGAAAAGTAAGATAATGAAACTTTCGTGGCAAAAATAAGAAAAATAAAAGTATAGAAAGTAAATAAAACAAAACTTTTGTGCGAAAAGTAAAAGAAGCGAAAGTGATGTGGCAAAGGTAAAAGGACGAAAACTTAAGTAAATTTATGTGATCAAAAGTAAAAAGAATAAAATTTTCGTGTCAAAAGTTAAAAAAATGAAAGTTTAAAAACGAACTAAACCAAATTTTTCGTGCCAAAAGTAAAAGAAATAAAGTTTTTTGACAAAAAGTAAAAAGGTTAAAAGTTTCTTGTAATTGACAAAAGTAAAAATAATAATAAAAAAAAAGGTTATGTGAAAAGTATGATAATAAAACTTTCGTGATAAAAGTATAAAAAGTAAATAAAAGAAAACTTTCTTGAAAAAAGTAAATAAAACGAAAGTGATGTGACAAAAAGTAAAATGGAGGAACTTTAGTAAATTTATGTGATAGAAAGTAAAACAAATGAAACTTTCGTGGGAAAAGTTAGAAAGATGAAAGTTTAAAAGCTAAATAAAATGAAACTTGCATGCGAAAAGGAAAAAGTTGTAACATATTGATTGGAAACTCAAAAGGAAAAAAGCATGAAAAAAACCCAATAGGTAACCCGTGATTGAAAACCCAACCGAAATGCGATATGACAAAATCTGATTAGTAGTTCAGGATGTGTGATGGACGAATAATAACTCGCCACATAGGCGGTTACTATTCATCCTTGTTTATTGTTCATGTTTCAACCTTCATTAATATATAGAACCCGTAATTGAAAACCCAAACGAAATACGATATAACAAAATCTGATTAGTAATTGAAAATATGTGGTGGACGAATACTAAGTCGCCACATAGGCGGTTACTATTCATCTTTGTTTACTGTTTCAACCTCCATTAATATATAATTATTTAATTAATATATAGATATAATTGCTCACCATTAGTTTCCCTTGTGTTTAAAGATGACAAGTTTGTCTTATATCCAATTGAGTTGAAAAGTGGTGAGATATAAATGAGACTTATATATAATATGCTTCTACTATATATAGGAAGCCTTGTGTATGCTAAGTATGTACAAGCCCTCATAATAAACACACGTAAATCAAACACAATAATTTGATAATCTCAATTAAAAGAACACTATGGTAAGTACCAGTTGCGGAACCAAGAATCCGAATGACCCTAGGCCGTAGCACAAAAGTTTTAACAATAGCCTCATATTTATGTAAAGTAACACTAATTACTAGACTGTTGCAATTTTTGAGCATTTTTAACGATTTTTTGTTTATTTTTACCATTTTATAAGAGTTTTAGTATTTTTGTTAGTTTTATTTTCCATTTAGTTACTAAAATACATCTCTATAAGCTTATTGCTGTAAAAAACTTTCAAAACTTTAAAGTCATCCACGTTAACCGGTATTCCAAATTTCGTTGACCCGTAACACCATTAAAAAATAAATAAACGTATTTCGTAAAAATTTACACTACCTGAGTTGAACGGACCCATAGCCCGGACTACCTTTCGGCTTAATGTAGTTCTGCCCTTGAAAAGTACGCAAGTCTATAAAACTAGGGATTTGATCGATGACCCTTGTTTATTAGCCCACTTTATATAAAATTCAAACATGAATTAACACAAAGACGTACTTCTATATTTACCATTACTTTCATGTTAAGATTTCTAAACATTTTGGCCGCTTTCCAATGATCGATCCATTTCTTGATTGAATTGGTAACGTCCAAATATGCCTGTTAGGTATGCTTAATTATGAGGGCATGTACATACTTCGCATACACAAGGCTTCCTACAGTTGAAACATAATTAATGTAATAGTGTTTACTGTTTAGCAAAAAATATTGTGCTTTAAATGTAAGCTAATTATTTACGCCATTGCTAAACGTGGACTGGAAGCTATTTTTACAAAACACACATCACTCCATTACAATAAAAGTAGAAAATACGTACACATCAATTATAGTTCATTAGTTCATAGTAATTTCTTCTCAAGTACAAAAGTTTAAATTACCGATTACAGTTCAAGTTTGCCATTATTAGCAATGTAACAAACAACTTTTGGCATCTTAATCAAGTACTGTATATCTGGGATTCTGGGTGTTGTATATACTTTTATTTCAACTTTCAAGCTCAATAAATCCTCTTAAACAAAAACTACCTTATAAACTTAGAGGGCCACCATTGACATCGTATGCAAGCTTTGTTCATCATTTACAAAAGCCATTGATTGTGCACCAATAACTAGCCTATCATGGACTAGTCGAAAAAAGCGGCCCCATCTTCTTTCTCGGTTTTCCTCCAAGGCGATGTGTCGCAACTGAAAGACAAAAAGTCTTGAATCACGGATCATGGATTTAACAATGTCTTGGATTGGTCTCAAACTCAATATTACTTTCAAAAAGAAAGGCCATATTAATGTGGCTAGAATTGGTGTATTTGCAACTTTATGGAACTTAGAAACTCCCAAGAGTTTTATTTTGGCTAGAACAAGAATATGCATTTTTTTGGTGTTTGATTATGCAAAGAAATTTGAGATATATATATATATATATATATGGAAGTTTGTTGAAGAAAAACGTGTGTTACTGTGTACATATGTGTGTTATACTAATAGGGAAGCAGATATAATTAATGAAGCCAGGGCATATGCTAGTAAAAAGCATGAGATAGTTTTAGGAATGTGATAATGAGCCTTTTAAGGTTTTTTTCATAATAAATCTTTGCGTACGTGATACATTATATATTAAACAGATTCAAAAAGGTATATGATTAGTTGGAAAATTTGGTATTAATTATTTAATGTATGATTTGATCATGGCAAGAACTGTAGAATGTTGTGAATAAAATTTACCTATTTGGAAAAAAATAATATTTAACAGCTATCTATTTTAAAATGATTTTGAATAGAAAAAAGCTTCTAATGTGTATACATTTATTTATTTATTACTTGCAAAGATTGTAATTAGCAAACCCAATGATTTTTGGGGTAATTTTTTTAAAGAAAAATACATAAAACCGAGCTCCACCGTTTGACCAGTTCAATTAACCCGGTTAGCTCAACCTATTCGAGCGATAAGCAAGGAAAAAATCTAGTTCGACTTAAAAAACATTGAATACTATTTTAACGTTGTTCTGTATCTCAACCATTTGTGCTAAATTGTGTGTTAAAATAGAACATTACTACGAGAGGTCGCTAGTGTATGTTGAAAGGCAACTTTTTTCATTTTTTCTCAAAGTATTTCTTAAAATACAATATATTTATCACTAATAAAGCATATACAACTTACGATGAAGCGTAAAAATTTTTATTTAAAAAATAGTGTATTACTAAAGCATAAAAGCAACGACAAAAAATGAGAAGTGTTTTATAGTTTAGGATTTTGTTAATTTATATGCTCTTATTTCTTAAGGCAAGCTTGAATGCTTGATAGAAAAAGTAATTGGCCCACGATTAGACTCCATGGACCAACAGGGCTTATTTCTTAACTGCCCCCATCATATCTTGGCCCAACTTTGTATAACTCTCCACGTATCCGGATTGGCTAAAAAATGTGACCTGCATGATAACATGAACAAACTTGCATATTTGAATACATAAGAAACACACCAAATTACTACAAGTCTAAATGATGAAATCTCAAATAATCTATCCCACTCCAAGGACCTCATTTTAGCTCAGAATTTGACCCCACATAATGCTGATAAATTACAACTTTGCCAATCCATCAAACCATCCTGATAAATTGCCATCCCATCCTAATAACATAAATACATAATACACTTCCAATATTCATCCAAAAAACACTTTTGCATTTACAATGCTAATATCCTACTTAAAGTTATAACATTTTCAAAAAATGCAATTTCACAGCTATCCCCTCTCCATAAAAATTAGCCAAAAGCATAGAACTTGATATCCCAAAGCTCATTTCTCAGCCACAGATAGGACATTTCATTATTATAGCTCTCCATCTATACAAACTATGCAATAACTTACCAACAAAAACACAATTGAAATCAAACTCCTCTCCCATACCCTCCTGCCATTTAGTATATGAGGCCTTCCTTACACCCATTAGAGCATTTTTCTGAGCTGACAAAACAGAAGATAAGAATGCATCCAACAAAAACCATATTTACTTGTAAATCATTACACCAAAAGTCGTCCACTTTACTCATCCCCACCTTACACTTCTTCCAACTAGAAACCAAGTACACATTAATAATGCCCTCCCCAAAAAAATATAAAGGCTCAACAGCTTCTGACTTTACAAAATTACCATAACAATCATCATACCAAATATTAACAAGATACACAAAACTAATGTCCTCCCAGTTCAACCACATGGTCCACCAAATAAGCAACAGAAACATTCCAATATAAGGTAAACACAAGTACTACTGTACTAGATCAGTAACAAGGCATTTCCCCCAAGAAAAGGCCCCAAAAAACCCGTTACCCAACCCAGAAAAAAAAAGTTCCAAAAAATCACACAGACACACAATCAAAGGAAACAAATCCAAAGACCCACCCAACTCTGGTTCTCCATCTACACCAGAAAAAACATAAAAAAGTTTAAAGCTATATTTAAGTACAACGTAACATGATACCATATTCTTTCAAAACATAGGACATAGTAAAGCAATTTAAAGCAAGTTTAAAGGGCTATAACATGATCACAAGATGTGTTCATATAGGATAACCGCTATAGAGTTATCAAAGTTACCATATCCACAGGCAAAAAAGAAGCATTTTACAAAAAACACTAAACTAATGTCTAGAGATCTGAGTTTCTGCTACATGAACATATGGGCCAAGATTTCAAGGAAACTCTTAACTCATATATAAGTAAAACTAAAGCATAATCAATGACTCGATGTTGATAACCACAACTCAATCAATGATTCGGCTTGGAACAGGCTTGCCATGATTATTTGGGTGATCAAGAAGAAGTAAAGTTTCCGTGTATGGGCTTACAAACAATGAACCAGGTGCTCCATAAATCCCAAGACTATCGATATTTTTGGAGTGTGGTTCATAAACTGAAAGTAACACTGGTCCGTCATGGTCATCCACTGGTGTTCCCACGATAGGTTTGCCACATTTCTTAAACCCTAGTGTCTCACATAATATTGCATCTTGTGTGCTAATAGTGTATAGCTTTGTAAATAATCTATGAACATTATCCCCCACCATCATCCATACGGCACAAATTTGTTTCTGTACCACAGCCTCATTATTGTATTCAAGCACGGCAAGAGACTCTCTTAATTAGCTTAGAAATGCCAAAATATTTAGATTATGCCACACACTTATTCTTGCAAATATTTCACTTTTCATATCAAATGATCGAAACGATGAGATCGATGGTCCAAACCCTCATCATAAGCATTCCAATACATAAACCCATTGACGTCAACCTGATGATCTAAAAACTTAATCGAATCACCAGGCGGATAGCTTATTGGGATGGTCCAAACCCCCTCACTTAATCTAAATACCTCGCACGTCCAATTCTCTCCAGATTGGCCATCAATCTTGACAATCATAGGGTCAAACGTATCGGGACAAACCCCGAATCCTAAAAGACTATAAAAACTACTCGTATCATAGTGCCCACCCACATCATCAAGAGCAATGGACTTGTTTATAGCAGGATTCCATATAACAATCAACTTACTAAGAATGTAAGGGTAAGAATCACCTCGCCATATATAAAAGCAAAACAACCCCTGAGAACTACCAACTACTCTCGGCTTTCCGTCAAGTAGTTTAAATGATTCAGGAATAGTGGGAACAAACTTTTGTTGTGGGAATGTGATGTTATCAAGAATTGAAACAAGTTTTAGCTCCTCGGATTGATTTGTATGATCGTCGTACCTTATAAATAGATTATGTGGTCCGGTTCGAAGGACGTTGTAATCGGTCATAAACCCGGAGCTTTCCATAAGCGATTTCCAAGATTTTGATACTATTTTGCATCGAATCATTAGCTTTATTATTATGATTTGTGTTTGGATTTCAAAAGGTATGTATAATGACATCTTTGATTTGGGATTGAATTTTCTAGAGTTCTTCATTATAAATGGTCAGGAAGCAGGAGGTACGTGGGGGACAGGGAAAAGAAAGGTAGAAAAAAATTACTGTATATATATATATCTATGTCTATACTCCGTAGCCCGTATAAAATAAAGGAGGCCTGCATTTTACCAGTATAACCCCCCAAATTTACCTAATTGCATGACGCGTAGTTTTTCTATTGGATAATTGATTTGTGTAAAACTCATTTTATGCCCATTGTGGGAGACGGAGGTTGAATGCATTAACCCAACATGGGCTTAATTTGTGTGGCTAAAGTGCTAGAGCTCGTGGGGTATTAATCCACCATCAAATATTGCCGTACGTTTTGGTCTTAAAAGAAATCATCTTTTAACTCTTTCATCTTGCTTACATCCCGACCCAAATGGTAATCTATTGTGAGACCGGTTCGTTGTTGAGTCTTATTTTTATAGGATTAACGTTTGAAAAAATATATTGCAATATTTTATGAGATAATGATCCGTGATGAATGTGATGACCAAAAAAGAAATTATATTTGTCTCTTGAAGTATAGTTTAATAAATGTTCGTTTTGAGTCTCCGGTCAGTAAAAGTGACCGTACTTGACTATCGCCATATATTAATACTCGTACTTACATTGGGCGGATAATATAGACGGCAGACTTGTGTTTCTTTAAGTTGGTATTAGTATTTAGATATAGAGATTGATAAATCTTTATCAATTTATCATATCTTTGATAAATCTATCATCATTATCATTTAATCATTCTTAATGGAGTAACTTCTATTATTGGAAAAAACTTATGTATAAGCTTTTTATTTATCATTGGAGTAAATTATTAACATCACCTCTCTTCTTAACTTAGTTATTAAAAAATATTTAAAAAACTTTACCATCGAAGCAATAGCTTTATATAAAGTTTTATAAAATGCTTATAACAAATATCTTGACCATTAGAAGTTCTCTTATATGTTAGACGTATGCACGCATGTTGCGGCGACGAAGAGTGGTTGTAGCAACGGCGATGGTGTTGGTGTTGGCGGTGACTGGTGAGCGGCGACGACATTCGTACCGTGGTTATTAACAACGATTGATGCAATAGATGTACTTTGGTTATTCTAAAAGTTGAGGAATATATCTATAATTCTATTAATACAAATTGGATCCCTTAAATTTAACACTTTTTATATTATTTCCAAACTACCCCTAAGGCCTTAAATACCCGAAACACATCCACGGTCACTTCTCTTTCCCAGTCATACACAATATCTCCATATCACAGTGATCTCCATTTTTTAAAAAATATTCGGTTGGAAATTATCATCTTAATAGCACCTCACATGTTGCACACTGCCTCCGCTGCAACGCACGAATACCCTTATAGTATACTATTATAATATATTTCATTAAGGCTTAGTTTGATAAATTATAGATGTGATGGTAAAATACAGTTTAGATGTGAAAAGTAAAAATGCTTTTTTTTTTATTAAATTTTGTTGAAAGAGGGAGAATAGTTGTTTTTGCCTATATATCCTCTTCAAACGAATCTGACCATTATAGTTCATCTAAAAAGACGATTTCAAAAAAAAACTCAAAACAAATAGGTAGAAGTACTGAACATGCGAGTCATCAATCTGGAAAAGAAAAATACTACTTTTGAAGAAAGAAAAAAAAATCCTAACACAAAAAACCACCTTATTATTAAATTAAATATATTTGCTATATCAAATTAATATATATATATATATATATATATATATATATATATATATATATTAAAAACAAAGATACGAAAATGCGTGAAAAAAATAGTAACGAGCCATTTTATTTTCTTTGGGCCCGTTTTTCATTTTATTAATGGGTCACTTCATTTTATCTTGGACCATCTTATATTCTTAATTTTGGGTTTGACAAATTATGTTTTGATACAGAAATGCGTGAAAAAAATAGTAACGGACCATTTTATTTTCTTTGGGCCCGTTTTCATTTTATTAACGAGCCACTTCATTTTATTTTGGACCATCTTATATTCTTAATTTTGGGTTTGACAAATTATGTTTTGATCTTATAAATTACTTCCAATTTGTTTACAAAAGATCACTTATTTTAATTGCATATTATTATTTTATAAGTTTGTAATATTTTTAAGATTATCTCATCTTATTACATGTGAACTATTACATAGTATATATATACACATAACAGTAAGGCGTATGTTTTGAATATACACACCTAACCATCTCCGAAAAATTTGTTTGCAATACTTATTAGTTTCAATGTTATTTCGGTTGATGTTTTATTATTATGGATTATTTTTGTTTCACTTTCTATTTTCAATGATTTGGGAAATTAGCTTTAATTATGTTTGTATTTTTATTTTAAATATTCTACTATAATACTTATTATATTTTAGAATTTATATAATATATTAATCTGTTATAAAATTATACTGTCGATTTAATCTAATTTATAATTGTTTACTCATTAAAAAAATAAATATCAACCCAGGTTTATAAAAGCATATAATAATTTTTACATAGTACGAAACACAATAAATATAAAGTCTCCCGAGGCAACGCCCGGTTAATGTATCTCGTTATTAATAAAATAAAAAGAATGATACAAATATGATATTCAAGAATATTAAAGGGCTATTTAAGTATGTTTGTATTAACTGTAAAATAACGCCTTTCACACAAAATGTTCTTAAAATGACATCACCTATAAAAAACAAGGTCCAACTCTTACCCTTTACAAACATAGTTTCTTCTGACCCACGTTCTGCTGATCCATGAACCACACGCCCAAACCCATCCATCATCTCACCCTCACCTCCCTCACCAACTTGAAGTCTTGAACAATAAGAAAACCCACCCCTAAACCCCCCAATACAAAACCCCCTTTTTCAAACCCCAAAAATCACAATAAAATTAAAAAAACCCCATTATTCTTCTCGATGCTTAAATCAATCTTTATTTGATTAAGAAAATACCCTTTTCGATTCTGTGTTGATAGAACCCTAAAAAAGGGAATCTTGGCCCGACCCAAATGACAGAAGAAATTGGTTCATCGAATAATAAAGAATTATATGCTTTACTTCATGTTTCCCCTGAAGCTTCTGATGAAGAAATCCGTAAAGCTTATCGCCAATGGGCCCAAATTTATCACCCTGATAAATACCAAGCTCAACAGGTAATATATGTTTATTGTGTCAATTTACTGAAAATAATTTTATGATGGGTTTTCTTCTGTTTTTAGCAGTAGTAAATGTTATTGGATGGTTGTATTGGTTTTGTTATTTCCTGTTTTTATATATATATATATATATATCAATATATGTGCATATGTGTGTGTATTAACTGGAGGTTCTGTTATTGTTTTAAGAAGTTATTGTAATTTTTTTTCTTTTTTATTGTATTGTAATGGTAATGATACATATGAAATTATAGTTTTTATGTTTAGGTTGATATTGGTATAGGTTTTGTTTTGATTTTGGTAATAATTCGAATGTCTTGTGAATGTCGGTTAGTTGTGATGTGTTTTACTTTTATGCACGGAGAAATAGTCGTTGACATCGATAAGAAGTTTTTTGGGGATGAGAAATTTGAAGAACACATTATAGTTGTTAAAAAATTATCGAAATGGAAGAATTTAGATATTATTGATATTTAACAAAATTTGTGTGTATTTTGAAAGTGGCAACTCAATATTCCTAGTGTATTTACTATATATGGAAAAGTAGCAGGGTAAATAGATACCACTTCATGGGGAAAATGTACAATATTCACATAATAAGCTCCGTATCCCTATGATTGTTTTACGATATTGTTTCCAAAGGTTGATTAATTTTGTAAGGAAATATGAATTATATCAGTGTACCAATTACATAATAACTCAAAAACGCTGTCATTTTAGGTTATTGATCTATTATTGTGGTTCTTTTTACTTAGTTATTCTTAATGTAGCTAACGGCTTTTAAGCACAAAGGTTTTCAGTTTCCTTAGAACTATTAGTAATAAAACCAACTTTTCAGTCTTTCATTCATATGTTTATATATTGTTTTCCAGATGAAGGAGGTAGCTACAGAGAACTTTCAGAGGATATGTGAAGCTTATGAGATATTATGTGACGAGAATAAGAGACAAATATATGATATATATGGGATGGAAGGGTTAACCTCTGGCTTGGAACTTGGTCCAAAGTTAAATAAAGTGGATGAAATCAAGGAAGAACTCGAAAGACTAAAACGCAGAAAAGAAGAAGAAAAAACGGCTGCTAATTTTCAACCTTCTGGTGCAATGTTTGCACAGTTATCAGTTCCAAGTTTAATGGCCGGGCATGGTCTTATGAGAATGTATGGATTCTGATTCTCTACTACATATATTTAATAGATTAAACTGACAAATTTTGGTATTGACATTTATTAGTTTTTTAATTGCTTCAAGATTTGGTAGTCTTGTATCCTCATTAAAGTTTGTAGCAAAAATAGTAGCAAGTTAATATTTGAGCTTCGTAAATGGCTTTGGTTGAAAAGCACATTTAACACCCCTTTTGAAGTTTAAAATAATGTGCTAACGTAAGTAAGAATTTTAGGATGTTCGTACGTATTTGACACTTGGGATGACTCTCAAGCTTTTGACCTGTTTCTTTTTCTAGGTAAATATCCTTTAGTTGAACCCATCTGACCCGTTGGAGATAAAACATGACCAAAATGACCCATGTGTAGGTAAATGCTCTGAAATTGCCACTACAAAAATAAATGTTAGTGCTCTACTAGCTCTCCTACTGCTGAGACCTGAAAATGTACAATAAGTATTATGAATGCGAAAGACAGTAAAAGAATAAAGAATAGCTAAAGACAACTTTGACATTTGAACTCAGAATTGTAGAACTAATTAGAATAACATGTCTTTTTTTGGGGATTTGTAAGCATTTTCTTTCTCTTGATACCATATAATTAGAACCCATGATATAAATGTTAAACATACACTAGATTCTACCTCCATTTTGAATAAAGTCAAATAATATACCTTTGCATGGCTTTCCAATATAATGCAAATCTTGCTAAATTTGCAGAATATCGATGCACACTGAAATCCAATCTCATGTATCGAAAAACAATGTTATTGCTTTTGGTGGGACTCTCGCAGTAAAAGGAAGTGTTGGTTCTGCAGATGCAAATGCGGTGTTTAGGCATCAGTTATCTCCCGCATCTTCCATAGAAATCATGGCTTCTGCTGGATTGCGTGGATTGATAGGCGTACAGACATCTCGGTAGAAAATCCCATATATTGTTTTTTTTTGAATATTTATGAAAACTGTGTTGAGTTAGTTTCTTGTTGAAGGTCTTCTTGATTGCTCTTTTTGTTGCTTTAGCCAGCTGTCTCGTCATTGTAACGCAACGATGGGACTTGCCATGTCACTAAGAGACGGTTCGATAAATCTTTCTAATTCTTGGAACCGTCAGCTCTCCCCTACAACAAATGCAAATGTAAGTTTCTCTTCTGTTTAGCCTTTTCAAATAAAGCTTTGATGGTGGTGTATCTCACTATTTAGATGTGGAATGTGGAATAGGGATTTTTATGAAATATTTGGTTGTGGATTTTTTTTTTATTGCGCTTTGTTTGGTGAGTACATACAGAGAGTCTACAGTTTAGAATATTTGTTGTTTAGAAGATTAAAGCACGGTTTTCTGATAAAAGTTGATTAACGTAAGAAAGCTTGAGCTCTACATTATTTCTTTTCCTAGCGAAGCCTAAAAGTTGATTCTGATCTAGAAGTTTGCGTTTCTTGTTGTGCATAAATCTTTTGTTAATGTCTTTTTAGCATTATTAGGTTATATCATGTTTCCACTTTTTCCAGATAGAGCTGAGTTTAGGCACAGACTCCTCGATTGCTGTTGGATGGCGAAAGAAAGACGAAAAGATGGCTGCAGCTGGAGAGATTAGGGTAATGTTTTTAGTTATATGTCCTTTGCTGTCAGTTGTCGTAGCTGTAAACGTGTTGAAATGGCTGCCTTTTGTTAACTTTTAAAAAGAACATATAAACTTGACAATCTGTATGTCAAACTTGTTGTTCAGATGACCACTGAGTCTGTCATCGTTTGAATATTTAGAGGTCTCTTTTGTCAACTTCATAATTATAATGCTGTACATGGTTAGCATGAAATCTTACTGACAAATGCAATTTCTTTTGTATCAATATCCAAACTGAAAATTTTACATTAATAAGTGTGCTACTTAATAAAGAACACTGGTAGTAGCGGTTTTGGAGACCGACAGTCAGGGGGTTTGCCTAGAAGCAAACACCCTTCTACATGTTTTTATGTTAATGCTAAAATTGAAGCTATGAAGGAAGATCATTTAGCTTTGTAATGATCGTGACTTTCCTAAATTATAGATTGGTACAAGTGCATTTGGTGCAGAGGCTCGTTACACTAGACACTTCTCCTCAAAATCGCATGGTCGTATTACTGGAAAAATAGGAAGGTACTTTTTTGATCATCATCTTTTTTGTTATGCTATTATCATTGGTTTACTTCTTTTATCGAATGTCTATGTCTTAGTATTTGATACAAATAAAATTTTTTGTTTATTTAGCTGTAATCTAATTTAAGTGTACAATAACTACTTTTTTTTATGCATATGAAATTTTATACTTTTTATTCAGTCTACCTCAAAGGTACCAGTTCCACTATTGGGCCAAAGGTGCTGAAATCAACGTATATCAATGAGCTAAGGTCTAACTCAGAGTTAAATTATAAATTTAAGCTATTCAGATATTTTTGACATAAAATACATAACATTTTGTATATGATGGTTTACTGAGTGATTATTTGGTTTGTAATATTGTATGCATTTAGCATTACCATTGGCAACCCAACTTCTCTAATCATTTACATCGTTATTGTAGCACTGCACTTGAACTTGAAATAGGGGGAGGAAGAAAGATATCAAACTTTAGCAGTGTCAGAATGATGTACACAATTGGGATTCAGGTACTTGCTACATAATCATGTCTGTTTTCCCACACAATTGAGATCCTATTTTGGTTCTTTGACGTGCTTTAGTTATATTTTTCTCTACCTGTAGGGTGTACACTGGAGACTAGAATTTCATCGTGGCGCCCAAAAGTTTGCTGTACCTGTAAGTGAAATAGTTGCCTCATAATAGATCCACTTTTTGCTTTATTGATGTGGATAGATAAATATCTTATCAACAGTTCTCTTTTTGTTGCTGTTAAATGTCTGTGCTTATGGCAAGCTTTTGAATGCAGATTTTTCTTGCACGGCATATTAGTCTTGGATTTGCTGCTGGAGCATTTATTCTTCCAACTACACTCTATTTTACCCTTAAGGTATTACTAAAGTCGAACCATTATTGCTTGCATCACGAAGTTCTAATACATATATTAGTGAGGCGCAAGCGAATGATCCTTAAAGCTAATGGAAGATCTATATATTAGTGAAATGTGAACTTTATCGAATGTAGACTTGTTTTAATATCTACTTAAAAAAGATTGAATAAGAGATTGATCCTCCCCCTAAATAGGTTTAATAAACTATATAATTAAGAAATACCAAACCTAAAGTATTGTCTCGTCTCATAAGGTGTTATTTACGACTTTCCTTACATCTCTGAAAATTGCAACTATTTTTTCGGGTGGTTTTTTATTTCGTATAAACATAGCAACCTTTTCATACGCGGAAAGTCTTTAAGCTACAATTAAATCCCTACTCTATCATTAGCTGATATTTTCATTTGTAAAGGGTATTTGGACATTTGACTATAGTCAAAGATATTGTCCAAATCATAGGATGTGCAACTTTTGTAGAACAAAAGAAGTGCATAACGTTTTATTATCTTTAACTAGTATTACATTTGATGATCATTTTTGTATGTATGCAGTCTCTTGTTTTCAAACCTTATTATCGTAGACGAGAAAAGCAACAGGCTCTCGAGAATATGGAACAGACTCGTACTCAGGTACTAATAGTAGATAATAATGTGATTTAATAAGTTTTTTGAAGGTTATGGGTTTGTGTTATCAAGCTGGTCATCTGATCACTTTTTATTGTACTTATTGTACGGATAAAGTGATTTGGTTAATGATTATCTATGTTCTAAAAGAAGTTAATGTTTGGCTGGACACATTGTTCAATGGAATGTTGGTTTATGGAAGCCAACCCTTCATCTATCGTTTCATATCCAAATCCAAATATAATAAAGGAAACGTTTGATCACAAAGTCAATAAATCTATGTGCGAATTGTAGGTTCAAGAAGCAAAAGCAGCAGCTGAGAAAGCTCAGCAGTTGTTGCTAAATGTGGCCAATCGGAAACGAAATAAACAATCAACGACCAACGGATTGGTCATTGTTGAAGCATTGTATGGGAACCCTAAAGCATTGAAGAGCATCAGTAATCCTGAAGAGAATACAGATGAATTAGCTTCACAGATTTTTGATGTGACGTTACCTTTAAATTTCCTAGTTAGCGATTCTGGGCAACTTAAGGTACACATCAATTTAATTAATCTTTGGTTTTTAATGTCTGGGGTGAATTTTATAGGATTGGTGATGTTACTCTTTACCAAAATTCATGTGTGAGTCACCAAAAACACGTATTTCCTTAAAAGCTTGCATGCTTAAACCATTTGAATTTTGTATTAATATGACGAAGCTAAACATTTTACAAGATCCATCACTTTATTCTCTTGGACAAGGGAATTAACATGGTTGGCCTTAATACTCAAAATAAGCTGAAATTATTTTAGCTTTAAAATTGCACTAAGTTTTAACTTGAAATTTTATGATGTAATATCTGAAAGAAATTTGTTGAGCTTTAAAGTCGAACTAAGTTTCAACTTTGCCCTGCAGTTTTCTTAAATAAAAGTGAATTAAGTCATTAACATAAAAACAAGCAGACTTAAAATGAGTTACAACAACAACAAGACCTAATCCCTGCATGCGGGGTATGGGGGAGGTGAGACGTAGACAATCTTGCCTCTACCCAGAGGTAGAGAGACTTAAAATGAGTTGGGAACTTTTTTTGGTATTTCAAGAGGGTGATCGACTTGTCTCAAATGTTAACTGATTTTTCCGATGCCGTTGGTTGTGACGGTCTGAAGGGCAAAGGGGTTTATTGGGCGTTTTTTCCATTCTTTTTGGTTATTGCTAATTTCTTTCTATCTTGTTTAAGAATTCAATTGACCAATAGAAACTTGATAATGAGTACTATAAATAAAATGGTCTTAATGCCATCTCCTTTATTTTATATTAGAATTGACGAATTGACCTTGAAAGTCAAAATCTGTAACTTTTTTAATTGTAATTATGAATTCTTGTACCATATAAAAATTTAGTCTTCGTTTATGTAGCTACATGAAGGTGTAAAGAAATCAGGAATTATGGGCTTTTGTGACCCTTGCCCCGGTGAAAGCAAGATATTATATGTGAAGTATACTTATGGTGACAACAGATACGAGGTATTTCCGTTGTTGGCTGTGGCAAACACTGGGCAGGTTGGGTGGTTTGGGTAACAGGTCTAATGACTGAACCAATAAACATTTTGTCCAAGATTTAAAGTTTTTAATTTTGTAAGTTATATTTACAAAAGTTATATCGCAAATGGTTATAATGAAATGATTTATGAGGTTTAGTGCATTGATAATGTGCTGTGCATCAGTGCATGTTTAAGCTATTTCTTTTTGACCCTAATTCGAGTGGACCCATTTACAAGTAAATGGGTCGATTCTGCATCCTCTAGCACTCCTTACATTTTAACTTCCAGTTTTTCATGCAACCACTTGACAAACTGCTACATTACTAAGCAGGTTGAGGTCGATGATCTTCAAGAACTTATATTGCCTCAGGAAGAACACAGAATATAATCAATTCTGAGGTCTTTCTCCCATTTTTTTGCATATGCATAAGAGGTATCATAGAAACTAGACAAGTTTATAGTGTTGTTTCAACATATTGTTTTGGCTTATCTGAAATTCCTTTTTTATAATTCTGGTGGTTCGACCGATGAAGGTCTTGGCTGTATACTTCTTTTTTGGCGGATTATAGTGTTTGGTGAATGACTTCTGAACTCACCCTGAAAGAGGATAGAGATAACCGATGAATGTTAAGACGGTTCTTTTATGGTAATCTGTTATTTTCTATATGAAATGGTTATAAATGGATCATGACAAACAGTTTCTTGTGGATTTAGACCTATCTACTTGCCTATATGAGTAAGCCATGCCAAAAAAGACGTTAACTTCAACCAACTTATACATACAGAGTTGACCAAAGTGATTGATTCTACACTACGTTCCTGAGTCCTAACTGTTACAGATCTCCTTTTGCAAACCAACTTCAATGATTACTATGATTGACTCTTATCTGAATTCGATATATGCTACTCGTATTATACTAATACTATTGCTTATACAAAAAGAGGTTTATTTGTCTAGTCTTTATAGTCTATGTAACTAACCTGTATCTTTACTTCTATGTAAAAAATACCATCTTTCTCTTTTAAGCAATTCAGCTTTTGAGATGGCTATATTATCCTCCTTTTTTTGTTTACTTACTTAAACTTTTACATCAAATATACATATAACATTCTTAATGAAATAATTTATAACATAAACTTTTTAACCACAAAATAAACATACTGATCATTTTACATCAATTCATTTATCACTGCATTGCTACCACCATTGCTGTCGCCACACCGTCTCCGCTACAATGTAAGAGAAACATAATGTATATATGTAGGAGTTCTAACTATAATCATCTGCTTGGGTTAGATTGTCTAAAAATATTCTTGGGTTAGATTGTCTAAAAATATACATTATGCTTCCGTTAGATTGGAGTCTTATAAAATAGAGGCCACCCAAATGTTCAAAGTCGGCTCAAAATCGTTTGAAGAAGAAAATAAGTGTCAATGACATATATGTCCAATTTTATTTATATCTCATTTAAAAGAATGATTTTTATAGATGGAAAAAAAGTTTTCAAAAAAGGAAATTTTATGTTGAAAAGTTAAAAATACTAAAGATAATTATAGAATGTTTTTGTAATTGTATTCAACTTTTATTTCTCTTAACACGAACGTGGGAAATGAAACTCAAGACCATAAAAAAAAACCATATCAATCCATCACTATAAATGTAGAAATGGAACTCGAATACAAATAGACTCTCTAAAAGTAAGAAAAGTCTTACCATTAGACTATCAATTCATGAACATGTCAATTTTTTGTTTTTAACTGCACTCGGTTTATAAAATACATTTAAAAAATTAATATATATTCTTGTAAATATAAATCCGAATTAAATATCTAAATCAAATTATAGTTTATCGAATGTTATCTTGTTTTTTTTTTTATAATTATTTGTATTATGTTCTTTTTCTTGGAGAATAATCCAAGCATACGTATCTTCTAGAACCTTTGTCACTCTTCTACACACTTCCAGGATCACCTTCTTCTTCGCACACCGCCTCATTCCCCCTTAAAAACCCTCTTTTTCCTTCTTATAGCGACACGTTAGCGACAAACACTAAATCGTCTACAAAAACCGTCACTAAATCTCTAATTTTCCTACTTAAACACTAACAATGGCATCACAAATCGTTTTCAAGAGAGGTACCACCGCCGTAGCATCGTCTCTCTTTAACAAGCTTTTCAATCCGATTCGTTCTGTTTCCGTCGTTCCGTCCGTACAACGGAGCTTCAATACTGATTCTGCTCAGGTTTCTGCTTATGAGGATTTCAATCGCAGCGTTGAAGAAGATCGCCGTGCTGATAACTCTGTTTCTCGCCGCCGTGACAATGATTTCTTCTCCGGTGAGCTATTCTTTTTTATTTACTGAAAAGTCTAGATCTCATTGTTCATTCATTTATATATGTGTTTGTGTATATACATATATGTATCTATACACTTGGATCAGGTACTCATATAGTATAATTGTGTTATATATCATGCTGTTATGGTGTATATACAGATTTTATAACTGTAGATTATTGTTTTGAACTGATATTTTATGATATCACAATATGCTATTATTTGTGAAAAGCCTTATGTTTAGTGGATGTATAATGTGAATGTATACATAATGTGTCCTGATTATGTGTTAATCTTCTGATTTGTACTGCTGGTGAGTGGTGACATTGATCAAATATCGAATTTATGGCCTAAAATCTTACTGTAATTAGTATATATTGCTGATTTATATATTCTGTGATATATGATTTCAGATGTTTTCTATATGACCTAAAATTGGGCTGATTTTGTGTGATATATGGTTTCAGATGTGTTTTTTGTGACCTAAAATTGTAGTAATTAGGATTGCTGATTTATATATAATGTGTGATATATCATATATGGTTTCAGATGTGTTTTTTATGACCTAAAAAATTGCAATTAGTATTGCTGATTTATATAGCGTGTGATATATGATTTCAGATGTGTTTGATCCATTTGCTCCAACAAGAAACTTAAGCCAGGTTCTGAACATGATGGACCAAATGATGGACAGTCCATTCATGGCTGCAGCCAGCCGAGGAGGTGCTTTTGGGGCGAGGCGTGGATGGGATGCCAAGGAAGATGATAACACTCTGAGTCTCCGATTTGAAATGCCAGGGTTGGACAAGGACAATGTGAAGATTTCTGTGGAGCAGAACACTTTGGTGATCAAAGGTGAGGCTGAGAAGGAGGCTGAGGATGAAGAGCTGACCCGGAGGTACTCTACTAGACTCGATTTGCCGGACAATGTGTACAAGTTTGACGAGATCAACGCCGAGATGAAGAACGGTGTGTTGAAGGTGGTGGTTCCTAAGGTGAAACCAGAGGAGAGGAAGGATGTTTTCCAGGTTCAGGTTAATTAGAGGTCTATGGTGGTTTTAGGTGGTTTTGACTCGTCTGTGAATGATAATAAAGTAGATTTTTGTGCTAATTCGAGATATTATGCCTATCAGTTCTAGTTTTTGTAAAGTTTGGTCTCGAAACACTGTTTGAGCGCCTGTCTACATTTTGGAGTTTATTAATTAAAAGTTAATTAACTGGCTAATTTAGTAGAGTAATATATGCAACATTGGCTTCAAACAATATACAAATGATTAGAAACAAGCAATATCTGATGTTCAATGCCTAAATTGATCGGACTTTTTGGTAATCCAGCCTGTAAACATCTGTCCGAATGAATTGGTTTTCACCCTTTTGATCTTCCAACTCTCATCTAGTTCCATATTTCCCCTGATGGTGATGATGTGTGTACTCTTTCAACCCTATGATTTATGTAACGTTTAAGTTTTTTGCCGGAATAGAGGGATGTGTTACCAGAGATTTTGATCAAGATTCTGTGAAATCTTTCTCGACAGCAGGCACATCATAGATTCGTGTTGATCACTATTACCTGGAACTGATCACAATTTATAAAAGAGAAGGTCATGAATCATGTAGATGGTAATATGGATATCAAACAAAATATGCCAGCAATAGACATTGGTATCGAGATGACTTACACTGGGAATTGTTAAACGTGCGACATTTATGAGAGCTTGATCGCTTACTTTTTCCGTGGTAGTAGTGAAGATCTGTACACTTTCTTTAGGCTCCATAATTAACGAAATTTGACAAAACAAAATAAAAAAATAACCAATGCTTAAGGAACCCAAGGATGAAAATGTTACTTGATTACAATAGAAAATAGGTCACAACTTGAACCTATATAAGGCTTTACCATAGGGCCGGGTTATAAGTCAATTAAAAATGTAGTCTAGTGACGAGAATGCCAGCTAGAGGACTGCTAATCATGCACTTTAATAACACATCCTAATCTATTATGTAATTAGACTAAGCGTGCGGGTATAAGTACGGTGAATAGTGGATGCTCCATTCGATCAATAAACAAATCTTGCATCTTATGGTTGGCAGTACCTTGCCAAACTCTATTAAAAAATTGGAGGTCAGCCTATGGGCATCATATATGTTCTCAACAAAATTTTGATTATTACTCACTACTACTACAAAAGAAAAGGATATATGACCTGTTATTTCCTAAACATGCAAATAATCCAATAGGATATCATTTTAAAATGCAAATTTTTTAATGAACTTTTATGAATTTCAACATAATGGATTACATATGATCTTTATTAATTATCATAAATGATAAGCTTAACGATTACCAAAATGGCTTAGCAAATCTCAAAGAAAGATAATAGAAATGTGCATAAACTACGTCTAATAACAAGAATAACTGTAAGAACAACACATATGAGCACAGGTCATATTATAGGCGTAATTAATCTCAAAGCAAAAGGTTTAAGATAGACCCAATGCACCTTATTACGCTGAATCGGAAGTTATATTTGTTTCATGATTGATGACCAATCAAGTGTTCCATTTGAACCTCGTCAAACATATATGGATGCACATATTCACGCACACAATGATGAGTAATGATGTAATTTATAACCAAGTGCTTTTCATCCTCATTCTTTACAAGTAGTCTCGTACTTCCGTAACCGGTGATCAAAAGTCTCCAAAGTCTAATTATCATCTCCGCATACTCAAGGTTGTAGAACTCGGAGATCGGAATCGGATCGGCGAGATGGGGAGACGGGAGATTTTGAAAAATCGGGGAGATATCGGGTTTGGTCAATAGTGAATAATAATAATAATTTTTGAAAATATATGTAATAAAAGTTTAAATATATATCAAAAACTCATAAATCTTGAACTTTTGTATAACTTTTTTCAAAAAAATGACAGATATAAATAGATATAAATATAAATATATAATATATTCTGAGAATATATATTTTTTTATTTTTTTATTTAAAAAACTTTTTTTGACTTTGACCTGATATTTGACCCGCTCCAATGAGTTTTCTAACGTTGACCAGTGTTGACCCAATATTTGACCGATCTTAGCCATCCCGTCTCCTGGACTGGCCGATTCCGATATTTGATCCGATATCTCGGCCGAGACAGCCAAGATTTACAACACTGTGCATATTGCCTAATTGGATGCTATTGTGGTATCTCGAACGCTTAGTAGTAACTAACTCGTTGTGTGTATATATATATATATATATATATATATATATATATATATATATATATATAACTGTTCTTTAGATATAGCAAATAAATAAAAAAGGTTGTAACTATTATGGACGACTGGTATTTGATTGGTAAGGGTGATTAAAGAAACTTTTATATCGATTTGGGATGACTGCTTCTTACATATGAATCTGGGACTAGTTTGCGAGCATCCCCAAAGACATCTATCAGGCTATCAATGCTCAAAAATGTTATAACAAGTATCTATGCTCAAATATGTTATAACAATGTGTGGTGGTTTTTTATATTGAAACAAATTATACAGCAATTATATGTTGGTCTGTCTCATTACATAAGCCCATTCTGTAAGTCCAGAAGTGTGTTGTTCCATGGTTCCACCTATCATATGACAAATTGGGCTATCTTATTCTAGAGGCCCACTCCTATCAGCCATTTGTAAGTAAGTTATCTGTATTTGGGCAATTGGGTTGGGTTATTATTACGTAAAAATCATTAATATAGTTTGTGATTTAATTAATATGGTTTGTCATTTAATTAACTTAATTAAACTAGTGAGATTACTCTGTCTTTGAAAGAGAGACGTTAAGTGAGTAGGATCGTAGGAAGCCTTACAAAAACTTAGAGGCTGTTATACTTAACACGGTGGAGAACTTACATCATGTAGCAACCAAGTCAGGTTTGTATAAATTGGATAAATTGTTTGTAAGGTGTGTTTAAATTAAGTTAGGCGACCCATTTGCAATTGCGAAGCTAGAAAATATTCAGTGGGGGTCGGGATCTAAATTTTTTTTCTCGCTACTGCTAATTTTCGGGTAATTGAGGGGTCGAAACCGAATATAGTAAAAGTTTTCTACACTAAAACAATATATTCCCTACATCGCAAAATAAATTTCGGGGGGGGAGGGGGGTCCTCCAGCCCCTTAATAGCTATTTTGCGATGTAGGGGATATATTGTTTACGTGTAGAAAATTTTTGATATATTTGGTTTAGACCCCTCAATTATCCGAAAAAAATTTTAATAGTTACGCCCATGCCCATTAGGACCTGCCAAGTCGCTACTTGGACGGTGTGCTCAGTGACCTTCGGGCTTGTATGGGGGCAAACTTGAGTTTCACTTCGCATAGTAAATATTTTCAAACTTTTATTTTTTTAACTATATACTTGTCTATACATTAGCCGGTTAAGTCTTTCATATGTTGTGCACATGATGATATAAGATAAACTTATAAATTTGAATTAAACAACCAACAATACTACAATAATATGTAAATTAATCTTCATATAAGTTATTTATGTCAGAACTAATTCAAAGGCTTGCTAACTAAATGTGATATCTCTGTGTATATCAATAGGAAAAAAAGATAAAAGGTAAGTAACAATATAATTATATAGGTTTTAGGTAAAATAAAGTAAGTATTAAAGTAAAACAAATAAAATGTTAGAAATATTTCTATTCACTGAAAATCACTGTGCATCATGAAAATTATCGTGCATCAATTGCTTCATGAATCTCCATGCATCAATTTAACCATGATCTAAGGGTTAAGATCTTGTCCTATTTGTTTTACCTTAATACATGTTTAAAATACCCAACCCCTACCTATATATATTACATTATAAAATACTATTATATTTATTTTTTTTCAACTAAATTAGTCAATATTTTTAAAGTTCCTTTTATTCACTATTTTAAATATCTGTACTTGGAAATAACTCTAATATTTACTTGAAATATTTATAATACCCTTAATGAGTTAATTTATAACATTGACGTTTAACTGATCATAGTAAATAATGACACCACCCTTTTAAATCCATTACTTTTACGTTAATAACTGCAGGACTGCTATCACCATTACTGCTAGCGCGGACGCTATTGTCACCATGGTTGCCACTCCATCACCGCATCGCGCGTGCATATGTATATGACTAGTATACATGTATGAATACAAATAATTCACGTACGAAGTCCGCACAATATATACATAACTCGATCGAATTATAATATATATCATGGATAGAAAATATTTATATATATATAATATATTGTGTACGTATAATCAATTAATTAAACGTAACATATGATGATATCTGACAGAGATACGGGGGGTGTTAGGTTTGGAAAAAACATCTCCTCGTTAACAATATGTTAAAATATGACTAAAAAGAGCAATGGCACATGGGGAAGACGCCACGTGGCAGGGACTAGAAAAACTGGCCGGCGATGGGGTAAAGAAATCTCCGGCCACGTCGCTGTTGTGTGGTGGTGGTGCAAGTGGCGATGTAGCCATGAAACTTTGTCTCTCTGCAAACCCCACTCCGTGTGGTTCCCACCTGTTGTGTAGTAGTAGTAGCTAATTATAGTGGTGGGCATGACCCAGTTGCCAAATATATACATACTATTTATGTGTAATTATATAATGACTCAAGTTTTCACATGATAATTATTTGGGCAAAATATTTACTTCTATAATTTGCTACTTTATTAATTAATGTGCAGATTTGTTTAGTCGGTGTACCAAAAACTTTTTGAATTCATTTACTAAAAAAAAAACCATCTACGTACTCTATTTTTTCTGCCAAATATATTTTTAGTGCATGGGCTATTATATATGGTGAACCAAGTTGAAATAAACGTCATGAATTTAATATATATTTGGGTACGTCATTGAATTAAACTTCGTACGTATTTGAGTTTATGCCTATAGAATGATATCCAATAATAGAAACATTATATTGCATGAGACCGGTCCTTTGAAGTACATAAAATGTGAATTGGTGTCCAAAGAACACACGGAATTAATCGCTCAAATTAATATTTCTGAATCAATCTAAACATTATTGAAATTTCGCCCTGAACAAAAATATGCCGCCTCTAGCTTGTAGTTATTTTGTAAGATACCCGTTGAGGCATTAATATACGAGTAGTTAGTTACTTAATTGGCCGGCTCAAATGAATGATGTCATACAATTCGGATTAAATATGACTTATTTTTTGGTTGCTAAACACAATCGATCGGCTCAAATTTATGCAACGAAGAATTATCACATTAAATATCATGTACGTGTTTAAAACAAGATCGATCGACTCGATCGATAATTTTATGGCTATCGATCAGCAAATATATAGAGGAAAGTTATTTGTAGGTACATGTACTTTTTATAGTACATGTGTAACTTAACTTACACACTTCTTCTTTCTTCTTCCTTTCATCTCCGACCACCACCACCACCATGATCATCTCCGACCACCACCATGATCCTCCAGTGACGGCTACTATCTCCAGCGAGACTTACACATGTGTAACTAACTTACACATGTATAAGTACAACTTTTTTTTAGCATTTTAGCGTTTAAAATTTCTAGGTTTTTTCCTTCGTGAGACAGCCACCACCGGCCACCATCATCTCCGACCACCTAGCGAAGGCGCCTGCGCCGGCATCAAGGGCGGAGCCCGTACCGTAGCACACCGACACCATCTCTTGGATCGCCACCCATCAAATCCATACGATTCTCATATGCGTCCCTTGACGGTTAAGTTTAGAACGGATAAGGGCCTCTGGCCCGTACCGTAAACACCCGAAAACGAACCTGATTCTCGCCGGAAAGTTAACTTACACATGTGTAAGTTTCGCCGGAGATAGTCGCTGTCGCCGGAGTATCATGGTGGTGGTCGGAGATGATCATGATGGTGGTCAGAGATGGAAGGAAGAAGGAAGAAGAAACGTGTAAGTTAAGTTACACATGTTACACATGTACTATAAAAAGTACATGTACTACAAATAACCCAGCCATATATATATATATATATCAACCACGGCTTAATTAAAAGTCGTAGTAAATGACTAGCAAGAGCCGTAGCCAAGCTTTGCCGCGCCGATCGAGTTTCAGATAGAGGCCGGTACTGCTGTGCAAGTATTAAAATGTGGTCCAAAAATAAAAAAAATTAATGGCCCAACAAACTCAATATATAGTGGCCGCCAAATAATCTGTGTATGTGTCCAACTTGATTTCCAACAAATTTTCATAACTTTTTGTTTTCACTACTAGTTATATATTACAGTAATATATATACACAATAAGATTTATGAACTGCTAAATATTTTGAAGTAAGTTCAAATTAGCCCGGCCACCTCAATGGGGCTTTTATTAATTAACTCATCATGATATGATATCGATCAGCTGCATGCATCTATATACGTAATTGTATTATTAGTATTAAATTTTGCATATATGGCTAAGGGGGGCCATGGAAATTAAATAAAAAGTGATAAGGGGAAGGGGACAGTAGAGGATGTCAAAATCTCCAATTAAAGATTCATCACCAAACACATCCATGTTCTCTCTTTAAACATCCCTTCCTTCCATTCCTCTTACAACAATATCTGCATTCATTTCTACCAATCAATTACCCCCCCTAGCTACTCTCTTCTAGCTAGCTATTTGTAAATATATTTATTGTATACATATTATATATAATCATAACTATATATATACCTATGAGTATATATGTATTTGATCACTTACATGTGTGATCATATCAACATTACAACCACATATTCATATATATCACGGCCCCTGTGCAGAGACGTCAGGTCAAAGCAAACACAACTACTTTCACTAGCTAGTTCAGATCATCAGACCTGCACCAATTCAGATACCCATAAATTGAACTCTCGATATTCCATCATCATCTCCCCATAATTAAGAAGAAAGAAAATAAAAGTATTATGTCGTATTATGTTTATTATCTCATCATCCTTCACCTGTGTGTTTCCATGCATGCATACACTTCTCGTCCTCTTGGCGTGTTCCAATTGGGACATGGAAAAGGAATCCGTCTTACTAGCAAGGTTTGTACGTGCCTTGATAAGTAATTGCCATTTTAAGTTTCTTAGCTTGACTGTTTAAGTAGATCTCTTTTTAGAAAAATTTGACCATAAATATTTTATAACTGACAGTAGTCGATGAAAATTATATCAATGAAATATATATTTTAAACTTAATCCATAATATTTTATAACAAGTGTTATATGCACAAGAAAAATATTCACGGTCAAAGTTGAAACAAGCCAAAAGTCAAACTAGCCAGGATATTTGAAATGGCACGAGGGGATCACTTAAATTTGGTTACACGATTAAGTACATAATCATGTACAGATGCACACACACATATTATATATATATATAGTTATATATGATGATAGAGGGACAATCAAATAAGAACAGTTTTAAAATGAGAAGGGTGAGAACACTTAAAAAACATCATTTTGATGCATTAAAAGTCCACAAATCTAACATAGTGCTTAACTAATTATCATTATTTAAGTGTTTAACAACACATTGATCCGTCAAAATCAAAAAAATCACGTTTTTTTATGGATGCATTATTTTGAAGAATATGCATCCAAGATGGATGCACAAAACAAAAAACATGATTTTCTTGATTTTGATAGGCCAATGTGTTGTTATACACTTAAATAATGATAATTAGTTAAACACTATGTTAGTTTTATGGACTTTTAATGCATCAAAATGATGTTTTTTAAGTGTTCTCACCGTTCTTATTTTAAGACTGTTGTCACTGGAGTGTTACCCTATGATGATATATTGGTTTCTTGTTGTGTTTAGACATCAGAAATAATGGCTGAGATCAAAGGAGAAAATGTTAATGAAAATATCATTGAACGAAACGAGTCCAACGTTGAGTTTCATTCAGATAAGCCAAACATGCTTAAAGGTACTTATATCTCAAGATATAATTATTTCTGAGTATGTCCATATATGTATAATTTATCTCGGGCAGGCATGGTTGTTGATCATTTGTTATATATACTTAAATGTAACTTGCAGGAAGCGATATCAAGGTTCAAGTCTCTCAAGAGGAAACCCAAGTTGAGGTACGTAAATGGCATTAGTATATATAATACTTTATGAACATGCATGATATATGATATACCTGACTTCAATTCATTTTAGTACGTACTCTATGATTTTTTACATCATAATATATGCGTGCATGTATATTTATAATGTACCGGCCATGGCAAGGGTGACAAACAAAAGTCTAAACAGATTAGATATCTGTTATTAAATGTTGACATGCTGTTTAAAAGCTAGTCTACATATAAATTAGCTAATGAATGAATGCATCATGATGATATTATCTTATTGGTAGGGATGGAAGGATCATGCTCGATCAACGATGGAGTCTAAACAGCAAGATTCAAAGGAAGCTATAAATAATTCCGAGACAAACATTGTCACGGAAGATGTTGTAGTCATGGACTACGCACAGCCTCATCGTAAACCACCTATTCACAATTTAACTCCCTAAAAAAGTACAACTATATACATTTGCTTGTTAATAATTCTCCCTTGATATCGATCGATCTCATGCATGTATGTGGTCATTCAAGTAAGAGAATCAATTAATAAAGCGGCCGAATTTTAATTATGCAAAAAAAAAAAATCATATAATTCATCAGTTGATTAATTAGTCAATCAAAATATATACAACATATATATCTTGTATTAATGTAATTGCATTCTGAGTTGTAAACACGCCCTTTTGAGGTAGATGATCATAACAACTCTAGTAATGCTTTGTTTGTATGATGTATCATATATATAATTAATTTGTCCTTAAAACAAAAAGTTATTGTAGTAGTGAATCATTGTATGGTCACGTACTTGCAATTATGGTATATGTTGCAATGTTTCAAAGTTTTATATATGAATAAAGAAAATATCAGAAAACGATGTGTGGTCCATTGATGTACCCATGTCTTTATAATATTTTTGGTTGATTACCTCTTTAAGTAGGAAGCAGTTATATGGTAGTTTCTACTTGCTTGTCTCATTACTCCTCTCTCCATCTTCCTTTGCCTCTCCCTTTCTCTGGATATATCGATCTATCTATTTTGACTCATCAAATATCCAATTTGAAGAATGGAAATTAAAGTAAATGGACAACTCATTGTTGATACGTACTATTGCCCAAGCAATAGAATGAAGAATGATTTTTTTTAAAACCAAAATCATATATATCCTGATAAAGATGTTTAATTAAATATCGCCAATGTGCGTTGAAAAATATGAAATATTTAAGGAACCGTCGAACCAGCTTGGATAAAATCGAACAGACTTAAAAAATAAAAAGCAAAAAAATGTGAAAAACCAAGGCCTAATTAAGAAGCGTGTAATTAGTATACAAGCTCCATATAGTGAGACCACATATATATATGGTTTGGACCCGGCCCGTGGACAACTTAAATGGCTAGCTTGTTAAAAAAAGGGTAAATGGGTAGGAACCATCTGGTCCCATATACTGAATAGGTACCCTGAGTCACTACCGTATAGACTACAGTCTGGCGACTCCCCAGAGAAATAGGTGGGAGGGAATATGCTTAACAACAATTCGAACTCGTGCCTTTTAGCTGCCTAAAACTCTTTGTTAGGGGGCGGTACTGTTAGAATATGATCACGTAAAATGAACGTATGTCCGAAAAGTATTTAAGCCTACGAGGTCACACGTTCAACAGGAATATAACTATAATTAATTAATATATTAAATGCAATTTATTAATTAATTAGATCACGAAAAACTAACGATTGTCCGTTAAAAGGTTAATAGTTAACGGTACTTAATTAACGGACTTAACGAAGGAGAGAATTGTAATTAGAAAACAATTAGGAAACCCTCTAGAATTGTTCTAAGGGGCCGGGCCGGCCGTATGGAGGGTTTTAAAACCCTAAACTTGGTCATTAAGTTTCCTACTCCTATATAAGGAGGGCTAACCTAATTGATTTTTAACACAAAAATCTTAAGGTTTTCTAAAACCCTAAAAATTTCTCCTTCTCCCTCTCTCTTGGCTTCGGCCGATTCTACCAACAACAAAGGGCCGGTTTCAGGTTTTTGTTTGGTTCGAATAAAAGGGTATTAACAAAGGGTTGTTCGATTCGTGATCAAGTACTAGCATACATACATTCTAACGTTGTGTGTGTGCGATCGTAGAGATGTTTTATTTTAAACCTTATTATAAAGTTTCTTGCTTTATTCTCTTCAATTTAAGGTACACGTTTTCTTTCTTGGTTAACTAATTAACTACATAGATTTATATTCCGATGTGTGTTTTGTGATTTGATTTGATAAATAGTTATATAACCCAACCGGTACCACTGGGGTTTCACCCCATTGATAAATGGCTAGCTGGTCTTCTCACACAAGTGGAGATTATTAACAAATTTTAGGAACCAATACATTAGAGAGGATGATAATATGGATAATTAATTAACACAGCCTCGATCAGCTATTCAGCACATAAAAAAAACAGTTATGAGCAGAGATATGAAACATGCTGTCTCAGGCAACCAAAGTTATATGACCCTATATAAGATAATTGTCTTTAAATTAAACATCAAAGTGGAACATTTGCATGTGCAACGATAACGACCTGGCTTGTTAATGTTCTTAATTAGTGAAGTTCTCGAACCACTATATCTAAACAAGACGTGTATTCATCTTTAAATATAGCTTAATGCGTTAATTCCTTTGCTTACACTATTTAAATTAGTTTGTATAATTATATTCAGTTGTGGTACGTACCATACATATGAACATATAAAGAGCAAGGCGGAATTACGTACTACTCGTATATGTTTAATAATTGGCCTACTATTACTTAAATTAATAACACATTATTATAGCAAAACGATTTTTATGATTTAACCTAATATATATAATATCTCTCTCTATATATTCATTAATTTGTAGTTACATCGCAAAAGAAAAATGAGATTTCCCATTTCTTGAGATATTTGACTTTTTTTAATGTTACATGCTAGCTAGGATGCATGATATAATAATACTAATAATCAACGGGTCCTATTTAAACATAAAAACATGTATTCCATACATAAAGTGAACACCACAAGTGTTCTCTGATGTTTATACGCACTCCTTACCGGCCGTTTAACAGGAAAAGTCCTACAAGGAGGACCATTCATTAATTTGTTTACTTGTTCAATGTTCACGAAGATATTATCTACTCGTACTTCACTAGACATAGAGGCCAAGCTTACTCTCTTTCCGATCAGAGAATATTCGATCTTTTCTAGAAGCAACCTAGCTCGATCACCATACCTACCTACATCTCACTTTTTCTCATACGCCGTTGGTATTCAGTTTCACCAAATTAACAAAAAGACTAGTAGTTGGGATATAAACTAACCTTGCCTTTTGGACAGCTGAGATAATTTGAAATTAAGCTCACCTTCGTACTTGCTATATATATCTTACGTACGCGACCCAAAAACGTTGTTGGAAAGTCAACGGATCACGGTCAATAATAATAATAATAAAGGAATTGGTAATGAAATGGAATGGATCCAAAGTCAAAAACTTGAGCAAATACAAAGTATATGACAAATATGAATTGAGTGTCGAACGAGAAAGTGGTGAGATGAATTGAAAATCTTATGCAAATTAAAATGACAATGCAATGCGCTTTGTTAAGCTTAAAAGAGAAGATTTGTTTAGAATTAATTAAACTACGAAAATTAAAATGCGAAAACAAGTAATTAACAAAAGATCGACTTGAAAGAATTTGAGATTACAACATTCTTTTAAGAAACTTGCTCGTTCCGGTTGTTGATAAAGAAAGACAAAGATGTCTTGTCTGAAAAATAAGACAAAAAGAACACACATATATAAGATCAAAGCCAGAATATGCACTTGTTAAATCAGACTTGGAAAAGAGACGTGCTTTAATTCCAAAGTGAATCTTTGTCTATAAAAAGAAAGTCCTCGATTAGAGGAGAATGTTCGTCCAATTGTCACACATAATTATATATTTGTAACTTTGTATATTCCAAAAATTATTTTCTCAAAAACTTTGTCCATCAACAGTTCTTAATGTTTGATAAATTTTGTATTTATCAAACATAAATTTATATTCTGTTGAATATTAACTAAGTTTTTTCATTTACATTGTTGTAAAGTGTTTTACCTTCCCTAAACGATCCAGACCTACATCTACTTTCGCAATGACCAAAAATCAATCATTAATAAATGAATTCTTCAATCAATTGTTCCATTTTCAAAGGAAACTCCACTCACAACGCTATTCTTAATACATGACTAGCTAACAAACCTTTAACTCTAAAAGTCGAAGTTCATAAATTTCAATTTAATCAACCAATCATCACAAAAAAGTTTAGATCATAATGCTCAAACAAAAACAAGATAATCTAATCACTAATCATAATCATTATAGCCACATAAACATAAACATCATATTAATCAATATGATATCTTAATGTTTACAAATCACGGTGTAATAAAAGAGAGTTTAAATTACAACCCAAAAGCGTGCAACAACAAAAGTTGTATGGATGGATGATATGATGAAATCTTCGTCTTCTCCAAATCTTACAATAAACCAATGCCCGAATCTCCCCAAAAATGACTTATCTTCAATTAATGAGGAAAAATGGGCTGCGAGTTTTGCGTAGATGATGTCGAATAGGAATATGGGTGGGGTGTGGTGGATGAATTGATGAAAAGAGAGTTTTTGATACTGGGTGAGATATTATAAGTGATGATGTTATGAATTTCTCTCCTCTTTGTTCTGCTGCTACTGCGTGATATACATTCTCCAAAACATAAAACTAATAATAGTAGTGACGTGTACGGTGCACCCTCTCGTAGCCGCATATCATAATACTTGTCATATATATATATAAATGAAGTCAGCTGCTCTGTGATTGGCTGACATCTATCTCCCCAAAAATGAATGAAAGTTGCGTGGCTCGGTGGTTGGTGGCTTCTCGTCTACACATAACACAAAACGAAATATTTGCAAATGGGAATAGTTATGTGGCTGCTTACCATTGGCTGGTCAAAAGTCAACAGCAACCAAATGGAATTGAAGAAAATTTGACTACTTGATATGTGCTCCTTATTTTTCTTTTTCTTTTTTCTGATGCCGACCAAATAGCCAAGTATATTGGACGATTTTCGTGGACAAATGGAGTGTGACAAAATACTTATGAAAGTTCACACTAAAAAGTGTGAACTTTAATTTCTACACACTTTTTAGTGTGGAGAAATTTCCACATACTCTTAATTCAATATATTTCTACACACTAAAAAGCGTGACAAAATTTTTAATTTGTGTACGCTCACCTAAAAGTGTGAACAAATGCAATATGATTTGTAGTGTCCACGTATAAAAATTAGGAAAACGTTAAATCCTCCCAATCAAATAACTTAATAACCTATCTACTAATTTTTTTTCCTAATTTTGCCCCCTGATTCTTCCACATGTCATCATTCAATAGTTAGGAGGATTATTAGACTATTTGATAAATCATTTCCTAAAAATAGTACCGAGCTGCCCCTGTTGTGTTCTTTTTCGACCAGCATCCATGCCAAAACCAAATAAATAACCTTCTCCAAATAATAGCAGCCCTACTAATTAAATGGATATCTCCCTAACAAAATGAGGCTCTCCTCGTCTTGCTTCGGCCGCATATAATTATAAACGCTCAAAATTTATACTAATGCAAGGCCATGCGGTGTGAATGTGGTTGTATATAACTTGCCGATCAACAAGTCACCCATTATGTCGTGCACCATATCAAAACATAGCCGCTTTACTTGTACACATTCTTTAGTCAAATTCTTGTCCATTTATGCTCATTTAAGCTTTAAATTACCAAATTGCATGCAAGTAACCTACAAAAGACTTATGCAAATACAAAATGACCATAATAACATGAATACGGCCTAAAATGTATACAAATAACCGATATTAGCTAACGAAAAGTTATGCAAATATTGTTTAGTTTAGCGAATATCAATATCTCTTATATGAGATGGATGCAAACAATTTACGTTTTCCATGTATGTTGATAGGTTGGTATAGTATGAGACGTGGGACGGTCTCATTGGTTCCTATTATTAGGCATATAAAAAGTAACTCCCAATGCTGTTTTTCACGGGTTTTGGCTCTCATTACCGTCTTCGACAGTGTATTGGGGAGAGGCTGCTTTCAGGTTTTACCATAGGTAGAAAAGGACCTCCAGCCTTACTGGGCATGAGGATCGAACCCATGACCTCTGTTTCCAGAGGCATGAGTTCCAACCACTGATCCAACCCAATTGATTAAATAAAACTTTTAATAGATAACCTTAATAAATAATCTATATATATATACATCATACCATATCATAATTGATATTATTTATTATATAATTGATTATGTATGTTTCATATGATTATCTAATATTAATTTGCTTACACATGATGTTCATATAAACCAACTAATTATTTTATAAAACATTTTATTTACAAAATGCTTACATATATATGCATGTTCGACTTGTATACATTATTTGTGTCCGTATATATGCTCATAGATCCATGTCTCTATATAATTCAATAATGAATGAAGTTCCATGCATGTTTCTACATAATTATAAAATTGGAAGTCAAACCTAAATAACTCAAAGAACAATCGTCATGTAAATAAATCATTATTACACTTGATTTTAAAAGATCTTAAGAATTCATGCAATTCTTGAATTTCTAACCCAACTTCGCATTATTTATATACGAGTACATATATATTTAAAGAAAAAGTTTATGTGAGAACCATTTGAATTGGAAGAACCATAAGAACCTTTAAATTATATATAATAAAAAGTTAGGTGAGAACTATTCACATATAGGGTATGGTCATGTGAATAATTATAAGTATAACTTGAAAGTTCATATGTGAATAAATATGTTTACATATACTATTCACGTATGAATAACAAGTTATAATATAAAAGCTTTCATGGTTCTTCTAATTCAAATTGTTTCCACATGAACTTTTTTCTATATGAGAAATGATTAATTTTTCTAATTTATAAGCTTAAAAATTCTCATCTCCTAACTATGGTGAAATGTGAAAATTCAAGGAGTAAGATTTGAAAAGGAATTAAGTGGAATCCAATTGTCATATTCATATGACTTTAGAAGGATTTTTAATTTTTTTAAGCTAATGTTTAGGAGTATTAATCAATTTCTTTATCATATACTAAAATTCATTCAATTATAAACTAATAAAACCAGTGTACATAATGCTAACAATATTGACTTAATTGTCGGGAGATATATAAAAAAGATAATCTTAGTAAAATCACATCACATAATTATATATGAGAGAAAAGTAATGCCTCCATATATATATACCTGATTGCATTCTCTATCGGAAATGCATTTACACCTCGAGCCAAATTTTCTAGTTGTAGCCTATTTTAACTCAATACCCAACCCGATCCAACCTGCAGCCAAATTTGACACCTCTAACATTTATGATTACAAAAAATGCTGAAATATAAGACTAAATGCACATAGATAATGAGTAGCTTTTTCTAAATATACAAATGACTACATTTTTTAGCGTATTTCATATTGAGCAACAATATATGGATGAAAAAATTGTCAGTTTTGCAAAGAATCAAAAAATATATATATAAATGATCCAATATTATCTTAGAATGCTTTAATTAGATGATAGTTAAAAGGTTTTTCACAAAATGTTAAAGATGATCGACATGTGAAACTAAAAGATTTGTTAAAAGGTTTGAGGAAAATATTGTTTTCCTATATGAGAAACCTCATACTTGTCATACCCTTTGTATGTGACAATATCAATCACTTGGCTTCTCACGATGTTATGCACATAAAATACTACTCGGTATCTTTCTTTCATTTGTTATGAGGACGTGATCTGTTCTGAATAGATCAGTAAAGTTGTAACACCCTAAGTATTAAAAAGATAAATAAATGAATTATTATTATAATTTTGTTGTTAAAATACATTTCTAGTATTTAAAATTGAATAACCTTAATGACTAGCTAGTATATACCTACTTAAATGGAAAAAGGGCGTGGCATAAGAATTTGGGTTTAGTCATGTTTTCACAACCATTCTTTTTTTCTCTACTCTTCCTCTATCTAATTTATCTTTTTTTCTTTAAAAACTCATGAACTTACAGGAGGAAATTCTACATAATAACTCAACCTACTTCTAGTTGTTAACTGGTAATAATAAGATGAATACCTTGAAGCATTCTAGCAAGGAAATAGCGGGTTGAGGTGTATGTGTATGTATATGTGTCAAAATCTTTAAGAAAGAAAGGAGCTTGTGATTATCTAACCCTAATATTTTGTTATTTTTTTTTATATATGTGTAATTTTATTTATTTTGTGATTTGAAATTAAGGTTCATACAAGTATGAAATTGGGAATTTTCATTAAAATGAGTTACTTGTTTAATTTATTAAGATATTTTTATTCATCTTATATAATAATAATAATAATAATAATAATAATAATAATAATAATAATAATAATAGAAAAATCTATTTCTAGTAGCCACGGGACAGCCTTGCACAATGCTGTAGAGAAAAAAAAGATGAAGTATGTGTCCAAATGTGAGGACAACGGATACAGATTCATACCATTTGTTTTCTCCACTTTCGGAGAATTTAATAAGGATGCTTTGGACACACTTTCACGTATTAAGTCTATTTCTAGTAGTCACTCAAATAATGCTAGAAGTGGTATTTTTATCTTTCATAGATTATGTTTTTGCATTCAGAAAGGAGTGGGAGCACAACTTATGTCTAGACTCTCATCCAACTTTATGTAAAAGCTTCTTTTAATATATAGAATTATTATTATAAAAAATAATAATAATAATAATAATAATAGATAGATAGATACGGAGTTCTCCTCCAATTTCTTGTAAATTCTATAATTTTTTTAATAAAAGTGGTATTTATTATAATAATAATAATAATAATAATAATAATAATAATAATAATAATAATAGGATTAGTTTTGCTATAGCTAGAGGTGTAGAACTCGCTGCTTCCCACTTATTTCTTGTAACTTTTATGAAAATTTAATAAAAGTGTTATTTGAGTTATAAAAGATAAAATAATAATAACAACAATACTCGTAATAATAATAATAATAATAATAATAATAATAATAATAACCACTTTTATTAATATACTTTTTTCATTTTATTAACATACTTTTATATACACAACCACTTTCTTGTTCACACATATAATCCATTCATTTATTTATATCTCTTTTTCTTCTCCCTTTTCACACAGGTACATCATTATCGTTGTTTTTAATATTGTTTTCTTTCCCATTTTTACTTTTAACTTTCCTATTTTTCTTTAATGATTTTTATTTTCAAAATCAATTGAAACCTTATTAATCAAATCAAATGAAAAACAGACCATAACAACAAGGTTAGTAATGGTTCTAATTTTCTGATCACATGTGGTGGTTGCCATAATGGTTTGTTGTGGCTACCATGTCGGTAGATGGTCGTTATTATAGTTGTAGGGAGTAGGTGGCAGGATGTTGACACAGTAGCGAGGTAGGTGGCAGGGTGGTTGCACAGCAGCGGTGGTTGCTAAGGCGGCATGAAGGTCGTGGTGCAGTGGTGGTCGGTGGCGAGGTGGCAACAATTTAAACATTAATGGCTGCAACAAATATACAAGGGATGGAAAGTTTGTGGGATTTTTTTTGGTAAAACATCATATCTTACAATTATCACTTCGTCACTCTCTCGTTCACAGTCTCTTTGAATTTTCATCAAATTTCTTTTCTTTCTATGAATTTTCTTGCTAATTTAAAATTCGGGAATGTAGAAAGTTTTCTCTTCTAAATATGAGCTGATTTGGAAGTAAAACTTTCTAGGTTTCAAGAAATTACAAATTTTATCTATGAACCTAACTTTATTCATAATTGTATAATAAGAACATAATTGTATATGATTTTTTTTTCTTTTGTTTTTGTTTCCTTCTATATCGAGAATCTATAAACTATTTACCACTTATTTCTTAAATTTTTTTTTACAAATCAATAATGTTTTTTATATTTACGATTATGTTCCTTTCATTTCCTTTTCCTTTTTTTTTTCTTTCTTGATATTTCGTCAACTACCACCACATACAAAATTAAAGTTTTACCTACTCATTTTAGTCACTTCAACTCTATACCCATTATTTTTCTTGAACAAACTCTATTCTCATCCTCATTAGTCACCACCACCAACCTCAAATTTTCTCTCTATATTTTCTCATTTTCTCTTTCACGATTCCATTAATCCAATCCAATAGGCGGCAATTTGAAATCCTAATTTGTGGTCGTATAACACAACAACAATGGTTCCCGACAAGTATCTATCGGAGTTAGGTCATTCAAACAACCTAACAATGGTTGATGATGATAAGTTTTTTGTTCCACCATCGCCCCGTTCGCTATCGTCACCATGAAAGTCATGGATGTTTTCTAAATATGAGCTGATTTGTAAGTAAAACTTTCTAGGCTTTCAAGAAATTATAAATCTATCTATGAACATAACTTTATTCATAATTGTATAAAAAGAACATAATTGTATAGTTTTTTTTTTTTCTTTTGTTTGTGTTTCCTTCTAAATCGAGAATCTATAAACTATTTACCCCTTATTTCTTTGATTTTTTCTTCAAATCAACAATGTTTTTTTATATTTACAATTATGTTCCTTTCATTTCCTTTTCCTTTTCTTTATTTTCCTTTCTTGATAACTACCACCACACACACAATTTAAGTTTTACCTACTCAAGTACTTTTTTAGTCACTCCAACTCTATACCTATTATTTTTCTTGAACTCACTTTATTCCCATCCTCACTAGTCACCACCACCAACCTCAAATTCTCTCTATTTTTTCTCATTTTCTCTTTCACGTTTATATTAGTGCAACTCCCCACTGCTACACAATCATAACTTATGTATCAAATAAATATATTAGTGCAACTACCCACTGCTTCACACTCATAACTCCTGTATCAAATAAAATCTTATGCTTGTACATGGTAACCTTTCAAACAAATGAAGTCTGTAATTATTGTGTACAATTAATTACTATATTAAACACATAACTACTCACTCACTTACCACATGTTTTGTCATCATTTTGATCTTGGTTCCTGCCTTAGTTTACATTTCCATCTATTTAAAGCAAAGAAAAAAAAACACAAGAATATAGACATCTCACAATTATCACTTTACCACTCTTTTTTTGATATATAATAGGCCCATCGGATGATTTTGGATGTTTACTTAGCTGTTTAGGAGCTAAAACTGATTAAAAAAAAAAAACCGACTAAAATTGATGATCTAGTAAAGTGACGATGTTAAAGTTTGGTTCATGGCAAATTCTTGGTGAAACCGATGGTTTGATATAAACTTGTTGACCGACCATAACTCTGAGCTGCTGAAAATATCAAAACCCTCGCACGCCCACTGCCCACATATGATATAGTTTAAGTTGATTGTTTTGTTTGGTCGGCTGGTAATGAAACTCACGCACAGCAGATCAAAAACAAAGATCTTATTTTCTCCTTTGTTGATTTTAATGAGCAGCTATTTGAGCCCAGCAAGCCCAGAAACCCATTTGTTTTCACTTTGGGCCCATTTGTATTTCATTTAAGGAAAAATATTCCCTCCGCCATTATTATTCAAGTAAAAATCAGATGACTTTAACATCTACACATGAACATAATAGGGAGAATAAAGATAATAATGGTGCTTTAACAAGCCAAATGGAAAAACTCTTTGATTAAATGAGTTGGGCTACAAATAACTAATATATATCAGAAAACAATGGGCTCAAAAGCTTTAATGGTTCAGTTATCAATGGTATGAGTTGATAATTGGAGACAAATAGGCACCTTCGCAAAACTTCAAAAGAGATTTTTCCAAGTAAAATTAAGAACCACTACAATTCACAATGAATGGTTTTGTGAAGCTAATGAACTCAGAGGTCCTGATTCCCAGTTTCAGATCGATCTCTCCGCCACCCAGCCAAAAAAAATCAGGATGAAGCTTCACAATTGCTTCATCCAAAATTACCTGCCATCATTCACCATGAAATGATTATGTAAAAATTTTGGTAGAAAATTTCATGTCATAATAACCCAATGGCTTGTGATCATCACTATCGTGGAGGTCATTTCCTTGTATCATCTCCAAAATATTGTCAAATATCCATTGTGCACGTGAATAATGTACCCCTAGTCTAGCAATTATATGAAGACAGGCTACTAGTGTACCTCCGAATTTTGATTCATAGTCATACAATTAAATGATTTATATATAAAGTCTAGCATTAAAACTTTCAAAATTAGATGTAGCATATATAAAACCATGTATGCCATTTTAGGTCTAGAGGATGCGTTCCTTAGACGTCTAATACTACTTGGTTTTAGGATACCTGAAGTAAATATAAGTACAAATAAGCAGAACTTGTTCACACTTTCAAATAATCTTGTGGAAAAAATTCCGATATGACGGACTGGTATACTTCAATTCAAAACACAGCTATAGAAAACTTCAACAGATTAGATGACCAGCTTACCGGGATATCTGTTTTCATGCCAACACATGTTACTCCATTGTGTTCATAACCAGTCAACTTGTTAGATATCTCTTCTGGGGCAAGTCTTACTGCAACACCAATTCAAATGCAATGAACTATTGAACCATCATGACAGAAGCAAATCTTGAAACATAATTTATTTTATTTTTATCCAAAGAATGCATATATGACACCAATTGATCATAGATCAACTGGTCACCAGAATGGTGAGTGGAGAAACTATATCTTGTGATCCATATGTGAGAATGGTGAGTCATTGGACATGAGTTCTATGCTCTGGGTACCAAGACGGTACCAGAGGGTTTCCACCCTTTTACCCTTTTTTTAAGAATGCATATATGACATAATACACTAGATTTTACTTACAATTGAATCTCTTTTTGGGTATCTTGCCATTATTGAGCATATAAAGAAAGTTTTTAACACGTTCAGCACTAAATCGAGCTGTGTACTGCAGTAAAGAAACATTAGAAGTATATATCGAGAAATGGGAGGGTTGCATCTTTGTCAACAGAGGCATGAAAATGAAAAATGAAAAATCACCTGAACAACGACAACATAGTATTTTGAATTTTGACGGTTGCTGCAATCGGTAACATCGGATGCAGCTTGAGTATTTATCTGCAGGGCCAGGGAGGGCATTGTAGTACAAGTATTAATGTCCCAAGTCATTATGAGTTTGATATCCATTTTTTACTGTGTAGAAACTTGAAGAGCAGAGAAATAAACATTGTATTTGTGATATTCAGCCATCGAAATGAAGACGTTGGGATAAATATACATACAATCTCATATCCATTGATATAAATTCTGTTAGCGAACAACACATGATGATCTCACATAGAAGCATATTGTTATCTTAAATAATTGCATTCATTAACCCATGTTTACTTATTGTATAATGAAACAAACACATACTAATCATGAGTATTAGAAGAAACCATTTCAAACATTTATCCCACGTCTGTAATCGTAAGAAAGTAACCAAGTTTGAAATAAAGAGTGCTATGTTTGATATAAATGATAATAAAGCCCCTGGCCCAGATGGGTATACAGCTAGTTTCTTCAAGAAGGCATGGGTTGTTGTTGGTCATGATGCGTGCAGAGCCGTCAAGGAGTTTTTTCAGAATGGGAAATTGCTTGGGGAGGTGAATGCAACTTTGATTACTTTAGTGCCAAAGAATTCTGATGGCTGATGCTAAATATGTCACTGATTTTAGGCCCATTGCTTGTTGCAATGTTTTGTACAAGTGCATCAGTAAGATCCTTACTAATAGGATAAAGGAGGGCCTCGATAGTTTAGTGAACATAAATCAAAGTGCTTTTATAAGAGGTAGACAAATTCAAGACAATATACTTGTGGCACAGGAGTTATTGAGAGGGTATAATAGGAAAGGAGGTCCAAGAAGATGTTCATTGAAGATTGACATTGCTAAAGCCTACGACACTGTGAACTGGGACTTCTTAAAAGCTATCCTGGTGAAGTTTGGATTTCATGAGAAGATGGTTAATTGGATTACTACATGTGTAACTACTTCTGCTTTTTCTGTTTGTGTCAATGGAGAAATTCATGGTTACTTTAAAGGTGGGAGGGGTTTAAGACAGGGTGATCCCATTTCCCCTTATCTTTTCACACTGGTGATGGAGGTTTTTACCCTTATCATGGCAAAGAATGTTCAAAACTCAAGTGGTTTTAAGTTCCATTATGGGTGCTCTGAACTTAAGATTACTCATCTTTGCTTTGTTGATGACCTTCTTGTGCTTTGTCATGGAAGTGTTGGGTCTGTTGATGTTATCAAGAAGTCATTAGAGGAGTTCAGTAAGGTTTCTGGTTTGCTGCCCAATATGAATAAAAGTACAATATTTTTTGGCAATGTTGATATTGGAGAGCAGATGAGAATTCTTGAAATTTTACCATTTCAGATTTGCAAGCTACCCGTAAGATACTTGGGGGTTCCGCTTATAACAAAGAGGTTAAGCCTGATTGACTGCAAGCAATTGGTTGACAAAGTTAAGGTGAGAGTGGGGAATTGGAAGAATAAGTTCCTGTCTTATGCAGGAAGAATGCGATTGATTGCTTCAGTCTTAGCCTCTATGGAGGTGTTTTGGGCTTCTGTTTTTCTTATTCCTAAGCATATTGTGCATGAAATAGAGTGAATATTCAAAGGATTCTTATAGGGTCAGGGAGAATTATCTAGAGGTAAGGCTAAAATTGCATGGAAAACAGTTTGCAAGCCTAAAACAGAAGGGGGTCTGGGATTAAAAAGATTAAGTGGCTGGAATGAGGCTCTGCTGGCCAAACACATTTGGAATATCACTAGTAAGAAGGATAGTTTGTGGGTTAAATGGGTAAGTACTATTAAGCTTAGAGGAAGAAGTTTTTGGGATATTGACCATGATTACTCGGATAGCTGGATGCGGAAGACCTTACTTGAGCTTAGAGAGAAAGTGAGGCCTCATATTTGGCATCAGGTGGGAAATAGAAGGAATATATCTATCTGGTATGACTGGTGGAATAGTAAAGGACCACTCTGCAGATTTATTAGTCGAAGAAGAATGTTTGAGGCTTGTTTTGACCCTACAATGACTGTGAATAACATGATGGATAATGGTAGATGGATGTGGCCAGGTGAGTGGATTACCCAGTATCCTGCTCTCAACGACATACCAACTCCTGTCAATACTGAAAGGAATGATAAGGTGGTTTGGAAGAAGAATGATGGGAATAAGGTTGAGTTTACCGTCACTAAAGTTTGGAAGGATCTCAGGATTGTTGGTTCTGGTGTACATTGGAGTAAAGTTGTTTGGTACTCACAAGGAGTGCCTAGCCATATGTCCATTCTATGGATGGCCATACATGGCATATTACAGACTCAAGATAGGGTAATGGCATGGAGTAATGACACTACTATAAAATACCCCTTGTGTAAGGAGTGTGCTGATTCTCAAAGCCACTTGTTCTTCCAATGCAGATTTTCTAAAAAAGTTTGGGAATACATGCTGCAGAAATGGTCTATTAAGGGGATACAAGGAGATTTAAGGGATATTGTTAGGTTCATGGCTGATAAGTGCACAAACAATGCCGTGGCTAATGTAGTAGGGAGGCTTATACTTGGTGCTTCAGTGTACTACATTTGGCAGGAGAGGAATAAGAGAATATTCAAAAGTGAAATTAGAAGTCCAAAAGTGATAGTTGATTGCATTAGGCAGTCAATCAAACTTAGACTAATGGGATTGAAAGTTCACAGGACTGCAAGAGACATTGAGGAATACCATAATTGGGGAATCAAACCAAATTTTGTTGAAAATGTTTGGTGTGACTGAAAATTGTAGTATCTAGAGTTAGTGCTTGCGAATAAGAATAGAGAGCAATCTTTGGAGGTGGGACATTTGTTGCTTGAACTGGGAAGTATATGTAGGGGCCTAATGGTTAATACAATCTGCAGATGATAGTCTAGTTAGTATTGAGTTGTTGTATATGGTTTTGATTGTTTTTATTGAAAACTGCTTGTGTGGTGGGTTGGGTCTGTCCAACTTGACTACAAAGTAGTTATTTGTACAGACTTGGATTCTTAACATATATTTCACTGTTTGCCAAAAAAAAGTAACCAAGTTGGCAGGTACAGCAAGTAATGCCTAGTGTCAAAATAAACAGCACATTTTTTGGATAGACTAAAGACCAATGTACTGTGAGATTAGTCGACTAAGCTTATATTCTAGTATGTTAAATTTATTAAAAGTACGAAAGCCTTGTCTTTGTTTCGGCCAAGTTCTTACCAAATTGTGACCATAAAGAAAGATACCCCCTTCATTCTTAACTAAGTGTCAAGATTTTCACTCTCATTAAGGTATTTACATGTTACTTTTCAAGATGATTATCATCAATTAAAAAAATCAACATCTAACTAGACCATAGATACACAATACAAATTATCAATATATAAAACCCAAAAAAGATGAATATTTAGTAAAAACTAAAAAAAAAGGACCAACCAGAACAATGCTTTTACAGAGATGATGAATAGAAGCAGCACCCAGAACATCTCTCCTAGCTTCAAAGGACCATTCATAATAATCACATGGAACCCTCTTGAATTTGAAGTCTTTCAAGCCGCCGGTGACCAGCACGGCGGAAAGGCGTGATTCGGTTGTTGGGTTGTCGTCATCGGGAGATGGTTTTTCAAGGTTTGAGATTGAGAGTTCAAGTTGTGTGATTTTATCAAGGATTTGGGTTTGTAATCTCTCCACTTGTTCTGCTAATTCCCCTTCCATCTTTACACAAAAAATTCTTTTACTTTTATTATAAAAGGAATTTTATAAATATCAAATAGGTCAACTTTGGAGCCTAATGGCCCACTTAGTGATAGTTCGAAATAAAAGAGCCCAAATCGTAACGAGAAGTGATAGACAACAATTTCTACCCATTCGTGACGATACATGTTTTATATATAGTTTTAGTTTTACGCTATATAGTATAGTAACCAAATATGATTGTAGATTTTTCACTAATATTTTAGTATGGGATTGATATTTTATATATCAAACCAATGAATGTATAATATATGAATATGGGATTTAATCATTTGCACTTCAAGTTTCAACTTTCATCATGGAAGTGTTATGTGTCATTCTTTTTAAACAATCATATCACTTTTTACATTCTTTAAAGAATAGCAAAAGACGACCAAAACTTTATATTGACTTAAAAACCGCCCATAAAAAAAAATTAGTTTGATCAATCATGGCTATGTAATAAAAGATATAAACCTTTATGGTATTAATTGATTCATATTTATTGGGAGCTACTTTATTTGGATAATCATAAGATTTTTGTATTATTATGTAATGTAATATAGACATGAAAAACAACGGTAACCCAAAAAAGTTATGGGAAATGATATTTGTAGCCCCTGGGGCTATGGATAATAAATTATCTTTTAGGTAAATTTAAATTGATAATTAATTTATATTACATAGTCAATTCCTTATTCCCACTTTTCCACAATATAGGGAGAAAATATATTCTCTCCGAGTTTTAATCATATATATCGGTCCTACACTTTATAATTCACAACCATAATTCTTCCCTTCAAGTCAAGATCATACAATTAAAGGGAATAATCCGGTATAATTCATCAAGTTAGTAAAACTTAACAAAAAATAAAAAATTTCATCACAAAAAGCTTTATGTTATTAACGTATTCTGCTCCTGCAATGCAAGTATACAACCACGTATTCTGTTAAATGCAATACAACCACTATGAGCCTATACATATTTCCAACATGCTAACACAGAGACATATACATAAAACAATAAAACTTAAACACATAGAATAAACAAACATTGATGGAAGTTCTCCATGTATTACACTTGTTTTTAAAGCTCCATGACTCGAATAGTTTGTCGCACATCAAGTCTTGCTTCCTTTTATGCTCGGCCCCGGAGTGATAATGCGATTAACAGGGAATGATAGTAATACGTGACTGAATTTCCATTGAGTGAAAGTAGTTTGTTGCATATATTTGACTCATAATTCAATGGTATTAATTTTTTAATTGAGAAAATACATACTTTTCTTCAAAATTAATATGGGATCAGCAAACTCATATATTATTCTAGGTTACGCTTACATGATGCCATTTTTTCTTTTTTAATAAGATTTATGGGATGAAGATAGATATGACGATGTAGCTTTGAAGAGATTTTATTTTCTTCCATATAATACGGGAAGAGGGAGAATAAAATTGACTAGGTAAAAATACATGTGATTTGAATAGATAAAAATTTGGTTTTTAATATAAATTTATTTAAAGATAATTTATTATCCATAGCCCAAGGGCTACAATTAGCATTTCCCAAAAGGTATTTAACAATGACTGTTAAAAAAAAAAAAAAAAAAAAGTAATCAGCTTCAAGTCAATAAAAAGATAAGGTGCTGCGTAAGTCAACTTCACCAGCATGAGAATCCACGTTGACATAGAATTGCGTGAAGAAGAATACCATATGTTGATGAGATGAGATATTTGTTTAATATAAAAGTTTTCATTTTAAACCTTATATATTAGTGGGAATTTCATTTATAACCCCATTGATATAAAAGCTTAGATTTTCCTATTTATATTTCAAACCTTTGTCATTTAAAGTTTTAAACAAATATTTATAATTTATTTATTTTCAGGTTTTATGTTCATTTAAATATCTTTGACCACCTTTTTTTTTCTACATAATTTCATTAAAACTAAAAATATAAGTTTTGCCCTTTAACTTTTTAATGCATATATTCATGTCCTTAAATTCAATTATAAAGGGGCATTTTTAAAACAGTTCGTTCTGAACATCAAAAATCTCATGACCGAACTTGTCCATAACTTATCGTATTCATGTAATCACCTTTGTCATCGTGCACCCTGTATACAAAAATCCTACATCCACCACTAGGTTATATATTGATGAAAATAATATAATATTGAGGAAAACTGAGTCTAGTCTCAAAAGGAGGTATTATGATTTATTAAAATAGCTTACTGAGGGGAGAGATCGAGAGGGGTAAAAAAAACTTCTATTTATCAAAGGAGGAGGTGATGGAAGCTGAAACATGAAGCTATTGATAAAATTAATGTAAGGGAGGTTGCGACTTTTTGGCTTAAAAATCGAGTAGGGAAATTAGAACAAGTGAATAACAAATAATGTCAAGTTTGGATTTTTGTGATTGGGCTGAGTTAGGAAACTTTAATGGGCTTTACCTTTTTTTTTTAATGGGTGATTTTCGAATAGAGGAATTTAGATGTATGACACTGAGAGTACCGTTATGATAAATTTTATTTAATGTAAAAACGCGTTGAGGTATATTCTTTCTTTTGAAAAGATAACAGAAGAATTAGAATCACTTTCATCGATCATAGATTAATCTATCTATAATTAAATGGTTAATGGCGATATAATTATTATTAAAAAGAAAAGATAAAACTATAAATCAACTCGATCACTTTCTCTTCAAAGCGCCTATATATATTTGAATAAGATGATGAATTGATGATTATATAGTAGGTCCGAAAAACATAACTTATTTTAGCTCCATTAATTAGCTCCTAATCTCTAACTTATTTTCAGAAAAAGAACATATCATAGCCAAATGAGGAAGATATATAATTGCATACGCAATTCTACATTGTTCTGTTGTCAATGCAACGCCATTCTGATTGTTAAAATTTTGGGATACTTAAATACTTAATAGGTATTGCACCATTTTTTTTTGCACTTTTTTTAGTATCTCGAGACCGTCCAGGTTCCTACCTCGACGATTTACATGTTTCTTTGCTAAACAAAACACTCAACTCGTAATCCACCTACACAACAACCATGATTCACTTCGATCTCATGATCGAAAACTCGGAGCTTTTATATGGTACGTCTTTACTATAAAGACCCTCTTAATCTCACTTTCACTTATTTCCCACCACCCATAAATAACTTTCTGCAATGGTTAGCATTTTACCTTTTTGCTTATAATATTTTCGGCCATGGTATGTTGTTGTATGTCACTATGCTGCGAAGTGTCTAAGACTGTTGTTGTATAAGACTATGTTATATACTATTGTTGTATTTTGAAAGAATTTCAAAGGAATATATATATTTCAACATTGGGCTTGATTTTGTTTGTATATATAATACTATCTCCAATGGTGATGTTTTTGGCCGCCCTTAGGTGCCCTTGGATATCCTTTGCGGTTGAAGTTTGTTCAAAACTAAAGATTTTTTGATGCATGCCCTTAGGTGCCCTACTTATTTTATTTTATTTTGTTTTTAGTGGAGTTAAAGGATATGTAAGGATGTTTGTATGGTTGGAGATAACTTTATAAGATTTTAAGGATTTATAAGGATATGTAAAGATTTATAAGGATATGATGTGGCAGTTCAAAGGGCATCCTTAGCATTTGAGATAGCCTAATTACGTTGAAATTGGATACATAGCAGTATTCTAATTGGTTGTGCCATAAAGTAATAAATCCACCAAAAATAAACGGAATAGTAATTAATAGCAGGGCATTATGATTGGTTCACTACCGGAACTAGAAATATATTTCTTATGATGAATTTTTTTTTTTTTTTTTTGAACGATCAATCAAAATATTATTAATCACCAAATATCAGCAGGATGCTGACAAACAACCACAAAGGTTGAGTCCAAACTCCAAAGCGCCAAACATAATCTTACAGAGAGTGAAAAGAAAACCACATTAATCAACCACCATTTCATACTCCACGAATCAACTGTAGCCCAAAAACTCCAAGTCAGATGCTGACTTCTTTGCACGGCTTCTAATCCACAAATAACTTTTAGCTTTAATCTCACCAATCGACTTCTGCAACGAACAATCTACGCTGTTGAACACAAGGTCATTACGAGCGCGCCAAATACACCATACAGCCACCAACACAATTCCGTTATAGGCCTTTATAAAAGAAGCAGACCCGCCAATGTATCTATGCGTATCCAATAAATCTTTAAAGTTAAAAGCAAAAATTGGGGAAATTTTACACCATTGAGATATAACCTCCCATATTGACTGTGCAAAACCACAATCAAGGAAAATATGCTCCACAGATTCAGGCGTTGATCCACAAATTGGACACAGGACCGAAGGCAAAGCGATGTTTCTTTTAACTAAGGCAGTACGGACAGGTACTCGATCAAGAGCAACACGCCAAGCTAGGATACCCACTTTACGTGGGACCCAATTAAACACGTAATCGGGGGTCGAATACTTGTGATTAGATAAATGAGATTTTATACCAGAAACAGCAAACTCCTTAGACTCGTTAAGACTCCATTCCCACCTGTCCGATTCATTTGAAAGACGAGGAGGATTGAATATGGTCATAAGCAATTGTACTTGACTGCTTTCTTCCCCATTTGGTATTCTGTTCCATAGCCAAGCCCAAGTCCACCCTGAAGGCCCCTCGACAATTCTATTAGCAACAACACAACCTTTATGAGCTTCCAAACTAAACAGCTAGAGCCGGGAATACGGCCGCCAATGGCTGGTTACCACACCAACAGTCTAACCAGAACCTAATCGAGGACCCACATCCAACTCTAGCCTTCACCAACCTTGAGAAATCTAAGCCATAAAATGCTAAGCTCGTAACAGCTTTTGAAACATTCTTCCATACACCAGTAATGGATACCTTAGAGGGAATAAAGTTCCAGCTTCTTGAGTTGTGATGAATTGCCCATATTACACGCCGCCATAGGAGCCATATTATCCACTTTAAATCGCCACCACCACTTAGCAAGCATTGCTAGATTAGCATCTCTTAAAGAACCCAGTCCCACTCCTCCATACTCGACGGGAGCTATAACTTTATCCTAGGCGACCCAATTTATTTTTGCTTTTTGATCAGAGCCACCCCAAAAAAACACTCTTCTAATACGGTCCAGAGATTCGATAACCGCATCAGGAGCCCGATAGAGAGAGAAATAATGTGTGGGAAGTGAATATTATTAGAAATCATATCTACCAATCATTAATTTGGAATTATATCAATGACGAGATGGCGACAATGGTTGGCAATAGTAATAGCGGAGTAATTATTAACATAAAATTAGTTTATGCTTAAAAAAAATAGTGTAGTTAATTTAAAGGTTGAAAGATATATGTTGTATATAATTTAATTAAGCATATATATATTAGATGAATAGGGGTGAGATAATTTGAGACCACCTCTTATTTTATGACTAACTAGGACCATTGATTTTTGTACACCATTATGATCTACTACGATATACAAGACTTTTTTGTAAAAACACTAAAACTTTCCGGCGATGGATCCATAGAAAAATCATGTGTAAGTTACTTACACATGTGTAACTTACACATGTGTAAGTTAACTTACACATGATTTTTCTGTGGGCCCGTTGCTCGAAAGTCTTAGTGTTTTTACAAAAAAGTCTTGTATATCATAGTAGATCATGATGGTGGTGTGTAACTTACGAAAATCAATGGTCCTTTTTTGGACTTTTTTTAGTTGGTCTCAAATTATCTTTCCCCTAGATGAATATATTTAAATTAGTGTATAAATGAGAGGTTAATATGAACACAGGGTTAGAAAATATTTTTTGGGTGTATTGGGTAACTTCTTGATCCATTATCACTTGGTACTAAGAGGAAGCTTTTCGCTCTATACAGTTAGATTTAGTGTACGTACGTGAGTTGAGAAAATATTAAAATTTGACGGGTAATGAGAGACAGTTTATTTATAAGGAAGTAAAGATAAGCTTTTATTGTTTTATTTATAAGAAAATAAAGATAAGTTTTATTGTTTTATTCTGGTTTAATAATTAAATAATAACAGTGATCACATATTTACTTTGTCAAATAGATAGCATATTTGTGTCTACCCGTTTTCAGTAACAAAATATTGATGTACTATATATGAAGTTGTATTCATTTAAATCTTTAAAAATTGGTGAGATCCAAGGGCCACATCTCAGCCCTTTGATCAAAAATGATCAATGGTCAGTTAAAAACTAAAAAAAGTACACGGAAAGGTAGTTTTGTCATTTAACATATTATCTTAATCCTCTACTAACTCTTCCTAGCTTCTCACACACACATATCTCTTTCTTTCTCTCTCTCCCCCCTCTTGAAAAATCACCACCACCATTACCACCACCAATACTACCACCACCATCTTCAAGTCACCACCACGTTCCAATCGAAAGTACAGCCATCGTTGTCTCCGTCATCATCATCATCATCTCCATCAGTCTTCATCAATGGATCTTGAAGATGTTAATAAACAATGAAATATCTATTGAATACGAATATATGGTTTTTTGTTATGTAAATTCGAATTTTCTCAAGTGATAATCAAATGTGATTAGATAATATGTGATTAGATCTATTCTAGCATTTGAACTTGTTAAATTTTATTAGTTATTCAATTGACTTTGTTGTTTGGTATAATATTGCCTACAAGGTGTTTGATAAAATGTCTAAACCAAAGTTTGTTATATATGATTTAATATCAAATCACATCTGATTGAGTATTGCATATAAGGTGATAATCAAATGTGATTAGATAATATGTGATTAGATCTATTCTAGCATTTGAACTTGTTAAATTTTATTAGTTATTCAATTGACTTTGTTGTTTGGTATAATATTGCCTACAAGGTGTTTGATAAAATGTCTAAACCAAAGTTTGTTATATATGATTTAATATCAAATCACATCTGATTGAGTATTGCATATAAGGTGTTTGATAAAATGTCTAAATCAAAGTTTGATAACTTTTATGATTCTGAATCAAATTTGATTGTGTATAGGTTTGTTGATATAAAACCCATTTGTTTGTAACTGTATGTGTAAAATCACATCTGATTGAGGTTATAGAGATTTCTGTTTTTTGTAACTGTATATGTAAAATCATATTTGATTTTGTATATAGATTCTATAGATTTGTGTTTTGTAACTTTGTTTTGTACAATCAAATTTGATTTTGTATTGAGGTTTTAGTTACTTGTGTTCTTCAGCTTAGAATCATATTTCATTTTACTATTACGGTGTGAAAATCCTATATATAATGAACTATTCAAAATCAAAAATGATTTTACGCATACATTGTGAAAAACCTATTCAAAATCAACTATTCAAAATCAAAAATGATTCTACGTATATATTGGGGAAAACCTATACAAAATTATATATGATTTTTTATAACACATTGAGACAAAACCAAATGAGTTCCATACAAATGAAACCATTTAAAATCAAAAATGATTTTATCCATAGAGTGTCAAAACCCTATACAAAATCATATATGACTTTATTCATACATCTAGACAAAAAAAGTGAGTTCGGTATCATTAAACATATTCAAAATCATATATGATTTTGTATATGCTTCCGTACAAATAAACTTATTCAAAATCAAAATCGACTTTAAGCATACACTATGAAAAAATTATTCAAAATCATATACGATTCTACGTGTAAATTTGAGACAAGGCAAATGAGTTCTATGCAAATAAACCTATTTAAAATCAATTTTGAGTTTACGCATACAGTGTGAAAAATTATACAAAATCATATATGATTTTACGCATACATTGTCAAGAAAATATACAAAATCATATATGATTTTGTGTAGCACATTGAGTCAAACCAAATGGCTTCCCTAAAAAAAATTTTATTCAAAATCATTTTTGATTTTACTCATAAAGTCTGAAACCTATTCAAAATCAAAAATGATTTTACGCATACATTAGGGAAAAGTTATACAAAATCATATATGATTTTGTATAACAAGTTGAGACAAAACAAAATGAGTTACATACTAAGAAACTCATTTAAATTCAAAAATGATTTTAAGCATACAGTGTGAAATACCCATACGAAATCATATTTGACTTTTTTCATACATCTAGGCAAAAGAAATGAGTTCGGTATCATTAAACCTATTCAAAATCAAATTTGACGGAATTTTATTTGTTTGTGTAGATATATGGAATTTCACTAAACCTATTCAAAATGAAATCCGAGGGGTAAATGTGATCACGAGGGCCTTCGGCTTCGCGCTTTAGTTTAGGGTTTGAACGGTTTGAAGTCGTAGGGTTAACCGTTCAAACCCTAAACTAAAACTTAATTTCTAATAAAAAATGATTTTACATGTATAATGTTAAAAATCTATGCAAAATCATTTTTGATTTTATGCATACATTTTTAAAAAATTGCATTCTAAAACCCTAAATGATAAACCCTAAAATGCTAAAGCTTACAGTGGGGGGACGGATGTATACGGTACGCTTAAGGGTTTAGGGTTTGAAGTTGTAGGGTTAGCCCGGCTAACCCTACAACTTCAAACCCTAAACCCTAAGCTACCATGTAAAAACCTGAGAAAATCTATGCAAAATCATTTTTGAATTCAAATAGTTTTCTTTGTATAGAACTCATATGGTTGTCTCAGTGTGTTATAAAAAATCAAATATGATTTTGTATCGGTTTTCCTCAATGTATGATTTTGAATAGGTTTTTGACAATGTATGCGTAAAATCATTTTTGATTTTGAATAGTTCATTATATATAGAATTTTCACACTATAAAAGTAAAATCAAATATGATTATAGGTATAAGAACACATGTAACTAAAATCTCAATACAAAATCAAACTTGATTGTACAAAACAAAGTTACAAAACACAAATTTATAGTATCTAATACAAAATCAAATATGATTTTACACATACAGTTACAAAGACAGAAATTTCTATAATCTCTACACATAATCAAATATGATGATGAACATAAAAGTAAAGAATAACAGATAACAAATCGAATTTGATGTTACTCATACATTTCCACAAAACAAATAGAGTTTATATTCACAAACCTCCACACCAAAAAATTTAATTCAGAATCATAAAGTTGATTAAATCATATTATCAAACATTGATTTAGACATTTCATCAAACACCTTATGCAATACTCAATCAAATGTGATTTGATATTAAATCATATATGATTTTGAATAGGCTTATAGATACCGAACTCACTTTTTTTTGTCTAGATGTAAGAATACAATCATATATGATTTTGTATAGCCTTTTCACACTATATTCTTAAAATCATTTTTGATTTTAAATGGTTTTTCTTTATATGGAACTCATTTGATTTTGTCTCAATGTATTATAAAAAATCATATATGATTTTGTATAGCTTTTCCCCAATGTATGCGTAAAATCATTTTTGATTTTAAATAGTTGATTTTGAATAGTTTTCATACTTTATGAGTAAAATCAAAAATGATTTTGAATAAATTCTTTATATGGAAGCCATTTGGTTAATTTGACACAATGTGCTACACACATTTTATAGACAATGAATGCGTAAAATCATATATGATTTTCCATAAGTTTTTCACATTGTATGCGTAAAATCAAAATTGATTTTAAATAGGTTTATTTGTATAGAACTCATTTGTCTTGTCTCAATTTTATACGTAAAATCACATATGATTTTGAATAAATTTTTAGAGTTGCTGAAACAAAATTACAGTTGTCGGAATCATCATCAACACTTTTCCGTTTTCTATTTGATGATTTCGACTTGTAAGCCATGATAAAAACCTAATCGTCAATGGAAATGATTGGCTGTACATAGTAAATACGTATATAATCATATTTGATTTAGTACATACACTTTGATTTAGACATTTTATCAAACACTTTGTGGGCAAAAACTCTTTATAAAAATTTTAAACAACAACAACCAAAGATACAATTTCTTATCATATGGAAAAACAAAAATGAAAGAAAAAAACTACAAATCATGAATAAAAATGGTTTGTTTATCCATTTTTTATATAAAAAATATAAACTACATAAAATATCACTATAATAATATCTAAAACATCATCATGTACAATCAAGTATGATTGGCTGTATAATTTATAAATACGTATATAATCAAATTTGATTTAGTACATACACTTTAGTTTAGACATTTCATCAAACACTTTGTAAGCAAAACTCTTCAAAGAAACTTTAAACAACAACAATCAAGGATACTACTTCTTATCATATGAAAAATATAAATCATATAAAAAAACTAACAATCATGGGTAAAAATGTTTTGCTTATCCATTTTTCATATATAAACAAAAACTAACTCCATATAATCTCACTCTTATAATATCTAAAACATCATCATCCATTTGTTGTTGTTGCTAGTGGTTTGAGGTGAAAATCCAGAAGATGGTGGTGGTTGTTGTAGCCGGAGGAGGAGGAGAAAGAGAGTTGAGTCACTGAACGTACGAGAGAGAAAGAGAGCAATTGTGTGTGTGTGTGTGTGTATGTTAGTGATGGTCGAAGATGGTGGTGGTGGTGGTCGTCGTCGTCATCTATAGAAGAGGAGGAGCAGCAGCAGAGGAGAAGAAGGAGAGAGGGAGAGAGAGTGTGTTTGTATGTGTGTGTTTTGGTCAGGGAAGGAGAAGAAAAGTGGCTGGAGTAGGCTGGATGGGAAAGGAAGAAGAAAAAGGATGCGAAATAAATTACGATACTACCCCTCCGTGTATAATTTTAATTATAAGTTAAATGTCACTCTGAACCATTGATTGGTTTGATCCAAGAACTGAGACGCAACTCTTAAAATGCATAAATAATTAGGGATTCAAATGAAAGAAATTGTATTACTAATATCAATATCAATGTCAACCGAATCCATAATCCCACTATAAGGGGGCTACGAGAGAAGTGATGAGATATAAATTGTACGGGAGTATTATTCTTATCCATCGATAAAGAAATTGCTACAATAAGATAAAGCATTATGGAGTGTATTAATTACTTCTGCTTATTTAATTTCCTAGAAGGTTATTCATCTCCCAATAATAATAAAAGAGCCTTTTTAGTTCAATTATGAAAAAACCACCACCCTTAGATAAGAAAGAATCTTGGTTTGTGACCTTTGGATTAATTGGCTTACTATCATTCTCCTAATTTAGAATTACTATTATTTTTTTGGAACATGGAATTACTATTATTAATTGTTGAAGAAAAAAGAAACTTTTGGATCAATTGACCGATATTTTTTTTTTCTTCCTCCTTCGCTTCTTTTATTTTTCTTTCCCCTTCTCCAACCGTCCTACCCTCTTAAACAAAAATCCCTATATTAATTAGAAGAAGATTCAATGATTTACACCTATATTAATTTTATCGACAGGATGATTTCAATATTAATCTACTTAAATCTTTTTATGAATCATGTTGCTTGGGTAGTTTTAGGAGTTTTTGTAGTCCATTTTTTTCTAGGGTATAAAGATGAAGATAAATATCTAATCGGTTGTTTCTTTCGTTTTTAGGGATAATTTTGTTCAAATTTAGATGTACCAGAGATATGCCCTGTTACAAATTATGAATTTTTCTCCCCTTTTTTCTTAACGTTTGTTGCAGCTCTTGCGTAGTTGCGTCGGACCAGGTATAGTTCATGTGGTTTTTATGAGACGTTCAATTAGGCTTGAAAAATGTTGTGTTAGAAGTATATTTATATGAAACAACCCTCTTTGGCTCTCTTTATTCTGATAAAGTTGTATGCATTCTTCTGCTATTTGTAAAAATTTTGTAATACTGATTGTTTTCAGTTGTATTTGCGATATGTATCGTTTCTTATGTGTTTTATCTCAAGAGAAGTGTATGATGAAATATCTTAATGAGTGGTCATTTAATTTTTAGTACTATGTCTACGAAAGGTAGTGGTTGCCAACGCAATGTGTATGAAGTAATTATTATATGCAAAAATTAAACTATGCCATTAGTTTTTGCTATATTGATTTTTTAACGAATATTTGGCACTGCATCAGAGGCCTGCAGGTAACCAATCTCATGTTATTTTAGAGTTTAGATCACTAGTTTAATAACGCCTCTTACATTAATTAACATGTATATAGAACTTAACAACTCTTTGATTGTTCATAGCCTGCATTTCCCTATGAGGGTCGAGAACAAAGAATGTGGAGACATGTGATGCAAATCTTGGATTGTTTTACATGTATGCCAATTTTTTCCTTCTCTAAATAGCATTATGTAAATTTGAATAATCAACAATGTAATTTAAAAACTAAATGCATATTTCCTTATGAGGTTTAAGAGAAGTGAGTATGAAAAGATCGATAATGCAATTCCGGTAATGTTTTACATGTGTGCCGATTAGCATTAATGAAAGTCGATATGAACATATAAATTTGTAAAATAAATGCCTTTGGTTGGAATAATTAACATTAATTAGTTGTATAATGTAAAATGAAATTATATGTTTTCTACTAATTGGCTGTGTAATGTAAACAAAATTTTTTCGTGTTCTTTTAAGTTTTCACCTTGTAATATGTGGCTTTGCCTTTTGTTTTTTGTTAGTCTAGATGTTAAAATTATTTACACTTGCACAACTCATTAATGGATCGAAGAGGGTCTAGGTTATGACGTTTGAAATGCCTCGAATTGGAAATGCTGCCCAAAAAAGTTATAAATTGATAAGAAGCTTATCAAACCATATGATATTGCATGTATAAGTGAAATCCTTGAATATGGTCATGTTTTGATCCATTACCCACCCAATCTGTTTTATCTCAGTGCCACCTCTGATTAGTTCGATATTTTGATCTCGATTTTGTTATTTTTAATCCTAATAAAGAAGATAACAAGTTTAGTAAAATTTTCTTAAAAAACGAGGGTAAAAAGGTGTAGTAAAAACTCAAATGAAATTCAATATAAACAAAATCTAAACAATAGAACCGTGTCATGTGATAGCATTTTTCATTAGCTTTGCATTTAATGATATTATTATATACAATGAGTTTGATGGGCTAATTTTCTAATGTGCTATTTATAATATAATTATAGATTATATAACATTACAATTTGTGTAAAAAAAAAAAACAAGAGATATTTTTTTTATAAGTTTTAAGATTTTCTATTATTACTTATGAAAATTTTATCAAAACTAATATAACTTCATTTGGATAGCAAAGAAAAGTTATAATTATAATTACAATTACATTATCTAGAAAAATAAACAATGGGAGTCCTAAATACCTCTTAAGGGTAAATTGTAAGGACGGGAAAAGAATGAAAAAAACTCATTTTATTGTGTCGATTACCATATAAAATATGAGAAAAAATCTCACTCATATAAGCCGAGACATCTGTTTCTAAAGGCTTCCACTTTGTAGTGTTCATCATAACTTATCAATGATGGTCCTTTTATATTGGAAAATTCCAAAATACCCTCACCTGGAATGCACGTGAGGGGTTAACAAATTAGAGTTAACACTCATTTTCAAAAAGTATGAATTTCCCATCTATAAAGGATGATCCGAGAGACTCCGACCATTTTAAAGTTAAAGGAATAAATCAGAATTTTGGTTAAACCACAAGGCCGATTCATGTATAATGTGTTTCCCGCGTATTACGCGGGTCAATAATCTAGTTCATATATAAAACTGGCTTGTCTTTCGGAAACTAAAAGAATGGAGATATATACGAAATATGTATAAGCAAACCCTCACAGTGAACATATACGAAACAATAATTAGCATCAAGATGTATTATACCCAATCTTGTACGTTTGGTTTGTATTTTTGAAAATCATCCGTGGACTATTGTTTTACATATCCTTTAGTGGAATTTAATCCATTAATTTTATATAGATTTTTGTGAGAACCTTCTGATTTTATACATAAATTTTAATAGTTACTCTACAATTATCAACATAACATGCTCATGCTCATGCTCATGCTCATGCTCATGCTCGACAAATACTCCAGTCAGCCTTTAATTTTCAATAATCATTTTCTCTTGTACCATTCTTTCTAAACTGACCCTAACAAAAACGGAACTTTTTTTTTCCTCCAAAACATAGCATCTAATTGGGATTGTGTTTAATATGTAACGCTTCTAAAAACGGGCAAATATTTAGATATGTGTTTAGAAAAATCCAAAAAAGAAACAACTAAATACGTACGTACCAAACAGAACAGTTAATGCTTTTACAAAGATGATGATCGGGTAGAAGCAGCACCTAATGTTCAAAAAAAAAAACAAAAAATAACAGCACCAATTGATACAATCTTTCTTAGCTTCCAACTATCAATATATCTGTAATCAAAAGGGACACGCTTGAATATATAGTTTTTCATGCCCCCGCCTTGTGCCTGCCGGCGGGTGACTAGCACGGCGGAAAGTTATGACTTATGATTTGGTGATCGATTGTTGTTGTTGTTGGGTGTAGGGGGGTTTTGTATTAGGCCTCTCCTTATAAGAAACTACTTCTAATCCACTTCTAATACTATTCATCACTTCTAGACACACCAAAAACACCCCTTCCTTATAACCCTCACTTCTAACCCACTTCTTTTCCTATTTTTCCCCTCTAACACACCAAAGACGCACTTCTAATTCTAGAAGTAACCCTCTAAACGCGGGTTAGACTCAGCCGGTGCTTATAGCGTCGACTGCGTCTGGTGCATTGGAAGCAGACTAGACGCACGGACGATGCTCTATAAGGAGCGGCCTTAGTATTATCATCACTCGCTTGCAAGGTTAAAATAGAAGTATACAGAGAATAAGTGGGCTGTGGGTAGAGCCTATAGGCCCATTAACACTACTTGCTGGATGAATGAAGAATGTTAAATCAAATTGTTAAGGAGTAAGGACATGTGAGTTGTGACTATTGTACCCATCATGTTCGGTATTAGATTATTATTTTTCTTAATTAAAATATGTGAATCGAATATTACACTGAAAGTCTAGACTATTTCAAAAAATAAAATTTACAAATTCGTTTTTTATTTCTTTTTGAAAACTCATTTAACATGGAGTTTTTATACAATTTTCCAAGAAATTTAGTCTTTGGGAAAAGTTTTTTTTGACAAACGGCGGGTTTTTCAAAGTGTTTTTAAAGATTCCCTTATATCTTATAGGACGTTTCTAAAAACCACTTTTCAAGGAATTTTTAAGAATACATTCATGTACCATGAAAAACTTTATTTTGAAAATTTGAATTTCTTAGTAATGCACCGATTGTGTATTGTGGTCGATAATGGTGATTGTAAAATAATACTATATTAAGTAGTTAGTTTATATTTATTGGGTACCTAGCTTCTATTTGCTTTTTATTTATATTTTTTTGATAAGTTATGTCTTTGTTAGGCCATCTTCATTCTTCAATAGTAAAATGCCCATTGGTCAATATAGCCATATGAAATATGGTGGATCCGCTAATCATTTGGTTCGATGTTTTGTTTAGGGCCGGAACTTTGAGAGTCCGGGGTGTCTTGCCCATGCAAAGAAAAATAACAGAACGACCTTGGTTATGAAGAGAATGACACCGACAAAATACAACATTTGGCATTAACACTATTAGAAATAGAAATATCACTCATCTTGACTCGACATGGAGAGAATATATAATTGAAGAAATTTACGAACGTGACTCTAGATTTATTAATCCATCCCATTTTATAACGAAAATAATAATGATAATACATGAGCTTCAATTCCAAGTAAAACAGCAAATATAGTAAGTTTAATAATAACTAGATTACCGCGTAGTACGTGAGAAACATATATAATTAATGAAATATTATGTGTTTGATATCATAAGTAACAAATATTTAACCATGTAAAAGTTAAACAATTAAAAAACATGAAGTTACATTAGTGGTCGTTTAATTCTGGTTAAAAGTGACCAAACAGTTGAAAATGGATACATCATTTATTAAAAGTCTCGCTAAATAAGGTTTTCGTTTCTTTTAATGTCTTTTATTCTTTCGGTTACGTCTGCATTGTCATTGTACTTATGCTTTAACGTTTTGCTTGAATAACTTAGTAATAGACTAAAATTACTAAGCAATTTAATTATCAATCTATATATCCATGTTGTGTTAATCTAAGTTAAAATTTTGCATAATATCATTGCAATATTCATACGATTATTATTCTGATATATAATTGTGATTTCTTACTATAGACTTCATATTTGTTTTATAGTTCTTTATTAAGAAGTCCGGTTCGACGGCACGTAATACGCGAGTTATCATACTTTCTAATTATTTAAATTATAAATTTATATTATAAGAAATACTTTAGGATATTTAAGATTATAAACGACATTAATTTGTAAGTTTTTTATTAAATAATATACGTATAAAAATAAAATAGTAAATATGAAAAGTATATAGGGAACATATAGTATATGTTTTTTTCAAATTGTTTTTATAGATTATAAATATTATAATTACGATTAATGGTTAGAAAATTTGCTTCATTTATTAAACTTAACAGATGGACTTTCAACAATTTTGATATTAATATACGGCCCACATTATTGTAAATACATATATAGATAGATATCTTACATGATATTCCATTTTATTTTTGCCCGACTTTTTGCTTTCAACAATTAGATTTTATAATGTCTGCTTTTTTACGGGGTGATTTTTTTTGTGTCATGTAGTTTTTGTCGTTACCTGATATACAGCAAAGACCTTATTAACAACTTGTGTTGTAAAATCAAAAAGGATTAACTCAAAAAAGCAAACAACAAAGTAACTATTCATGAAATTAACATAGAAACTACAGACATGAAAACAATTATGACATTAAATAGCAAAACTTAAGTATGAAGATTTCAGAATTCCAAAATCAAACATAATCTAAATTGATGACAAAATGTATCCAAAAAATAAAAAAGAATCGTAGCTATTAAAGTGTCTAAACAATGATCAATGGCAACGGCTAACTACTCTAATGCTTTGTTTTTGGTATTTTAAGATTATCCACCGGGGCATAGGATGTAGAGGAGCCATCAAAGACGGTGGATTGTTCATCTACAACAATTGGGCGCTTTCGAGCATTTGTTGTAGGTGTTGCAACTTCAACATCATTAACATCAACATCATCACTAACTGTATCAACCTGATTTAGATGTATAAACAAAGAATTCTATATTAGATTCTAATGTACTTGCATAATCGGAATAATATAAAGAGTTTTTCTTGTAGCAATTTCACCTTATTGTCCTTATTAGTTGAGGGTCCATTAAAGACTTTTTCAATAACACTTTCATCATGATTACATCTATAAACAGTGCAGACAATGTAGCCATTTTCCAAATTGAACCAGGATAGTTAAATTTTAAAAACAAACTTCTTTTCGAGTAGTACATTAAGCTCTTCATGAAAAATTGACGGTTTTGATCCTATTGGAAGACATGGGGTTAGATGGACCTTTGACATGTACAATTATCATAGGTTTAAAAAATAAGTACTTATTAAATATTACAAATAATAGTTTATATGTTAAAATATAACAGTAACAAAAATTGTAAACCTTGGATATCTTTTCCATTAGCCAAGTGTGACTGCGGTTGATCAGCTTCTGAATGAGATCTCCAAATAAGACAAATGATGAGTAACCAGTTGAATCTTGTACTCGAATGATACCCGCACCCTTACATGATATACCAAACGTTTAAAAGATAATATTTGTGTTTATAGGAAAAATAATGTAGTGATCATAACGTGCAATGTATATATGTAACTTACTTTCCATACACATATGAAACATAGCCACATTTACCACAAACAAATGGATGTCCATCAGAATCAATATCAATTTCATCATCAATGCGTTTAACAATCTTGTGACATGTTCGACATGCCCAGTAATACCAGCCTTCATCATCTTGAATATTGGTAGTAGTTGCAATAATGGATGAACCAATTTGCTAATATCAAGAAATTAAAAGAATATAAGCCTTTAAAATTAATGGGAATTGTATAACAAAATCAAAATCAGTTAAAGAAAAATAAAAGGCAAGGCATAAACATTGAGTTAACCTTCTTTTCCGTTTTGTACTTTTGAATTTCATCAATCGTAACAATCGGGAAATGAAGGTAGTAATTGTTGGAGTGTGATCATTTTATTATAAATCGCATGTCCGAAAATAATTTAAGCCTACGCGGTCACACGAAATGACACGGTAACTCTATATTATTAATTAGTATATCAAAGTAATATATTAATTAATTAGATCACGAAATGATTAATTTAAATATATTAAGGGGTTAATTATATTTAATTAATTAAATGAAGAATTAAATAAGAAAATTGGTGATGGATCCTAAGGGACCGGTTTTGATAAGGCTTTGTAAGCCTTAATCTAGCTTGTTCACCAAGTAAATTAAACCCTAATTAAACCTTATAAATAGAGAGTTTAATTCAAGAGGTTTCTCATTCCTTCACACAAGCAATTCTCTCCCCTCTTCTTTGAGTTTGGCCGAAAGCACAAATCTTCAAATAGTTTTTTTTGTTTGTGCCGTTCGAACAACTACATGAACCATTTACACATGCATTTAATGCTTTGCATTAATTGTATCACAATTTGTTTGTCAAAACAAGTTTAGGTTCGGTTCATGGCTTTCGAAACAAGAGATAATAAACAAAGGGTTGTTTGGTTCGTGATCGGGGTACTAGCATACGGTATAAGAGGTGTTTAGTGTGCGATCGTAGAGGGGTTTTGCTTTAAACCCTAAACTAATAATAATCTTATTATTAATAATATTATTGGAAGCTTTGCGTAAAGGTACACGTTTCGATTCTTTCTTTGTTAATTAATTTGATTGCATATACGTTTCTTTTCCGCTGCGTACTCGTGAATTGTTATATGTTTATGTGCTCATATTATAACACTAATCTTCTGGTTTTTCTACAACAATGGTAGCAATGATTTATTTTGCTTTGTTTAAGGATTCAACACCAACATCCAACTTCTTCAAACTAAAGTCATAAAAGAGAAAGTGATTTTGATTTAATAATATTTGAAATCAACTAATTACACATAATATCAATACCGTTTCTCTAAACTTAGAATAGTATACATAACCAATAATATATTTTAAAGTTTTTTAATAAATAAGTTGTGTATAGTACCTTTCTTGGAAGCTTACAATAGTACCAATACGATCATTGATATGTAGCCTTGAACCGAATAAAGAATTACTTATTTGAGGCATTCATATATAGAGTAATATAAATTGATTAGACAAACAAACCTAAAGTATAGAATAAACTATTTGTATAGAGTATAGAATAAAGAATTGACAAACGTAATAACTAATAAGACATACTATTCCATACCTTTAACTTCGCCATATGCAGAAAGATGACAATCGTTGAATCAACAGAATGATTTTCCGAAACATACTTGATTGGACGAACAACATATGAGTCCCATAAAGCACATGCAATTTTATTGCCACTATACGCATTCAGATTATAATTAACCATTCATATAAATATGTGTAATAATATATTGGTAGATTTATATACGATAGTAAAACAATAGTAAAATAAAAGAGGAATGTCTTAGATCTTGAAGTTCTAAAGTTAATTAGAGTTAATTTGCATTTATCTCATGGGTAACAATCATAGGATCAACAGAGGCTACCAAACTAACAACATCTACAGAAAAAAAAGAAACAATTATTTGAATTGAAATTAAATGTTAAAATATAAAAGAAAACTATGAATGAAGTTGGCATATAAAAACATGAACATATTACCGAAAGAAACACGAGTATCCAACTATAAATATAGTACGAATACAAGGACATGAACAACTTACCGAAAGCAACACGAGTATCCAAGTTTTTTTTTAGCATATCACTAAAGCTTGAAAAGATATAAGGATCCACGCTATTATCAAAATCTGTAGATATTTTGACCTTTGTTGTCTTACAAAAGTTTATCTTGTATTGATGAATAACCAACATATAACTTCCTGAGTTTGAAGCTATTCCGAAATCACTTATAACTCTAACCGTTGCTTCTTCAAGAATACTTTCAAATTTGTTGATATTTTGACTTTTGTTGTCTTACAAAAGTTTATATTGTATTGATGATTAACCAACATATAACTTCCTGAGTTTGAAGCTATTACAAAATCACTTATAACTCTAACCGTTCGTTCTTCAAGAATATTTTCAAAGTCTGGGATTAGATTTTTCTTGATTGATGCTTGAATCTTAGTACCCTAAATTGAGTAGTATATAAAACATAATTATAAATCATATAATAAATACTCCATATGTAACAAATAAAAACATACAGAAAGTAAATAAATATACCTGATCATCTATTAGGATCATGTTTAGGCTGGACACAACATTAAGAAAAAATGTCTACAAATTTAAATAACAAAATAATAATAATTTAAATTTATTTAAATAAAATTAAATCTAAAAATGTTAAATAAGGTATATGATATCATCAATTGATATAATGACTCCAATTAAAAGTTAAACTTCAATTAAGGATCTATATTTCTATAATTATGAATTAAAGTTTCTCTTTTATATATATTTAAAGATAATATGGAACATCATTTCAAAGTAACATATAAAGAGAAGGACAAACGAAAAAATATACGCGTAGTTATGTTTGTCCACATTAACTTGTAGAAAGTTTGTATACATGTAACAATCGTGGTTCCTGACCTTTTGACCATATGTACAATTTAACTAACTATCGAGTTGGCCAATATAGTTCAAGTGCAATTTGGAGTTCATGTAAGTGTAATGTGTCCAAATAGATCAATTTATCGTTTAAGATATATGTGCTAGTCGATATCATCGTTGGTGCAAATCGAACCTAAACCTTGAGATGACATTTATATCTAATTGGCTTTACGGTACTAGATGACATTAAATCTAGTTAGCAACATGAAATGGATCCTCCATGGGTCAAACCCATGACCCATCACCCAACCCTATCTTCCTTATTTTCCACCCATCCATTCATTCTTCACCCTATCTTTTTCTTTCTTTCTTCTTGCAAGAACAAAACACACATACACACTAATGTCTCTCTCTCTCTCTCTAAGATTCTTACACCAAATTATGGTTTCAAGTTAGAATTGTGTTAGAATCATCATCCTTATCATCATCTTCATTACATATCAAAGATTTGGGTTGTCAAAAGTGCAAGAACATCTTCTTTTGAGTAATTTTCGGGTTTGGCAATTTGTGGAAGTTTTGGTAAGTGAATTCTAACTCAAATTCATCATTTTATTCTTTTAATCATGTTTCCTTGTCCAATCTAAGCATTGTTGGTCAAATTTAGGTTCAAAATGGATTTGGCTCAAAATTAGGGTTTTGAAATGGGTCAAAATGGATTTGAGCAAGGATTTGATGCTATGGATTGAGATTATGATATGGGTTATGTTCAATGATATTAAAATATGGTGATTTATGCATAAAAATGTGTTTTGGAGCTTCCTTAGTCGATTTTGGAGTCAAAAATCTGCCAGTAGGAGCACGGCCGCACAGACAGACGCTCAGTGCTTGTGGCTGCAGTTTTCCCATAATACAGATGCTCACACGGCCGACCGTGCGAGCGGCCGCAGTATTTCTGTTCCTTCCCCAACTTTTTCGTTCGGTTATCAGTCGACTTTTAATGATCCAAAACTTGTTTGTTGGTCTTATATTAACATACTAAGGTTAACAAAATTGGTTAAACACATTTCTAAACACTTTGATTTTCAAGTGGAATTTTGGTGCTAAGTCATTGAACCGTGTCTAACCAAAACTCTTCATTTGTCATTTAAACGTTCTCGAATGACTTATAAAACATCTTTAGGGGAAATTGTGGTATAGTATAACTAGTATTGACCATGTCTTGTATTGTGACATATATTGTTAGGTTGTGGACTTTGGACGACCATGGGGCATTCGTAGCTTGATATTAACTTGCTATTGCCGATCAAGGTGAGTTCGTAGCTCCCTACTCGTTTGAGATTCGGGCTGAAAAGTGTACAACCTTTGTGTGTTAACTTGTTGTTTGTGCAATTATGTGTTGCCTTGATTGATGACATAGTTCAATTGAGCATACGTTTGATTTCCTTGATGATGACATGAATTGATTGTGCATATGTTGAGTGTCTTAAGTGATGACATTGTTTGATTGATGGAATTGTTAACGTGTAAATACGTGGTTGTTATATGATTATTGTATGTGCGTGTTTGGTTGACTTTTAGGTTAGTTGTGTATATATGGAAGACGATAATACCTTCGAAAGGTTGGAGATGTGGTGGGAAGGCTGCGGGTGACCCTATATATAAGCATCAAAGGCCTTTCAAAAGTAGTATCGTACGAAGTATATACACATAGTGTTTGTTTCTGGGTGGACATTGATGGTCATGGTGCAATTGAGTACAATGAAGTACATTACGCGCAATTGAGTACAATGAGGTACATTACGTGTAATTGAGTGCAATTGAGGGACATTGATAGACATGTTGGGCATTATAGAACTTGTTAGATACTTCTTGATATCATTATTACTTGTTCTTGTTTACTATGTGTATTCTAAATACCTTGTGTAGTTCATTATGTGAGTACATATGTGAGGGTCATTGATGGACATTGATTGATTATGTATTGTTTGAGTATGATTGATTTATTTATGATTAGGGTAGTTGTACATACATGGAAGACGATGATACATTTAATGAGTTGGAGATGTGGTGGGAAGGCTGCGGGTGACCCTGTATACAAACATCTAAGATTTCTTAAATGTAAAGTCGTATGAAATGTATGTGCATTGTGCATGGTTGAGTTGATGGACATGATGGACATGATGACAATAAACGGGTACTTACGTACTTGATGACATTAAACGGGTACTTACGTACTTGATGACATTAAACGGGTACTTATGTACTTGATGACATTAAACGGGTACTTATGTACTTGATGACATTAACGGGTACTTATGTACTTGATGACAATATCGATGACAATAGAGGGACAATGTGTGCATGTGCAATAAACTGGTGCTATACGTACTTGATGACAATTGGATGACATGAGAACAATTGAGGGACATTGATGGACATGTCTGGCATTTTAGAACTTGATGGATATTTGTTGATGTCGACATTCTGTGTTCTTGTGCATTATGTGTGTTCTAGTTATGGTATGATTGTGCAATGGATACATGTGGGTCCAGGTTGCGCTACGAGCCAACCTATATTGAGTACTTGCGCCTTTTAAGGACTTACTGTAAGTGTGTTCCTTGTTCATTAGCTTAGTTCATATTGTGAATGGCTTTGGCATTAGATCCTCGTCATTTGCCCCTACGAACTCACCAACCTAGTGTTGACCTTGTTTAAGGATTCATTTGCCCCTATTTGCATTATGCTTTATGTACTTGTTCTTGATGATGGATTCACTGAATCCCTTTATTTTCATATAGTTCATGTTCTACGATAATCCCATATATACGCTATATCTTTTCGGTAGTATTTCGAGCCTAGCTCGGGGTGTTACAATACATATCTAAAGAACTATCTTTGAAAAACATGAAAAAATAAATTTAAAAAAAAAAGGAAAAAAAAAAGAAGCCATATGTTAGAAAAAGAAGATTTTATTACCTTAAACCATTGTAACTCGCGCTGCATTTGTAAAGCTGCTCCAGAAACAAGATTGAGTTATGTGGAGGTGCCAATTTGCCAGCCAGATGCATCAGGTCATTATTGTCAGAGTCCTCTCTTGTGAAAATGCTTATGGTCGCTCATCTGACTAGAGTGGTGTCCGCTCATTTAGTTTTACTTTCATGAAATGCGTTAATGCAAGATCTAACCGTAAATATCATTCTAAAAATAAGTTGCGGATTAGGTGCAAAAAATAATGAAATGCAAACATTAACCATGAAAAATAACCACTTACAATTGCAGGGGGAGACCAAGATAATTAAAAAAATAAATAGTAAAAGATTAAAATTTAATACAAATATACAAAGGACATAATTGGTTTGTAATTTCGTGAGTTATAAAAAGATAATTATTGTTTAAACATTTTGTAATATAATCTATGACAATTAAGATGTTTTTCTTATCCGTAACAATATCCTTAGCAATAATTTTAGAGTTAATGAGGATTTTATAACAATAGGGATTTTAGCTAATTGTGGGGTTTTTTCTATTAAGGGTAATTTTGAAATTTCATGGATAAGGTGGGTGGAAGTAGTTTAAATATAGGGAGTATATTAGGTAATTTAAAGATAAAGAGTTGAATGAGGAAGAGAGTACTTTGTTTATATAGGTAGTATCGATAGATATAGATATAGATATGTTAAATTGTAAACCCTTCAAAAAAAAAAAAAAATGATGGTGATTAGGATTAAATAAGCATTATTGACGGGTGACTAGCTTGTCCCATTAATTCTACTTCTCAATTCTCAAAGGTGAAAATCTATCATCATATGGCTCAACAAGTCCACATGATACCTTAATGTTTTTATTACATGTTTGGACTTGATATCCTTTTGATTTTTTAAAGTCTCTAAACATTTCAACCGTTCGAGCGAGAAATTCAGGATCATTGATAACAATAGACTGACTTATAACCATTTCTATTACATATTACTAGATTATATTTTTATACTTATATATATCTAAAATACTATTTTCTTAATTAATAGTTAACAAATTAAAATATTCAATTTTACTTTATTAACATTTTTTTCTTTGATAATTTCACAAACACTTATTGTGTTGCTCATTAAGTCTTACTAATTAAATAAATTATTCAGTGTCAAAAGTTATTGCTTATCCATGTCATCACAAATATCTCAATGTCATTCGAATTTTCATGTCAAATCATAAAAAATATCACACATGACACATTCTTTAGATGGTGCCAAGACAAACAACCTTCTAAACCAAGTTGCAAGATTGTCACCATCAAGCCAATGATCATTCCAAAATCTTGTCTTATTTTCACTCTCAACTGTTATTTAATAACATCCTAAGGGGTCTAGCAATCGGGTGTGACTCAGAGAATGAAGAACATATATTTTTCCATATATTATTACCATTTGTCTACACGGGGACGCAGACTCGAAACCATGAATCACATTGATGATTTTAAACCTCATGTAATTCAGATTTTGAACTACATGTCATATTCATTTGTACATATCAATGCTAAATTAAGAGTATTTAGACCACCAAAACCACCCACTTTTTTACCTGATAATTGTCTTAAAGTAGATCCATTACATTTTTCGAGTTTGACCCCCCTCCCTCCTCCCTTAACTCTTTCACCAAAAAAATGAAGTTATGATCTTTATCAATTGAAATAGAGAAAAATAATATATCCTAGATACTTTGAATTACCGAGTTAGAATATATCATAGACAAGGCATTAATATTGAGTTTAGATTTTATTCTATAATAACTTTGCAAATTTTTTGAAATATAACCTTGGATGGAGTCCCACTCCATTTTGGTGAATCTTGTCTTATTTTCAATCCCAACTGTTCTTTAATAATATCTTAAGGGGGCTAGCAATCAAGTGTGCCACAGAGAATGAGGAACATATATTTGCCCATATATTATTACCATTTGTTTTACACAGGAACGCAAACTCAGAATTATGAATCACATTAATGATTTTAAACCTAACGTAATTCAGATTTTGAACCACATGTCCTATATCCATTTGTCCTCCCTTACCTCTTCCACAAAAAAAAATGAATTTGTGATCTTTAACAAACGAAATAGAGAAAAATAATATATCCTAAATACTTTGAATTGTCGAGTTAAAATCCATCATTGACAACGCATTAGTATTGAGTTTAGATTTTACTCTATAATAACTTTGCAAATTTTATGAAATATAACCATGAATGGAGTCCCCACTCCAATTTTGGTACAATTTAAAGTTTTTTAATGATATTTTTGTAATTTTGTTCCTACAAAATATTAATAAATAAAGAATGCATACAAACATTGACTTTATTGTTATAGGTCTCTTATTTGGAAGTACATCACTTGGTTGGAAACATTATTTTAGAGATAAACTTATCTATTGGCAGAGTAAAAATTTTAAGTTGTTTTATTTTTAATAGAATAGAAAAAAAAAGTTGTAAAAAGGGTTTTTTCTTTGTTTGGGTAAATGTACAGTACATTGATAATATAGTTGTATGTAAAAACGTTATATGTTTTTTCAAATTCTTTTATAATAGTAATCACAATAATCATGCATATTTATAAGCTAATTTATATATCATTAATTTCGATAATTTATTTTATGTTGTTTAACAAAGCGCAATTTTTCCGTCACCACATGCTCCAAAATTGCAGATCAATGTTAAAGGTTGGCATTCTCAAAGTTGTCACTCACCTAAGCTAAACTCCGCCTTCTCAACACTATCGTTGATAATTTATAAACCCGACATTATTATTATTATTATTATTATTATTATTATATATTGTAGATACAGAGTGTTACAACATTATTAATATTCAATTTTATTTTATTATGGTTTAAAATATAGCTTACTATCTCTTCTATAAATAAAAGAAGATTGTTTCTAGAAGTTTTTTTAAATAAAAATCTTATGTGTCAAATTCATATTATTTCCTACAAGTATTTTAAAAAATCATGACATCATAATTCTTTTTGATTTTTTTTTTCATTTGATTTTTTATAATTTAATTTGATTTGGAAACTAAATACTTTTCAAACTAATATAGCTCTCATAAATTACAAATCTAGCAAATCTTCGTACTACAAATTTTATGCGAAGATTTTTCTTTATAGTTATTAATTATTATCATTATGTTAATGTTATTATTAGTGATATAGAGTAACAGTTTATTTTAATTTGTAGCTTAATTATTAATTTCTTTTAAATTGTAGCTTAACTAAAAGAATATAATTATGAATTTGTGTGTATTTTATAAGATTTTTAGCTTTAACAATGATTTTTCCTCTTAGACAGTATCGTAACAATTTTCATAAAGAAAATTCATTTCTTAAACTTGAAGGTGTTAAGCAAATGAAAAGTTAATTGTATGATATATATTTAAAGCTTTAAATACATTAATATGTTTATAACTTTATTTCTCATTCTCGTGTCAGTTTCTCTCATATATGTGATATATAGTCAATGTGAAAGTACTTTATTGCGCCATTTTCATTTATTATTGCATTATTTGATTAAGTATTCTTCATATATAAAAATAAGAAAATTTGCAATTATTCCTTTAGTAAACGTTATTGACTATTGACTAGCAAAATTTGTATTAAAATTTAGAATGCCCGGGTTAAACTCGGGTTATTTAGCTAGTAATTTTATATGAAACATATCTTAGATATTTCAAATTAAAATATACTTTATTTTTTTATATGATATTAACTATTATTCTATTGGATAAGATATAAGATAAATAATATTATTTTATTATTAGAATATATATTAGCTATTAATCTATTGAATATATTGTATCAGAATTATTGGGTAAAAAGTGTAAATTTGTGATGAAAAATCAAAAAGTGTAAATTAAATATAAAGGGAGATTTTTTTGTACAGTTATAAAAAGTATAAGTATTAATATTGTCATTTAATAAAGATGAAATAATTAAATTTGATCTAATGGTTCTAAATCAAAGATGAAATCCATCTAAGGGTTCTTTTTTGTTTATGAATGAATTTTGCACCTTGTTATATATATATATATATTGGTAGATAGGAAATAAATAGGAATTATTGAAGTTACGATAAAAATGCCAATGGTAAACGACAATTATTATTATTATATACGAGCGTAAGGTATTTGTGCGTTGCGACGGTGATGGAGGTAATGGTGGGGTGATGATGTAATGGCGGTGACGGTGATGGAGTGATCTACCTGACAGGCTCCGTCCTTAGCTGTACGAGCTTCACCCTCGGATTTTAATAATTTGTCGAAAGTATATCGAATAACCTCTCGAATGAAAGAACACGAAATTTTAAGAACACCCATATAAGTTTTATAATTAATCGATGTACATTTTTTGAGATAAAAGATTTTGAATGAATTAGATAAATAAAATGATTTATGAATGAGAGAAAAAAAAATAAGTGGTTGAGATTTGCGCAGAGAGAAAAAGTAATATAAATATTTTAGGTAAATATAAAATAGGTAGAAGAGACATTTTGAGAAAGTAAATGTTGAAACTTAAAATTTAGACAATGGGTTATTTGCTTTATAATATACGAGAGTTAATACCTGCGCGTTGCGGTGTTGAGATGGTAGGGGTGATAGGTCTAAGTCATAAAGTTTAATATGTCATAGAGGGTAATAGCCAAATGTCTTAACCGTACGGGTTCCGTCATCGGATTTAAAAATTCGTCGAAAGTATATCAAATGGCATTTCTAATGAAAAAGCATGAAATTTTAAGAGCACCCATATATATTTTAAATTTATCAATGTACAATTTTTTAGATAAAAGATTTTAAATAAATTTGAGGAATAAATTATTTATATAATTATAGAGGATAAAAAATAAAAATGATTGGTTGAGATTTAAGGAGTGAGAAAGGATATTATGGTTATTTTAGGTAAATATAAAATAGATATGGGGCATTTTGAGAATGTAAATGTTAAACTTAAAATTTAGACAGAGATGATTTCCTTTATAATATAGTATATAAATATCATGTATATATGGCAGTGAGCATAATATTTTTATTTTTTAAGAGTAAAACCATGACATTGTTATTTTTTGCATCTCTCATTCGTGCATATTCTTTCATTTGAAAAAATAAAAAAATTAACGCTTATTTATAATTATTACCAAGTTACCCGCTCAGTACGACGATTGTTATGGCGGCGACAATGTAATGGTGGAGGCGATTGATGGTGGTAGAGGAGACGTCGAGTTGTGTATATAATTGATGATGTAAAGGGTTATTAGAGATATTTTAAAAAGTAAATAATTTATAGTGTAAATTAACTTTTAAGAGCATTTTAGAGAAATTTTTTAAGTAATTTTTAATTAAAAAAATTATTTAAAAAAAAAAAGAAGGTTATGACGCAAAACAAAATTTCACTCACGTTCTCTTCCAATCCGCCTATATTTGGGTCGATGACTATAGATCCAAAACCATAAATATATACCGCTCCTCTTTTAGTCCTTCCCATCCATTCCACTCACTTTCTTCGTCTACCAACAACACACGAACAACCATGATTCACTTCGATCTCATGATCGAAAACTCGGAGCTTTAATTGTATATGGTCTCTACTACAAAGACCCTTTAAATCTCACTTTTACTTATATTCCATAACTCATATTAAAACAAGACCCACAATATAAACATAGGCAGATACACCATTAAAAAATTAACGATTTTTTAACAATAAACTTAGGTTAACATGTATAAAAAATTTGTATGTTTCATACAAAAAGTTCAACTCTTAGATTTTATGATAAAAATACACATTTTAGTGGGCTAATGACAACGCATAGGATGAACCATGATTATGCTTATCGTATCTCATCGCAACTATTCCAAGATGAACCTTAAGATACACATTTTTGAATCCAAATTTGAACACGAAACAGAATACATAACTATAGTCTGAACCCCAACGTTAAGAAGATATGGCATTTGACGATGAGTTGGTTCTACAAACAAGAAGATCATGTTGCATGCGTGTTATGTTCAAAATAACACATTTTTAAATTAAGAACGACGAATATGAAAAAGCCCAAAAAATACAAGTGGAACCACTTGTGTGGAACCATAATTCTTATTCTAACTAGGGGTGATGACCTTTTACCAAAGACCGGAAATCTTAAAGCTTGAACAAAAAGAAAAGGGTGGGAGTTCCCCCAGTTTAGTATTAACTTGAGGATAAAGTTAAGAAAATGTTAATCTTGATTGAAAATCAAGGATCACGAATTAAAAACCAATCTTGTATTTTAATCTTTTATTTTAATTCAATAGTTAAAATTGTTATAACTTTACCCCTTAAGTTGGGGTAATTTTGGCTGATCTCTAGCCAAAAGAATGATGGGTTAAATTCTTTGAACACTATACCCCACGATCACTTATTGCGAGCCAAGCTTCACGTTTTCTTTGTATTTGTCCTAGTAGTACTAACAAAGTAACAATACACGAATTGACTCATAATTTTTGGTATTTGAATTTCATATCTTTTAATAAACTTTACAAACGTATTTTCTACGATAGAATTAATTATGTGCAGACATATAAAAGATCAATTGCTTGGAAGTAAAATGTTCTACGTGCAGATCCGTAATGCCTAAGGTGTCGGCAATTTTAAAGAATGGATGTACCATACAATTTTACATAAAATTTTATACTCCTTTTATTCTATTATTCGAGTAAAAAACTTAATGCTAAAGAATTAGCACCATCATAAATGTGAATATAATAAATTACTAGCTTATAAACCCAGGTAATACCCGGGGAGATTAAAAATACACTACTCACATCTTTATAAAAAGTGACAATAAAAATAAAAAACCATATGACTATGATCTGACTTTTTTTCAAAATAAGTGATCAACACTTAGACGAAAATACATTTACGTAACACAATATATCGTATCGTTTACTATACTCATGTCTAACTGTTATTAGTGAACTCATACTAATAAATGATACTAATGAAATACAATTATGAAAAAATAAATAAATTTTACATTAGATTTGGTTAGGTTTTAAAAAAAATTAATAGTAGAAGGATTAAAAATGAAAAACTGAAAGATGATATCATAAAACAATTAAATGAAAGTAAATAAATTTCAAAAGAAATTCTAAAGATGCCATGTAAGATATTTTTGAAAAATAATTATGTCATCAAAATTTTATTTTATTTATATAATAGATAGATTTATAAGGAAGAAGATTTACAATTATTAGTTAATATATAATCTAAATAAAATTACTATTGTTATTATACCACCATTTAAATTCATATTTTAGAATAAGAGCAACTTAATATAAACTAAACCTATGTCCGCACAATGCGGAGGCGTTGGAGATAGTGATGGCAGAGTTCGTGGTGGAGACAGTGGTCGGGGCGGCAGTGGGGACGACAGTGGGGCGGCGATGAGAGCGGCGATGGTGGTGAATGTAAAAATAATTGATGGTAAAGTAGCGTAGTCATTTTAGGTGTTGAGAGATCTATATTGTAAATTATTTCATTATGGGTATTATAGGTATATTAGAAGGAGACGTTTAAATTGGTGAATAAACGATAGGGGTATTTTTGGTTTTCAAAGACAGAAAATCTTAAGAAAAAAAGAAGGTGATTTATTTTATTAGATAGTATTTGACAAAAAGGGGTGAGCCAAAGTTTTGGCTACCTTTTAGTTCTTTTTGGCAAAAACACGTGGCGACATTTGATTGGCCAAAAATAGCCAATTTGCCAAATTGTAGTACTACACCTTTGCCCCTAAGGGCGGAAGAAGTACCCATCGGGTAGGGCTCGGTTTCAATGAACCCGATCGGTTACATTGTCGCCACCTATTGGGTATCGATCGGGTATGCAAAATCGGGTAAGAAATCGAGCATGTAAGCCGATGGTTGGGTATGCAAAGTTGACCGTTGGCTTGTGCCCCCACCCTTTACACCAAAAAAAAGGCTACATCTCTTTGTTTAAAAATAAAAAAACTTTTTTTTACCATCTTTTTCATTTTTTCACTCATAAAAACCCAATTTTTCTTTCATTTTTTACACTACAACTTCCATATAACCAAAATTTCTCCCATTTTCACAATTTCATGTTCACACACACTTTCATCCAATATCTTTCAAACTACACACACATCTTTCCTTCTTTAATTCTTAAAATGGCAAACAACAACACAATGTAACTTTGGGATTGTGAAATGGTTATGCAAGAGCACATGAAAAACGATGTCAACCACCGATCTCAAGTAAACAACGTTGAAATCAACCAAATTGAAGCTCCCACTCGGGTTTGTAGTGCAGCCGAAAATGAGTATCTTGAATATCCATGAGGGAAGATCAAGTGGCTGGATCAAGTTATTTTTCAGCTTATTGTCGCCTCTTCAACGCTGACAGCCACACCAGACCATGTGTGTTTATGCCAAGGCAATATTGGTGGTGTTCAGTATGTAGATTTCGATACTGACCCGGGGGAGTAGTACGTATCTCCTCCACCCGACGACCCTGTCGGGTCTCCTAAATACTACCGATACATTCATCGCAACGACGACGACAATACTATGGACTCTGACTATTCGAGTGTTAGTCTTATTAATTTTTAGTATTAAGAATTGTTTTTATTATGTGTTTTTTAGTTTTATTTATGTATTTTAATATTATTTATGTATTTTAGTATAATCAATTTTGTTTTATTTAAGTTTTAATGGAATTATGTCCTATGTTTGTATGGTTTTAATTATATGTACTAAAAATTGAATGAAAAGAAAAAAGAAATTGGGTAAGATTGAGTATGTTATGTCTAGGATTTGAGTAAGAATTGAGTAGTTGTGAGTCGAAAGATTTTAATTGGTGGATGAATTGGGTAAGATTAAGTAAGAGTTATGTAATCCCTCCACCCTAAAAGCATTTTAAAAATTACGAATACTTATGTAATCATGAATTTAAATACAATGGTAGCATAATAATATTTGTCAATTTAAAAAGAAAAAAGAAAATAAATATATAATGAAACATAATGATTATAGGTGTTTACTTCTCAGCTTGATAGATGTAATAATGAAAACTAGAAAATTTTGGAGCCCGCGTTGCGGGTCTCAATTCCTTTGTTGAAACGGTTCGTTATTTTAGTATATATGCCGTGAATTTTAGACAACTTAATAGAAATAATTTTGTCATTAATATGTTTGTTTAAAAGTATGCAAGAAAACAAAACGTAACCCGTAGTAGAAACTTGAACGGGATGTGATATGACAAAAATATTAATATATTAATTCAGATATCAGGTGGATGCGATATAGCAAAATGCAAGTAGTGGTACGGGGTGTATCACAATAAGGTTGAATGACAATTAAAAAGTGTGAAAAAAACAAAAGAAGTAACCCGTAATAAAAAATCCGAAAAGGAAAAACAAAACTAAAAAAGAAAAAGACGTGACAAAATCCGAACAGGATGCAATGTGGCAAAATCCAAACTATAGGAAACGTGCGATGTGTCACTTTATAGCCGATGCGACGTGTCAAATTTTAATAAGCATGGTGACTATTGATAACCATGTAAAAAAAAAAAAACGAAAGAAAAAACTCAAAATGGGATCCGTAATGTCAGAATCTAAATAGTTATGCGGGTATATGATGAACCAATAAAAGAGATCATATACGCAAAAAAAAAGGTATCAAAAAACCAAGAAAAACCAAAAGATAAATAACCTTAACGAAAATAGAAATAACAAAGGAAAAATTAAATTTTGTGTAAAAGTTTCCAATATATTAATTCAGAACACAGAAGCCAAAAAACTATGATGAACACCAAGAAAAAACCCCAAACTGGATCCAAAATGACAATATCTAAATAGTGATGGGGGGTATACGATGAACCAATAGAAAGAAACACACAAGCAAAAAAATTATGTAATAAACCAACAAAAACCGAAAGAAAAATAACCTTAACGGGATCCGATATAGCAAAATCCGAAAAAACGCGGGGTATAGGTGGACCAATAGAAAGAAAACACAAAAGCAAAAAAAACTATATAGGAAACCAAGAAAAACCGGAAAAAAAATAACCTTAATGGAATCCGATATAGCAAAATCTGGAAAAAACACGGGATATAGGCTAGTCCAATAAAACAACGCCACATGGCACGTGACACTGTTCATAAGGCCCGCCATTAATGATAGGGTAATAATAATTAGTATGTTGAAATGTTCCCATCCATCAAACAAAGTTGACACACGTATAATGAACAGTGCCTTAAGATTATTGGGTAACAAAAATTTGATTTTGGGCCTAAACCTACTATACTTAGATCAAGTCTAAGGTTTGTAAAATATAATACAATAATATAATTTCAGCCGGGTCCGAAAGAAGTGCTTGAAGGCCATTGGCTGAAGAAAGTCGTAGGCTTAAGTTTTTTAAGTTTAAGACTTCAAACTTTAAAGGCTTTTTAGTTTGACAAGGCATGTTATGTACATTGTACATATTATTTTGTCGTTTTGCATATCATGTTCCATACCTAAACTTTGTTATCCGCCTCTCATCCATACATTAGAAAAAAACGAACCCTGGGTTTCTTTCTTTTCCAACACCTCCATACATCAAAAAAATACAGAAAATGGAATCATGGGTTTTTGTAAATCGCCTGTTATCCATACATCAAAAGACAGGAAATTGAATCATGGGTTTCTGTAAATCGCCTCTTATCCATACATCAAAAGAATCCCGTTTTTCGTCTGTTGCAAGTGCCAGATCTCTATAAAATGGTACACACATATTTTACTTGTAAATAACAAACAGATCTAGCAGACAATTTACAATATAGTTATATACATATATATTTCTTGATCTGTTTTTTTTTTTTTTTTTTTTTTTTTTTCTTGCATATAACCAACATATTGATTTTCACAGGATATACGAAGGTGGATTTGTGCGATAACATCTATCTGGCCTCATTCGAATCTAGAGATTTTTAAAAAAGGTACGCACAAGTAATTCTTAAAACTATAATTTACAGATCATGACATCTTGTTTTGTGTTAGATTCACTTATTATTTTGTGGTTGTTCTTTTAAACCTTTGCTGATCTGCAAATATCAAATATACATGTAAAAAGTGGATGATTAGTATTAACTATTAAGCCAACAGTTTGTGTTCACGTTTTTAGTTCTTTAATATATCTTAAAAAAAGGGCATAAAAAGTAAATCCAACAATTTTTGTTACATGATTAAGAGGATCTTTCTGTCACTGCAGAACTGCAACATAACCTTTGCCTCGTTTCAAGTTTTTTTCCCACTTCTTTAATACTCTAATATTCATGGAAGAAAGTTATAGAGTCACGATCCAAACAAACAACTATGTTGTCAATGTACAATGCAATAGCATCTTATTGTGAAATGATCAACACGATAAAATCTATCATTTAAAAGAGAAAATAGTCTACCAAGAGTACTAGAATCCAATTCACCACTTAGTTTCTATCTTTCCCACGCCTTTGCTCAAAATCGTCTTGATTACCTGTCGCAAAAATAAAAAATCTATGGCTCAGATATTATGTAGGGTAATATATAAAGTAGACAAGCTATTTTTCAAACAAGTAAATCGTTTAACATGTACAAAAGTTCAAGTTTGTTGAAGGGAACTAAAGTTTTAAAGTAAACATTAATAAATAGAGGCTAATTTGAAAACAATTATAATAGTACAATCATATTAATATTTCACAATTCTAAATAGTATGTTGCAATTACCAAATTTAAAGTATTCAAAGCCTACAAAGTTTCATATTTAAATCCATAGTAGTTAGACTCTTACGTGTCACGAGTTGACAGTCAACTCACTACAAGAACGAGGCGACTTTTACAATCCGAGTAATGATTTGAGTTACGAGTCAAAAAAGCTGATTTGAGTCGAGTCAAAAAGTACAAGTTGATAACTATGTTTAAATCCCACTGAGGTATTATGGAAACACATACATTTGCATACAGAATCACATAGACTGAAAAAAATAAATGCCAGACATATGTAAAATGAACTTACAGATCCAAATCTACTCTGTGATAGCACGGTAAGCACTAAACCACCATTCAACTTACTTGAACCTACAAACCTAGGGCTGACTCATATACCCCCTAAGTCGAAAATGGCCAATTCTATTATAGCACACAATGAAGAAATGCCATGAACTGATCACATTCCCTCGGGCGGTGTCACACCATTAATGCCCCCAAATCATGTGCTTTTAGTACCCTAGAGGTGAATTTTAGCTGGAATTTTTCAAATCAAGTTCAAGTTCTCTTATCTCAAAACAACTTGTAAACAACTTTTCAAAGATTCTTATCGTACGTACAAGATTTTAAAGCTTTTCAGGTCTTAAAAGACATGACAGTATGACACAATTAAACTAATGATTGGGGCTGTTAATGGGTATGTGTTTGCGGGTCAAAAGACTTTGACCATAACTCGTCCTGATAAGCATTCCCTGTCAGAACTTTCAATCTAAACCCAACACGTGTGACCCGATAAATGGCAGGTTGGTTGGCCAAATGGGTTGGTTTTAGGGAAAGTAGGTTGGCAGGCAAATGCTTTCTAAACATATCAGGTTATTAGCTAACAATAATGCTAATAGAAAGTAGAAATTCATTATAAGTAAAAAAGTAGAGTACATCGTAAACAAAACATTAAAACTACAAACTGTACCAAAGTATCATTAATTCATTAAAGTACATGGCAATTGATAACCAAGAGTAAATTATAGGGGATCAGCTTACAAACTAAGAGTAAACGTGTATAGAGGTTCAACTTTAGGTTATTTTAGGTTATAAGGATATAGGGAATCAGTAGTCGGATATTGGGCCATATGTATATGACTATATTCTGGAATATGGATATTATATGTAATTAAATTAAGATTAAAATATATCAGGTTCTAACAGACCAAAATCTAACCCATAAAAATCCGGTTGGCGGTTTAAATATACCCAACCTAAACCTAAATTTATTCAGACCGGGTATCCAGTTGGGGTCAACTATTGACAACCTTACTGATGATAAAGTTGCACTGAATGAACTGAAGGAATAAAAATCAAAGTTCTGACATTTAAATACAGTAGAATGGAACCTGTACCTTAGCAAGTGTTTAAACAGTAAATCCAACGATCACCAGTCTCTCAACAAGATCTACACTCAGCAATACATCTAAGTTTAAAATCTTAATAGTTTCCCAATTTCTCTAATATTTATATTTCTTAAGATTCAAAGTCCAAAGTTTTCATCTCCAATACCGGCATCAGAATTTCATGACAACATATTTTGATCCTATTTATATGTCTTTGTTATTAGTTATGTGATACTTGTTTCTATTGTATTGCTTCTACATGTACATATGCATGGAGTTTTAATACAACAATTTGTTTGGTGTTGTAGTTTATATATAAGTAAATCCTGTGTATATCCCAAAATCTATTCACCTTCTTTCCACCCTTGATGCGTAATGATTTAATTTTAAAGTTATGATTTTAAAGTATTAACAAAATGGTTAATAGTTGACTGAAAGAAATGAGTAAGACTGGTACTAAGGATCAAAACTACTTACAAATTGTTACTCAAATTAACGTAGTATAAATGAGTTTGATTTAAGATATACCTCATTCGTGAAAAGATTTGAACTCTAGCAGAAAAACCTTTCATACCCAGTGTTTATTACTATTATGTGTTCTCCCTCTATTTATTCTCCTAGAGTTTGTAGTGTTGTTTTGTTTTATAGTGAATGAATGAACGTATGAGACATATCTGTAGCCAAGATTTTACCAATACCTTCGAAGTTAATGGGGTTTCGGTTAGTGGATTTTGACCTCACGCTTCCTAATCTATCAGTCAAGTTAATTAACCTTTATCCATATCGGCAAATAGATATCTGTTTCTTTTAAAATGTCATTCGCACCAAAATTATTACTAGCAAATAGCAATATATTTTTTAAAACTAAGGGATATTTATATACTCAGTCATAGATTTCTATGTTATCTTAGTAACATATGTACATATCTATATGTATTTTTAGTTTGTTGCATACACACACACACACATATATATATTTTAAAAAAGAGTAAAAGTCTAAAGTTTTTGAGTTATTAACTCACCTGTTTGCAGCTTTTTTCAACCTTTCCACAAGGCAAGGAACATCTACAATGGTTTCTGAAAGTTTATCTGCATCTCGAGTGTTGTTGGTTGCGTAATATTGATGCAATCGACTGCAAAGTTAATAAACATAATAGTATAAATTATATGCTAATTCTGTACTTAATTTGTGAGGAAAAATTAATAAAAGCTTACTTTAGTTTGCTGAGTGTATTCAACTGCAAAGCATGAATTGGGTATTTCCCCCAAAGTTTCTCTAAATCATCACCATTTGTATCCCATTTAGGTAGGAGAATATCTAGGATCATCCTCATAGTGTAATCTGTGGCGAACTTCTCGATTTCTTCTAAAAGCTCAAGTGCGAAACTGGTATCCATTGGTTCCTTTTCTGCTATGGCAGAAAATAGCTGATCCAACAAAACTACAATTAGTTTGAGCAAGAATTATCTTTTGCCTTTGTAGTCGTAGTCTCATTTCGATAAATTTTTCTATAGGTTAGCATCTTTATTCTACAGCTCAGCCTAAGTCTATGAGTTTTTCCCATAGGTTTTTATGTGAAAACCGGTTTCCATAGAGGTTTTTATTCAATTTTTTTTTTTGTAGTAGTTACGTTTTCTTTTGATTTGTAGCAGGGGGTTTCCATGGGATTTGTTAAGTTTCGGTATTTAACTTAAATGTACTTTTTTCCCAAGATACTGTTGGTATTTTAAAGTCAACAAATATGATACGTGCGATATGAATTCTAATAAAAGACACAGATGGGGAAGAGACAAGTGAATATCAAAATAAAAAGTATAGGTCTATATCTAACTAAAAATGATAGCTAATAAGAACTTAATGACCAAATGAGGAATAATTATATTGGTGTCTAAATCTAAGGTTACTTTTTTTTTTGTTTGGTCATGTAGGTAATTTTCCCATGAATGCATGCAAGTTGGGGTATGTTTTAGATACCATCAGCACAAAGTCATCATCAGGTAGTTCTTGTACGCTGAGTTTCTTGAGGAGATCCACAATTTCCCTGTTTTAAAATTTTAGTCAACAATTTTAGACAAGTTTAAAGCAGGAACTACACAGAATGTTATATATATATATATATATGTACCCTATGAGCTGTCGCTTCCCACAGTAGAAAATCACATTCTTAAAACCTTCATAGTAATCACTCTCATCGAATCTTCGGAGATGGTTTAAGTACCTCTTCAGTAAAGGTAGTTTATCATCGGTGTATATAAACCTCTGGTAAAAATGAAAAGATATAAGAAAGTTTTAAGATAAGCTAAATGACACGAATCTTGTAATAATTCCTAAACAGTTGATTCATAGAAACACTTACCGTCATTCTGATAGCAGTCCGTGCTTGCATCTGCTGCCCTAATCTTTCACAGACTATTACAGCTTCACTTTCATAACCTCCCATGATGAGAACCATAGCGTACTGATTGTGTACTTCAATGTCATCGACTGTCTCATAAACTTTACGTGCTTTGTTTATGCTGCCAACTCTTGAATAACCTTTCAGTAACTCAGTATTAACTTCCACATCTGGTTTAATGCCACTTTTTTGCATTAGATCTACAACCTACAAAAGAATACTCACTGTCAAAATCATTGATCATTTGTTTTTTCATTTAACTAAAACTGGTAGGTTTAAAAGCCCGCAATGCGGTCAGTTATTCTGTTTCTGTCTAAGACAAGATCAGCAAACTGTGATATGGGGCTTAAAAAGTTCCAAGACAAAAATCTGCTTAGGACCCAATGGCTGCATGAGGCCCCAAAAAATTGACTATTATGTAAAGTTTGAAAAGAGAAACAAAAACATTCAAATAGGTAAGAGCTAGGATTTAAACCATGACCCTAACCTATAAAAACCAAACACCATACCACTTGATCTACAAAGCCTTTTGTTTCTTATTTCATACTTCAAATATATAGTAAATTTGGTATGTTATTGTTCATCATTTCAATCCTGGTGATATCATATATAATTTGCCTTACCCTTTGGATGTCTGCATCATCGAGGCATCTACGTAAAGCCTGACTTACAAGCCTTGGACCCTCGTTTGGTTTAAGTGACTTTTTAAGCTTTTTCTCTAATAATTCATCAGCAGGTTTTTTCTGGTTACTTGTAGGCTTAATGCTTAGCCACCTACGCTGTCCCAGACCATGTTTGTATATCTGAAATGTGCAAGTTGAGAATTAATGATATCACCATATAACATAAAAAAGATATACCAAAAGGTGCAAGTAAACCAAACCACACACAATACCCTATCCATGTAAATATATATATCATGTATACATATTATATATATATATGTAATATCTTGTATCAAAAGATGCACCTCTGATTTCATATCAGCATCCTTAATTGCTTGCGTTTTGATACATGCAGTATTTAGTGATGCGGAGTGCAAGCTATGAATTATTTCCTGGTTGACTCTTGAGCGGATATGAGAACCAGATACCGAGTTGCTACTCTCAAACTTCCTGACAGCAGCTGATAATGCAAAACAGATATTAGGTTTGAATTATCACTGGTACTACTTTATTTTATGCCGGAAAAGATTTATGCTGACAGAGTTGGTTGACAAGGTCAATAAAAAAAAAGAATTCTGGATTGGCAAATTATATGTTTATCTTATGCTGGCAGACTGTAGTTGGGCATTTAAATCCCCAAACTGTTACTAAGGAGATTGAAAACTTCTTAAAAAAATTAATGTGGTGTGGGGAAGTGTCCAAAAGAAAGACTAAGGTTGCATGGAAGGATTTCTGTAAACCAAAGGAGTATGGGTTAAAGTCTCTGTCTGCTTGGAATGATATGTTAGTAACTAAGCACTTACGGAACATCTGTACACCGGAAAAATCTTTTTGGGTAAGGTTTATTTACAGTATGAGGCTAAAGACTAAATCAATGACTGAATGCGGGTGGTTAATTCAAATGGCAAGGCTGCTGGAGCTGGAAAGGCATTCTAAAAGGGAGAAACATAGCAAGGTGGTAATATGGTATGTCGAAATCAGTTTGGAATGATATATGGTGTATTAGCCGTAAAAAGAAGACTCAACGCTCAGGATAATAATATATTTGTATTCCGTGAAAGATGAAATAGAAATAGGTTTTGGAAGAAAACACACAAACGATTTAGATTATACCTGCATCTGTCAAAATAGGTCCAGTTTTGGGTAATGCTGCAAGTCCTTGTGTACAACCAGGTATGCCAGACCATACTTTAGGAACTTTTTGTGAATTCCCCAAAATCCTTGGCAGAACCTATTATACAATATTAATCCACAATAATTATTTTGCAAGAAGAGGTTTATTTAAACTAGGTTTTAATACCGGTGCATGATCCACGGTTTGATGTGAAACATTGTTAAACTCAAATTATTTCGCTGAAATCGGCAATGTTTTAGAGTTATATAACTAATATTTTTGTTTATTATCATAAATATCAGAATCTAAAATCAACAATTATACAATTTTTTCCTACTTTTTGATGATGATAGATTAATAAGAACATATATTTTTCTATAAATAAATCTTTACTATATTTGATCTGAAGATGGAAAGCTTATTGTATTTAACTGAAATGGATCAAGTTATATATATACATATATATAATATATATACATATATATATGTTATATATAATTGAATTGAATGTGTGTAATTGAATTGTATATATATATAAATATATATCGAGAGAGAGAGAGATCGCCGCGTACCTGTCTTATCATTTTTGGGAAGAATTATTCAGGTGATTAATGTCGGAGTTGGAAAGCGGTTGCTGTAGAAATATCTTTTATTATTAGGGAAAGATGGAATGTATGTGGAAGAAGGATGCGTAATTATAGTGTATATACGGAAATTATTATTACCAATATTATTAAAATATAACAGAGCACAAAAATCTTTTGTGAGTTAATTACTGGAACACGTGTTTTCCTAATTATTTAATTAGAAAACCATCAATTTTTAAGTTGCGCGCAATTACATTTAATCGATTGGAAAAAAATTGGGTGTAAAAGTTTTATGTGATTTAATTATCCAATTTGACACGGCCATTTCTATTTTTTCTAAATATATAACAATAGTTGGAAGGATTCTTTATTTTTATAACATATTAAGTGTTTATAATTATATATTAGGGACCTGTTAATAAATTCTGTTAAGGAACTTGTTAAAAAGTACGATAAGGGACCTGATAATGTTTTCTATCGTGTCTTACCGTGTTCTGAACGTGTTTTTGACTCGTCTTTAACATGTCTTAAGTCACATGTCCAAATATATACAACTTGTCGTATCGTGTTTTAATAGGTACGGACCTGTTAAGACACAGATAATATTCGTGTCTTAACAGGTCCGACACGAAACACGCTAAGACTAAACAACGAAAAACGAAAAAACCAGGTCGTGTCGTGTCATGCTAACAGGGTCTGTGTCAGAAATTGTGAGCTCTAATTGGAAGAGTTAGTTTGGCTTTCATATGTCATACACACGATAGGGTTAAACACGAACACGACACGATAGCTAATCGTGTCAGTTTTTTGACACACGAACACAACACGATTTTTAACAGGTTACACGATAAGGGACCTGTTCAGAGTCCTATTAAGGGACTTGTTAAAAGGTACGATAAGGGACCTGCTAACGTTTTCTATCGTGTCTTTAACTCGTCTTTAACGTTTCTTAAGTCTTAACATGTCCAAATATATACTACTTGTCTTATCGTGTTTTAGTAGGTCCAGACCTGTTAAGACACATATAATATTCGTATCTCACACATGTGTAACTTACACATGATTTTCCGGCGGGCCCGTCGCCGGAAAATCATGGTGGTGGTCGGAGATGATGATGGTGGTATGTAAATTACAAAAAAGACGAGTCCCAAGTGTCCCTAAAATAAAACAGTCCCTAAAATAACTTTTCCCTATATATATATATATATTGGCAATCAAATGAGAACAAACTTAAAATGAGAACACTTAAAAACTACATTTTGATGCATTAAAAGTCCATAAAACTGACATAGTGCATAACTAATTATCATTATTTAAGTGTTTAACAACACATGGAACCGTCAAAATCGAAAAAAATCACGTTTTTTGTTGGATGCATCATTTTGATAATATGTTGGAACCGTCAAAATAAAAAAACGTGATTTTTTTGATTTTGAAGGATCAATGTGTTGTTAAACACTTAAATAATGATAATTTGTTATGCACTATGTTAGTTTTATATATATATGGCTGGGTTATTTGTAGTACATGTACTTTTTATAGTACATGTGTAACATGTGTAACTTAACTTACACACTTCTTTTTCCTTCTTCCTTCCATCTCCGACCACGACCACCACCATGATCATCTCCGACCACCACCATGATCCTCCGGCGACGGCGACCATTTTCGGCGAGAGTTACACATGTGTAACTACAACTTACACATGTGTAAGTTCACATTCCGGCGAGAATCAGGTTCGTTTTCGGGTGGATACGGTACTGGCCAGAGGCCCTCATCCGTTCTAAACTTAATCGTCAAGGGACGCATATGGGAATCGTATGGATTTGATGGGCGGCGATCCAAGAGATAGTGGCGGTGTGCTACGGTACGGGCTCCGCCCTTGCTGCCGGCGCCATCGTTGGGTGGTCGGAGATGATGGTGGCTGGTGGTGGTTGTCTCGCGAAGGAAAAAACCTAGAAATTTTAAACGCTAAAATGCTAAAAAAAGTTGTACTTACATGTGTAAGTTAGTTACACATGTGTAAGTCTCGCCGGAGATGGTCGCCGTCGCCGGAGGATCATGGTGGGGTCGGAGATGATCATGGTGGTGGTGGTGGTGGTCGGAGATGGAAGGAATAAGGAAGAAGTAGTAGGAAATACCTTGTACTTTTTGTACTTTTTCAAACCCCTGTACTAAAAATAACTTTCCTCTCTTTCTCTCTCTCTCTATATATATATATATATGGTGGGTTATTTATAGTACAAACATTTTAAAAAGTACAAAAAGTACATGTGTAAGTTAACTTACACATGTTTGTTCTTTCCATCTCCGACCACCACCACCACCACCATCATCTCCGACCACCACCATGATCCTCCGGCGACGGCGGCCATCTTCGGCGAGACTTACACATGTGTAAGTACAACTTACACATGTGCAAGTTAACTTTCCGGCGAGAATAAGGTTCGTTTTCGGGTGGATACGGTACGGGCCAGAGGCCCTCATCCGTTCTAAGCTGACCGTCAAGGGACGCATATGGGAATCGTATGGATTTGATGGGCGGCGATACAAGAGATGGTGACGGTTTGCTACTGTACGGGCGAAACCCTTGATGCTGGCATCGTGGTTGGGGTGGTCAGAGATGATGGTTGCTGGTGGTGGTTGTCTCCTGAAGGAAAAAACCTAGAAATTTTAAACCCTAAAATGCTAAAAAAGTTGTACTTACACATGTGTAAGTTTCGCCGGAGATGGTCACCGTCGCCGGAGGATCATGGTGGTGGTCGGAGATGATCATGGTGGTGGTGGTGATGGTCGGAGATGGAAGGAAGAAGGAAGAAGGAGGAAATACCTTGTACTTTTTGTACTTTTTCAAACCCTTGTACTAAAAATAACTTTCCTCTCTCTCTATATATATATATCTACCTGGATTACAAGATGAGTTTTTGAACTGTAACATGGTAAAAAAAAGCCACCTCAGCCTAAATAATGACTTACTGTTAAAAGTATGGGTTTTTCAGTATCACATCAGCCCCCAACAAACATTAACCCTACTGCAAACACACACACTCTCACACCCGCCTTTTTGTTACAAAGCACCGGCGGCCTCCCCCCTTCTCTCACCGGAAAAACACATACACATCCAGATTCGCGACCTCGACCATCACTGCCAACGATCCCACCACAACCACCTAAGCAAACGGCAGTCCCTCTTTTGTGTGGGTTGTTATTTGGTGAGTCTCTTCTTTTTCTTTTTTCTTTTTCATTGTCTTTGTAGCTAATTTACTGAATGTCATGATGTAGTGGTGATGATCTTGATTCTTGAAGAAAAAAGATGATGGTATAAAGGTAAAAAAGAAATTTCCTAGTTTCTAGGTCATGACAAAGATGATGGTGTCCGTCGAAGTGGTGTATCTTTTCCATTTTTTCTAACTTTTTATAGTTTTTATATTTTTTGGTTTGGTTTTTGTCTAATATTTTTGGGTTTGTTTTAGTTTAATTGGTTTTTATGATATACTTGAGATTCTTCGATGTGAATGATTATATTGTTATAATTTTGTTGGGGATTTGTGATTTTTCTATTTTAGATTCTTTGTTAATTTTAATAAGTAACAAGGATTTATTTTAGTAATAAAAGGGAACTATGAAAAGAGTTTCCAAGATTTTAATTTGTGCCTACAGTGATAGATTGCTTAGGCCGAGTTCAGTTAGCAGCTCATGTTTCTTACGCCTTCTTTTGTACAGCAACTAGATGGAATGGAAATTGTTATGAAAATATGTGTATGAAATTTTGGATGATGCTACTGATGTTGACAAGTTGGTACTTGATCTTCCTTTCTTGCTCGAAGTAATTAAATTGTTGTTGTTGTAGTCTATATTATGCACTGATATTGAAAAAACCGAGCTCCCCCCCCCCCCCCCCCCCCCCCCCCTCCTTTCTGGTTAAAAGAGCTTCAAAAATAGTGATTTTTTAATGTGGAAATTACCTATATAATAATGGGTAGTTTCTGTTACTTGTGAATATAGGGGTTTTGGTGAGTATGAAGAAATAGAAGTGGTCTGGGCAAGTAAAGTTGTATGTTTACAAATCTCGAAACCTGTATGGTGTGAAATAAATCTACCTCAAGACTTTGGAACTTACCGCTATTATAAATTTCTGTCCTTGGTCGGTTGATGCTACTAAGAGGAACATCAACTTTGTTAACAAAGATGCTTACTCCTACTCTTACAAGTTCATTTTTTGGTTGCTTTTCACCCTTTCTCGTATAAAAAAGCTTTCAAGTATATAATTGTTTGTTTATCGTGTATGCAATAAAGTTAATTCGTGGGAATCATTAATGTGAAATTGATGATGGGTCAGTTATCCATTTTGTGAGAAAGTGGATTTAATTGTAGATTGTACTAATCAAAAAAAGGATGTTTTCTAACCATAGAAATTTTTACGGCAAAATGAACGAGATTTTTGAATGTGTGTTTTTGCCAAGTGATTATTGTGATTTAGACGATTAACATTGATAACCAGTCATTTAAAGTTGGAGATGCATAAATGTTTACATTTAAACGCTGTTTGGTTCTGGAGGTGATCAAAATGTGGGTTGGCCTGAGAAATCCAATGAAATGGTCGGCAAAAAGTCTGGAACCATTATAACATGTTAAACCCCGGTCCGGTCTATGATCCCTGATATTTAGAAAAGTTGGTCCTTGGGTCAGGCACGGTCTGAAGGTATGCAAGAATAGTTCGTAAATTAGCCTAATCGTCGGGTTTTCTTGGATGGTTCTGTTTTATTGCATGTACCTCTATTTTGTCTTGATCATATGCATTTAGGCATTTATTCCATCTTATGCTTGAGCTTTATTTCTGTCTCATACTTTTTTTTTTTGAACAGCAGAATTTCTGTCTCATACTTAATAATGCTATTTGCAATACAGGTGTTGTTTTGTTCCTAATTGTAGTTTGTTCTATAAGCAACTTGATTGACTAAATTAGCCTAATTTTAGGTTGTCGTTGATCATTGATCCAAGTTGAAGCTCCTTATAGGCGTGGTATATGTATATCTTATGTGATGATGTTTTATAAGCAGCCACATGATTCTAAAATGATCTTTATTTTTGTTGTGTTGACATGGGACATTTAAAACTTGTCCAGGTTCGTCTTTGTAGGGATGCTGTCAACCGAAGGATAAGCTTTGCAACCACTGGGACATCGGCTGAGGTGTAGGCACTACTCATGGTCTAATATAGGGGTGACTGCATCAAATGGTAACTAACTCTAGACACTTTTCTCTTTCAGTTTCAACTCTTTTTGGGACAAAAAAAACCATCTGGGTTTCAAAGTTTATCATTAAAAGTAAAAACGAAACCAAGTTGGTCAAAAGTTAATGACATAAAAAGTTAGTGACATATATCAGTTGCCATTTTTGATGGATTTCCTTGGTCATATTACTTTCATACTTTGAATCAAGATTTTTGAGAATTGGTTACCAATCATAACTTTTTTTATATAAAATATCGATGGGTTTTTCTCGCAATCTGCCCAAAAAACTCGCTGTTTCAATAAGTTGGGAATTAGATCAAAGTTGGTTACGATCTTATGCACTTACCCCTAGATTGTGATATTGATTTGCAGTTTGTTTTGGTTTGTTTCATATATATTTTATTTTAATGAATTTTAGATTGTTGTACCAAAGTGCAGATTTTGACTATGTTGGTTGATGATCATGTAAAGAATGAAGATGGATAATAGTAAAGCGTAAAGGTACTTCAAAACTATTTTATCTTAGTAAGTTTTCTCTAAGATAAAACTTTTTAGCTGTTCTCAAGAGTTGAGTATTATATTGGCTGTTCTCTTTTGTATTGTGATGAAAGGTGTTCAGTGAAATGTCTTTGACTAAATGGAGTTTCATGGTATGCTTTATGGTATTGTTCATGTTACACTTTTGTGTCCAGATATCATAGACTTTGCTGTTCTTTTCAAGTTTATACAATGACCTTGGGAAAGTTGAAGAAGCTGTTGGTATTGAAGTAAAACAGTAGCCACACATGTTTCTTTGAATTTTTTACCCTAATCTCTTTTCCGTGTCTTTGTTAAGCTGTTGGTATTGAAGTGAATGTTTATCTGACCCAACAACATGTTTTCCCCGTTTAGTGTCCCATTCTACCTGAGTACATCTTCCAAACATCAACTAACTAGGTATTCAAGTCGTGTAACGGGTTAACATGGATGTCAAAGCAAGCAACCCATTATAGATGCGCATACCCATTTTAACGTGTTGTGTGGGAGAAAGATATAACTCCAGGTCCAAAAACTTTCTGGGTTTATGACAATGAGGGGACGGTGAGTGTGTGAGTTTAAATTTTAATACCACCTGAACAATAAGTTATGCTTATTGTTTCATCTACAAAATTCATATAAAGTAGTTTTCTTTGAACAGTCATAGATATTCATATGAAGATTACAAATATCATGCCTTGAATTTTATCCAACGGTCAAGATGTTTCCAAGTTGAGGGGATCCCCTTCCGACTATTTGCATTGACCTTCAGTTTGACAACTACAAGATGTATGACAAAACGATGTGATGTTCTCATTATTGGGTGATCTTTTCTTAACAATGGGTTGATAAGGACCCGAGCTTAGCTATAGCTTTTTTTTGAAGTTTTCAACCTGGATGACACATTATTAACTGTAGTATACCTTTCTAGGCTGGGTTTGAGCTTCAATCAAGCTGCTGCAACTTTGGGCTTTGTGTTTCATGCTTGAGGAGAGTTCACTGTAAGGCTAAGAAGTGAGTAATTCAAAGAACTGTTATACAACTTGATGATGTCATAATAATATGCTTTATATAACTTGTTCTCACCAAAGCCATGTTTGCTATAGGATATCTGAGGAAAAGTATGTCAAGGCCATCAACGAGGAGATCTTCAAAGTTGTCCATCCCTAGGAAGAACTTGACATTGATGTGCTCGTCCACAGAGAGACAGGTATATTTATATTAAGTTTCAATATATTATGCTTCCCTACCATTTGGCCAAGAAAGATGTCTAGAATTCATCTAATGTTTCAGAGACAGCCTGGTCAAGTACTTTGGGAACAATTATCTTCTTTTCCCTTCACCGCCATGGCGTCTATGGACGGGTGCAGTCATATGGATCTCGTTTTGTCAAGCCACCAATTATCTATGGTGATGTCAGCCAACCTAAAACTGTGACCGGCTTCTCGTCCTCCATGGCTCAGGAAATGACCAAGCGCCCAATGAGAATTATGAAGAAAGATATTAGTAGTCAGTTGGTTTATACTCTATACAAGTGAATGTTTTGAAACAATTCTATGATCACTCTTCTGCATCTCAATAAGGAGCCTCTAATATTATACGCATGGTATTCATTATAGTGGGCCGTGCAATGGCTATATATTCATTATAGTGGGCCGTGCAATGGCTACGTATATATATATATAACATCAATTCAACTAAAGATTCTCCCTTAATTTCTGTTGTAATTGTGGTGTATTTCGGGGCGAATGATGAAAATAAATAATCACACTATTTGTTTAACCATGATTGTTCATGAGATTGTGTTTCTCTCATATGCATCTTTAGGTTGTTCATGTAATAGTCACTTCCACTTTGGTGCTCTTTATTTTAAGTGTATGTTGGACCAGTTTTGGTACTAATTTAAAATTCAAAATCCAGGATTTTTAACACATCTTTTCCGAGCAGCTCTTAAAAGTTGGGTATCGCCACTATCGCCTGGCCCCGCTCATTGTTTATTTCAGCAATCGATTCATATGGTGTGACAGCCGTTATCACATTGTAGCGTATTTGTGCTGTGTATTTTTTTTCAATTCGCAAGATGATCAGAATTCAGGGCACATATTAACCTTTTTTTTTTTTTTGGTATTTTACTGTTTCGAGGATTAATCAAGATACTTCAAGTTCATCAAAAAGCTCAAACTCATGAATCTTTTTTGGGTAAATTATACCCAGTGAATATTAATCAAGTTTAACTTCAAACCAAAGTCCCCATGTTTTTTAGATCACAAGTTCTATTCGCCCTGATGACCATCTCTCTGGCTCCAGATTATCAAAGGTCACGACGACAGTGTATGTGTGAGTGTATATGGCCGTATAGGTGACGTGTGGCATATGTATTTTGTTCAGACTCATTTGATAATTTCTCACCACCGGATTTCGATACAAAGGTTAGTTATGGAACCAACTCACCAAGTATGCCATGGCTACCTCTCATCATAGTGAAAAAAGTTCCTCTGTAGTTTAAACGTCATAGTTATGACTTTTAGAGTTAACACAAGTTTTTTTCCAAATCAAGTTTACTCTTAACATATACTTGCAGGCTATTCTTATTAAAAATTTGAAGGCTTTTTGGTGACTTTTAACTTGACAATTACTACTTTTGACTTTGAATAAAATCCTCCGAGATATAGGAATGTGTCTAATAATAGCATTCTTCCACATATATATATATGGTTGGAGTCCCATCTGATGTTTTTCAAAAGAAAATAAAAGTGATTAAAGATGTTTGGAGACCCATATGGGATGAAGAGTTTACATTTCCGTTGACTGACCTTGAACGGGTATTATTAAGTGAACATGATGTGTTCCCAATTTCTTTTGGTTATGACCAGATAAACATACAACTTTCCATAAAATCAATTGGAATTCATCCATGTTGTGTAACACACGGGTTTTAAATTTAGCCCTCGTTTTATATAATTAGTAATTTGTGTTTTTTAAAAGCTTTTATCTGCCCAAACTAGGAGAAGAATGCAAGGGGAATGTAAAGAGACCCATATAATAGTAACATGTTTTACCAAAGTTGCACGTATACCACGATTATTATCAGTGGCGAAGCCAGCAATTTGATACGGGGAGGGCCAAATTATTTTTTTTTTTTATTTGGATAAGGTCGAAAAATGACAGCGAAATAAAATCGATTTAGTTTATAAACAGTAACATGAAATTTTAAGAACACCCATATAATTTTAATAATATATCGATGTACGGATTTTGAGATAAAGGATTTTGAATGACTTAGAAGAATAAAATGATTTATAAATGGGTGTGAAAAACATGAGTGGTTCAGATTTCAATAGAGAGGAAAAAATGAGTGGTTGAGATTTAAGATTATTATAGGTATTATTAGGTAGAGATGTTTAAATTAGTGAATAAGAGTATTTTAGGTAGTTCAAATCATCTTTTCTTAAAAAAAAAGAAAGGCAAAATACTTTATAAGATAAATATTAGATATTAGATATATAAATAATACACACTTGTTTAATTGGAATAAAAACTTACGAAGTAGTAAAAGAAAAAAAGAAATAGAATGAATAAACTAAAATACCTTTGTTAGATTGACATAAGAAAAAAAGAATGAAAACTATTAAACTTCCATAGTTAGGCTCTGTTAGTCCAAGAAAGAATGACTGAGAAAAACATGTTGTTGTGCAGAGTAAGAGACATTGATGGGATGGACCAATGTTATTTTTCATTTTATTGTGGTGAGATGGGTCAACTTCATTATAAACCTAAAACTTTATCAATCTTCTACATATAATTACAGTATGAGTAGTCTGTTGCGGCGGCCTTGGCCCATCCTAATGCCAATGTGGCTCCACCCCTGTTATTATTCACTTTAATATAGACAAAAACCCAAAGCAATAGAAAATAGGAATTTGCAGATCAAGCGTCATTGTAATCGAGCTTTTATCGACTTGGTGGGTGTGATGGTTGTTAATGTTGGCTAACTAGAAATATATACAAGAATGTAGATAAGAAGATTGAAACGGGTGTTGCGTTTCCAACATGTTTGTCTGTGAACAACACGGTCTCTCATTTTTGGCTTCTTGCCAATGATGAGACCATCTTAAAAGAAGTTGACATCTTGAAGATGTAAGTGGTGAAGGTGTTTAATCACCTTGTTTACTCAAATTCATGATTTATAGTACTGTTAAGAAGAATGTGAGCAACTGATTGTCGTTAGTTGGTTTTAGTTTGTGGTGTCATATAGACGGTTTTATAGCTTTGTTGGCAAACACACATGCTCTTTAGGAAGGTCCAACAGCAAGGAGAGCGGATCATGTTATCGTTGCCAAGACCCGGAAAGAAGGTATATCTCTTATATATTTCTACTAGTCTTAAGGCCCGATAAATGGATAAGTGGTTTCAAATCACATAGTTTATAATTTTCGTTTCAATACGTGGTGTTGTTATGATAAATTGCAAAGTATTTCACAACTATTATGTGAATTACTTCTGTTATGTTGACTAGAAGTATGTATGTTTCTTTTCTTAACATTAGAATATATCACGCGATGCAACATTGTAATGACGGTGGTAATGGCCGGTAGTGGCGTGCAACGGTAAAGGCAGTGGTGGCAGTGGAAATTGGTGGTGGTGGTGTAAGAACCCAAACCCCTTTTGAACAAAATCGAATAAATTTTTTTTTTTACCCCCACTGCGACTCAGTGGGGTTGTCGCAGTGGGGTTTGGACACCTCCCACTGCGCCTCAGTGGGAAATTTTTGATCTGCGAGTGAAAAATCCCCCACTGCGCCGCAGTGGGGTTGGACAGCTCCCAATGCGCCTCAGTGGGAAATTTCTGCATAAAACCTTTGTTCCAAAAATCACTTTCCTGCACTAAAGGACTTGGTTTCAACACATCCAAAACACCATTTCATTTCTAAACTTTTCAAAACTGAACCAAACTTGTTCATGACATATAAAACACCATTATATCAAACTTACCATTTATACAAGATTCAAGGTCCCAATTGATCAACAAGTGGGTCAATTACCCATCTTGGATAATTGTCAAATCATTTACAAATTTCATCAAATCTTGCATTCATGACATGACCACAAATCTTTTTATAGTTCACCAAAATAAATTGACCAAAGGAGACATGTATCATGAGCCAAAAGGTACCAAAGGGATGTTCTATCCAAATTTACCCAAATTGCCAACCTTTGAGATGTCAAGAACTTCCACTCGATCTTCACTAACACTTCTTTACTCTTGCTACTACCAACTCCTATAAAAGAGATAAACAACTAAAACGTAAGCTACGCTTAGTGAATACATATATATATAATATAATCATAATCATGTCATTTACAACTTTGTGCATCAAGCACCACATAAGGCCTAGCAAGCTAGCCATAACATGCATAACAACATTACACATACATTTTCAACATGGCCATGGATATTTTGACTAGTAGGAATTTACCCACCTACTAGTTCTTTCATACAATCAACTATGGGTCATAGGAATTTACCCACCTATGACCTCTTTAACAAGAATATGATTATATACATATGCACTCACCTCAAATTGGCTACTTGACACTAAAAGGCTACAATTTCACAATTCGATCTTCAACACCTATACAAGAATAAACATATAACATCTATGAGCTCCATGACTCAAATACCTCACATGAATCTACTTGCATTCATCAATTCTAACACTATGGTGTTTGGCTACTCAACATTTTCCAACAATTCAAATTCTCATAAAAGAGCTTTCTTTCATAATTTCTAGCCAAACACCACACGCTATGATATTCTTCTCAAGGGGAATTTTCATTAACTTCAATTCTTTCAATCAAATTATCATTTATCAAACACATTTAGTTAGGGTTTCACTTGAAAATCTCCAATAACAAAAACCCCCAATTCTAATGCTAAGAACCCTAATTTCAATAACAAATGGAGCTAGGGTTTTGAGAAATCAATACCTCAAGGTGGAAGACAAGGATTATGGTTCTCAAATTCACAATTCTTCCTCTTTTCTTCCTAGGAAATTTCGGCCACCACCACCACCTTCACAATCCCCAATTTAAATTTTTGATTCAATTGATGGTGATTATTGTTTTTGTTCTAGAATTTCAGTTCTTTGATGTAGTTTCTATTGCATGGATTGTAAAGGAATTGAAGATTCAAGAAGAACATAGAAGAGTGGTAGTGGAAGGAGTTGAAATAGGAGAAGAAGTGGAAATTGTGGCTGGCTTCATGCCTGATAGCCACGTCCCATACCAATTTTAATGGGTTTAATACCCGCTAGCCACTAGAGTTCCAACTAAACTAACCCCTTAACTCAAAACAAAATACTAGGAAATTAATTTAATGGCAAAACTACAAAAAGGGTTAATTTTCTTTTACCTTAAAATATCGGGATGTTACAGGTGGTGGCGGCGAATAGTGTAGGTTACTGATTTAATTTGATTTTGAGAAAAATGTTGAAACTTAAGTGTATGTAGGTATATTGATTTTCAGATATATGTTTGTGTGTGTGTATATATATATTGACTTTCGGGAGATAATCAAATAAAAATAGTCTTAGAATAAGAACACGGTGAGATCACTTAAAAACTACATTTTGATGCATTAAAAGTCCATAAAACTAACATAGTGTATAACTAATTATCATTATCGAAGTGTTTAACAACACATTAGTCTGTCAAAATCGAGAAAATAATGTTTTTTGTTTTGTGTATACATCTTGTATGCATATTCATCAGAATGATGCATCCAATAAAAAATGAAAATTTTTCGATTTTGACGGATCAATGTGTTGTTAAACACTTAAATAATGATTATTAGTTATGCACTATGTTAGTTTTATGGACTTTTAATGCATTAAAATGATGTTTTCAAGTGTTCTCACCGTTCTTATTTTAAGAGTGTTCTTACCGGAGTGTTATCCCTGACTTTGAGATACATGTATGTATGTATTTAAGAATATTAAAAAAGGGAGTATGTGTATGTATTTAAGGGGAAAAAGAGGTAGGGAAAAAAAAGTCAAAAACTGAAGTATCATTCATGTGGGAGACACGTGAGGGTGTTAACGGAGGTGAAATGACAGTCAATAAGTCAAAAGACTAAATACAATGATGATCTGATCCTTAGGGATGAAACATGACTATTTGGCTAAACCACATAGACAATGTGTATCGATAACTCAAGATTAAGCTTAGTATTAAAATGGGATAATGGCATGAAAGTCAGGGATAACCAAGTATGACCAAAAGGTTATGTAATCTACCCAACTACTTGACTTTCTATGTAATGTAACAAACTTTGTTTTTTGGGTTAGTCAATGTAAGCAACCGGCTTGAGAAACAAGTTGTCGGGTGCCATTTTAAATTTTATTCCTTCTTTTATCAAAAAAAATTGACACCTGTTGCAGATATTAAGAATAGATTTAAATTCTGGCCATTCGGAGGTTGGTAGTTCCAAAAAAAACCCAACATGCCAAAGTAGTCGAATTTTTCTTCTGCTTGCCATTTGCAATTACAGGCTACACTAAACAAAAAATGAATTCTTAGAATAGACGGATTCCCTTCCTGGTCGCTACCATTCCTAGCAACTTCTCCATAAGGACCATAATATTTTGAGAAAATGAAGTATATGGCTGTTAGATACACAAGTTTAGGTGTAGATTCTCTCACATACCAATATTTTAATATATAGATATATATATAAATGCTTGGGCCCCATGCTTTCCATGGATTAAAAAAACAAGATCTGAAGGGTTCTATACCCAAGTTGGGTATCTAACCACTACATATTCCATACCCTCTAATATTTTATAGAAAACGTCTTTATACCTGCGTAGTCTAGAAAGTCTTAAAATACTAATCAAACACATATCCTGACAAACGCATAACAAATTTTTCCCCCAATAGCCTACACATTTTTCACTCAAATCAATATTAATATGATAACATTAAGCAAGATTCAGATGCAATGGAGTAATACAACTTAATTGAATATCATGGAGTTTATCAATTACAATTTTTTCTTGATAAACTTTAACAAAAACAAACATACAATTATAAAAACTCTAACTGAAAATATTATGATATTACCAAATAATATACAAAACATAATTAACCGAATGATTAAACTCAATCGAATATACTGGAATTTCATCAAACACTTGGCGTACAATCTATAACTTATATACATGCTTCGATCCACTAATAAAAATTATAAAACTTCAATATAAGGGTGTATACATGTTTGAATCCTCTTAAGATAAGAAAAATAATCTGCAATGAAGAAAATCGGGTATCATATCCAGCCTACAACGATCCACAATCCTTATTTTGCAGATTTTATCTTCTGGGTCGGAATATGTTTAAGGGAATTCTGGGTTGGAATGTGTTAATCGAAGAGAAATATTAATTTAGAGGGGAAAGATGTTTACTATGTTGAGAGAGATACAAGAATTTAACTTGAGTTAATTTAGTGTTGACTATTGAATTAACTATTAAAGTCCACATCACCCTCCAGGTCAGTTAGTATAGAAAATGTTTGTAAATTGTTGGTCATTATAGCATTACTCTAAATATGCTCCTGTCAGCCTACCCCTATTTAGCCGTTATGATGTAACCGTTAATACCTTCCCTAATCTTCATTCATCGTACCATAACTACTATCTATTCATTCAATGATTTATGTATTACGTTGTTTGATGATATACCACTTTTGAGTATAATCATTCTTGTTTCTGAATTCTGTTTATGTTCTTTAATCATGTGACTAGACTTTCGTATGAGTTGTTATCTGCTTCTATATTACACATATATGATTCTACATATTTTTATCAAGAGGGTATGGAGTATGTGACCGTTAGATACCCAATTTGGGTGTGAAACCCCTCACATCTTGTTTTTTTAATCTATGAAAAGCATGGGGCTCAAGCATTTATATATATATATATATATATTAATATTGGTATGTGAGGGGTTCCACACCCAAACTTGGGTATATAACAGCCATATAATCCATTTTCTCTTTTATCAATAGTATTTGTCTGTGTTACTGCTACTCTAGATTAGAACAGAAAGACTTACACGCTCTATATACTAGTAATCACATTTGACGCTCTATAAAAAAAATGAGCATACCGTATGTTAGATTTTGACCTCTGAGGTCAAACTGACCATTATTTAAGTGCAACGTCAACATGAATTATAGCTATAAACATCTAACACCAACATGTTTCCTTTTAGTCCACCTATGACAGGTTCAATTCACTAATCATATCCATCTGTCTCATGTAGAATTTCCAAACTGGCCTAAAGTTAAAACTTGGTGACTTTGACCTTAGAAGTCAAACTGACCACGTTAGAATGATTGGAAAATTTGACATCAAACTGCAAATCTGGAATATAGAAAGAGCACAATACCTTTTCATCATGGACCTCATCTTTATGACTCACATGGATAGCTCCTTATTCATAGATTCATATATGCAAAGGCCTAAAGTTATAAACAACTTTAAAGAATGTTTATTGTAATGGAGTAACTTAGGCCCATGGTAGCGGTCATAATATTGTAAGTACAAGCCATTATCATTAGTTCATTACCATTTACTACTATAGAAAACTCTCAAATCAAACACATGCTAAATGCTTTGCACAAAGACAAGAAAGCAAGCTCATATTGCTTTGAAGGTTAATCGAAAATGCCAAAGGTGTCTGAAAGGCAAGAGAACAATCTGTCATATAATTATCTATATAGATGGAGTAGACCTTATTAAAATCGAAAATCAAGAGTTGTTGACGGATGAAAACATTTCGTTGGACTGTTTGCTACACGAGTCTTCTGAAATGTCCATGGTTATCTGTTCATCTTTCTTAGCAATAGCTTTGAGAGCTTTAAGCCTCTCATATAACTCATCAGGAATAGGACCAGGTATTGAGGAGACCGCAACTTCATCATCATCATCCCATATATAACATACATAGGTTAAGTCTTTTTTCCACGGGTCCCAATCTAAAACCAACACAACACAAAAAAACATTGTTATTATCATCAAACAGAAAAAAACATATAAAAAAAAAGAGCGGTGACGAACGGTGCAAATTGCAAGCGACTTTAAATTCAAATTTGGCATCCATAACGACTTCTTCAAATTTGCCGCAACCGATTCGCTTCTCAATAGCTTCGGGGTCCTGTTCCTCTAAGCAAATCTCAAGGCGTTTCCGAGTGGTGGCTTCAACGGCTTTACGATAGCCCTCTTGCTCAGGTAAACTCTTAATCTCCTCCATCGTTCTTTTATATATTCTTATCAGTTCCCCCACCCGGCCTGCGGTTGATGATTCCGCCGCCACCGTCCCCTCTGACATCATCATCGTCATTGATGCCCTCGCAAACTTTCGTATAAACATCTCTCTGACGGCGGTTATTTTTTTATCGACTGATAGATTTAATGAAAATTATAGAAACCCAATTCTAGGCCCATTGATATGACTTTGATAGTTTGATGATATTAATGAGTTTGTTACAATCTCGGTCCCTATGGTCCAATATGTTACCTATTTCATGCGTTATGTTTTATAAATTGCTGTTTCGGGCCAATTTTTTGCACTCCGTCAACGGCTCGGTCCAAATTACCAATGTCGTTGATTTTTGAAGACACGTTAGTTGCAAACAAAAGGTATATATGTCTTTTGGTTTAATTCAAAGACCAAAAGTGTAATTAACTAATGTTGGTTCTATCTGATATACAAGTTAGTCATCAATTACTTTGATGAACTCCAGATTTGTAGCATCTTCAAGTTATTGAGTTTAGTATTAAATGTTATTAATGTAGATGAGTATTAAATATTATTAATGTAGATGGAAGGCTAAATTTTTACATGCATTTATTTTTACATCAGTATATTAATTTTTTCGAAGATATTGACTTCCTAGTTTTTGTGTTTTAATGTTCAAGTTATATTAAAGATTTAAAATAACTATTGTGAGTTACTTCTCTTATATTGACTAAAAACACGTATGTTTCTTTTCTTAACATTTGAATGTATAACGTGATGCAGCAGTGTAATGACGGCGGTAATGGTAGTGGCGTGCAGCGGTATGGGCAGTGGTGGCAGCGGGAACTGATGGTAGCGGCGACGAGTAGTGGAGGTTATTGATTTAATTTGATTTTTATGAAATGTTGAAACTTAAGTGTGTGTATGTATATTGATTTTCAGATATATGTTTGTGTGTATATATATATTGACTTTCAGTATATGTATGTATGTATGTATTTAAGAAAAAAAAAAGGTAGTGAAACGACTGATATACCCCTCACGTGAGAGACATGTGAGGATGTTAATAGAGGTGAAATTATGGTCAACAAGTCAAAAAACTAAATACAAACTTTATCTTCCTATAAAGGACTACAATGACGTTTCAAACATGACTATTTGGCTAAAACTTGTACCTTCCATATTAAAAGCCCGCCCCCTGATTTTCATGGTAAATTTACAAACAATTTATGCACCTTAAACACAGCCCTAAGGGCTGTATTTAGCAAACCCCAAAATCTAAACAAAAATAACATTTGCTTTTCAATACATAGAGCATAAACATAGAGATTAGAATCTGAGATTGGATCTGAAGGCGGTGCTTTGGAACCCAACTAAAAGACCCAAATACCCTCGCATAGCCGCATGGAAGGCGCGTGAAAGGGTTAACGGAACCCATTTGACGGCCATCAATATTAATGATGGACTGTAGAAGGATCATATGAAGTCATAAGGACCAAAAAAGATGTTTTGGGTAAGCCACACTTGAAATTAACGCTATACTCTGTCTCCTAGGTTTTGGGCCGTGTAACATATATGGGTCCATGTGTTGAAGCAACATAGATGCGCCCTAGAAACCTATACGGCAAGGTACAAACGCAAAGAGAGTTTAATCAAGAAGCTAGTTGTCTACGTTTCCGGCTGATTGAGATGGAGAATCTTTATCAAGTATTAATCAAAAGTAGCTTTAAAGGTAACATGACAATAACCAACTGTTTTCTAGGTTCTTCATCATCTATCCGGCATTTAGGTCGAAGGTTTGGTCCTCATCCTAATTATAATATTAAATGGCGTCATAATTCGAGTTCTTGTTCCTTGGATAATACTCGTAATTATGATAGAGTGATCAACTTGAACGATGCACTCGAATCGTTCGATGTAATGATCCGCAAACGACCCCTTCCATCCGTCGTTAAGTTTACTCGATTGTTGCATGATGTCACCCAACTAAAACATTATGCTTGCTCCCTATATCTTTTTAAACAATTGTGTGCACTTGGTGTTCCTGTCAACACTTACACTGCCGGCATCGCCATAAAGTGTTATCATCGAATGTATCGCACCAAATACGGTCTTGCAGTCTTAGGCTCTTGCTTCAAACAAGGTGTTGAGCTTCACGTGTCCACTTATAATACACTCATGAGAGGTTTTGTTCTAAATAACACTCACCTGGCTGAGTATCTGTTCTGCGGTTTCATCACAAGTAACCGACTACGTGAACTCAACTTAAGCAGCTACAAGATTATGATTAAAGGGCTTTGTAAGGTCGGCAGTAACTTTACAGCCATCGGTTTGCTTAGGCTTCTCGATCATGGAATATTAGATGGTACTTTTAAGTATGATCTTTCCATATATAACACCATCTTTGACGGTCTCTGCAACGATGTAATATTTATTGATTATGCATTCAAGTTATGGAAAGAAATGGTCCACCACAAAGCCATCCCACCTAATGTCGACACATACAACTCTTTGATTCGTAACCTCTGTAGGTTAGCTCGTTGGGACGAGGTGTGTAGAATTCTAAAAGAAATGGAGGATGCAAAAATCTCTCCCAAACTCAGGACCTTCAATATCATAGTCGATGCACTTTGCAAACAGGGTAAGATAGCCGAAGCCCGGGCTGTTATCGACATCATGGTTGATGAGACCAGTGGACGCAAGTATCCTCCTAATGCAGTCACCTACAATCCATTGATAGATTTTTATTGTTGGACAAATGAAGTGAGTGAAGCAAGGAGAATTTATGATTCGATGGACTCCCAAGGCATCGAACCCGACTTTTTTACTTATCACATGTTTTATCTTAGGTATTTCATTGATAAAGACTTTGAAAAGTTTCAGGCTTTCCCCAGTGTTGGTTCAGACCTCTCTAGCCAATTGTCGTACTTTATACTTTGTCGCACTGGTTTAGGTATACCAAGATTTCCAGAAGAAGAACTTTATCACAGTCTGTTAATGAAACTTAAGTATGATAGTGCACTTGCTTTATTCCATCTGATGAATCGCAGCGGGCTGAATAGAGAAGTTGAGGTGCACAGAATCCTCATGGATAGGGCAAGCAAACACAAGAGGTTTGATGAAGAAAGGCGTCTTTATCACGTCGACTTACTAAATTTGGATATGTTTTTGAATAACCTTTGTTAAGTTGTATTTGTGTTGAAGGCATACCTGTTATTCTGTTATGCAGGCAACATAGTATCTTGGCTCCCCTGCTATATGCGAATTTTAGAATCTTGGTCCCTATGGTCCAAAACGTTACCTATTCCATGCGTTATGTTTTATAAATTGCTGTTTTGGGCGAATTTTTGCATTCTGTTAACGGCTTGGCCCAAATTACCAACGTTGTTGATTTTGAAGACACGTGAGTTGCAAACAAAAGGTATATAAGGACTTTGATGGATTGTAGACTTGTAGCACCTTCGAGTTATTAGAAAGATTGAGCTTAGTATTAAATATTATTAATGTAGATGAAAGTAAGGTTAGGCTAAATTTTTACATGCATTTGTTTTTACATCAACGAGCATAGTGCCTACGCGTTACGGCGGCGGTGGTGGTGGAGATCGAGGAAGACGGTGGAAAAGAGGGGCGACGGCGGAGGTTAATAGAAGGTCAATGAAAGTGTGTTATGATAAAAAAGAATGGGGGAAATGAGGGTATATAAAGATTTTATGTTTAAATAGGGGTATTTTAGGAAGAAAAAATATGCTTAAGAGATATTATAGAAATACTAACAAAAGTGCTCAGTTTTCAAAAATAAAAGGCCAATATGCTTTATAGAGGTTTATAGATATTAATTTATTCAAGATATTGACTTCCTAGTTTTTGTGTTGCCTATTATAATGAATAAAACAATTATGGGGAAAGTGAAGGTGTAGTTGTCTCACATCCAACTTGGGTCAAAAAAATCTTAATCTTTTTTTTATTATTATTCCATACATTAATCTTGTATATCATCTTCTCAACGAACAAAGCAAACTAGCTAGAAGTCATTTTCTATAATTCAAAGAAGACTAGATCAATTAGAAACCTCAGAAAAATGGTCTTTATCACATTCGAACATCCTCTTTGTTGCGACACTTGTTGTTCTTGCGATTTCAGTTTCTACGACGGAATCCATTGTTGGTGATGCAAGTAGATGCAGTCTCGACTTTGATTACCAAAGCTGAACAAACGATAAAATTTTCGCCATTGGAGATACACTTTGGTATGTGATATTCCCATAATATATACTTAGTTCAGTGTTTCTAATATCATTTTCTTGCATTTTCTGCACCTTATACATACAAAAAGTAATTTATTGTTCATTTTTTTTATTTTATAGTATTCAATTATGCGTCCAATGGAGTACCCACAATTAATGTGGTGAAAGTTAACGGTATTGGCTTCCAACAATTAATGTAGTGCTACATCATCTAACAATGGAATCTTGGAGGAGATGCCATCCCCCTTTTAACAGCGGCAAGAAATTTGTGGTGTCGCAAACCATATATAGTGAGTTGAGAGGCATGAGCACCTTGGCAACACCAACAATCTATGCGTTTTTAGTTGCATTCTTCAGCAGTCTTGCGTTGAGCTTTGTTTCATACTATTCTATTTCCCGACATTAGTAATTTTTATTACTTGAAGCGCATGGTTAACTTGTTGATCTTTGTAGATGGTTGATATTGTTAGAATATGTTTAAGCCTACGGGGTCATACCTCAACGTGAATGTAACTATAATTAATTAATATATTAAATGTAATTTATTGATTAATTTGATCACGAAATAATTAATTTAAATAAGTTAAAGGATTAATTGTATTTAAATTAATTAGAAGGATGATTAAATGTGAAATTAGGAAATTAGTGTTAGACCTTAATTCCCTAAAGGGGGCCGGTTTTGAGAAGCCTTTTAGGGCTTTGATTAAACTTGCTAACCAAGTTATTAAACCCTAAATATATTCCTATATATAGAGGGCTATAATCTAAGCGTTTAATATCCATTCACATATGACAATAAGATTTGTAAAAATCCTAAATATATGATTCCTTCTCTCGGTCGAAAACAAGAAACTATATATCCTACGTATCAAGTTCCATACGTGGGACTTATATCTATAGTTAATTAATGTTATGACATAGCATTAATTATGGTATTGGTTTCTCATTTGACGGCAATATCTTTTAACACAGAGGGGTTGTGAGTTTGTGATCAGGTACTAGCATACATACATTCCAACGTTGTGTGTGTAATCGTAGAGAAGTTTAATTCAAACCTTATTATAAAGGTTTTTTGATTATTCTCTCCAATTTAAGGTACACGTTTTCTATCTTGGTTAATTAATTAAATTACATAGATCTTGTCTTTCGTTGCGTGCTTTGTGATTTGATAATAGTTATATAACCCAACAGATATGTTAAACATGAATTCGTTCTTAACTTGATATTATTTCATTGACAAAGGTTTGTACTAACTAAACCATAAATTATTTTATGCAGCTATGCACGATAGACCTTTCCAACAGATGATTCATTTTATCAATGCTAAATGTAGAATTAAATTATTGCAATGGTAATTTTTTCAAAGCGAATCTTCAGCTGGGAAAGAAAAAAAAAATCAAAATCGATAGCAAAAAGTGAAGGTGTCAGAGGAAAAAACGTTTACAATAAGTGAAACAAAATAAAACATTGCCAATTTCTGTTGTACAAACTTTTTTTTGGTCCCACTTTAATCTAAAATTTCAGATTTCAAGGTTTTACATGCTTGTATGCTTTTTAACAAAATAGAAGAATGCTTTTTAACTTCAGATTTCAAGGATATATTCACGTACAGTCGTACACTCACACTCAAACTCACACACTCGCACCATGACACACACACACACAGGCACACACAAACACACATGTACATGTCCCCACATCCATAAACCTTTGCTAGATTGTCAAGGCAATCTCTTTATCCTGGGTAAAGGTATGGCAGTCTGTAACTACTAACTAATGATTGGGTATTGTATTTTAAGGGCTATATGGAGTATATGCACACAATAGCAACATAACATAGGACCAACTCTCAATCTATTTCACTACCTAGTCTTGTTAATTAATATTTTTGTTTAGATCATATCATCAATCCCCCCAGGAAAAGATAAAATTCAAAACATCCTTTATTATTGATGGCCAAAGTACTTTGAAAAGGCCTAAACTTCTGAATCCCTTCTATTATTGATATCGGAGCCGAACAACTTTTCTTCCACCTAAAACTCTAAAAGCATTTATCGCTTCAACGATACCAAAAATAGTCTAGTTAGATGTTAGAAGCAACCTCCCTAAGCCTATATATGAATATTGAAGACCTATTATATACAAGGGAAGAACATTTACAAGAAGTAAAACAAAAAATGAGATTGCCAAATTCTGTTGTACAAACTTTTTTTGGTTACTAGTTTCACGAGTTTGCCATGGTTTCACCTTTACGCGCCAATATGGCTTGAGAAGCAGGAAAAAGGGTTACAAAAGACCTCTACCCTCTCAAGTTTCAGGGAATCAAACCTTCATGTTACTCTAACAATAGCATATGCTCTTCATGATCCTGCAACTCAATAAGCCGCTTTTAGGCATAAACTGTAACTATAATGGTGGTAACATTCGTTAAGACAAACTCACAAGCAGTGAACGATCTGAAGCGGTGCAAGTGTCCTCTGTTCTTTTGAAGCATCTGCCAAGGTTCGAATCATTATACCCCTGAAAAACCAAGCAAAGAACATAGAATAGACTATCATCAGTTGTATAAAGAAAACAGTATGCAAGATGTCTCGTCTGATGGGGACATGAAAAATGGGCATGGAAATTAGAACACTAGTGCGCAATTGGACCATTATTTTCATCAAATCATCAAATCCTACCTTTATGTGCGCAAAAAGGAGTATTAATAAAAAGTTGGGTCATTTTTGAATAATCATCAAATCCTACCTTTATGTGCGCAATTGGACCATTATTTTCATGGGTCATTTTTGAATTGTATGAAAGTTTGAAACTTGGGTCGAATTGGATTGAATTAAAAGATGATTTTGGAGATTCTGGAATTTGGGGGTTTTGGGAATTGGAGGGGAATTAATGAGGTGGGGTTTGAAGGATTAATGGGAAAGTGTGAATGTGAAGGGGAATTGTATTTGTGAACTTAAATTTCACCCCGTTTGGTGTGAAAATGGGTTAAAATTACAACCCCATAAACTGCTACATTAAAAAACTTGACTCATGTTTCAACAATAACACGATATAGTTATTATATATAATATAGTAACCCCAATGTCTCACTCATAAAGCTTTGACATATGGTAAAGATTGTCAAAAAACTAAACAAACCCGTTTAAAGAAAAAGGAAACTGACACAAACATAGGCTTATTTCTAACTGATCTATATGTTAGTAAGAAATCTCAACAACTCTTACGGAATTTCTAACTATCTTTACTTAGATAATGGGTAATATCTCCTGGGTCTTATATCTAATTAACCAGTATCCTTCAGTCAACTTGGTTCGCCTAACGATTCTCTTGATAAGTTATTCAAGCTTTTGAAACAAATAGACACTAACAATATCCATACCCGGTCCGTAGAACTTAGGTAGACTAATATGATTCTCTGTATGTCTTCAGATATCTATAACTAATGGTATCTACCTCAATACACGGATCAAGAGCAAACCAAATTTAAAGGCACATGATGCCTCCTCGTCACAAAATCCAGTTATAGTCCATACATATATGCATTTAGAGTAAGAAATTAAAAGGACTCAGTAAACGCTATATGAATGTTCAATTTAGATGCATTTCCATCTCCAAAGATTGATCAGATTAATGATATCATATCACCCAGATAGGCATATCCAAAATCAAGTAAACAAGCACATGAACACGAAGAAAGAGATATCTTACGTGTAAATTGCAACAAGAACTTCTGGCACCATTCCGACCAATGTTCCACACAAGTAAGGCACAAACTTAACATCAGTCACCACCGCACAATAATTGTATAACGCATATGGAAACGGTGATGTCACCGAACTAAAACATTATGCTTGCTCCCTATACTTTTTGAACAATTGTGTGCACTTGGTGTTCCTGTCAACACTTACACTGCTGGTATCGCCATAAAGTGTTATCATCGAATGTATCGCACCAAATACGGCCTTGCAGTCTTAGGCTCTTGCTCCAAACAAGATGTTGAGCTTCATGTGTCTACTTATAATATACTCATGACAGGTTTTGTCCTAAATAACACTCACCTGGCTGAGCATCTGTTCTGCGGTTTCATCAAAAGTAACCGACTACGTGAACTCAACTTAAGCAGCTACAAGATTATGATTAAAGGGCTTTGTAAGGTCGGCAGTAACTTTACAGCCATCGGTTTGCTTAGGCTTCTCGATCATGGAATATTAGATGGTACTTTTAAGTATGATCTTTCCATATACAACACCATCTTTCATGGTCTCTGCAATGACGTAATATTTATAGATTATGCATTAAAGTTATGGAAAGAAATGGTCCACCACAAAGCCATCCCACCTAATGTCGACACATACAACTCTTTGATTCGTAACCTCTGTAGGTTAGCTCGTTGGGACGAGGTGTGTAGCTTGCTAAAACAAATGGAGGATGCACAAATCTCTCCCAAAGTCAGGACCTTCAATATCATAGTCGATGCACTTTGCAAACAGGGTAAGATAGCCGAAGCCCGGGCTGTTATCGACATCATGGTTGATGAGACCGGTGGCCGCAAGTATCCTCCTAACGCAGTCACCTAGAATCCACTAATTGATTTTTATTGTTGGAGAAATGAAGTGAGCGAAGCAAGGAGAATTTATGATTCGATGGACTCCAAAGGCATCGAACCCGACTTTTTTACTCATCACATGTTTTATCTTAGGTATTTCATTGATAAAGACTTTGAAAAGTTTCAGGCTTTCCCCAGTGTTCGTTCAGACCTCTCTAGCCAATTCTCGTACTTTATAGTTTGTCGCACTGGTTTAGGTATACCAAGATTTCCAGAAGAAGAACTTTATCACAGTCTATTAATGGGACTTAAGTATGATAGTGCACTTGCTTTCTTCCATCTGATGGATCGCAGCGGGCTGAATAAAGAAGTTGAGGTGCACAGAATCCTCATTGATAGGGCAAGCAAACACAAGAGGTTTGATGAAGAAAGTCTTTCCCACGTCGACTTAAGTTGTATATGTCTTGCCCCCCCTGCTATATGAGAACCTTTTACCTATGTGTTCGAACCTTGGGTCAATAAAATCCAAACCCGGTGGGGGAATCGGATACCAAAATACTTCAGGTTGGGTCCGGAGTGCTTAACAAGGCATGGGATGGGTTTCGGTAGGGGTGTTCAAAAAATTCCGAACCCGAATCCGCTATCCAAAATATCCGAAAACCCGATCCGAAGTTATCCGAAAATTATTCCGGATATCCGAATTTTCGGATTCGGATATCGGATGAAATTTTTGAAAATTTCGGATATTCGGATAATCCGAAAATTACATATACATAAATAATGATTTTGGTCTTGGGCTAAGTTACTTTTCCATATGTTGGGCCTTTATCCTAACAATCTAACGGTTGACGACTCACGAGTACTTGGTCTAAACAAAACCCTGATCCTCATTTTGTTCCATCAAAGATTCTGACACTTCACTCCACTGCTTTCCTTGGCAATTCGCACGCCCTCCATTTCATTCCAAGTAAGATCTTTAATTCATGTTATTATATTTAGTATCGAGTTAGTAATAATATATTTAATCATCTTTTAAATATTACAAATGTCTAACTACCTTTATTTAATCTTCCTTGATTTATGTTTGCAATCAAAAGCTGTCAATTAGCTATATTATTAATAATATTATTGTTCTTCTTTTTCTTTTTTCTTGTAGTCGCATTAAAAGCAGTCAAAAATGTGTGCAACGTAGAGAATTGAAGATTGCTACTTAGGTGTTTTTGTTTAATTAGAAAAAGAATGATGGATGTTTTCTTTAAAAACTTATTTGTTAAAACTAAAAGTAATTTCGGATATTTGGATAATCCGGTATCCGAATCCGAACTTTCGGATATCCGAAATTTCTGATTCGGATGGGCAAATCTACTATCCGAATTTTCGGATATCCGAAATTTGGATATCCGGTTTTGAACACCCCTAGGTTTCAGGACACTTACCGGTGATTTTATTCGGGTTCGGGGCAGGGACATGTGACATGTCTACCCCGACTCGACCCGACTATAACAATATTATATTCCACACACATGTATACATACTATTTTATTATATTCTTCAATAAAACTAGGTCGGTTTCGGGTTTTCTAACGGGTTTCAGGTCGGGTTCAAGTATCCTTTTTCTTATCGAGTTCAGGTATGGCACTACCCGCCCTCAACCTGCTCCATTGCCATTCCTAGTGTATACGGTACTCGCACAATGGATGTTTGTGTCCCATATTTTAGGGCCAACAAGGAGAAATTTTCCTCTCGTTGGCTTGTGAAGGGCTATAAATCTCTAATATAACCAAATGTCTTTGGGATCGATCACTCGCAAATATGGCCATCTGCTGTATGTGCAAAAACCTTCCTGTTATAGCCCATGTCTTCCACATTCAGCCTAATTGCAAAGTGTAACGGTGTGAGCAATTGAGCATTTGTAAAAGATGAATGGTGATAAATGCTTTTAATGTTCCAATTATTACTATTTTTTACTTTAATTTATCTTACAATATTTATATCTGAATTTTTCATTTATTTTTAGGCGTACATTATCTATATCTATACTCCCTTATAAAGCATTTTTCTTTTTATCCAAAAAGCCCTTTTACTATAAATATGGTTCCCAAAATGACCCTCCACGCACTTCAACACTAAATTACCGTATCTACTCTTATAACAAATTGTCACTCCAAAAATAAAATTTTGCGGCAACGTGCGGATATTATGCTCGTAATTTATAAAGTGTTTTGGGTTGCATATACCTAATCTTAATTTTTTATTATCATAAATCTCACGGGTAAAAAAAACTAGTATATAACTAAATATTTAAAAACTCAAAGAGTTAAAGCCGAGTCCTTGTGTAGTCGCCTTTACTGGACTTGCCCAGATTCTCAATTGTTTGACATGTTACTTATACAGTAACATTTAGCCGATTAGAGTCAACCAGTGCACTTATAACGTCTTAGGAGAAGAGACATGCAAAATGAGTTGACAGATACCTTTTGATGTAAAATAGTGAGAAACTATTTTTGAGTCTGGTATTGTGATTGTTTCGACCAAGAACCTGACAACGATATACTGATTTTAAGGTCTAAAAAAAGGATAGACTATACCAAAACTAGAACAAAGTTATGATTCAAAAAAGGGAGGAAGAATGGTACCAAAACAAGAAAGTGGTTGTTCCTCGAGACCCAAGTAAAATTTCAAAGTATCTGCAAGCTTCACTCAACATCCAGTGTTATGCAACACCCTTTCAGGTTGTGTAGTAAGATATTAAAGGCAAATTTTGGCCTAAGAAGTATACTCTACTTATTTATTTATTTGCTCGTAATCATGTTGCTAGCAACACATGGTATTTCTTTTTGCACGTACTCTGTAACCGTTGTAGTACCTCATCTATTTTAAAAGATCAATGTTATCAGGCTCTAAGCATGCTTACTTCACTGCAGCTAGAAGCCTAGAATTGCAACAGGACCTAAGCCCATGATAGCAAGATCCACACCAACAACCACAAAAGTCAAAACTCTGACATATTTTTCCCTTCCAAAAGTTTAATTGTTTCCCTGATGAAGTTGCTATAGCAGTACACCTATGAGACTTAGACCTATTAAAACATACCAGCATAGTTTTTGACTTGATAAAAAAGAAAGAAGTTTTGTATTCCTACAATTAACAACTCACTGCAGCTTGATAGTTGATATATTGCAGCCAATTTGCATTCAATTACACTTTGTGAACCTGGTGCTAGAACTGTATCAACTACATCCCCGACCTCGTCAGGATTCAAATTTATCTTCTCGACTACTGCCTAACCAACCATTATCAGATAAAATTATAAAAAACTAAAGTTCAAGTTACATAGTTTCACATAAATAGCTAACCAAGTAACCAATGATTTCAAAAAAAAAAAAAAAACGCTACCATAGTAATAAAAAAAAAAAAAAAAAGATACAACCATGACCATTAGTATGCATACACCGATACACACAGGCACAAACATACAGTTATACTTATTTCAACTTATGATGTGAGAACATATAACACATAATGATTCTTGGAGTAAAAAATCTGACCTTTATAAATTCATAGATATACCATTAACCAATGAAACCAGAAATCAACAAAAGATAATTGAAGTCCATTAAAAACAAAGATTTAAGAGTGCCAACATTCTAAGACTTCTGAGCACCAGCTGACAATGATGACGACGACAATATAGGAAAGACATTTAAATAAGATTTTAGCAGAGAACGTATTATCTCCATTGCATACGAATCTGTTTTATCCCATGAACATGAAAAACCTGTTCTATTTTTTGGGGGTTTTTTTGGGGGTTTTTTTGGGGTTTTTTTTGGGGGTTGGTGGTGATTTTGGTGAGAGTTGAGAGGAACATAGCTTAAAGCTCCACGAATGTAACCGAGTTTTGTCACAATTAATATAATCGAGATACCCCTGCATAAAAACATATAGCCATTAGTTTAACATTCAACAATATGAGTGATAATAGGGAAGATTCAGGACGGGTAGTACCAAATACCCGAACCTGATAAGAGAAATGGTACCCGCCTCGATACCCAACCTATTGGAGCACCCTATTGGGTCAGATAATTCACCCCGATACCTGATACCCGTTATCAAACCAAACCCCGACCAGAAATCTTTTTCAAAAACATTTGAGGTTGAATGAGTTCATTTGGGCTAAATTTCTCTAACGGGTCAAATGGGATTTTAATCAGAAAAATCAGCTTGAATAGTTGGGCCAAGACTCGAAGGGCCCCAAAGTGTATTTAAAATGCATTGAACCTCCTAAACTGTTTTATTTTAAAATGTAATTTATCGTGAGAATAATATAGTTTCCATTATACTATTTGATATATTGAACTATATTTAGCACTTAAAAAAAGTGTTTCCAACCTTCTTTGACCCTCCATTAACATTACCTTTTATGACCCAATACAAATTTGACATATTACCCAACCCGCATGACCTGCCCATCTTTGCCACCTTTAACTACTAAGGTATACGTCGACAAGAACTTATAAATTTGTAGGAACCTTTTTGACCTTTAAGTTATAGTATAATTTATGGTTTGAGAAGGAAGATATGATGCAATGATTTAATGAGATGATAACTTTGTATATGTGTTAGGAAATTTCTAGCTTGGGTGCTGAGCCATGTGAAGGTGAGTCACTTACAGTTATTGTTTTTGAGATAAAGAAGTCAGAGGTATGTAATTTAAATCACTTATGATATTATAAACTTGAGACGAGAATGCAGGAAAGACTTGACAAATTAACTAATACAACTCCACTGTTACGGTGATTAGATTCCATCCTACATTAAGATAGAGCATGAATTCTGTTTTCTAGCTGTAAGTTAGTAAGTAAAAATCTTACAAGAATTCATCCCTGTTATTCTAAATGTGTGCTTTGTATTAAAAATATATTGATATGTTGGTTTTGAAGGCCCAACCTGACATTAGATGGCCACCAGTATGATACTTCCTCTGTGAGTGAGCTGTGACCCCGATTGACATATCCACTAATCTTTTTTGTTGGAATTTTGATTTATTGGGTTCTGTTTAGATTGGTATTTTTTCCGTTATCACTGTAGGTGCTATGTGCACGTTGTCAAAAGCGAACGCGAACTCAAAACGCAAAGACCCCAAATGTGGCCTAGGCGAGAGGCGCAAAAAAAACACGGTCCCAAAAGAAAAACACACTAAAAAAAACAAAAAACAAATGCCATTTAAATTACTAAATACCATTTAAATAACCCATAACGCACCCAACCAAAAAGTTCAACATGATTTTTTTAAACCAAATTACTTTAAATAACCCATGATGCATACAATTACCCATCATAAGAAGCATATAATGATTATAAATTAATCTGTAACTGTAACCTGTTGTACTATAATCATTAATCTGTTATAAAGTATTATTATATAATCTGTTGTAATATGAAGCATGTTAACTGCAAATATAATCTTTTTTTTCCATATGTAAAGCTTGTACTATAATTTGTTGTATAAAAGATGCATATAAAATAACATGAATTGAGAAACGTATAAAAGTAATATCAATTGTACTATATACTTTGATGAAAAAAGAAAAGTTTGATGAAGTATGACTTGATGATACATACTGAGTGATTTTGATTTTTGGAACAAAGATACTCCTCTTATATACCCATATTATACGTGAGTATCTTTTCTCTGACATGCATACCAAACGCTTATATTGAAATCTATAAGATGCCGCTTAATAATGTATGATTTACTAATGTAAATCAGTGACTTACTAATGTATGATTTTGCACTCTTTTGTAGGCATGTGTCTTTTATATCCTACGACTTAACCCACACAAACGGTCTTCTTAGTTAATTTAGGGAAGCAGATTTGCTAAATTGACTCATCTGATAGCTTATTATATACTACATTTATTTTGATATGACACATCTTACATTCAAAGACAGAATCCTAAGCAGCATTGTAGAATTGGTTTTATAGTAGAAATAATGGTACCATGTGGGTTAAGTATGACTGAAATCTATGCTGTTTTTACATCCCGGTAATTACATCGCGTTGGCTACTTGACGATCAGTCATGTTTTGCCTGATCAGAATTGTTGCATTTGATTAAATTTATAAACTCTCATATCTGGCTTACTCAAGTCTTGCCTTCTGTTTTGAATGTTATTAATCTTATTAATTAACTTGCTAATGGTTTCCTATATATATATATATACATTTCAAGTTGCCTAATCTAATTGTGCGTTGCATATATATTTGACCAACTATAGATGTTTCAAAGTATAGCCAAGAGTTTCTATCTCCTTGAGTTCATATTTTGTCAAATTTCTGATTTGAATTCACATCTATTTAATCATCTATTTGTATGTTTCAAAACTATTTATGGAGTTCACATTACACACTTCCATCATCTAAAGAAATATATTCTTTTACCGTCTTTTCATGTTTCATTATACACTATTTTAAACCGTTGTCAAAGACCTAGTATATATATATACATATATATATATGCAATCCCTATTCAACAAATATAACTAAAATACAATAATTGGCACAAATGAACTAGTACCTGTAGGATACTCGTAGCTGCAAGCATGTCAGTGTCAGCTTTTTTCTGTTCTTTTTCGCCGGCTGCATACTCCAACTTGTTTATTAATAGCTCTGCAATCTGTTATACAATTGTAAATCAGCGTATTTGTTATATTTTAACTATATAAAAAAAATGTAAATGCACACCTTAGTCATATGATTTTCCCCCCACGTTGTAAAGCGCAAGTCTCCCAAATCCTGCATTTGAAATAGCTCTTCGGCAAACTTTTCCACAGTGCCAGTCTAGCATAGACGGTAAAAAACAACAAATATTAGCATTCTTTTAGCTCTTTAGCAAAAGTACCATTTTTTTTATCTAAATTTACGATATTTGAAACTTACGTTATCAGTTCTCTTCAAGTTATAAGTAGGCCAGCCAAGCACAATCCCCGAAAGGTTGCGCTCATTAACCTTTACAAAAATTAACAATTACATTATCCGTTTAATAAAAGAAGCACATAAAAAAGATATGAATTATACACGGGAAAGAAGAAGTTAAAAACTTACGAGATCTCTAATGACTTTCTTGACGTCATCCTTATCTCGATTTAAGGTCCTACACAATTCAAGTATAAACATATAAAGCACAAGCATAGGGGTGAGCATGGGTCACAAGTGACCCAAAACGAAAACTACGTTAATAAAATTTCAAAACCAAAACTTCTGGTTATTCAATTCAGTTTTTGATAAAAATTTAACCGAGCTATGCCCATTATAAACAAACCTATAAATCTTTCAGCTTAACTTGTAACATTGGACCGAATATTTACTATAATGATGAGACATCCAGAAGTTAAACCCAAATTTGTAGGACGACTATATTATCACAAAGAATTAAAATTAATTCCTAGGCACCAAACGAGAATCTTAATGGATTCAGAAAACTTGCAAGGGCGCATCTTGATTTAATGTAGCTATTTGTGTACACATATTATGTTCTCACAAGTCGGTTGGGCATATTTAGGATGGCTAATGCTTTAACATGAAAACCATAACCAAACCAAATCAGTTTGTTAACTACTAAACCAAAACCGGATAGATAAACCAATGATTTGTACTTTTGATTACTTAGGTTTACAATGAGACATCTATGTATAATATATAACATTACACTTTAGTACCTCACAAAATATATGCAAATGTTACCTGATACAAGCATTTATATAATTAGTCTAAGACGAATCGTCGATTATAAATTTGGTAAGGAATCAGCTTACATACACACATATTTTAATCTTGATACCAATAAAAGACCATTGGCCTTAAAATCCAAATGATTAATCAAAAGCTTCAATTTACCTAAAAAGAGAACGAATTTTCTTTGTGATTACTACTCCTAAACATGTGAATCTTACAAAACCCACACGATAAAACAAATAAGCTTAATAAAGAAACTGAAAACATATTCTACACCAATACATAACCCTTCCATTAAATCTCTCAACAATGTATCCCCGTTGTGCTGACCCCAAAACAATTACTAATAACTTTTTTGGGCTTTGTCTGCCCTTGATTTCCTATTTTGTATTTTTAAACACCATAATGGAAACTTCTACAATTCATACAATTTCATATATGTATATATGTACTTTTAGCATTTGTTAATCTGATTCATCCACTTAATGATCCAAAAACTAGAAATACACTACTTGAACAAAACTTGTAAGTAGAGTACCGCAAAGGCCTAGCCACTTTATGGCCCTCACTGGAGATGGATACCCCAATGAAACTCAGTCCCACGTCCATTCCAACCAGGGGTTTCTTCAAGTAACCCTTCATCTTAATCAAATGTTCATACATCAGGTTCGGTGCCAAATACCTCATCCTGTTAAACAATGAACACATATTAGCCAAGCTTTCTCTTTCTTTTCTATTTTATAACATAAAAAACTACAAAATCTGAAAAAGAAACAAGTAAATATCCTTGTATTACCTTGTACGGATCGAGGATGTAACCAAGTAAAGAAAACAGGGGTATATGATGGAGGGAAGAAAAGGGTATGAGGCTAAAAACTAAGATGATGCTGAATGGTTTCTGACCTAGATTGGCTCTTTTTAATACTTCTTGTTTGGCAGTTTGGGGCAAATAATATTTGGGGCTTTGGGCAGTTTGGGCCAAATAATATTTGATCTGATGGATGGACTACACAATGTCTCAACCTGATCTGATGGACTAATAATATTTGATCTATTTAGAGGTACTTTATGAAAGAATTTCTTATTTTCATTTCCACAATATCATATCTACCTATATCCTAAATCACTATAACTAGAAAATCATTACTGACTATTTTTAAACTCAATAATGACTATTATACCCTTCTTTTTCATTGTTAAATCTCACTTTTTTTTATTTTGTTTGTTAAAATCTCATATTAATTCAACTAAATGAACCAAGCAAACACTCATGAAGAATGTTACTAATTCATGAAAACAGGTTTGAATAGCTGAATTAGTAGACAATGTTTCCCAACTATTTGATGTGGTGTCATGAACGAAAAAAATGTAGGAGATTTTGGCACTTTGGGAAGAAGGTGAAGAAGTGCATCATGGTCTTAAATGCATAAAAAGGTAGGCGCAATGCGACAGCGAGGCCCACCTAGACCGCCTAGGCCCAGGCCCACATACAAATTAAGCGGCATCTTACAATTAGTTCAATATAACCAATTGGTATTCCAATGAGAAATTTTATTGCATTTCAGAGAGAACGTATATACGGGGATATGAGAGGAGTATATGTGTTCCAAATATGAAAATAAATCAGAATTTCTCACTAATATCATCATATCATCCTTTATCAACATATTTTCCATTCAACTTCACGAGAGTTTTCTTCTATTTTTCTTAAACACAGATTTCCTATATTACTAAGCCTCTTCTTAACCACTTGTGCTTTAGCACAGTGGCCACCGTGTCGCCAAATTCTTCGACTAGTCCCATATGGCGCAAGGTCGATCCCCACAAGGGGGGTTAATTTGGTAGTTTACCTTGACGCTATCCCAACACAGGGGTTATGCAGGTGCCTTAGGCACATGGGACTAAGGGGTTCCTATCAACTTACCTTTTTACTACTAAAACTCAGTTTTCAAGAATTACCAAGACTATTTCCATTTTTCTTAAATTCAGTTTTGTCAAAGGTTTTGAACAACTTGGTTTTAACTATTTGTGTTGAACTCTTTGGTTGAATGCATTCTGGGTTATTTAGATGGTATTTAGTAATTTGAATGACATTTGGTTTGTTTTTTCTTATAGTGCGCTTTTTTTCCATTTGGGGTCTTTGCATTTTGAGTTTGTCTTCGCGTTTGACAACTATGATTACTAATGAACTTAAGGCTTTATTTATATTTAATTAGGTAGATATGAATAATTTAAAAAATATATATATCATTTTTTATTTAAGTTGGGTACATCTGATATTTATATAATTAAAAAGGAAAAATATGAAATTTTCATAATTTTATACTAGTAGTTACATTTAGACCCCTTTACTTACATAAACATTTCAATTAGGCACCAACACTTTATAAGGAAATGACATATTTACCCTTAATAACTTTAAGATACAATATCATAAATAAAGTATTATCGTTTTATACTTAGGGCCTTAGAGTGTTATGGATTGCTCATTTATAAGCCTTCTCAAGACAAAAAAAAAACAAGAAATGCTTATGCAAAGCATTTATTTCTACAAAATAAGCTAATAAACGGTTTTTATATAGTTTTCTTATCATTTATGAGGTTAAAAATAGAAGATAATGAGAAAAGTAAGCAAATTCCAAATACCCTTTCGTATATACCATTATAAAAAGATCCCCAATGGTAAGTTGGTAACATTAAAGTCAATTTTGTGGAGTATGCCGTTGGAGAATCGGTGTTGTGGCTGGTTTTATACTTTTTGCATTGAGTGAGTGGTGTGTTGATTTTTTTTCTTTTTGTCTATACTATATTTTATGTGATATTAACTAAAATACAAAATTGAGGTATAAAATCGAACGATAAACTGTAAAATGTGGTTCAGTGTTATGTTCAATGCCGCAAGATAAACTAAAAAAATCATGTATGTATATATATACTCAAATAACTAATTGTACATTTTTAATCTTGCAAATTATAATGAATTTAGCAATTTTAATGCCTTTCTTATTTTTTTTCCCGTCGTCCCTCAGTTTCAAAATCATACTAGACGTGTAGTATAATGATAATTCACAAAAATCATACAAACTATTTACATAGCAAATAAGAAAAAAAAAGTACCCACCAATAAAGATACAACAAAGAACAAAGAACATTTTTTATGTAAAGTGGGGATTTTAAAAACGGAAAATTCATTATTTTTCATAGTCGCACGAATCAAAGAACAAAAGATACGAATGAAAAGATGTTTGTGAACATGAAGCTTGATTAACTGAAGTTGTGTCACTTGTGTGTAAGACCCATTATCCGTGAAGAGATCCATTTTTGGCTTAAAAAAGAATTAATTATTGATGAAGAGGGTTTTAATCTATGAAAAATCATAAACATTTGAAATAATACTAGATAAAAATGCTCATAAATTCATCAATTGGTGATCGTACTTTGAAATGTTTTTGATTTTGAACATAAAGCCTTATTTAGAGGTTAGATTAGTCATGATTCGATTAATATAACTTATTTAAATTTTAGAGGTTAAAAGTGATTATATTATCCATTTGTGTATATGTGATATTAATTGGTTTAGAAAGGGTAGATATGATACTAAAATTTTATGTTAAGTAAATGTGATATCTAAGCATGAAGGGTTTCATGATTTTATAGACATGTTACAACCAGAATTCCAAATCCCAATCCCATGAGGAGCCGTTGTAACCAAAGATTGTTTAAAATTATGTGTAAAATAACAAAAATTTGAATTTGTATTTTGCTAAAACAACACAAAGAATTTTTCTAAAAACTGATTTGTAGACATCTAGGCAAAATATTAGTTATATGTGCTAGATGGCTCAAAAATCTTAGTTAAATGTGCTAGATGGCTCATATTAATGATACATACATAAAAGAATACTGAACTTTTTTCCAGCTTGTAGCCCCATCCATCCTGGTGAGATAGTAGAAAAATATGAGAAGATTTGAAGAGAGGATTTAACATTTGATAGAGAAGTATGTTCGATGATGAACAATTGCACATGGGACTTTACGCCACCATCTTTAAGTCTTGTGTAAAAGAATTCGCTCAGCCTTAGAAGCATGTGTGCCTTGATGTTGAAATCAAATGGAATTCGACTTGGATGATGCTAGAAAGTGCAGTCCAGATTCAAGATGCCTTTGGTAAGTTGAAGGAGTTAGATAGCAAGTATAGAGCTGAATTTGAATCATTGTAAGGTATACCCACAGTAGGAGAAGGGAATTGTGCCAAGAGTTTGTTGCCTTATTTCAGAGGTTATTATACTTCAACATTGTAAAATTCTAGCTTAATCTATCTCAGTGGTGATGGTTACTTTGATGAAGTCTTTGAAATAAAGCAACCATCAGAAACAAGAGTTCTAAGAGTGAAAATCTTACAATTATATGAATAGAGCTATATGTCAAACATGAAGATTCTTGATTCAAGACACAAACATAATTGGCTAAGAGAAAAGCCAATTATGTGAGGTCGTCGATGATGACCCGGCCACTTTTCTGAGAGATCAGTACATAAAAGCCTAACAGAAACCTAAAATCCTACAGCTGTAAGATCTGATGAAATGAATAGGTATCTAAAAGACCATAGATATTCTGCCGAATCCTGCATCAATTGTAGCATCATAATCTGCATTTAGTACTCTAGGAGATGTTCGGGATGCCTTTTGTAGTCCGTTGACTCCTGTGGCGTTGAGGCATTAACATGTTCACAAAATTGGCGGCTTAGGTCCCAAAGTGTTCCATTTGATATAGCGAGGAAAACCTTGAAGACCTTGAAATATACCAAGGTGGTATGATTTTACTTTATATGTATTGAAGTTTGTAGATAACATTCATCTTTTGTTTCCGTATAATTTATTCGTTTTTCTAGGATTGAAGGACTTGCCTGAAGCTCTATACGCCATCATTGTTGATGACTAAGGCATGCTCAACATGACTTAACAAAGGTAATCCTTCTACTTAAGTTACAACATTTACAGATGCTATTGGCCCTTAAAAGAAGATTGAGAAACAAATGAAGCATCGAAGTCCTTTGTCACACTTGGTGTTTGTGTTCTGGTGTTGTGCTATGGTATACCTTTATAATATTTTATGTGGTCTTTTTTTATTAGGTAGTAAGCACAAGATTATTTTGCGAGTGTGTGGAGTATTCTGTTGAAAGTGCATTAAGACAACTTTGAAGTCTTGTCGATGTACCTTATAGCTGATATTTTGTTTCGATGTGGTGATTATTTTGTTTTAAGATGGATGTTAAGCAAGAACATGATTGTATTTTAGACCTGCTTTATGTTGACATATTTCACTGCTTTAAGCTTGATCCATCTCTTAGGGTAATTATGTCGAAGAGATGTATTAAGCTTTCTGCTATGATGAATCGTTTGGTGTAATCCCAAGACTAAACTTTGTGTACAGAGTAACAAACCCCACAACCACATCAAGTAGTGATTACTGAACTAATTCCAAGATTAACTATGATATTAAAAAAGGTTACGAATGAAGACACAAGTTATCATGACATATACAAAACTGTGCTAACCTGGAAGAAGCGATTATATATCTTTAACCTAAGCTTCTTAAAGCCTACATCCATCTTCCTTCGGTAAAAAGGAGTTAGTCCTGACGGATGCACAACAAACATTTAATCAGCCATCGATCGGATCAAAGTACTATCAGAAACAGTCATACAAGTAATCTACTAACAACATTATATATATGATATAAATTAAAAATAATAACCATATCTCTTTTGATAATATAAGGAAAACTTACAAATCTTTGAAGATGGTTATTTCACCATTTAAAACACACTTGATTTGATCTGGGTCACCCATTGGATGAATCCCCAAGAAAAAACAATATGGGTGTAACGAATAATTATTTGTATTCTCATATTAGGGTTAGAGCAGGCTAGCATCAGGTAAGGTATATATATGATATGATATGATGTACCACCCCCATATATTGGATCCCGCCTACAGCGAACCACCGGGGGTGGGCAACCGACGGTCTGTAGGTAAACCTCTTGCAAAAGACGGAGGTTGCAGTGCACGCCATTTGCCCTATCCCCAGAATCGATACAGCGTAAATTTTATTTTTTACCATTTATAGTTGTATTTTGTTTTACCATTTTTGATGTATTATTATTTTTTACTATAATTGTTATTTTTATTTTTACTATTTAGGTTTTGTTACCATTTCTGGTTCCTTTATTTTTTGCCTTTTATTTTTACTTGCCTTTTTTACTATTTAGTTTTACTTGCCTATTTAGGTTTTATTTTGACTTGCCTTTTATATATATTAAAAAATAACTAAATTAATTACTTATTAACCAATCATAATTTTTAAAATATCAAAATTAAAAGTTGATAACATTAATAATTTAACTATAATATATTATTAAGATTAAAAATCATAATTATTATTATCCAAATACTATTTATATTAATATTTATAGAATAAGTCTAATTATATTATATTTTATTTTTATCAATAATTTACATTTTTTACTCTCATTAAGTATTTAATTTATAATTATTATGTTTTGTAGTTATCAATTTGAGAATTTTATAACCTCAACATAGTATGTCATATAATTAACTTATTAAATCATATAATATACGGATAATTTAGAAAGGGAGATTTTCATGTATGTCCCATTTTAAAGACATAATTATATATATGTCCAAAACATGCTTTAAAAGCATTGTATTTATGCATTAAAAACTTACACCTAAGACATGTATGTAATTATGTCTTTAAAATGGAATATATATGAAATTTTCCCATTTAAAAATATGTTATGACAAAGTTATTTAGATAATGGGATTTAAAAGACAATGCATAAGTTATTAATGTTTTTTAAAAAAATATAAAGACATGTGTTTTTTTTAAAGAAAAAAACATTATAAAGTAACAAAACTAAAAATGCAATACATTTTAAGAATTAAAGTGAATTAAATAGTAAAATTTAAGAAAGAATTTGGGGATGACTAATAAACTATTTTTATAAAATGGTGATATCATAATAATTTTTCTTTTATTTAATATGGATATTTATAATCTTTATATCTTGTGATAAAGGATTATTGATAACTTTAAAAATTTTAGTGATATTAATAATGAGATCCATAAAACTTATACTTGTTCCTATTAAATCAAGAAATTATAACTTTTGTCCCTTAAATCTGTAAATTTTCACACACTTAATTTATTAAAATAATATAAAAAGAAAGAAACCTAAAGTGGGCAATTTCTTCTTTTGATCACTTAGCCTAACGACTTCAGTTTTTTTTTTTCGTTATGCCATCACGTAAGAGCAAATTCATCTAAACACCTTTAGAATACAAAGTTAAAAATGACATACATGAAAGATGAAAAGTGAAATTTCATATTCAATTATCATCATCTGCAAGAACATTTATGATTTTTCAATACTCAAAAAAATATGTATTTTTGTTGTAATTTTATCACTGCCACTATATATATAAAGTCAAATCCAAATCAAGCAAATACCAACTTTGTGTTTATATACATTCCAACAAGATTTAGGATCATAATCTACAACTTTTGAAATAGAAAGGACACCATTGATTAGTACAAGAATTTCCATTTTTCATACATGAAAATTAGTTTAAAAATAATTCAATTACCTTTAATGAACTTCTTTTATAAGAAGGGCTGTAAGAAAATACTCAATTTGTCTTTAATGAACTAATTTACATTCTAAAATATAATCTTACTAATTTTCAGCTTAAATTCTTATTAAAATTTTTCATTACCACACTTTACTTAAATCTATAATCAACCTATTACCTACCCCAATAGTCGCCACGATCACTAGACTGCTGTCGTCATTGTCACCATACATTTGCGCGGTAAAGTGTTAAACATTAGATAATGATGATAATGAAAAAGCTATTACCATCTCACCACCGTTCGCCATCATGGTTGTTATTTGTTTACCATAAGATCAAAACATAAAAATTTCGAGTTCAAGTGGAATTCGTAATCTTTTAATTTGTAAAATTTAGGCTATGTTTGGCACACGCTTTTCAAGAGTTTTAGTTTTTATTTTAAACTAAAAACTCTTAAAGTGTTAAAAAGCTTTGTTTGGATACAACTAGCTTTAGCTTTTACTTGAAAGAAAAAGCTTTAAAATGAAACGCTACTTGAAGTAGCGTTTCAAGAGCTTTAGCTTTTCGATGAAACTTGTAATCCAAAAAGTAACACAAATACCTCTTGAAGTTGTAGCTACAGCTATCATATCAAACACTTTAAAAAAATAAAAGCTTTAGGCTATAGCTAACCGCTTCGTTAATAAGCTATAACTTATGGTTCCAACTAAAAGCTACAACTACCGGCTAAAGGTTTTTTTTTTTTTTGTGTCAAGCATACCCTATTTTGTCCCTTTGAACATCTGCCAACATATTTCTTTCTTATTTTTTCCATAACTAGCATGGTGTCCGTGCAAATGCAGCGGTAGTCATGTCGGCAACGACGTGGTGAGGGTGACTGTTGTGGTAGAGGTGGCGTCAAATGGAGTAGATCAATGACGGATCCAGAGATTTGAATAAAGGGGGGCACAAAAAAAAAATTCAAACTGAAAACTATGTAGTCTGGTTCGTAAAAATAAATCATGTTCTCATCTCCAAGCATAAAGTTGTATGAGTTTAATTCGAATAACATATAATGTATTGTGGCTTCTGTTCCCATCTATGTTTAGAGAGGTTTGAATTTGCATAGTTAAATTCAAAATTTTATAAATAATTTAAATTCTATACATGTTGAAACAAGAAAATTGTAACTAAGTTAGAAAAAATAGTTCGTAAAAATAAATCATGTTCTCAATCTCCAAGCATAAAGTTGTATGAGTTCAATTCGAATAACATATAATGTATTGTGGCTTCTGTTCCCATCTATGTTTAGAAAGGTTTGAATTTGCATAGTTAAATTCAAAATTTTATAAATAATTTAAATTCTATACATGTTAAAACAAGAAAATTGTAACTAAGTTAAAGAAAATAGATACCAACCTAGCTATTTATTGGAATTTGAAGAGGAGAAACGCTTGACATCACTTCATAACACAAGGAAAATATCCGTGAAAAACGTTTTTGTTCGTTCAATTGTAGGATTTTTTAAAGATCAATTGTGTCTTGTGGATGTGGGTTTAAGGGTCTAGTTAATTTAGGTTGGACCTAATGTGTAAAAAAAAAAAACATTATGGGGTATTTGAGAGTGGGCCTTCCCCACCTACTTACACTTTTCATCGGGTAGATAATTGATATAAAAGTAATTGATATAAAAGGTTAATAGAAATATCTTAAAAGATTAAAGGTTGCTAGTATAATTAACCATTAAGGGCATTTAAAATAATTTTTCTCATGTAAGGGCTATTTCTTTTATAATACACGAGAGTAAGTACCCGCGCGTTGCAGCGGTGAGATGTTGGAGGTGATAGGTCATAAAATGTGATAAGTCATAGAGTGTGATAGTCAAATGCTTTAACCGTACGGTTTCCGCCTTCGGATTTAAAAATTGGTCGAAAGTATATCGAATGACATCTCTAATGAAAGAGCATGGGATTTTAAGAACACCCATACAATTTTTATAATTTATCGATGTACGGTTTTTGAGATAAAATATTTTGAATGAATCAGAGGAATAAATGATTTATGGAGGAGTGAGAAAAAATATGTTTGGTTAAGATTTGAAGAGAGAAAAATTATTAGGTAAATATAGAATAGATATGGGGCATTTTGGAAAAGCAATGCATATAGATAATACATCTATATCTATACTATATTAATAAACAAACTACATTCCCTTCTTTTCAACTCTTTACCTTCAAAATACCCAAAATATCCTTAATTTTCAACACAATCATAACTCATACACTCAAACTATCAAATATATCCCTAAAATATTTTACATCCATATTTATCCAAACTATCTATCTCTTTTATTAATTAATTTAAATATTTCCACCTAATATCTTTATAATATTTACAAAAGATACATTCCATAACCATAAAATAACTACACTACCATTTACGTCAATTACTTTTAGATTAATAACCACATTGTTACTACCACCGTCACTAGCACCACCCATTGCCGCCACCGCCGCGCAATGTACCTATCTCGTTATAGATAATTAATCCTAATAAATAAGGGAAGTGATATATCTATAACGATTTTTTGTCATTCATAACAAATATATATATTATACTGTACAACTATCTAAAACATAAATGGTTGTGAGTGGCTAAAAGTTGTTATAAATATATCACTTCCCACAAAGTGTTGCTGTTGAATAAAAAATTGCGCCATTTCCTTTCTGTCAAATGTCAAAACCATATTTAGTTAAAACCATATTCTCATTAATCATTCAAATCCCACCTCATTAATTCTCCCCAATTTATCCAAAACCCCCCAAATTTTCCAGAATTCCCAAATTCATCTTTTCTCAATTCAATCCAATTCGACCCAAGTTCTAAACTTTCATACCATTCAATTGTTATTCGAAATGACCCATGAAAATAATGGTCCAATTGCGCACTCTAAGGTGGGATTTGATGATGATTCTAAGCCTGATTACGTCATCATTACGTCACCCGATGGAAGCGGCAGTGGCGGTGGCTTGATTCCGGTGGACGGTGCTGCTGCTGCTGGTGAAATTATCAGTATATGGTGGTCGTTTTGGTGGTGGGGGAAGTTTGTTTTCTTGATTGTGTTTTTGGCGTTTTTAGCTTTTTGTTTCTTTGTTTGGATTGGACCCTATGTGATGGAAAAGGTGCATATCTATATCTATATCTATATCTGTTTATATATAATTACATTTCAATTATATCACAATAGATGCCTTATAAGCCAACTTTGGCGTCCATATATTAACACCTTGTTTAGAAACCATGCACTTTGTGTCGTTTGTAATTAGGTGAATGTCTGTTTTAGCCTGTTTAGAAGGGTTAGGTGTTTGGAAATGTTTTAAACGAAAATCTTGAAATCTATTGTATCTGTTTAGCTTAGAATGCGCCTAGAATGTGTTGGTAACATTGTATGTATATATTTGGTGGTACTTTTGCTGACGTGTCATCTTATCATGAGTCTCTAAAAGTACAACCGGATACATACAATGACAGTATATGAAAGTTGGATACACAATAAGCATTCTAAGTTGGATCGAATAGAGAACGAAGTTGAATACATTGCCAAACACTTATCACTTTCTAATTAATATTGTTTCGTATTACTCTTTAGTGTAGAAGCAGATATAATGCGGAACTTGGTAAACATCTTGAAAGTTATAAGACAAACTAAAATAGTAACTTGGACGATTGTTTTGGAAGAAAAGAAGTAGTAATAAGAACGAATGATTTTATGGTAGACTTAAGAATTTGTCATATTGTTTTACAGTTTTATAAATATCTATGGAAAATTGTTAAAGTTCGAGTTTCAAGTATTGTGTGTGGAAGATGTTTTTCAGGAGATTATACCTATCTTAAACTGGGAGACTGGGACATTCAGCAAGCCGGTGTTAGCACTTATAATATATGCTTCGGTTGCGTTATTCCCTACTAAACTCATACCATCAACACCCTCAATGAGAATTGCAGGAATGAGTTTTGGCTATGGTTTGGGATTTCTGTTGATAATGAGTGGTGTCAGTATTGGTGTATCACTTCCTTAATTCCTTGGTTCCCTATATTATCACAAGATTCAAGTAAGTTTTCTCCTTTCGTTAGGATTAGTTTATTCATCTCCATGGATGATGATTTAAGGTGGGATTTTTTTTGGTTTGTCATGCAGGGGTGGCTAGAAAGATATCCAAAGAAAGCATCAATTATAAGATTAGCAGGTGAAGGAGATTCGTATGATCAGTTCAGAGCTGTCACGTTATTAAGGATATCACCGTTTCCATATGCGTTATACAATTATTGTGCGGTGGTGACTGATGTTAGGTTTGTGCCTTATTTGTGTGGAACATTGGTCGGAATGGTGCCAGAAGTTCTTGTGGCAATTTACACGTAAGATATCTCTTTCTTCGTGTTCATGTGCTTGTTTACTTGATTTTGGATATGCCTATCTGGGTGATATGATATCATTAATCTGATCAATCTTTGGAGATATAAATTCATCTAAATTGAACATTCATATAGCGTTTACCTTGTCCTTTTAATTTCTTACTCCAAATGCATATATGTATGGACTATAACTGGATTTTGTGACGAGGAGGCTTCATGTGCCTTTAAATTTGGTTTGCTCTTGATCCGTGTATCGAGGAAGATACCGTTAGTTATAGATATCTGAAGACATACAGAGAATCATATTAGTCTACCTAAGTTCTACGGAACGGGTATGGGTATTGTTAGTGTCTATTTGTTTCAAAAGCTTGAATAACTTATCAAGAGAATCGTTAGGCGAACCTATAAGTTGACTGAAGGATACTGGTTAATTAGATATAAGCCCCAGGAGATATTACCCATTGTCTAAGTAAAGATAGTTAGAAATTCCCTAAGAGTTGTTGAGATTTCTTACTAACATATATGATCATTTAGAAATAAGCCTATGTTTGTGTTAGTTTCCTTTTTCTTTAACCGGATTTGTTTAGTTTTTTAACAATCTTTACCATATGTCAAAGCTTTATGAGTGAGACATTAGGGTTACTATATTATATATAAGTATATCATGTTATTGTTGAAATATGAGTCAAGTTTTCTGATGTAGCAGTTTATGGGGTTGTAGCCCTTGAGCATACTTTAAGCCACTGCTAAACCTTCAACTGGTAAAGTTTCAAACTTTCATACAATTCAAAAATGACCGATGAAAATAATGGTCCAATTGCGCACATAAAGGTAGGATTTGATGATTATTCTAAGCCTGATTACGTCATCATTACGTCACCGGATGGAATTGGTGTAGCGGTGGCGGTGGTTTGATTCCAGTGGACGGTGCTGCTGCTACTGCTACTGCTGGTGAAATTATTAGTATATGGTGATGTTGGATATTTTAGTGTAATTGGGTTAACTTGTTTGATCAATAACGTCATAATAATACATCATATAGGATTGGTGGTGCGGAGTGCACGCCTATTTGAATTTATTATGACCTTAGGGGCGAAGCCCCTAAGGTACGGGGGTCCGGGGGCAGCGCCCCTGGGAGCGGGGTCCAAGGGGCGGCAGCCCTGGCGGGGTCCAAGGGGCAGAGCCCCTGGCTGGGGTCGAGCTTAAGGGACCAAAAGTGACAACTCGAATTATCCATGTAATTAACTGCCGTTTAGGCAGTTATGGACCAATTTATCTATATCAATATCCCGTAAGGCATAATTTGATCATTCTTTTCTTATCTCTTTTATGGTTCCTTTCTCTAAAAAAAAACACACAGAACATTCTTAATTCTCTGAATTGTATCCGATTGAATAGTTTGGGTGAACCGCCAAATTGATTCAATCTGAAAGTGATTACACGCCTTTCAGAGTTTGATTATATCCACTTGTCTGTTCGTTATTCACGAATTTCCCCAACAGGTGATCATTTTAGTGGTGGGAGAAGTTTGTTTTCTTGATTGTGTTTTTGGCGTCAGTATATGGTGGTTGTTAGGTGTTGGAAATGTGAATATATCCAAATATAGGGTATATGTTAAAAAGCAAAAAACATATAAGCAAAGGTTTGTGCTTGTGTCTGTGTGTCTTGGTGTGAGTGTGTGAGTATGAGTTTGAGCGTATGTGAATATATCCAAATATAGGGTATATGTCAATAAGCAATAAACATATAATTATGTAAAATCTTGCAAACTGGAGTTTTAAGATTAAAGTGGCACAAAATAAAGTAGTGTACTGTGTACTGTTTGTGTAAAGACCTTACCTACACTAGTGTTCTAATTTCCATGCCCATTATAGGGGATTTTCATGTCCCCACCAGACGAGACATCTTCCATACTGTTTTCTTTATACAACTGATGATAGTCTATTCTATGTTCTTTGCTTGGTTTTTCAGGGGTATAATGATTCGAACCTTGGCAGATGCTTCAAAAGAACAGAGGACACTTGCACCGCTTCAGATCGTTCCCTGCTTGTGGGTTTGTCTCAACGAATGTTACCACCATTATATAGTTGCAGTTTATGCCAAAAAGCGGCTTCGTGAGTTGCAGGATCATGAAGAGCATATGCTATTGTTAGAGTAACATGACGGTTTGATTCCTTGAAACTTGAGAGGGTAGAGGCCTTTTGTAACCCTTTTTCCTGCTTCTCAAGCCATATTGGCGCGTAAAGGTGAAACCATGGCAAACTCGTGAAACTAGTAACCAAAAAAAGTTTGTACAACAGAATTTGGCAATCTCCGTTTTTGTTTTACTTCTTGTAAATGTTCTTCCCTTGTATATAATAGGTTTTCAATATTCATATATAGGCTTAGGGAGGTTGCTTCTAACATCTAACTAGACTATTCTTGGTATCGTTGAAGCGATAAATGCTTTTAGAGTTTTAGGTGGAAGAAAAGTTGTTCGGCTCCGATATCAATAATAGAAGGGATTCAGAAGTTTTGAATTTGGCTATCAATAATAAAGGATGTTTTGAATTTTATCTTTTCGTGGGGGGATTGATGATATGATCTAAACAAAAATATTAATTAACAAGACTAGGTAGTGAAATAAATTGAGAGTTGGTCCTATGTTATGTTGCTATTGTGTGCATATACTCCATATAGCCCTTAAAATACGATACCCAATCATTAGTTACAGACTGCCATACCTTTACTCAGGATAAAGGGATTGCATTTACAATCCAGCAAAGGTTTATGGATGTGTGGACATGTACATGTGTGTTTGTGTGTGCCTGTGTGTGTGTGTCATGGTGCGAGTGTGTGAGTTTGAGTGTGAGTGTACGACTGTACGTGAATATATCCTTGAAATCTGAAGTTAAAAAGCATTCTTCTATTTTGTTAAAAAGCATATAAGCATGTAAAACCTTGAAATCTGAAGTTTTAGATTAAAGTGGGACCAAAAAAAAGTTTGTACAACAGAAATTGGCAATCTTTTATTTTGTTTCACTTATTGTAAACGTTTTTTCCTTTTTTTTTTTGAAAAGTTAAACGTTTTTTCCTTGACACCTTCACTTTTTGCTATCGATTTTTTTATTTTTTTTGCTTTCCCAGCTGAAGATTCGCTTTGAAAGAATTACCATTGCAATAATTTAATTCTACATATTAGCATTGATAAAATGAATCATCTGTTGGAAAGGTCTATCGTGCATAGCTGCATAAAATAATTTATGTTTTACTTAGTACAAACCTATGTCAATAAAATAAAAACAAGTTAAGAACGAATTCATGTTTAGCATATCAACCATCTACAAAGATCAACAAGTTAACCATGCGCTTCAAGTAATAAAAATTACTAATGTCGGGAAATAGAATAGTATGAAACAAAGCTCAACGCAAGACTGCTGAAGAATACAACTAAAAACGCATAGATTGTTGGTGTTGCCAAGGTGCTCATGCCTCTCAACTCACTATATATGGTTTGCGACACCACAAATTTCTTGCCGCTGTTAAAAGGGGGATGGCATCTCCTCCAAGGTTCCATTGTTAGATGATGTAGCACTACATTAATTGTTGGAAGCCAATACCGTTAACTTTCACCACATTAATTGTGGGTACTCCATTGGACGCATAATTGAATACTATAAATAAAAAAATGAACAATAAATTACTTTTTGTATGTATAAGGTGCAGAAAATGCAAGAAAATGATATTAGAAACACTGAACTAAGTATATTATGGGAATATCACATACCAAAGTGTATCTCCAATGGCGAAAATTTTATCGTTTGTTCAGCTTTGGTAATCAAAGTCGAGACTGCATCTACTTGCATCACCAACAATGGATTCCGTCGTAGAAACTGAAATCGCAAGAACAACAAGTGTCGCAACAAAGAGGATGTTCGAATGTGATAAAGACCATTTTTCTGAGGTTTCTAATTGATCTAGTCTTCTTTGAATTATAGAAAATGACTTCTAGCTAGTTTGCTTTGTTCGTTGAGAAGATGATATACAAGATTAATGTATGGAATAATAATAAAAAAAGATTAAGATTTTTTTGACCCAAGTTGGATGTGAGACAACTACACCTTCACTTTCCCCATAATTGTTTTATTCATTATAATAGGCAACACAAAAACTAGGAAGTCAATATCTTGAATAAATTAATATCTATAAACCTCTATAAAGCATATTGGCCTTTTATTTTTGAAAACTGAGCACTTTTGTTAGTATTTCTATAATATCTCTTAAGCATATTTTTTCTTCCTAAAATACCCCTATTTAAACATAAAATCTTTATATACCCTCATTTCCCCAATTCTTTTTTATCATAACACACTTTCATTGACCTTCTATTAACCTCCGCCGTCGCCCCTCTTTTCCACCGTCTTCCTCGATCTCCACCACCACCGCCGCCGTAACGCGTAGGCACTATGCTCGTTGATGTAAAAACAAATGCATGTAAAAATTTAGCCTAACCTTACTTTCATCTACATTAATAATATTTTATACTAAGCTCAATCTTTCTAATAACTCGAAGGTGCTACAAGTCTACAATCCATCAAAGTCCTTATATACCTTTTGTTTGCAACTCACGTGTCTTCAAAATCAACAACGTTGGTAATTTGGGCCAAGCCGTTAACAGAATGCAAAAATTCGCCCAAAACAGCAATTTATAAAACATAACGCATGGAATAGGTAACGTTTTGAACCATAGGGACCAAGATTCTAAAATTCGCATATAGCAGGGGAGCCAAGATACTATGTTGCCTGCATAACAGAATAACAGGTATGCCTTCAACACAAATACAACTTAACAAAGGTTATTCAAAAACATATCCAAATTTAGTAAGTCGACGTGATAAAGACGCCTTTCTTCATCAAACCTCTTGTGTTTGCTTGCCCTATCCATGAGGATTCTGTGCACCTCAACTTCTCTATTCAGCCCGCTGCGATTCATCAGATGGAATAAAGCAAGTGCACTATCATACTTAAGTTTCATTAACAGACTGTGATAAAGTTCTTCTTCTGGAAATCTTGGTATACCTAAACCAGTGCGACAAAGTATAAAGTACGACAATTGGCTAGAGAGGTCTGAACCAACACTGGGGAAAGCCTGAAACTTTTCAAAGTCTTTATCAATGAAATACCTAAGATAAAACATGTGATAAGTAAAAAAGTCGGGTTCGATGCCTTGGGAGTCCATCGAATCATAAATTCTCCTTGCTTCACTCACTTCATTTGTCCAACAATAAAATCTATCAATGGATTGTAGGTGACTGCGTTAGGAGGATACTTGCGTCCACTGGTCTCATCAACCATGATGTCGATAACAGCCCGGGCTTCGGCTATCTTACCCTGTTTGCAAAGTGCATCGACTATGATATTGAAGGTCCTGAGTTTGGGAGAGATTTTTGCATCCTCCATTTCTTTTAGAATTCTACACACCTCGTCCCAACGAGCTAACCTACAGAGGTTACGAATCAAAGAGTTGTATGTGTCGACATTAGGTGGGATGGCTTTGTGGTGGACCATTTCTTTCCATAACTTGAATGCATAATCAATAAATATTACATCGTTGCAGAGACCGTCAAAGATGGTGTTATATATGGAAAGATCATACTTAAAAGTACCATCTAATATTCCATGATCGAGAAGCCTAAGCAAACCGATGGCTGTAAAGTTACTGCCGACCTTACAAAGCCTTTAATCATAATCTTGTAGCTGCTTAAGTTGAGTTCACGTAGTCGGTTACTTGTGATGAAACCGCAGAACAGATACTCAGCCAGGTGAGTGTTATTTAGAACAAAACCTCTCATGAGTGTATTATAAGTGGACACGTGAAGCTCAACACCTTGTTTGAAGCAAGAGCCTAAGACTGCAAGACCGTATTTGGTGCGATACATTCGATGATAACACTTTATGGCGATGCCGGCAGTGTAAGTGTTGACAGGAACACCAAGTGCACACAATTGTTTAAAAAGATATAGGGAGCAAGCATAATGTTTTAGTTGGGTGACATCATGCAACAATCGAGTAAACTTAACGACGGATGGAAGGGGTCGTTTGCGGATCATTACATCGAACGATTCGAGTGCATCGTTCAAGTTGATCACTCTATCATAATTACGAGTATTATCCAAGGAACAAGAACTCGAATTATGACGCCATTTAATATTATAATTAGGATGAGGACCAAACCTTCGACCTAAATGCCGGATAGATGATGAAGAACGTAGAAAACAGTTGGTTATTGTCATGTTACCTTTAAAGCTACTTTTGATTAATACTTGATAAAGATTCTCCATCTCAATCAGCCGGAAACGTAGACAACTAGCTTCTTGATTAAACTCTCTTTGCGTTTGTACCTTGCCGTATAGGTTTCTAGGGCGCATCTATGTTGCTTCAACACATGGACCCATATATGTTACACGGCCCAAAACCTAGGAGACAGAGTATAGCGTTAATTTCAAGTGTGGCTTACCCAAAACATCTTTTTTGGTCCTTATGACTTCATATGATCCTTCTACAGTCCATCATTAATATTGATGGCCGTCAAATGGGTTCCGTTAACCCTTTCACGCGCCTTCCATGCGGCTATGCGAGGGTATTTGGGTCTTTTAGTTGGGTTCCAAAGCGCCGCCTTCAGATCCAATCTCATATTCTAATCTCTATGTTTATGCTCTATGTATTGAAAAGCAAATGTTATTTTTGTTTAGATTTTGGGGTTTGCTAAATACAGCCCTTAGGGCTGTGTTTAAGGTGCATAAATTGTTTGTAAATTTACCATGAAAATCAGGGGGCGGGCTTTTAATATGGAAGGTACAAGTTTTAGCCAAATAGTCATGTTTGAAACGTCATTGTAGTCCTTTATAGGAAGATAAAGTTTGTATTTAGTTTTTTGACTTGTTGACCATAATTTCACCTCTATTAACATCCTCACATGTCTCTCACGTGAGGGGTATATCAGTCGTTTCACTACCTTTTTTTTTTCTTAAATACATACATACATATACTGAAAGTCAATATATATATACACACAAACATATATCTGAAAATCAATATACATACACACACTTAAGTTTCAACATTTCATAAAAATCAAATTAAATCAATAACCTCCACTACTCGTCGCCGCTACCATCAGTTCCCGCTGCCACCACTGCCCATACCGCTGCACGCCACTACCATTACCGCCGTCATTACACTGCTGCATCACGTTATACATTAAGAAAAGAAACATACGTGTTTTTAGTCAATATAAGAGAAGTAACTCACAATAGTTATTTTAAATCTTTAATATAACTTGAACATTAAAACACAAAAACTAGGAAGTCAATATCTTGAAAAAATTAATATACTGATGTAAAAATAAATGCATGTAAAAATTTAGCCTTCCATCTACATTAATAATATTTAATACTCATCTACATTAATAACATTTAATACTAAACTCAATAACTTGAAAATGCTACAAATCTGGAGTTCATCAAAGTAATTGATGACTAACTTGTATATCAGATAGAACCAACATTAGTTAATTACACTTTTGGTCTTTGAATTAAACCAAAAGACATATATACCTTTTGTTTGCAACTAACGTGTCTTCAAAAATCAACGACATTGGTAATTTGGACCGAGCCGTTGACGGAGTGCAAAAAATTGGCCCGAAACAGCAATTTATAAAACATAACGCATGAAATAGGTAACATATTGGACCATAGGGACCGAGATTGTAACAAACTCATATTAATATCATCAAACTATCAAAGTCATATCAATGGGCCTAGAATTGGGTTTCTATAATTTTCATTAAATCTATCAGTCGATAAAAAAATAACCGCCGTCAGAGAGATGTTTATACGAAAGTTTGCGAGGGCATCAATGACGATGATGATGTCAGAGGGGACGGTGGCGGCGGAATCATCAACCGCAGGCCGGGTGGGGGAACTGATAAGAATATATAAAAGAACGATGGAGGAGATTAAGAGTTTACCTGAGCAAGAGGGCTATCGTAAAGCCGTTGAAGCCACCACTCGGAAACGCCTTGAGATTTGCTTAGAGGAACAGGACCCCGAAGCTATTGAGAAGCGAATCGGTTGCGGCAAATTTGAAGAAGTCGTTATGGATGCCAAATTTGAATTTAAAGTCGCTTGCAATTTGCACCGTTCGTCACCGCTCTTTTTTTTTATATGTTTTTTTCTGTTTGATGATAATAACAATGTTTTTTTGTGTTGTGTTGGTTTTAGATTGGGACCCGTGGAAAAAAGACTTAACCTATGTATGTTATATATGGGATGATGATGATGAAGTTGCGGTCTCCTCAATACCTGGTCCTATTCCTGATGAGTTATATGAGAGGCTTAAAGCTCTCAAAGCTATTGCTAAGAAAGATGAACAGATAACCATGGACATTTCAGAAGACTCGTGTAGCAAACAGTCCAACGAAATGTTTTCATCCGTCAACAACTCTTGATTTTCGATTTTAATAAGGTCTACTCCATCTATATAGATAATTATATGACAGATTGTTCTCTTGCCTTTCAGACACCTTTGGCATTTTCGATTAACCTTCAAAGCAATATGAGCTTGCTTTCTTGTCTTTGTGCAAAGCATTTAGCATGTGTTTGATTTGAGAGTTTTCTATAGTAGTAAATGGTAATGAACTAATGATAATGGCTTGTACTTACAATATTATGACCGCTACCATGGGCCTAAGGTACTCCATTACAATAAACATTCTTTAAAGTTGTTTATCACTTTAGGCCTTTGCATATATGAATCTATGAATAAGGAGCTATCCATGTGAGTCATAAAGATGAGGTCCATGATGAAAAGGTATTGTGCTCTTTCTATATTCCAGATTTGCAGTTTGATGTCAAATTTTCCAATCATTCTAACGTGGTCAGTTTGACTTCTAAGGTCAAAGTCACCAAGTTTTAACTTTAGGCCAGTTTGGAAATTCTACATGAGACAGATGGATATGATTAGTGAATTGAACCTGTCATAGGTGGACTAAAAGGAAACATGTTGGTGTTAGATGTTTATAGCTATAATTCATGTTGACGTTGCACTTAAATAATGGTCAGTTTGACCTCAGAGGTCAAAATCTAACATACGGTATGCTCATTTTTTTTATAGAGCGTCAAATGTGATTACTAGTATATAGAGCGTGTAAGTCTTTCTGTTCTAATCTAGAGTAGCAGTAACACAGACAAATACTATTGATAAAAGAGAAAATGGATTATATGGCTGTTATATACCCAAGTTTGGGTGTGGAACCCCTCACATACCCAAGTTAGGGTTTGAAGTTGTAGGGTTAGCCTAACCCTACAACTTCAAACCATATACTAAAGCGCGGGTTGCAGGCCCCGTAATCACACTTCCCCATCGGATTTGATTTTGAATAGGTTTAATGAAATTCCATATATCCAACAAACAAATGAAATTCCATCAAAAAATGGATAAGCAAAGTATTTTTACCCATGATTGTTAGTTTTTTTTATATGATTTATATTTTTCATATGATAAAAAGTTGTATCCTTGATTTTTGTTGTTTAAAGTTTCTTTGAAAAGTTTTGCTCACAAAGTGTTTGATAAAATATCTAAACCAAAGTGTATGTACTAAATCAAATATGATTATATACGTATTTACTGTTTATGTTGAGTCCCAATGCTATTTGTAAATTTGGTGATGACAAATCTGATATATAAACACTTAGAAATATTTTGGGTCTTGTAATCTGATCTGGGTCAGAGGAAGCTGACACAGCTTGCGATCTATAATGACCCAGATCATGCTTCATATGTTGTAATTGTTATATCTCATGGAAGCTAGTGTTGTTCAAGCTGCATCAATTGGTCCTAACATTCAGTCCAAGTCGAAGAGGAGGATTGAAGATAGAAGACCAAGTTGATAGTGGAAGTCAGCTTGGAATTAGCAGTCAGCTTGAAGAACACTTAGACAGATTTGCTTCTGGCAAACGAGCAATCTGTGTCTGACAATCGGGTGAAGAATGACGACCTAGATATTGTTGATAAGGACAACTGACGTGACTAGGAAGGTTCCTAGAATCTAGGTTGGTGACAAATACAAATGCGTGTCCATATTCTTATTGGACGATCAAAATATCGTGTTGCAGGTTTTGGGGACCACGAGTACTATGAAGGCACGATTTTATATTCCTTGATCAACCAACAGAAGAAGAATACGTGGCTGAATTGGATACCATGAGAAGAATGATTTTCGCCTATAAAAAGCCACATTCCTTGTTAATCAGTCAAACAATCAAACAATAAGTCGTTAATCAAATTAACCATACAATCAAACAACCACGTATGTGTACACTTTTCAACCCGAATCTCAATTGAGTAGGGAGCTACGGAACTCACCTTGGTCGGCAAAAGCAAGCTAAGAATGAGTTAAAGTCAAGTTGTAATCGTTCAATGAGCTCCACGTGTCCACGACCTATAATTAAATATAAATACATATATGCATCAATACACGTCATTAAATTAAGTTAAAGCCCTAATTCGTGTTTTTAATGGTGACTCAAGTCGTTTGAAAAGTTCACGGGACTCAACAAAGTCATTAAAGAAGTCGAGAAGTAGTTTGCAACAGTTTAAGGCCGTCCACAAGTCACTTTGTGACAAAAGTTATTATTGTACAATTATATAGTTTTAAGTTAAAACCCAATGAGGTTTTTAAGTACGATTCAGGACTTTGACCGACTCCCGCCACTCGGCATGGTAAACAGGGAGGTCAAGAACTAGCTTAAGACGAGTTAAAGTTATCTAAAAGTCGTCTCGTGTCCACAATTTATCACTACGTTTATTATACACATTCTTATACGATTATATGTTAACCTTTCATGTTCATCCAAACTTTTGGTGGCACACTCGACTTTGAACAGCCCTAAAGACACATATAGGACTCCATAGGAATCAAGGAATGACTCGATTGAAAGCTCATCCGGACCCAAGGAAACTGGAAGAAAGTTGGAACAGAACAGAAACTAAACAGGGCAGCCACCGTCTGGAACGACAGCTCCACAACTGCAGAACACAACAGCAGCAGCAGCTGAACGCAGCAGCAAAATGCAGCAGCAGATCGCAGCAGCAGAACACAGCAGCAGCGGGACAGAGCAGCAGCAACAACAGAACGCAGCAGCAGTCCCATGAGCCAAACACACCCCAAACCCATAGTTTTACTTGAAAGTCGACTTGTGGTGACTCAAAACCCGTTTTTGTTCATCCTTGGACATAAATGAACAATAATAAACGTGTTTAGATGTAACCCACACCATAATTTTGATCTAGAACAGCCATTACATTTCCAAACCCGTTTTTGATCCAACTTGTTCACCATTAACCCTAATCTCGACCTAATTATGTTTATGAACTTAAATCTGACCAAAACTCAAACATATGACTCAAAAACAAGTTAAATAACAAGAAACGATAAGGATGAGCTAGAATTTACCTTCGAAAAATCTCCACAATTGCTAAATCCGAAAATAACTCAAAAGGGGAGTTTCCTTGCACCTTATCAACTCAATTTTTAATATGTTGTTACCATGAGGATGGTGATGATTATTGTAGCTTAAATCTTGACCTAAGTATCATAAATGAGGTAGTAATTTAGATAGAGAGTGAGATAGAGAGTGTGTGTTAGGGTGGGGGGAGGGCTTCCCCACTCCTCCCCTCCCCTCCCTGATTTTTATTCTCCTCCCCTCCCCGAAACCTAGGAGCACTTCACCACCTCTCCCCTCCCCTCCCCTCCCCACCCTTTTTTATTTAATTTCATTTCTATTTATTTTTAAAAGTAAAACATTTTATTTAGTAAATTAAAACTAATACAAATATTAAATATAAAACAAACAACAAAATAAAACATCAAAGTACAATATTAAACGAAACGACAACACAATACATAAATAAACTAGCGATCGATGCCCGGGATGAATGTGCGATGAATATGGTCAATGAGATCCATCTTAAGATCCTATTGAACGTTTGGGTTCTGTATCTCAAACAGTCGTTCATCCGATGGTTGTGGCGCAACAGGGGGATCTGGAATGTAATCAGGACTTATAGCGTGGTCCTCGTCTTTTAAGATCATGTTGTAAAGAATACAACACGCATACATAATCTTACGGATGGGGGTTTCTTCCATTTGTCTTGCCGGTTCTCTAAGTATTTTCCATTTTTTTTTATAATACCAAAAGCTCGCTCCACATCCTTCCTTGCAGCCTCCTGTGCCTTAGCAAATCGAATCCTTTTCTCACCGGTTGGATGGGAAATCGTTTTCACAAACATCGCATATCTTGGGTAGATCCCATCCACGAGAAAATACGGGTACTGATATTCGGTTCCATTTACAGTGAATGGAACCAACGGTGCTCTGCCGTCTTCAAAAGGATTGAACAAAGGAGATTGGTTCAACACATTAATGTCGTTGTTTGAACCGGCAACACCAAAGTATGCGTGCCAAATCCAACAATCCTGTGATGCAACTGCTTCAAGCGATATCGTCGGCCCGTGATGGTCACCTCGCGTGTACTGGCCACGCCAAGCTACTGGACAATTATCCCAACCCGAGTGTGTACAATCAAGACTCCCTATAAACAAGTAAAATATATATATATATATATATATATATACATTATTAACTAAACTACGTAAAATATATATATATACATTATTAACTAAACTACGTAATATATATATATATACATTATTAACTAAACTACGTAAAATATATATATATATATATATACACATTAAGTAAATATATATTAAGTAAAGATATACCTAACATGTCGGGGAAACCATGATAAGACGCATGATGATCAAGAATGCGTTGCGTATCAGTACGCGTTGGCCTACGCAAATATTAATGCCGATACAACTTAATGACTCCATCACAAAAAGCATTAAGGGTGTCACGTGACGATCTTTTCGACATATTTAGGTAATCATCTAAACTGTCGGGATTACTACCGTATCCTAACTGGCGAACTGCAGATGTGCATCTCTGTAAAGCCGAAAACCCCCATTTACCATGAGCGTCGATCTTCCTTTGAAAATAACTAAAATTGTTTTCCAAATCTGAAGCTATCTTCACAAACAACCGTCTACTTATACGAAACCTTTGTCTAAAAAAAGTCTCATTAAATTTCGGTTCCTCGGCAAAATAATCTCGAAAAAGACGGTTGTGAGACTCACTGCGATCGTCGCGTCTTGTATACGTTGTTGAAGAGGAGGCAGTATCACGGACATCTTGTTGAATCGCATAATGCGCCATTGTGAATAGATTAATATACAGTTCCGTCTCGTCGGATGAACTCGAGTCCGATTGAAAATTTGGGGGTGTTGGGCCTTGATTGTCAAGAAATAAAGGATTGTTGAAGAAAGGGTTCATGATTCCGAAAATATAGATATATGTGTGTGTGATTTGTGTGTTGAAAGAAAAAAAAAAGAAACAGAAGTGCAGAATGAAGAAACAAGGAAGAAAGAAAGAAGAAGGAAAGAAGAAGAGAGAGAGAGAGAGAGAGAGAGAGAGACGTTGCGCACGTGCCCCCCCTTTTTTTGTAACGGTCAACTTTTTCGGCACCCAAACCGGCACCGCTGTGCCCAGTCCCCTTCCCAACCAACCGGTACCGGGGGGTCGGGCCGGTGTGCCATCCGGTACCGGCCCGGTACCGGTCGGTGCCTACTCCCACTCCGAGCACCCTTAGTGTTCTTGCATTTTTAGTGAGAGAAAGAAGATAAAGAAATAAATGGTTGAGTAGAGAAAAGGGTGGAAGGATTTATGAGGATAAGGTTGGGATTTGGGTATGGGTCTTGGGTGAGGGTTAGGGCCTTGGGTTGACCCATCACAAATTATAAGTTAATTAATCGTCATCTTGAATCGTCTAAAATCATATAGCAATTAAGTAGTCAATCGACCTGATTATTACTTTGTACGTTATTAAATCACGAAACGACCCAATTATATTATTAATCATCTTTAACTAATTTATTACACACAAGGTCAAATATTACGGATGTTACATGAAACACGTGTCATATCATGGGGGAAAACATATATCCATTTGTTTTTTGTAAATACTGTTTTGGATAGGATTTTATTAAATAAATCGAAAATTTAGAAAAATCCCAAAAAGAAAAACAAGATAAAATAAATAAAAACGGAAGATAAAGAAAGGGAGAATGGTAGAGATTTGTTCACTTGTTTCCTTGAAATATTTCGTGTGAATAACTCGCCCTATATAACTCTAAAATCATTACTAATTATTTATAAAGAAAATGATTAATCATCCTAAAACTACCAAAACACGACATGTAGATTCCACTAATTTTCTTTCCTAATCTCATCTTTTGATTTTGTCACATGTATGAACTTGTAGTTAGGAGGATTTTTAGGAGACTTAATTAGAAAGATATATTATTTCCCTTTTTTTTTTTTAACTCTTTAATGACTATTATACCCTTTTTTTTCCTTGTTAAAATCTCATATTTACGGGGAACAACTTGATTCAACCACCCCAAACCAATCCCGCGCAAAAGATATAAAACACCTAAATTTGTACATGTGTATATATAATATACATAAGATTTACAATCTTGATTGAATCATTGAAAAATGGCAATAATGATTATATTCATGTATTTTTTTTTTGTTAGCTTTAAAAAATAAATGCACAAAATACACCGATCCATATTCGTAATTATACATACAATGATACAAGCATTAAGAAAGATGCAAAAATATAAATGACACAACACTTTTTAGCCTTCAAATACGAAGTTAAAAGTGAATAAAATAGAACTAATAGAAAAATATAATATCTATGAATATAAATAGTAACTAGTTGACCCAAGTAAACACTCATGAAGGATGTTGCTAATCAGCATATTGAGAAGAGGCTTGAATATATAATTGAATCGGTAAATTTTGTTTCCCTATTTGATGTGGTGTCATGAAATGAAAAAAAAAAAGAAAAGAAAGGAAGTAAGACTAAAAGGAGTGGGGCTATTCACAAGTGGGGGGACTTGTGATATTTGGCATCACGTCATCACGGGGGAATGTAAAGAAAAGTGGGGAGTGGGCGAGGGGTAAGGGACTTGTGCCATTTGTTACACCCCAATGATTGTATCAAACACCTGCTATACAACTCAAGAAATGCTTATCATCTACAACCAACAATTACTCTCATGGTTTATAAGTCAGCGGAGGAGCTATGTGATGGCCACGGATGTCATGGCAACCCCACAAATTCTATAAAACTCTATATTTTTAGTACTATTTAGAAGTATTTAATTAGTTTTAAGGTAATTGACAACTCCAGACTAGAGTCATTAAATTTTGTAGTTTAAGTTTAGTATCATGAAAACTGTTTGGCGACACAAGAATAAAAATCCTGGCTCCGCCACTTATTCAGAAACAAATTGATTTTAACCTAATACATATTCCGAAAGTTTAATTAGACTTTTGTTGAGATAACTTTTATTTTCTTGAAAAACATAATCACTAAAAATTTTTTAGTTCTAAAGATTTTAAAGAGAAATTAGATACGGGCACCTAAAATTTGATTTGCAGTGGAAAAATTCTAAAGCCTCGCACATTGAATAAACCGAAAACCCTCACATGTTTCAATTGATCGAGATGCTTGATTTCCATTTTGCAATTAGGCTGGTAAAAGATTAGAACAGAAGAGAAAAGGCAAATACAAATGGGTTTCTAATGAAACTATGTAGTTTTGAAGATAACTATAACCAAGCTCACGTACTTAAGAGGTTGATATATTACTGTATATATAAATATCAGCGTGATACATTGACAATAGATTATAGCATGCAAGATGCCGGCGATGATGATAAGTGAAACGGGTTTCGAAATATAAATGATACATCTTGGAATAAGAAAAATACTAGCTAGTAGTTTATTAAACCTTGGTAAAAAATAGAGGTAAGTATTTAATTCATTTTGAACTAAGGCAAAATAAATACTTCCTACATACTACTACTTCCACTACGTAATTAGTAGCCCTCTTTGCATTTTAATAGTGTAAATTCTACCCAATGTCTTCACGCGTTTTAATTTCACACTATATGAACTGTCAAGAGGTTTGGTATCATTTAATTGCTCGAATTGAATTGGCATCACAACAACTTCACTTAATTGTTGTGAGTTGGTATCACAACAACTCACCACATGTTTTGTTACTTTTTTGAACTTTAAGTTTATTACAACTTTACTTTTCTGAAAAAACACTTCACCTTATTTAAAGAAAAAAAAATAGTAAGCAAGAAATCTCACAAATATTACTTCCCAACTCTTTCTATCTCTCTCTCACACACACGCACACACTCTTTTTCTTTCTCCCTTAAAATAAACACGAACACCAACCTCCACCATCTAAACCCTTTTGTCACCACTTATTCATATCATCTTACAAAGTCGTCATTGTTTTTTTTTTCCTATTTAGTCATTCCAAGCTTAAAAAATCCAAAACTAACATAAAGATACTAAATAACTGATAACATCTGATTTTTTTTTATGAATTCATTCAACCATGTATACGACCATGATTTCACCGTTTAATTATGAAGTAAGGTATATTTTTAACCATTTTATTTATGACTTTATTTTTTAGTCGAAAGGATTTTCTTTGAAGTAAGTTACGCAAGTGTTGTAGTATTTGGAAGGTGGGTTAGTTGAAACGGAAGAGGTCTAAATTAGCCTATTGGTAAATTACTAAATTAAAACAGCTATAGTTTTCTACATTTAAATTTTGATACATTGTATTTCCAAATTATCAGCTAAAATAGTGTTTTTCAGAAAGATAATGACATAGTATGTTTTAAAAAGTAGTTACCAAACTGGATTTTTTAAAAGATTTTTTTTTATTAAAATAGTGTTTTTGTATGTGTTTTATCATTTTGCTAAAAACTCAATTTCTCAACTACCTTTGTTTCTCTTTTGCTAGATTTCAATTGATTGTTATAGCTTAATGGTATATTGTGGTTGCTAACCATATATATTATGGTAAAATGGGTTTACGGTTAGCTTCATGGAAAGTATGGCACTCCCCTTCATCACGCTTTGTTGTTCACTTGTTCCTAGTTGAGTACGGCCAATAAAGACCACGTGAAAAGGTAGAAAGCATAGTATGAACTCCTCATGGGCATAGAGAATCATTGAATACTTGGCATAAATCATAATTATCAACATCTGCATCTGAACTTACCTAATAAAAGTAGAGCGATATATAAACTCTACACACCAACAATATAAAATTAGGAAATGAAGAAAGTTCCCTGCCTTAAAAAAAAAGTTGCTATTTGTACTACTACTTTTGAATATTTGATAGTTTGCAATTTGTTATACTATTGCTGTAAAAAAAAAATTCCATAAAATCTTTATAACCAAAGAAAAAGAAGGCGAATATTTGTTCATGGTTTTGTAGCATGAAATATCTATAACCTTATCGGATGTTTGAATACCCGATGATGCTCGAGGGTTTCAAACAGAGACTTTTGCTTAGGAAGGATGTTGGGATGTCATGCATTGGAGTGTCCATCTCAGATCCGAGCCATCTAATTGCTCAGCCTTTGAGGTAACAATACGTTGTTTACTAACTATCTCTTGGTTGTCTGTGGGTGAGTAATTACCAAAAGAGTATATATATAAAAAAAAATAAATTCACATAGTGTATTAAATTACTGTTTTTGCTAGTGGTTATATAATGAATGTGTCATACATATGTCTACTTCATTTTACCCCGCAATAATCATCTATTATATAATCACTAGCAAAAGTTAATCTGATTATACATTACGTGAGTTTTTTCCATATGTACTCATTTGCTGATTACTCACCCACAAACAATCAATAAATTGTTACCAAATAACATATTGTTAGGTCAAAGGCCGAACAATTCGGATAGCTTGGATCTGAATTGGACACCCTAATGCATGTCTTCCCAACATCCATCCAAAGCAAGGGTCTCTGTTTGAAACCCTCGAGCTTCATCGGGTATTCAAACATCGATATGAAGGTTTCAGATATTTCATCTTATAAAACCATGAAAAAATATTAGCCTTATTTTTTCTTATTTTATGACCAAAAAAAAAGTTACAGCAATAATATAACAAATTGCAAAGTGATATCAAGTATTTAACTTTTAAAGAATAAAGTTTGATTACGATATACACAGTGACCGTCTATAATTAAAAAACGATAAAAAGAAAATTTCAAATCATTGAAATGATGCATTACACATACACAAGTTATATAGTCTAACATTAGGATATTGGCAAATTATATACACTAGCAAATATATATATTTTTTTATTTTTAAAACGACAAGTTATGACTCTTTATAACACAAATACGAAATTGGAAGAAGTGACAAGATTAAAGGATTCATAAATATATACCTATCTATAATCTACATCTTAAATTGGAAAAAAAAGAAAAAAAAAAGATAATCTAGATGTTCTTATCTTTCAAAAACATGAGGATGAACATCCTCGAAATACCTAGTAAGGATTGATGTGAAAGTAGAGAAAACATGGGTATAGGTGAAGGGGAGGCAAAGTTGTAAAGACCATGCATGTTCGCTTATAGAAAGATTGTTAGGTTGTAAGGGAAAAGAATAAATGAAGTCTTGTATCAATTGAAAGAAAAGAAATAGGTGCACGATGCTCAAATCAAGAAAATAACAGTTTAACACTAAGATATTATTTAATACTTCATGTTCAATTCTAGTAGTTGATATTAAGGTTGTTTCGAATGCATGTTAATATTTAATAAACACTGAAATACTAACTACACTCGAACAAAAGCAAACAAATACAATGATGACACTAACCTACTACCTACATATAAACATTAGAAAAATGTTAAATGAAACCCTTAGGGTTTTGGTTAATCTGTATAAAAAAGTTTTACGTTTGCATATTAAAAGTCAACCGTCACTATTAAATGCATCTTACCGAAAGTTTTTGGGGCTTTGTTTAACAATATTAACAAAGGAAAGACAAGAGTTCTTAGCCAAAATGGTATATTAACAAAGGAGGGACACTTGCACTTGGAGTTGACTTTTTCTTCCTCTTATCAGTAGTAGATACTTCAAGAACTTCAACATCAGAATAATCCACATTCAGAATTGGTGGATTTGCAAAACTTTGCACCTCAGGGTTGTCATTATGAACGCCAGAAGATCCTGCATTCTGAGAAGGAGCATCAGCAGTACCACACCCCTGTCCTTCAATGCAAGGCACAACAGTAACCTCCTTTACTCCCCTCCTTACAAATTTCCTAAAAGTCATATCTGTAAAAACAGATATCAAAAACTAAATATTAAAAAGGAGGTAAAAAGGATGATGTGATACTTACCATGAATATTCACACCACCAGGCAGGGATGGTATCAGTTTGGCTTTATACAAAACAACATCAGGATATGCTACAACTGTTATGGGATGCAACCGAATTTCTCGACACAATCTATCAACGGCATAGTCCGGGAAAGGGTTGTCATATTTGGCATGGACACACAGTAACTTTTTATCAGTGACAGACTCGTATTCCTTAGGGATTAACGATGATTTCATGAAAACAAATTGACTTTTCCAGTCACGAATATCTAAACCACCCCTCTTAAAACAACCCGCCTTGGAGCGATTGCCTACTGTAGCCCAATCACCAGAGGGGCAAATTTGAACAAGGTACCTAAACAAATCTAATGACGGCTCTCCACCATATGCCCTACACATCACCTCAAAAGCAATAATCCTAGATAAACCTAAAGGAGTGTGTAACAACCCTCATTTTTATAATATTATATAAGTGCTAGTTGTATTAATTGTGATCCCGTTAGCCTTAGTTATATGAGAAGCTAGTGAATAATGCCCCTAATTAACAATCTTAAGCTATTATTTAGTTCTAAATCAAATTTAATAAAATACCTCGGAACAAAAATTTTTAAAGGTGATCAATCGTTACGATAATAATAACGTAAGTCTCACAAGTTGAGATACCAATCAAAATTCCTATGAAATATCCAACGAATCAAGAATAAAACCAAATCACGTAAATATAATCTTGGTTAATAAAATCTCCAACTAAAAATATAATTGGAATTCATATGTACGTAAAAGCGTCGAAACCTTAATAAGTAAGTATATATGCTTAAAAATAAATACAAATTTATAGCCAATGAACCATGTAACAAACTTAAAACACAAAAATATATACATACACATATATACACATGACATATATACATATGCATATACTAGAATAAATAACCCACTAACATTACAAATAAACATAATATACTCTTACAAACTATGTACTTACAACCTATACATATATACAAATATACCTACAACATTTTTTTTAAAAAAAAGGAAAAACCCTCTAAATCCCCCTTAAGTGGCCGTCCCCCCCCCCCCCCTACCCACACAAATACATCTCCTTTTCAAATTTTGCATGTCTTTTAGTCTTGGAACTCACAACAAACACATACTAAACACCACTTTACACACACAACTCATTTACTCTCTCAAAAACAACTTTTCTCTCCCTTTTCTCTCTTCATTTTCGGCAGCCAAGGAGCAAGGAAAGCACCAACAAAATCAACCTTAATACTTGATAATAATAAGGGTTTAAGTTAGGCTAAGCAAGGGTTTGATTAGGCTAAGGTTTAAGGGTTGTTTTGAGGTTGAAACAAGGGTTATTGGAGGCTTTTTGGGTCACAAAAGTCTGCATATTTTCATCATCAAAAAGTGTTCTTCAAGGGTATATATCTTCATCTCTTTTCTAGATTAATCTTGTTCTTGTTCATATTAAAAAGGTTTTATCAAAAGTTCATGTTTTCTTTTGATTATACACTTGATGAGGGCAAAGTTGATAGGATCTTTCTTTCCATGCTCATGCATGTTGAATCCATGAAGAAAGATCCAAGGATTCAACTAGTTTAAAGACCCAAAAGTGTAGATATAAATTATATAGCTTTAAAATGATTTTTCCTTTGAAAGATGATTATATTTATATATATTTTGAAGTTATATTTTTTGGAAATTTTATAAAAATATGGGTTTTGTTGTTAAAAAGTTAGCATCAAAAAGGTAGATATGTGTTGATAGTTTGTAAAGTAACTTTTTATATAAAAAGACGAACATATTTTATATAATATTTATGCATACATTTCTGGAATATTTCATAAAAATATATTTTTATGTTGATGGATTTTTGATGGATAAAGATTTATGTTAAAAAGTGTTGATTTAAGTACATGCATGCTAGATTTAAGAAGGTTGGATTTGTTGTTGGATTATGAGATGAAGCTAGGCTTGTCATAGGTGAAAAATATGTTAATATTATTGTTAATATTCTGGAAAAATTAGAATAATGTCAAAAATATGAGTTTGGTACTAAACAAGTTAAAATATGCTTAAAATCGTAAACCGAAAGCTTGTAAAATTTTATTTTGAGCACACACATGCACCATAACTTTATGACCATGAAAATATGATGAACATACTGGAAATATGACATATTAAAAGTATAAAACTCAAGTCATTTGATGCATGGCAAGAACAAGCTCAAAAATCACATTTTCGGGTCAAATAATCACTAACCGAAAGCACTAAATTGCACATATCACACCACCACCACCATCACGACTTGAACCACCAAAATATGATGAACTTACTTACTGTAAATATTGAATTTAGAATGAAAATCCATTTTGAAGTACCTTAATAGCCTAAGAAATGAGGCTAAAATCACTATTTCGGTAAACGATTTTTAACCGAAAAGTCCTCAATTTAAGCAAGACACAAGAGAGGTTGAATTGATACAAATTTATATTGATAGAATTTGCCTAAAAGGCCTGGAATTTTTGGACTAAGACTCTTGTGGTAATTTCCAAGTGTTTTTATGATTTAATGAATTTAAATGGGATTTAAAGGATAACTAAATCAATAATAAGTTATATAAATCATGGACTTGGCCAAATTCACATAACCAATGATAAAAATATCTCAAACATACTGGAGAAAAATAATCACAAGAAAAGAACCAAGTTTTATATGCTTCAAGAATGAATAACTAAGTTAAAATCACTAATTAATCACCATTATTAAATAAATTAATAATAAAGCTTAAATAGATACATAAATCATAATATTACAAATTTAAAAACTTGAAAATCAGTATATAACCAAAATATAAGGATCCATGAATTTTAAAGGCAATTTAAGAACTTAAAAATAATTATAAGGAATTATTTAATTAATTAATGAATAAATGGAATAAATAATTAACTAAATAATAAGAAATCAAGGAAATTAATATAAATCAGAAAATATATTTTAATATCCATAATATTACAGTACTAATGTCAAATAATATTACCAAGCTAAGTGTACAAAAGAAATCATGCGTATCAAAGCTAAACTACCAAAATTCCAATAAACGCGCAAAAACGTATAACACGAGAACTACTCTTATCACCAATTCTAACTTAACCAAACATTTTGAACATCATGATGCACTTTGATTCCATAATTAAGTAACAACCAAAGATAGGCAAGCCTACTAGCATACGTCTCATGATCTAGTTTACTAGTTCATGTAACACACACTTACGTTGTGTATATTTTGAATATCATGGTTTGGGCTTGCTTGAGGAAAGACACCACTAGCCGAAGATCTCACTTTTGATCAGCCCTCTTTCACTCTCAAAGAAAGTGAGTCATAGCCCCCCTTTCAAACTATTTTATGTGTTTTAACTATCAGGGTGAAAAACATGATATATAAGCTAAATTGCTTTTATTATTACATATATATGAAATGATTCTTGATATTATGATTATGAAATGAAATTGTTTTGTATGTTCATTATGATAAATGATTTATATGATGAGCTTGAGTTCTGTCAAACCGCTTTCTTCGGTTCACTACTATTTACTCCGATTATGGAGGCCTGTAGTTAGTTAGTTGTGCAACTAGGTTTCGTCCACCCACCCATTTGTGTAACGGTGGAAGGTTGGTTGCCTTTGTGACAACCTCCGCTTCCAGTCCGACCACGGGTGTTCTAGCTACCTTACTTAGGTCGTCTCCATGGCACGACCCCTTTTATATTATTATTATTACGACACTTGATTGACAGCTTGTGCAAGATTTATTTATTTATTATTGGACTTTGATAAAATGGTAGTAGTAGTGGCTCAAGCATTTACTCATCAAAGTTAATTGAATTATACCCTCGTGGTTATATGGTAATGATTTTATTACGGTTGATTATAGTAAGTGGAACATACGTTTTTCAAATGTTATATTGGATGTATACATGGAAATTTTGGTGACTCTCAAATTTTTGGTTACGATGGATATATATACTTTATGTTGATAGTTAAAAACCTATGAACTCACTCAACTCTCGTAGTTGACATTCTTTTCTTCATGCTTTTCAGGTTTAGAGCCGTAAGTTAGCTAATGGACCGCCTCTGGATGTTGCCTTTGTTTGTTGCTTGATGGCTTGTAATGCAAACATTTATCTTTTAAATTTTGGATTTGGATTATGTAATGGTTTATCGACAATTTAATTTGAACTATGTAACCTCTTGATTGGAATGATTTTAAGACTTTAATTATGATGTTTTCCATTTAATCTTTTGTACCATGTCGTTCTGTGGCATCTCGTGTTTCCGCCGTAGTCGGGGTGTTATAGAGTGATGGTGGAGATATGGATTTCAAAGAAGTCAAGGACTTCAAGCATAAAAGCAGAAAAGGGGTACCTAACATTACCTTCAGACATTGACTGTAAATAAAAACCTACATACCCGTCAGAGGGGGTCAAAACGGTGTCACCATCAGAAGGTATTTTAAACAAAGATATTTTGCCAGGAAAGAACTTATCAACAAAAGCAGTTAGCTTTGATCGAATAACGGTGGACTCAGTAATTTTTATATCCTCTTTCGACATCAGAACAAAGAAACGACGAACAAAAATATAAGAATTAAAGGGAAGGAATGGCGTACCTACTGTGATGACCGGAGAAGATAAATTCGGAAAACCCTAGAAAAAAAGGGATTTTGTTTTGAAAAAAAAGTGGAAGTCGAAAATAAAATCAAAAAGAAGATGAAAATCGGCTTTATATGGAAGGCTGCATGCTAATCAGGGTCATCGAAATCATGCCTTGCGATACGCGCCGAACTACCACTTTTAAAAACTAATTAACACCTTTCAAATCAAGGGATTAATTAGGAATCAGAAAAATTGCAAGAAAGTCCCTCGAAAACATCAATATTTATAAAGTATAGTCCAAGGGAATATTTATTTGGCAAAAATCATCCCCTTGGACTGGGGGCTTGATGGCGTATCCATATTACGCTACGGAAGGCCTGCCAACGGACAAGTGCTAACCCGCAGCGTTACGAAGGAACTTGCGTGGGAAAGGCGCCCAGCTAGAAATAATACCCAAATAAAGAAGAGATTGCCTAAATCTCTTATTCCCTAAAATAAGGACGATCAGTTCCAACTAATTTGGGAAGTTAAATCTATCCCTTTAATCATGGGAAAACCTATCTACAAGGAAGTTTCCATCCTCCTATGGAATCTCCTTCCTATCAACAATTCTTCTACTATAAAAGGAGACATAAGACCTTCACAAAGGTATATATAAAAAGAAAACACACACATCACATTCCGGCTTTGATTGGCGTAAAGAGGTTTACACTCTACCTTCGGGGAATCGCTAACAATCAAGCCACAAACCACAAATCTTCCCCCATTAATCCCTAGCGCGATCCGGTACACAAACAGTGTATTTTATAAATTATTTACTAAATTAGTGTTCTCGTAAAGAAAAAGTATGTGCCAAAATAATATTTTTGATCAATTTTACATCATTTGGTAAGAAACCCACCTTCCAAAACCACCAGTTCTAAATGTTTATTGTATATATAACTAAACAATTGAATCTATTTCTATTGTATGCAAGTAGAACATAATTAAGGAAATTAAATCAAAGCAAAAGAATATACATCAGAACTCAGAAGACAGGTATATTAATGCTCATGTGAGGTCCTTTGTTCGTCATGTCCAAAGGTGGCTCAATATTATTGGACTATGAGATCGCTTTAAACCCTCAAAATTCTAAGGTATCAATTTTTTTTGTATATTAGACTTAATATTTGGATTTTGGACTAAATACCATTATATAATTTGCACTGTAGTAACACCCATGCAAAAAGACATAACAGAACGACATTGGTTATAAACAAGTGGGTAAAAAGAGATTGCTTAGCGTTATGATTTATTTAGTGTCGCCCGAAAAATGGTGGCAACGCATACTCCCAATCTCCCATACGTATTTTTGATAAGGGTCTTCAAGTGGGTAATAAGAGATTGCTACGTTGAAAGGATCAATATAGTAAAGGCTGATTGCTTTGTTCTTGTCTCGGAGTTTGATATCGAAGTAGATGTCACCGCTTATCGTTTGGTTCAATGTCTAGCTTAGGGCCAGAGCTGAGAATTCGATGATTGAGAGTTTGAGACCCACGTGGACCAAAAATGCATTTGGTTTTATAAAAATTTTAGCTAGAACTCTTTCGTACATGTTATCAAAATTTATATATGTTAGAATATGAGTACATAAATATATAACAATTCACGAATACGCAGCAGAAAGAAAGGTATATGTAATCACATTAATTAATTAATAAAGAAGGAATTGAAAACATGTACCTTATGCAAAGCTTCCAACATAATTAATAATAATAAGATTATTATTATTATAGGGTTTTAAAGTAAAACCCCTCGCATACTAGACACCTCTATACCGTATACTAGTACCCCGATTACGAACTCACAAACCCGTTGTGATTACCTCTCTAATATCGAAACCCTTATGAACTAAAACCAATTCGTTGAAGACTAACAAATTAAAACCCAATTAATGTTAGGCATTAATTGTAAGTATATATGATTCACATATGTGTGTTCGAATGGCATAGTAAAGCACTGAATTTCACAATACCCAAAAACCCCTTTGTGTTGTGAGGATTCGGCCGTAGCCAAGAAAGAAGAGAGAGGAGATAATTTCTTGTGTGAAAGAATGAAAAACCCTTAAAATTAACCCTCTCTATACAGGCTTAATTATTAGGAATTTCAACTTAATGGGCAAGTAATCTTCAAGGCTTTCAAGCCTCGAAATTTTCGGCCCTTTGGTGGAGATTAGGAAGTTACCATAATTCCTAATTTTCACTTAAATCCTCCTCTTTTAATTAATTAAACATTATTAACCCTTTAATATAGTTTAATTATTCATTTCGTGATTACATTAATTAATATATTACTTTAATATACTAATTAATAATATAGAGTTACCTTGTCATTTCGTGTGACCCGTATACTTAAGTTATTTTCGAAGATACGTTTATTATTTAAGATGATTACACTCCAACAGTATATAACATTTACATAATTGAAATGAGCAAAATTTTAGGCCTTAAATGACATGAGGCAACTAAACGAAACTGTCAATGCGGGTTGACTGGTCGAATAACTTTGACCCTAACATCAAACAATGCATAGCATAATTTCTTCAAGAACAAAACATCTTGTACCCTTCATTATGCATTCATGCTGCAACTTTTAGAAACAGAACTGTTAATTTATGTTTATCATGTATGCAGGGCTAAGCAACAGCGATGACGTCCTTCCAATTTACATCAGAGATGATATATAGAACAGACGAAGATGCATTTAAGGTATATAACTTTAAACAATAATTTCAGAAATGTTATTTCCATCAAGTCATTGATTATATTTTCATGTTTCAATAGGTTTTAAGAGAAGGAAATTGTGGTAATGGGATCCTGGTATCTTCAGTACCGAAAGAAAGCAAAGCTTTCTTCTCCCTTCGAGAGACTTTGGAGGTCAATAACTTCCTAAAATCCCTAATTACTTGGAAAGAAAAAGTTGCTGACAATGAAAACAGCATTGATTGTAAAGGAGTTCATGAGGCTGGATCTTAACACGCTATTGGATCTGAGATCAAGGTTGCTGAAGTAAACCAACATTTTTTTGGTTTAGTAAAGCTATTGAAGTAAGGTTACTGAGCTCCAGATCCTTAAAATAAAAAATATTTTTTTGATGCTGAAATGAAGTCGCTGACACCACTGTTAGTTCCCCATATACCGTCAGAAAATAAATTTGGAACCCATAACAGGTGAAAAGCGTTGGTTTACTGCAGGTAATTAGCCAAATTGAAATGAAATTGAGTCATGTGTGTTTGTGAATTGGAGAGTGTTGTAGATCTAAATAAATTTTTGGTTTTTGTGAAAAGGATTTAAAGGAAAGACGAAATGGACATAGTCGATTTGCATTTTTATAGAGTGTTTGTTAATAATTTCTTTCTTGGAATGAAAAGTCTTGTATCTTCTAGACATATATAAGTGAAAAATCACTAAGAGATTGATAATGTAAGCGATAGATGGATACACGAGTATAAGTCACTTGAACCCAAAAAAAATGTTTTTATCAAGATTTAAATAAATGACGCCTTTTGTAACATCCATGAATTTTGACCCGTTGACTTTAAGTGTCATGTTATGAATTATAGTAGTTAAATGACTAATTGTATACTCAATGAGCCGGTTGACGGTGTGCTAGATGTAATGTCGTGGGTTTTGAACTAATTAGTTATGTTGACGGGTCAACCCATGGATCAAAGTCTTGACCCATGACCCACCTTAGTCAACCCAACCCCCACCCACCTTATCCTTTCCTTCCCTTATTCTTCTTATCTCTCTCTCTTCTTTACTCCCAAGAACACACTCTCCTTTCACTCTTTCTCTCTAATTTAATTCATAGTTCATGGAAATTCAAGCTTAGTTAATGCAAGAATAATAAATCTTATCACCATTTTAACTTCATATCAAAAACTTGGGTTCCAAAGTGTAAGAAATGACCTCATTTGAATCAAAATTCGGGTTTGAGGATTTGTGAAGCTTTTGGTAAGTAAATTCTACTCTATGACCTTCACTTCATGTTAGTAAACGTATCTATAGTTGTGCCAAAACATTTTCGGGTCACAAATCGGGCCAAAAGTCGGATTTGGGTTTGTCTAGGGTTAGTAATGGGTTAACCGAATTTGAACTTGAGTTTGGTGTTTTGAAGAAAGATTTTAAAGTGGGTTTGGGTTATTCATGTGTAAACATGCTTAACTATGCTTCATATTGAGTTTTGATGCTTCACAAATCGATTTTGGGTGTCAAAAATGAGTTATGGGTTAGTTTTGGTGTGTTTAGGTCGAAATGGGTTGCTGATGCTGAACTGGGTGAGCTGCTGCGCAGCTAGTTAAGCTGCTGCGCAGCTTCACAATTCTGTTTTTCAGCTGCTGCGCAGCTAGTTAAGCTGCTGCGCAGCTTCACGAGTCTGTTTTTCAGCTGCGGCGCAGCGATAAGTTGCGGCGCAGTTGGGGGCTTAAATCACTTAACTTTTTCCTAGCTTTAGTTCTAACATCCTAGGATCGTCCCGACCTTTCCGGAATGTACTCTTATGACCTTATTGGTGCCCTACACATGACAAACGAGTCGTTTAAAGTTGGGTGTCCTCTTTGGAACCTAATTCAAGACATTAACATAAACTAAATAAACATATAACTTATGTTTGAGAATGAGGCGACCTTGGGGCGACTTCATTTTGGTTACAAACTATTACATGACCTCCCTAACGACCATGTTGGGTCCCGAAAGTCTTTCAAAGCCATAAACTAAAGCTAAAACCTAGTTAGAGAGTCGTCTTTGGTGAATAATGCATGTCTTGTATACATTACTAGGTTGTGGACGCGTGGAGCACTATAATCACCTATAATCTCATCTTAATTCGATATTAGCCTCTTTTGCCAATCAAGGTGAGTTCGTATCTCCCTACTCTATTGAGATTCGGGCTGAAAAGTGTACATTGTGTGTTTATTTGTTTGAATTAATTGTTTGTTGATTGAATGATGATTGATGGATGAATCATTGAAATGTTTTGTGTATGTTGGTATTGAGAAAGGTTATATTTAGATTAGATGTACATACATGGAAGTCGACTTCGCGTTCAAAAGGTTTGAGATGTGGAGGGTTAGCCGCTGGTACACCCTGTATACAAACATCGAGGACTCTTTGAAAGCAAGCCCTCTCAAGTGTATGTATGTATAGTTTCATCATATTGTTGGTTATTGGATGTTGGATTGATGGATTGTTGGGCTTGTATTGTGTTGGTTGCTTGAGATGATTTGGTTGTCTGTTGAGACAAATGTGTTCATCCAGGTATAGACGTATACACTGGTGTTGGTCATCCGGGTTTATAGACGTATATTCGCCGACGTTTTTGAGATGCCACAATGGTCATGGTGATGACCTGTGAGTATCGTTGCATAGATGGCATAATGGCCCTACATATTATATGTATTTTGGTTTGGCATGCATATCATTCACATCATGGCATTGACATTGCATTGATTGTTCTTATACGTTTGTTATATAGTGATGCATTGGTTGGATGACGTGTAAGACTACTTGTATGTGATAATTGTTCTTGTTTTTATGATATGTGGTTATGGTCGGTGGTTCATCTTGGGCCACCACTACGAACTCACCAACCTCGTGTTGACTTGTACAACACTTTTCAGGTAATCAGGTGGTTCAAGGATGTGATGCATGATCTGGTGTAGCTTTTGGTTTCGGGCATGGACTTTATGGATCAAGGATTCATACGCCCACTTTTGGATTAATGCTTAGGATCGATAGCCATCTCTAGAATTCTCTTTTGTAAACTTTGATGGTCATTTGCTCCTTGTGCATTGTTTGAATATTTGACTTCTTGTGGATTCACCGAATTCATTAATGTCATTTAGTTGCCTACGATAATCCCTCCTTGTGCTATATGATTTCCGTAATATTTCGAGCCCTAGCTCGGGGTGTTACACCTTTATTGTTCAGACCCTCATAAACCGCTATAAACGGCTAGTTTCTAAAAGCCATATAAACCGAGGAACAGGTTTTAAAAACCGATTACATACTGTCATTTTTTAGTCAAAACCGATTTTGATCAAGGTTTTTTTTTCTCTCCGGTTTCGGCTCTACCATCCACTATCATTAGCATTTATTACTCTAGAAAACTATCCAATCAAACACATACCAAATGCTAACGGACTTTAGTCAAAACCGATTTTGACCAAGGTTTTTTTTCCCCTCCGGTTTCGGCTCTACCATCCACTATCATTGGCATTTATTACTCTAGAAAACTATCCAATCAAACACGTACCAAATGCTAACCACAAAGACTAGAAAGCAAAGCTTATATTGCCTTGAAGGTTATAAGAAAAAGGGAGAATCTCATATATCCACCTCTTAACTTCTAAATTAACATATATACTCAACTAAATATTATAATAACAATTATCACCCATCTAAATACTAAAACTCTCATATATACCCAATTTATTAAAAAAATTAATTAAAACAATTTACATAATTAAATTCTCATCTTGCCCTTAATAACTTTTTTGGAAATGCACAAAATATACAGTAACTAAACACTTAAAGATACAACATGTCAATCTTCATTGTATCAAATCGTAACTCATAAAAACTGCTACACTGCAAACCATGTAGTGACAATACAAATAAGAAAACTCATTTTTTGAAGCATATAAACTAAGCTGAACAATCCAATAGGGATAATGTCTATACAAATACAAATAACAACAGTAAAAGTAAAATGCACAAAAAGTAAAAAACTCATAAATATGATCTTTCTTCCTTTTTGTGATCATCTACGGTGTCTTTTTTTTCATTAAATTAATTTGATTTAAATACATGACAGTGCAAACAAACAACTTTAAAGCCTAGAAGCTAGGATGTGAAATATGAATCAAAATATTATTGATTAGTTAGATAGCACACACATCAATATAGGACATTCATTCAATATATACACTACTAAGAATTATTTGATACAAACGGCAATTGAAATTTAAGAAACGCTATGCATGTTCATATAGAGGGGATATATATATTAAAAAACAGTATTGATCTTTGGAGAGACAATCATGGATTGGTGAGAGAAAAAATGAATTAGGGATTAATTGCCACTTATAAGAGGATATAATGGTCAATATATTTGTAATTTATATTTGTTAAAAATTTTGAGGTTTTAATTAATATTAGAATTGACTAAATGGGTTTGTATGATAAGTTAAGTGTTTAAAATGGGTATATATGATATTATCTAATTTAACTGAGTAAATATGTGATTTTAGAAGTCGATAAGGATAAATATGATAAAATCCCTAAGAAAAATGTCAAAAGTGTTTTGGAAAGCAAAAAAAAATCTATAGATGGAGTGGACCTTTTTAACATTCAATATCATGGGTTGTTGGCAGATGAAAACATTTCATCAGACTCTTCGTTACACGAGTGTTTTGAAACCCGCGTTTTCCGTTCATCTTTCTCACAAGTAGCCTTGGCGAGAGCTTTAAGCCTCTCAAATAACTCAGCAGGAATAGGACCAGGTGGCTCAGGCTCCGGTACTCGATGATCAATCTGATCGATTACGGCACATAAATAGGTACTGTCTTTTCTCCACGGGTCCCATTCTGAAACCAACACAATAAGTAATGAATACGGGTGGAGCGCCAATAAATTTAGCTACTAATAACATTGTTACCATCAAACTCATCATATGATTTCTATAGAAAGACATATGATACTACGCAAAAAATTCACTCTTCTCGTTATTAATTTATCCTCCTCAAAATCAAATAATACGGATAATTTAAGTTTGTGTCACCATAATCGGTTTTACTCCTTGCAGCGCCATATACTAATCTTTGAAACCTTATAAAATAGAAGTATCAAACTATCAATAATCATATATCTATACTCATATATAAAGCATATATATAATTCAAGTGTGTACTAAAACTAAATATCACTGTAAACAATTCACATTTTTATCAAAGAAACTTAACATACAAAGTCTTTCTGCATATATCTTTTTAAGTTAATTTTTAGCCAATGTACCCCCTCCCTCCCTCTCAAGGAACAAGACAGTGAACACACACAGAGGTTCCGAAGACATAACAAACTATTTGTGTCGGGGTAACCTTCTAGAATAATTTATGAGGGCAAAATCATTGCAAAAGATAAAGGACAAGGAAATGTTTTTTTTAACAACCAACAAATACGAAACTCGGACTTCCGTCTAGGTTAGACCAATGACCAAAGCGGAAAAGCCTACTACTATCATTGGCCAAAGTTGTCCACAACTGGCCACTTCCATGCCCACCAAGGTATACCAGTTTCGGGAAGAATCTCACAAAGGCCAAGCAAAAAATTTGAACCTCCGCCTATTTGATAAAACATGTTTGCCTCACCATTCCAAATCTACAAGGGTGGGTCCTTGGCTAGAGGATAAGAATTCAAATATGTGTTTTCTGGTAAAAAGATTAGATATTCTATCCAAGGGTTTAAGCATTGAAACTTATTAAATAATTATTAACCTAATAATCTATTTATAACTCTTCATTCTTATTTCAGCAAATATAATATAAATATAACATCAAAATGATCTAATAAAAAGAAATTTAACATAAAAAGTAACTGAGATCAAAACGATCTTCGTGTTTCTAATAAATGTGAATACACACGTTCACTGTAAATAATTAGGTATGAGATTTGATATTCATTGTTTTATGTAGTCTTGACTACAAGTTTTGGCTGAAAATAATTTGTATGAAAAGGGGAAACAATATATGTTTCCAAGATTGTAACTTTCGGCTGAACTAAAAAGAACTACTATTTAGTGGAAATACAAGGGCTATTGCACATTTGCACAAAAATGGGAAATTGTTGGAAGATTTTGATAATCAGCCAAAAACAGGCCCATCTTTGCTGGGTAACATGGAATACAAACTTTTTGGCAAGAAGTGTATTACTAAAGAGAACTTGAAAGACATGATTATGAATGTTATAAAGCACAGATTGGTGAGACTGAAGTTCAAGGATGGAAGAGCTTATAGGGACTATAAGAGAGATGGAACACATAACAAAATACTTGATTGCAGATTGGTAAGTAGTTGTATAAACAAGTATGATATGAATATATTTTTTTAGTGTGACAGATTAGGAAAGGACATGTTTCTCGCGTCGTATCACATAACATTCATTGAGCTGCTACGGGCTTATATCATACTATCAAGTTGGGTGTTCCATTTTCTTTTACTTGAATATAATAAAGCTCCGGCAATATCATATTGGAATAACCAATGAGTATCTTCTACATATAATATAAACATATGAGATTGTTTTTGGAGATGTAGTTGGATTCATTAGCAAAAATCTAACTAAGAGGAGCTTTTATTGACAGGTGCGGATTGAATATCACAAACAGGGTCTAGACTATGTTGTCGGGTCTATGTTCAAAAGTCCCATCACCCAATACCTAGTAGGAGGAAAACCCCCTATTAGCACGACTATCAATAGAGGTAAACTCTGCCCTGAGGACTCGAACCCAAGCAAGCCTTCATTAGAAGGACTTCCCTTTGCCACTAGCTATTAACCCAAAGACAACTAATGGGAACTAGTGGTGTAAAAGTAGTAAGAGTTAATTACAACAGATCGTCCTTGTGGCCTATCAAAAATTACAGGTTTCATCCTTATCTTAAGGGAAGCGATCTGTACACCGCTTTACTGTGTTGTACAGTACAACACAATAATGCACATTTGGTGGTGTATCGCCAAAAACTGGTGGTGTACAGATCACCTTCCTTATCTTAATATCTTTCATAAATTATGGTTTAAATCTCTGACTTTAGAACTAATAGACCATTTTGGTCCAAAAAAGTTAATTTTTTTACTACAACCGTTGACTTTTTGACCAAAATTGTTGACTCTAATTTATGAGATAGGAATAGAACCTGCAATTTTAATAAACCATGGGGATGATTTTTGTAATCAAGTCTAATAATAATAATGATAGATTATTATAAACAAGTATCCGTTTAACTTTTTTTAGATATGAATCCTCGGATCATAATCCATGTAAGTTGGATCATTATGTGAAAAAACAACCTACCAATTTTAATATCAATCCATTCTGGTTTTGACAAAAACAACCTAACTATGTGAAAAAGGCATATGAAATGTAGTCAAGAGTAATAATCTACGAAAAGCATATATACATGCATAATAAAAGTGGGGTTACGGACCGTGCAAATGGCTAACGATTTTAAACTCAAGCTTAGCATTTTGAACGATATCATTAAATTTGCCGCAACCGATCCGCCTCTCGATAGCTTCGGGGTCCCGTTCCTCTAAGCAAATGTCTAGGCGTTTCCGAGTGGTGGTTTCAAGGGCTTTACGATAACCCTCTTGTTCAGGGATACTCTGGAGCTCCTTAATCGTTCTCTTGTATATTTTAATTAGTTTTTCCACAGGGCCGTCTGTTAACGATTCCTTATGGCCCGCCACCGCCTCCATAAGCATCGTCTCAAAATATGATGATTCCTTAGCCCCCTCTGACATCATCATCATCATTGATGCCCTCGCAAACTTTCTTACAAACATATCTCCCACCGCGGTTGTATATTTTTATCGACGATGGTCTATAGATTTAATAAAAATATATGAAAGACCCAACCCTAGGCCCATTGATCTGACTTTGATGATATTAATTTGAGTTAGTTACAATCTTGGTCTGTTATGGTCCAAAAATTACCTATTTTATTCTAATCTTTTATAAATTGATGTTTTGGTCCAATTGTTTTGCACTCTGTCAACGGCTTCGTCCAAATCAATTTTGGAGGTCTTCAAACAAAATCAGTTTTAATAGGGTTTAGCCCCATGCGTTGTATGAGATAACATAAATTTTTATCAAATAGTTCAACAAAATTCAATATAAAATAAAAATTGTCATTGAAGAACGACGATATTTTTCTATGTAATGAAATAAATTTTCAAATGACAAAGTAATAAACATTATTAGAAGGAAAAGTTATAAACCTCAAGATAAATCTTCACTTTTTTTCATCCTCCCTCTTTCCTTCCACAAGCAATGAATATTTCATCATTTTCTCACCGTCTACGTAGGAACTAATCTTGACTCAGTTATATTATCTAGTTTGAGTTGGTTTTATTTAAGTTAGTATTTGAGTTGGTTTTAGTGTTGCTTCAAATAAATGGTATAAAGTCAAGGGGTTGACAGAATTATATGCAATTGAGAATATGAACGTTATGGGTCATACCCTTGACCAATTTCTTAGGTAGAGTTAGGTAGTTTATTTGCTTATTTTTAGGATCACATGAGATGTAGTTTTGCCTATTTAAGGCTTATTCTGTCATTGAATGAGAAGTAAGTTTCATCTTTGTTTTCTATATTTTTGTACGTATTTATACTCTCTTTTCATATTAACATGCATAATATACATATTGAGTGAAGTTGAGAGTGATAAAAAAAACAAAGAAAAAGATAAAATTAAAAAGGTGAAGGGGTGAGGAAGAAACCAGATTTACACCACCATCAACACTTTGCGACCCACCCCTTTGGTATCTACAGGGCGGGTGGTGTTCCAACTGGTCACCGGTCGATCACCATCTTGTCTCCTTACGTATTACGTTCACCCTCAGAGAATTAAACATACAGTATATAACATAAATTCAACTTAAATTAAGACAACATTTTTTATATTCCAAGTAATCTAAAGTTTATATTTTTGCAATATATTTATGTTGAAAAATAAAAATTAAATATAACTAAAAAAAATTTATATCTCAAAAGATATTATATTACAAAAAATTAAGAATCATTATTACTTTTTAATAAGAATTAAAAAGATCTTTAAAATATGGAAATTTTTATAAATTTGAAATATGTCATTAATATATATTTTAGGTAAGAAACTATTACCATATATCTCTTATATATATATATATATATATATATATGTTAGTGTCATCTAATTATATAAATAATCTTTTTAATAATTTTTGTGGGATTTTAGACTGAATATCTATCATGTTTTTCAAAATATAAACCAAAATCTCATTAGATCAAGTGGTTTATGTTTCAGATAATTACTTGAGGTTGTGGGTTCTAATCATGCTTATGACTTTTTAATATGCTATTTATTTATAATTAATAAAACCTATGTGGTTGTTGACTGGATAATGATTTGTTAAGTATGTATATGTGTCAGCTTACGTATCAACGTTTAAGAGACTAACGATGTGAGATCGCCACGTAGGAAAAAGATGATGTGGCGAGCTCTAAGATATGCCACATCATCAAATTGAGATAGAGAATTATATATATATACTAGGTCTTTTACCCGCACGATGTGCGCGTGATAAAATAGTTGAAAAAATAAAGATCGTAAATATTTTTAATATTAAAAACCCCTATAAAACATAAAAAGAAAATGGTTTTTGGCTCACCCATTAAATAAGAAAATTACTTGGAATAAAAAAGGATAAAAACACAAATTATAGATTTTCATAAAAAAAATATATGTTTTTTATAAATAAATGTTTTCCAAATTTAAAAATATATGTTAAGTTTATACCTGTTTTAAATTTGGTATGAGATTTGATTTTGTTATTTTTTTCTATATACGTGCTTTAATTTTGATATGGGATTTGATTTTGTTATTTTTTCTTATAATTATGTGTATATAAAGTTTTTATTTATTTTAATGTACTTGTAGGGAATCCTACGTATATCCAAAGTTAAACTGTTATATTTTTAATTCTGTATATTAGTCTTTATTTTAATATTTAAATTCCTTTTTTGACATATATAAATAAGATAAATATTGTAAATAATTATGGAGATGACACATAGGATGAAATCCTAGGTGGCAATGTTTTAAAATAAGTTTAATTTTGATGAAGGTTTTAAAATGTCAGGATTCCTACTCTTTTAATAGATATATAGATAGATATCTATCTATATCTATATATATGCTCCTTTATAAAGAATATTGGAGTTCTTAAAATTAAGTACCTTTTGTTTTTTTTCCCCAAAATACCTCTACTTATACATAAAACCCTTATATACTGATGTGTGAAAATTTAGTTAAATTAAAATCCTTAAAAAGACTCCGAATCAAATACCACACACAATCGGGCAGTGGACCCGTTCGTATGCAATATAGATTAAAGTAAGTAAAGGTTCGTTCCACGGAGACTACAAAGAGCTAGCGAGTTTTAAGTAGTTTAGAAAGAGTTTGGTTTTTTAAAGACACCACGTCATCTTGATTTTAAATTAAAAGTTAGTTGATTGAAAGAGTTAGAAATTCCTAAGAATTTATCGAAAAGAAAATTGTTTTAAATCAAATAGGATGAGAAGATCATCCACTTCGACTCCATGATACACATTATTTAGGTTGCATATAATTGAAGAATCAATTCAAATATGTTAATTAATAACCGAGAACTAAACAAAGACTCACCCCGTACCCGTCAAGTTCGTTACTTTATTCAATTCCCTTAATTAACTAGTTCCATTACTAAGACCGGTACCCCAAGACGCCTTTCATAACTTTCCTAGCCAACTAATTGTTTTAGTTATTTAGATAACAATTGTGTCTATTGATTAACCCATTAACCCTTATTAACCATTAATTACTTTCTACCGTACCCGTCATAGAAACAATTGCTTCTAACCAAGCAATCAAAATAACTTCTACACAACCTAAGTTACCACTGAGATCATGCAAAAACTATCCGCAATTAAGAGTTAAATAACAAAGAATTAATAAGCTAAGATTACGACACAACGTTAAATCAAATCAACTTGAGTTCAAAAGATTTATGCAACCATTATTCAATGTATCACTTCATCTCAGTGGATGACGAATTATTTAGCTACTCATAATCAAAAACAAAGCACAAAGAGTAAAAATATAGGAGAACATATTGTACCAATGTGTAGAAAACAAGTAAACGCTAAGAAAATCGACAACCGAATGCCTTGAAGCTCACGAACAACCCTTAGACCTTGATGGGCAAAAAAGCTGCTAAGAATAGCCCCAAAGAACCCTAAAATCGACTAGAGGTGATTGTATATCGAATGGGAGGGTTATGGTCTTGTATTTATAGTGAAAAATCAAAAACCCTTCTGCCGACCTTATTTATGCGCCACGCAAATACTCTATGCGCCGCACAAACTCGCAAATTTCCATATTTCAGACTTTCCATACCCGCTATGCGCCGCACGCCTCTCCTGTGCGCCGCACAGGCACAATCGCCAAATTCACTGTCCAAAATCACAACTTTCTGTGCACCGCATGCCTGTTTTGTGCGCCGCACAAGCTTCCAGTTTTTGCGAAACTTGTATTTTTCAACTCGTCTTCACTCATACTCGTCCAAGAATCATCCTAATGCATCTTTTATCCTTCCAAATGCTATTTCTAGCCCATGTACCTGTTCTAAGCCTGAAATCACTAACAATACCATCAAAGTATCGAATATACATATAATTTGCACATAATTAAGCTTAAAATGACTTAGAAACGATATGGAAATATGCATATAAATGGACATATCATATACCCTCCACATTCTCTCTAATCATTACACACTCTCATCGACCTTTGATCACCCCCGCAGCCCTCCCTCTCCACTGCCTCCCTCGATCTCCACCATCGCCTCCCTTTTATATTGTCATCACCTTTTAGCCGCTGCAAGGCGCAGACACTATGCTCGTTCATATTTAATATATATTAAAATTAAAATAAAACCTATAATTATAAATATAAAAAGTAATAATTATTGATTGAATTTCATCTTTTATTATCTACCATTAGATCATTTTGATGACATCATTATTGACCAAAAATTTAATCAATAATACTTTTGGTCCTCATAATTTTATAGAAATAAAAAAGTCTTTTATACTACTTTAGTACAATAATGGTACTTCGTAGTCTTTAATGTATAAATTTATAAATAAATAAAGTCATTTATCTAGTATATTATATTTTCATGTATACAAAGTTTTATTATTTGTATTTCTAATGTGGTCTAAATATCTTTAATATATATTAAAACAAAACCCTTAATTATATACTGGAAAAGTAATGACCATTGATTTAATTTCATCTTTTATTTTCTTCCATTAGATCATTTTATGACATCACCATTAACTAAAGAATTAGTCAGAAACACTTTTGATCCTCATAGTTTTATAAGAAATAAATGTGGCTTATAAAGTCTTTTATATTTATATATTTTAGTACAATAATGGTACTTCGTAGTCTTTAATGTATGTAACTTATAAATAAATAAAATCATTTATATTATGGGGAAAAGGAATATAAAGTTATCCGACACCTAAACTTAAGTGTGGAACCTCTCACATACTAATATTTTATTATTTATTGTTTAATGAATAAATGTTTAGGCCCCCATGATTTTTATGGTTTAAAAAATTAATATGTGAGTGTCTGACATCTAAGCTTAGATATCTAACAGTCTTATATTCTCATCTACCTTATATTATATATTATACTTTCATCTATATAAAGTTTTAAATATTTGTATTTCTAATGTGGTGTAAATGATACGAATATTCGACAAATGTTTCACTTAGAATGAGTTGATACAAATATTACATGAAGTTTTTTTTTTTAATATGATTCCATAAATTAAAATAACACCTTTGGTGCTCATAATATATAAGTAAAAGTTATGTACTTATAACTTAATGTTAATAATGACATGTATTTAATATCTCATAACTAACATAATGGTGAACTTAGGATCTCACCGTCAGGGAGCGTTGTAGGGTCGTTAACTTGACATTTACCCTTTTTACATACTTATTGATATATACGTGTTCCATGCATAATTTTTTTGTTTTATGTCTGACAACATTATTTTTGTTAACATTTTTCAATGACAAAGAACACAATATTATTATTGTGGTTCCAAAAGTTTATAAATATTTATTTAGATTTAATCGTTTTCATATATTAAAAGGTTTATAATGTAAAAACAATGTATGAATCTCGCGTGTTACGCGGGTAATAAGCTAGTTACCATATAATTAAAAAAAAGTAGCTCGATTTTAGTTATTCAACTACTAGTAATAAAAAAGATGCAGATATTGATGCAAAAACCAAAAAGATCTCACTGCAATGCAATTTATATAATGATACTTAGTCCAAAATCCAAACATTAAGTCTAATATACAAAATATTGAGACCTTAGAATTGTGGGGCCTAAAGCGATCGTTTAGTTTCATAATACTATTGAGTCACCTCTGTTTTGAAGTCACATGAGTTGCAAGCAAAAGGTATTTATGTCTTTTGGTTTAATTAAAAGACCACAAGTGTAATTAACTAATGTTGAACCTGTTTGTTATATAGAAATGATAAATCTTTTTTAAAAAAATAACTTAATTATCCTTTTAAAAATTTAATCATCACATATATAAATCAATGGATAAAATTATGAGAGATAGCATGCCATTATACCAGAGGCGGTACCAGGAAAAAATTTCAAAGAGGACAAACTTAGAAAACTTATGTAAAATAAATCTAAAAGAGGGCAAAATGTTAAAAACCGATAGAAAATTTTTAAAATTTTATGAAAAATTTAAAAATACATGACAAAATTTAAATTTGGAGGGGGGCATTGGACCCCCCCCCCCCCCCCCCGCCTTAGTACCGCCCCTGCATTAGATGATCGAAGAAATGATCTAGCTAGTAATGATGAAAATGACAATAATAAAGAATATCAGTCACGACACTCTAACTAACACTCTAGCTATGTGGTATTGTGACAACCATATTACATGGATTGAGATTCGCTAAAGTTAATATCAACTTTATGGGTAAAGTTGATGGATGTGGACCATCGGATTAAAATCAATGGTTAAGATTAAAATATCGTTTTTAAATCTTAACCTTTGAATTTAACTCAATAGTCAAGATTATCCTAACTTTACCTATAAAGTTATTATAACTTTAGAAAATCTCAATCCATATTAGATATATCTTAATTTGAATCTTGTTTGTGAGAGTAATAATTTCATTTTTGTGTTATATTTTCATATACTCGTATTAAATTTAATTCAAATAAATTTATTAAATATTTCAGAATTTCATTTTCTTTTTGAGAAAATAAAATTGAATACATTATTCAACCTTAAAATTTATAATGAAAAAAGAGCATCATTATCTTCGTATCCTTTTTCCTATAGAAGTTCTTAATGGATGTTAAGAAAAGTACATCATGGTTGACACTTGACAATAGGAGAATGACGTATGCACCCATCCACTTATTAAGAAAAATATATATTTTAGGACATTACAACACCGTGACCACCCAACATGCATCACAATCCACCAATGTTCGCCAGAAATTAATGAATGTGTCGTCCGAAAAAAATAGTTGGAGTTGGGATGATGTATACAAGACATAGAGATGAAGTGGAAAATTGCGAAGAGAGATGTGTATCTAATTTTATCTTTTTTAATTCAGCCGCATCGAAAAAAAATGGACAGCTAAATGGATATTTGTTTATTATTTTTTTTAAAATTAATATATACTTGTTCTCCTTTAACTATTTTTCTAAAATAAATAGATTAAAATTTTCATAAAGGGCAAGGGTACAATCGATATATTTCATCGGCTCTTATCTTTGGCTTGCATCGTGTCTTTGGCTTCCTTCTACTCTATCCATCGGCAAACATCAACACTTTGCATCGGGTCATATTTGGTTGATCCTTATGAACGTTGGGAGCGTGCTTTGTGACCGTTTTTTTTATTCTTGTGTCATAAAGCATCTCACCGGAAACCTAAATTTTTATTTGGGGGTTTTTGACTTTGAGGCAAATACTGTGGTTTTCTTGGCTTCTATTGTCGGAATCCATGCCGAATCGACTTGCCGATTAGGGTTGTCAATTTCGACCCAACAAAAAAAAATCAGGTTAGGTTTAAGTATTTTTGACCCACCAATTTGCCAACCCACCAACCTGAGTTTTTTTGGTTGGGTACGAGTTGAGTTGCTGGGTTGTCAGATCGACCCACCAACTCGATATCTTTAAAATAATTGAATTATATATAATAACTCATACTTCACATTACACTAATTCATACGCCTCATTCTCATTTTTAATATTTCTAACCTAAAGTAACTTCAAATCTGAAATAAAATGATAATTCAAAATTATGTGAGAAGATAAGTAATGTAATATGAGATGGTAAGTTTATTAGCTTTGTGCAAAGTACTAACAATACCCGCGTATTTCTTTCATCTTTGTACCCTTTGTTATGACTTTACACCATTAATGATAAAGATTTATATTGGTTGATTTATTTCATATTATATTTATATATATTTTCTTATCAGGTCACACGGGTTGGGTCATGGGTCGGTGGGTTGTGGGTCATGATTGAAATTTCTGACCTGAAACTTTTAGTGGGTTGGGTTAGGGTCGGAGTTTTTTAACCGACTAACCTGCCAACCCGAACATGAACTCATTGACAGTCCTAGTGCCGATGCTCCTAATGCACAATACCCTTATTCCGGCGAGATATGAAATCCCTTTTTGGGGTTTCTTTTCGTCGTCGGCCAAAACGTTCACTTTTACGGCCAAATAGTTGTTTGGTAAGGGTGCAAATGGCACTTTTCATTGGCTCTTCATATGGCTACTTTTTTGTTGACCCTTTTTTTGAGGTGTCTGGTTGTTGCTACGGTTGGTGCACGTTTTTCTGGTGAACTCCTTTTTTGGGGTTTCTGGTTTCCGTCGTCGCATGTTGTCCAGGTACCCTTTTTTGGTGTTTCTGGTGGTGTTGCTTCGGTTTTCTGGTGACCCCTTTTTAAGGTTGCAGGTTGCTTCGGTTTTCCGACAAACCGTTTTTGGGTTTTCTGGTTAACAGTTGCTGCTTACACTTATGATTATATGTATGTTTATCATTAATATTGTCGTTAATTGCATGTTTGTGATTAGCTTGGTAGTGTTAACTTAGCGGTAGCGTTGACAGATAGTGTGGCCATCTTTTGTTCCATTAAAGCAATAGGTAGCCGAAAAAATAATATTATGTCGTTGATGATATGGTTGAACAATTAAGTTGTCGGTGTTACGTTTATATGGGCGATGATGATACAAAATGTTTGTAAACATGAGACTCGGATGATCCGTGGCGTAAGTTCGTGGGGTAAACCTTCGGGTAGGCAGTCATGGCATCTTCGATTTCTGAATTCACGACCCCCAAATTCTGAGCCCATGTATTGTCTTTTAGTGAAAGGGTCACTTTTATATATTTTACGACCAACCTTTTAGTTTTCCGACATTGACATTTTAGCAAGTTTTCAATTTTTTTATTTTATTTTTTCTTTTTTTGCACTACAAGTCTACACCATCACTTTTGACTTGTTGTGACTTTTGACATTGGTAATTTTTTTTTTTTTCAAAAAACACATGACGATTAACTGCATAAAAAGTCCCTACAATTACATATGGTTTTAAAACAATAATTTTCATATTAACCCCTCAAGTTTTGTAACATACAAAATTGCCCCTGCAAAACAACACAACTGCATCTTGATTTTTCTTTAAAAAAAAAAAAGAGTAAATTGCATTTTTAGTCCTTGTGTTATCACCCAATTTGCAGGAACAGTCAAAAAATACTTATCATGCAATGGTGGTCCAAAATACAAGTTTTCGTGGCACTCCCTGTCCAAAAAATGATGCTCGTCTATTTTTGACCGTTAAGTACATCATGTGCCTCTTACGTGAGGGCATAATTGTCCTTTCCATTAAGAGGACCATTCATGCAATTTAATATATAGAGATACAAATGGTTCCTATAGTTGCATCTTTGTCTTTCTAACCATCTTCTTCTCAAAAATATTCTTTATCTATCTTTCATGATGAAATTCAACCTAACAAAATATTCACTTTCAATATGAGATCAACCCCACTTTTAATGTAAAATATAATCGACCTGACAAACCAATGTAAAATCAAACTCACAAGCTAAATGAAATTCGAACCTAGAAAAAGAAAAAAAATCGATGTGTCATTATTATGCTAAAGAACTATAGATGGAATGTTTTATATGTAAAAATAAAGGTAAAGGTTTGCTGGGGCAAATAAGGATAATGATGGTGGTTTAAGAAAACCCTAATTTTGTATGATGGGGAAGAAAATGAATTTTGAGAGAAAAAAATTTTGATCTTTAATGTTTGAATGAGTGGTTAAAACATGTTATAAGAATAAAGTTAGGTGTGAATGGACTAAAATACCCTCATCTGCGCTGCTCATGAGAGGGTTAACGGATGACAATAAACAGACGTTAGAGGGAGGGGTGTCTAACGAAGCAAAAAGTCATCACAGGGTGATGTAATAATAAAAAAAAGTACGAGGGTGAAAATTAATAATATGACAAACCACAAGTTGATGTAACGAAATTTTCTCTTTTGATTAATATTCGATAGAACATGAGGTGTAAAGAAAAGGACGAAGTTGCCCCCCACGTGAGGGGCACATGATGTACTTAACGGTCAAAAATAGACGAGCATCATTTTTTGGACCGGGAGTGCAACGAAAACTTGTATTTTGGACCACCATTACACGATAAAATTTTTTGAACCGTGCTTACAAATTGAGTGATAACACAAGGACCAAAAGTGCAATTTACTCAAAAAAAAAAAAAAAACAAACAAACAAACCCAAAAACAAGCTAAAGAGGTAAAGCGTGGCTATGCACCCTTGTTTCTAAGGGAGTGGATTTAGTAACTCTTCATTTTCTTTGGCTTTATGAGTCGAGAACTAGTTTGCACTTTGCAGGGACACTTCATCAAATGGAAGGTTAGGTAGGAGGGGCGATTGATGGCCTTTCCAAATTTACCCTCTTAGCATAAATCTTCTATTATAACAAGGTCCTAAATTCTTTTATGAAGAAATAAGGATCGTTAGATGACTTCAAACTTCTAATTATAACCCTTAGATTAATATAATTATATTATTACCAAATTTATTATTAAGTTTACACGACATTAATCCTTCTACTTTAACAAAATAAAACCTTATGTATTAAATAATATTATGTAAGAATAGTAAAATATTGTATGTTCCAAAAAATATGAGTACGTTTTTTGTTTTTTCCAATACAATGTTATATGACCTTAAATACTAAATATTTATATAGAAAATAATTAATCAATCTAACCAAAACAACCTAATAATCAAATAGTATTACATAAGTTATTAATATTATATATTACGTATGATATGGGGTTCCATAAAATTTTCTTTTATTAACTTATTATTGATAATATTAATATTAAATTATGACTTATGAAAATACCAAAAAAGGAATGATCAACTTATTGATAAAATTATTTTATAACACAAAATTTTGTCCAGTATTTACATCGTTCATTAGCGTCGGTATTTTTCATTTGGAATTGTATAACTGATATTTTCATGTTTTTGTTTTTTTATTTTTAAGATTCTTTTTAGATACTTTAATTTTATGTTAGATACTTTTTTCTATCTATTTTCATTTTTATCTCTTTAAAATAACTTTATTATTAATAAATTATCTAAAGTCCAATCTATTACATTTTATAATCACTAAAACTACTTTTTTTTATCACTTGGTTGTTTTTTTTTTTTGTTTTATATCCGTAAAATCACTATGAACATTATTTTTGTATATATCTACTAAAACAAGTTCATTCTTTTATGCCTTATACTTGACATTTTTTAGATACAAGTAAACTATTTGATTTAAATTTTTATACACGTATAATGTTTATATAAATATATATATATATATATATTACTTTTAAAGTTTTTCCTTATATTATTTATTGATTATATTTGTTTGATTCTTTTTTATGTTTTCTAATAACAGAGAATATTTTTAAACCAATTGAGAAACGATTGTTAAATAGATAAGTCACAATTCAGTTATGTCTTATTTAGAAATATTAAAAAGAATTAATATAATTTAATCATTTTTTACCACTATTAAACATGCAAAATAATACTATGTATCAGTATATTATAAACAATCATTAATAGATGAATTCGTATATGATAGGGCCTAAAACTAAGAGGTTTTGGGTTTAAATGCTGGTGTGAGCAAAATGCTTACAAGATTGGAGACATGGGATGGTATACGAAAAGACAAAGAATTATTAAGTTAATCATTTTTTATCACTATAATACATGCAAAATAAAACTATGTATCGGTATATTATAAAGAATCATCAATAGATGGATTGGTATATGGTGGAACCTGAAACTAAGAGGTCTTAGGTTTAAATGCTAATGTGAGCAAAATGCTTACAAGATTGGAGACATGGGATGGTATACGAAAAGACACGCCACTTAGCCAAAGTTCGTCGTTCAAAAAAAAAAGTTATAATTTTTATAAAACCTATAGCATTGAACTTTTATAATAGTTTTTCTCTATCAATAATTTAATAGGCTAATATAAAAAAAATGTAATTATTTCTAACTATTACATGTTATGCGTCTTACATATAACACTAAAATATAGAGTACCTATCTATTTTATATTAAACATATAGTTTTAAACTGTTCTTTTTCCCTTTTTAAATTATCATTGACTTTATAATTGATCAAACACAACATTAGTTATTCTACTTTACAATTTAAACAAAATATATTTTCAAACTTAAAGGATAAAATAATAATAATAATTGGTATCTTTTAATGTATATTCATGCGCTAAATTTTTAACCTATTACTATCATTATTATGCATTACTTTTTTCAATCTAATACTAACATTTCTATTTTCTTTCATCTCTATACATCTATTGTTTAAATGGTAAAGTTTTATAAATAGTTACTAAATAAAAAGAGTTTATTTGTAAATAAAATTTCACATAATTATGTGGTACATTTTATACAAAAATAATATAAAAAGACCAAATATACCCAAAAAAAAAATAGTTGATCGAAACAAACATACCTATAGCTTAGTAAGAAATCAAAAGGGATAAGCGATTATGGTTAGGAATCAAAATGAAATATGTTTTGGGTTTGGGGCTAAAGAATTATAATCTATGAAGAATAAAGAATTCAAAAATGTTAGAATGAGCTCTTAAATAATATTTTAAAACTTAAAGTTGATTTTTCTTTTTTTAATAAATCATAATAATCTTTTCATACAAAACTTGAATAACAGTTAAAGAAAGGGTTTGAATAAAATAGTTCATACAATTTATAATATGAAGGGCTTAAAATCGACTTAACTCAAACGTAAATGAAAGATGACAACATATATATGAGAGAGTCTTAAAGTATTAAAATAACAATGATTATTAGATGAGTTTTAATTTTTAGTTACAAAATTTAGATCGAAATGACGATTTGTCATTAATTTTAAAATATATGCCATGGGATTTTTATGTTGACTTTGTATTTTAATTATAAGTTTTAAACTTAACCCTTAAATTTGATTACATAAAATCAATATTCTTAACCATATATTGATTTTACAACATTTGATGGACTTCATTGGTATTTTATTTTATATGATAACAATCATCATAAATATCAAATCAATAAATGAGATAAATATCAATCTGTCAGAATATTGATAATATATATATATATATATATATATATATAATAGAGATCAAATGAGAAATTATTTTAAAGGAGAGAATACAGAGAATGTTCGTTTTTTTTATTTTCTTTTATCTTGTTTTTTGAACCTTTTTTTTTCACTATTTTCATTTTCTTTAATTAACTAATTTCATATGAAAATTTAAAAAAAATAAAATTTTTTTTTCCAAAGGGCGTAGCCCGTAAGCTATAGGCGAAGCCTTTCAGTTTATATCGGAGCCATGATGATTAAGGGAGAAGCTCATTAGGCAGATCAGTCCATCACCGATCACCCCTTATGACCTATCACACTCTATGACCTATCACTCCTACCAGATATCCCTTACTAATATCCTTAAGGACGAAGCCCGTACCGTACCCTTACATGTATAACTCACTAACTCAGGTTAGAAATTTTATTATTATTATAATTTTAATTTTTTTTATGAATTGAGTTAATCAAAAAAAAAAAAAGAAAAAAAGTGAAAAAATAAAATAAAATCAAAACAAGCTAAAAAAAAACGAACATTCTCTCACTTCTCTCCTTAAGAACCTTCTCTATGGATCTCTACTATATATATATGTGTGTGAAAGAGATTCTTGGTTTTCTTGCTCCCGCTTCCTCATCTGCACTCATCGAGCCAACTTAAATTCTAATACGTCTAGATTTATATATTTAATTTAACTAATATTCCATAACTAAATATGAGCCGTTGATTAATAATGACGATTCCAATAAAATTTGTTGGACAGGTAAGTTTTTTTAAGGCTGAGATCTTTTTCAACATTCGAGTTGTAACACCCCGACTACGGCGGAAACACGAGATGTCACAGAACGACATGGTACAAAAGGTTAAATGGAAAACATCTTAAATAAAGTCTTAAACCATTCCAAATTAAACGATTACATAGTTCAAAGTAAAGTGTTCAAAATCATAACATAAGTCCAAATCCGAATAGAAGATAAACATGTTTGCATTACAAGTCTTCGTTCGCCATGCAAACACATGGTCCAAAAGCGGTCCAAAGGCAAACCTACTGCTCTAAACCTGAAAAGCATGAAGAAAAAGTGTCAACTACGAGAGTTGAGTGAGTTCATAGGTTTTTAACTAATGCAATAAGTACATATGCACATCATTTCAAAGTACATTAAGAATCACCAATTTAATGAATATTTCCAATTCATCCTTTGATAATCGTTCGTTCAACTCAATTTTAACCCTTGTAAATAAATTCTTGTCATATGACCACAAGGTCTAATTCCATTATCTTAGATGAGTAAGTACTTGAGCCACTACTACTACCATTTTATTCAAGTCCGATTACAATCCAATAATTCAATTCATAGCACAAGCTGTCAATCAAGTGCCGTAATAATAATAACAATAATGATAATGGGTCGTGCCATGGAGACGCCCGATTATCTTAAGGTAGTTAGAACACCCGGGGGCCAGACTAGAAGTGAAGGTTGTCACGAAGGCAACCAACCTTCCAACGGTACGCTTTGGGTGGGCGGACGAAACCTAGTTGCGCAACTAACTAACTACAGGCCTCCCCTTTCGGAGTAAATAGTAGTGTACCGAACGACGCGGTTTGACAGAACTCAAGCTCATCACATAAATTCTTTATTAACATTTCATACTCATATATCAAGAATCATTTCATATATAACAAACTCTCTTTCAAGAAACATTTCATATATATAGAAAACAGTTTCATTTATCATGCTTTTCACCCCGAAAGTAAAACACATAAAATAGTTTGAAAGGGGGCTATGACTCACTTGATTTGAGAGTAAAGGGGGCTGATCAAATACGAGATGGGTGCCTAGCGATGTCGTTCCCCAAGCAAGCCTAAACCATGGTATTCAAATATACACAACGTAAGTGCGTATTACATGAACTAGTGAACTAGATCATGAGATTTATGCTAGTAGGCTTGCCTATCCTTGGGTTGTTACTTAATTATGGAATCAAAGTGTATTATGATGTTCAAGATGTTTGGTTAAATTGGGATTGATGGTAAGAGTAGTTTTTGCGTCAAGCGTTTTTGCGCGTTTGTTGGAATTTCGGTAATTCGGCTTTGATTCGCGAGATTTCTTTTGCACACTTTGCTTTGTACTATTATTTGATATTGGTACAGTAGTATTTTGGATTTTAAAATATATTTTCTGATTTGTATTAATTTCCTTGATTTATTATTATTTAATTAATTATTTATTCCATTTATTCATTAATTAATTAAATAATTCCTTATAATTATTCTTAGGTTCTTAAATTACCTTTAAAATTCATAGATAATTATATTTTGATTATCTACTGAGTATTATGCCTTTAAACTTGTAATATTATTTATTCATTTATTTATTTAAGCTTTATTACTTATTTATTTAATAATAGTGGTTAATTAGTGATTTTTAACTTAGCTAGTTATTCTTAAATTATGTAAAACTTGGTTCTTTCCTTGAAATTAATTTTCTCCAGTAGGTTTAAGTTATTTTAACCCTATTTATGTGATTTTGTCCAAGTTCATGATTCATATAATTTATTATTGATTTATTTATTCCTTAAAATCCCTTTTAAATTCATTAAATTATAAAAACACTTAGAAATCATCACAAGAGCTTTTGTCTAAAATCCCAGGCCCTTTTTAGGCAACTTTTATCAAATAAAATTTGTAACCATTCAATCTCTCTTGTGTTCTTATAATTTGAGGACTTTTAAACATAAAATCGTTTACCGAAATAGTGATTTTTGCCTCATTTCTCAACCAATTTAAATGCTTCAAAAGGGATTTTTGTTCTTATTTCATTTTTTCCAGAATGTCCATCATATTTTGATGGACTAAGTCGTGATTGTGGTGGTGGTGTGCTATGTGCAATTTTGTGCTTTCGGTTGGTGATTATTTGACCCGAAAAGACTATTTTTGAGCTTATTCTTGCCATGCATCAAATGACTTAAGTTTTATACTTTTAATATGTCATATTCCCAGTATATTCATCACATTTTCATGGTCAAATAGTTATGGTGCATGTGTGTGCTCAAAATGCATTTTAACAAGTTTTCGGTTTTCGATTTCAAGCCTATTTTGCCTTGTTTGGTTCCATAATCATATTTTTGTTATTACCATAATTTTTCCAGAATGTTAACTTTGATTTTAACACATTTTTCACCTATGACAAGCCTAGCTTCATCTCATAATCCAAACAATAATCTAACCTTCTTAAATCTAGCATATATGTACTTAAATCAATACTTTTTAACATAAAGCTTTTACCCATCAAAAATCCATTAACATAAAAATATATTTTTCATGAAATATTCCAGAAATATTTATACAAATATTTATACATCATGTTCATCTTTTTATATAAAAAGTTACTTTACAATCTATCAACACATATCACCTTTTTGAAGCTAGCTTTTATAGATCCAACACTTTATCAATGAAATCTATATTTTTATAAATATTTCCAGAAATATCACTTTCATAATATGCATGAATATAGCCATCTTTCAAAAGAAAAATCACATCAAAGACTATTAAACTTATATCCACACTTTTGGGTCTTAAACTAGTTAAATCCTTGGATCTTTCTTCATGGATTCAACATGCATGAGCATGGAAAGAAAGATCCTATCAACTTTGCCCTCATCAAGTGTATATTCAAAAGAAAACATGAAGAAAACACAATCTTTTGATAAAACCTTTTTAATATAAACAAGAACAAGATTAATCTAGTAAAGAGATGAAGATATATACCCTTGAAGAACAAGTTTTTGATGATGAAAATGGGCAGAAAATTCGTGACCAATATGGCTCCAAAAACCCTTGTTCAACCCTTGCAACAACCCCTAATCTATAGCTTAATCAAACCCCTTGTTAATCTAGCCTAAACCCTTATTATTAGCAAGTGTTTAGATGAGTTTTTGTTCTTGTTCTTGCTTGTCTCGTGGCTGCCGAAATGGAGAGGGAGAGAGGGAGAGAAGGAAGAGTTTTTGAGAGAAAATGAGTTATGTGTGTGTTGGGAGAAGAGAGAGTTTGAGTGTTAATTTTCCTTGGAAGTGTAAGAGTGTGTATTTTGAAAGGAGTGTGTGTGTTTAAGGGGGGGGGGGGGGGGCGGCCTCATGGGGGATTTGTAGGGGTTTCATCCCTTTTTCTTTTTTTTTAAATTTTAATGTATAAGTTGTTGTATAAGTATATGTTAATTATGTATTTGTTTTGTAAGTGTTTAGTTAGTAAAATATAAGTAATTAGTTGTTTTAGTTAGGAATATGTATATGTGTGTATAAGTCATGTATATTTATGTGTGTGGATATATTTTTGTATTTTTAGTTGGTTACATAGGTCATTGGTTGTAAATTTGTATTAATTTCTAAGCTTATATGCTCACTTATTAAGTTTTCGACGCTTTTACGTACATAATACGTCCAATTATATTTTTAGTTGAAAATTTTATTTATCATGATCATATCCTCTTGATTTGGTTTTATTTTTGATTTGTTGGGCAATCCATAGGAATTTTGACTGGTATCTCAATTTGTGAGCCTTAAGTTATTATTATCGTATCGATTGATCACCTCTAAAAATTTTTGTTCCGAAGTACTTTCATTGGGAAATTCTTTTACATATCATTAGCTTTAGATTACTAATTTGGGGCATTACCTACTAGCTTCAAGTATAACTAGGGCTTGCGGGAACGTAAACAACCTAACTAGCACATATACAATATTAAAAGTACGGTTGTTACACGAGTCTCATCTATAACATATGTATATGTGAATTATTGAGAGTTAGAGGTTAGGAAGGGTTTCTGGGAGTTTTATATATTTTATTCTAAGTATTCATATAGTATAAGATTATAAGTAGGGTAATTTGACATTCTAAAAAATTAAAATATAATTAACTAAAACTTACTAATTTTTAATCAACTAATCTATTGATTTATTAATTTCAGATTTAAACATCATGACAAATTTTGAATTAAAAGAAATGTTATTAAAAGTAATAAAAAAAATTAAATTTCCTATTTGTATAAAATAGAAGAATAAATAATATGTTATTAACAAATATTTACGTCATTTTTTTTTTGAACAGTAGTTGTGATTGGACACAGCGACATGCCTCTTATCGTCCGGTAGAGATCGACCACGTTAAAATAGCTCATCCTATGTAAAAAAATCAAATATTTATATATAAAATCTAATCTTTATTAAAAAAGTTTTATTTATATCATGTTATCATAAAATGATAACATGTTATTAATTATATATTTTAACACGCGTATTACGCGGGTCAATAATCTAGTTTAGGTATGTAATTTGCTTGAAAAATTGGTAACCGTTGATTAGAAAAAACAAAGGCCAAGATTTGTTCTCTTTTTGTTTGTATTTTAATTTTAATTTAACTAGGTATTTTACCCGCACGATGTGCGGTAGTTAAAATAATTATTTAAATACATGAGTAAAAAAAAATAATTGTATAGATTAATTTTCTTAAACTTGACTATGTTATAGTTTGTGGTCGATTACCAGATTATTATAGCCATCCTTTGTTTCATTTTTTCACATCACCTATTAACCCTTTATACATCCATCTCAAATTATAAAGATGTTGATCTCTGTATTTAAAAATAACTAATAAAAATTATGAAGTCATTGCAAATTGTCAAAATGTTCGCCTGTATATATAGAAATAATTAATAATTAATGACAAAATTTATTGTTAAATTTTAACTTAAGTAACAACATATATATAAAATCTACAATCAACTAACCAAAGGTCAAGCATTTCGTCTTCATATTTGATTCGCACATTTAAAAAAAACTAACAAAAACATAAACAAAGTTTATTTCCAAAAATAAATATAGACAAAACATGACAATAATTCAATAGTCAATACAAATACCTATATAAAATAAGAAAAATTTACGAAAATTACTTGTAAAAAAAAAAAAAACCAAATACCTAAACAAAATAAGAAAAAAATATCATACTTTGTGGAGATATGTTATGTGGTGTGGATAATAAATCATCTAATAGTTGCAAAATCACTTTTTTGTTTTTGATGAGACATATACAACCTGAAAAAAAAATTATATATAACTTGTCACACAACATATGTAATAAAAAGAAAAATCATAGTATTAAAACTAATTTAAATCATTAAACAAAATGGATTATAAACAGGTCTACACATTACTTTAATTTAAAGAATTGATTACCTTGAAATCGATGTACTCATTCTAAATTACCGACTCACTTGTGCATGCTTATTCTAACCCCATAATATGAAACAATTAAAATATTTTTTGCTTTATATAAGTTGCGATTAGGAAAACAATGGAGTTGTTTTTCATATCATTTCCAAAATTTCAGACGATAATTTTGGTCCATACCTATGACGATTGATGAGTAGTCATTACCTATATTGTAAAATTTAATTTAATTATATTGTTAATTTTGATCCAAGATTTATATAGAATTTTATATTAGTTTATTTTTTTGTATTTAGTTTCAATATTTTGTTTCATATTTGCAACAAAAAAACATATTTACTCTAATTTGTATGATATTATTTTCTTTTATATATATTGTATTCATCTTTATTTTTATATAATTATATATGTACTATTATTTTATTCTAATATTCTAATCTAATTCTAATATAAATGTAAATATATAAGATAAAATATTGTAAAAAAAATTATAGTGCATGTGACAATATTATAAAATAGGTTTGAGTTGTAAAACCTCTATAATTGTTTGAATTCCTACTGTTTTAATAATTACGAGTATGGTACCCGCGCAATGCGACGACGGTGGTGGAGAAGGCGGTCTAGTGGTTTCGGTAATGGGTGGTGACGGCGGTGTCAAGTGGTGTAGGTTTATGTTATTGTGATAGTAGAAATTTTTAGAAGATAAGGGCTTAAAGTGTTAATTATTAAAATAAAGGTTTAGAGTATAATTAGCGAACAGAAAAGGAAATGTCCAAGGGCAATTTTGATATTTCAAAGATAGAAATTACTAAAAATAAAAAGGGTGTTTTGTTTTAGAAGGGAGTAGAGATGTATATTGCCCTACAAACCCCTGACGGCAAAGTACAGATACGTTTAATCAAGAAGCTGTCTACGATTTCATGGCGAATCTTCAACAATTATTAATCAAACGAAGATTTAAAGGTAAATTGACAACCAACTGTTTTCTTGTTCCTTTATCATCTTTCCTGCATTTAGGTCGAAGGTTCGGTACTCATCCTAATAATAAATCGCTTTATTCGAGTTCTTGTTCTTTAGATGATAATAATGTTGGTACATCATCATCTGTAGTAGTAACGTATGATGATTATGATAAAGTGACCAACTTGAATGATGCACTGAAATCCTTCAATGTAATGATCAAAAAAAGACCCCTTCCATCCGTCGTTAAATTTACTCGGTTGTTGCATGATGTCACAGAACTAAAACATTATGCTTGTTCTCTATATCTTTTTAAACAATTGTGTGCACTCGGTGTTCCTGTCAACACTTACACTGCTGGTATTGCCATAAAGTGTTATCATCGATTGTATCGAACCATATATGGTCTTGCAGTCTTAGGCTCTTGCTTCAAACAAGGTGTTGAGCTTCATGTGTCCACTTATAATACACTCTTGAGAGGTTTTATCCTAAATAACACTCACCTAGCTGAGCATCTGTTCTGCGGTTTCATCTCAAGTAACCGACTACGTGAACTCGACTTAAGCAGCTACAAGATTATCGTTAAAGGGCTTTGTAAGGTCGGCAGTAACTTTAAAGCCATCGGTTTGCTTAGGCTTCTCGATCATCATGATGGTGGTTGTAGGTTTGACGTTGCCTTATATAACACCATCTTAAACGGTCTCTGCAATGACATAATATTTATAGATTATGCTTTCACGATCTTGAAAGAAATGGTTGAGTATAGAGCTATCCAACCTAACGTCCACACATACAACTCGTTGATTTATAACCTTTGTAAGTTAAATCGTTGGGACGAGGTGTGTAGGATGCTAAAACAAATGGAGGATGCAAAAATCTCTCCAAAAGTCAAAACTTTCAATATCATTGTAGATGCACTTTGCAAACAAGATAAGATAGCTGAAGCCCAGGCTGTTATCGACATCATGGTTGATCATGACACCGAGTATCCTCCTAACATAGGCACCTACAATCCACTTATTGAAGCTTATTGTTGGAACAATGGAGTGAGTGAAGCAAGGAAAATTTATGATTCGTTGGACTCCAAAGGCATCAAACCGAATTTTGTTACTACTCACATGTTTTATCTTCGGTATTTCATTGATCAAGAGGATCTAGAGTTTGGGGAATTCCATTACGAACACGCTCCTCAACAATCTTCAGGCCTCTTTAATTGGTTCATGTACTGTATAGCTAATCGCTCATGTGCTTTATCTGAGATAACATTTCCACACAGGAAACTTTATTGCAATATCTTGAAGTCATTGAAGTATGACCATGCACTTGCTTTCTTCCATATGATGGATCGTGGTGGGCTGAATTCAGTAGGTTATGTGCACAAGATGCTCATTGATAGTGCAATCAAACACCGGAGGTCTGATGATGAAAGGCGTCATTACCACCACCTATTTGTGACCAATTTATGCTTACATATAGATTTTGATGATTGGTCGGGAGGTTTAGATCAAAATGGATTATTCTATATAGATAGAACGTCGTATGACTAAGTGCTTCTAAATGGTCGCTCATGGATAATTTGGTGCTTATCGAAAGGTTTCAATGTTTGACTAAGTGGTTCTAAATGTACGCTTTTCAATTATTATTTCTTGAATATTAAGATTTTTATTTTTATTACAGTATAAATAACTATTCTGCATTTTGCTTATAAGTTATTAAGTTGTATGAGTTGAAGTTAATCTGTTATGCAGGCAACATATATAGTATCTTGTCCAGGCCCTGCTATGTTAAAACCTTCTACCAGTGTGCTCGAACCACTTGGCAAAAAAATCCGAACCTGATGAGGAATCGCGATCCCCGAGGATTTCGGGTTGGGTTGGGAAGAGCTTAACGGGGCCTGAGATGGGTTCCAGGCCAATTAACGGGGACTGGGTTATGTCTACCCCAACCTGCCCGACTAATATCAATATTTTACACATACACACGTTTATATATACACTAATTTTCTTTTCAAAAAAACTGGGGTCTGGTTTTTGGTTTAGTAATGAGTTTCATATTTCGGAGCCGGTTTTGGGTGAACCATTTGGCCCGATATCCCCATGGGTATCGGGTCAGGTCAGGTACCTTTTCTCTTATTGGCTTCATGCAGTCCTGAACCCGCTCCATTGCTATTCCTATGTACAATACACCTACAATGGATGTTTGGTTTCCATATTTTAGGGCCAGCAAGGAGAGCTGGTTAATGAGGTAGTCGCTAAAGAGTCACAAACTTACAATTTACAAGCATTCTTTAGCTTTTTCACTCCTTGGGGCTTTAATATAACCAGATGTCACTCTGCCAATATGGCCATCTGCTGCATGCATGTGAAAAAAATTGTGTTATAGCCCACGTAACTGCTCACTATCCCACATTCAGCCTAGTTGCAAAGTGTAACGACATGAGCATTTGCCAACTGCTCGAAACTAAGGCTTGAAGACCACCGAGCTGTTTAGAGTAATTCGACTGTTTTGTGCATGAGCCATTATTCCTAGCATCATATCTTAGCTCGAATGCTATGTTATTATATGCATAAATCCTCCCAAATCGTTTTGTTTGAAAATTTTCAAATGTTATTAACATATATAGCATAGTAATCACATCTGACCCGCTACTTATTGGTAACATTACCAGGGCACTTGTAATGTCTTGGGAGAAGAGGCATGCAAAAAGAGTTGATGGATACCTTAGTTTTGATGTAAAACAGTGTGAAACTATCATCAGTTAATTTGGTAACATTTACTATTTACGAGTCTGGTATTGTGATTGTTTTGACCAAAAAACTGACTACAATATACTGAAAAATAAGTCTCCAAAAAAGGGAAGACTTTACTTGAAAGAAAGAACAAAGGTATATTTCAAATAAAAAAGGCCAAACTGTTATTCAAACACCATGATCTAACTATTACAAATTCAGATATAAACTTAGACTAGCTAACAAAAACAATAGATTTCAAAGAACAGGTTCTAACCTAACACTGAACAAACCCACAGGCCACATTCTTTCTAATAATATCAGCAACATACGATTGGAGTTTCTCGACAACCACGTAAAATTTCTAAATATCTGCAAGCATCCGTTCATCATCCAGTGATACAAAGTTTATTATAAAACCTTTTCTCCCAAACCGTCCAATACGTTGCAGGTAGGTTTCTGGCTGGGTAGGAAGATCGTAGTTGATACCTTTTTGCACATCAATACCACGAGGCATGGGCCAAAACATCGGTTGTGATGAGAAAACGTGAGGAGCCTGAACGGGACTCGCACATGGTTATGTCACGTGTGTTCTGGTCCATGTCACAGTGAGTGGCCGAGACTGTGTGGTCACGATTTCTCATCTTGTCAGTCAACTAGTTGAATCAACGGTCAAATCCAGCCCAATCGACTAACCTAAGTTGAATCAGAAATTATTAGCAAGACCAAATCATTGCAGCAGTATCATTCCTGATTGCTAAGACAATATATTAACGGCAAATGACCTATGCCCATAATAACAGGATCCACACCAACAGCCTCAAAAGTCAAAACTCATGTACAAATTAATATTGTAAAATACACATACGTGAAAGAATGTATGATCCTATGAAAAGTTCAACACCTTTTTGGACATATTTTTCCCTTCCCAAAGTTTACTTATTTCCCAGATGAAGTTACTATAGCAGCATGCCTATGAGACTTGACTCGACCTATTAAAACATATGGATATTGCAGAGTTAAAATCATACCGACTAATAACATAGTTTTTGACATGATTAAAAAAACAAGTTATTAGATTCTTACATTTAGAAACTTACTGCTGCTTGATCTTGTTCTTGGATAGTCGCACCAAAACAATGTGCTGCATTTTCAGATTTGATCCCAACGGAATTAGACAGACTTTGGTTTGTGCAAATATGTCCACTTGTTAACATAGTAAGAATAAACCCTCAAAATGTAATTTTAAATTTAAAAACACATAGAATACGGAAACTGGTACTGACTTTGGGGTTGACTTTGGTAATAGGCCCATTTGGTCAGTTTTTTTTTTCTATTTTTTTTTTTTCAGTGACTACTCCAGCACCAATACCTACATGAAGAACATAAACTTTAACCAAATGTTGCAATAATGTGATCAAGGGATTATGGCATTATGCTTAAAGAAATCGACTCATAATTCAAGCAGTATGTTAAGTTTAAGAGAAATTTCAAAAAGGGTACCTGGGAAACGAGCATATATTGCAGCCAATTCGCATTCAATTCCTATTTGTGAACTTCATGCTAGAGCTGTACCAACAACTACATCCCCAATCTCATGGAGATCCACACTTGTCTTCTCTACGCCAACCATTATCAATTAAAAAATTACTGTAAGGTTCAAGTTACATAATTTCGCATTAATAGCAAACCAATTATAACCAAACAAGTTTTAGTTAAAAAAAGAAAATAAAAGTTGCGGGTAATGTGAACTTCTACTCATCAAACATCATCATCTTCATATTTGAATCTTCCTTCAAATTATCCTTCTACTAACTGAGCAAGATCATTGTATACAAAAAGGGGTAGAATAGAGGAAAAACTATTCACATGATCTTAAGCCCGAACATTGAAACCTTTGTTTTAATACAGAAATTTCATCAAGATTTGTTTAGCTACTAAACTAAAATGTTTAGAATGCGTATCAAGAAACTACTAAAAAAATTCCTACTGTCTACAGGCTAGTTGGTATTGGTGTTTTAAATAATTGTAAGGCCTATTGAGTTTCATCACTTCATAATGTAGATTTTCATATTACTGAGAAATTGAAGCCTAATAATAGATGTGGATGTTTGTTTCAAGAATTTACGCACAGGCAGTTAGATAACGAATTTTATATCATTTCAAATATATCACCTTAGATAGTCTCAAAAAGATGCCAAGAACCCAATTGTGGTCATATAAAACTAGTGAGAGTTCAATTTTATGATCTGAATTAGAACATTACTTAGGGTAAACATGAGCATATATATAGTACAGATGTTAATCTAATAGATACCAATAATCTTCGACATAACAGCCAAAACCAACAAGTAACATTAAACAGACCACAAACGGAAACAGACCATAAACCTCTGGTAGATAATGTACATATTTTAGAGGTAAATGAGAACACCACATAAGAATATTGTAATATGTAATGTAGCATTGACTTGAGAGATTAGGCAAATGGAGGGATAGATGGAAAATGTTAAATTGTCAATGTTTATGATAAGGTGAAGTAAATTAATGTCATATGTTTTGCTAATAAACTGACCGAAAAGGTTTGGTATATTATGTGAATGGTAGAAGAACCATTTACTCTGTATTGCCCTATGCGAGTATTAGGAATAAGGATTGACCTACCTAAAGGGTACACAATAATACCCGAAAGGATATAGAAGACAATCAAAGGTATTATTAAAGTATCCAAACACAATGATAAACCCACACAAATACAATATCACAAGCATATTCAGCTTCTATAAGATTTTCGGGTACATACATGTTTAAGCAGCAGCAGTACAAAAACATGTTCAACCAGATATGAACAGAAACACTGCCTTCGATTGTAGACAGAAAGACAAAGTGGTTCGTCCCAGGGGTCACATAAGATCCTGAAAACGGACGCCGAAATTATGTCGTTGGAGAATACCAACTATTGCCTACAAAAGTGAAAGAGGGGGGGATAGAAGAAAGTAAAGAGGAACTTGGGGGTATTTTACATTCACAGTCATCGTTCCAATCTATGATCATATCATTAATTCGAAAAGAAAGAAAAACCCCATCTTTCCTTACTAGCTCTCCAGTCGAATCGGAGAACACTTCTAAAGATGACGTGTGAATAACCACTTTTCTAAGCACCATGAAGGCTAATCACTAAAGACATGATGAAGTGAAGGAATAAGCAATCACTAATTCGTAGGAAATACTAAATCCTTAAAGCAATTTACCACATAATGTGAAAATTTACAGCAAGGGTGTTTATAACATAGTCTACATGATGCAAGTGGGAACTCTATTATAGTTTAACTAGATTATTTTCCCGCGTAATACGCGAGATAAATATATTAACTTTTTATAAAGAGATAAGTGCCTATAAATGCAGTCAACAAATGCTCAAAAGTTATTGTGTGCACGAACTCTAGGTCAACTTTATTGTGTTCACGAAACTTGAAGTTTTGGTTGTTGTGAACATAAAACGGGATTATGACTATGTTGGACTGGTTACTTTCACGTTGACCCGTTAACTGCTTACGTGACATGCACACAATAACTTTTTCGGTTTATTTAATGCATACAATTAAAAAAAAAGATTATTTTTTTTTCAAACTCGCCGGAAACTACAAATACTCGCCGGAAAACTTAAAAATCCGATTAAACCTTCGTTTCTTCGAATTAGACCACGAAATTCGCACCAAAATACTCAAAAATCAGCCGCGAACAAACCCTCAACAAAAGTTAAACCGATTGAAACTCGTCGGAAAATTCACCAACTCGCCGGAAAAAGTAAAATCGTCATAACTTTGTTGTTTATTCGAGTTTCGACTTGAAACCAACACCAAACTGCTCAAAATTGTTGTCTGAAACTCGAAGAAACAAAAAAGTTATGGTGATTTTAAATTTTCCGGCAAGTTGATGAATTATCCGGCGAGTCTCAATTGGTTTAACTTTTGCCGAGGGTTTGTCCGCGGCTGATTTTTGAGTATTTTGGTGCCAATTTCATGGTCTAATTCGAAGAAACGAAGGTTTAATCGAATTTTTAAGTTTTCCGGCGAGTATTTGCAGTTTCCGACGAGTTTGAAAAAAAATAATCTGTTTTTTTAATTGTGTGTATAAACTAATTCCAAAAAGTTATTGTGTGCATAAATTAATCCCAAAAAGTTATTGTGTGCATGTCACGTAAGCAGTCATTGGGTCAACGTGAAAGTGGTGACCGACTAACTTTTGACCCGGTCACTTTTGCATGCTATAGGATTATTGAACAAGTTTCCTGAATAAAATAAAGCTGACCTAAAGTTCGTGCACACAATAACTTTTGAGCATTAGTTGACTGCAATTTTGGATACTTATCCCTAAAAAACATAATTAATAATTATATATAAGATATTTATATTTATAAAGTTGATGATATTATTATTATTCAAAAAATATTTTGTATTGGCTACGATTAATAGAAAAAAATAAAAATACAGATAGATAGTTTTAACTAAGACAATATAGTTAATAAAAATAAATAAAATAATTCAATAAACAAAAGGTATGTCAAACAAATAAAATTTCAATATGATTGGTATAAATTAATAAAATCTAACATATTAAATGTTAATCATTTGTATTTAAAGTGTATAACAACACTTTAATGCATTAAAATTGAATAAAACTAACATTTTATATATTAGAAAATGTTAAATTAAACCTTTAATATTTAATTTAACGTGGATAAAAAACATTATTTCTTTCCATATTAAAAATTTTAACCCCGATAAGTGTATAACTATTTAATCCGCTAGAATGAAATCCCTTAAAACTTCGTTTTGCAAAATCTTTATATTTTATATATATATCTCAAGTGTATCATCATCATATTATTCATCCAACGAAAATATTTATATTTATATGGACGTTTAGTAAATAGTTCAATAACAAAAAATATATCAAACAAATAAATTTTCAGTTTGAATGTTATAAATTAATAAAATCTAACATATTGGATGTTACTTATCATTATTTAAAGTGTATACCACCACTCTAATCTCTAAAGCATTGAAACCGAATAAAGGTAACATTTTATATTTTAGAATATGCTAAATGAAACTTTTAGGACTTGTGCATAAAAATAATTATACAATTCCATATTAAAATTTTACCTATAACTATTTAATTCACTTTAACAAAATCTCTTAAAACTTTATTTAGCAAAATTCATATATATTTTTTCATATCACCTTATATGCCTTAAATTTACAGGTAAGTGGGATATGTTGAATGTATACAAATACATCAATTATTGATACATAAGTAACTATTTATAACAAAAATTTACATATCTTGGTTTGAATATAAGTTTTATATACGTGTACATGTGTAATTCACTTTTCATGGTTTTTGCAACTAATATAGCCTTTATTAAATTTTTGTAATGATCATGGAAATCTATGTGTACATAACATGTTAATTGTGTTGATTATACCCAATCTATTTATGTGTATATCTCTACTATCTAATAAAAGAAATCACCCCCTTCTCTAATAAATTTTTTCTGCCTTTAAAATTACTTATTTACCCTTAGACTTACCTTTTTTGTTTTTTTTTTCCTTTCTTTTTTAATATTTCACTATTTATGAGAAAGACATTACTAATGGTCAACATCCTCACATGCCACAACAAATTGGCCATTAAATTCATTCATTCATTTCCTACGCCTACGTACAAAATATTTAGAATATAATATATTGTTTTACACTTTACTTTTTACTTTTTAATTAGTCTTCATAATCATTTTGATTACGTAATACGAGTAATAATATAATCTATATCTATATCTATACTCCCTACTTAAACAAATCCCCCCTGTTAATTATTTTATGTCTTTGAAATACCTTATTTGCCCTTTGATATTTTTTATTCCCATAATACCCTTTCCACCCTAAAATCAGTCAAGCTACTGTCCCTCTTTTGTAACCCGCAATTTTGTTGACGCTTATGTAACATCCCAGTATTTTAAGGTAATAGAAAATTAACTTTTTCTTTTATAATTTTGACATTAAATTAATTTCCTAGTATTTTGTTTTGAGTTAAGGGGTTATTTTAGTTGGAACTTTAGTGGCTAGCGGGTATTTTACCCACAAAATACAATAGGGGACGTGGCTAGCAGAGAGAAAAGTCAGCCACTAAGTTGATGATTCATGTTTTCCCACTCAAGCTTTTTTCTCTTCTAACTACTCCATTTTCTCAAAATCCTTCCATGGTTCATGCAATAGAAACTCAAACTGAAGAAGTTTAATCTTAAAAGCAATAACAATAATCATCTCCTATTGTGTTAGAATTAAAATTTTGGGGCTTTCTTGGAGGTAGTGGTGACCGATTCTTTAAAGAAGAAAAAGAGAAAGAATTCCAATTTGAAAACCCAAATTCTTTGTTTCCCATTCTTGAGGTATAGATTTCATAACCTTAGTTTGATTTGTCCTTTAAAATTAGGGTTCTTAGCCTTGGAGTTGGAGTTTTTGCTATTGGGGTATTCAAGTAAAACTCTAACTAAATTTGAATGATATATGGATTATTGATTGAAAGAATTTGTTGTTAGTGAGAATCCCCTTTGGTAAGAATCTCATGGTGGTTGGCTAGTGTTTATAAAATAAAGCTTTATTTTGAGAAATTGAAGATTTGTTGGAAAGTGTTTAGTAGCCAAACACCATAATCTTAGAGTTGTTGAATGTAAGTAGTTGAGTCATGGAACTCATAGATGATATGTGATTACTCTTGTATAGGTGTTGAAGATTAAATTGTTGATCTTGTAGCCTTGTTGTGTCAACTAGCCAAGTTTAAGGTGAGTGTATATGCATATAATCATGTTATTGTTACTAGAGGTCATAGGTGGGTAAATTCCTATGACCCATTTGATAGTTGTTTTGTTAGAACTAGTAGGTGGGTAAATTCCTACTAGTCAAGTTGTTTGCAAGAGCTAGTAGGTGGGTAAATTCCTACTAGCCAAACTTTCCATGGCCATGTTGAAAATGAATGTATGTTGTTTGAAGTGTATGAAAAGGCTAGCTTGCTAGGCTTATATGGTGCTTGATGCACAAAGTTGAAATGACATGATTATGATTATATGTGTATGCATTCACTAAGCGTTGCTTATGTTTTAGTTGTTTAACTCTCTTATAGGAGTTGGTAGTAGCAAAGGTAAAGAAGTGATCGAGTGAAGTTAGAATTTGGAAGCTCTTGCCATTTGGAAGGTTGGCATTTTGGATAATTTGGGTAGATGGTCCCTTTTGATATCCATTGGCTTTCGATACATGTTCTTTGGTCAAATTATTTTTGGATGAACTCCTGAAAGGTTGTAGTTGCGTTGGAAACTTTAGTAATGGTAGAATTTGTAACTAACTTGACAATTACCCAAGTAGGGTTATTGACCCGCTTGTGAAATTTTGTAGTCAAAAGTCTTGTTAAAAGGAATGATTTCAATGTATGGGTGACTTATGCTCTAAAGGTCATGTTTTGGTATTCGGAAATGTTGAAGTTGTAATGGTGTTTTGGTTTAACATTTAGAGTTAAGTGCGGGAAAACCTGATTTTGAACAAGTGGTTTGTTGCAGGTAGCCCCCACTGCGCCGCAGTGGGAGCCTGCTTTAGCTCACTGCGCCGCAGTGGGCTTTGGTTAATGTTAGCCGAGATATATCACTGCGCCGCAGTGAGTGTGTCCTGCCTCACTGCGCCGTAGTGAGCTTTCTTTCACTTTTGGCAGAGATTTCCACTGCGCCGCAGTGGACACCAAAAAAAAAAAAAATTTATTCGTTTTTGTTTAAAGAGGTTTGAGTCCTTACATTTTTGGTATCAGAGCCATGGTTCAAGGGATTTAGGTTTTGATCTTTTAGTTAAGATGCCTAGACTTGAACCATAGGAAAATTTGACTTTGACTTTGACCTTAGGTTTGAATGTTTTATGTTTGAGAGTTGAAGTGTTTCGTAAGATTGGTTTAAAATGAAATAGTTTATGATAGTAATAGAGCCGGCCTATTATCGATCATAAGCTATTATGTTTTAAGTTAAACTTACCAAATACGGAAATGACCGGACATGGAGGTTTGGGGGGTTGCTACAGATCAATTAGTGAATGAAGTGTGTTATTGATAAGCTTCTCGAATTGTGTAGTATGGCTTCATCTCAAGATGAAGACGGATCGAGTCACGGCAAGAACAAAAGTGTGTCGATTGAGGAACTTAGTCATGATTTTATTAGTGAACAAATCGGAAAAGCTTTGGAGAACTTCTCTCCCTTTATCGTTAAAAAGTTAAACGAGACCCTTGAGGGCGCAATGAGTGATTCGATTGCGATCAAGATAAGAGAAGAAGTTACATCCGCGGTACAAGAGGAGTTTGATAAACGATTTCCGAAGGAAAAAGTACCGGAAAATCAAGACGCTGAGGAACGTCCGAGGCCTAAGAATAAGAAGCCTTATGATCTTAAGAGCTTCACCATTGCTAACCCGCCCAAATACAATGGGGATCCTGACCCGATTGTGAGCACAAGGTGGGTGAATGAGGTTGAAGGAGTAATCGTTATCGTTGGACCGATCAAAAATATAAACTAAATACCACTAATTAGTTAGGGTAAGTCGAATATCGTTCCACAGGGAATCACAGGAAAGTGTTAAACAAGTTTACAAAGTTAATTAATCTAGGCATAAACTTAAAATCGATTGATTGATTGATTTAGTTAAAACTGAAAATGATTATTAACTTAACACAATAATTCAATTAAACAAGATAGACCATTCTCATGCTCCCAATTATGTTTTCAAATATGTAATCTAACTTATACTCATTGGAAACCACATAGACATAATTCGTTATAACGTTTGGATTGAATGAATTCAAGAACTAGACTAATCGGTTGTGATGATTCACGATAACGAAAACCGGGGAATTGACACAACTAGACTTCTAATTCATTAAAATAAACTATAAGTTCATAAGAGATTCATTCAATAATCAATGATCAATTAACAAGTTAAAACCAAATGATAGATGAATTTCATTCAAGTCATGAACAAATAATCATTCAAACAATCCAAACAACATTAGATGTAAAAGACTAATAAAGAATTAAACATCTAATCCAACATGAGTATGAGAAAGATTGAACATAAATGGCTTACATAATTGTTCACATGAGAATGATCAATAGAAAACCTAGCCTATCATCTTCATCATTGAATCTTCAATTTGAATTGTCATCTTCATGAATTGGTGATTTGATGATGATTTTGGGGTCTTCTCTATGTTAGGAACTGTTATTGTGAGTGAATTTTATGAATGGTCACTTCCCAAGTCGTCAATTGAATTGTATATAACTGAAAGTTAATTAAAACCATAAAAATCGGGTTTCTGATCTGCAACTGGCGTAACCTACTACCCCCCTGGGCGTAAGTTACGCCCCTTGGATTTTCAACTGGCGTAACCTACTGCCAAGTTTGGCGTAAGTTACGCCCTTTGTAATTTCAGAATTCCAGATTTTTGCTTCTTGATTCCTTGACTCGTTTCTTGATTCAATTAGCTCCATTTCATCACCTAGTGCCTGAAACACTTAACAAACATAAAGATACCCCTAATCGTCTATTAAGCTTCACAAAACAACTTGATTTTACATCTTAAAATCATGCATTCTAGGCGTTTATCAAGGAGCCTTTCGCATCACAAAGGCTCCACCGGAAGATAAGACCTTGTATGGGTCAAGCTTGTTGTGTGATAGGGCTAAGCTATGGTGGGATGGAGAGATTGTTAAAAGGGGTGAGGATGCAACGGTGGGTATGGAATGGGCTGATTTCAAAGTGGCCTTCTTTAAAGAATTTCGATCAGAAGCCGATGTGACTAGGCTTAGAAGCGAGTTTATGAATGACTCGCAAGGCACTTTGAATGTAAACGAGTTTCGGGTACAATTTCTGGACAAAGCTCAATTTTGTCCGGAATATTTGAAAGACGATCGGTTGTTAAAGGAGCATTTTTATCGCAAACTTCGCAAGAGCATTCGTGAGAGGATTACATTACTTCAAATCGAATCGTTTACACAATTGGTTGATGTGGCTAGGTGGCATGAGGTTGAGCAAGGTATGCCGGATGATGAGACCTCCAAGAGAAAGACGGAACAAAGTAACTCTCCAAACAAGAAGTTCCGGTCTAGTGGTAGTTCGGGGGGTGGTTCGAATAGGAAGAACATTCCCACTTTCAACAATTGTGGGAAACATCATTCCGGAGTTTGTTTATTACCGTCTAAGAAAGGATGCTTCAATTGTGGCCAACCGGGTCACATTAGCCGAGATTGTAAATTCTCTCCAAACAAACCTACCGTGTGTTTCAAATGCTTTGACGAGGGACACATGAAGAGTGCTTGCCCATTGTTAACGGAGGAGGAAAGGCAAGCCGAAATAAGAAAGGTTAATGAAAGAAAATTTGCGAAACAAGGGGGGAATCCGAGGGGAAGATCGTTCCAAATCACGGTAGCTCAAGCCAAAGAGTCCACCGATGTCGTGTCAGGTACCTTTCTAGTCCATGACACCCCCGCTAAGATTTTATTTGATTCCGGAGCAAATCGTTCTTTTGTTGCTACTCGATTCACTAAATGCATTCCTTTACAATTGTCTTTTCTTGAACCTCCTTTATTGGTTGAAGTAGCGGGTGATCAAACTTACATGATTAAGAATGTGTATCTAGGTTGTAGTCTAACCATCAATTTCGAAATTTTCAAAGCTAATCTTATTCCTATGGGTTTGGGAGAATTTGATGTGATTTTGGGTATGGACTGGCTTGGCCAGCATAAGGCAAATATTTGTTGTACCGACAAAAGTGTTCACCTAAAAACTCCTAACGGTAGGGATATGGTCATTTACGGTGAAAGAAATCAAGACCCATTGCCTTTATGCACCTTTGCTCGAGCCCGCCGACTTATCTCTCGAGGGTGCAAAGCTTTTCTAGCTCATGTTGTTGATTCCAATAAGGAATCTAAATCAATGTCTGAAATTCCTATCGTGAATGAGTTTGTAGATGTTTTCCCCGATGATTTATCAGGTCTTCTTCCCGAAAGACAAATTGATTTCAAAATTGACCTCATTCCGGGTGCTACACCTATTGCCAAGGCTCCTTATCGCCTCGCTCCAACTGAGATGCGAGAAATGATGGATCAAATCCAAGAACTACTTGATAAGGGTTTCATTCGCCCAAGTAGTTCACCATGGGGTGCTCCTGTCTTGTTTGTTAAGAAGAAGGACGGTAGTTTACGGATGTGCATTGATTATCGTGAACTCAATAAGGTACTATTAAAAACAAGTACCCTTTGCCACGTATTGATGATCTTTTTGAGCAACTTCAAGGAGCTTCTTATTTCTCAAAGATTGATCTTCGATCAGGGTACCATCAACTTAAAATTTGTGAAGAAGATATCCCAAAAACCGCATTTAGGACTCGATATGGTCATTATGAATTCATGGTCATGCCTTTTGGGTTGACTAATGCTCTGGCGGCCTTCATGGATCTTATGAATCGTGTATGTCGTCCTTTCCTTGATAAATCCGTTATCGTTTTTATTGACGACATTTTGATCTATTCGAAGTGTCCATCCGATCATGAGAAACATCTTCGTGAAGTCCTGGAGACCCTTCGCCATAAGAAGCTTTTTGCTAAATTCTCGAAATGTGAATTTTGGTTGCGGGAAGTGCAATTTCTCGGTCATGTTGTTAATCAAGATGGAATTAAAGTCAATCCGTCGAAATAAGTGCCATCATGAAGTGGGAATCTCCTAAGTCCCCGACGGAAATCCGTAGCTTTCTGGGTTTGGCGGGTTATTACCGTCGATTCATTCAAGATTTTTCGAAGTTGGCTTCACCTCTTACAAAATTGACTCGAAAGAACGTGAAGTTTGATTGGAAAAGTGAACAAGAAGGTGCATTTCAAACACTAAAGGAAAAGTTGAGGCAAGCGCCTATTCTCACCTTGCCAGATGGAATTGAAGATTTCTCGGTGTATTGTGATGCCTCGTTCAATGGTCTTGGTTGTGTCCTTATGCAAAAGGGGCAAGTTATCGCTTATGCATCAAGACAATTAAAAACCCATGAGAAGTCCTATCCCGTCCATGATTTGGAACTTGCAGCGGTTGTCTTTGCATTGAAGATTTGGCGTCATTACTTGTATGGCGTTAAATTCTCCATTTATTCGGATCATAAAAGTCTTAAGTATTTCTTTGAACAACGTGATCTTAATAATCGTCAACGGAGGTGGTTAGACTTATTGAAGGATTACGATTGTGAAATTTTGTATCACCCCGGGAAGGCCAATGTAGTAGCCTACGCCTTGAGTAGAAAAGGCTCTCATTTTTCAATTCGTGTTTCACCTCTTTGGGTAATGCTTACAAACGATTTCTTCGAACGAATCAGGGAAGCTCAAGAAGAAGCTTTGAAACGCGACCCCAAGCAAGAGAGAATTAAGGGGCAATTGCAACATCTCTCTAAAGACTCTCGTGGTCTCATGGTTCGTTATAGGAGAATTTGGATTCCTTTCTCGTGTACGACGAAGGAAATTCTTCTTGATGAAGCACATAAGTCCAAATATTCTATCCACCCCGGCACAACGAAAATGTATCAAGATTTGAAAGCCGATTATTGGTGGCCGGGCATGAAACGTGACATTGTCAAGTATGTGGAAAAGTGTTTGACTTGTCTACAAGTTAAGGCGGAGCATCAAAAGCCATATGGGAAGCTTCAACCACTTGATATACCACAATGGAAATGGGAGCATTTGACTATGGACTTTATTACTAAACTCCCCAAGACGCCCAAACATCAATTTGATTCCATTTGGGTGGTTGTAGATCGGTTAACGAAAAGTGCCTTGTTTTTGCCCATCCGTGAGTCATCATCTTCCGAAGTCCTATCCGATATATATGTGAAAGAAGTTGTAGCTCGGCATGGCATCCCCGTCTCTATTGTTTTGGATAGAGATACTCGATTTACCTCCCGTTTTTGGAGGAAGTTTCATGAAGATATGGGTACTAAGTTACATTTTAGTACTGCATACCACCCGCAAACGGATGGTCAAAGTGAAAGAACCATCCAAACATTGGAAGATATGTTACGAGCATGCATTATTGATTTTGGAGGACCATGGGATGCATACTTACCTTTGGCGGAATTTTCGTACAATAATAGCTACCATTCTAGCATTAAGATGCCACCATACGAAATGCTTTATGGTAGAAGATGTCGGACTCCCATTTGTTGGGGAGAAGTGGGAAAACGGGAATTAGGAAGAACTGATGTCGTTCTTGAAACTACGCAAAAGATAGACGAGATTCGTGAGAGACTTAAGGCGGCTCAATATAGACAAAGGTCGTATGCCCGATGTTAGAAGAAGGCCCATTGAGTTTGAGGTTGGTGATTGATGTGACTAATTTATACCCATTACCCACATCATTATTGGCCATTTATTTATATGTTTTAAGTCTACTTTGTGTGCATTTGGCGCGTTTATGGTGTTTGTTAGTAGTTTCAGGCGCTTAGCAGGTTACGTAGTCATTTGGCTCACATTTGGAAGACTATTGGCTAATACAATAATTCATGAAGTCGAGAGTTGATTTATGCAAAAGAAATGATGAAAGTGGCGAGTTGAAAGTTGAAAACGAGGTGGTTGAAGTCTTTGTGTCCACTGCGACGCAGTGGAAATGCACATTTGCCGACTGCGCCGCAGTGGTTATTCATGCACGAGTGACTTTTGTCCAGTGAGATTTGGCTGCGCAGCAGTGGTCGTAATCGAGGATCACTGCGCCGCAGTGATCAAGCAAGTCAACAGAGACAAGTCGTAGGGCACGACTGCGCCGCAGTGGTGGGTGTGTACGAGCCCACTGCGCCGCAGTCACCCATTTTGCACGCAAAGATTTGGCAGAGATATTTGGCTGCGCCGTAGTGGATGGCATGCACGATCCCACTGCGCCGCAGTCATCCATGTTGCATACGAAGGGAATTCCAGTGATATTTGGCTGCGACGCAGTGGAGGCCTTCACATGACCACTGCGCCGCAGTGGGAGGCTGGTCAACAAAAGTCAACGGCCGACTTAAAGCCTTATTTTTCAAGAGGTATAAATATAAACCCTAGGCACGAATTTCGAGGCATTCAAACTCTTTCTAGGAGCTGCTCTATCAGGATTCTTCTTTCTCCAATCAAGTGTTTCACTTAGGCGGACTCATTGAAGATATTACGGGCACCCATCTAGATCGTATCTACATTATTGTCTTGCAAATTATTTTCTTCAAACAATTGGTACTTCATGTTTCTTTTCCGTTTCTTTGATTATTGTGAATTGATCATGAGTGGCTAACTGTTTAATCATCCACCTTGATGAAACTAGACGGATAATGTGATTGCTATATTTTTAATTTTAAAGGGTTTATTTAATTATCGTTGTTCCGTGATCTTGATGGTTTTAATTCTTTTCATTTAATTAAAATCGATATTGGTTGCATATGATTCTTCGTTGGTGGTACCAGTCGAATGTGTATGTGATTTTAAAACGGTTACTTGTCTATAAGTAATTATCACTAGTTCATGGTATGATAGTGAATATCATTTTAAGTAAGGATTAAATTTGTCAATGTGATTGATATCGGTTGGTGGTACCACGTTATTGTCACATAGGTTCAACTGATAATTTGATAAGTAGATAAAAACTGATTGTTAGAAGAATTGTCTTGGTCTTGGTGGTACCGGCTTGGGTAATTAGACTAGTCAGGTGGATCGATAAATTATTCATGGATGGTGGTACCACGTGAATAGTTTAGTCTTGTCACGACTACTTTTCAAACTCTTAAGAATTTGTTCCTCATCAAATGCAATCACATTTGAAGTCAAGGGAAATCAAGGTGGATGACTTTTAATTATTTTGTCTGAATCTTTCTTCAATTTTATGCAATCAATTGGCAAATCAATTTGTTTAATTGTCAAAGGGAAATTCGAGCAATACCTGTTTTCCAAACCATTTAACAAGCAATTAATCATTTCACAGTCCCTGAGAACGAACTCAGACTTACCTCTTTGCTATATTACAAACGATCGGGTCCACTGCCCGTGAGTGCGTAATAGTTAGTTCTTTGGTAGTTTTAGTTTACAAATATTAAAGCTCGATTTGGCACATCAGTGATCGAGTTATGTTAAAGGTATCTCCATGGAAGGGTTTGCTACGATTTCGCAAACGTGGAAAGTTGAGTCCACGATTCATTGGCCCGTTTCGGATTTTTGCACGAGTTGGCAAAGTGGCTTACCAATTGGAGTTACCTGAAGAGTTATCTCATATTCATAACACTTTTCATGCTTCACAACTCCGAAAATGTCTTGTCGATGATGCAACGTGTGTTCCATTGAAAGAAATTGAACTAGACAAAAAGCTAACTTACGTTGAGGAACCGGTGGCGATTGTTGAAGAAGAATTGAGAAAGATAAGCAATAAGACGGTACGAACGTTCAAGGTACAATGGAAGCATCATAAGAACTCCGAGTATACGTGGGAAACGGAGCATGACATGTTGGTTTACTACCCGTCTTTGCACATGGTATGGATCACGGGGACGTGATAGATTCTAGGTGGGGGAGATTTGTAACATCCCAGTATTTTAAGGTAATAGAAAATTAACTTTTCTTTTGTAGTTTTGACATTAAATTAATTTCCTAGTATTTTGTTTTGAGTTAAGGGGTTATTTTAGTTGGAACTTTAGTGGCTAGCGGGTATTTTACCCACAAAATACAATAGGGGACGTGGCTAGCAGAGAGAAAAGCCAGCCACTAAGTTGATGATTCATGTTTTCCTACTCAAGCTCTTTTCTCTTCTAACTACTCCATTTTCTCAAAATCCTTCCATGGTTCATGCAATAGAAACTCAAATTGAAGAAGTTTAATCTTAAAAGCAATAACAATAATCATCTCCTATTGTGTTAGAATTGAAATTTTGGGGCTTTCTTGGAGGTGGTGGTGACCGATTCTTTAAAGAAGAAAAAGAGGAAGAATTCCAATTTGAAAACCCAAATTCTTTGTTTCCCATTCTTGAGGTATAGATTTCATAACCTTAGTTTGATTTGTCCTTTAAAATTAGGGTTCTTAGGCTTGGAGTTGGGGTTTTTGCTATTGGGGTATTCAAGTAAAACTCTAACTAAATTTGAATGATATATGGATTATTGATTGAAAGAATTTGTTGTTAGTGAGAATCCCCTTTGGTAAGAATCTCATGGTGGTTGGCTAGTGTTTATAAAATAAAGCTTTATTTTGAGAAATTGAAGATTTGTTGGAAAGTGTTTAGTAGCCAAACACCATAATCTTAGAATTGTTGAATGTAAGTAGTTGAGTCATGGAACTCATAGATGATATGTGATTACTCTTGTATAGGTGTTGAAGATTAAATTGTTGATCTTGTAGCCTTGTTGTGTCAACTAGCCAAGTTTAAGGTATATGCATATAATCATGTTATTGTTACTAGAGGTCATAGGTAGGTAAATTCCTATGACCCATTTGATAGTTGTTTGCAAGAGCTAGTAGGTGGGTAAATTCCTACTAGCCAAACTTTCCATGGCCATGTTGAAAATGAATGTATGTTGTTTGAAGTGTATGAAAAGTCTAGCTTGCTAGGCTTATATGGTGCTTGATGCACAAAGTTGAAATGACATGATTATGATTATATGTGTATGCATTCACTAAGCGTTGCTTATGTTTTAGTTGTTTAACTCTCTTATAGGAGTTGGTAGTAGCAAAGGTAAAGAAGTGATCGAGTGAAGTTAGAATTTGGAAGCTCTTGCCATTTGGAAGGTTGGCATTTTGGATAATTTGGGTAGATGGTCCCTTTTGATATCCATTGGCTTTCGATACATGTTCTTTGGTCAAATTATTTTTGGATGAACTCCTGAAAGGTTGTAGTTGCGTTGGAAACTTTAGTAATGGTAGAATTTGTAACTAACTTGACAATTACCCAAGTAGGGTTATTGACCCGCTTGTGAAATTTTGTAGTCAAAAGTCTTGTTAAAAGGAATGATTTCAATGTATGGGTGACTTATGCTCTAAAGGTCATGTTTTGGTATTCGGAAATGTTGAAGTTGTAATGGTGTTTTGGTTTAACATTTAGAGTTAAGTGCGGGAAAACCTGATTTTGAACAAGTGGTTTGCTGCAGGTAGCCCCCACTGCGCCGCAGTGGGAGCCTGCTTTAGCTCACTGCGCCGTAGTGGGCTTTGGTTAATGTTAGCCGGGATATATCACTGCGCCGTAGTGAGTGTGTCCTGCCTCACTGCGCCGCAGTGAGCTTTCTTTCACTTTTGGCAGAGAATTTCCACTGCGCCGCAGTGGAGGTGTCTCGCCTCACTGCGCCGCAGTGGACACACAAAAAAAAAAAAAAAAATTTATTCGTTTTTGTTTAAAGAGGTTTGAGTCCTTACAGCTTACATGAAAATTACTACCATCAATCGCTGTCACTTTCGCCCACCGCCGCAGTATACCGCCGTTGCATCGTGCGCGTATGTCATTGTTAAATATGAGATAATTAAATTTGATCCAACGGTTCTAAATAAAAGATAGAACTCATCGAAGGGTTCTTGTTTGTTTAGGAATGAATTTAACACCTTGTTATATATATATTGGTAGATACTAATTTTAGACCCGTGTGAAAACACCCCACTAAAGCGGAATATACGGGATGCACAGACAAGTACAAATGCACACAGTACAAGTTCAACACAGCCATTAAGATTAATCAAAGATCAGGAGAACAAAGTCATAACGAATCATAATTAAGTCTAGATCAGAAGTACGAATGTTATTACAGAATATAACTGAATCAAAATAGTCAAATTCATGGGACAGAACAATTGTCTCATAGAACAGTACTTGAGCTAGAATAGTAATAAGGCCTTCGTAGCTCCAGGACTTGTATGCACGAACCGTCACCAAAAGGATGAGCTTAGAACGGAAGACTCTTATGCTAAATATCTAGTACCTAGCCTGAAAAGCATGTAAGTTCAAAGGTCAACTACGAAAGTAGTTGGTGAGATTCACATAAAGTACTTTATAAATATACATAGTACGGGTATGTATAAAAGTCAAGTCATATAGTCTGTACGGCTGTCAAATGTACCTTGCTGTAATAACAATAGTTTAGAATCTGTAATGTACTTAATATGTATGTCTATTATTACTGCTAATCCGCTTGGCCATAACGAGCTATGATAAATCAGGGAACTCATGCAATCAGAAAGTATATATGAGTACGAACTAGGTCAGAACTGGTGACCAGAGCATGTGATCAGAACAAGTGATCAATAAGTCTAGGTAATATGCATTCTCCTGTCCTGAGGAGAATGAGGATGGGCCTACCCTAACAGCGCTGTCCATAATACCTACGGTCCATTCCCAGAACAGGTGGGAGATGAATTGATAGCAGTAAGTCTTAGGTCTCATACATAGACAATAAGTACATACAAGAATGTATTCAAGATCCTGCCCATTCAAGATCTAGAACACACATTTAGAAAATAAGTATCATAACGTAAATAGTCTGTCTGTACATAGTCGGTCTGAAAATAGTCTGTACATAATAGTCTGTCTGTCTTAAGATAGTACGTAGTACAGTCAAGAAAATATATATATAAGTCTGTATATATATAAGTACAAAATAGTTTTCATGCTTTTCAGTCCCCGATAAAGAACTTTAAAAATGTACGAAAGGGGAAATAAGTGAACTCACAGTGATCTGGTACAATATATAGAACTAGTACAGTGAACAAGTACAAAGATAGATAAGTATATCTATCGGGATCCAATTACGCCTTGCCGAACTCCTATGCACATAATAACCATATAGAAGTACACGTATTAGTCTAAGTGATTATTCAAATCACAAATGTCCTTGGTGAACTGATGATTTGGTCCTTTGAACATTTTGACTCAAAATAGTTTTAACTGAACTTCACGTACATGAACTGAACGAAAGTGAGCCTTAAGTCTGTTTGAACTGAACTTGAACGAATTTAGACTTTAAATTCGTTGGACTGAACTGAACGAATTTAGACTTTAAATTCGTTGGTCTAAACTGAACGAATTTAGACTTTAAATTCGTTGGACTGAACTGAACGAAGTTAGACATTAAGTTCGTTGGACTGAACAGAACGAAGTTAGACATTAAGTTCGTTGGACTGAACAGATCGAAGTTAGACATTAAGTTCGTTTAGCTAATTTCGTTTTGAACAAGATAAATTCGTTTGATGCAGCAGGCATACGGACATAACACTGAACTTAACAAAATCACGAGTTTTGAAGATTAAGACATGTTACGACCCAAATTTGATCACCAAAACAGTTACTAGACTTATTTAAACATAAACCCATTGTTCTTTAACACGTTTTTGACATCAAAAACGACCAAATCATCAAGAACATATAGTTGAAAAGTTTGAACTTAATTTGATCAAAATCACAAAATACGTTGTTGTTACCTCAAAGTCGGTTTCAGAAATATGTTTAGATGACTACAAGGAAGCTAATGATATCAACGATTCGATCTAACAATCACGAAATCAAAGAATTTCTTATGTGTGTGTTTCTTGGTGTGGTGAGTGTGTGGAGGTGATGAAGGTGGTGAAGAATAGAAATCTTTTTGGGTTTACACTTCTTTTTATACCTTACCATAAAAGTGAAATTTCACAACTACAAGGACCATTTTGCAATTAAATTGAGCTGAGCTCTTTTACGATCTTTTGATATTTGTGAACCGAACTTACTATATTATTGAATATAATCACAAACTCGTCGTTCAATATTAATATTTAGATCAATTTGAAGTTCACATAAGCACATAATGAACATCTAAAGTACGTCTATAACTCACATAAATTAGACTGTCTGACCGATTTAGTGGCATATGTACATTTTCAAGGACTTAAATAGAACATTTCTGGGACGGTTGTTACATCCTCCCCCACTTGGGCGATTTCGTCCTCGAAATTAAGAGTCTCGTCGGTCAAAAGATGAGGGTACTTCTTCTTAATGAAGTCCTCGCGTTCCCAGGTGTCATTGTACCCGTGTCTAGCACTCCAACGTACACGAACTAGGGGTACGCGGCTCTGTCTTGTCTGTTTAGCATCTTTGTCTACGATTTCGATAGGCTCTTCGGTGAACTCGAGCCCTTCGTCTATGTGAACATCCTTAACAGGAATGATGGTCGGGTCGTCAGCCATGCACTTCTTAAGATTGGATACGTGGAACGTGTCATGAACATTGCCGAGCTCTAACGGTAGTTCCAGCTTGTACGCTACTGGTCCTACACGTTTAATGATCTTATATGGTCCTATGTACCGAGGCGCCAACTTGCCTCTCTTGCCGAACCGGGCGGTACCTTTCCATGGGGAAACTTTCAAAAGAACTTTGTCGCCCACCTCGAACTCAAGAGGCTTACGGCGTTTGTCTGCATAGGATTTTTGTCTGTCTTGAGCTGCCTTAAGCTTTTCTTTGATAACAGCTATCTTGTCTATGGTGGTCTGTACAACTGGAAGCTTCATCCAACTCCTTTCACCGGCGTCTAGCCAACACAGTGGTGACCGGCATTTGCGACCATATAAGGCCTCGAACGGTGCACACTGAATACTCGTGTGATAGCTGTTATTGTACGAGAACTCGATCAACGGGAGATGTTTATCCCAACTCCCTCTAAACTCTAATGCACAAGAACGGAGCATGTCTTCCAGAGTCTGAATAGTGCGTTCGCTTTGCCCGTCTGACTGTGGGTGATAGGCGGTGCTCAGATTAAGTCTAGTACCTAACGCTTCTTGAAGTGACTGCCAAAAGTCGGACGTGAAGCGCGGGTCGCGGTCAGATACAATTGATAAAGGAACACCGTACTTAGTTACGATGTCATCTATATAGATCTCAGCAAGTCTCTCCAGTGAGTAGTCATCTCGGATAGGAAGAAAACGGGCTGATTTCGTCAGTCTGTCTACAATAACCCAAATGGAGTTATGGTTGTTCTTCGTACGAGGCAGTTTCATAATGAAGTCCATAGTAATGTCTTCCCACTTCCACACCGGGATTTCCAATTGCTTCAACAATCCAGAAGGTTTCTGATGTTCGATTTTGACTTTAGAACATGTCAGACATCCGCTGACGTACTCAAAGATCTCTCTCTTCATCCCAGGCCACCAATAATCTAGCTTCAAGTTCTTGTACATTTTGTCTGCGCCTGGATGAATCGAGTATTTAGAACGATGAGCTTCCTGCATGATGATCTCTCGAACACCATTAGCTGCAGGGATCCAAACTCGGTTCTTGAATTTTCTAACTCCATTATCATCGACTTCGAATTCCTGAGCGATGGGTCCTAACCGCTCAGCTTTTATACTGTCTTTCGATCTCAAGCCGAACTCTTGGCCTTTGATCACAAGTTGCCTCAAGTCTGTACGATTTGCCTCCTTAATAGATAAGATTTTGACTCGTTCTTTTCTGCTCAGCGCGTCGGCTACTACATTCGCCTTCCGGGATGATACTTGATTTCACAGTCATAGTCATTCAGCAATTCCACCCAACGCCTCTGTCTCATGTTCAGTTCTTTCTGGTTGAATACGTGCTGCAAGCTCTTGTGATCGGTAAAGATAGTACACTTGGTTCCGTATAAGTAGTGCCTCCAAATCTTCAAAGCGAACACAACTGCCCCAAGTTCTAGGTCGTGGGTGGTATAGTTCTTTTCGTGCACTTTGAGTTGTCTGGATGCATAGGCGATCACCTTGCTTCTTTGCATCAGTACACAGCCTAGACCTTGATGTGAGGCGTCACAGTACACCACAAAGTCTTCAGTGCCATCAGGTAAAGTTAGGACAGGTGCGTTACACAGTTTGTCCTTTAAGGTTTGGAATGCTTGTTCTTGCTGATCACCCCAAATGAAATCTCGAGTCTTTTGCGTCAATTGTGTCAAGGGTAGTGCGATCTTAGAAAAATTTTCGATGAAACGACGATAATAACCAGCTAATCCGAGGAAACTACGAACTTCAGTGGGAGTTATCGGGGCCTCCCATTTCTTGATGGCTTCAACCTTGGTCGGATCAACATGAATGCCCTCCTCGTTTACAATGTGACCTAAGAACTGTACTTGGCGAAGCCAGAATTCGCACTTTGAAAATTTGGCATATAACTCTTCTTTTCGTAGGAGTTGAAGAACAGAGCGTAAGTGTTGCTCATGGTCGGTCTTGTTTCGGGAGTAAACGAGAATATCGTCAATGAACACGATCACAAATTTGTCTAAGAATGGACGACAGACACGATTCATCAAGTCCATGAAAATAGCTGGAGCATTAGTCAGACCAAATGGCATAACGAGGAACTCGTAATGACCATAGCGAGTACGAAAAGCTGTCTTTGGGACATCACTATCTTGAACACGAATCTGGTGATAGCCCGATCGTAGATCGATCTTAGAAAAGTACGAGGCACCTTGCAATTGATCAAATAGTCGTCTATGCGAGGCAAAGGATACCGGTTCTTGATGGTTAGTTTGTTCAGTTCTCGATAATCTATGCACATTCTCATTGAGCCATCTTTCTTTTTAACGAACAAGATCGGTGCACCCCAAGGGGATGAACTGGGACGGATAAAGCCTTTGCTCACGAGTTCTTGTAATTGATTGGACAGTTCTTGCATTTCAGGAGGAGCTAGACGATATGGTGCTTTAGCGACAGGTGCTGCACCGGGAACAAGATCAATATTGAACTCGACTTGTCTCACAGGTGGTACACCTGGTAAATCGTCAGGAAAGACATCTGGAAAGTCCCGTACAATGGGGATGTCTTGAACTTTAAGTTCTTTAGCACTTTTGTCGATGACATGAGCTAAGTACACGAGATGGTCTTTCTTGTCTAAGTACTTGCGGAATTTCATGGCTGAGACGATCTTTAGCTCGTTCGTGGACTTATCGCCTTGCACTATCAGGATCTCACTGTTCTGGAGTGGTATATGAACTGTTTTCTCATGGCAACAAATAGTCGCGTGGTGTTTGGATAGCCAGTCCATTCCCACGATGATATCAAAACTACTAAGTTCAACAGGAATTAGGTCAATCGTAAAAGTCTTGTCTACTAAGACCAAGGAGCAGTCTAGAGCAATTTCATTAGTGCCATACCGTTGGCCATTAGCGTACTCTATCACATACTTATCATTTAGTCTGCCAGTGTTCATGTCAGTATTAGCTTTAAAGTCTAATGCAACAAAGCTACGTTCAGCACCGGAGTCAAATAGTGTTGAAGCGTAATGATCGTTCAGAAGAAAAGTACCTGTCACAACCCGTGGGTTCTGACGAGCTTCTTCAGCGTTCAGAGCGAAAACTCGAGCGTTAGCAGGGCCCTGTCGGTTTTGCTGATGCTGGCGGTTCTGGTTCTGCTGTCTTGGTCCGCGTGGATGAGCATCGCGCTGAACATGGGCGTTCCGAATCTGATTCTGATTTCTTTGAACTGGTGCAGGAGGTGGTGGAGGAAGTCTGTCATTCCTCATCTGAAGATTTCTGTTCACTGGCGGCGGGTTAGCTCTGATCATGTTTGTCGACACGACATTGCAGTATCTAGCCAAGTGCCCAATGCCTTGGCACTTGTAACAGGTGGGACAAGCACCAGTGTGGTGAAGATAGCACTGGGAACACTTAGGAGCGGTTCCAGAATACCTAGGCGGCTCAGGTGCTGTTGTCACAGCATAATTCTTCAAAATCTTCCCCTTCTTACTTGGGGGCTCAACTTTCTTCTCAACAACCTCTTCAGCTTTTCTCTTTCCTTTCTCCTCACTCTCCAACACATCTCCGGATCTGATGATGTCCTTGGTCAAAGTCTTAGCCAATACAGTGGCTCTGGACATAGTCTTAGGACCCTTGCTAGTGAGAGCACGACGAACTTCTGGGATCAAACCCCAGATAAAGCGATCAATCTTCTTCTCCTCAGTAGATGCTAGATGTGGTACAAGTCTGGCAAGCTCGTTGAACCTTAAGATATACTTCTCAATCTCCATTCCCTTCATCTTTAAGTCCCAAAACTCCTGCTCTAACTCTTGCAATGCATCCTTGGTGCAGAACTCAGCTCTCATCATCTTCTGGAGTTCTTCCCAAGTGTGAGCATATGCAGCCTTTCTGCCATCAGTAGAAACAACGCCAGTCCACCATGACCTGGCAGCACCATCGAACTGACTAGTGGCATGCTCAACCATCTTCTCCTCTGCAGTCTCTGTGTGATATAAAGCCTCCTCCATGTTCTCAAACCACATCAACAACTCCGAAGCTCCCTTTTCTCCGGTGTAAACTGGGGGTTTGCACTGAGTGAAGGTTCTGAATGAACAACCTCTGTTGCGGGTAACTCTGCCCTCAGCAGCAACTTTGGTGTTAATCTGACTGGCACCTTCAGAATCACTGTGCACTACTTGGTTCTGCTCTTGTTCTTCCTGCGTCTTCTTGGTGCCTTCAGTCAACGGGATCGCTAACATCTGAGCGACTTGAGTAGCAATGTTGGGTATCATCGCATTCATGCGGTTGGTGATAAGATCTGCCACATCTTCCAGAGTAAAGTTGATAGTAGTATTAGGTTGAGGCTCGGGCTCAACGACGGTCTCGGCAGTGGGTACGACTCTTGGCTTTCTCCCTCTCTTAGGTGGCATTCTTCCTTATGCCCCTAAAAGACAGAAATAAGAAATTGATTACGATTCATATACAATGATCATTGATAGCACGTTATAAAAATAAGAACAGTCGTCGGTCGTACGTCAAGGACCTATAATCGTATAAGCTCTAAGGCCTATAGATGATGTACTAGTACGTAAGTCTTTCAAGCACGGATGAACCCGAAGAGAACAAATGAACATGAACGATATTGAACAAAGTTCCTAATTGAGCTCTAAGAATTGGATGACACCCTCAATAACGCACCTTGAGGTCCTAGGTGCCTTTATCTTAGTTATATGTAGTTGATCAGGTTACATATAATTATGATAAAAGTACCTACTATTCAAACCGGTCATCAAAGGATCACCTCAGAGTGGAATCAAGTTATAGCTCAAGTTTTCCTTAGGGAAAAACTCGGTGTTCACTATAACCATGGGCTCTGATACCAACTGTAACACCCCGCTAAAGCGGAATATACGGGATGCACAGACAAGTACAAATGCACACAGTACAAGTTCAACACAGCCATTAAGATTAATCAAAGATCAGGAGAACAAAGTCATAACGAATCATAATTAAGTCTAGATCAGAAGTACGAATGTTATTACAGAATATAACTGAATCAAAATAGTCAAATTCATGGGACAGAACAATTGTCTCATAGAACAGTACTTGAGCTAGAATAGTAATAAGGCCTTCGTAGCTCCAGGACTTGTATGCACGAACCGTCACCAAAAGGATGAGCTTAGAACGGAAGACTCTTATGCTAAATATCTAGTACCTAGCCTGAAAAGCATGTAAGTTCAAAGGTCAACTACGAAAGTAGTTGGTGAGATTCACATAAAGTACTTTATAAATATACATAGTACGGGTATGTATAAAAGTCAAGTCATATAGTCTGTACGGCTGTCAAATGTACCTTGCTGTAATAACAATAGTTTAGAATCTGTAATGTACTTAATATGTATGTCTATTATTACTGCTAATCCGCTTGGCCATAACGAGCTATGATAAATCAGGGAACTCATGCAATCAGAAAGTATATGAGTACGAACTAGGTCAGAACTGGTGACCAGAGCATGTGATCAGAACAAGTGATCAATAAGTCTAGGTAATATGCATTCTCCTGTCCTGAGGAGAATGAGGATGGGCCTACCCTAACAGCGCTGTCCATAATACCTACGGTCCATTCCCAGAACAGGTGGGAGATGAATTGATAGCAGTAAGTCTTAGGTCTCATACATAGACAATAAGTACATACAAGAATGTATTCAAGATCCTGCCCATTCAAGATCTAGAACACACATTTAGAAAATAAGTATCATAACGTAAATAGTCTGTCTGTACATAGTCTGTCTGAAAATAGTCTGTACATAAATAGTCTGTCTGTCTTAAGATAGTACGTAGTACAGTCAAGAAAATATATATATAAGTCTGTATATATATATAAGTACAAAATAGTTTTCATGCTTTTCAGTCCCCGATAAAGAACTTTAAAAATGTACGAAAGGGGAAATAAGTGAACTCACAGTGATCTGGTACAATATATAGAACTAGTACAGTGAACAAGTACAAAGATAGATAAGTATATCTATCGGGATCCAATTACGCCTTGCCGAACTCCTATGCACATAATAACCATATAGAAGTACACGTATTAGTCTAAGTGATTATTCAAATCACAAATGTCCTTGGTGAACTGATGATTTGGTCCTTTGAACATTTTGACTCAAAATAGTTTTAACTGAACTTCACGTACATGAACTGAACGAAAGTGAGCCTTAAGTCTGTTTGAACTGAACTTGAACGAATTTAGACTTTAAATTCGTTGGACTGAACTGAACGAATTTAGACTTTAAATTCGTTGGTCTAAACTGAACGAATTTAGACTTTAAATTCGTTGGACTGAACTGAACGAAGTTAGACATTAAGTTCGTTGGACTGAACAGAACGAAGTTAGACATTAAGTTCGTTGGACTGAACAGAACGAAGTTAGACATTAAGTTCGTTTAGCTAATTTCGTTTTGAACAAGATAAATTCGTTTGATGCAGCAGGCATACGGACATAACACTGAACTTAACAAAATCACGAGTTTTGAAGATTAAGACATGTTACGACCCAAATTTGATCACCAAAACAGTTACTAGACTTATTTAAACATAAACCCATTGTTCTTTAACACGTTTTTGACATCAAAAACGACCAAATCATCAAGAACATATAGTTGAAAAGTTTGAACTTAATTTGATCAAAATCACAAAATACGTTGTTGTTACCTCAAAGTCGGTTTCAGAAATATGTTTAGATGACTACAAGGAAGCTAATGATATCAACGATTCGATCTAACAATCACGAAATCAAAGAATTTCTTATGTGTGTGTTTCTTGGTGTGGTGAGTGTGTGGAGGTGATGAAGGTGGTGAAGAATAGAAATCTTTTTGGGTTTACACTTCTTTTTATACCTTACCATAAAAGTGAAATTTCACAACTACAAGGACCATTTTGCAATTAAATTGAGCTGAGCTCTTTTACGATCTTTTGATATTTGTGAACCGAACTTACTATATTATTGAATATAATCACAAACTCGTCGTTCAATATTAATATTTAGATCAATTTGAAGTTCACATAAGCACATAATGAACATCTAAAGTACGTCTATAACTCACATAAATTAGACTGTCTGACCGATTTAGTGGCATATGTACATTTTCAAGGACTTAAATAAAACATTTCTGGGACGGTTGTTACAATCCTCAGTTAATCCATTAACTTGTAATAAAGCACAAATACACAAAGTTTATACAAAATATGCAGAGCTAAAGATAGCGCATTATGACACTTCAAGGTCAATTACTAACTGAGTAGGCTGAACCAACTTGCCTCTAAAACTCATGGTCATACAAAATAGATTCGTCACCACTTGTACGATAAAATGGCAGTCCAAGCCTTCCAATGAAACGTGCCAACTTATTGCAACTTGCATTTCTTCCGACTTCCTTCACAAAGTACCATGGTCCATGGATGATTTATTAACACCTGAGTTAAAGAAAAGAAGGAAACTGAATGAAGTACACATACTGATGATACCTGGTGTCCAGCATGCCCATCATCGACTGAATACATGGATGTTTTTAATACCCGAATGGCGTTAGCTTGGTCATCTTGGCATCTTTATTACATAAAATGTATTTAACTCAACTTAGTCATAACATTGGAGACTAACATAGGTAAGAAAAATGCAAAGATTAACCAGCAAAGGAAAAAAAAAACAATCACCATTGCTAATGCTTGAAAAGTTTCAAAGTGTAAAAAATATTGATCCAAATAAATATACACAAACTTTGATTTACTGTAAGATTGATCCAAATAAATACATAAAACAGAAGACATCTAATTGACATGCTAAAACTTCCCAACTACAATTCGTTCGAAATATTGGCAATTTTTAATCTGCATGAATACAGAATGTATATTTGAAATTTGGAATCTTGGAACGGCTAAAAGAATAGTATTAGAATCTTACCTCAATTTCTTGAAATAGCGATTACTACTTGGCACTTAAAATTGCAGCCGATCCTCAGCATCTCAAAGCTCTATTACAAAGAAGACAACTATTACACATCTAAATGCTATCTATGATTATACTTGACGAGACCCAGTTTAGATTGTACAGCTATACTAAAATATTGCCCATTTTGAACTTGTGCCCAACCTCCTTTTAGTGACATTAAACAAATAATGCACAAAGATCATCTCGTTATTTTATTCACATGTAAAAATTCATGGCAGGTTAAATAAGAACGTCATCCGTTATAGAAGAGCGAAAAAGAGATCATAGACTTACTTGTCGGGCCCTGCACCAAGATGAGATAAGTGAGGCAAATCCGGGAGCAAAATGACACCCACTATGTTGTTTCCTGCCACTGTAACCTCAAGGTGGTATGTGTGGTATGACTTCATTCCAAATCTTCCAAATAATATTCGTAATTACCTCCTCCTCTCATGCAACTTCGAAATACTCTGATTTAGTTCTAAATACTTTCTTATTATACATTCGACACGATATATAAGACTTTGTCAAGTCTTCTTCAAGTATCAAAATTGTACCAAGTACGACACTATCCATGAGCTCTACAAAACACGGTTATATCCATAATCAGAATGTTTGAAGACCTGTATACTTGTTCATTTTAGAATGTAGGGTAATGAGTATACCTCCTTTGGGGTCATTAGGTTCTTGAATCTCTTCATTGATATATAGTCGAGATCCATCCCTGTGCATTTGAACAGTGAGAACATACTGAATTATACACAGTAAAAGGTTTCAAATAATAAAACATATAAATAAAAGTAAATCTAGACATCAATTTGAAGAGCAGCAAGCATGGTATAATTTCTTTATAAAAATTATTATACATAAAGCTTTCAAATATTTACTTCCTCATCCATCGACCCATTAACCAACGCACCAGACCTTATTTATATTGCACCTGTAATTTGATTTCTAAAATAAGTACCATGGGTAGAGATTTTAAGAATGAAGTCAAGATACCAAGCAGAGTCAATCATCAGATATTAAAAACACAAACATTTAACTAATTGAGGGAACCTTTTCAAAAATCTATAGTATTATCAATTTAATGTGCTTATTGATATCAACCGCAACTATATATCTATCTTCCACTTCTTTTGCATCAAATCTCATGCATCTGACATCATCATGATAATATTATAAGGAATTATTAAAGAAAACATGTAAGACAATAGCTCAAATGATTGAAGTTAAAATCATACTAAAGTTTCTTTTGCCTCGGCCAAATGGTCATTCTCAAACGGGACAATGACAATAAGTACATTAACTACACTGAATCCAAAATGTACTGATATGAACGAATTAAATTCACCCTTGTTTTACCCATTACCCAACCCATCCATCTTTGAGATTCAGTTTATAAGAATACAGTCTATTAGATAAGAAAAAAGAAGCTGAAAATAAAGAGAATAAAAATTCAGTGGTGTAGACCTGAAGCTTTGACAACTCAAACGCAACTTCGGCTTCCCATTTCTAATTCCCTAACACATTATAACAATTAGAAAACCTGCAAATTATCATAACTAAAACAAATTATCATACTAAAAATACATATTATCATGCATGCAAACTTTGAAAACTTACATTTTCCTCATCGTGTTCACCCCAATACCTATTAAAAAAATAGGAAAAGACAAAAAAAAATAAAAAAAAAATAAATAACGACGAGCATGAGCTTGTTTAACATGAATCCCAATTTCAAAGATACTAAATTCTAAAACCAAAACTATTACAAAAAAAACCCCTAATTTCATGATGAATCTGATGATGGTGATAAATCAAATCTAGAGTTTTTGTTGTTTCCTGTTCAAAATCATAAAAGAAAGTAAAATAAGAAAATATTCTTTGTCTGTATTCTTTTTAGTGGTTCTCTCTCTCTATTAGGTCGAAAAAACAATTTTCCATCTACCAATTTCAGAATTTACAAACCGTAAAACAAAAACTCAAATATCATATACAAATTGAAGGTTGGTATTCTTGCAAAAAGATAACTTAATTAAACAACACTCTATATAAATAAAAGTCTATAATTTAAAAATAACATTGATGAAATATACCTCAACATTGACCTGTTGAATCTTAAATCCAATACCTCTTGTTCAATTTAAGTCATAAAGTGAGCAGTCAAATATAAAAAAGTGTCAATTTTCTGCAAAATCCAAAAAATACAATCACAAAGGATTTATATATTAAATCACATACAACCAATGAAAGTATTATATATATATATATATATATATATATGTATAAACTAAGTTGCAAATATATATAGAAAATATAGAACCAAGATGAACCTGTGATCAAGTTATGTAACTTAGGCATGGATTCTTTATCATAAAACCCGCCGTAGAAATAATGAAAAAGTGGAAAATGAATAGAGAGAAAGCATGGACAGAAAAAGGAGGAAAGATGTGAGACATCTCTTATGTAGTCTATATCATGATAATCCATATCTACTTCCTGCAACAAATTGTAAACCGAAAAAAATTAGCATTCACATGTTCATAGATTCAAGCAAGATCTACAATACTCATATAAGGAAAAAACCTTGAATTAAAGCTTAACTCATATACAAATATTGATGCCTGTATTTCGATATCCGGTATGATTCTCTAACATGAATATCTTAAAATTTGTCAATAAAATGAAAGAAAAAAATAAATCCATCAAAATTAATGATAAAAAAACTCAAATACCTCCTAAAGTATAATCGGTTCCATCTTTTTAATGTATCTTTACTATCATCCATCTTCATTTTCCAAGCTATCATCGATCAACAAAAATAGGATCTGCACTTTCAAAGAACAATCATATTATTCAAATTGGAAAATAAATTATTCAAATTAAACATATCTAGCTTTTGACTCACATATAACACCATCCTCATATTTAAAACAATAATATTAAAATCATTAAGTATCATCAACACTAAAAATCTTCAAAACCCATGTATATAATCACATAAAGAAGATGAAAAAAACTGGAAAATCTATATATAAAACTATAAAAAAAAATTGCCAGCTCATTGTACTTAGTTCAAGATTTGATGTCTATCACCTCTAACTATAATAACTAAATACTTACACAAAATGTCAAAACTCATGTATATAATCACACTAAGGATAAGTATTCATTGAAGCATTTTATCAAACACTTAATATGCATAAGAAATATGAATTTAATTTACCAAAGATACTATATTTAGTCCTACAAAAATTAAAAAACTTTAAAAACTTACCTTTTGAGAATCGTTTTCATCAAAATCTTGTAGTTTCAAAAACCCTAAATATAAAAAAATGCTTAATGTAGTTGGAGAAATAAGAAAAAAAATTACATATAAATATAAAAAAAAAATAGATGCTCACCTCATTTTATATCTTCAGCTTTATTCTGGAGCATCCACAACACATGCTTGTTGGAAAAAAAAAAGAATTCCAAGCTCATCCATACAATTCGAAAAGCGGAAAAGAAGAAGCAACAGCAACAACAAAAACAAAGGTGATTTTCAAACTTGAATTTCAAATACCCTTATTTTGATATATTTCACATACCCCGAGTTTAATAGATTAGCATCAAACCTAACATAAGAAAAAGTGATATATGTAGAAGAAAAAGGTATGGAGGAAGGAATGGATTTTGATTTCTTGTTTAGGGAGAAATATATGAATTCTTGGTTGGAGTGAAATATTTTGAATATTGTATTTTGAATATTGAAAGAGGAAACGTATGAAGGAAGGAGTCAGGAGTCAGGAGCTAGCTTTTTATTCCTGGCATGTTACTACAAAACCAATGTTGTAGTACATAATAGTCAAACAAAAAGAAACTACATGCTAAACACATAATTAGAACCAAACTAAAGCCTTAACTAAGCTGCTAACCAAAACATGATGTCATTAAAAGTGTACTTAAGCTAAAGTGGCCTATCTAATTTATTGACAACACTATTTTCTTAGGTAAGCCTCTAATCTCATTTAGTAGTATTAGAAGATACCTTCACAGAAGGACGGTTGTGAAAAAACGAATAAGACTCATAGACGGTATCCTATTTGAAAAATGATTGGGTGGAAACAAATTTTTACTAACAAAGTTTACAAACATGTATGAATGGAGAGTAAACAAAAAGATGTAAATGGTTGATAAGTTATTAAATCAATTGTGCATTATTATAATAAAAGTTTGAAGTTTAATATTATTTTTTCAAAGACAAAAAAGCTACAAGTTACAAATATTTTCTTAAATTATAGTTTATGAATTGAAGATAAAGATGTACATAGCTACAACTATAAATAAAATTTTAAATATATACTTTATGAATTTAAAGTATTATTCAAAGCTGTGATTATCCCTCCGAAACGGGTTTAAGATATAGCTAGTGATAAAGATATTTACGAAGGTTTCTACTTGTAATATAACGATTATAGTGTCCGCGCGTTGCGACGGCTAGAATGTGAGGACAATATTAAAGGGAGGCGGTGGAGAAGGAGGGCGGCAGAAGAGGGTGATTGAACATTGATGAGAGCGTGTAATGATTAGAGTCTTAGAGAATAAGAAAAAGAGAGTATATAATGGTTTTATGTTTAAGTAAGGGTATAAAGGTATTATGAGAATACTGAAAAAAATGTTTAATTTTTAAAAATAAAAATGTCAATATGCTTTATAGAGGAGTATAGATAATACAGTTTTAACCTCATTAATACCTTTTTCCCTGATTTCGTGTTCTGTTTTGTCCTGGACAACAAATCAGCCCTAAAGCATGTTTGCGTTTTCCTCTTATGATTTTTTCATACACCCTCTTTCGGTTTTAGACACTATGATAACTGATAGAAACTAGTGTATTAAGAGATAAAAGGATAAATGATAAACGATAAATGCTGAACATCAACCAAACTTGCATATGATTAACAGCAGTTTGTGTATATATTAAGTGTACTGTCAGTATTCAATTGTCACTCATTTTCAACATAAAAAGAGACTTGATGAGTCGATGATGTATATGCTGTTATTGAAAAAACTAACATCTGATCAAATGGATACTGGAAAACTATATATTACCACAAAAGGAGTATAATAGAACCAGCTAATACTTGCTACAAGTGTAACTATTTTTACAACTAATGAAGAAAAGTATAGTGTTGGCCTAATGAAGAAAAATACTATTCTTACAACTACGTAACTAGACCATTATTCCAAGTGATACCGCGTCTAATAACCTACATTCACATACTTATAGGTAGTGACATTTACAGCTGCATTTCTTCATAATTGTACCATTTTAAGCAATAAATTGTGCTGTACCAGATCATGTAACATGTAAACTTGCTCCATCCTGGTAACCGAACTTACAAACTATCAGCACCTTAAGGGACTGAAATTGCAAAAATATGGAATATATTTACATGTCTAATGACTTGAGAGACAAAATTGTTTGGCATACAGGTTAGGGTGTTTAAGTCATTGCCAATATTCAAGAGTGTGAATAATCTCAGCATATCAGGTTTCCCACACAAAAATGCTTCTTTCAGCCGTATAACATACACAATGAAAATGTAGACTACTAGACTGTAAACAGTTAGAAAGGAACATATATTGTAACATAGCATGTCATTATAAGAGTTATAGTTGGCACAGAAAGAAAGATAAAAGGGTAGTTTGCTACAATTTTTTCCCAATTTCCCTACATCCAGATGATGTCATACACTTCAAAAAAAACACAATGAAACAAAACCGAAAGCTAGTATTTTATTTTTTGGGAAGGGGTAGAATGAGAGGGTCCCATAGCAGAAAGCTCCATGCCTTGATCCGGCTCTTATCACAGTGATGGTAATTCAGATAGCCCTTCAAAAAACAGTACCCATTAGTGTTGGAAATCAGAAATAAATCTATGGATAACATAGAAGAAAAAACCAGAATGTTATTATTGATAATCAAAAGTGGAATACTAAAAGTATAGTAAGAGAATTGACAGATAACTTTTTGACCACTTCTAAAATAAAACAAACACACAACTATTTAAAGCAAAGTGCCTAACAACTTTCCAGGACTAAGTATCCCGAGCTCCCTTAAATTTCATGCCAATCACCCAGTTTCTAATGTTTGATTATGAACGATTCTTTTTGCTTGAATTGCTGACTTTTCAAATCAATCTTCGATCAACATTTTTCCCCTGAATATTGACTTCATCTTGCAAATCTTCCATCCCGATCAAGCTTCTCATTTCACAGAACTTCACACGAGGCAACGCTTTGGTTAACGTATTAGCCTTCCGAAGCTCACCACTAACATGCTCCACTTGAATCATCTCATGTTCAACACATTCTCGTATAAAATGGAACTTTTTATCTATGTGTGACTCCACCCGTGGAATACCAAATTGTTCATTAGAGCTAATAGCTGGTTTATCAACAGACCAGTTACATCACTAACCGCATTTTCCAGCCACATAGCTTGATATGCCGTCTCGGTCGCAGCCATAAACTCGGATTCGCAAGAACCAAGTGCTACTGTACCTTACGTTGATATATCACTCACTTCTACTTTATTTTCCTTCCTGTCACTCGGTACAAATTTTCTTTTGTTTAATCGCTGAGATTCTTTGATGTTGAAGTTTCTCTTACATCCTCTTTATCAGACGAAAAGCCAAACTCCATCTGGTTTTGGTGACCCGACAAGTTTTTATCAACACAAGACAATATCAGCAAAAATAGCATCATGTGATGTGTGTTTGGAGGTTTTAGATTTATCCTTTTGAGCTAAAGGTCTAACTGACGGAATTGGTAGTTTTCTTTTGGAATTTACTTCGCTTTTCCTTGGCATCATTTTTCGAATCGTCTTTGGACCCACGGAACATCAAATGACTTGCAGGCTTGACTGAATACTTTGGCACATAATGTGTGCTAACATCCATGAAATTTTGTTTCTTCCCCGGCTTAGGAACACCAAACACCACTCTCGACCTGTCCTGTATACTGCTCTTCATTGTTCGATGAGTTTTAAAATTATTTTCATTCTTAGAGCTTTTACCTATATCAAATGAACTTTCTTGAACAGATGAAGGGAATACACTTGCATCTTGATGTCTCCCTGCCTCAACAAGATCGATAACAATACTCGAATCTTTACCTTTTTCTTTACTTTCCAAAATACAGTCACCAAACTTTTGTCGCTTTTCATGAGGTGTTTCATCCTGTATAATTCGTTAAAAGGGGTGAGAAACCAGACAGTCAATAACTTTCTTGAACAGATGAAGGGAGTACACTTGCATCTTGATGTCTCCCTGCCTCAACAAGATCGATAACAATACTCGAATCTTTACCTTTTTCTTTACTTTCCAAAATACAGTCACCAAACTTTTCTCACTTTTCATGAGGTGTTTCATCCTGTATAATTCGTTAAAAGGGGTGAGAAACCAGACAGTCAATTAACACTTATTAAATTAGGGGATGTTTGGAAGTGTGATTGGGAACTGATTATGAGATATCACAATCTGAAAAACAGTTGTATTATAGATGGTGCATGACATGGTCTCTGTTATGCGAAATTTTAAGTTGTAATTACAAACATTCATCCAGTATGATGATTCAAAACATGACTATATGAGCATTTAAAATTTTATCAATTAAAAACATTATTATGTAGAACCTATCCGTTAATAAAACTTATAAAAACATGTCTTTTGGTATCCCAATCATTTTCAGCATCAGTAGTAATGAAAATGTGGGTAAAAAGTTCGGCTGCATGCCAGCATAAGTAACCTAACAGCTTTCAGAAAGTCATATTTGTATATTCAAATTGACTATTTGTTAAGTAATCAAATAAAGATAATCACAATCACTAAAGACTTACAATTTCAAATCGAGATAAACAGCTTCATAACGCAAATCCAAACACCCCATAATGCACAGATTAAACTAACCTCAGAAGAACGCCCTCTTTTCAAACTAGACCACTCAATCCATTTGCCATCCTTCCAGATAGAGTTGGCCTGACATGCCACGACCTAACAACCGACATCTTTTCTTGAGCTGCAACAAAAATTGTTACAATTAATGTTACCGAGAGTTCTCCTCCTTTACCCCTCAAAAAATAATGTTACGATCTGGCCATATGCCAAAGTTTTAGCACAAGCTTTTAGAGAAATGTTAAGTCAAATTCATATACGTACCAGGAAATCGAACAGTTAATGGAGTTAAATCAATCCTATTTGTCTCCACAACAACTGCTTTGCACCAGCTACAAAAAGATGTTGTGGTAGTATTTAGTAGGCATTCATTAAAAACATTTAATGGACATAAATTTTGGGAGCTGGATTTTACACTTAATATATTACTTCGTTCACGGAAACAATAGTGAAGAGACAATTGTGCCCTTATTTAATACGTGTATTTAGTCACCTGGCTGTCATATGAAATGGGATTAAAAATAAATCATCGATTGTTACAAACAGGACGAAACAAACTCATCATCAGATAATTCACCATTCACCTATCTTTGATGTCTTCAATATGATATTATATCCCTATGCTCAGACCTCACTCACCTAATTTAATCTGTTATCAATTATCTATCATCACCATCATCATCCTTTCCTTGCCACCATCTTCTTTCTTTATTACCATTTGACCAAAGACATATCCTACGTGTGGGTTCTATTTTGATGAGACTAAAAGGTTAATCATCGGAAAAAAGAGAAATTAAAGACATAGATCGATCAATATGTAACGAAAGGTTGATAAAAACTCCGATGTCGCCATCGACAGTGGGCATGTAGGTTGGTTGTCTCCGGTGGTTACGATGAAATAGCATTGACTGCTATCTTTTTTTTTCTTTGTTTGTTTTTTTATACGTTGTTACTGTAAAGATTTTATCAAATAAAAGAAGAAGAGTCTATAGGAGAAAGAAGATAAACAGATAATGAAGGAAGATGAATGAAAAAAATTGTAAAAACAAACCGATAAAAATTGTGGGTTCGGGGATATATCTTGTGGGTTTGAACGTGTAAGGGAATAGAAATAACCAAAAAGGGCATAATTGTCATTGTCTTTTACAATTCCTTGAACAAATAAAAAACTTCCGTGAAAAAATCACTAGCCATAACTTTTTGTGAACACGTCATTCTATATATATATATATATATATATATATTTGTCATTTAAGCCTCATACATAAGAGCAATATAAATGGGTTGTAGAACTGTTTGTACTCATCAGAATACACTAAGGCATGACAAATTATAGTGCAAGGCATTCTACAGAGTTCTTACCGATCTTGTAACCACACATCAACTTGATCCCCACTACACCAGGCATAATCTGAAATGGCTGTTCTACCTCTTTTTCTAGTGCGTTCGACCCTCACTGTTGTCATGGGATGCGCAATGCGTATCCTGGGTGCCTCACTGGCTTCAGCTTCAAGTGGAACCTACTCCTTCAATGTTCCTGACCCTAGAGAAGAATATAGCATGACTGTAACAAAAAATGAGGTGTTATAGTAAGACATTCCAGTCAATTTACAACAGTCTGCCTAAATTTTCTCAACATTTTTGTTTCCCAAAAATTACTAACAGGGAACATGGAAACTGAATATCACACCATCTAACCAATCTATACAATCTTTGTACCATCTTACCATCATCGGATTGGATTTCAGTGTAACAGACAAATGCTTTTCCATCCTTCAGAGTAAGTACATTTGCTGCGAACCAGGCACCTTTGATCTTGTCGTCATCTTTATAAACCTATAGCACAGGCAAATAGATCAACAAAAACGCAAGAGCTTCACAAGAACCATTGTTGATCTAGGTAAAAACATATTTATTACCTCAACAAAGCAGCCTTCTCTGATGATGTTCTCTTTCAAAGTCCCTGATGTACCTTGAGGCATGTTGTGGTTAACATCAGAAGTGCTGCCAGATGCAAACTCTGATCCAGAAATTACCTCAACCATTTTGGACAAGCCAGGACCTTTATGACCACTTACTACACTTTTCCATTTTCAATGCTAGTACTTGTACCTGAAATGCCATCGATCAATATCATCCGCTTCTTGGTTATGTCACCAGGACCCTCTTGCAGTGATACACCATGTTTGAAAGACTGAAACTCTTTGCCATTAGCAGCAGTTTCAACCCTCTGTTGATCAATATAACCCTGCTGATTAGATAAATGAGTCTTCCAGTAACCCTCAGGACCAGCTTCAACCAACTCTCTTATAGTCAGGGGATTACCCATCGAAACAATTTTCCCAGCTTGTGACACGGCTTCTGCAGCCAGCTCAGCAACTTTTACAACGGCATCCAAGTTTTCAGCATGTTTTGAAGCAGCAGAAGCAGCTACAATTCTCCGATGAGCAGCTTCTCTGGCAGCGGAGGGACTGAATTAGCTTTATCATGTAAAATTATGGTTCTTTCAGTCCTACTTGATCGGAATACTTCATCAGCCATTAACTTTGCCTGTTCTGCCACATTTGATACAATTTTGGGCCACTTTCGCAACAGATGAAGCAGCTGCTATCGAGACAGCTGAAGACGCTAGCTTTGCTTCATCATCTGAAACCAAACCAGAACTCTTTTGTGTTTCCAACTGACTCCATAAACTTTGGCAGTGAGCTGCATCTACTGCCTGTACTTTGGACGACTCAATTTTGCTTTCAATATCCTTTGTTGTCACAATCTTTTCCATATTTTGGTCACCACGACTGAGTTCACCGTGATTGCTTTTAGATATGACGGGTAAAGGTGTTGATAAGGAAGCTGATGTTGAAGAATGATTAGTAACCAGGAGTCCCTGAGTTTGTCTGAGTCTAAGCAAGAAACGAGATTTGGTTGTAGCCTTCCGTTACGAGGGGCCCACGACAAATGAGTTACAGGTGCAGATAGTGATGCAACCTCTGCTTGACTAGAAGAAACCTTTTTCCTCTTTCGACATTTTAAATCACTTGAAGGCTCACCTGATGACACCATCACCTTCTCCACGTTGGCTACAGAAGACGGCCCAGAAGAAACAGTTGAACCAGTACTGGGGTCCACAGGGATCCCGGGATTACCTGGAACACCTGATTCTTTGACAGTGGTTAATTTTACAGACTCTGTTATAGGCAATGCAGATAGACGGGAACCAAAAGGAGTAACAGGTAATGAAGAAACCCATTGACCAGAGTGTGGGCCCTGAGTGGCCAGGATGGATTATGTCCAACAATACTCTGCACATGCGGAGACTGGTATGGATGTAGCGGAGAAAGTGCTGAGCGGTAATCAAGAAAATGACTTCTTGGCATTGCTTTCGACTGCAAATCATCATACGGGGTAGAAACATTCCAAAGTGGGGATGAAACGGGAATCATAGGACTAACGATTGGCGAAGAAATAACTTTGCTTTGGACAGAACCAACTTTTATTCCTTCTTCAGAATCTCTGTTTCCTGAAACTTCAAAAGATTGATTGAGTTCAGATATAAACAAAAAAAGGGAGCTTCAAAGAGTTAATAATAGCATTAAGTACCCGATCGCGATTGCCTAGGGGTACCAAGGTGGTTGGCTTTGGACTTCTGGCAATGTATCCTTTCTAGACATGCATGCCAAGCACCCTCCCACAGAGTCCTCCCACCATCTGTAAACACATGTAAAAACAATAATATGAGATCTGATCTTTTCCACCCGACTTTTTTTACTGAAATATCTGGTTCACTTGATTAGAGGGAAGTGTTAATGAGACTGACCAGATTGCCCGAATGCATAGATTTGTTGCTAAAATATCGGTATTGATCATTTTGTTCCGGGAGGAATAGCCTCTCATCTAGAATTCCAGCGGTTTTCTGGTGCAACGGCTCCTGTACTCATCAGAATACACTAGGCATGACAAATTATAGTGTAAGGCATTCTGTAGAGATCTTACTGATCTTAGAATCACACATCAGCTCAATATCCGCTACCCCAGGCATAATCTGTAATGGTTGTTCTACCTCTCTTTCTAGTGCGCGGAAACCAAATATTACACCATCTAACCAATTCATATAATCTTTGTATCATTTTACAATCATCAGATTGGATTTCAGTGTAACAAACAAATGCATTCCCAGCCTTCAGAGTAAGTAAATTTGCAGCGAACCAGGCACCTTTGATTTTGTCATCATCTTTAAAAACCTATAACACAGACAAATAGATTGATAAAAGTGCAAGAGCTTCACAAGAACCATCGTTGCTCTAAGCAGAAACATTTATATTACCTCAACATCTTTGATGATGTTCTCTTTCCAAGTCCCTGATGTACCTTGAGGCCTGTTATGGTCAACATCATAAGTGCTAACAGATGCAAACTCTGATCCAGAAATTACCTCAACCGATTTGGACAAGTCAGGACCTTTATGACCACTCGGCTATGTCACCGGGACCCTCATACAGTGATACACTATGTTCAAAGTTTGAAACTCTTTACCATTAGCAGCAGTTTCAAACTCAATACTCCATTATTGAAATAAATCCTGTTGGTTAAATAACGGAGTCTTCCAATAACCCTCAGGACCAGCTTTGACCAACTCTCTTATAGGCAAAAGATTACCCATTGCAACAGTTTTCCCAGCTTGTGGCACTGCTTATGCAGCCAACTCAGCAGCTTTTACAATAGCATCTAGGTTTTCAGCATGTTTTGAAGCAGCAGAAGCCGCTTCAATTCTGTGGCGAGGAGCTTCTTTGGTAGCGGAAATAGCTGAATTAGCTTTATCATTTAGAATTACATTGCTTTCAATCCTACTTGATCGGAATACTTCACCAGCCATTAAATTTGAGTGTTCTGCAACGTTTGATGCAATTTTGGCAGCAGCTGCTAGTCTGCTACCACTTTAGCAACAGAAGCAGCAGCTGCTATCAAGACAACTGAAGATGCTAGCTTTGCTTCATCATCTGAAACCAAACCAGCACTCTGTTCGTATTTCCAGCTTACTCCATAAACTTTGACAGTGACTGACTACAGCTGCATCTACTGCTTGTACTTCCGACTCCTCAATTTTGCCCTCCATATCCTTTGTTGTTACAATCTTCTCCATGTTTTGGTCACCATGACTAAGTTCACCATGATTACTTTTAGATATGATGGATTGATGGGAAGAGCTGTTGATAAGAGCGCTGATGTTGAAGAATGACTAGTAACAACCAGAGGAGATCCTGAATTTGTCTGAGTTTGAGCAGGAAACCAGATTTGGTTGTAACCTTCTGTACAAGGGGCCCACAACAAATGTGTTGCATGTGCAGATAGTGATGCAACCACTACTTGACTAGTAAAAACCTTTTTCCTCTTCCGGCTTTTTTAATCATTTGAAGGCTGACCAGATGTGACCATAACCTTCTTCATGTTAGATACGGAGGAAGGCCCAGAAGACACAGTTGAACCAGCATTAGGGTCCAAAGGAATCCAGGGATTACCTGGAACACTTGATTCTTTGACAGTGGTTAGTTTTACAGACTCCGTTATATGCAATGAGGATATATGGGCGCTAAAAGAAGTAACAGGTGAAAAAGAAACCCATTGACCATGAAGTGGGCACTGAAATGGCCAAGATGGATGATGTCCAACAATACACTGCACATGTGGAGATTGATAAGGAAGTAGCAGAGAAAGTGCTAGGCGATAATCAAGGAATGACTTCTTGGCATTGCACTAGAGTGCAAACCATCATATGGGGTAGAAACATTCCAAAGAGAGGATGAACCGGGATCATGGGACTAACAGTTGGTAAATTAATAACTTTGCTTTGGGCAGGATCTCTGTTTCCTAAACCTTCAAAAGATTGATTGAGTTCAGATATAAACCACAAGAAGAAGTATAAGGGAGCTTCAACAAATTAATAGCATTTAGTACTGGATGGTGATTGCATGGGGGTACATAGGTTGTTGGCTTTGGACTTGTGGCAATGAATCCTTTCTAGACAAGCATGCCAAGCACCCTACCACAGAGTCCTCCCTAAACACATGTGACAACAATAATATGAGATCTGATCTTTTCCAGCTAACTTTTTTTACTGAAACATCTTATTCATTTGATTAATGAAAAGTGTTAATGAGACTGACAGATTGCCCAAATGCAGCAATCACATCAGGCTCTTCAGGTGGCACTTCAAATCTGAAACGGTCAGACGGAGAGAACTTCAAATCTGCATGATTAACGGCAAGCTCATGATTAACGGCAAGCTTAGATGGACCAGCTAAATCAACGGTTGTCTGTTGGTCACTCGAGGTAAGTGAAAATCAATCGAGTAATCAGAAAGCATTACCAAGAATGAATTTGATTGTAATTATATTTAGTATCATATACTGAAATTGTAAATCAGAAATAATATCCTTGCATGTCTCGGCCAGTTAAAGAAGTTAACTTGAAGGGTATTGGGTCAATATTATACTCTAGTCAAGGGGGATTACTAGAAGTACCAAAGCAAGGGACAATTGTGGCATGTCTTATGTGTAAGATACTTGGCAGGGAGTTGAAAATTGGGTTTAAAATGATTCTTAAAAGTTAGTATAAACTCTGGTTGATTAAATGGTACAAATGTTTATGAAAATATTTTTTTATACGTTTTAGTACTACTGTGAGAGTCATAGGAGAAAGGAAACCTATTTATCGCTTGAAATGAAAAAGATATAGTACATGTGCCTAAGTGTTTGTGTGTCGGCGAGAGTGGTGGTGACCATATAATGATGGAATCAGGAACCTATATCTTTTTGTATGTTTAGTTGTTAACCTGAAGCCCTAAATGTTACACATAGATCACGACTAATAGTTTATCATGGTATAAGAAGCATTTCAGACAACCAAGATAAAATAACCTGTTTACATTTACATGTCAGCCACTAAAGCTCGTCTTAACACCCAAACATACAATCGCAACATAACTAACCTCACTGGAAATATCACCACCTCTCACCAACATACGCACACGCATATAAAAGCAAACAGGCACACACTCCCGACCATACAATGTTTGCAGCAGTTCAAAATGAAACAATGTTATCCTCATTTCAAACCTCCGGCGGCATTTCTTTTTCCCTACTACCTGTCAACCTATCTCACTCGCTCAATTCCATTACCAAATACTTGTACATAACAAGGTTCAAGAAAACAAAATTCCGCACTACTGTTTCAAAAATATTTTAATCCAAACAACCTCAAACAACAAATACTTATTAGTAGATGATATATGCACAACAACAATGAGCCATATACAACATCTTACATCCTATGCTTCAATGAGTTTTACGCCATGAAATAGAAAGACTTTGCTAACCGTATTCCTAAGGGCTATCATAAAATTGTTGTACATGACAGTTAATATTTTACAATAATAACTTTAAAGCAACAAACTTGGTCACTTTTACAACAACAATAAAAGGAAAACATATACAAAAACAACAACTGTACCCAATCCCTGAGCGGGGTATGGGGAGGTGAGCTGTAGACAGTTTTACCCCTACCGAAAGATAGAGAGACTGCTTCCATAAGGACCTCCAGCCAGAAAAGTCGTAAAAGGGTAAAGTGTAAATACTTGTCTGTCGAGAACATGAAAAGACGATACACCTGTCGAAAACATATACTAATAGTTAATCAATTAACAAGTGAGTAAAAAAAAAGAAAGTTGGTATAACTACCTCGCTCCATTCGTTGAAAGAATCCACCCCTATAATTACAAATTTAGGGTTCCAAAAAACAAAGAAAAAGTTTTTTTTGCAGAATCAAAGAAACCCGAATCGCTTCACAATAGTCGACGTATTGAAATTGAAGTGATTTAATGATTCATTATTGTAAATTTCCTTCGTTTGATTCCAAAACTGCGAGTCAATTTGATTCCCGAATCGCAGTTTTGGACGAAGTCCTTCGTTTGTTCAGTACCACCCGGCCACGTTAGCGACGATGTACTAGAAGTCAAATACGAGGAAAATGGACGAAGATACGTGGCACGGTCAAAACAATAATGAATGTTGACTTCTTATATAAAGTCATGTTTTCATTTGCTCAAAAAATATTCAAAGTTTTTGAATGATGATATCAATATTCGGAATTTTAGTTATACCGGGATGAAAAAAATTTTCGGTTTTATCGGTATTATCAGTAATACCAGAAATATCGGTCGCTATGACTGTTTTTAATTTATTATATTTTTTTGTGTAAAATTCTTACAAAACTTGTTACAATTTAACAAAAAATACTCAAAATGCAATTATAATTTACTCAAAAATAATACCAAATATATATTTTATAACAAAATATAAGTTTTAAAGTTCACAAATAACAAAAAAATAACATTAAAGTATCATAAAAATAATTTGTTTTTAAAATCAAATTTTATTTTTTTAAAATAACGGAAATACCGGTATGGTAATACCGGAAAATACCGGACGGTATTGAATAGTGAAAATACCACAAAAATACCAGACTTAAAATACCGGCGTGATCTCCGGTACCGATAATACCAACCGGTATTTAAAACATTGGATCATATTATGGAACGAAGGATAGCTCCCGCGATAAAGTCGAACGAAGATGGAGACCCCGCATATATGTATACTCTATTTCCAAATGCAAACTATCAACATCAATTTTTACTAGCAGTTTACTCGCGTAATGTAGTGGTTTTTGTATCGACGATGGTGTGATGGTGTAGGACGATTGTGGTGTTAGTAGCGCCATCAAGTGATGTTAGATAATTGATGTAAAAGGTTAATGTATATATTTTAAAAGAAAAAGGGTTTATATTGTTATAAACTCATTAAGGGTATTTTTGACATTTTCTCCAATGTAACTTTCAACTTGAGGGTTATTTTCATTATTGTACAGGGGGTTTCCATCTAATTATCTTTTTTTTTCTTTTTTTTTTTAATATAGATAGATTAAACTACATACATGTATTTATAAATTATGAATGAAATTGACACTATTCCACACAAAACTAATACCTAAATTGATCACAAACATAATATGGTGCTTTTCAGTGACATATGTCATATGTTACTATATAATATATGTATTCAGTAACACTTATAACTTGTGATAATTATGTACATAAATTTAAGTGGCATGAAAATTTATATGTCCACTATACACGATCAAAATTTGTGTTATTTAAAGTTTTTTTTTTAAGTATTTCTGCCATTTCTCTTAATTATTCAATTTTTTTTTCTTATTTTCTCAAGTATCCTTTCATTCAGTGTCACTTTTTATTAACCCTAAGTCCTTAATATTTCATTTCTCATCAACAATCACCAATTTCATCTTTGTTATTCTCTATTCTAGTTAACAACAAGGTGATTCTCTCTTTAATTTTGTTTTCTTAGTTATTTTTCTTTAAACTACTACGTCAACCATGGTGCATGATTAGCAAAACTTCACCGAAGATGTCAAACTAATCAACTTACCTCGTCGTGTATCGCATGGGTCTTCACTATAGTATCATTATTAAGTGATTACTTTAATTATATTTAATATGAAAAAGAAAATAATTATAATTATAATGATTATTACTTATTAGTTGTTACCATGGTCACATAGGCTAAACAAAAAGTGAGATAGAAAGACTGTCAAACCCGTATTAAATCCGTTTTCATTTGTACCCCGCGGGGAATCAATGTTCCAAATGACCAACTTGGGTCACCTACTTTTCCTTTGACCAAGTGTTGTTTTAAACAAAATAGTTATTTTTACGGCAAAAAACTTAAAATTTTTTTTTTCCTTTTACTTTATTATGTATATATTTTACATAAAACACCTTTTATATATTTTCTAACTTTCTTTTGCTTATTTACCTTTTAAAAAAATGTTTCTCAAAAACTGCAACAACCTGTTTAACACCGACTATCGTTATTAGCTTCCAAACAACCCAAATCAACATCCCGTTCAACTTGACAAAAACGATTCAAACTTGCTTAACAACATGACATTTTACTATTGTATATATAAATTTAAGTGTTTTTCATTAGACACTAGTAATGAAAATGGACATAAGAGAACCTTGTAAAATAAAAACTTTGACTATGAGAAAAAATAATGAGATCCTTATAAATGAACTTACCGACTAATAATGAAAATGGACATATGTTTAAAAAGAATATTAACATAATATAAAATAGCCTTTTGGAAAATAAAACTAACAATAAAAATAATCTTGTAAAAACATTTAAAAAATAATATTAATATTTATGTAATCATGAACTTAAATATAATACAAATATAATAATAGTTGTCAAGTTAAAATGGATATATATATATTGTTGAAATTGTGTAAATTTTCGTATACCTGACTAACCGTATGTTTTTGGATTCTTTGAACCCGTAGGGTCATACACAACCATAAAGCTACGGAATGATATTTGATCATTTACACATTTAATTAAATAGTATTTAATTAAATTATCCATCTATAAATAAACGCAACTTAATTAACGATAAATGGATTAACCGACAAATATTAATTATAGAAATTAATTAAAGTTTACTTTAAGTTTAATTAATTAAAAGGGTTAACGGGTCGGATAATTAATTAGTTAATAATCTAATTTAATTAGTAATGCATTAATTAAATATATGGAAAGTCCGGTTCATCCCCTCTAAGGCCTCATGGCCGAAAATCTAGTAAGGCATTGGAGGTAGGGATCGAAATTCCCTTAGGGGAATTAAAGGGTTTTAGTTTCGTAATCTTATTAGGAAACTATGCATATATAAACCCCTAAAATCCTCATTAATTATTGCACATTCTCAAAAACCCTAAAAACACACACAAAGGAATTCTCTCCTTTGTGTGGTTTGATCCTCGCCAAAGAAAAACAACAAAACCCTAAAATTGTTTTAGGTTTAATTATTTAGGTTTTTAATTGAAAACCTAAATTAGTTTTTACAAAAGGTTTCTTGCCTTTTGTGGTTTGATTAGGATTTCGAATTCCTCATCCTTGGAGAAGTTCAAATTCGATATAAAGATTTTGATAAATATCATATATATTTTTAAATAATTCGTTTCGTGTTAGGCATTTATAACCAGCAAGATAAAGATTTTGATTTTCATTCATATGTCATGTATTAAACTATTTTCTCATATAATCTGTACATACAAATTGTATTCCAACATTTAAATATCATAAACAAGTATTTAAATTATATTTTGATAAATAACCAATTATTCATGTGAGCAGCTAAGTTGGCGGCAACCATGCAAATTTATCTTTCAGTAAAATAGCTTTGTCAAATTCATCTTCTTACATGTATCTAGTGTTATAAGATATAAAGATTTTGTAGAAACATATTTTTATATCTTTGTAAACTTCTTTAACTTTTTATGGCTATGAACAAGATGAAATTCCAATTATTCATTAGCTTTCATGTTCAATTATTTGTATAATCGGGATTAGTCGGGATTGGTATCGTACTAGTTCAAATGGGACCTGGATCGATACTCACTTTTGGTCAAATTCGGGATCGGTACCATAAGTACCAAGACCGGTACGAGACGGTACTAGTCCCGTGCCCATCCCTATGACTAGAGCCGGCAATCTTAGCCCAAACTTATAAAATTGGGTCATTTTGGGTAATATTCATAATCAATTGGGTGACTTTGGGCGATCCTTATAATGGAACGGTTGAGAATGGATGATTCTATTTTACATTCAAATTTGAAACGGGTCAAAATGGGTGAAAGGTTGGAAGAGTTCGGTTTGATGTTCACCCATATATCCATATAGAAAGAATGAATTACTTTGCTACTATTCACGACCACCACCTACCTCCACCTTTGTAGTCACAAGCACCCTCTCACCACCGGCGTTATTTACGATAGATAATTAGAGACAGAGAAAACGATGTTGGAGTACGAAGGAGAAAGTGATGATTACCGGGAGTAATGACATCGGTGACGGAGATTTCAAGGCCGGCGACGGAGATCTAATGGCCGTTGACGGAGAAAGTAATTTTGGAGTGCGACAAAAAAACCATGGATGTCAAATAATAAAGTCATGAAATCATGGATGAGAAACCATTTATACGGATGATGAGAATTAGAAAGTGATATGAATGTCATGGGAAAGTGGAGCTTTCTTCGGCAACTATTATTGGATTTAAAATATATAGATGAGAGAGACAATATCACTTTTATACAGAGTACTATTTTGCACCCCTCACCTAACATACTATAAATTATAAATTATACTGTATTATCTTATAAATTATATACATCTCTATATTATGTTAGACTAACGTTAAAAAAAATAAATAAATTAGACATATATATTATAAAATATATAAAATTATGAATTATAATTATAAATCATACCATAAACAGTAAATATTATAAAAAATAATTGTATAATTAACTTATTTTTACATTGACCTGTATTGACCGGGGTCCATTTCGACCCGAACCCAATTGATTTATTTTATAAATGACCCATATTGACCCGTCACCCAACTTGATCCGACCTGTACATTTTGCCACCTTTATCTATGACCAATAATCAACTTAAAATATTAAAAATTTGACATGGTAAATCTTTTTCTTTAATTTTATGGTTTAATTATTTCAAATGTCACCCTTTTATAATAAGTTTCATATTTAGGGACATTTATCATTATTATGAAATAATTTCAGTCCATAATTTGAAGGCTCGGAAGGTAAGCTTGAAGGCCATTGGTTGAAGAAAGTCGCAGGCTTTTAAGTTTTAAGGTTAAGACTTGAAAGACTAGTTTGACAAGACATCTCACGTACATTGTACGTATTATTTGTCGTTATGCGTTCCATACCCTAAAATTTGTATATCCGCCTCTCATCCATATATTAAAACGAAATCTGGGTTTCTCTTATCCGCTTCTTTTCCAATACCTACATACATCAAAAGACAGGAAATCGAATCCTGGGTTTCTGTAAATCGCCTATTATCCATACATCAAGAGACAGAAAAACAAATTAATTATGGGTTTCTCTAATCCGCTTCTTAGCCATACATCAAGAGACAGAAAAACGAATCATGCGTTTCGTCTGTGGGCGATCTCTATAATATGGTACACACATATTTTAGTTGTATATAACATACAGATCTGGCAGATGAACCATTCAATTTTACAATATAGATTTTTATTTATATTTTTTTTTTCTTTCTTTCATATAACCACTAGATTGATTTTCACAGGATACACGAAGGTGGATTTGTGTGACAATATCTATCTGTTCTCCTTCAAAAACGAGGCGGATCTTAAGATTTTGAAATAAATCACGGATTTTACAAAAAGGTACGCACAAGTAATTCTCAAACTATAATTTACAGATCATGACATCTTGTTTTGTGTTAGATTCATTTATTAGTTTGTGGCTGTTCTTTTAAACCTTTGCTGATCTGCAAATATCAAATCTAAATGTAACGAGTGGATGATTGGTGTTAAGCCAACATGCTTTACTTTTATTTTATATATAGTTATTTAATTAATAAATGGTAGGAATAGTGAAAAGTAAAAACCAACATTTATTGTCTTGTGTTTACTGGTATTTTGTAAATCTACATAATGCCATATGATTAGGATTTTTCTGTGCCACGGCAGTTTGTTTTTTTTTGTTCTGTTTTCAAGTTCGACCTATATGTGGCTATCATAGCTCGAAGTGGCATAAACACGATTATTCATAGGTTTTGACGTAATTCATACTGCTTACACGATTTGAATAACAAACTTGTGCTAAAAATGATCTAATACTCATACTCTTCAGAATTAAAAAAAAAATACCGGATATATAACTGTAAAAGATTATTTTACAGATACACCTTGTCAATATTTTAACCAAGGTTGTAAGTATCGGTTTTCGGTTTATTATCGGCCGACCCTCGATAAGCGATAAATAGGATATATCGGGGATATATCGGATACCCTAAAATGTAAAGGAATTTATCTAAAATTTATAATATGCTAGCAATATATACAATTTGTAATGTAATACATCAATCAATAATTAGAATATAAAACTGTAGAAAAGAAAATAATTACAATTAAAGTTTCGAAATTTAAGTATCTATAGACTATATTCAAAAGGGAAAAACGGTAGTATAAAAAGTAGTCACAATTTTACAACTAGAAATTAAAAGATTATTAAAGATTAACTCAAAAATTAAAGAATTAATTAAAAATTAGCTAGAAAAAATTGAATTAAAGAAAGTAATACACCCTAATATTTGATAATCAATATTTTTTGACCGATATTAACCGATAAGTGCCGAGTTTGACCGAAATTTGACCAAAATGATAAGTTGCCTGATAAGTCATTTTTCTTATCGGTGAAGGTATATTTACAACCATTTTTAACTCATATATCATGAAAAATATTTATACTTTTAATATATAGTTAATTCGTTACATTGTATTGAATATTTAGAATAACTATTAGATGTGTTAATAGAAGTTTGATGGGAAATGTCCTGTTGAAACCTGATATGCAAACTCGTTGGGGGCAGAAACCGGGACATGGAAACCCCGACCCAACCCAATAAACAAGTTTTACAAGACTTTTTTGCAATTTGCTTGTCTCATATCATGTGTAAACATGAAGTTTGATGCTTGATATGATTCTGTCATGTTTGCAACTGTGAGTGTACTGTTATGTGTATAGTCATCTAATCAAATATGTGTTGCAACACCCTGTGTATATACATTATATGTCTTTGCTTTTAACTTGTGGTTTTAAAAGAATTATAAAAAGGAATTCGAATCAGGTTGGATTTACTAATGAGTATCAAGTTTCGGGCGGTTTTGGGTAAACCATTCGGTCCAAAGGGTGCCCCGATAAGATTCCCTATGGGTAGTGGATAGCATTTCTCTTATTGGGTATAGGTATGATCATAGTTGTCAAAGGCGAAAGCAAACTCAAAGCACAATTAGGCGAGAGGGCAAGAATATAAGGGTAAGAAAAGCGTATAAGAGTATAAAACATTTTTAGTGTCTCATACAAATGTTACTTGCTCATCATATTTCACCATCAAACAAGAAGTGGTAACATGAACTTTTGGAAAGTTAATTCACCCAATAAAATATCTGAATGCAAATATTACTTGCTCATTTTATTTCACCATCAAACACCATGTTATTTGCTGTTTAAAAAACACACATCATATTTCTGGTTAATATCCAGCACAAAAGCTGCATTAAGTAAGTCTTAAAGTTGTGTAATCTGCTACAACATAACGTATATTGAAAGCATAGTTCAGCCTCTATTACTCCATACCTGCATCGGCATACCATAGAGTGTTAGTAGATAAACAACAATTGCTGTAGCTGCATCAATATAACGTGGACTTCAAATATAGATATCAAATATGTAGATAGGATATCAGGTTTTGACCGAAGTTGATGTAATATCGTTTTGTAAGGATCGAACATAGAAATGGATATAAGGTCAGACGGATTGTGTTATCCAAGTAAGCTCCTTCTAGTTCAACAATCATAAAGGGGACAGAAGAAAAACGACACGACTTCATCATAAGACGGGCAGATCATAATTAACATATATAGCAACAATATTCAATCCCACAACATACAATAATACTATACTTCTAACATAAAGCATTTAAAGCTAAACACGAACTTTCACGCAATTAACAGAAAACATGGTAACAGCCCCTTTAATTCTAATTCATGAAATCTTTTAGAATAGAGAATGTCTGCTGGAAATAAAGATAAACACATAGCATTTGAGAACCACCCGGCATTCATTTCGATATGTCTATAGTTTAGAGAATAACAATGATTGTATTTAACTGCCCCTTTAACCGCTATATACTTTATTTCTAAGCATATTTATAAACAGACCAATCAGTCTTATAATATCATTACTCTAGCTTCAACTCTTTAAAAATCATACATCTAAATTTTGTTTTTCCATCTATATATAAAAAATAATATTGAAAAGCCAATTTTATGGTGTTGTTCATAACATGCCACTCAATAATAAACTTACACAATCACCTATTTACATTCGCGCATATCTAAAGCTCTTGGTTTTATTTTTACTGCATGGACATTGAATTAATTAAGTAAATTAGTATGGGCGAAAGTTATGCTTCTATGTTGTCTCTTTAGTAGTGCATACTAAACTGATAGCATGAGAAATAACAGTTTGGATAGGTTAAGATATACATCAGATACTTGCATAAACTAGTATTTCACTGTTTTCTACAAACAACCACCTGATTTCCATCTAATTTATCTAGAAACAATTACCTGATGTCGATCTGTTTTAGGTAACAAACTTCTTTACTCTGGTATCTTCTATTTTCCTCACAAGGTGAGGAACATCCTTAATGTCTTTTGCCAAGCTCTCATAATCATTTATGCTTCCGCTTGCTTTTAAAAGATGCAACCTCCTACATGTTTTTTAAACATAATTAGTATTTATATATGTTAATAGTTTAAAAGTTTCAGCTTAAACTTACTTTAGTTTGGCAACCGCATTATATTCCAAACCGAATTTTGTATACAACTTCCATATTTTATCTGCCAACTTTTTATTTTCTGCAGTGAAGCATAGCGATTGCATGATATCTAAAATTAACCGCATCGTATAAACTTCAGCTAATTCTCAATGTTTTTCAACAATTTTCCCCCGTAAGCTGAATTAGTAGGCCTTGTTTCTGCAATCACAGAGAAGATCTAAAAGGAAGTTAGCTTATTTTGAAAACTGAATCAAACTGATAAACGTGGTATTTATATTAGAAACTAGCTGATACCAGTCGATTATATCAATAAGTGATTTCACTCATTCTAATTAAGAAATGACCCTAATGTGAAACTAGGTTTTTAGTTTCAGTGTATGAATATTATAAAGAACATGCTACTTTTAGTTTTAGTGTATGAATATTATAAAGAACATGCTACTTTTTCATTATTGTAAATTTGTAATTTAAATTATAGGGCAGTCTCAGTTTTGTAGTACCGTATAGGAGGTTTTATATTCTTTTACAATTATGATTACTATATTTTATCTACCTACAAAAGCGAGTCGTGGTTGGGGATGCGTCTGGTGTTCAGCCTTTCCATTAGTCCAACAGTGTCGCTATTAAAATAAAGGAAAAAATAATTAGAAAATCTAAGTATAAAAAGGAATAGATGTATTATATTATAGTCACTTCTAATACCTTAGTAGCTTTTCTTTTCCACAATAGTAACAGATGTTCTTCATCCCCTCATACCAATCATGATCTTTAAATTTTTCCAGATAGGTCAGATAGCCTAAAAGTAAGTCAATCTGCCCCGGACCACCTATGTACCTCTGAAAAGTAATTAAAAAGTTATATACAAGTTAAGAAAACCAGTAAAGTAAGATGGTAATCTTACCGTCATGTGGATCGCTGTTCGTGCTGATAGCTGCTCTCCCAATTTCTGACACAAAGCTATTGCATCTGAAGTGTACCCATTTTTGACTAGTAGAGACGCTAACTCATTTTTGACATCAGTATCATTGGCTTTTTCAGCCATCTGCAAAATTACTATTAATGTCAGTATTTTTTTTTAGATTTTGAAAAAATTTGGGTTATGTTTTTTAGTGTTTTCACACCTCTTTTGCTTTGTCCATTCTTCCTAACTCAGCGAACTTCTTCAGAAAAGCGACGTACACCTCTGTAGTTGGTTTTATTCCAACTGCATTCATTGTTTTCTCGCACTACAGAAAAATACTCTACTGTTTAGAATTGTTGAACTTACATAAAATACTAGTCCCAACTTTCAATATTTCACACATGATTAGAAATTGTCTTATTGCCTAATATATGTAGAATTATTGAGCTTACCGTATCAGTTTGATATATGTTGATGGATTCGCGTATACTTGTCTTAAGTAACACTGGGCCATCTTTTGGTGCAAAGTTGCTGTGTAGCTGTTGCATTGCTTGGATGTATTTTTGCTATAAAACAAAATATTCAATAGTTATTTTAATTTTTATGCCAATATAAGAGAAAAAAACTAAGTCACTAGAAGATACCGTTCCAGCTTGATTGAACTTTGTGTAAGTACTGAGCCCCCTAATTGAGGAGTTTGGGAAGTTTGGTGACATGACCTGAAATTAATGGGTAACTCAGATTAGGGTGTTCTAACATAAGGCTTATGTGCTTATATTAGTTGCAAGTTGCAAATTGTAACTAGAGATGCATAGCAGGACAAAACGCGTCATAGGTAGTGCTTGGCCTAAAGTGTAACAAGTGTGATCTCTCTAGGTGTGAAAGCTTTAATCGTCCTAATATTGTATGAAAAAGCCTGCCCCAGTTCACAGGCCTATATTGTATCCAATTATATATTATATATTAAGAAGTAACCTTGGTTTAGGACTTAGGAGAAACTATTGTAGCTAATAGTGCAGGTTTTCAAGCATTAGATACAACTTTTTTAATGTGTATGGAGACAAAACATCTAAATCGAAAGTTCTCATCCCTTCTAGATTTATTTTCTCCATCCAAACAACCCCTGGCGTATGAAGACCATTCCTCAACCAATTACCGAAAAGATATGGTATCGTATCTCACCCTGTTTGTACTTTTGTAGTATCAGGTTGAGTGTTTATATTACACGTTCCCTCTTGGGTGTGTGTCAGTGTGTGGTCAAGTTTTTGATAAGCTAAAAATTTGTATTGATATATGCTTCTTACAGGTGGGAAAATGGGTGTTTTTGGGTTACTGGACAAAATGGTTAAAACTGGTTTATTTAATTTATCAATCGCATATAACAGGCCTTTAATTTTAGGGATTAGTTGCCTTCTATTAACTATACACTTCAAAAAGCTCAGTCGAAAGTTTACATAACATGAAATGCTTTGTGAAATATAATCTGGGTAATACTACTTGACATTTAAAATTTTTGACATTTAGGAACATCAGTCTTAGAGGGTGTTTGGGGTTGCTTTTCAAAGAGGATTAACTGATTATCACGATTTTATAACCCAAAAAATCAAAATTTGGTGTTTGGCTACCTAAAATTCATAATCAATTATCTGCGTTATATGGGAGTCTATACGCAATTTTGCATAATCCATCCCTCACTTACTGCTGAAAAACGCAGCTAGTCATGGCCTTGCATTTTACTTAAGTAACTACCAATATGAATACTGACCTCAAGTATATTAAATCGTGCGCACATGTTATTTAACTGACATTTGGTTTTGTTGCCTATGTCAATATAGAAGTGACACAAAATGAAAAACATAAATGAATTTAGGAGGCAACGGAGAGACGCTGAAATGAAAAATGATAGCCTTTAATCTAAAATTTGTTAACCCAATTAGCAATTTGGCTAGAAGTTAAAATAACTCATTATTATAAAACCACCAAACTACTTGAACTTTTGGTTGTAAAACTAATTAAAAATGATGTTACAGAATATAAGATAATTGTTATGTACAATTTAGTTAATTCTGTAACAAAACAAAATGCCTATTTTCTAGGTTATTAAATAATCTAAGTTGCCAAACATGGTTACTGAGTATTGATACAGGAACTTTCGATATATAGAATACATCAAAACTGAGATTACAGTATCTAACTAGTAAATAATTACCTGTATATTGGAGGCAAAACGATGTGCCACGATAGAAACTGCAGGACCAGTCAGTCGGTTTGTGGTTTGTCGTACCTGTTCGAATAATAAAAAAGTAATATGAGTCCTTTTAAAGTCCTAGATAGCCATTTTATGAACAAAAACATACATCTATCTATCTACAACAGTACAACAGTTCACCTCAAAATTTCAATATCTAACATAGGGATGAGCAAAATGTCCCAAATCCCGGTCAAGTGGTATCGAATCCCGATCGGGATCGGTACCAGTACCCACTTTTGCGAGTTGGTCCAAAATACCGAGTTGGTCCTGAAGTTCCGATATCAGTTGTACATTGGAGTTCTTACATATTTAGCTTACTTTCAATATTGGAACCATTAATGTTTAAGATTGGTTTCCTCTACGTATACAAAACTAATACTAGCAAATTAGATTAGTTTATACGAGTTCTGCATTTACACACTTATTAAATCTATCAATTAAGTACTTATTTATATGAAGACTTTGTTTTCAACATGTCATTCACACTGAAACAAAAGTGTTGACATTCACAACATTGTGTCAAAAAAATAAGACTACATGTTTACATCTGTAGTCGACATTTGTAGTTCTAAAAGTACTAATATGCAGTATATTTTTTGAGAAGAAAATGATGCTCTGTTTTTGGTACTAACTGTTAAAAGCTTCGTATGAAGAATTAGCATATGTATATCTATATAACGAGATATATAAAAAGAATCATTTAAATCATTTGATTTATTTCAAAATTTGGTGCTAATCGGGATTTGGTATCGAAATCCCGATCGCGTACCGATTTGGTACCAGTCCCGTACCAACTTATATGAGACCGGGATCGGTACCCACATTTCGTCAATTTCGGGATCGGTACTGTTACCGGACGGTACCCGTCCCATGCCCATCCCTAATCTAACACACACATATAGTTAATCCAAACACAACTAAACAAACACATATACATATATATGTGTGTATATATTATATATGTATATATATATATATTCTGCAACTACAGGGTACCGAAATTGAAGAAGCAATTCTGAAAATAACTCTTCGCCCAAAAGCATTCATCATTTTTGCGAGATCTGAACTTTAACTACATTAAACCAAATATATAAACTATAATTGAAATTTATACTATATAATAAATAATATATATATATATATATATATATATATTATGTTATATATATTTCATATAGATATAGATATAAGTGACTGAAAGGTTTGTGAATTTTATTTACCTGGAATGAATGACGGGATCGAAGACAATTAATATGAGCACTCGCTTGTATATATGTATAGAGGGGAGGGATATTTGGGAAGGAATTAACTGATAATACCTCGCCGCGAGTGTACTCTGTTTTTTTTTTATTAATTACAAAGTATATGATATTATGTTATATATTCTAATTAGTAAAGTTTTGCTCTTTCACATTTTGACCACCAAACTTATTCTGTTTTTATTTTTTACCTTATTAACATTTTAGTTTAGTTTTTGATTTTATTGATTTGACCACTAATATTATTTGGTTTTCGTTTTTTACCATCAACTTTTTTTAACATTTTCATTTTAATCTTAGAAATATATAAACCAAGGTTTTAATCTTAGTGTTTCATCATTAAAGTTTTGGGTTTAAGGATTTACAGGGATGGAGTTTTGAATATTATTGCTTTCACTATCAAGGTTTTTAGCCTATTATTTCTGTCCTCTACCAAAGTTTTTAATTTTGTATTTCACCACTAAAGTTTGTTAGCATATTGTTGTATTGGTTAACCATATGTTTTCATTAATCTGGTGGTAATTATTGATATGTTCCGGTTTCTAACACGGGTTTGAGCCTATATTTATAACACTAGTTTATGTATAATACATATTAATAGACATAAGTAACCAACACTATACATATCTTGTATTAGTTATACTTCTAAAGAATTTAACACGGGTAAAATATTATTTTATCTTTTCGCCTAAAAACTATTTACATTTACTAATTTAGTTTTAAACATCAAAAGTGACTTTTTTTTTTGACAAACTATACACTTATATATCGTTAAATGTTTTAGTTTTCTTTATCCGAAAGTTTTCTTTATCCGAAAGTTTTCTAATTCCCACGAGGTGAAACCGCAAAATGAGTAAAATACCAAAGAAAACTTTTTCAGGGTATAGAAACCGTAAATGTGTGAAACTAAAAGTTGAAACCAATTACATAAATAATTGTATTTAAGCACTAGATGCATTAAACCCAATTCACCGAACCCATTACTTCCAAAACACGAATTCTACTTGTCCAATTTGCCGAAGCACACCCATTTAGAGTCGTTGAACCACCCTTTACTAGTTTGGTGTTTTTTATCTTCGGTTTGCAAATGGGTTCGCAAATTAGATCGCCGAACTATAAATGAAATTCGTGGGGTGTTTAGCGAATTCTGTAACTATGCGCGTAACCTTGATTTTAAATTTTAATGATTGAACCTAAGGCTTCTGGTCTATGTATTTCTTTTTTGTTTCTTGCATGTCTAAAGAAGATTTTATAGTTAACAAAACTTATTATGCCTAAACTTGTAATTGTATTTTATTTGACCATTATTAGTAAATAACATATGTTACCTGGCATTGCCATGGATATTATGTTTTAATACCCGGTGTCATTCACAAAGTTCTCAATTATAATTTTAGCTTTAGCATGATATTATTTAACGATCTTTCTTTGTAATCTCAAAATCTCTATTTCAATTCGATTTTAATTAGCCAAACAACAATAATATATATTTTATGGGCTAATTGGATTGTTAAGTAAGATATGTAAGTAATCATAAAATTTGCAATTGAAATAGGTTTTGAGTTCGGGTTATATAAGGACTATTTGCAAGTTGTCGCTAACAAGGTGAGTGCAAAGTATCTTTGTGTACGTAGAGTTGACTACAGTAGTTGGTGTTGTCCAATTTTTGTAGGTAGTTAAAGTTACGACTATAAGAGTTGACGTTGTTCAATTCTTTTAGGTAGTTTAAGTTATCACTAGAAGAGTTGGCATTGTCCAATTCTTGTAGGTAGTTAGAACATGACTACAAGAGTTGACATTTGGTTAAACTCTTTTAAGGTAGAGTTTATGACTACAAGAATTGTAAGTAGAGTTAATTAGTAGCTATGGATCCATATGCTTGTTATAATTATATTTTGTACTTACCTTGCGAAATTGCTTATTTTTTTACTTGTTTATATTTTACAGGTTAAGTGGATCAACGGACAAAGCAAAGTTGGAGTAATTAGCTAGAGCCTTTGAAGTGAGGTAGTGAACATTTGGTGTTAGTTAATCCTATCACTAGCGAAGCTCTTGATCGAGTATATTGAAAGTGTTGTCTTTTGGGATGTAATTTGGTTAAACTTTAGACTAAAAATCTTTTGGTCAAACGTTTAAGTTATGGTTGTAATATGTGTTGGTGGTGATCATTAGAGTAGTTTGTATGCAATAGTCAATGTATTTTGACATGTAATAGTATCATTAAAGTTGTGTTTAGTAAGTTTGATAGCTAAACTAGTTTGAAAATACAGGTTGGATACTATATATTACAGATAGGTCATGCCGAATTTTTTAAAAATAAAATACAAATCAAATCTAAGTATCATTAAAGTTGTGTTTAGTAAGTTTGATAGCTAAACTAGTTTGAACATACAGGTTGGATACTATATATTACAGATGGGTCGTGCCGAATTTTTTAAAAATAAAATACAAGTCAAATCTAATTATCATTAAAGTTGTGTTTAGTAAGTTTGATAGCTAAACTAGTTTGAACATACAGGTTGGATACTATATATTACAGATGGGTCGTGCCGAATTAGTAAAAACTTTGCATTGACCTATAATAAATTTGACTGAATTTTTTAAAAAAAAGCTACACTTCAACAATTATATAAGTTAATAAAGTCAATATAGAAATCTTACTATAGCTTGAAATAATAAAATATCGTTAAAAAATCTTTGTTAATAGTATTATTATTATATATAGAAAGAATACTTGGTTGTAATAATAATAATAATGTTAAACATTAGTGTCTAAAAGTAATTTCAAACAATTTAATAATATTTAATAGAATATATATTTAGTTCTATACTACTATATAAATTAAATGACTCGTGTCTTAAAATTCAAAATTATAGAATTGATTTATGCCATTTATTTCTTTTCTTTTATCTATAAGATAAATTACACATTTCATCACTCAGTTTGGTCACAAATTTCAAGTTTCATCCCTAATTTCATAAAATTACTAATTTCATTCCTGACTTTCATGTTCCATCAACACTTTTGGGGTAAGCCATAAGTTCAAGGTAGTCATGGTAGAGGTGGTGGTAAAGCACCATCGTCGAACTTGACAACCATGATCACTCAAACGATCACAAATATCATGTCTACCTCATTGGCAGGGACAACAAATCGTACCGGTAGTGTTATTAAGGACTTGGTAAGAAGTGGCATGTTGAGTAAGTGGTCATCCAAGAGAAAAGAATATGGAGAATCTAATGGGGCGAAGAAAGTTGAAAAGTTTGACTTCAAGCGTCCGAATAAAGGAGAGTGCTCGGGGTGATCGAACCGGCGAAAAAAAGTGATGTGAGTCCTCATCCGTTGTGTAGAAGGTCTTTTCGAGCATCATCTTAGCTGCAATCTGCCTCAAAACATTCACTTTCATATGCCATCTTTATGCCATATGCGTCTCAATGAACTCCTTAACCAGTTAATTCACCATTAACCGGCGAGGTTTATTCCATTAAATCTATACTATATTATAAAGCAAATCCACTTTTCAACTTTCAATTTCAACAATATACACATATTAATGCATGATGTACCATACATCAATGCATACAACTTTCTCTCTCCTCCATAAATCAATTTATTTTTCTAATTCTTTCAAAATCTTTTATCTCAAAAATTATACATCGATAAATTATAAAAATTATATGGATGTTCATAAAATTTCATGCTTTTTCATTAGAGATGTCATTCGATATACTTCTGACGAATTTTTAAATCCGAGGGTGGAGCCCGTACGACTAAGGCATTTGGCTATGACACTCTATGACATATAACCTCATTTGATCTATCACACTTTATGACCTATCACCCTCATCATTTTACCGCCGCAACGCACGGGTACTTGCTCTCGTAAATTATAAAGCAAATAGGGTTTCAATTTTCAACTTTTAAATTCAACAATATATACATGTTAATGCATAATGTACCATACATTAATGCCTACAACTTTCTCTTTTCTGCATAAATCATTTTATTCTTATAATTTTTTCAAAATCTTTTATCTCAAAAACCGTACATCGATAAGTTATAAAAATTATATGAGTGTTCTTATAATTTCATTCTTTTTAATTAGAGATGTCAGTTGATATCCTTTTGACGAATTTATAAATTCGAAGACGGGGCTCGTACGGCTAAAACATTTGGCTATGACACTATATGACATATCACCTCCTATGACCTATCACCCTCATCATCTCACCGCCGCACGCGCGGATACTTGCTCTCATTCCATTAAACAAAAACAAAAGACGTAAACAAATTTTTACCCAACCATTTGAAATCTAAATAACTGTAGCGAACATTTTGTTTTCTACTTTACCCACACATTTTGTTTTTTACCGCACGCACTACGCTCTCGTTATTAACGCTGTTTTTCTAGTAGTAAATATTTTAACAACGAAAATTATCATCTTCCCCAAAAAAACATTTTTCAGATCAGAGTAAAAAATAGAAAATGTCTGCTACTTTATTCTACACTACTTCACTCACCTCTTCCTCTTCAATCCTTCTTCAGGTAGATATACTAATTCTAATCCCAACACACACACACACACACTTATACTATATCTATCTATTTTACTTGTTTAAAATAATTAAAATATGGATGATATAACAGGACAGGAGAAAAAGTGGATTTCAAGTAAGATGTGAGTTATTTCCGGTAACTGGGTTAAATATAAAGAAATCATGTAGTAAAATCCGAGCGTCATTTACTGATTTTTCTGCTGCTTCACCTAACATCGGTACATATGTGATCATTTTTATTTATTTTTTTAAATTTTTACTATGAATAAATTACTTATTATTACTTGAATTCATGATTTGTAGGTGGAAAGACTGAATTAGATGCTTTGTCACGCTATAGTCAAGCTGTTCCGGATACCGTTGTCTTCGATGATTTCGAGAGGTTACATTTTACTCTTTTTTTTTTTTTTTACTAATATATAGAGGGAAAAGGGTATATAAGGCTGTCCGACACCTAAGCTTAGGTGTGGAACCCCTCACATACTAATATTTTATTATTTCTTGTTTAATGAATAAATGCATGACCCCCATGATTTTTATGGATTAAAAAAACAATATGTGAGTGTTCCACACCTAAGCTTAGATACCTGACAGCCTTATATTCCCAAGGGGAAAAACAATATGCTTCTACCCGTAGGGAAGAAACAACATGCTTCTAAATACAAAATCTTCCCCCTTCACAAAATCATGGAAGTATGGTGCTTCTAGCAGCATACTTGTTACCCTATATATATATATATATATCATTATAATTTTATGATATGCCTTATAATATAAAGTTATATGCCCACGTAATGTGTCGTTGTAGCGGCGGTGACAGGTGGAGGTGGTGGTGGCGGCGACGATGGCTGACGAGTAGTGTAGTGGTAGTGGTAATGTAGTTATTATTGGAGTTAAGGCTAGGTGTTGTAAGTTAATTTTATTAAGGGTATTTTATGAGTACTAAAAGCTGGTTTTATGTTCCATTTGGGTCATTTTGTAACATGTTAGTTTTGTTTTCTATACGAAACTCAATTTTTATATTCTGGTTTACTGGTCGGAAAAATGACAAAGAACTCATACACAATAATTAAGAGGCACATTGGCAAACAAAACCTTTGATTTCATTGAAAAGGTTAAAGTGTTATATAGATCGGTCATAGATTTATGGATCGTTAACAACCATTTGTTAACCATTTGTAATGGCTAATGATTTGATTATTATTTGTGAAGTTAGATTCTCTGCTTATACCTTTGTGCTTTGTGTTTATAAAGCTAAGTAATTGCATTTTGAAACCATATATAGGTTTCCTCCTACTGCTGCCACTGTTAGTTCAGCTCTTCTATTAGGAATTTGCAGCCTCCCAGATACAGCTTTTAAGGTGATAAGGATAAACAATTATATAATTCCGCTTCAGATAGCACCATTTCTGGTCAGAAGTAAACTGTTATTTTTTGGTAGAATTTTGATTTGAAGCACCATTCCTGGTCAGAAGTAGACCATTATGTTTTTGTAGAATTTTGAAACCGAGAAATCGGAAGAATGTAAAGAAGATGGTGGGAGTAAAAAATAGTTTGAAGTAAACATTGTTTTCAGTTAGTAAGGATTCTATTTTCCAGTTAGTAAGGATTCCTTTTGATTGTAGGGTGCTGTGGATACTGCATTGGCTGATAAGGCGTGTTATGGTCTAGAGACCCCAAATGCTCGAATGACATGTTTTGTTAATAAGGTAGAAGTTCCAATCTGTAGGTAGTCGCATCTATACATTTGATTTACTGTATTTATTGACTGGCTTTGACGAGTAGATTGCAAATAACAGGCTTTAGTAAATGTTGGTGCCGAGCTATCAAAGCTAGTGCCTGGTCGTGTTTCAACTGAAGTGGATGCCCGCCTTGCATATGACACACACGCCATTGTTGGGAAGGTATACCAATGGCTTTCGTTTTTGTCATTTTATCGTGCATATACTGTATATTTATGTGTTTAAATTGCATTCTACCACGGTACAGGTGGAAAACCTGTTGCAATTGTACAACGGTATTGGTATTTCTGCAGAGCGTTTGCTATTCAAAATTCCGTCAACTTGGCAAGTGAGTATACAATTGGATATTACATTTTGATATCACTAGAGAGTCGATCAGTTCACGTGGTTTCTTTTCAGGGAATCGAGGCAGCAAGATTGTTGGAGTCTGAGGGTATACAAACACACATGACTTTTGTGTACAGGTATGCCAATTTTCTTGAACGTACCACCCTTGCTGGATACAGTGAACTTCACCGCCTCTGAAAAATGATCACTTGGCTAATTTTTCCGTGTGCTTTTTGCGCTATGAAAGTGATCAAAGAACTCATTGCTAGTAAACGTTATAAAAGGGGTACCTGCATACTTACTATATATGATTCATAATGAAGATTACAAGTGGAAAAAAGGATATCAAAAATAACACATTGGTAGGAAGATGCTTTACCTACATATGGCCTTGATGCTAAATTGTCGTGATTTTTTTACCCTCACAGCTTTTCTCAAGCTGCGGCTGCTGCTCAAGCTGGTGCTTCTGTTATTCAAATTTTTGTCGGACGCCTTAGGGTAATACTCTACTGTTTTCTTGTTTGGCAAGATATTCAAATTTCAGTATTGTAAACCGCAACCGTAGTGTTACAATAAGTGGTGAAAGTGGGATGGTTGAGTAACTGGTAAAAACTGGTTTGGGTTGAACTGGCAAGTTTGTAGTGCAGGTTAAATGGGGTGTATACATTTTGTCTATCTTCTTTATATAATAGTAATGCAGTAACTACAGTTTCAAAAACTATCATATTACCGTAATTGTCTGAATGTTTGAATAAAACTATTTTATACACCTAGGGTGATTTTTCAACCTGTTGACCCAACTGAATCATCTTGTTTTTGTCTAATTTTGTTGAGTCGACCATTTTCAATAACCCACAAGAAAAATGGAGCGTCCATAAGCCAATGAATTCAAATCGGATGAGCTCACGTTGATTTCACATAATGTCAGGATTGGGCACGCACCCACAGTGGTGATCCTGAGATAGAAGCTGCTCTTAAAAGAGGAGAAGATCCGGGATTGGCTTTGGTTAGTCTTTTGACCTTAGTTTTTCTGTAATTTCAATTGGGATTGTGGGTTTAGACATGTTTCCTTTTTTTCCCTTGCAGGTTACAAAAGCTTACAACTATATTCACAAATACGGACATAAATCAAAATTGATGGTTGCCTCAATCCGCAACAAACAGGATGTGTTCAATGTTTTAGGGTACATCCTAATATTCTTTATCAAAAATGTTATTGTGTGTTTTAGTACATTCTGGCCCAACAAGCGATCATTGGCGACTACATTACATTTTGCAGGGTTGATTATATCATCACTCCTTTGAAGATCTTGCAGGCTCTTAAAGATTCCGTGACTCCTGATGACGATAAGTATACATTTGTCAAAAGGCTATCCTCAGAATCAGCTGCTGCCTATAACTTTACTGAGGAAGAGGTATGCACTTGAGTAACTGAAACTTTGAAACGTTGCTTACTATAACACTGCTCTTGTAATTATGGAAATTGGAAAACCAATGTTGATGCCAGCATAAATGATCTCGTACAAATTTGACGAAATGTAAATGTTTGACTGTACACCAAATACTTGATAATCCTTCAATAGTTACTTAGTAGGGAATCGTGTGACCTTATATCAACATCGTTAATCTTTTATGAACCTTATATCGACCTTTCTCTTCTATTTGCAGCTAGTAAAGTGGGACCAGCGTAGCTTTGCTGCGGCAATGGGGCCTGCAGCATTGGAACTCCTTGCATCTGGGATGGATGGTTATTCCAACCAAGCAATGAGGGTGGAAGAACTTTTTGGAAAGATATGGCCACCACCAAACGTTTGAACCATATGATCAAATCAGAAGTTTCTCACCTCAATCTCGTGTGCTGTTTACGCTTTGTAATCCACATTTCAAAACGACACTAGTAGTATTTAATCATGTAGCACTTTGACTCTTTTGGCATCCATGTTTTCGAAGATGATAGTGAGACGAGACTGTCAATGATAAACCATGTTCTTTTAACTTATGGGTTGGACGTCTAATGTTCGGAAGCAGGATTGGTTAAGTTCTGAATAAGTTTATTATAGATGCAAATAGATGGTGCAGGTAATTGGGGAGAGCAACAATATTTTTGTTTTGTACATGTATGTATAACTAGTAACTAGTTGATGATATGTGACTGATAACTAATATTTTAATAAGAGAACCATTTTGTAACTCGTAAGCATTAAACTTCGTTTTTGCAATTTTCAAACCCTGAATATTTAAAATTTTCTGCTCATTTTTGGGTTCATGTGTACATTACTTTAGGATGCATTTGGCGATTGGTGGTGGGATAAGACTAGTAATAGCATAAATGACTTAATATATCTACTTCGAAAATTGAAAACTAGGAAAACCTCCCGATTGTAACAGATGTTTTCAAATCCCTTCGGCCTTCACATATGACATATTTGGAATTCCTGATATACAAGTTTCATCCATATAAATCCACCCAACTTTCGCTTTATAACGTAAGCTGCGTAAGCCAATAAGCCTAATTGCCTACCTGTAAAAGACAATATATTTTATGAAACATAAACAGATGCGCTACCTACAAGAAAATTTACATTTTGTAATAAACTTTCTCAATCTATCAAAACTTTCTCAATCAATCAAAATAACTATAAAAAAATATAAATTATGACAGTAAGGGTCATTAGGTCATATATGAGAACCATTGACATGTAAACATAGATAATATTAACATGATCTATACGACTATCCATATGTGAATGAATTTTGTTCATATATATTATTCACATATGAACATCTAGTTATAATTTAAAGGTTCTTATGTTTCTTTTTAAGTCAAATGGTTTTCCCATGAACCTTATCATATCCAATTAAATACCTTTTAGATATATAGTTTCTATATTATATGATAAACACATGAAAATTTAAAGAATCTCTTATATAAATAAAACAAGATTGTGATGACATCAATATTTTTTAAGAAAATCTTATTTGGTATCATTAGACTTTTTTTTTATTAATTATTTATTTTATATCTAACTAATTATGACATCATCTATGATTTTTATTTTTTAGTCCTATCATTTAAAAGTTTTTAAAACTACCAAGCCTATTGTAAAATAAGCCTAATGTATAATAACTTTTTTTTTATGATGTAGTAAAGGTTGAATCTTCTCTTTTTATTATAGCAACATTGATAACTTGACATTAAAAATATAGACATTTTTACCTTACAGGTTTTTCTATGCTTCATTATGATAATAGACATGTATTTACGAAACTTGTTTAGAATACCCGAGTTGAACCCGGGCTAATTAGCTAGTAATAACAATAGATTAACATCATCAGTTATTAAGACAAAAATCAAATCTCACATGCACATGATCTGTGTATCGAACCTCATATAGTCATGTAACTACTTAAAAGCCCAAGTAACAAAATTTTGTTTTCCAAAATCTTTAATGCTATGTTTTCTTAAAATGTATGCAGTTTAGTATGGCAAAATTCTTCTATACGATTAAATGGGTGTCATATCAACTTAATAAGTACTCTGGATCATATGTTTATGTTTATCTTCTTATTATAAAACATACTTTGATAATTTTTAATTCCATGAGAGATATCAAGTCCAAGGTAACATATATTTACCGAGAAAGAAGGAGAATGTCCTAAAAAAAACATCGTGACACCTTTTATAGCTCGATCTATAGTTTCTCATCACCAAACACATTTTCAAATGCCCTTATATTTCTCCTACACTGTTTTATTCTAGTTTACAAAAACAACATCACCATAATAAGCTGATTAATCAACACATTGAGATAAAAGCAGCTAGCCATAGTTCCAGCAAACTAAAAAGTGACATAAAATTTTAACCAGATGAAATCCAAAACAACTTCTGATGTCGAGAACCCGACCCAAACCCCTCTTCTCGATGCAGATTATGGTTATGAGCCATCTCTAGACGCGACTCTACCTTCCAAAGCTCAAGAAAATGACCAACCACCAAGTAAGCCCGTTCTTCTTATAATATCCGGGTTGTTGTCCATTGGCTTGGTGGTGGCCTTGATTATTGGAAATGTGCACATTCCAACAATTGATAACAATGTTCCACTGCCTGAAAGGAGGGATCCAGTCGAACAAGGTGTTTCTGATAAACGATTCAGGTTACCATCCGATGCAAGCTCTTTTTCTTGGACCGAGGATATGTTAAGTTGGCAAGCACCGGCATTCCATTTCTATCCTGGAAAGAATTGGATGAACGGTAAAAATGTCACGTTTGTTTCATTACCAATCTTTCTATTTTAAGATATCTGTATTTGTTACCATTGTATTTGGCTAAATGTTTTAGATACATATAAGTATAGTTACACATCTATGAAACAAAAACCAACTAAAATAGATATTGTTAGAGTATATAGTACCACACATCAATAGCTACTATTTTTTCATACACATTCTGATGTATATTGTTTCTTTTTTTCATGTATGGTGACATGACATTGTTCTGATGGTGGAAATTTCTGCTTTTATATTCTTGCAGATCCAAATGGTAAGTTATATACTTATATAAATCTTAATATATGTATTTCATTCCAACATATTACTAATTACTTATCATGTTTGTAATTGTCACATTTTTAATAATGTTGCTATAGGTCCAGTATTTTATAAGGGATACTACCATTTATTTTATCAATATAGTAAAGAGGCACCAGTATGGGGTCTAATTGTATGGGGTCATGCTGTATCAAGAGACATGGTTCGTTGGAGACACCTTCCAATAGCAATGGAGGCAGACAAATGGTATGATGTAAATGGTGTATGGACCGGGTCAACAACCATCCTTCCAAATAATAAACTTGTTGTACTTTACACCGGGTCAACTAATGAATCCATTCAAGTCCAAAACTTGGCTTACCCTGCCAATCCGTCTGACCCTCTGCTTGTGAACTGGATCAAGGACCCTTCAAACCCGGTCCTGGTCCCACCAAAGGGTATTGGTAAAAAGGACTTTCGTGATCCAACCACGGCCTGGCTCACCCCTGATGGAAAATGGCGGACGGTGATTGGGTCAAAAGTTAATAAAACCGGAATTGTGTTAGTATATGACACCAAAGACTTTCTAAGTTATGAACTTAAAGACCAATGGCTACATGAGGTCAAAGGTACTGGAATGTGGGAGTGTGTTGATTTTTATCCGGTTTCTAAGAATGAGTTTGGGCTTGACACTGGTGCGTATGGGCCTGATGTCAAACATGTGCTTAAAGCAAGCATGGACGATGATAGATGTGATTATTATGCAATTGGAAATTATAGCCAGGTGGCCGGGAAATGGACCCCTGATGATCCCCAAATCGATGTTGGATATGGTTTACGATATGATTATGGGATATACTACGCATCCAAAACATTCTATGACCAAAATAAAAAGAGAAGGATTTTGTGGAGTTGGATCAAAGAGACAGACAGTGAAAAGTCAGATATCAAGAAGGGTTGGGCTTCTCTTATGGTAATAAAGAAAAAGACCTTTTTTGATACAAGTTTTTTCTGTTGTTGTTGTTGTTTAATTTTTAAATGTGTTTGTTTTAAGTTCTTTGTATGTTTTCGCTTGCTATAATCGTGATTAGGCTGTTCCAAGAACGGTTGCACTTGATCCAGCTACGGGTAGCAATTTGCTTCAATGGCCAATTGAAGAGTTGGATAAACTTAGGTCAAATCTTAAAGAGTTCAAAGATGTTCAACTTGAACCTGGCTCACTTGTGCCACTCAACGTGCGAGCGGCATCTCAGGTATGTAATATGTATGTTTAAAAACTTATATATAGTTAGCAATTTGCTCTTTATACAGTGAGGCGTAAATGAATGTTTTTCATTTTCAGTTGGATATAATGGTCGAGTTTGAGTTGGATAAGAAGGTTTCTAGTAGTTTACGCGTAGGAGCTGGTACTGTGCCATATAACTGTGGCGGACATGGTGGAGCTGGCGTGAGAGATGCATTAGGGCCGTTTGGTTTATTAGTTCTTGCAAACAAGAACTTAACTGAACACACGCCTGCTTACTTTTACATTGCCAAAGGCGTCCATGGGGATCTCAATACATTGTTTTGCATTGATCAATCAAGGTATTAGTTTTCTTCTATTTTTGAGCCCATCAATATAGAATAGTGTTTATTTATTTTAGTTTTTTCGTTTATAATGTGGGTCAATGTCATTTTTGGTTAGGTCTTCCATTGCAAAAGATGTGGATAAGTCTATTTATGGTAGCACAGTCCCAGTCCTTGAAGGAGAAAAACTCAAAATGAGAATATTGGTAACTTTCTTTCATAAATGAAGTAGATATGTTTAATATCTTTTTCAAAAACATAACTTATATATATTGTGAGGCTTACACTAGGTGGATCGGTCGATAGTTGAAGGCTATGCACAAGGAGGAAGAACATGCATTACTTCGCGTGTTTATCCAACAGAAGCAATAAACGACGATGCTCAACTATACTTATTCAACAATGCCACTAATGTTAATGTGACAGCTTCTCTCAAGATATGGCAAATGGGTATTAGCTCACCAAACGAAAGTGGGTGGGTTTGGCTTGGCCCGTCGTTGATCTTACTTGTTGTCTTTTGGTTCGTGGTATGGACATGGCAAAATCAAAGAAGAAACCGGTCCTAGAAATGAAAAGACCAAATTAACTTAGACTTTGAGCCCGTTTGTTCTAATAGGGTCGGGTTAGGCCGAAAAAAGAACTCCCAACAATAATAAAAGTTGGCAAGACTCAACAATAATAAATTTTGTAACGTGAAGCACGTGTTCTTGAAGACGCACGCGAGGAAAAAGCTTAATCGAAATATGGTGAAAAAATAACATCTTTTTCCTTGTAATAGAGTAAAATAAAGTTATGATGTGTAGGACTAAGTTGGGTTTTATTTTGGGTTTAGCAAGGGCCATAGGTGAAGTTGAGACTGTTGAGTAGTAGACCATTCATCATTGTAGGGTAGGTTTCTCTGTTTTGGGCTGGGTTGGCCCATTTGATCCGATCCAATACTTCTTTTCACATTGCCACAATCGAAATTTTGTAAATTAGTTTTGAATTCAAAAGTCAAAGAAGAGTTTTGCATCCTTTTGGAATTCTGAAAGTGTATACTTTTTTTAAGTATCCTTTATGATAATACTAGATTTTAGACTCGTGTCAAACACTAGACACGAGACTTACGATATGATTGATATTAGATATTAATACATGTAACTCATAAAAGCTTATAAGTTCAAAGTTTACATAGTGTTCAATTCAAATGTCAATAATGTTAAGCTAATAGAAAGAAAACTAATGCAATAATAGTACATTGGAAGCATATATTCTCCTTCATTATTTGAAAGACTTCTTTACAGACGAAATTTGTTGTAGTGTTTTTTGTCTTCTCATCTTTGTTACATGTAAACACCTTAAAGCCCCTTCTCGACTAAACTTGAGATACAACAATGTACAATTGTTCGTGTGTGAAAATCGGACTTTATAGGTAGAAACCAATTTTAATAACATTGTAAAAAAAATTATTTTAGTTATTTGTTTTTTATTAATTAAATAAAATTACGTAAAAAAGTAAATGATGACATCATCGAGAGTTAATTTGATGAAATCGAGCAATATGATTGGTTAATAAGTCATTACTTCAACTGTCTTGTAGTATATATTAAAATTAAAATTAAAATAGTACAATTAATATTAAAATCTTAATATTTATATTAAATTTAAGTGTAGTGATTTTTCTACTACACATATTACTTCTTAAGTTCTTATACTACAACAAAAAAAATTTATGACATTTTTGTCCCTAATAATAATTTTTAACCTTTATATTCATTATATTTCACACATCATTTTTACCATATATACCTTTCTTTGCTAAACCCCTTTGACGTCTTATATGAATGATTTTAGTAAACCATCGAGTTTCTATTATGAAATAGCAGTGAATATTAAATTGTTTTGTTTAATTCTCAATCATAATTTTTGATAGATTTAATTTATATTAGTTATTGAATATATATTAGTTATTATTTTATTAAATAAATATTAATTACCTATTATTCTATTAGATATATATTAAATATTATTATTTATTTGTTATATTAATATATCGGGTAAAAAGTGTAAATTTGTGATGGAAAACAAAAAAGTGTAAATTAAAGTCAGAATTGAAAACAAAAGTCAACATTAAGAAATCGAGATTTTTGATTGGTCGATAATTTATTAGAGCAACTTTGCTTTAGTATAATAAAAGAAGATTACTAATAGTAACACCTTATCCGTGTATAGAATATCAATCACCATCCGTTAAAGAGTAAACCAACAAGTATAATGTATAGAACGAAATCTGGATAACTTGAAAGACTACCCACTTACCCGTAAAGGATACATTTGCATGCTTGTCTCGATAGGTTTCCTTACGAGCTTTCTTGCACACAAGTAAATAAGATTTTACATTACATTGTTTGCTTTTCACTACAAAAAAAAAAATTCATTTATTCATACTTATTTATAAAAAATGTGAAAAATCTTATGAATTTAATCACATGTAAAAATGTGTAGAAAAAAAAGTACATTTAAAAGTGTGAATAAATTTTAAAAATTATAATTTTTTTCACTTGTAAATGTGTAGACAAAATGTTAATACTTAAAAATGTGAACAATTGTTAAATATCTTCACACTTAAAAGTGTGAAAGTCAATTTGTAACACTTGGTGTGAAGAAATCATGTATTATAAATTGACTTTTACACTCTTAAGTGTGAACAATAGATATATTTTTACACTTTCAAGTGTGAAATTTTCTTTTCCACATGTATAAGTGTGTAAATATTGTGATCTATTAAATTTTTTCACAGTTTGAAATGTAATTTAATTATATACACTTTTAAATGTGATTAAATTAACAAAAGTTTTCATACTTTTAAAGGTATGAAAAAACAAGTGTGAGAAAATGATATATTTGTTGTAGTACTTGATTTTAACATCGACGTTAATTTTTCAAAACAAAAATAGTAGTAAAAAGTTATTTAAGTAAATTAGTAAATTTTGGTGGTAGATGCTGTTAGTTAGCAAATGAAATTGAAGTAAGTTGTACGTCTAGCTATTTAGAAATGAAAATAAGTTATAAAAACTAGATAAAGTTCACGGTAAAAGTAGCTTCATATTAACTTATGGAGTTATACTTAAATTTCACTTGTAACATTAGTACATATAACTAAATTTAACAATTGAATTGAATTTTTAATAAATATATCATATGTTTAATATAAAAACTTGAAATTAAAGATCAACGATATCGATCCAATCTTTTATTTATGAGGTATGAAATAGGTGACATGTAATGGATTGAGTCGAACTTTTGAAATCTATCGTCAAAATTATAGAGGTTTCTTCGGCTGATGTATATAGAAAAGTAGAAAACTTAAAAGCCTATATCATCTCATGTAAGAATATACCGACGGTCTAAACAATATGTGTCTGTTGAATTATGATTAATGATTAGTTGGTGACTAATGATTGCATATGGAAAATGACTTGCCTTTCCAAAATAAGAAAAATATGGAATATCATGTTAGATCAAAACATGGATTAAATACACAATATATCTAGACCATATTATTAAAAAAAATTAACCTCCTAGTTAAAAATTACATGAGAGAAATTATCTAAAATACGTTTAATGATTAAATTATATTATTAGTCTTTTGTCTATTAAAATATTTTCATTAATTTTTTATATTAATTACTTTTACATCAATCATCTATACTACTCGACGCCGTCATGACAACCGTCACATTACGTAGGAACCGTGCTAATATAAATAAAATAAAAATATTATTATTCTTATTATCTTATAAGTTGTTGATTAGATTCGTTTTATTTTAAAGAGGGGATGAAGATTCGATACAAGTATCTTTCTACTAAATTAATTATAATTATGATTTGTCAGTACTCATTTAGTTTTACCCCACCGATGTATAGTTTTTCTTATAATAAAAAATACTCGGTAAAAAGGTTAGTTTGCGATGTATATAAATATATAATGGAACCGTGATTATGAAGTAAAGTATGCATATGATACAAGCAAAGAATGATAACAACGTTATTATTATTAATTATGACATAGATTAATGTTGTCAGGTGGGCGATACCTATAAACTCCTAGTATCCTAACCACATTTTTTGGTATCTCAACCAAAAAGTGTGGACCCCATGTCTATAATGATATATATGATAGAATAAAAAGTGAGCCCCTGTCATTAACAATCTGATCGGGTTACCAAAATAATGGTTAAGATATCAGACGCTTACCTATGTACGGAGTATTAAATTTTTATCATGTTAATACGAGTATTAATGTGTCAATTTGAACTGGCCTATAGCTGTCACTGTCCACACTCTCTCTGAATTGTGTTTTGAAGAATTCTGCTTTAGTCCCTAAACTCTTTGCATGTACTAGAATAGTCTTTGCATATTTGCAAGGTCTTTTTTTTCTCTTTTCTCTTTTCTATAGTTTTAGTGCAACATCCAAGGGTAGCACGTACACAGTTCGAATGGTAACAATGCAAAAAAAAAAAAAAAAAATGCAACAAAATTAAGATCTGCAAAAAAAAGGAATAATTGATTAAGCAATTTTGGAAAAAGGAACCAATTAATAATGTATCACTAACATTTCGCTTAGTATATATAATCGCCTAGCAATATTTGTTAATGATATTAAACGAGATGCATTAGGCTTTTTTCCTGCATCAATCTTATCTTGATGATGGTTTTAATGATATATCCTCTTATGATTTAGCATCAATAATTGTCTATTAGATTATACTTTGCCTTCCCATATAAGATTTCAGACTATTGTCTCAAAATAAACATCCATGCATCTATGATGTGAATATGTGATACACCACAACATGACATTTATCCAAAAAACTTTCATGGTGGGCGCAAGGACGAATGCACACAAATATACAAGCTTGTTCACGTCATTTTGGTTAATACACTAACAACATACAATGTCTAATACTTCAAGGTACAAGCAGTATCTTCGATCAGAGTCGATTTAACCTTTTTGGTGACCTTAAGCGAAACTATATTTGGAGGCCTTTTTCAAGTTTATACAAAAATCCATTGTCTTCTATCTGGACTTGAAATTTTCCATTTTTAAATGAAACGAATAACAAAATTTGTACAAAATTTAAGAGGACAAAAATAAAAAATAAAACTAATTTGTAGGAATGGTGAACCACCTAAATCAGCAGTACTTGGAATTTCGAATTAAACAGATTCTTAGCCTTCAAAATTGTGAACCACCGATTGAGATTTTGATTTTGACTTAGTGTCAGACTCGTGGTGTGTAGTTTTCCAATTATAGGGGTTGTGAGATTTTTATTTTATATGTTTCTTTATTTACTTAAAGCATTTAACAAACCTTTATATTGTTTGAGCTAAAAACTCAGGATACTCAAAGCACGAAAATTAGAAATTTTGAGTGGCCTGAAAAAGTAGAGGCCTAAAGCTATTGTTTGACCCACTAAACCTATTAAGCCGACATTGTCTTCGATGGTTATAAATCTAAAGTTAAAAGGTTATGAACAAGTGATTTTTATAAAGAAATTCATTGTTTGTAATATGAGTCATCTCATTAGTCATAATAACAATAATCAATACAATGAGAAATTTACATGAAGAGTTTTTTAATTTATTTATCTTGTAGTCTAATCCTCTACCCAACTTGAAAGCTTTATTATTGGGGATGAGGTAGGGGCTTAGAGTGTTTGTAATGGTGTTTGGGTAGACAAGATGGAAGGTTTCCACATTGGTGTCATCAAGGTGGTCCATTACAAGAGTTGATGTGGTTGTGATGTGGAAGCCTCAAAGTGGGTGTGTCCACCTTGGGAAGAGTTGGGTGATGGTGGTGTGGTTAATTTTTTTTTATTGTTTTCTTTTGTTTTTGATTGGTTATTCTAATTTTATGGGTATAATTTTTTGGGTTATTGTTATGGAAGTTGTGTGGTTATGGTGTGGTTGTGGTGGAGTGATGATGTGACACTATCACTTGGTGTGGTAACACTACCATTATTAATGCTCTTAGAGAGTTTTGTTTTCTGTTCAGATATTCGTATAATTTATGAGTGGAAACAGTCAGAAGGGAAAAAAATTTAGAGTTATGAGAAATATCCTTGGAGAAATATAAAGTTGGATGGGTTAAAATGATCATATTATAACTTGGTAGGATAAGAATGTAACATCATTATCACTTTACTCACTTTTTCTATGTACCCACTTCAATTTGCCACAGCTTACAAATACACGTCCTGTCACTATCTGGTATGTGCATGAATGCCAGCAAAAAACAGATAAAAGTGACCCCAATTTTGACATTTCTTCAAATTTTGCCAACGAGTTTTAATAATTTTATCAACAAACTTTAGTGTAATTTTGGCAAAAAAGTGTAGCTTTACGGAAGTTAGCTAGATAACATGTGGCAAAAGTTGTATATGAACTGTGATTATTGCTAAAATATCTCTTGGAATTATTTATTTAAATTGTAAAGATGAGGCTATTAATATTTACTGGTTTCGCCAGTAAGAACTTTATGTGTTGTTTTATACGTGTTTAAAAAGTTAAATGTGATTTACATAAAATTTGAGTGAGCTTTTTATATGTGTAATACTCTTTTTCTTTCTTTTTCAAGTTATAATGAATTATTGACAGTCTTTTTAAGGCTTCATTCTTGAGTTTTTTGTTCTAAAGAAAAGAAAAGGAAATTTTTGAGGTTTTTTTCTAAAAGAAAAGAAAGCGAAGGAAAGGAAAAATCAAAGTTTTTTTCCCCAAAAGTTTTCTGGCCATTTTGGCCTGATTTGGAAGGAAACTCGTGGAAGGGGTGGTTGCAAATTTCTGGTGGTAATTGGGTGGAAGGGTTGGTTGTAGGTGGTGGTTGCAGGTTTCTGGTGGTGAGTGGGTGGAAGGGGTGGTTGCAGATGGTGGTCGCAGGTTTTCGGTGGTGGTTACAGGTGGTGGTTCTGATTGTTTAGATTATTTTTCTTTCACTTTCCTTTCAAACTCGAGAATGGATTTTATAAATGTAATCATCTATCATTTCTTCCCATATTCAATCTTCTCATTTATTTTCTTTTAATAAAAACTAAAGAATGCAAGTGTTGTTTGCAAAATCTAAAACTTAAAATTAAGATTGACATGATCGATTTTCTAATACTATATCTACAAATATTAATGTATATGATATAGTTGGATTAAATACCTTTTAATATTAAGATTGACAGTTATAGTTTCTTTTTTAAACAACTTAAATTTATTAATTTCCAGTTTATACTAATTTTATTCCCATTTATCTAATAAAATAGTATAAAAGTTCACTAATACTAGTCAAATCTTTTAGAGAAATAATCACCATAAAAAGAGCCGTTTGCTAATTGTCCCCACCACAAAACACTTTCCACCCTCTACATTTTCTCCACTTTCTCTTTCTAGTTGTTATGTAAAACCAAGAAAGGAAATAAAATTTGTCAAAAATCCATTGCTTTCATAATTTTTGTTCTTCTTTAAGAGCAACAAAAAACACTATCAAAAGTTGCTTACAATCAATGGCTACTTCTAGTTTTCTCTCTTGTCTCTTTTTCATCTACATTTCTTTCTTTCTAAAATTCACTTGTGCTGAAGATCCAACTGTTTCTTACCATTTTGATATATCTTACATTACTGCTTCACCTCTTGGTGTCCCTCAACAGGTATAAATTTCACATTTTTTCAATTTGGATTTTGTTAGATTATTACAAGAATTTTCTTGATTTTTTGTTTTGTTGCTAAATTAATTCATGGGTTTAGTGAAATCTCAAGACTTTATTGATGGGCTATTTTCAGATTCTAATTTTGATTACATTTTGTTAAATTTCATGAATTTGTTAATGGGTTATGCTAAATTTGTCTTAGGGATTAATGGGTTTGTTTTAGATTTACAAAAAGACAAAGTCTTTAGCTTTAGATCTAGGATTTGTGATTAGAAATACAAGGAGTGAGCTTTGACTTGTATTTTGACTCCCATTAGTATCTCTTCTTGATAATAATATAAGCACTGTTATAAATTTTGAATCTTGTAGGTTATTGCTATTAATGGAAAGTTTCCAGGTCCTACTATAAACTCAACTACTAACAACAATGTTGTTGTCAATGTGAGGAACAAATTAGATGAAGACCTTCTTCTCACTTGGTAAGATTATTTGGTCTAATTTTTTTTTAATTTGGAAATGTATATTGAAAATGGAATTGAAAACAATGTGAATAGAACGAAAACCGAATGATGTGTTTAAGATGTAGGATTGATTGTATATTGTGTGAAACAGGGCTGGTATACAACAAAAGAGAAGTTCTTGGCAAGATGGTGTTCTTGGTACTAATTGTCCAATTCCTCCAAAGTGGAACTGGACTTATAACTTTCAAGTTAAGGATCAAATCGGCAGCTACTTCTACTTCCCGTCGCTTAATTTACAACGAGCTTCGGGTGGTTTTGGTAGTTTTATTATCAACCCGAGATCCGTCATTCCAACCCCATTTGACAACCCGGCTGGTGATATTACAATCTTGATAGGTGACTGGTACATTAGGAACCATACTGTAAGTGTTGGATATAACATTAGTGTAAGATTTTATAGTTTACTTTTGTATAATTGTGATTGACTGTTTTCGGTTTTTAGGCTTTAAGAAAGGCGCTTGACGCTGGACGTGAGCTTGGAATGCCTGATGGTGTTCTTATCAATGGGAAAGGACCGTATAGATATAATGATACTCTTGTTCCCGATGGAATTGATCACGAAACCATTAATGTTGAACCAGGTAAGTTAGCATATGATCAATGATTACTTTTGTTAGTCTTTACTCACTACAGGTTCTAAGTTTTTTTGAAATTTGTGCAGGAAAAACTTATCGCCTTCGTGTCAGCAATGTTGGATCATCAACCAGCTTGAATTTTAGAATTCAAAACCACAACTTGCTTTTAGCTGAATCCGAGGGATCATATACAGTGCAGCAAAACTATACTAGCTTGGACATACATGTTGGACAAACGTACTCCTTTTTGATCACCATGGATCAGAATGCAAGTAGTGATTACTACGTTGTTGCTAGTGCAAGATTTGTAAATGAGTCGAGATGGCAAAGAGTTACGGGTGTTGGCATCTTACATTATTCGAATTCCAAAGGAAAGGCATCTGGGCCCCTTCCTGAACCTCCTCAAGACCAGTTTGACAATACTTTCTCGATGAACCAAGCAAGATCCATCAGGTACATTCTACTTCATACTACTGATTTTGGTTTTTGATTTCTTTCAAAATATTCTGCATATTTTGTCATGTGACAAGATTGGCGTCACGGGCGGGTTGGGTAAGATCAAATGGACGGGGTTGAAACCACCAGGCGTGTAGATATGGGCCAGTATAGGTCGGATTAAGTTGACTGACAAACAACCTTTTGTCCATTTCAAGTTTTTTCTAATATCTATTTAATGACGAATATTTATAGTAGTAGTAATAATCATACGATAACGATTCGGGAATGTTACACATTTAACTCTTGTGACTTTCAACTCGATTACAGAACGCAAATTTATCAATTCATAAGTAAATGGACTAAAATTGCTACACTCGAGGCCTACTGAAGAGGGCAAGACATGGCTAATTTTTTAAGCAGGTCCTAGATGACAAGTGATTTACATTAGAATGCCTTAAATTAAAAGTGTTAAACGAAATTGATTGTGGGTTCCGAGCAACCTTCCATGAAACAAATATTATGCTCATTTCTTGCCGTGAGCTCAGGTCTAAACATGTATTGGCCTGTTGCTCAATCTGTTCTGTATCAACATGTTAGGATCTTACTTTGATATAATCATGCAGGTGGAACGTGTCAGCTAGTGGGGCACGACCAAATCCACAAGGCTCCTTTAAATACGGCTCTATAAATGTGACCGACGTTTACATACTGAAAAACAAACCACCAGTGACTATTAACGGGAAACGGAGGGCAACACTAAGTGGGATCTCATTTGTGAATCCCGCCACACCTATCAGGCTTGCTGATCAGTATAAAGTTAAGAATGTATATAAGCTTGATTTTCCTAATGAGCCACTAACTGGGCCTTCTCGAATGGAAACATCAGTAATCAATGGGACATATAGAGGATTTATGGAAGTTGTATTACAGAACAATGAGACCAAGATGCATAGTTACCATATGGATGGATACGCCTTTTTTGTAGTCGGGTATGAGAAATTCTTGCAAGTTTCTAAAGTTCCATATTCTTCTTTATCCTAAGTGTTTTTTATGATTTCTTAAATCTTGCTTTTTGATTTCAGAATGGGTTATGGTGAGTGGACAAATGACAGCAGGGGACAATACAATAAGTGGGACGGGATTGCTCGTACCACCACACAGGTACAATTAACCGAACATATAAGTGACTTGGATACCCTTACCTTATGTTTCTTGTTTCTCCCTTACACAAATTCAACTATGTCAAATACTCCAACCACAATCAAAAGTGATTATTACAACTTCAAGTAGCAGAAATATTACCAAACACTATCTTACGAACTGCATTCTAAAATTATCAGATTATGATTATATATTGGCTATATTACTTGTTGAATAGGTTTATCCTGGAGCATGGACATCAATCTTGATCTCTCTAGATAACGTAGGAGTTTGGAATTTGAGAACCGAAAATCTAGACTCATGGTATCTTGGTCAAGAAACTTATGTAAGGATTGTTAATCCAGAGAAAAATAACAAAACAGAGTTGCCTATACCAGATAATGCTCTTTTCTGTGGTGCCCTTAGTCACATGCAAAAGTAAGTATACTTTCTTAGATTCTTAGCTCCTCTTAAAACACTTTCCACAGAAGATGGTCAAAATCTGATTTTCGGAATTCAAAGTTAAGATCCTTACTGTAAACATACTTATCAAGTTATCAACTTTTTCAGGCCACAAGACATTTCTTCAGCATTTACCGTGCATGGGTCAATGGTTGTGTTGGGTCTCCTAATGGCAACGTTGAGTGGTCTACTGCTCTGATTCTAAGCAAGAACCTTATGCTCTAATTGATGGTATTTAAGTAGTTTATTTATGTGTTTAGGCTCGTTGATATGAAGCTTTGATTATGTTAAGGTAATTTTTTGCTAAATATTTCACCGAATTCCTAGAAATGCTTGTTTAGGTTCTGGGGATCCATCATTCTTTTATTTTACTTGATTGATTGTGTAGTTGAGGAGGAATGCTATGTAAAATCTTTTCATTTAATGGATATATGAAGTATTTATATATGTAAGAATTCAAGAGTGAAGTCTAATACAAGCAGAGCTTTTCTTCAATTTTAAGAATATCTTTCATCATTATCTTACTAGTTACTAGTTGATTATTAGGTACATTTACGTTTAAAACACATAGTTTAACGAGATGTTTAGTTATTGATTAACTATATCTGATAGAACAAAGCAAATCTAAACATACCTATGAGTTATGACAAAGTAACTGTTAAGTAGTGATTATATATGAGTAGAACAATTGAAATGAGGATTAAAAAGTTGCCACTTGATGTCAACAACTAAGAAAAGTTCCTATTCAACCAATGTGTAAATGCTTACTTTTTCAGATACAAGAAGTGTAAATAGTACTCCTCTTTGCCAAAAAAAGAGTATTAGTATTAATATATTTTATTTTTTAAAAAAAAAAAGAAGGTTACATCAGAATCAAAACTACTGATTTCAGATAACTGTACGCAATAGGCAAGATAACAAAATAAATTTCTTTTAAAACAGAGTAAATACCATTTGTCATGTGTTTACTTGAATGATATAAACAAGCCCTTATACAGTATAAGTTATACTTGACCATTGATAGGAAATCTTATAAAACCTCAAACTGGAGTACTGGATTCAGATGACAGTGGAACCAAAAGTAATGAGCCAATGGTGAAAACATGGTCACTTTTGGGTTTAACAAAAAAGTCATAGAGGATTCTGAAATTGAAAGATCTTAAGCCAAGTAAAAACTCTATTGCGGACTTGGCAAAGATACCAATGAAAGTATAATCCTTGTATCGAAAGTGTATAAGCACTACTTTCTGGTATGAGCTTTCAACTTTGATCCTGTATTAAGTTTGTAGACCATAAAGAGAATACCAAATAGAAATAGTAGTTGGATGTGTAAAGCTAAAACGGAAACATATTGCTTGAACTTTACTCATTCCCTTTTGTCAAGTGCACAAGACAACTTGATCACGTTTACTCATCTCACAAATCCAGGCATCCAGCAGCAATAGCAATCACCATTATATAAACAAATACACACACTTTACTACAAATATGAATTATAACATCAACAGACATAGAATTATGACTATGTCACATGGACTTGTGCCCCTTTTAATTATTAAGTTGTATCAAATGATACCAACCTTGTTCACTTAGCCTGAAAATTAAACAACTTAAAAATATATATAAACTAGATATGGTATAGGCTACTCAGTAAGTTATGCACAAATATATCTATCTACACACCAACTTGAAATGTTGAAGATTTTGATCGGACATCCACTATTCCACTATGCCTAACTTGCTTTTGGAGTTGTAAATTACAATTTTATGATCTTTCTGTTGCATTGCGATGTTAGTCAAGAACCAACAGATTTGATTTACCAACAGAAAGACATGCATTTCTAGCGAATGTTCATGTTTATTTACCAAAAAATCGATCAACATTTTCGCAAACTTTGTCCATCAATAATCCAAATATGTCTTTCTGAAAAAGTATACTGATATCATTATTACTCTTCCTATAACAAACTCATTTAACCTCCAGCAACTAATTTTTTTTAATTATGTCTTTTAACGCCAATTATGAAAATACAGTACATTTTTTTAAGTATGAGTTATTTTTAATGAATATCAACAAATCGTGTTATTTTTTACATTATATACTGAACTACTAACCATCAGAAAATTTAGAAATTTATTCCCGTTAAATTACACCTAAATAATTACTCGTACTGCACAAGAAATGACTGTGAAAGACTAAATTAAGTTCTTGTTTTGTATGGTGCGTACACAAAATTCCTTCTTTATTTGGTGGGCTCCACTGGAGAACCCAGAATGGGTCGGGAGGCGTGTGCCCCTTTACTAGACACATTTAATCAAAAAATTGTAAAACAAAATGTCAATTTAATCCCACATTATTTCTTTTGTTACCAACCAAATTTTAATGACATAAAATGTTGTTAGTAGTATCTTAACGTTTAGCACGGGCCCTTTATTTTTTTTTCCTCTCTCCCTCTATTTTATTTTTTCGCTATTAATTATAGAAAACAAACCCTTAAGAGAAAGTCATAACAATCCGTGTTCTACCAACCTAATTTTAATGACATAAAATGTTGTTAGTAGTATCTTAACGTTTAGCATGGGCCACCTTTTATTTTTTTTCTCTCTCTCCTTTTTCTTTATTAATTATATATAGGAAAAAAAAAGACTTTTAAGAGAAAGTTACATCAATCCGTGTATATACCTAGCTACGAGCATAATACTCGCACGTTCTGGTGGAATTTTGTTTTAAGAATGACAATTTGTTATAAGGGTAGATATGGTAATTTAGTGTTATAGTGTGTGGATGACATTTTGGGAACCATGAATATGATGAAAGAGGTTTTTTGAAAAAACAAAAATATACTTAATTTCTTAAGACATTAAAAAATCCAAAATGCTTTATAGATACGAGCATAATACCCGCGCGTTGCGGAGAAATTTTGTTTTAGGAGTTACAATTTGTTATAAGGATAGTTTTTAGTGTTGTAGTGTGTGGAGAGGTATTTTGAAAACCATAACAAATTGTCGTTGTCATGGTCAACGGTTTCTTCTGTGTATGGGATGTGGGTGTTGTATCTAAGTGAGTATACATATATACATTTGAGTACTACTATACATGAAGAGCTAGCTAGCACGCCTCATGATGGTGTCTGCTGTGAAGTTGGCATCGCTTAAAAGGGAAAACAAAATTGTAAAAAAACAACATCCATCTCTTATTGACCTCAAACAAAGTAAGCTAGCTACATCTTATTATTACTCGTATTATTATTGTTATTATAGCTTTTCCTTGTTTCTTAGATTCATTACAGAATTATCAACTCATGCCATTCTTTGTCTCTCTTTTTTTATTTATTTATTTTTCTCTCAAGATTTTATAACCAAGCTAAGGCAGTACTATACTCTCAATATATTTCCACTTCAAATTAACTTCATTAGCAGATTTACATTACAAAACTCCCTGTATATATTATATGCGCATGTATATTCACTAGTCTTAGATGCCTTGGGTAAATTCTTTGGTTACATGCATCTAGCTACTTGCAATTCATCCATATCTTGAAAGTTTATGCGTGGTAAGTCATACACACTACTTTTCCCTTTTAAGTCAAACTATGTGTAATACCATTTCTTTCTTTTAAGATCTTTGTCTCACCATTTATCCTTCTTTGTACGTGGTTATTTATGGGTTGATCTTTTGTAAGGTTTTTCTACATATTGGTTCAACACCTTAACAGATAAGAATGCTTCCATCCATTCAGGTTTCACAATTCTTGATATATCTATGCATGCTAGCTTTTTGACAATACTATAGGTAAAAAAAATATTGCCCATAATAAGCAATTTTTTTTATCCTGTTACGACATTCGTTTAGTTAACGTACAGATGTAGTAGTTTCCGTGAGCCATCCGGTGGCTAGCTAGTTTAAAAAATAAAGTCCCACTAATCGGTCTTTTACATCTTGATTTTACACAACTATATATAAGTTAATTTGCGTTTGCCATGCTAAAAGATGTAATGTTGTTTACCAAATATTAATTATATTGTTGACATTTATATATCTGGTTTCTTGTTCCCGGTCATAGGAACCTATACGTACATACATGATACTAATTAATTTGAGACGTACGTTGCCTTCCTTTTTTTAACAAGACAATGAATAAGGTATCCGGCCATATCTATATAGAGCTAAGCGTACCTCCTAGTTATCTTGAGAAACTTTTTTTTTTCTTTTAACAATAGAGCTAGGTTATATTGTTTGTGTTGATTGTTGAAGAAATTACGATCGACATGGTTTATTCTTCCATAATTTTCAGATTTTAAATTATATACCATGAAACTTTTCGTACAACTGATCATTTAATAGTCAAACGACGACGGTACGTGATAAATTTAAAACATGTGAAGATCGAATCCTTTCAAAGAGTACGTGGAGAAAGGTTTGTCGGGGATTTGTATATATATATTCTTTAAAGTTCTCTTTCTCGGAGCTCGATGGTCGTAGTAAGTGAAGTTATTGCATATATATATACTGATCGATGATCGACATGAACAAGAGAAAATGACAACTTATTTGTCGATAGATCGTAGCATAAAGCAGTCATAAACAGTTTGTCGGTATACAAATTAACTTGATATTTAAGTCTTCTTGTGCCATGCAACTAGCTAGCTAGTGCTTAACACCATTATCGATCGATCGCAGCATAAATTAAAGCAGTCATAAACGTACATTTAAAGATTTAGGATTTTTTGCCCATACATGTTATTGCATATATATATATATATATATGTATATTAGCTCGATCCGGCAAGGTGTTGGATCGAGAATTTACATAAAGTAAGAAGGGACTACATAAACAAAAAAAACTACGTTTTCTGCAACGACTAGAATCTCTCACACTTATTTGTCTCCTCCTAATTAAATTTTACATCCATCTCGATCTATTCTCTATCTTTTTTTCTCATCTCTTACAACAAGATATCTTTTACTATCTCCCGTACGCATCTCACTACTCTTTTTTTTTCAGTTAAAAATAAATAAATAAATTAAGACACACGAGAGATGGAGGAAGAGATCGAGATATATTGAGAGAGCATGATTACTCTTTCCACCTCTCGATCACCGGCCCTCTCGTCTCTCACCCAGTGGGTAGTGTGCACTTGCGTACTGCAGCACCAGTGTTCTCATCTCTCTCCACTCCCCTCTACTACTCTAAGAAAAAAAAAAGCGATTAGCATATATATAAACTTGAAAATTTAAGCATGGGAAGCACCTTTCGTACGTGCTATGAGACTAGTTCGTCCCTTGTTACCTAGCTTAATATATATGACATTATATCTCCGAATAAGCAAAAATTAAGGTGTCTTGACAGATAAAAAGTTAACTGTATTAATTAGATAGTGTATATAGTTTTGCACAACTACAACAATTTAATTATAATGTTTGATATAGCTGCTTCACATAGCTAGACTAATAGTTTTATTATGTACAGCAACTCGATCAAGAATTTGATATTAGTAAGTACATACATACATACGTTCTACTAATCACGTACTATAATATAAATCTCAGTCTTTCAATTTCTTAATTGTATAGAACAAGTAGTTCGATCAAGATGTTTTTTTTTTTTAATGAATATTACTTCCAAAGATCAATCTGGCAAGTGGATGTGGATATTGAGGCAGCATCTTCTGAGTTAGCGATCTCATCGCTCTTAGAATCGCTTAAAAGCATGTTTATATGTTCCGCCATTTGAAGCGACGTCGATGAAGGAGGATTCAGATAACCGTTTTCTTTAGTGGCTGCAATATCTTGATCATTGCTAAGCTGAGAAGCAACAAATTTATCGAGCACTCTCCAATCAGTCACCTGAAGACCTTGTTCACCGTTATAATTGTTTTCATTACCATAATACGTCATATTGTCATTCGATTGTTGAGCCGGGGTTTGAAAACTGCCAGTGTACGAAGCACTTAGGCTGGCAGCAGCCATATGTTGTGGAAATCTATGAGACTCTAATTGTGGAAGTTGCATGAAGGAGTGATCATTTGGCAAGTTGTAATGCATCTGCTGATCAAGCTCGGGTTTTGTAGGCAATTGATGTTGGTATGAACTACTACTCGTATTTGAAGTGTATGGATGAGATATCCGACTTGGGGATTCATAATCCGGCATGAATGAGACTTGGTCATCGTACCAACACAGAGAATCATGTTCATCCATTCTACGTACGGTTGTCATTCGCTTCTTGAATACTCTGCATACAACCCATCCTTCTTCCTGTCGGATATATTAAACATAACACATCATGGATTAGTTTACATTGATCAGTAGTCCCCATTTCATCTTTTTGGCGTCAATGCATAAAATTCTTTACTAATATCATCTTGTAATGAAAATCATTTTTTCCCATATGTAACATTACTTAATGATTCATTTAGTGTAACTCAATCATGTTTTTTTCTTTTGGTTTTCACTAACGTATATATAGATTTGACGATTTCGGCTCATCTTAAAGGTTCTTCGATCATATATCTATCACATATTGATAAATAGACATGCATGTCAATATCAATATAATTTGAATCCCACGAAAAACAAAAAAGCATAACTTTCCATGTTTAATTCTAAATCTGCGCCACTAACAATTAAACCAAAAGCTAGGATAATGAAATGGTTGGTTTTGTATAGATCTACCAGAAAACTGATAAAAAGGCTTTTACTATATATATAGATGGAAGCTATACTTAATTAATTACCTGAGTCATTGCATTTTCATTCGTTTCTAGTCTATACTCGTGCATGATCCAATCTGATTTTTGTCCGTTGGGTGCTCGACCCTTGTAAAACACCAAGGTCTTTCTCATGCCAACCAGATTTTGCTTAGAGTATATGGCCTTGTCTCTTCCAGTGGCTTTCCAGAAACCAACTTTGGTAGCTCTATTGGTGCGAGTCCCCGTTGGATATTTTTTGTCCTTATGGCTGAAGAAATACCACTCATTTTGCTCTTCAGTTCCTAGCTTGCACAACTCTGTCAAAAGTGAAATAAACTTAGTCAAGCTAGCTAGGAACAATTTGATTTATCAGCCATTAATTATTATATAATCATGAATTCCTTTATTGGCATTGTAAATATTGGATCCATGGGATGGGGATTAATCCTAATCAAGTCGTTGTATAACACAACTATAAACACATGTATCAAGATTAATGCGAATTTCGAGGAACATCTAACTAATTTTGTTCTTGTTGAATTTGTACCTTGAAGATCCCATGGTTCAATCCTATAGAGATCAACATCTTTGATGACGTCAAGATCAATCCTTTTAGACGCGACCTTTTTCCTAAGGTAGTAATCAACGAGTTCTTCATCCGTTGGGTGGAATCTAAATCCAGGAGGAACATGAGAAAATGTACTATTCATATTTTCAAATGTATGATGATACAAACCTGCAAAATGCAAATGCACTATCGTCAGTGATTATGCACATATATACACCGAGTAATAACTTAAGTGAAAGCGATATCAGTATATGTTATACATGTTAATTATGACAATGACAATATTATAGAATCAGTTAGCATGTTTGACTACCATGAATATACTGTTCAAGAGCTAGTAGAATGAATGAAATAGAAGCTAATATGCATTACATATGTGTGTGTTCCTTTCTATGAAATTCATATAAAAAATAACCTAGCATTGAACAATCCGGCCAGCCTATATATGTACGTATACGAGGACATAACCATCAGGAGACACGACTACACGAGTAATTGGAGGAGAGTGTCAATTTGTCTCCGTACTTTGATCCATATACCACCTCTTAAGGCAATTTTTTCTTGTCACTTACGGGGTTACAAAATCTCCTTCTATTTACCAGAGATTGATGAATAGAAGATTAATCCGACCAGATTTATCTAAAGAAAGTAATATTTGTTCAAGACAGTACAAAGTGTAAATAATTACTTGTAAAAAAGGTAGCATCGTTGTTCTAGCAACTTAGCCTTCTTAACACGAGATCTGTCACTTCCACATCCGAGTTTCACATTAATAGTCAACTTTAAGATCATCTTCTTAGAATTGCTAAACACATGATCTTATCAATTTCGAGACTATACAAATTTGGAAAGTTAGTTCATTTAACACAAAACTATCTCTTTTATCTCTTAACACCATTTTAAAGAATTACAATGCATGAATTATATATATCATACTAGAAATGAATCCAAAGAGCAGCATGAACAAAAAAGGTGAAAAAGACAAATGAGAATAGCCGCTAGCTATCTCATGAATTGTCAATAGAAAACATAACATAATAAAGACAAAAACAGTTATAATCATAACACATATATCTGAATACTCTTATTCAACTAATTAATTAGCCCCTTGAGGTATATATGAATCTATTATATCTAAAAAGATTCTTATTCATGCTATCTATCTCAAGGTATTAATAGAATCGTCAACACTGTGAGAAAGAGAGAAGAACCTTACTTATTGCAAGTTTATAAATGGCTCATATATACATATATATATATATTAATTCTAGCTAGCTTGCTTAAAGCAGAAAGTATTACACTTTAGAAGCTAGAAGAAATACAAAGTAGGATGTAGGATAGGAGAGAAGCTAGCTAGCTAGATTGGTGTAGGGTAGAATGTAAATGATGGGAACAAAGTGAAATGCATTGTGCGTGGACATTATATGTTTCTGCCATGCATTCTCATGAGAGAACCACCATTTTATTACTTGATGATCAAGATTAAAAAAAAAGAACTACTCAAGTTTGCTTTTTCTTGATGAAAACCACTCGAGTTTTGCACCACTCAACAAAAAGTGAAGGCCTGATAATTATAATGCATAATCAAAACAAGATAATTTTTCATATAAACAAATATAGATGGATCGAATTGCATAAATACAATGAAGAGGTTCCTTTAATTTTTTGTGTGTAGTTTCTTCATCTTCTTCCTATGATCATGCATATATATATGATTCAGCTTTAGTTCAATACCAAACTATGCTGATGTGATTTCATTAATTAGTAGATAGATGTTTAATGAAGAAAAGATCATAAAAACCAACATATTAATAACAGGAACACACAAATGATGATCACTCATTAACTTAGTTGTGACCATATGATCTTTAAAGTGATAACTACAATTTTGAACTTGTTTAAGTCTATATTGATTAAATGATAAACCTACTATAGATATATAGTTTCTTAGTTAACACATACACATATATAAATTATATGTTGTGACATAAGTTTTGCTAAAGAACAGATCATATAGTTACACTTCGATCGAATACAAAACATTAATCCTAATATAAATACATAGACACATACACATAAACTGCATAAATATAAAGAAAGATGATGGAGAAGATAAGATGATGCATATATATAACAATAACAACCTTGGAATTTATTTCTTATTGATCCAAACGGATCTCGTTATTGGTTTACCGGTGAGTGATGATGATCAAGCTACAGAGAAAGAGAGAGGGGGGAGAGAGATGATTGAGAGAGGGAGAGAAAGAAATTAAAGGGTTTCTTTTGGTTCAAGATCTCCTCTTCAATTAATAAGCAAGCAAACATCAAGGCAAAAAAAAAAAAAAAAAAAGGAAATAAGAAAAGAGGAGTGTTTGGGACCCAAAAAGAAGCTCCTTTTTGTTCTTGGGAATTGAAGTGAAAAGAAGTTTGTTCTTTTGCTGTCTCAAATATATAACAAGATCCCAAGGAAATTAATAAAGCTAATGACAACAAAAATTAAAAGCACCTAGCTAGAAAGTTTTTATTGTTTTTTGGTTTAAAGAACAAAAATCGATAGAGATAGAATATTAATTAGGAGGCCGGATAAGAGAACATAAAATGGAAATCTTACTTAATTAAATATAGAGTTATATCTATATCTATATATATATATATATATCTTTGTAAATGGGAATTGAAGAGCTTGATTGCAGAAAAAGCTTCTTGCTAGAAAAAAAAAGGAGCTAGCGAGATGATGCGGAAAAAAGGTGACGGTCATACACTAATTATACTCCACCACCCTCTACCAGCTACTGATGTAGACAATTACAAAACATATATTTATATATGGGACTATTTACATAAACACACATATAGTTTCGTTCTTGAAGCTTTTTAATTAATTAGGTCTCCGGAGAGAGGGGGCGGGGAGAAGAGAAATGTGAGGTTTAAGCATATATGGACGGCGCGCATAAGATCACTTAAAAAGACACATACCCGACCAAAAAGAATATTTTGGAAGATTTCCTCTTTCGAGTCTTTAGAATGAATGAATATACTGTACGTATTATATATCTTCTTCTTTTTTTTAAAAAGAAAAAAAAAAATCTTTTTAGTATAGAATACATACATTGAAATGATAAACTATATATGGGCATAAGAAAAAAAAATTTCCATCGTTTTATTACATCTTCCCTTTCTCGGCTTTTTTCCGCATGCATGGTCTAGTATTTATACATTTTTCTTAGAAGGGGTTTCAGATTTGAATTACATTAGATTCGTACAATCTTGTGGTATGAATAATTAAGATAGAACTTACATTCACAAATATGAAAAAATAGCACAATACAAACTTCACACATTCATAAATACGAGAGCAAGTACCCGCGCGTTGCGGCGGCGAGATGGTGGTGGTGATACCTAGGTCATAGAGTGTGATAGTCAAATGCCTTAGCCGTACGGGCTCCGGCCTCGGATTTAAAAATTTGTCGAAAGTATATCGAATGACATCTCTAATGAAAGAGCATGGAATTTTAAGAACACTCATACAATTTTTATAATTTATCGATGTACGGTTTTTGAGATAAAAAGTTTTGAATAAATGAGAGGAATAAATGATTTATGGAGGAGAGAGAAAAAAGATGATTGGTTGAGATTTGAGTAGAGAGAAAATGTATTATAGTTATTTTAGTAAGGATAATGATAAATCAACCTAATTGATATGCCTAAAGTTGTGTCTAATTGTAAGATGATGACATGTGGAAAAATCAAGGGGCAAGATTAGGAAAGAGAATTAGTGCATTCCACATGTCAAATTCCTGAGGTTTTAGGCATATCTTTAGGCACACCAATTAGGTTGATTAATCATTTTTCTTTAGGTAAATATATAATAGATAGGAAGGGCATTTTGGGAAATTCTTAAAATCAATATTGAAAATTTCAAGTTCAATGTTGAAAATATATGGGAAATCTACTTTATAATATAGTATAGATTTATAGTAACTATTAATTTTTAAGTTAATTTGTAAGATTTTAAATCGGCTTTTATTTTTAATTAATCTATATACTAAATGAGTGTTCGCACGTTAGCGGTACCATTTAAAAAACGATAGTTAAGTGTGGTGATGGTAGATACGGAAGGCGATGATCGGGGTGTCGGTGTCACACTGGAAAGTGATAGTATGAAAGAAAGGGAGACAAATAAGTGGTGCGAAGTGAACGTATGTTACTTATTTTAGGGTTATGGGTAATTTATGGATATTGTAAAAAATGCCTAAAGTCTTAAACCTTATTCTCTATACTTCTCTTTATAAGGGTTTATAGAAGTATTTTGTACACATTCATATATATATTTATAGTAACTATTACTTTTGTTATACTTATACAATCACCGTACCTACATAATGAGACGGCTGTTGGTGATGGCAGCGACGAGAAGTGATGTAGATATTTTATTTAAAAAAAGGAATGAAATATTTTCAAAGATAAAAGACTGATGGTGTATCTTTTTCATTATAAACAATTTGGATATTTTTTATGTCTCAAAACAGTAATATTCATCAGGGACTATATTTTTGAATAGGAAGTATATATATATATATATATATATGTTTTAGATAAAATAAAACAACTATTAAAATAAAACAAATAAAACAATAGGTTTTTCTTCAGTGATAGTCAACGTGCATCATGAAAATCATCGTACATTAATTGATTTGTGAATCTTCGTGCATCAATATAACCATGATTTAAGGGTCAAGATCTTGTCTTATTTGTTTTACTTTAATACTTATTTTACAATACTCAACCCCTATATATATAGGGGGATAGGAATATAAGGCTGTTAGGTACCTAAGCTTAGGTGTGGAACACTCAGATATTGTTTTTTTAATCTATAAAAATCATGGGGGCCATGTGATTTAATTAAAATTCAACAAATATTAAAGAATTAGTATGTGAAGAGTTTCACACCTAAGCTTAGATATCAGACAGCCTTATATACACTTTTCATATATATATATGTGTGTGTGTGCGCGCGCAATCAGTTTACTAGCTAGTACTATTACACAGTTACATAAAATGAGAAAACTAATATTTTTATAATTCGTATACATGTTATAGTTTTAATTACGAAAATGAACAATAAATTTATTTAATTCATCGCAGGAGTATATTACAGTAAAAGAAGTCATCCTTTTCAATGAAGATATTTTTTAAATCATAAACATTCTCAAATAGCCTCCACGCGATCTGCGGTTGGTCGAGAACAGCTAATATCATTTATAATTTCTTTTTCCACGCGCCCACATACAGTATATCCCTCCAATATATATATGTTTGGTTTAATGGGTTCATAATTAGATGGGCTGGATTAATGTTAGTAGTGGAATGTGGGCCCACTTCAAGTTAGACCATCTCGAAACAGGGGTAAATTCTGTACGTGGCGGTTGCGGTCTGGCGTGTACTTGTCTTCTATCATGCTGTTGGTCCATGGAGCCAAGGTAGGCCAGATGTTAGTCCTTAGGTGACACGTCGAATGTATAGAAGATTAATTTTCTTCATTTTTTTAACATCAAGTTTTATTGTTTTTAACAATTAACATCAAACTTTATTAATCCAATTCAAATAACTACAAAATAACATTTCACAATCCAAATATTAGATGCTGACATTAGCTTTGAATAAGCGAATTTGTAGGACAACAAAAAAATTAAATAAAAAGAAGCAAATCCTTTTTTTTTTCCTTTTAAACCGACAACAGAACTCAATCTTTGAAAAACAAAAGTATAGATGATGTATGATGTAAACAGTCTTACATTTACACAAATTAAAAAAGTTGTTTTCCAAAAGACTTTTGACCTGGAGTTTTACCCTTAGAAAGCATTTTCGAAGGCATGGTGAAACCAAAGTGCAAGAGATCGATAAACCGAAATCAGCCGAAAAACTCTCTAAATTGTTAGACTAAAAGTTCAATGGTAAAAATCAATTAAATAGTTTAGTTATTTAAATTATGGGTTAGTGCCTAGTGGGTTTTTGTGCTTGTGCGTGCAGATAAGTTAATGAGAAGTTTATGCTTTTTGGTATGGTCCATGGATTAGGATTTAAGGGTAGGTGTCTTTATTTAGCTTTGTCCTTTGGTCAACCTATAAAGATGGTACTCAAATTTCATGCTTTTTTTTCCCCTCCAATTTTTTTTTATGTTCATTAAAATGGTATGACTTATGCAAAGTTTAATTACAAAATGTTTAGAGAATTTGTAATGATGGTGGGGGTGGTCGAAAGCTCACAACGCCGGGGTGGTGGTGTGAACTGTTACTGCGTCAGGATGGTTGTGGGGTCGTTGTGGTGTAAAAAACTGGTTTTGGTGTGTCAACGTTGGTTAAATATGGCTGGGGTCTTTCAATTTTAACTTTTATTGTCAATTTTGTGTTGAATGTTTAGTTTGTGTGTGTGGTTATTGAAGTTTTTCAATTTCAAGCTATGGTGTTTATACTCCGCATAAATTATAGTCCGAAATGTAAAATACTTTTTAGGATAGATAAAAATGGAAAAAAGTAAATTGAAAAAATTGAAAAAAAAAAAAAGATATGCTCAATAATGCATAGTGAAAATAAGTTAAAGTTTTTTAAAAATAGTATTAGTATTCACTTGAAAAGTTTGTTTTCCTATAAGGTTTATAAAAAGTATAATAAAAATAGACCCTATGGTTCAAAAGCAAAATAAGTTAAAGTTAAGGATTAAAAAATAAAAAACAAAAAAATTAAAGGTTAAAATGAAAATGAAATAAAGGGCTGAATCAGTATAAGTACATAAAAAAAAAGGAAAATTACTTGAATACCTACATAAAAGCCACCTCATTTTACAAAGTGGACTAGTTTTTTGAAAACTTGTTAATTTAGACGAAATACCTGTGTGAAAAAAGTATAAAACTTACGGAAGATTTATTAGTCAATAAGAACATTACACCTGATCCCTATCCCCGATGACACCAGTTGTTTCCCTACAACCCCATCTACCGTCCTGTTCACTTTATTTTTCAAATTCTTTGTTCCAAAACAATCGAATATATCTCATATTAAACCACCTTTTCTTCTTTTTCTTTTTTACCCAAAATCGCCATTTCCTTCGGCCAAAAAACCTTAACGCTAACCCATAACTGATTGATTTCGAATTATAAAGGTGGCATTAGCATCTGATAGAATTCGAGTTACTGTAGATTTCATAAATGTAAAGTATGAGCAGTGGCGGAGCCAAGAATCGATGTTTTTGACTCATTGGAGGGGGTCGTACTATGTAAACTTTGAAAAATATTTGGTCGAGCTATAGAAAATCCGTTGCGTTTACGCCTATTGGGGGAGGCTTGGCACCACCCAGCCCCCCTTGTCTCCGCCTCTGAATATGAGTGTTGGAGTTTGTAAGGCTTATCTTAACTAAATTACCAATCTAAATACTGTTTGTTTTTCATCTCTTGCAACGTGTTAATGTGCTTATTTATAACTAGTAGCAGCCAAATCTTATATTAATAGTATCTATCGACGCCTTGTTATAAATGTTTTATCTTAACAAAAACTTATCCATGAACCATAATCACAAGTCCATAGTCTACATTATTAACATTCAATTCATAACTATGGTCAAGCAGCCAATCCTGTTATCAACTTGTAATCCTGCATATCAGCATGTTCGTACACTTTTTAAATGTATACGAAGGTTTAATCGGATTTTTATGTTTTCCTGCGAGTATTTGCAGTTTCCGGCGAGTTTGAAAAAAAATAATATGTTTTTTTTTTAAATGTATGGATAAACTAATCCCAAAAAGTTATTGTGTGCATGTCACGTAAGCAGTCAACGAGTCAATGTAAAAGTAACCGGTCCCACATAGCCATAATCCCGTTTTATGTTCACAATAACCAAAACTTCAAGTTTCGTGAACACAATAAAGCTGACCTAGAGTTCGTGCACACAATAACTTTTGAGCATTAGTTGACTGCATTTCTGAACACTTATCCCTTTTATGAAACATATATTTTGTGAGACCAATAAACAATGGGAATTTATATTGTGCAGTTCACTGCCCAAAAGTTGTATATATATGGTTAATAAGGGTTAAGTATCTGGAAGTGTAAGTAACTTGTACATTTTTTTTATTGTGTGAATGTAACTTTCATTTGGTTCATTGTATGCAACTAACCCGCTAAATTTGAACGATTAATGTAAAATTTTATGGTTGACAATCAAAAACTTCTACGTGACAGCTCATATGGTGTGCCACGTATACACTTTTACATTAATCGTTCAATTTAACGGGTTGATTACATACAATGAACCAAATGAAAGTTACATTCACACAATAGAAAAAATGTAAAGGTTACTTACATCCACATATACTAAACCCTGTTAATAATGTTAAATGGGTGAAAATTTGTGTATCTATATGACTATATGTAAAGAGTTGTGGGTTAAAATCAAAATTCATAATTTTTTCTTGAATTCTGATTGGACAACTGCATCATACGAGTAAGCGGTAAGCTGCAGGGATGTTATTCTCACAATATACATATGATTCTTGAATGCTACATGCGGAAAGTGATTCACACCTGACAATTACAAAATATTACTGTAATACTCGTAACTGTTTATTATAGTATCGGGACCGTTTCTCCATTGGAAATTTGGAACCGACCAATTAATATGGAATGACTAATTAACGAGAACATGCAATGTCTTTGTTATATATATAATACTAGGTCTTTTACCCGTACGATGTGCGGCTATTTAAAATAACCTACGTAAAAAAAATAAAAATGAACATGAACTAATATATAATAATACATTAAAGCATATAAATTTTTTGAGAAATATAATGATGTATAAAGTACATAAAAATTAACAACCCAATTACTTTTCATATTAAAAGTCGAAAATAATTTGAAGATGAAATCAAAAACCAACTTTAAAAAAAAAATATGACTATGGTGTGATGTGTCGACACAATTATGTAATCTATATATGAAACTAATGTTGGTTTTTAGGAAACAAAAACAATTTTATTAATTTCATAATTTTATTTTTTACATCTCAATATATATTTAATATTTTTTATTGCATAAATAAATATTGTGGAAAATTATAGAGATGATACATAGGATAAAATCTTATGTGGCAAAATTTAAAAATAGTTTTAAATTAAAGAGGGAATTCTTATTGTTTTAATATTTATATATAGATTACTCCGTATAAGATAAATAAATAAAAGAAATAGTAATTTTAAGGCATGAGATGGATATGATTGTGTTTGGCTTATATGTCCCCCCCCCCCCCCCCCCCCCCCCCCCCCCCCCCCGGTATTATATCAGTTAATTATATGATTAAGAAATAAGAGCTACTAAAGTGTAAGAGGGTGGAGATTGAAATCATTAACATCACCTTCAAGTTTATCTTTGTATATGTCATCAGAAGTTAAATAATTACAGTAAGTCAGTAACGTTTATGTATTTATTATTATATTATATTACATGCTTATGTTTTTTTAAGCATTGTGGAATAAACAAGTTCACATCAACTTTTACTAAGCACTTGATATGATCGACCATGAGCAGACCAGGTTTTTGAATCACATTTTATGTATAGTCGTATTCGTATATATAGATGCATGTATATCGATCTACCCTCCAGTCGATCTCGTGCAATTCATGATCGAGTACTACATAGCTAGAATGTTGGGATAATACTCGTACAATAGATGCTTAAAATGAAACTATCTATTATATGGAAATGAAATTATATAGTCCATCTGTCCCAATCTAAATGTGTTATTTAACTTTTAAAGTCTTTTTTTCACAACTTTAACCATAATTGTTTCGTTTGTTATGTACAATAACAGATATAAAATATATGGATAAATTGAGTTTTAGATGTATTTTTCACTGATACAACTTTCATTAGATATTATACTAGACAAACAAAAATATTTACGGTCAAAGTTGAATAAAAAGATCTATCAAATCAAATTTGGACATTTGAATTTGACGGAGAGATTATCTTCCTTGAAATCATCCTAAAACATGAGATGGTGACATGAAATCTTCATTAGTTATTCTTTTTCTTAACTTTTTTTTATTTTATTTTATCACTTATTATCATCTTATAATTAATCATTTTTCATATAGTATTTGACCTTAATTAGACATGATAAAATGTTTTACCGAATTTAGGTACTTCGTATCATAATTCTAATAAAAAGTTGTTGGCATAAGCCGATCAGCCAAAACTTGATAATTTGAATACATAGTTTATTTACCCCTAAAAAAAACTACTCGTATTTCTAACATTCCTGGATCTCTCACTACGTACGTGATAGACACGTTCAATTTGGTTTCATTTGAATTTCATCCATCATTGATCAATTATTATTATTATATATACACACACATTCATGTATGTATGTATGTATGTATGTATGTATGTATGTTGTATGTACATGTGGAGTGACGTGATTGAGGTTGTAAAGGCCAATGATTTTGTCCACTAGAGAAAGAATGGATTAAATACGGCCAGTAAGGATGGAACAAATACGAAGTCAACTTTGATAATCATATCAAGCCAGCCTCGTAGCCTACCTCCGATCGGCCTCTTTCTTCTTAAAATTATGGTTTTATATTCTTAGTATAATTGTTCCTTACTGAAAGAAAATTTACATGTACTTGGGTAACTTCTCAATACATTTTTAATTAAATTAGATACATAAAGAATATAGAATGACACGCTTTTATCGATTAAATTTGCTTAGAGGTCCCCCAATGGCTCATGGGTCTAAAAACGATGTGCGTCATTTAAGTGACACCATAGACAACGTCCTTATCAGTTTCAAAAAACAAATTTTCTAGTCAGTTATGCGATGAGGTGATGAGGAGAAGATTGAACTTAAGGTTATCTCTTCTTTTGTCAGTCAATATATTATTTTGTTTTTAATTTAATAAAATGTCGAATAATAACAAAAATAAATAAATAATAATGGAAAAGTGATGAGGTATTGTTAGCAGTGATGTGTTAATAGAACATCAACTTTAAAAGATATGAGGTGGAACTGAGATACAAAATAAGAATTAAAAAGTGACAAACATAAACATTGAGAACCCTCTAACATATGTGGTAATGTTTAAAGCTAGCTTTAGGTTGGAATAAGACTTTAGAATGTTAGGATTCTTACTGTTTTAATATATATATATATATATATATATATATATATATATATATATATATATACATACTAGTGCCCAGGTCAGTTCAATGGACGGGTATTCTCAAAATATATTAATCAAGCTAAAAAATTGGAATTCAAATATACTAAATCCCTATAACCAATATCACAATTAAATCAATACGAAAATTAAAGAAGGAAACATATGAAAATTAACTACATATAAATATTGATTGCAGTTTACCCTTTTTTTATCAACTTTAGTTAAATAACAAATTTGCAGTTTGCTATATCTAAACTTACTACAAACAAAACAACAATTTTATACTGAATGATTTAGAGTTAAGCTCAACAAAAAGAGAAACAAAAAGTGTACTGTATATAACTTGAAAAATACATACCAATTCATCAACAAAGACTATCTTGAACGTTTTAATTTTCTTCGGGTTGTTCCATTCTGAAACAGTCCATACATACACAACACGGAGTCATCGATGATGGTTAACATGTGTTGGCTTAATATCTTCAAGATGAACTAATATGTTCTTATTTTTTGTTGTTGAAGAAGTCATAATAAAGGTATAATGAACAACAAATTAATTTCTTGTAAATCCTGCGAATTTCTAATGAAAGTGTTGTTTTATTTTAAATAAAAACAATAATAATAATAATAATAATAATGATAATAATATTTTAAGTTCATAATATATTGAATTTCATAAAAGTAATAATTTCAAATTAAAAACATGAAACTTGGTATAGGAGGAGGTTGAACCTTTTGGCAGTCGACTTTTTTCTGTTTTTTTTTTTGGTTTGGCCATAGGTTTTTTTTGTTAAGAATATGTGAGGTTTTTTTTAGGTTATATATATATAGATATAATATAATTTTTGAGAGACTTTTAAGGATAAAAAAAATTGTTTTATTAATAATGTCGGCCTTTAAATTTAATAATTAAAAAAATATTTAAAAAATAGAGTATTAATGATGAGGAAGTTTTAGGCTAAAGGAAGGAGATTAGCGTGTCAAGTGTACCACCAACTTATTCTTTTAGTTATATTATAAATATATTAAATTTAAGAATTTGGGCACTTAAAAAATTGAACCGCGTACGACCGTTCACTTTGCTCTATTCCTAAGGCCCATGATTGTCACGCCCATGTCTTATAAGTTTTATCTTAATGAGTCACCTCAGTGCGACAGTGCCTCACCAATTCTGCGGCTAGGCCAAAGACCCTTGATTTGTTAGTTACTTTTATTTTATCATTATGCTAGATCGGTAGTCTCATTAGCGAAAGGTTCTCGAAGGAGGACAGGGTATATAGTAAAAAAAAAGAGTAATTTGATGAAAACCTTTTGATCCTATGTACCATTTCATACCACTAGTGTCTAGGTAATCCCCAATCACTTAAAAATCTCCTGTTTATCTCAAGTTTACCTTTGACAAGACTCGAAACTAAGACCTCCCCTGCAAAGTGATGTTTGGTGGCTATTGGGCTATTAGTATTACCCAATAGTTACAGGGCATGTAGTATGTTCCCACTGTTTAGCTCTTTAAAGCAAAAGATGATGAACATTTTAGGTTGTCCAATTAACAGCGAACACATTAATTAATATATATGGAAAACTAGTTACCTTAATTTGCCATGTTTTAATTGTTGCTTTCTATCCAAAGCTCCTTTGGGATGGTGGTGGGTGGCAGTTGGGTGGGGTTTACAATTAAACTCTTTAAATCCTTTCAAATGAAATCTGTTAATTAGTTCATGTCAAGAAAGATTGTCGCAAAGCTTTATTCATGACATACAATGACTTGTTATAATGTCCCACGAAGAGATCTTATTAGCGTGTGGGCCAATTTGAAAGGTACACGATATAATGGCAGGATTACTAGTGTTATTGTGTTAATTGGCCTACATGCTCCAACATTTTTGTCCTTGGAGAAGATCACGTAATTTAAGAGTATTGCCATTATTGCATATGCCTTATGCCATCAATAACATTATATTATTTGCATCCATCGATTTTCCTCTCATCATATTGGAACTCAAAAACCTCGATAAAGATCCTCTCATAAAATATTTATCTCAAAAACACATATAAGATAACATTGGATGTTGTTTATTTTTCTTCTTTTTATAACATTTTATTGTTTGTCATCAGGGATAGCCCAATACTACATGTTACTCAATTAATGCTAATCAGGGCCACATCAATAAAACATTCTCCAGAGATGAAAATCCTCCTAAACAAACCCAATACCAAGGAATATTGTTGGACATTTTTTATTTAACTTTACACTTCAAAAAAAAAAAATTTTAAAGAGAGAAAAAAACATGATACAACTCGTCTTATGGGAACGAGTGACACAAGGACGATTCGAACCCAATGGTGTTCACTCGTCTCCGGATAACAGACGAGCAAAGGACTAGTCTTGGACGAATGGTATTGGGCACCTCCTTTAAGATGATTTTTAATTGATACAATTTGAAAATTAAAACATACTAAAATAAAAAGATAGTCAATACATTTAGGACGATGAACATAAATCTTACTTTCCTGTTTCCAAATGTGTCGGCTTGTGCCCCATGAATGAAATTCCTTTCACATTGGGATGATTTGATAAGGGTATCAAACTATATTCACATATGACAAACCAAACTTCAACGACATCATAACTATTGTTATGATTTTGAGGTCCCATTTATAAGAAGTTTGCAATAATTTGCTATAACCTCTGCATAATCATGTTTTTGCGAGTAATTACAATCTACACCTGTAAAAGTTAATAGCATTACTTATTCCATAAGATTAAGTTGACCCAATGATAGAATTTTCAATAATGAAATTTGTTGATATATGGATCATTCCGGGCACCTGGCATGGTCCTCGTGGGTTAGCTAGGAATTGAGACTCGAACACATGCTCTCCATACTTTGAACCGATATAAGCTATGAACTCGAATATCATACATGATTGTGAATTTTTAAAAATATCGATTCAGTAAAGTAGAGAGACCAAATGCAAGCTACAACAGTTGGTTAAACTAAAAAAAAAACCTATACTATGGAAATCGCATTTACATATGATATGAAAGTATGAAGTATCTACGTATTATTGTAACTAATGGTAATTGATTAAGCACTTGTCTTACATAATTAGTCATGACATTGTAGAGAAAAAGGAAATTTGATTAAGCACTTTGTCTTATTCGGTCATGCTTTTTATCAAACACTTGATGTGCATCAACTTTTACAAAAGAAATATAGGAAGATATATTAGCATTAAACTAACTATTTACTTGTGAATACCTTTTGGTCTCTAAAATGCATTGTAGGATACAACCCACCGGTTATTAGTTTAATACGGAGTATATACGGTACTGATAGATGATATATTACATGCATGTTACTAGAAAAGTAGAAATTCTCAACTCTAACATGGAATGTGGTAGGGTCCAAATAATTTTTTGAAAAATGATAAATATTCCTAAATATTAGTCTAAAAATTCTCTTAAAATTTTAAGAAAGTGACATATGCTATTAATTAATTCTCTTTCATAATCTTGTCTCCTGTTTTGTTCACATGTACGTTATCATCCAATAGTTGAAAGACTTTTTAGGTTATTTTATTAAGATGATTAATCATTTCCGTGAGAACCAAAATATTGGTGAGAATTCTGAGAACTACTAGTTTATCTCTTCTTTATTTTATTTTTTTAAATCTTTTGATGTGGTTTTTTAATTTTTGATTTTTTGAATTTTCTTTTAATAAAAACTCATTCCAAAAAAAGAAAATAATAATAATAACAAAAAAAATCATATGGGTTACGTGTTGAAAACTTATGGATACGGTACATATGTTGCTCTTATCTGTTCTAAAGGGGTGTCACCGAAAGACAATGGTATGGATTTGATGGTCAGTGATCCAAGACATGACGGTGTTTGGATACGATACGGACGTATCCCTTAAAGATGATTTTTTAGTAATTGTCATGGTTTTCAGTTTTCACTATTATTTTAGTTCTCACCTGTTCACTTCACGGATAATCCAATCCCTTGTTTCCATCCCTTCACGACTGCCGTACCAAGGCGTTATCAATAAAAGAAAGTACAGGGATAGATGATCAAACAAAAGAAATAATGTCCTTTGAGCTAGCTATGGTTCAAAGTAGTGCTCTCATTATTGAAACTTATACTATATTTTTGTAGCATTAAGAAAAATTACTTCTATAATTAATGTGTTCCTTCAATCGATCTACCACGGGCTTTGTTACTTATGGATCAAGCACTGTAGCCAACAATCACAGGGTTCCATTGCCCCATTTTATACGAGTTGCAAGCCTTCTTTGTAGCTTTCTCCATGGCTTTCTCAGTAACTCCATTGTTGCATAAGTTAGCGAATGTTCGTGTATGTTTCATGCCATACTGAGTCAATGATCCACAGTATCTCTCAAATGCACGGACCTTAAACAAGCAAATGTTACAATAAGTTAACAAACGACTCAAAAAAATAAAAATAAAAATAAAAAAAAGTCAGAAATCAAGTATCTAAATGATGGTATATTGAGCAAGAAGCGGAAAGTTTTCTTCACCATTGATCTAAGACAACCCCAATCATCCACAAGGGCTGATCCTGCATCTCTCACGACTCCATGTCCATCGCTTAATATATAACGATTGATCATATTCACACTGTTATCCAAATGAGACCTGTGTTTCGTTATTTTCTTGATTTCCTTGAGTAGTTCTGCCTTCTGTTGCAAATTTTCTGTTTTGTTGTACTACAAGGAATATATATAAAAGAGCATCATCCACTAATAGAAAAAGGCATATATATTGTGTATTTATTTATTGAATTTAGCAGTTGTTTGGTTCCCATAATGTTTAAGAATTTAGTATTCACACACCTTTCGCCACATTGAATAAAGATCTGCATCTCTCTGATTGACAACACCCATGGATATTGAATTGGGTTCTTCAGAAATCCTCCCCTTACTAGAACCTTGATAGACCGAAACAGTCTCATTACTAATCCTCAACGTACCATATTGCATCACATGGGATCCATACAAATAATCATTATTGGAAGTCCTCTTCTTTACCTATATATATATTTTTTGGTTTAGTTTCGTTTCAAATATTTATAATGCCGCAGATATTAATTAACAAAAAAATCATAACCTTCAAATATTGTTGTTCCAGAGTTTCGCGCCTCAAATCCTCTGAGTCACTATTGACATAACGGGACCAAATCGATCAACACCTAAATAATGAGCTACAAAAAACATTAGGAATAAAATACCTGTCTTCCGTCCATGAAACACTGTATAGGTCACCTAAGCAAGTGTTCAACTCTGGAATTGAATGAGCGTCGTCATCCGGACAATATGTGGCCCAACTATTCTCGGTTGCATTCGATGCAGTTGTCACATATATATTTAAATTTGTTGGTAGCAGACCTTCAAAGATACTTCCACTTTCACATGATTCTAAGTATATCACCTGCACTAAGCTCATCATTTTAAAAGCTTTTGTTATCAACTAATTAATTAAAATAAATGAGATCGAAGATTAAGAGAATATTAATTGTACCATCTCATCATATGTACCACTAGCATGCTTTGTTTTCAAAACATGGATGAACTCATCTGCATATATGTAAGGCGTGACCGGCATACCTATTACATTAACACGACCATGACATCAGTTAAAACAAATGAACATTTTGATCTGGGTAGATAAAACTAAAAAGTGGTACCAAGAATTCCAGGGCCTCCATGATCAGAGTAAAAGATAAAGATCTTATCGTTAGGTTTGCTCACTACCACTTTCCCGCTTCCCCCTTTCACTTTTGTTACGTCCCCAAGAAGCACACCATAGAAATTGGCCGCGTTCACACTCTTTCCGGTATAATCCTAGTCAGAGACAATGTTAACGTGTTCACATCTAGCAGTTTCAGTTCATGTTGGGATCGAGTCAGGATTTAACATTAAAGGGAATAAAAAAAATCATGTCGATTTAAAATTTGATGTTAAAAAGTTGTGTTAGTTAATTAGACAGGAACACACTTAATGAATCATTAACTAGATTCAGTTCAGTAATACACACGAGTATATATGGTAAAGCACGATAATAAAACGTAATAAATGAAAGTATGGTACGTAGTACAGTAATATTTTTCAGAAATATACATTCACTAAAAATGATGAATAATATATTGTTTCATTAATTTCATCTGGTATGTAGACTTGTAGTTTACATTCAATGGAAATATTGATTACAATATAATTTGTTTATTTTAGAATTCCGGTAAATTTCTATATTGAGCTTTTCAAAAGTTACATAAATGTGTTATTTTTATTTGAAAGAAAAATGATCTCTTTAAATCGATACATCTTAAGGGCCGTATATGAGTCAATGCAAAGTGATTGACTACATAATTCCCATATCCAAAAAAAAAGGCCCATAAGACCCATATATAAAAAGAGCAACCCAAATAAGAAGGGCCAGTCCAGCTTTTTTAGCCGAGGGCGAGGCATATAAGTCAAAAACTCAAAATTAGTTAGCATTAAATATTTATAGTAAATTAACAATTACTGATTAATAATTTCAGAACATTGAGATCTTGGTATTTTTGGTTCAAATTTTAGTGCGACCAAAATGCTTTTAACAATGAAGTCATGAGTTTCTCAGAATAGGTTTTAAATTAAGTTGAATATATGAATAAATATTTGATAAGTCCAAATTTACCGTTAAATAATTCTAATAGATATAAAAATAAATAAAATTGAGATAGTTAGTGTCGATAATTCATTCAAAGAATGAAACAGGCCAATATACCAATGTTCCCGATTGTTCTTCAACAAATATAATTGTAAACAACTATAAAAGTTTAATTAAAAAACATTTGAGAAACTTGACGAAAGTCCCTAATGAATATTATTATATTAATCTTAGTTAACATAATGCAATATGGTTGTTTTAGATTTTGGTTTTAGCTTAAAAAGGTAATTTGAAATAGTGTTTAACTTGTTTTATATAGGGATTTTCTAAACTGTGCCTACTAGGCACACGATATAACATTTATTACTTTCTATTTTTTTACAAGTCATAGTTCACCATTAATGAAATTTTATAATTCATATAATTCCATTTCTATTATTTCCTTGAATTGATATCTTTTTAATGATGTATACATCCGAATTCCAACACAAAGTTTCCGTCTAACTCTCTTTTCATTTTTATGTAATGCTAGTATTTTATTTAACGATTTTGTATTATTTTTCAGATATTTTATATCAACTATATGTAAAATTTAAATTATTAGTTAAAATGAACAAATGGATGAAAAACTAATATAGATTCAACTCAAATTGAATTATCAATAACAAATTAGACTTAAAACTTAAAAGAGTAAATAGGATTCTTGGTGCTCTAACATAGGATTTTTTTTCTCTTACTTGTTTATGCATTATCTTTATTTTTGTTTTTGTTTTTCTCTAATTTAATAAAATAACCATTTGAACAAAATTATATGAACATGAAAAAGTTGAATTATATATACACGTGGAAGGTGAATATAAGGTTGTCTTTAATGTAAGTTTAGATGAGAATTTCTCATATCTTAATATTTAAATTATTGTAAACATGAGACTCAAAATATTGATTTATTTTGCAACAAAGTATTAAATTATATATAGTATGTTATTTATATATGGAGTAAATTACTCTTTTCGTTTATGAAGTTGGCACGTTTTTCACTTTTGATCCTTAAAGTGAAAAAATTACAGTTTTGACCTTAAACTTGACAAATTTTTTCAATCGTGGTCCTTTGGCTAGACGGAGTTAAATTTTGGCCGTTAACGTTATACCCGAGGGACTAAAAGTGAAAAACGTGACAATTTTAGGGACGAAAAATGTAAGTCATTCTTCCATTCATTTTCTCTAACAAGATTCCGGCCTCCGGTCATCTTCTCCGATGGACTCACAAACTTATTATTTACACCCAATGACCAACTCCATTTCTAGCTAGCCATTGAGGGACGAAAAGGGTGGCTTTCCCCTCTCTTTATCACTCTTTCTTGCCACTTCCATGATACGTTGTTGTTTTCATGTTTGAGCCAATGATTTCTAAACTCCACATTAATCTATCAATCAACAACCATTCAAAATTATATATTATGTGTTCTATCATCTGCTGCTGGTGCTCAATTATATTCATATCTATATTTATATTTCTATCCGGCTTGATGTTGAATGTACATTATTGGCGATGATGATACTTATTTGCAATATCTTATAAGTTTTTTTCCCGAGCATAAATCGGATAACGGGTGAATTCGGGCCATATCTTGGTTGACTGACTGTAAAGTTTTGGTTGTAAACAAAAATCCACTCGTACGTACGAAATTTATATTGTATCATTTGAGTAAATGATTTTGTTTGTGGTTTAGATTTGAATTAAAAGTCGAGTTTTTATTAGGTATCATCGAAAAATAAATGTTTAGTCAGAAATTCCATCGGACTAGATGATCAGAGAAGATGACCGGAAAAAAAAAAATGGAAGAATAAATTTATTTGTGAAAATTTCATTTTTCGTCCCTCAATGGCTAGCTAGTAATGGAGTTGGTCATTGGGTGTAAATAATAAGTTTGTGAGTCCATCGGAGAAGATGACGGGAGGCCGGAATCTTGTTATTGAAGAATGAATTACATTTTCCGTCCCTAAAGTTGGCACGTTTTTCACTTTTAGTCTCTCGGGTGTAACGTTAACGGCCAAAAATTAACTCCGTCTGGCTAAAGGACTACGATTGAAAAAATTGGCCAAGTTTATGGTCAAAATTGTAATTTTTTCACTTTAGGTATCAAAAGTGAAAAACGTGCCAACTTCAAGAACGAAAAGTATAATTTACTCTTATATATGAGATAGTAATAAGATAATTCTGAAAAAAAATTATAATAAGATAATATAAAAGAGCATATATACAGTAGAAAATACTTTAACATCTTCATATAAGATTTGTCAATTGTCACGAAGATAATGGATTCAATTGTCACGAAGATAATGGATTGGAAATCGAGTATAAGGATCAGGAGGTTATCAAAATTAAAGTGGATATATCAAATTAAAGTAGGATAGAAATGGAGTTATAAGAATTATAAAATCACATTAATTGTGAACTATGACTTCTAAATACAGAATGGAAAGTAATAAATGTAACATCCTGGGTCTAGTATGACCAATATTTATAGTCAATCTATATAAAGAATAATTATTTAATGTCACCAGTTTAATTTTTCACATTTGCATTAATAAATAGGTAATAATAATAAATATAAATACTAAATATATCTATGGGTTGTAATTAAGGTATGTAAAATAGTTGTACGTTTGTCATAAAATTTGAGGTTGAATTTTTGGTATGAATAACTTTTTATACACATTAACCACAACTCTTATGATTTTATTTAACTTTTTGTTTTTTTAGTTTTTGTTATAACTACTAATTTATGGTTGCCTATTTTTAAAAAAGAAAATAATAAACCTTTATAAATAATACTCTTAACTATATGATCATGACATATAGTAAAATCGTAGGACTAGATTATGAGAGAGAAAAATTGAATTACACTCGTCATGTTTCAAGGTTTTAAAGAAAATTATTATATAGTTTTTCTTTTAAAATGTTCTAAAAATATTTGTAATGTACCTCCTCTGTCCCAATTTAAATCTCATAGTTTGACATTTTGGGGTTTTATTGTTTAATTTTGACCGTCTAAATTTTTATTTGTGTTATGTAATACTTGATGTATAATAAATCGGTTGAGTTTTATATGTATTTTACAATGATATAACCTTCATCAAGTATTATAAAACACAAACAATTATATTTATGGTTAAAGTCGCAGAAAAAAGACTTTGACAGTCAAACATGGACATATAAATTGAGACGGAGGGAGTAGTACCTTTGGCACACCCGCATATACATCCGATCCTTTGGGATGGTTGATTATAACACCTGGGAGTGGATTGTCCAAGTTATTTGCAATATCATCGTACATAAACACTATTATGTTTTCATCCTTCAATCCACCTCGCTTCAATACTTGGTACGCATGACAAACATCAGCCTGATCGAATTGATAATGCGTACGTATTAGACCACATTGACTTTTTGTCTTTTGCATTTTTCATTAATAGACACATAACATGAAATGGAAATTTGAAAAAAATGCTCACCTGATGTCGATAATTATAGTATCCGTATGAACCAGCTACCAGAATAGCCCATATAGTGCTATCACTGTCTTTTGATTTGGTCGTTGATTTGAAAGAGTTAAACGAGCTTAGCCAGCTGCTAGCTTCGGAGAGTTGTACCATGAGCATAACGAGTAGAAACAATTTAAGTTGGAAAACCATGATACAATTTTATATTTTGCAAAGGTAAAGAAGACAAATAGATAAAATAACAAAAATTTCTTAAGGTTTTCCAGTACAAGAAAACCAAGTCGTCTATAATGAGTTGATTTGTTAGCTAAAAGGTAGAGAAATAACATATACAGATGTAGTATATATAGGATTGAAAAAAGTTTAAAAATTATATGCATTAAGTATTAATACTTACAAATGTTCCAAATCCTGCATTTTTCATTTAATTTAATGTTAGAATAAATTGGTCTATAAAATTTAATTCATGTCCATAAAAATGTGGACTCTTGAACCTTTAGGGCGTGTTTGGTTCACATAATGTTTTTTAAATGAACAAAATCTTTCGAAGGAATTGGAATCTGAAGGAATGAGATTTAACGGAATGTTTTTGATTTTTTGATAATCCAAATAAATGGAGATTCCATCAAATGATGAAATGTTTACATTCCTACAGAATGAAATTCCTCATTCTTTGAACAACCAAACGCACTAAGGAATGAAATTCAATTCCAATTCCACCAGATTTTATCAAATTCTATAAAACAAACGTGACCTTAGTATTTTTTTTTTAATTTTTTTATTTTTTATATATAGTGTTTTGTTTGTTTGTTTGGTTTTGTTATTTAGCCATTAATGTTTACAAATTTGGTCACCCCCATTAAATTTTAGCTTCTATGTGAACTCTTATATATAGTCTTTTCTTCTTTTTTTTTAATTATTTTTTTTAGTTTTTGTTTTAGACTTCTGTTTTTATTTGACTTTTGAGGGTTTTTTATATGTTTAATACGACAAATTGTTTAATTCCAATGGAAGATTTGTGTAGCTTAATATATATGTTGATAGATAATGAAACCTATCCTTCAATAGCGTTTCGGAAATAATATATCTTCTTAACTACTGTACAAAAAATCATAACATATGACAAAATCAAAAAATAAGATTTGAAAAGAAAATTAATACGCCCCCCATATCCCCACCACTATTTTTTGGTATCTCGATCACTACTACTTTTTGCAGCGAGGGTCGCTGCAAAAAGTAAAAAAAGTGCGGGCCCCCATGTCTATAATGGTAAATATGGCAGAATAAAAGCAGGCCCCCTGTCAGAGTCGCTGCAAAAAGTCTGGTCGGGTTACCAAAAAGGTGATCGGGTTACCAGGCGCCAATTAATATCATGTTTTGATGGTTTTAAGGACCTTTCGTTCGAAATTTTATTCCAACTGGTGCTACGTGCAGTTATTGCAAATACAAAGTTTAAATCTTAACAAAGCAAACTACTTCTTTGCTCATAAGATTTATATGTCTTGTGTTCATATATATAGATCAAGCACTATAACCAACAATCGCAGGATTCAACTGGCCCATTTGATATGAGCTGCAAGCCTTCTTTGAAGCTTCTTCCATGGCTTTCTCAGAAATTCCATTGTTGCATAAATTAGCGAATGTTCGTGTATGTTTCATGCCGTACTGAGTCAATGATCCGCAGTATGTCTCATATGTCCGAATCTAAAAACATTAAAATTTCAATAGCTTATCAGACATAAGTAATCAGAAATTCAAATAATCGTCAAACGTAAAGAGAAAAAAAAAACCCAAAAGATTTGTTCACCATGGATTTAAGACATCCCCAATCATCCACAAGTGCCGATCCTTGGCTTCTCACTGATCCTTCCGCACAGTGGCGTATCCACATGCAAGTGAGAGTACCCTATATAAGCAAAAAAATTTTAGCTAATTAAGTATTTTTTTAATTAATTTTTAGTTAATTAAGTTACCTATAGTGCATATTCTCAAAAATATTAATGCATACACCTGAATTAATGATTGACTAAAAAATGATTGTTAATTTAGTCATTTTATAAAAAAGAAAATGCTCTTTAATTAAACCTACTAATGATTGAAAGCTAATGAAATGAATAAAGATATTTGGTTGTAGAAAATAAGCTATTCAATGCTTAGAAGTGGGTAATGGGACATTACTCAATAAATTGGGGGTTAAGATAATCGTTGCTTTACTCATTCCTTTATCCGAATCTTTACACGAAGAGATATATGAATGAAAAGTAAGTATACTTGTATGTTTTAGTGTACTAATTGAGTCTTGAATAAGTTGTTAATCAGACCCAAAACCCGAACGAAGTCCCATAAAAAGAATGCGATATTTATTTGATTTTTTTTTTTTTTTTGTTGCGTACCGATCCTTGTTTATTTCCTAGTAAATAGCCTTCAATTTTGGCTACACTGGTATCCAAATGAGACCTATGTGCGGAAATCTTGTTGATATTCTCGTATAGTTCCTGCTTCTCTTGTGATCCGTCTTCTAATCTGTTGTACTGTGTGAAATATATAATAACATCAATCCACTACTAATTAAAGAATCAATCATATCTAAAGCAGTTTGGTGTATATATCTTTGATTCATCATACCTTTTGTCGCATTCCATAAATGTCTGCATCTCTTTCGTTTACAACACCCATTGAGCCGAAAGACTGAACTGTGTCTGCAGAGACGTTGCCAGGAGCAGAACCTTGATAAACCGAAACAGTCTCGTTGCTTATGCTTACAGTACCGTATTGCATCACGTGAGATCCTTGAGCAGTATTGTTACTATTTAAAGTCCTCACCTTCACCTGTATATATTTAATGTGATTTTGTTTCAGTCTTTCAGATACTTGTAGATTTGTAAAGTTAATTCAACAAAAGGCCAAAAAAAAAAACCCTTGACTTGCCTTTGAATATTGTTGTTCCAAAGTTTCAATCCTCAAATTCGCAGAGTCGCTACGAACCAAAAGTCAGACAGAGAGACCAAATTAACAGCATAAATAAGAACTGTTAGCATATACCAAATGTGGTCTAATTAAAAAGCAATATTGTTGGTAAAAGTAGTGTGTGCAGGAAAAAGAATTACCTGTCTTCCATCCATGAAACACTGAATAAGTCACCTAAACAGGTGTCGAACCCTGGGGGTGGAGGAGGGTTCATATCCGGGCAATATGTGGCCCAACCAAGTTCTTTTGGATTCGTTGAAGTTATCGCATATATGTTAAGATCTGAAGGCAGCAGACCTTGGATAATACTTCCACTATCACATGCTTCAATATATAAAACCTGCAAAATTACATTCAAATGATTACTCTTTTTCATTGCTGATGAGTAATTAAGTCAGAGGAAAATTTATATTACCATCTCACTATAGGTACCCATTGCATGCTTTGTTTTCAAAACATCAATGAAAGTGTTGGCTTGAATGTAAGGTAGTATTGGCATGCCTTTGGTAATTGACACAATAATTTTGTTAGTAGAGAACAAATTAGGATTTTGATCATGTCAAGAAAAAGCATAATTCGGAGATGAGATTACCAAGAATTCCAGGGCCGCCATGATCGGTGTAATACACAAAGATTTTATCCTCAGGTTTGCTGGCTACAACTTTCCCACTTCCACCCTGCACCGCTGTTGCATTACCTAGAAGTACAGCGAAGAAATTGGCTGCAGTCACGGTTTTGCCAGTGTAGTCCTAACAAAATTTCAATGTTTTCTTATTAAGCACCACTGTTTGATTAGTTCAATGAATCAATGGGTTAATGCATCATATTTACAGAGTGTATGTGACTGATTCAATAACGATCGTATTACACTAAAAATGAATAAGAATAGTAAGATTGATAGTTAGTGTACCTTTGGCACCCCAGCATAGACATCTGAGCCGTTGGGACTGTTGATAATTGTTCCGGGTCGTGGGTTGCTTGGATCATTGGCAATATCATCATACATAAACACGACTATGTTTTCATCTTTCAACCCACCTCGTTTTAGAATTTGATATGCATGACAAACATTTGCCTGGATTGATAGAATGATGCATTATAAAGAATCTGCAACTGTTTATTTTCTACACATTGTTCATACTTGAAGGTGTAAAACTCTTAGCACATATATATATGTGTGTGTGTGTGTGTCAATGGTGGTGTGCATTTTCTAAAGCTGTCTATATCAATTTGTAACACATGAGTTGTCCACTGCACGTAAGAATAATAATCTTACGCTTTTGTGTCTGAATATTTCGTCTATTATGTTTGTATCTACTAACCTATCTTATGTTCTACAGTTATTGTTTAGGTCTTTGAATGTACATTAACAAGTCATGACAGATGAATCCATCGGTGATGCGCAGATACTTTTTTACAAGCAAGAATTTCAGTAAATATTCACCTGATGACGGTAGTTGTAGTACCCGTTAGAACCGGCAACAAGAACTGCCCATATAGTGCTATCATTTCCTGGTTCTTTGGCTGAAAAGGAAGTAGAGAACAAGCTTGGTCGGCTAGCGTTGGAGAGTTTTACCAGAAGTACTATTAGCAGTAATAATTTAAGTTTGGAAAAGCTGGTCCAAATCGCCATATTTAACATAATGATTGATGGTTCAGTAACTTTAAATGGACCCATCTATATATATACGCTGGACAGGTTTGTTTAGGTTTCACCGAACAAGAAAATCTAGCTGTCTAAAATGGTATTCGGTTTTGAGCAAAGTTGCAGACAAAAAGATTGCATCGAAAAAGAATTAAATATAACTAGGTCAGAATGTTAAGTTCATCTGGCACGAAGATATCAATGTCCAAACTTTGTCTTTTCATTCATTGCTATCCACCAGGAAACAAAAAGCTGACCATTTCAATTGTGTCATGCACAAAAACTCAAGGAAACATGTAGATTGATAGCAAAAATATAAACTACTTCAAGTTCATACATCAAACATAATCTGATATAGTGATATATCAAACACATCACCTGCAGTTTATGCAATATTATTCTCAAATGTTCACACTCGAGTACAAATAAAGGTTTTTCTTAAATTATATATATAGTGATAATTTGTTGATGACTACATGAAATAGCATAGCAGAGATCCATACAACAACGTAAGTAACACCACAATGGGTCAAAGGGAGATGGCCAGAAAGCAGGGTCATGGTCAACGATTGGGCCAAAAAAAGCAGGAGTAAGTTTTAAGGGACTGGGCCAAAAAGCAGAGTCAGTGTCAACACACTCGGAACATGGACAGAGCCTAAAACTAGACATGGGGCCTAAACAGCATAGAAAATGAGCATCACATGTTTGTGAAGCAGGTCGAGGCAGTGCATTAAGTAAAATAGTTGGGAACTTTGGACATAGCCATGTTTTATGATAAAAGTATAAAACCCACTTAGAAAAGCCCTTAATAATGCTAAGATCCCAAATCAATTAAGAGTAAACCGAAAGACTTGTATACGATAGGTATAGCATACAGAACTTCAAGTTTTACTTATTCAAGCTTGTCAAGCTGCAGGGCCGTGACAGAGCTATGGAGGGTTAATGGGTATTGGTCACCACCCTGAAAGGTCTTGGCCAAATCTTTAACCATGTGTGAAACTCTGAAAAAATATCTTAGTTTCCTGTATTTTTAGGGTCATGCTTAGGTTTTTTTTTGTTACAAGTCAATATGGCTTAAATGAAGAAAACTTATGGGTCAGCCAGGTCAGGTGAACAAAGCAATATCTATACAGATTTCATTTCATGTGATTCAGAAAGCAGCTAAAAAGAATGGCCAAAGGTTTACGAGTTTCATGTTGTACTTTTTTATGGATCAAGTTTTATATCGATTATATGTAAGTTCAAAGGTGGCAAAAAAAAAAAAACGCCAAAAATAAGTTAAAGCCCGCCAAATACAAGTCGAAGATCAAAAAGTATAGCAAGACTATTTGTATTTTCACCCAATAACGAAGAAAAGAATACCCAATTTCTATTTTTGTTCAAAGATATTGGATGTGTTTGATTTCACATCAGGTCATCAGTAATCTTGACCATTGATATATAGTTAAGTTAAATATCGTGTGTTATCATAATCATATCATTTTTAGTTTGCTATAATCTTACATTTCAATGATACGTACTGATAACTTTTATATAGTACTTTTCAAAACGAAAAAAGTACTGACTTTTTTGATGCCCTTTGTTCTATTCTTCCTAGCATGACCAAAATTACAGAGATGGAATCGTAATTAAACAAGAAACACACAGTTTGAGCTTTGATTCCAACTGGAGGTACAGTTAATGCAAATACGAAGGTACTTAAAGAAAGTACTACTTTGCTTATTCGATTACCCTCTGGTTTAATTATGTGAAGATCAAGCACTGTAACCAATAATCGCAGGATTCAATTGGCCCATTTCATATAAGCTGCAAGCCTTCTTTGATGCTTGTTCCATGGCTTTCTCAGAAATTCCATTGTTGCATAAATTAGCGAATGTTCGTGTATGTTTCATGCCATACTGAGTCAATGATCCGCAGTAGGTCTCATATGTCCGAACCTTAAAAATGCAAAATTTCAATAGCTTATCAGACAGAAGTAATCAGAAATCCAAATAACTGTCAAATGGAAAAAGAAAAAAGAAAAAAAAAAGTTTGTTCACCATGGATTTAAGACATCCCCAATCATCCACAAGTGCCGATCCTTCACCTCTAACAGATCCTTGTTTATTTCCTAATAAGTACCCTTCAATTATACCTACACTGCTATCCAAATGAGACCTATGTGCCGAAATCTTCTTGATCTTCTGGTATAGTTCCTCCTTTTCTAGTGATCCGTCTTTTAAGTGGTTGTACTGTGAGAAATATGAAATAGCATGAAAACACTAATTGAAAAGGATCAATCATATTCAGGTTTGGTGTATATATCTTTGATTCCTCATACCTTTTGTTGCATTACATAAATATCTGCATCTCTTTCATTCACAACACCCATGGAGTTGAAAGACTGTATTGGGTCCGCAGAGAAGTTCCCGGGAGCAGAACCTTGATAAACCGAAACAGTCTCGTTGGTCATGCTTACAGTACCGTATTGCATCACATGAGATCCCCTAGAAGTATCGTTATAATTGTAAGTCCTTGTCTTCACCTATAAATTATTTTGTGATTTTGTTTCAAACACTTGTAGATATATAAGATTAAATCAACAAACCTAAAACAAAAACTGAATACTAACCCTTAAGAATTGAAGTTCCAAAGTTTCAAGCCTCCGATCCGTGGAGTCACTAAGACCAAAAATTCATACAGAGAGACCAAATCAAGGGGAAATAATATGTGGTGAATAAGCAGACGCTAAAACGTGTCCGTGAGGTGAAAAGAAAATTACCTGTCTTCCATCCATGAAACACTGAATAAGTCACCTAAGCAAGTGTGGAAATCTGGGGGTGGAGGTGGGTTCATGTCTGGACAATATGTGGCCCAACCAAGTTCTGTTGCATTTGTTGAAGTTGTCACATATATATTCAGATCTTCGGGCAATAGACCTTCAAAAATGCTGCCACTGTCACATGCTTCAATATATAAAACCTGCATTTTACAATCAGGTGATTACTTCTCGATCAGAAAACGATTGAGAGCTATATATATCTTACCATTTCGTCATAGGTACCCATTGCATGCTTTGTTTTCAAAACATCAACGAAATCCTTGGCGTAAATGAAAGGCACATTTGGCATGCCTATGTCAGTAGAAAGCAGATTAGAATTGTCATATTGGTCAACCAAACAATATATTTAAATCATGAGACTACCAAGAGTTCCAGGGCCGCCGTGATCAGTGAAATACACAAAAATCTTATCATCAGGTTTGCTGGCTACAACTTTCCCACTTCCACCCTTCACTGCTGTTACATTGCCTAGAAGCACAGCGTAGAAATTGGCTGCAGTCACATTTTTGCCCGTATAATCCTAACAACATGTTAAAGTATGCTTATCAAACACCATCATTGATTAGTTCAATGATTCAATGGGTTCACGTATCATATTATTTATGTATACGGACTATATGTCACTGACTAATAAAAGTACTTGCAACTGAAGTTTCCATAACAATCATAAAGATGAAAAATATTAAGATTGGTAGTTAGTGTACCTTTGGCACACCAGCGTAAACATCTGAGCCGTTGGGACTGTTGATTATAGTACCAGGTCGTGGGTTGTTTTGATCATTGGCAATATCATCATACATAAACACGACTATGTTTTCATCTTTCAACCCGCCCCGTTTCAGTATTTGATATGCATGACAAACATTTGCCTGGATTGATAACATATATCAGATGCATTAACATACAATCTTTACATGTTTATTTACTCCATGCCCAAAAAATGTTCATATTTTTTAGACATTGTTCATACTTAAACGTGTAAATTGCACCTATATGTGTGTGTGTGTGTGTGAAATTATACAACAATTTGGTATAGATATAAATTTGATGCTTATTTGACACCATAAAGTTATTTGCTCAGATTCGGTTTACAAATATGAATTTGTTGAAAGTTTCACCTGATGGCGATAATTTTGGTACTCTTGAGAACCAGCAACAAGAACTGCCCATACAGTGCTATTGTTTTCTTGTTCATTGGCCGAAATGGCAGAATGGAACAGGCTTGTCCGGCTTGCGTTGGAGAGTTGTACCAGAAATACTGTAAGTAGTAACAGTTTGAGTTCACAAAAGCTGGTCCATATCGCCATTTTAAGCAAAATGATATGATGATGTAATAACTTTAACTGGTCACATCTATATATGTACACTGGGAGGAGTTGTTAAAGTTGCATCGAACAAGAAATTCTGGCCGCCTAAAATGGTTTTGGGTGTTTGGGTCAGACAAAAAGATGTAGGAAACATAAGTTAAAAACTACTACGGTTAGAAACTATTGTTCGTTTCACAAGAAGATAGCAATGTCCAAGTTTGTGTTTTGATTCATCACCATTTAGCATGAAAAACCGAAATTCTGTTTCTCCATTTTCTTGAACAAAGCCTCACATAATCCTGTATATTTGGTAGTGTATATATAAAGTAGATCATACATTAGAATCCATTATACAACAGGGTCAAACCCATATATTAAACATAGTATGTGAAATTAAACACAACCCCCTCCGGCAGTTTAAGCAATAAGATTTTCGAACGTTCAAACTGGAACTCAAATAAGAAAAATTAAATAACCTGAAATAATCAATGTGATGGGAACTGGTTGATAATAAAAACATAGGTAACACGACACTGGGTCAAAGGGAGATGGCCAGAGAGCAGGGTCACTGTCAAAGGATTGGGCCAAAAAAGCAGAATCAGGGTCGACACATGAGGCCCAGGACATAGACAAGATCTGTTCATGGTTCTTACTTCCTAAATAGCATGGTTTCACTTTATTGTTAAGCTCTTTCAAAGAATGCTTAAGATTTTGTTAACTTTTTTACACTTATAACCACGTATCAATTATATCAACTGACTGTTCTCTTCGTTCAAAAGTGTTCATCATGGGTTTTTACTTCTCTATGTTACTACTCTTTACATAAAAGTATTAGGTGACAGAAAATTTTAGATGTTATTGTTGGATATGATCGATATCCTACTTGTTTAATCTGAGTTCGTTTTTTTCATGTTGTTGTTTATTGACTGGGCATATGATATCCTTGTAACATACTCTTGATTTATGAATTATAATAATCTTGCTATTATAGGTTAGGTGGATCTTGCAGCGACGATTAGGTGTTAGAATTGGATCACTAATCGTGACTGTCTCTAGTGGTAAAAAATGATTAATGTGACCTTGCTAACAATCGATTTATACTCGTATTACAGTAGCTGAAGATTAGTAATATAAAATTATGCTCTCGACTCAATAACATGAGAACTGGCATGAGGTTTCCCTTGAACTTATTTGGTACCCATGGTGTCATAAAGGATCATGGAATCTCGGTTTGTTTTGATTTATATATAACTAGATGAAATGAGACAAAGTAAAATCATCTATTAAAAGCTTACAAATATAATTTGTTGAAATGGTAAGACCTAAAACACTCATATAGGCTTGTCAAGCTTCAGGGGCAAAACGGAACTAGGGAGGGTGAGCAGCTGTAGGTTAGCCTTAGAGGGAGCATTTCTTGACAAATTTTTTAAGAATGCATTTGAAAGTTGATAAATATATTAATTTCCTGTATCTTATTGGGCCACCTTCAAATATATTTTATGGGTCAAAATGTAGAAACATATGGGTCAGACAGATAATGTTCATTTTGACCACATGCCACATATAACCCAAATCAAGTACCCCTAAGCTCATGAATCAATTACCACTTTTCTCATTTTATTGGCAAGTTATATGTAACAGAAAAGGATGTCACAAGCATAAACTACTATACTTGGTCTTTAATTAGTGTCACTTTTTGTATTTAGTCACCTACTGAAATAAGTGATGAAGATTTACCACAAGAAATTTGCTCTCTAAGTTAGGAGATATAATGAATGAGTAACCTTATAGATAGCTAGAATCATGTTATCGTATCATATTGATTACACTTTATTGACAGCATACATACTATATTAGAACAATAACAGAAAAGTTTCCTTGCACATACTATTGACTTTTCTGATGCCCTTTGTTCTTCTACTCCAAGCATAATCAAAATTACAAAGATAGTTTGGTAATTGAACAAGAACCATGTCGTTTTGAGCTGATTCAGTTCGGTTTTACATTTATTGCAAATGATATACTCTAAAAATGAAAACAAAACAAACCATTTCCTTGCCCGTTTGATCTACCACCTTTTTTACATGTATAGTGATTAAGCACTGTAACCGACTATCACAGGATTCCATTGCCCCATATCATATGAGCTGCAAGCCTTCTTTGAAGCTTCTTCCATGGCTTTCTCAGAAATTCCGTTGTTGCATAAAATAGCGAATGTGCGTGTATGTTTCATGCCATACTGAGTCAACGATCCGCAGTAGGTCTCAAAGGTTCGAACCTTAATTGATCAAAAGTTGCAATAAGTCAACTGAGAAAAGTCAACTATGGTAAAGTAAAGATGAAAGATTAAGTTTTTTCACCATAGATTTAAGACACTTCCAATCATCTACAAGGGGAGATCCTGCAGGTCTTGCTGATCCTTGTTCATTGCCTAATAAACTGGTTTTGATCACATTAACACTGCTATCCAAATGTGCCCTGTGTTCAGTTATTTCTGTAATTTTCTGAAGTAGGTCATGTTTCTGTTCTGAGCCTTCTGTTAATTGATTGTGCTGAAGAGCATAGAATTTAACATCAGTCCATTACAAGAAAACGCAGCAATCATATCCAAGTGTCGTGTAGTATTCTTTTAACATGCATACCTTATGCCACATTGCATAGAGATCCGCATCTCTTTGGTCAACAACACCCATTGAGTCAAAAGACTGAAGTGGGTCAGCAGAGAGGTTCCCAGGAGCAGAACCTTGGTATGTTGAGACAGTCTCATTGCTTATGCTCAGAGAACCGTATTGCATCACATGAGATCCATATGTAGAATTGTTATTGTAAGTCCTCGTCTTCACCTACAAGTATTTTTTGATTTGTTTTGATATAAATATATGTAGTTCTATAGATATTAATCATTAATCAACAACAGAAAAATGAAAAACTATAATACCAACCTTCAAGTATTGTTGTTCCAAAGTTTCAATCCTTAAATCTTCCAAGTCACTAAAAACCAGAAAAAAAAAAAAAGTTATCATATAAACATGTTAATCAAAAACTACATGAAAATAGTCATTTTTGGTCACCGATGTATTGGAAATTTAGCTGAAACTACGTTGTACAAATACTGAAAGTCTGAAATACATACCTGTCTTCCATCCATGAAATACTGTATAAGTCACCTAAGCAAGTTTCGAAACCTGGTGGTGGGGGTGGTGTCATACTGGGACAATATGCGGCCCAGCTACTCTCATTTGCATTCGCTGCAGTAGTCACGAAAATGTTTAGGTTTGTAGGCAATAGACCTTCGAAAATGCTTCCACTTTCACATGCTTCAACATATAGAACCTGCATATATTTGACATATATATTTTTAGTTCTTTGTTGATCTACTCAATTAATCAAAAGAGAAATGCAGCTTACCATCTCATCATAGGTACCCATTGCGTGTTTTGATTCCAAAACTTCAATGAAATCATTCGCAAAAATGTAAGGCCCAGTTGGCATGCCTGTGGCAATTGACACGAAAATTGCATTAGTAAATAAGATATTAGAAGTATTATATTGGTCAACGAAAACAAATAATAGAATCGTGATTACATAGAATTCCAGGGCCACCGTGATCCGTGAAATACACAAATATCTTATCCCCAGGCTTGCTCGCTACAACTTTCCCACTTCCACCCTGCACCGCTGATGCACTGCCTAGAAGCACAGCGTAGAAATTGGCTGCAGTCACACTTTCACCCGTATAATCCTAAAAATTGTTCAATATTTTCATATTAAGCATAGTGGTTTTGTTAAAGTATGTGGTTTATGCATCAATCTAAATTGGATTTGTGACCAACTGATAATAGTTGTGACATGATATGATGCGACGATCATGATCTCTCAGCAACACGCATTTTCCAATTTTGCCAACCTTAAATTCAATGGGAGAAAGTTTCATGGTCTGTGAGAATCGGGTCATTTATAAGTAAAAGAAATTGCGAGCTTTTTGTGATGACTTCAAGCATTTTCCGGTCATTTGGGATCTTTTGGAAATTTTATGTTTTCAAGTTTTCACTGGCACTTATTTAGACCATTTAGTAGAATACTGTTGTTTGAAGTCTCTTGTCAGTTCGGCCCATTGGATCCAGTTATCAGAATGCATGTTTTTTATGTAATCAATCACTGGCAAAAGAGTCTGCAATTGATAGCATACCTTTGGTACGCCAGCGTAGACATCAGAGCCATTTGGACTATTAATTATGACACCAGGTCTCGGGTTGAGTGAACTATTGGCAATATCATCATACATGAATACGATTATATTTTCATCTTTCAAGCCACCTCGCTTCAATATTTGATACGCATGACAAACATCTGCCTGAAATGGTAGCAAACATATATACATATAACGAATTTTCACTTAGATTAAGTTATCTTCATATATGTTATGAGGAATGAAACTGTTAAGAGTGTTCATATAATCATATAACGAAAGTCCTTCCCTAAGTAATCACCTGGTGGCGATAATTAAAATAACCGTTGGAACCAGCTACTAGAACGGCCCATATTGTGCCATTGCTTTGTGGTTCATCAGTAGAACCAAGTTTATCAAACATACTCAACCTGCTGGCTCCGCAGAGTTGTACCAAAAGCACAGTAAGTACCAACAACTTGAGTTGGATAAGGATGGTCCAATTAGCCATATTGAAATAAAAGGATTGGTAATTCAATGAGTTTGTATAGTGTTAAAGTCATGATCTCTATTTATACCATTGAATTTTGTATAGGATTTGCCGAACAAGAAATTGTTGCTGTCTTGAAATTATTTATGACCAAACATGATCAGACAAAAAGATAGTACGGGGGAACAAAGATGCAATAACAAGGTTGGAATAGCTAATTATGTTCATATTTGATACGATAATATCAATGTACAAATTTTGTCTTATGATTCATTACCGCGAAAGTTCATTTTATATACTGTATATATTATAAACATTGTTTTTAAACCTGAGTAATTGCGAGTTGACATGAAATGGGTCACGGTCCAGGACAAAAGATGAATACCAGTTCCTATAGATATAGATAAGGTTGTTGACGAGAAACATATGAGAAAATAAGTCATTGACCACCCCAAATGTTGGGCATCTGTACACATTCATAGATTAGGACTGTAACACGTTACTACTTTTCACATTCTTTTTAGCATTGATATAATTGGAAGAAAACAACTGTTGAAAGAAAATAAACTTCTTGTGCATGAGATGAGTTAGATATATAAATAAGGTGTAGGTATCAATCTTGCGAATTAGAAAAGAGTAAACTAAATTGAGGTTTCATGTTGTGCAGGGGGTTTCTCTCGCCTTTGATGGGTTTCTTCATGTGAGTCTTCGGGGAATGAAGATGATCGGGTAGACCAGTGGCCGTTAGTGATCTAAATTTATAACCAATAAGACCATAATTGAAAATTTATTTTAGGGCTTTAGGCCATTCAGTTATTGAGACACATAATTAGGATGCCTTCCAAGGTTAGATGGTCATAGCAGGGAGCATAACTAAACAGTCCACACGTTCAAAAGTTACAACTCCTTTGACAAAGTTCCCTTAACATATCCGACACTTTAATATATGAATCAATCAAATCCTAAGTGTTTTTTTATATTTTTTTAACGACATTCTATTATACTCCTAAATTACTCATTTTCTTGTAAACCAAGACTCTCGAAAAAACCTATTAATCCACCCTCACAATTGTGAGAAGGGGGACTTGAACCCAGGTGAATACTCCAAAGTCAAAGACCTTACCAATAGGCCACGAACCCCATTGGCTCTAAGGGGATGTTTGGTACGATGGAATCATAGAGAATATAAATGTAATAGAGAATAAAAATAATGGGAAAGAAAATAAGTATATGGAAAGAGAATATACTCAGTTGTTTGGTAATAACAGAAAATGAACATAAGAGAAATTAAAAAAAAAATAAACAAAGTTAATTAAAAAAAATATCAAAAAAATTTAAAAAACTTAATAATTTTATACTTTAAGAAATATATATAAATAAGACATAAACTCCATCAATAATAAAAAATAAATAAAAAATAAAAATAAAACCATTTCCATTCTCACCATTCTCTCCAATTTATAGAGAATGGAGAGAATGTAAATCATTCTCACTTCTCTCTTTCTTTTTCTATTCTCTAGTGCAACCAAACTAGAGGAGTGATTCTCATTCCCTTCTCCCATTTCCATTCCACTCTACCAAACACCCCAGTGTTTAAATGTCTAAAATAGATTCTTAAAGTCGGCCATCGAATCCACAAACCTGGGGCCCATTTGAAAGACCTTGAGCAATACATGTATGTCCCAAACAAAGAGTAGTAGTCTGATAGTTCGAGAGTTCAAATATCGACAGCCATTGTACATAATTAACAAAAGATGTCCCTGTCCATGTTCTACTAGTGTTAGTCTGTTAGATAGAATAATCCGAGTGTGCTACTCAAAATAGATCAACAAAACCCGCAGTTTTGGAGTTACATGTAGAAAACAACCAAAGCTTAAACCCATATATATCACTTCTACTGTAAACTTACCCAAATTGATTGCAATTCTCACACTTTGTTCAAGTCCTGACGGTTTAACTGGCTTTTTTCTAGGTAAACATTTTACAAAAGCTAGATGAGTGACAAATAAATGTTATTTTCCTGGTGTACTTTTGATTTCCATCATGTAGTATCCTGAAACTGGTCATGAGGCGATCAATTAAGTCGTCCGTATGATTAAGATTAGGATGTGATTACTTTAAGATTCCGATTAAATAGTACAAAACTAAATAATTATTTGCATACTCTTATCTTATGAAGGATGTTAACAGAAGGATAAAACACAACGAAACCATATTAAAAGAACGGAAATTACGCCAAGTTCACATATCCCTAAAACTTTGATCAGTTTCAATAATGATTCATCAAAAAAGCACACCCAATTAACGTGTTCTTATCAAATGACATCCATGCAAAAAGGAGCTAGGTTTTATGAAAAGCATCATCTCATCTGCACAATCCCAGCACTGATCAGCTTCTGAATCTTGTTCATCACGGAAGGATTCTTCATATGATCCTGTGCAGCCTTCGGGTTCTCTTGAAGATCCTTCAACACCTGTCCATCAAACGCACACACGTCACCACCAATTCAAGCAAATACATATCAGACAACGTTAACAGCACATGTTAAGAAAACGTACTTGTGCCATAACAGGATCCGTGAGAATGTTCTGGATTTCTGGATCTTGCATAGCCTTCGCCTGTAAACAAAAGAGAGATTCATCTTAAGCTCACATCTCCACCGCCATTACCAAATTAGTATTTAGTAAAGCACATAGATGTCAAACCTGTCTCTCCTTAAGCTCATCTGGTGTCAAATCTCCACGGCTGGCTCGGTTAATTTGTTGCACGCAACTGAAGATAACAAGCACACAAATAAATATACGAGCAAACTAAAATTGTCCATTTAGACACTTCCAACTTATCTAATGTACAATAATTGAATCGCCATTTTAGTAGTGTACAATAACAGATTATCAAAGTTCATTATAGTAATTTGGCTTTTGTAGTAATGTACAATAACAAAATCGCCAATTTTAAAGGTTAACCATGTGAAAAAAAATTAAGATATTACCTCCTCACACCCTCAAGCAACTCCGGATTTTGGGGATCATGCTTCAAGCCCTCTTGATATGTCTCTAAAGCCTTGTCAAACTCTTTCATGAAAAACTGGATTGCACCTTTCCTGGTGTACCCCTTTGAGAATTTTGGATCAATCTCTATGCACTTCTCTGCATCTTTCAATCCTTCAGGCATTGCCCCAAGTTTTGTGTAGCAAGCAGCTCTGTTACTGTATGCCTATAAAAATAAATTGTGATGATTGCAATTAGTATAGCAAAAAATTATTCCACACATAAGGTTGATTTTATGCCACAAGATATTGCTTCATTAATTTTTTCCGGGCACTTGAACAGAAATTTGACAACACACTACGCCACAGGTCTCGAAAGAATAAATTTACCATGCGAGTACACAGACCAGACAATGTATAAAAGAAAAAGAAAATGCTACCTTTGCATCCTTGGGGTTTCTTCTCAATGCTTCTGTGTAGTGCCTGATAGCATCTGGATATTTCTGCTCTTTGAAGCACTCATTCCCTGCAGTAAATTTGTAATTTAATCATCACAATCATTAAAAAATACAAAGAAGAGATGCATAAGAAAACCATGAATTAGAAATAACTGAAGGCATCAACGTCGTAGGTTGGCAATTTTAGTAAGGTTCAGGTCAAATCTGACCATTTTTTGTACATATCGTACAGGGCTGCTCAGATGGCGTTGACCTACAAACACTTCTAATGCAGCTTCTCAACCAATTTCTACGTTCAATATGATTACTTTTTAATAATTAATCACGTGGTTCAGTAATTGCATGTATTTAACTATTAAAAATATGCATCTAATGACTTCCCAACCAATATGCCACATCCTGATTTATCTGGTTAATATTGCCACTTAAATTGTACATATAGAGAAAATAACCCAACAATAGCTTACTATATGGTGTAAAATAGCCATCACTAAAAATAACAAGCTAACCTTTTTCACGCTCCTTCTCAGCAAGTTCAGGGTCATAGTATTCTTGTTGTTCCAGCTCCTTCTTTGCTCTCTCTGCATCATTCAGCTTCTTTAGAGTATCTGGGTTGCGATGCTCAGTAAGAGCTTTTTGGAAAGTCTCAATTGCAGGGTCATAGTCTTTTGATGTTTTAGCCATCTTAACCAAAGCAGTTCCCTTTCTTGTCAAAGCCCTTGCAACCATCTTATAGTCAGAACGAAGCTCCCTTCCTCTCTCCACAGCTTTTTCACAATCTTTGATGCATTCATCAAACTGCATATAGCAAATGATAGTCATTTACACAATACTAAATAGTGAAATCAAGTTTTGAGCATTAAAAAAAAAACATGTTTTCTATCACCAATCGCTGTTGGAAACATATGCAGGTAATGCATAAGATGTACATCTCAAAAAGCATGAACCATGAAATAGAGATGCCCATTATAATGTCAAAAAGTACGGAACAAAAAATAGCAGACATGATGTAATGTATCAAACCAACAAAACCAAACACGCAAACAATTCTTATTAACACTGTCAATGATGATATCCACTATGATCTGTGATTTGAACCTTCAGAAGAAACATACAGAAACATTTAGGTATAAAAAGTCACATCAGGTTTCGACACTAGTCACCTAATAATGCAGGCAAAACAAAAACATCTATTTAATATATGCAATTTAGTTTTATGCACAAACTCCCTGGAACTAACAACAATTCTAAAATCAAATAGGCACAACTTAGTGCAGATCAACAATAGGTATAACATGCAACAGAAAGAGCACAAGCAAGCCAAAACCAAGTAAGCAACAAACATGTTATGGAATTGCTAAGACTCACTATGGCACCAAAAAGATGGAAAACTGGAAAAGTAGCTTCTTATAACCTACAACAAACAAATAGCATGCACAAAGAGCCATCAAATCTTATAACCAAAATAAACCGTAAGATTACTCAGCACTCAGCAGGGCTGAATATCATACAAAAGACTGTCAACATACTTAGGACTGCATCACACACAAACATTAGAACAAATAATACGTTCTTAAAAGACTAAAGTTGCAACCTTTTAACTACAAAACTTAAAACCTGACAATAATCTCCTCAAACAATAAGGCATATTTATATACTTTCCCATAAGTACACCCAACAAAGTACACTTTAGTTCAATAAAATTGAGACTATCCTACAAACAATCAAAACTACACACTAGACATCCCTAACATTCAAAGTTGCAAACGTTAGCTTTCACATTCAAAAAATTAATCACCAAAGTCCACATTCAACTATATGCAGAGCATTCGAATTAGTACTAAACTACAAAAGAAGCAAATATGGCACAATATACTAGCTACATGTTGATATATATATATATATATATATATATACATAGATAGATACATTCAAAAGCTCAAAACTTCAACTTAAATTGACAAAAAGCTCATACCTTTCCCATCTCCAAATACACCGCAGCCCTATTCGTAAGAAACGAAATATCCGTATCATCCAATTCAACCGCTTTCGTGTAACACTCAATCGCAGTATCGAAATCCTTCTTCTTATAAGCAGCATTCCCCTTTTCCTTCTCTTTCTGCGCATTCGCTTTCTTTTCTTTCAATTCCCTCTCATCATCATCCATTGGCTCAGGTTCGGGTTCAACTTCTGCCTCTCTTTTCTTCTCCTTAACCGTCTCGGCTTCATCTGCAGGCCTTTTTCGCTCTTTCGGTGGCGAATCAGGCATCTCCACGTCATCAGAATCATTCCCACCTGGCCCTTTTGACATCTTAACATTCAACAAAACACTCAATGCCTGCATTACCCTCTGATCCTGCAAATACATATTCAAATTATTCGGGTTTCGTTGTAAATCCTTCATCATCGCCACGAAATCCGGCATCTGCATAAACAACCTCGTAGCCGGGTCAGCAGTCAACTTAGCCCACATATCCGACCCAAAAGCTTCCCCAAACAAATTCCCCATTCCGGGTTGACTCGACCCGGGTCGACCCGACGACGAAAGTTTCGCACTTTCCGCATCTTTAAGCCCAGATTTCAATGTTTCATTACTTGGGTCAACTTCTAAACCTTTTTTATACGCGGAAACGGCTTCATCGTACTGTTTGAGACCGTGGTGAGCCGCGCCGAGCCGAGAGTAGCCTTTAGACCAATCGGGTTTCAGATCGACGGTTTTCTTGGCATCTGACAAGGCTTCTGAATATTGGTTTAAAGAAGCGTAAGCGGCTGAGCGATTTGAATAAAGCACGTGGTTTGTTGGGGCGAGATTGATGGCGTCAGTGAAGTGATTGATGGCGTCAGTGAACTTTCCGGCTGAGAAAGCTGCGTTGCCTTTAGCTTTTGCTTCGTCTGCCATCGGAAAAGATTGTTTGTGTTTTTGTGTGTTTTTGAGATTCGATGATTTTGGGGGATTATTATTCTGGAATATATATATAGATAGATACAGAAAGAAGGAAGGGGATTAGGGTTTATATATGAAAAGTAAACGAGAGAGTTCGTTTTGTAAGCTTCTGGAGGCTTCTGGCCGCTTATTAAAAAAAAAAAAGTATAATAGCAAAAATAAGAATAATGATAATGTAGTGAAGTAAATAAAGAATGTTGCAAGTAATGTTAGTTTTGCTGTTAAAAATAATAATAATAATGTTAGTTTGAGTTTTTTTCTAAAATAGTATAGTGACTAAAATTATTTATTAAATTAGTATAATTTTAAAAATATTTATCATTTTAGTATAAAATTTTATTTTTATTATTATATATGTTCATTTAAAAATAATAATAAATAAATTGTAATTAGCTATGTATAGACTAGGAAACAAACTCATAAACACTAATCGCTCTTCAGTTCTCAAAACCATAATTTGTCATCTTTAAGATCTAGTAAAATTTTATAAAGAAAGATCATTCGTTCAGTACCGATCTCTTGTATAAATCTAATCATTCATGTATCAATACATCTATTTTTAAAACAAAACAAGGCAATGAAAAGGAAGTAAATTGTAAATGTCACTAGACTTTAATTTCAATAACAAACTTTGTTAAAACCAAGAATATAACATGCATGATAGACCTCTCATCAACCAAATGAATACAAATATGGTTTACAGATAGCGTGGACTTCAGCTTTACAAATGAGATTCACAACCAGGGGACCAAATTCACAATTTAACGGTGACATCCGACAAGCGGCATAATAAGATGATTATGCCATCGTTGATTATTAAATAAACTCTGGAACCAAACAAGTTCGCTCAAGCTAAAAATTGATAGGGTGTTTGATTTCCTAAGCAAATAATGTATCATTATTGTGTATGCATATTTCATGATTTTATTGTCGATTTGGGTTATATGAATTGGAGATAATTAGTGTTCTGAGTTTATTGGTCTATCCATTGCTTTTGATTTTTCTTTTTAGCTTTTAAATTTAACAAATATAATGTTAAAAATAAAGTTTATACTAAAATGGTAAATATTTTTGAAACTATACTAATTTAGTAAATAATTTTAGTCATTACACTATTTTGGAAAAAAAAACTCATGTTAGTTTATTTATATACTCATCTATTTATTTTTTATTTATGAATTATTTAAATGTTTAGTAATTATCGATGTTCCAAAAAAAAAAAGTTTAATAATTATCACATTTTTTATGTTTTTTTCTTTTTCTTTTTAACAGTAAAAAATTCAATAAATTAATTGTTATTATTAGAAAAATGTCAAATGAATCCCTTATAGTTGCATTTAACACGCATTAAAATGTTGTATTTTTTTCATATTAAAAGCCTACTATTTAAATTTTATGCAAAACGTATAATTATTTAATGCACTTTAACAAAAAACTCTTAGAGTTTCATTTAGCATAACCCTTATCACTATGGATTTAATAAAAAAAATTTTTTTTATCATTTATAAGCATGTTACAAAACAATACTAGCCAACTAGCAATAGTCGATAACTTCTTCTTGACTTTTAGAGCAAAAACAAAACTACAAGAGAGATAATTTTGTAGGGATTAGTACGTTAGAATGTAAGCAATTTTATACAGATTGTCATAGTATGTATCAAACTTTACTCATGTGGATTGTATGTAATGAAGTTTCAAATCATATGCAATGTATGTACTCGCATATATGTGACAACCATATAGGTTGCCACTTGTAAGTTTTTTTATAGGTCGGATACATAAAATACACGGTATTTGAAAGTTTATTACATACAATGCACATGATCTAAGTTTGATACACACTATGACAATTCGTGTAAAGTTGTTTACATTCTAGAACACTAATCCCATTTTTTTTATTATGTTACAACCCATTTTTGAATATCGCAAGATTCATGATTGATTAGTAAAATAAAAATAAAAGTATGTTGTGTGGCATGTTGTAAACTTTTTTCAATTGAGGATGAAAAGTTGAAGAAATTTACAATCTCCTACCTTGGAGTAGCTATGGGGTGTGGAATGTTATGATTGATTAGTAAAATAAAAATAATATTATGTTGTGTGGCATGTTATGTTTGTTATGTAAACTTCTTTCATTTGAGGATGAAGAGCTAAAGAAATTTACAATCTACTAACAAAGTTGGAGTAGTTCTTTCTCTAGTTTGATAATTTCAAATATCAGAACGTAAAAAGACGAATGTTGCTTTTATTGTCGGGGTAATATTATTGTGGTTGGTGGTGCTGGTATAATAAAAGAGATCTATGAGTATATTATTAATTAAAGGTTATAAAATTAAACATAACACATAATGCATAAAAAACTATAATGGTGAAGAATTTTTTTTTAACTAGAATCCTTTTTGTGGATTTGTGGCACTTGATAATAACTTTAGATTTTAAGTTTGAGTTCAATTCAAAATATTTAAATTTTATGTATATATTTTATATTTTTAATCAAACCAATGAGGGTGGTGAGAAGCACAAGAAAACCATAGATTAAGATCTTTAAGTTTAAAATAAACATAACATGTCATATTGAAATTACTTTCAAACAAAATTAAGTAAAATAACACCAAATGTTGTTTAAGTTAAAATGTGGATAACTTTACCCTTTATCTAATATAGAGAGGATACTCTTGATTTTACGTAAGGTACAAAAATACATTCGGGGTTGCAAGAAATAAGGATCATTTCTTAACTTCGGTAAAGGTTGTTAATTATTAACCATTTTACATTTTTTTGGTTATTAATTTAAAATTAAATAATTAATAAATTACAAAAGTATAAACGCTTGATAGAGGCCCACATCTTGGCATTTTGTGAACGACTCAGTTGACTTTGAGTCTTTGAGTTTTTAGTCCAAATTTTCAAATACAAAAGAGCCCATTAAAACTATTTTTTTACTTGGGCCCAAATTTTGATTTGAAAACCAAAATTTAATTAGTTGTTTGTCTCTAAATCTTTGATCGTTTCTTTCCTTCTTGTGTGCAACTTATCATCAAGTTTACCTAATTATAAAACGAATACTCTTACTGATACTTCCTGTGGTGACGACTAGTTTAAAAGAACAAGAACATTTCAGGCAATGACATATATGAACAAGACTATCATTTATGGAGTAATGCCTATTTGTTTAAGTTTTGTTTAAATTACATTGATTTTGACTAGAAAACTTATAAAATTCAGTTTCAATTGCATTACATTACAAACCTATCATTTATAGCCTTTTGTTTTAAATTACAAAACTATCATAATTTTTTTTTGAAGTTAAGGCTTATGTTTGTTATTAAAAAGATAAGTACTTATGATAAAAATGAAGAAATTCGTCCCTTATTTGGAAGGAAGATGCATATGTCATTTGCCTATGGGAACAAAGTGAAAGATCTATAAGAGATATATACAAGTCCTTTGACTTTTAGATCTTCGTAGTTGCAAACAGAGAGATTTGATCAAATCACAATGAAATTGGTGGGAGAGTCAAATGTCACCTTTTTTCTTCAAAATTTTATTTGCATTTGTAAGATGGCCCTTAATTTCTCTTCAAACTTTTTTATATAATCATCACATCATATATTCTAGTAAGCGCGCAGATAGCAACACATATATACAGACTCAAATTATATACTCATAAAAGATCTCTACCAATACTGTATATGGTTTGTAGAATATGAAACCACAGGCATATGTAAACAGTGAGTGCACTTTAATTCTTCTTTCAATGTCAATCGTCACTTCATGACAATAAACTACGAAAGCCAGTTAGCCAGGCATCGAGTAATAATATCTCAAAAAATGATTAAAATTAATATATAACATTAAATTTTCGATCATATAATGAAGCATAATAAAACATCCAAATCCAAAAGTTAAGTAATTAAGAAAGCTTAACATAGTGTTCATATAACGAACGAATACTTGAAGACATCAAATAGAAAACTTTGTTTCTCATATTTTCTTAGCAATATGTTTCAACTAACTACCATTGAAAACAACGAGATATATAAAGTTCTCCAAGAAGAACTTTGAATTCGAAAAACGATGAGCTTTTTGACTGAGAAAAATATATCATTAATCATATCGATGATCAAACAGGTTGACTAACATGTGTATTTGTAAGAATCGTTGTAGCAAACGTACACACGTTATATGTACATTTCTACAATCAAAATATACTCTTAATGAATTAAATTATAACAACTATCCATTAACTTCCAAAATAACTACTCTTAATGAATTAAATTATAACTATTCATTAATTAACTTCCAAAGTAACTACCCATCTCAGGATCTAGTCTAGTATAATGAGTATATAAATAATAATCAACCACAACTCCACAAGTGCAAATTATGGTAGAACAGAAACACAATTACTCCATTAAAAGGATTTGCGTGAAAGTAACAATACAACCACGCTATATATTGCTATAGATCGAGTATAGCCATATATATGTTAATCAGCTAGCTGTGACATGCACTGCCAATTATAGATATCAACATGTAATTAATTAACACCCCAACAAATTAATGTCGAAAAGAAACTAGTAGTTCTCAATAAGACCAAGATAAAAGTCGCAATACATGAGTAAATTAAATAGCTAGATAGGTAGTGCCATAACGAACTAGAATTAAGATCAAATTAAGTAGTCTTCATAAAGCTAGGATAGAATTATTAAAACTAATTTTGAATGTTTTTCTACGAGTATAAACAATAGCGAGCTTAATCATTAACCTATAAATATAGTCCCAAGGTTGTCACATATAGGAGTTGGAAAGTCTGGGCGTTTTGAATACCAGTCGAGTTCGTGAGAGCAATAAGTTTGAAGCAATCTTCGGTAATCCGTTAAGATTTTATGTTCAATGAACACGCGTGCAACAGTTCTGGATGGATATTTCTCTTCAAACTCATCTTGTGATGTCACATAAAACACGATTCCATATTCCTTCGTTGTCATCGGTAACTTATAATCTCCGGACACTTTTATTTCATATGGTGTGGTTGTGGGGTCGGGCGAGATGCAAAAAAAAGGAAGTATTACGATTATAGCACCCAAAATAAATAACACGCCTGTGAGGTGTGACGAGTCGCCGTTGGAATCCCAATCAGCTATGAATGCATGTAGGAACCTTGAGGGCCTATGACTCAGACAGTTGAATGCGTCGTTCACTTTTTTAAGTGCTTCCTCGGCGCCGGGTGCTTTGTTTTTGTGTGGATCGAGCTTTTTAGATAAATTCGTATACGCATTCTTGATCTTTTTCGTGGAACTCCACCCCGGCCATGGCAGACCCAAAACCTGAAAATAGTTGGAGCTGTCTCTAACTTTCGAGACAAGCTTAACATCCTCTGATGTACAATTACTATTTCGCCTTACTACTTCTACATCGATCCTGCACTCCTCCATATGTTTAGCCCTAAATTAAGTATCTTATGTTTTTATAACATATATATGGAAAGTAATAACTACAGAATTTGTTGATTGAAGGACGATCGATCTACGAATTGAATAGAGTAGAATAATAATTTGTGTTTGATTTTTTAATTTATGTATGTAGATCGACGGTCTATATATAGAGAAAAGATAGAGGAAAAGAATAATTTACATATCAATCGATTTATTATAGTCCTAACAAAACACAAATTAGAATTAGAAAACGTACAGTATTAACATACAATTTTAATTATTCGAATTTGAATTGAATTAGGATATCTATCTAGCTAGTCGAATTCAATTTACTCCGTATTTATTTCTTTAATAATAATTACACCTAATACCCAATGTACGGTGACTATATTATCTTCTCCTTATTTACTAATGTTCATGTCCGTCCAATGAACGGGTAGTCTCAAAATATATTAATTAAAGCTAAAAAATTTGTAATTCAAATACATTAAATAGTCACTTCATCGGTCAAAATACTTTCAAAATTTCCCGCCAATTCACCATTGACCGAGCCATGTATGGTAGTGCCCTATAAATAGCAAAAAAAAAAAATATGGAAAAAACTGATAAGTTCTCTTAGTGTGTTTCAATGTATTTAATCCAATTTTAAAAAATAAACCCCACACAAATTAACCATAAAAATCGAATTAACATCTTTGCATATAGATCCGAAAATGTAGCATTTTCCCCTGATAAAATAACAACAGCTAAAAAATTACACCATTAATGATCTAGTTTCAAAACAGATTCAAAATAATCATAGTCGATATATTAAAATAATCATATTCTTACTCATTGCAAAATTCGACTTTTTATCTAAAAGCTTATAGAAAGCTATAATCGTAAATCTTAAGTATACAATATTAATGAACTACTTTCAAAACAATATCAAAATAATTAAAGTCAATATATTAAAGTAATCAGAAACCTACTCATAGCAAATTTAGACTTTATATCTAAAATGTTATCAAAAGGTATAATCGTAAATCCTAATAGTTAATATAGGTTACAAATAAAAAATTTAATATATAATATTTAGATTAGTTAAGTCATATATCACAACTTAATCAAGACGAAAGTTAAAAAAGAAACATACGAAAATTAACTCCATATAAATATTGATTCCAGACTACCGCTTTTTTTCAACTTTAGTTAAATAAAAAAATTTACAGCTTCTTATATTTTAAAAGTGTAAACTATATAATTTAAAAAATACATATCAAATCATCAACAAATACCATCTCGAACGTTTTGATTTTCTTCGACTTGTTCTACTCCGAAACAGTCCATACATACACAACACGGAGTAGTAAATGATGGTTAATATGTATTGGCTTAAGATCTTCAAGATGAACTAATGTGGTCATATTTTTTGTTGTTGAAGAAAAAGCCATAAAGACTTATAATGGACAACAAACTAAATCAAAAGAAATAATAATAACAATAAAATAAGAATTCAATGTTAAAAAATAATAATGGTTAATTATGTGAAAAGTATATAAAAAGAAAAACCATTTTGTAGTTGAGCGTAACTTTTTTTGTTTGTTGTCGTACGTGAGTTATATTATAGATCACCAATAAAACCAAAAAGTGTAAATTAATTATTTTTAAATTGGGTGTAATTGTAAATTGGTGATGAAAAATCAGAAAGTGTAAATTAATTATTTTTAAGTGTAAAGTGGTGATGAAAAACCAAAAAGTATAATTAATTATTTATAAATTGGGTTAAAGTGTAAATTGGTGATAGAAAATTAAAAGGTGTAAGTTAATTATTTTTAAATTGAGTTAAAAAGTGTAAATTGGTGTTGGAAAACCAAAAAGTGTAAATTAATTGTTTTAGATTGGGTTAAAGTGTAAATTGGTGATGAAAAACCAAAAAGTGTAAATTAATTTAGATTAATATTAAAAAATTAGGGAATTAATAAGGATGAAGAATTAGGCTAAAAAGGAAAGATAAAGGGTGATAAGTGTACCCCTAATCCTCTCTTTTAATTATTTTATAGATATTCCACAATTCAAACTATGGTTCACCGTAGTGCCTAGATTTACTACTTATTATCTTTGCATACTTAAGCAACAACTTTGTCCCGTAATCTTTGTCCACTTTTTATTTTCATTCATTTGTTTATTTTGAGTCAATATTTAAGCTACCAAGGGGTTTTGCCAATAAAGTCCTCAGATTCTATTGTGAATGACTTACTATTATCTTTGCATTTGAATTTTAATGACTGGGTTTTATAAAGCATTGTCATCAATGACCAACAAAGCACCCAGCGCCAAGGAGGCACTAATTAAAAAGGTGAACGAGGCATTCGAGTGTTTGAGTTATAGCCAGGCCCTCAAGGATACTACATGCACTCATAGCTAATTTACCAAAGTTATGTTAGCACCGATCACTAATTTGTCCAACAGTTATGAAGAAAAGAAAACGTGTTGTATCAATTTTATTTTTATTATTTCAACGGCGGTTTTTATTAAGCATAAGGAACACAGCTATTACATTAACATATTTACATGGTAGGATTACAAGTCCAGATTTACCAGTCAACAAAATAGGAGCCCAAATAAATAGAGCATAAGAGTTTGCTTGATGGGCTTGTTATGTGAAAAACTAACACACGCAACCTTCCAAGGAACCCAACCCCAATAATGTATATGATCATGATATCAAAGATTCTTGTGTAGTTGAATGGAAATCTATTTAAAACAAAATTTAAATATTTCATAATAGGAAGTAAAAAATAGAAAATTACAGATCGAGAAATTAAAAAATAAAAAAAAAAATACATATGACATCCCACTTGACCGGATTGGTAAAATATAAAGTAACACTCCAGTGTGAACAATCTTAAAATAAGAACGGTGACAACACTTAAAAAACATCATTTTGATACATTAAAAGTCCATAAAACTAACATAGTGCTTAACTAATTATCATTATTTAAGTGTATAACAACACATTGACATATCAAAATCAAGAAAATCATGTTTTTTGTTTTGTGCATCCATCTTGGATGCATATTCTTCAAAATAATGCATCCACCAAAAAACGTGATTTTTTTGATTTTGACGGATCAATGTGTTGTTAAACACTTAAATAATGATAATTAGTTAAACATTATGTTAGTTTTATGGACTTTTAATGCATCAAATTGATGTTTTTTAAGTGTTCTCACCGTTCTTATTTTAAAACTGTTCTTATTTGATTGTCCCCCTAAATATATATATATATATATATATATATATATATATATATTATGGTTTTAGGTAAAATAAAACAAGTATTAAAGTAAAACATGTAAAACAATAAATTTTCCTATTCTAGAAATCACCGTGCATCATGAAAATCATCGTACATCAATATATATGTGAATCTCCGTGTATCAATTTTATCATGATCTAAGGGCCAAGATCTTGTCTTATTTGTTTTACTTTAATACCTGTTTTATAATAACTAACCCCTATATATATATTATATATATATATATATATATATATATAGGAGAGACATCAAATAAGAAGATGTCTTAAAGAGAGAAAGGAAAGAAGGTCTTATGAACCAATCAGAACGCGACATGTGGATTTAAAAAAAAAACGCAGTGACATTTTTTTTAAATAAATCAAACTTTTGTATCTATTGATGTACCAAAGTGTGCTTTACTATCTATATATTGGTCACAAAGACTAGAATTTTCGCAAACAAATGGTCAATGGTCTCTGGTCTTTCACAACTGAATTGTCCCATTACATCTCTGTATTTCGTATGAGCTTTGATTGTGTCCATGGTGTCTATGTTTCTTCTTATCTGTTTGACAAATTGTTTACCTTTTAAATCATTTGTTCATGTATCCAAGTTTTGACAAATCTCAATAGTCGACTTGCCTCATTTGCGAGTTGAGAAATTTTCATTTATTAATTTGTTTGCAGGTTTTTAGATAAGGCATAAGCATAATGGAAGCAACTTGGACTACAACCTATTAATGAGTGTTTTAATTTAGTTATGTCTTCTTGGTTACATCAAGTTATATGAATGTTGAAGCTCCTCGAGCTTGAATGCTATATTAATGTTTAAGTTTGTATTATTTTTATAATTTTATGTTTTAAAAGAACTTTTTAGTATAGCAAGTGTTCTGTCCTTATTTCTAAAAAACATACTTATTTCTATTATCTCATTAAATGACCATAGCTATAAACTCTTTTAATACTTTTTTCACATAAAAAGGAAATACTATATAGTCTTTTCAAGTATATGTTGTCATACTTTCATATAAATATTTTCTGTTTTACGCATCTCTCATTTATTTTATTTATTATCTGTTAATGGTTTTAGTTCATCAGATTGAGTTCCAAATACTTTATTTTTTCCTATCACAAAAGCAGTTTTACAAGTTGTATACAATCATTCAAAATAATAAACCTTTAAGCTAAACCAAGTTCTCTTTAATGCTCTTAATTATATTTTATACGATTTACTTGTATAAAGTGCCTATTCACAATAGACAGATGACTAATGACATTGTCTTCTGAATTTTATAAAATGTCTATCAATAGTCATGTTTTTACATGAACCTAATCAAATTTAATGATTAAACGGTAACGTAAACAAACATGTAACTAATGAAGTTGCTTTTATACGTAGCCATATGAAATTTGTAGCGTCAAAATTATTTTATACGAAGGTCTATTGTGACATCTGTCACCAAAACTGGTAATTTATTATAGTCTCTAACTTACATTCCAAATTTCTTGACTAGTCAATATGCCTATATAGTATAACAAGCATAGAAATGTGGTGATCATTTCCAATATGGGATTTCTATTACTTGAATTTCAATAGTTTAGGATTGAGATATTTGATCTTCCTAAATGTAGATGACTATAACTATCCCCGTAATTTCTAGACTTGTAGTTGTTAGTCATATTTATTTCTAGACATTGATAAATTAGTATACGCTATTTAGTGGTGAACGAAATCAATAATTATAAAAATAATATATAATTAGTATAAATAGTAAGATGGTAATAGTAATAGTAAAATATCATATGTTTAGTAAAAAAATTTAGTCATATATATATTACAACAATTTATGGTGAGCAAGGAATTTTAATTCCATTAGAATTCTTATGATGCATTAAGTCTAATCATAAACTAACTAAAACACTTATCACATATATATATATATATATATATATATATATAATAACTATACCCTAAACAAAAAAAAATAAATATAAAAACTCTTTGATTTCTCCTGCCGTCGAACAACACCAACAAAGCTCCATCACAAAACACAAAAGAATCTTGATCACTTTGTCAAAGAATTTTGGTGAGTTTAAATCATTTGCATTATTATTATAAAGATCTCCTATATAAGTTTATAGTTAAGATTCTTATAGTATTATATTTTATATTTGTCAAGGTATCTAAGGAGAGATCATCAATCTTGGGGTAAAATCATTTGTCTTCTCTTTTTATATATATTAGTCTTTATATATATATATATATAAGCATATCTTTTTATTTATTAATTTTTATTTATAAGTAACCTATTTGATGAATATATATTATGGCAAATTTATAATAATGAATGAAAGGGTTTTTTTTAGGGTTAAATCAAAAGCTTGAAGTATAAATCATATTAATGTTAAAAGTTTAAGTATTTAATGAAGCATAATAATTAATGTAATAAAAGAAATCCAATTATGAAGGCATGAAAATCATAATAACAGATTTAATTAGGTGTTGGAAAGATTTGAAAGTTTATATATAAATATTAGTTGTAGTAGTCTTTAAAACAGTAAGTTTGGGTTATTTCAGAATCTGGACAGATTCGTTTTGTTAACTTTGAAAGGTCGTATCTTGGTCATGGGAGATGGTTAAGTCACGTTTTTGGTGTCTAAAATTAAGTTCAGGAATTCTACTTTCTGGTGGAAGCGGTTTTGTGTCAAAATATGAAGTTTAAGGTTGTCAAACGAATTTTATAACAAAACTGCGCAAAGCTGAGTTTTCCGAACAGATTTTGGTCGACTTCAAATAGTCATATCTTGGTCGATTTTATGAACTGGACAACTATTTTTCTCCAGAAACATTTTTGAGATGTTAAGATTGTACAGGAAAAAAATTGGATTTTTTTGAATCTTCAAAGGCCCTTAACTTTTATAAAACTTTTCTGTTCGCGAACAGTGATTTTTCTGACTAGTCTGTAATCATTGAATTTTTAAAAATAGTTAACGTGCCAAATAAATTATGTAAAAATTCATGTAAGTTAAGATTTGGAATCTAAGGTAACAGTAGTTAAGATTTGGAATCTTGAATCATTCGTTTCATCCTAATAAAAAATAGATAAAGTTACCAAAAATTTCAGTTTATATAAACTTGTAGAATTTAATCTTAAATCAGTAAAACAAATATTATATATTAAGTTATGTGACTTGTAACTTAATAATATATGATAAATCAGTTGTGAATATTTTGAAAGTAGCCATATGTGTATTTCATCAAATACGGGTTACAATGGACGGTTCTTGACCATGTCCATAATTGTAACTTGTTCATATTTATATGTTGTGTAGATTCTAGCGACCTTGTTGGATTGCATAAGTACTTGCTTGGTGAGGTGAGTTTCGTGGTCCCTTTTTATTTTATTTATTTTGGGGAAAATGATGCTCAAAACACTTTTCATTTCTTTACTAGTTGTGCCAAAACTTGTTTGTTTTCTTGGACAAATACGTGTAATTATGAAATGTGTATGCTAGCTTGTTTGTGTTGATTCTATGATGCAATAGATGTCTGTTGATATCTATTGAAGACTATTTGAAATCTATCGACCAACTTTATACTCCAGCTGGTAGTTGTTGGTATTACAGTGTGTGATTGAGTTGTTGGCAGGAGTGATGGGGATTGTGTTGTTGGATAACTATGATGGCATTGATCAATATTTGGATTGCATACAGGCTGCTACATGTTTATATTTACATTATTGTCCAAACTTGATATATCATGCACAGCAAACTCATTTGTATTCCTTTAAACCTACGAACTCACCAACATTATGTTGACATTTTCGAGCATTCATTTTCAGGTAATAACAATGTTTAAGAAGATTGAGCTTATGGACTTTAGGAAGACCAATAAAGAGATCCTTCATGGACTCCTAGATTGCATGTGAAACATTGAACGCTATTTGCAATTATTACTTCTTTGCTATTTGAGGCGTGTTGCCTAGACTTTCTGTTTGTTGGAATTTACATTTATTTGAATTTCATTTAGTATGACTCTATTATAAAGTCCATGTGCCATTGCTATATCTTTTCGTCATATCCTACGATTCCGCCTAAGGTGGGGTGTGACATCTATCGCTTGTCCGTGTTTCTATACGGGTCTAAAACATGGTGATTAGAAACAACAGCCATTTAATACTTTTTCGTCTTGATCGTTGGATCATACAACAAACTCCTTAAGTTAATACATAACTTTTAAAACTATACACTTAACAAGTTAACTCTTAATTACTCTAGCTTGACTAATAAAAATTAGGATGTTATAGTTAAACTGATGCACGAAGATTCACGAATTAATTGATACATTATGATTTTCATGATGCACGGTGATTTTCAGAAAAGAAAAATCCAGATATTGTTTTATCTGTTTTACTTTAATACTTGTAGGCACCTAAGCTTGGGTGTAAAACCCCTCACATACCAATTTTTACTATATATATTGACAGTCCACGATTTGCACAACTTGTATATTAATTAAACTAGGCAAGAATGTAAATAAGTAAATAAACAAGAACAATAAACAAGTTCAAAGGTAATAAGATCTATGCAAGTATAATCATATGATTCATTCACTAAACGAAGAATACATGGTTGATTACAAACACTTTGACTTATAAGAAATACAAATGAACTAGATAAATTGCTAAGTCTAGACACACTAAAAACTTGAACAATTTTACAGAGAAAATATTAAGTGACACACACTTTCAAGGTGACAAACACACTTGTAACTATGCGGCTGTGTTGCCTTTTATAGAGAAGGATTAGGGCAACACAACCTTCTATGATGGTGACTTGATGGTGGTTGTCGAAATTCCATTAGCTCATCGTACTAGAGACATGTGCCATTGTCTTCTTTACCAAATCGGGTATGAAAGAGAAACCCTTGCTTTGGTTCCAATATGTACTTTTGCCAAACATGGCAAATTACAGTTGGTTAACCACCATGTGACTTCTTGTCTTCTTTTGATTTGAATTCTTCCCGCCATGACTAACATGTTGGAGTATTCAACAATCTGAACGTCACTTCACCTGCTGAGGACTTTCTGAAGACTCGCTGACGACACACGTCAGCGAGCAAGTCTTCTTCAGCGAATCCCAGACTTAACAATCTCCCCCTATTTGCTGAGGAGACTTGCTGAATGAAAAGTACTTAAGACATACAATGAGGAAGGAGAAAATTTCTTTATTTCATAATAAACATGTTACATAATAGTTACAAGCTAAATATTGTAAGTCCCTCGGGTCTTCTACTCTTATCGAACCGAGATCGACTTAAGGATATGTCAAGGTGCGGAAATTCCTCGAGATAACCCACGGTTTATGTATCTTCCTTATAGATGATATATATAACACTATATATATATATATCTTTTACGTGATAATAAACACTCCGGGAACGGCTCTCCGGATGCACCTTATGTAACACCCCGACAGCGGCGGAAAACTCGGGATGTAAGATAAAGCACATGCGCACATGGATGTTACATAGGAAACTAAATGAGTGCATACATTAAGCATAAATAGTCGATTTCATAAACCAAGCAAGCAAAGTAGAAGTCATCGCACACAAGTTCAACAAGTATGGTCAAATCAAGTACGATAAATTCCCACGCAGGGGAAACGATTAGGCATATTGCCATCAAGCATAAACAAGAGCATGCAAACTTCAAAACCTAGCCTGCAGTCTGCTAAAAGTCCCATGCTATCAATCCTAGCCACGATTAGCTTGAATACCTGAAAGGAATACTTAAACGTGTCAACACAAAGGTTGGTGAGTTCGTAGGTTTGAGTAGAAACAAGTTGTATGAAAGCGTTTTATGCCGTCAATGGAATTCAATTGTAAAGTAGTATGTCATGGCTAAAGATCAACTTGCACATAAGTAAGCGAGCACACACAATCCTCAACAGGACCGGCTAATAGTATGAATAGAGCACACACAATCCTCAACAGGACCGGCTAATAGTATGAATAGAGCACACACAATCCTCAACAGGACCGGCTAATAGTATCAATAGAGCACACACAATCCTCAACAGGACCGACTAATAGTATCAATAGAGCACACACAATCCTCAACAGGACCGGCTAATAGTATCAATCGAGCACACACAATCCTCAACAGGACCGGCTAATAGTATCAATCGAGCACACACAATCCTCAACAGGACCGGCTAATAGTATCAATAGAGCACACACAATCCTCAACAGGACCGGCTAATAGTATCAATAGAGCACACACAATCCTTAACAGGACCGGCTAATAGTATCAATAGAGCACACACAATCCTCAACAGGACCGGCTAATAGTATCAATCGAGCACACACAATCCTCAACAGGACCGGCTAATATGCAACAAGTAGTCAAATAGCCATGAAGTAGTAAAAGCAGTTACGGCATATATAAAAGCATAGATAGTATTCCTTTCACCCCAAAATATAAGTATGGAAAAACGGGCTACGAAGACTCACATGATCTGCTACAAGCGTAGTTCTACAAGCACAGTGTACGAGTACAGATGTAACACCCCGACAGCGGCGGAAAACTCGGGATGTAAGATAAAGCACACGCGCACATGGATGTTACATAGGAATACTAAATGAGTGCTTAGAATAAACATAAATAGTCAATTTCACAACCAAACAAGCATAGTAGTGGTTATTACACATAAGTTCAACAAAGGTGACCAAATCAAGTATGAAAAGTCCCACGCAGGGGATACGATTGGGCATATTGCCACCAACCCCAAATAACAAGCATGCAAACTCCAATCCTAAATCCTGAAGTCTGCTAATAGTCCCATGCTACCATTCCTAGCCACGATTAGCCTGGTTACCTGAAAGGAATACTTAAAAGAGTCAACACAAAGGTTGGTGAGTTCGTAGGTTTGAGTATAAACAAGTAGTATAAAAACATTTTATACCGCCAATAGATCTCAAGTATTAAGTAGTATGTAGTGGCTAGTGACCAACTTGCACATAAGTAAGCGAGCACACACAATCCTCGATAGGACCGGCTAATAGTATCAATAGAGCACACACAATCCTCAATAGGACCGGCTAATAGTATCAATAGAGCACACACAATCCTCGATAGGACCGGCTAATAGTATCAATAGAGCACACACAATCCTCAATAGGACCGGCTAATAGTATCAATAGAGCACACACAATCCTCAATAGGACCGGCTAATAGTATCAATAGAGCACACACAATCCTCAATAGGACCGGCTAATAGTATCAATAGAGCACACACAATCCTCGATAGGACCGGCTAATAGTATCAATAGAGCACACACAATCCTCAATAGGACCGGCTAATAGTATCAATAGAGCACACACAATCCTCAATAGGACCGGCTAATAGTATCAATAGAGCACACACAATCCTCGATAGGACCGGCTAATATGTAACAAGTAGTCAAATAGCCAAAGAGTAGTAAAAGTAGTTACGGCATGTATAAAAGCTTAAGTAGTATTCCTTTCACCCCGAAATAAGTAAAGAAAAAGGGGCTACGAAGACTCACAGTGATCTGCTACAAACGTAGTTCTACAAGCACAGGGTATAAGCACTGATACAGTAAAATATATCTACTCGAATCCAAGTATGTCTTGATGTCAACCTAATCACAAACCATTGAGTATAGATGGATACATGTATTAGTTCTCGTGATTATTTATTCACTAAGTGTCCTTGATGTACTGATGATTTGGATCACTAAAGATCTTTAAACGTTTGACTCAACAGTGTTTTTCATACACTAGACTCGTAATGAACGTCTTTGAACTCGCACTTTGATAAACAAGATCGAATATGTCTTGATTATACCTTAATTAGGGTTTCCTTGTACATGATAGACTTGGATTACAACTAAGTATAAAACCTGATTTCTACAACTAACGAAAATAGGGTTTAAATTCGTAAGGTGTAGCTGAACGAAGATTAAATTCGTAAGGTGTATCTGAACGAAGATTAAATTCGTAAGGTGTATCTGAACGAAGATAGACCTTAAGTTCGTAAGGTGTATCTGAACGAAGATAGACCTTAAATTCGTTTGAGGACTTAAGTTTGCTAAGTTCGTTTTGAAGCTTAACTTCGTTTTGGAAGACTTAAATTCGTTTCCAGGATACTAAATTCGTTTTAAGTGTTTTTAGGACGAATTTGGGACTGTTCAAACAAAAACGAGGGTTTTGAAGATTAAAACATGTTTACGACCCAAATTTGATCACGAAAAGGTTACTAAACACTTTTAGACACAAACCCACTAACTTTTAACACGATTTTTACACCAAAATGGACCAAATCATCAAGAACATACACTTGAAAAGTAAGCTTTTATTTTGATGAAAATCTCAAAACTTGTTGTCATTACCTGAAAATCGATACTAGAAATATGTTTTGATTATCACAAGGAAGCTAAAAATGCAAGAAATCTTGGTTTAACAACTCAAAATCAAATGATGAATTTTTTGTGGGTGAAGATGGTGAAGGTATGTGTGTGTTTTTAGAGAGAGAGAGGTGAGATGAGATGAAAATGGAGAAGAAGTGGAGAAATTGGGTTTTCTAACCCTTTTATAGTTTTCCCTTAATTTATGATTCTAATAATTGTAGGGTCTAAATGAAACATTTTCAGACTAGCATTTCTTGAACACAATCGCTTACGTCTTGAAACCTAACATTCTTATCACAATAGACCATAGACGCGTCTTATAATTTAAGATTTAAGAGTGAATAGACCTTCACGTGAGCACATGTTCGAAACTAGAACATATTATGGATTTATTTAAATTATTTCTAAGGCGGTTGTTACAACAGATATACGCAAGATATATCTATTGAATCCAAGTATGTCTTGATATCAACCTAATCACAAACCATTAAGTGTTGATGGATACATGTATTAGTTCTTGTGATTAATTATTCATTGAGTTGTCCTTGATGAACTGATGATTTGGTCCCTTAAAGATCTTTGAACGTTTTGACTCAAAAGTGTTTTACATGAACTAGACCCGAAATGTACGTCTTTGAACTCACACATAAGTACTTATCGTAATATTGAGTTGTATGTGCCTTTAAATGATGAACTTTAACCTTATGAACTCGATCTAGTTATTCATAGAACTCGTACATTATTAAATCAAGGTAGCACATGTCTTCGTATTCAATTAGGGTTTACACAATATTCGTTGTTCTCAGTCGTTTTAGGAACTAGCCTCAATATGTTAGGTTAGCTTTTGAGGTGTTTAATCCAGTGGTAATGTTGTTATGAAATGTTTAGGTGATTAAGGATCAAGTGTGATGTGATATAGAATAAGCTCAAATTGTTTAAGGAATGCACAAAGTCGTTCTAGGGTTTTGGAAGTCAAGATCGTCTTAGATGTCAAGCCTCAAGATCGTTCTAGTTACCTGCTCAAGATCATCCTAGGAGTCAGCTCAAGATCGTCCTATCTTCCCCTCAAGATCGTCTTAGGTACACCATAGCTCAGGATCGTTCTAGGTTGCTAGCTTAAGATCGTTTCACTTATTATGGTTTAAGATCGTTTCACTTATTATGGTTTAAGATCGTTTTAAGTTACTTGCTTCAAGATCGTTTTAGTAGCTATGAACACAAGATCGTTTTAGTTTCTTAGGCAAGAATCAGGCGCACAAGATCGATTCAAGATCAAGTGTTTGAGCAAAACCAATCCAAAGGATCGGTTACCCATTAAACGTACCAACACACCACAACATCACACAAGAACAAACGAGCACGAACCAAAAATTAAGAAGGCTGCCAGGACGATCTAAATAAGATCGTCCTAGGAGATCGTTTTAGTATACAAGTCGGCTGAAAACAAGGGTTAAATTATAACTTGAAGATCTAGATCAATTCCGGGACTTGTTAGAACATCAAACTTGTACATATATACATAATAACACTAACCATTAACACTTTTAACGATTGCAAGACCATTTATAACATGATTAAGGTGTGGCACATCAAGAACAAATTTTCCCTTATTTTCAAAAATGGGTTTTGTAGATTAAAGCATGTTATGACCCAAATTTGTTCATAAAAAGGTTACTAAACACATTTAGACACAAACCCATTAGCTTTTAACACGATTTTCATATCAAAAATGGACCAAATCATCAAGAACATAAACTTGAAAAAGTACACTTTTATTTTGATCAAAAACTCAAAATTTGTTGTTGTTACCTGAAATTTGATGTTAGAAATATGTTTTGATTATCATAAGGAAGCTAAAAGTACAAGAAATTTTGGTTTAACAATCCAAAATCAAAAGATGGATTTTGTGTGTGAAAATGGTGGCTGCAAGGTGTTTTTAGAGAGAGAGAGAAGTGAGATGAAGAAGATGGGAGAAGGAGTTTCTCTCACTAGGAAGATCTATTTATAGTTTTCCAATATTAAATACCTTAATAAATGTAGGGACTATTTGTGAAACATTTTTGGACTAGAACTTTCCTAACTAAAATCGTTTACGACTCGAATTCTAATATTTTATCATAATAAATCATAAACTCGTCTTATAAATTAAGATTTGAGATTGAATTGACCTTCATGTGAGCATATATCTTAAGTCTAAAGCACGTCAAAAACTTAGATAAAATTTGGGGACGTTATTTACTACATTTCTACGACGGTTGTTACATTCTCCCCCACTTAAAGGAATTGCTTCCCGAAATTCGAATTTACACGTCAAGTTTCATGTTTCGACTGCACACCAAGTTTACAAGCATCAAGTTGCATGTTTAGTTCTAAGTATGTAACTACACTAAAAGTAACAAGTAGCATGCTTTACATTGAGTTTCAAGTATCATATTGCATAGCAAGCATCAAATATCACGTTAGAAACTAAGTCCTTAAGCCTACTTACGGGACTGCGATATTAAGTTAAGTGAATAGGTGTGGATACTTAAGCTTCATTTGATCTTCTCGTTCCCAAGTGAATTCTGGGCCTCTACGGGAGTTCCAACGAACTTTCACAATGGTGTACTTATGTTTCTTGAGCTTTTTGACCTCTCGCTCTAAAATCTCAACGGGTTCTTCCTTGAAGCTTAGGTTACTATCTACTCATATCTCGTTCAAAGGAACATATGTTGTTTCATCGGCTAGACACTTCTTAAGGTTCGATACGTGAAAGACATCGTGTACGTTACTTAATTCTTGGGGAAGTTTCAAACGGTAAGCTACGGCACCAATGCGTTCTACAATCTCAAACGGTCCAACGTATCTTGGAGCTAGTTTCCTCCTCTTTATAAATCTGACTATGCCCTTCCATGGCGAAACTTTAAGCATTACTCGGTCACCAACCTGGAACTCTAAAGGTTTCCTTCGGTTATCTGCATATTTCTTTTGTCTGTCTCTTGCTTTCAGAAGATTCTCCTTGATTCGAGCAACTTTTTCGGTAGTTTCGAGGATGATCTCCGGGCCTATTAGTTGCATGTCTCCCACTTCATGCCAAGCAAGCGGAGATCGACATTTTCTTCCATACAAAACCTCATAAGGCGGACACCCAATACTTGCATGATAACTATTGTTATAAGAGAATTCGACTAATGGGAGGTGAATGTCCCAACTTCCTCCAAAATATATGACACAAGCTCTTAGCATGTCCTCTAGTGTCTGAATCGTTCTCTCACTCTGTCCATCTGACTGCGGATGGTAGGCTGTGCTCATATTGATTCGCGTTCCCAAGGCTCGTTGTAATGATCTCCAAAATCCTGAGGTAAATCGACTATCCCTATCACTAATGATTGATACAGGGACGCCGTGTTTAGCTACAATCTCTTTAAGATACATACGCGCATACTGCTCCATAGAGTAATCTTCACGTATAGGTATGAAATGCGCTAACTTGGTCGGTTGATCTACCACCACCCATATAGCATCTTTACCACTACTTGTTCTTGGTAACTTCGTGACAAAATCCATAGTAATCTTTTCCCATTCCAACTGGGAAGCTCTGGTTGTGTTAGTAGTCCTCCTGGCTTCTTATGTTCTGCCTTAACCCTCAAGCACGTTAGACACTTGCTCACGTAAACCGCCACATCGTTCTTCATTCCTGGCCACCAAAATAGATCTCGCAAGTCTTGATACATCTTATCTATCCTCGGGTGTATAGAGTATCCTACTTTGTGCGCTTCATCCATTATCAGTTTCCTTATTCCTCCATACAGTGGTATTCACAACCGATCACAAAAGTACAGTCCTCCACCATCTCTTTGAACAAACTGTTCTATCATACCTCCCAAACCTTCTTTATCAATGTTCTCCTTCTTGTTTGCTTTGACCTGTGCTCCAATAACTCTATCCTTCAGACTGTTGTGCACGGTAATACTCATGGCTCGAATTCGTCGTGGTTTAACTCTCTCCTTCTTACTCAAAGCATCTGCTACTACGTTTGCCTTCCCGGGATGATATCGAATTTCACAATCGTAGTCGCTAAACAACTCTAGCCATCGTCTCTGGCGCATGTTAAGGTCTTTCCGAGTGAAGATATGCTGAAGGCTCTTATGATCCGTGTATATCACGCTCTTTGTCCCGTATAGATAATGTCTCACTTGAGTGCAAAAACGATAGCTCCCAACTCCAAATCGTGTGTCGTGTAATTCTTTTCGTGAATCTTTAGTTGACGAGAGGCATATGCAATGACTTTGCCTCGCTGCATTAGCACACATCCCAAGCCTTGACCCGACGCGTCACAATAAACGATAAAATTATTGTTTCCTTCTGGGAGACTTAAGATTGGTGCATTACATAACTTCTCCTTCAAAATTCTGAAAGCCTTTTCTTGTTTCTCTCCCCAATCGAAACTTTTATCTTTGTGCGTCAACAACGTAAGAGGTTGTGCGATCTTTGAGAAGGTCTCGATAAATCGTCGATAGTAGCCTGCTAAACCAAGAAACTGCTTGATCTCTGTCGGTGTCTCGGGTCTTCTCCAATTCTTTACTGCCTCTATCTTGCTGGGATCAACTTTTATTCCATCCTTGTCAACTACATGCCCCAAAAACTTCACTTCTTCTAACCAAAATTCACATTTCGAGAACTTCCCGTACAACTTTTCAGCTCTCAGAAGTTCTAAAGCTTCTCTCAGATGAACTTCATGCTCTTTCTTAGTCTTTGAGTAGATAAGAATATCGTCAATGAACACAATGATGGACTGATCTAAGTAGGGCTCACATACGCGGTTCATCAAATCCATGAAAACGGCAGGAGCATTCATTAACCCAAATGGCATCACCAAGAACTCAAAATGTCCATATCTCGTGCTAAATGCGGTCTTTGGCACATCTTCTTCACGAACCCTTAACTGATGGTAGCCTGAACGAAGATCGATCTTAGAGAAATACTTTGCGCCTTGCAACTGATCGAACAAATCATCGCTGCGCGGTAGAGGATATCGATTCTTAACGGTTAACTTGTTGAGCTCACGATAATCAATGCACATGCGAAAAGATCCGTCCTTCTTCTTTACAAATAGTACCGGTGCACCCCAAGGTGATGAACTTGGTCGAATGAAACCCTTGTCTTGTAACTCTCGTAACTGTGCCGCGAGTTCTTGCATCTCGGAAGGAGCTAAACGGTAAGGTGCCTTTGTCACAGGAGTTGCATTGGGTATGAGATCAATTCGGAATTCTACTTGTCGAGACGGAGGCAACCCTTGAACATCGTCAGGAAATACATCGGGAAATTCACGAACTATTGGGATATCGGTTAGTTTGATTACTTCGGTTGTCGTGCTCATTAGGATTTGTTTGTGGGACTGGGGTCGTTCACCTTGAATTTCTAGTACGTCTCCCCCACTTAAGGAAATTCTAAGGATTTTTGCGCGACATACAATCGTTGCATCTACCAGGGATAACCAATCCATCCCCACTATTACATCAAAGCTACCCATTTCAAATGGGACTAATTCTATGTAGTATGAGTGAGTATCAAGTGTTAACACACATTTAGGCACAATTTGGTCAAGTTTAGAGATTCCACCACTAGCTACTTCTATTTCATAACATGCATGGGTTCGGATGGGTTTCACGTTAATAGTGCATACGAAGTTAGTGGAGATAAAACTGTAGTCGGCACCCGAATCAAATAACACAGTAGCTAGATGGTTGTTTAAGAGAAATGTACCCGTGACTACGTTCGGATCGTTAGCAGCTTCCACAGCATTCAATGCAAAGACTCGGCCCCTGACTTGCTGGGCTTGATTAGCTCTTGGTGGATTTGGTGCTGCAATCTGCAATGGATTCGGATTGGCTGCGGCTGGAGCAGGTTGTCTAACGATTCTTGGACAAGCATTGCGGTAGTGCTTAGTGCTGCCACACTCATAACAGGCTTTGTATTCCTTTCAAAATTTTTGATGCATACATACAATAGTAAAATATGACAAGTTACATACATCCCGGAATTCTTTTCCCATTAACTTATTATAAGTAATAGAAGTTGAAAAATTGAGAGAGACAAAGAGACAACTTTCTTAATGAGAAAACGATAAAAAAAATAAGGTTATAACATTTTTTATATTTATAAGCTAAGAATTAGAGTTTAATTCTAACTCTAATAAGAAAACTGAATCTATATACAATTAAAAAAATCTAAATTAATAAATGAATCTATATGCAATTAAAAAATCTAAATTAATAAAACAAGTGGAAGGTACCCGCGCATTGCGGAGGTGATGTGGGTGGTGAAGTAATGACGGTGGCGGTGATGGGGTAATCTACCTGACGGGCTCCGCCCTCGGATTTAAAAAAATTTCGAAAGTATATCGAATGACATCTTTAATGAAAGAGAATGAAATTTTATGAACATCCATATAATTTTTATAATTTATCGATGCATAGTTTTTAAGATAAAAGATTTTGAACGAATTAGAGAAATAAAATGATGTATGGAAAAAAGAAAAAAAATAAAATAAGTGGTTGAGATTTAATGAGAGATAGATGGTATTATAAATATTTTAGGTAAATATAGAATAGTTAGGGGCAATTTGGGAAGTAAATAATGAAACTTAAAATTTAGACAGGGGCTATTTGCTTTATATAATATAGTATAGATAGATAAATTAAAAGGACATGTGTCAATTAAGGATTAGGCCACGTGTTGTTTCAAAAGCATCTCAACCCTGTTTTAGTTTATTGGTAGATATATATACATATATATATATATATATATATATATATATATATATATATATAAATGTTTGCCCCCATGTTTTAATCGATTAAAAAAACAAGACGTAAAGGGTTTTACATACAAACTTAGGTATCTAACAGCCATATACTCCTTAACCTCTCCATCTCTCTCTATATATATACTAGGTCTTTCCCCGTGTAATGTGCCGTTGGTCACAATGTTTAATAAAACTGATATTAATAAGAAATAACTTTATTTGATTAATAATAAATTTTTCAAAACATAATAGTTTGGGAGGATCTCCTTAAGTCCGAGTCTCACTTCACACATTTGTGGGGTGAATTAATAGGCGTTTAATTTATTTTAATTATGAGTTTTTTTTCCAGATATATATACATGTAATTCAAGAGTAAGATGAAATGTCATTTTTTTTATTAGAAAGATATATATATATATATATAGGTTTTAGGTAAAATAAAATAAGTATTAAAGTAAAACAAATAAAATAATAGGTTTTTCTTCACTGAAGATCACCGTGTATCATGAAAATCATCGTGCATCAATTGTTTCATGAATTTTCGTGCATCAATTTAACCATGATCCAAGGGTCATGATCTTATCTTAATTGTTTTACTTTAATACTTGTTTTACAATACCCAACCCCTATATATATATACATAGGAAAAAGTGAGTATGGGGCTGTTATGCACCCAACTTAGGTGAAAAACTCCTCACATACTGATTTTTTAATATTTTAAATAAATACATGGCCCCCATGATTTTTACCTGTTAAAAAAAGGTATGTGAGAGGTTTTTCATTCAACTTGGGTGCCTAACAGCCTCATATTCCCTTAACCCATATATATAACTATATTTAAAGTTTATTCAATTATAAAACCAGCTAATTAACTCAGGTTCCACCTTAACATATTAATATAAGTTTTGTAAAACATATTTTCGTCATTAAAGTTGTGATGAAATCTATTGTCTATTTTTGTTATCTATGTGATAATTTACTATAATATATTTTATTTGATAAACGAATTGCATATAGCTATCTTTAAGTTTTTAATCAAATATACTTAGTATGCGTAAATAGGTACCCAACATAAGTATACTATTCATAACATAACATCGGAATAGTATACTTTAAGTTTCAAATAAATATAATTAGCTTATTATGAAGAAAAAAAAAAAAACTTTAAGTTTGTAACTATCTGATTCTGATCATTTATATTTTGCCTCAAGTTCTTGCATATGTATTTCAATATCAAATAGGACATTAGAACTTAAAAAATGATGAAATCGAGTAGCTCTTAATTGCTTACGCTTCTAAAGACAACAAAAGTTGTTTCAAATGTGCCAAGATGAAAGTAGAACTTGAAAACTAATTTGTGTTGATGCACGTTGATGTGACAACAACAACTTAGATTTGATATGTCGTTTAGATTAAGACATTATGTTACTTTATGTCGTATCTATATATGTAATTGATAGATTATGGACTTTATATTTTGGTAATGATCGATTACATGTTTTGGTGTTATATATATGTGTTATGTATGATGTTTGTTGTGTGTTATACAAGTACAAACATAATATGTGTTAGGTTTCCTTGTTGATGAAACACTAAGGAATATAACTAAGTCTTATATCTAACGAAGATAAGGTATATCTTCGTTAGAGGCAAACGAAGATAAACTTCGTTTGGTACAAACGAAGATTAACTTCGTTACATGGGCTGGGCAGCTAAGTTCGTAAGAACAAAGCCCAGCAAGCCCAGTTCGATTTGAAACATATATATACGAATGAATACCCTAAATTGAGGGATCATATTCGACATATACGTACTCCAGACCTCTAAGTTCGTTCTATAGCTTATAGAAACGAATATAGCATCATACGACTGATTATTTACTTGATAATTAGCGATATACCCGTTAACTAATCAAACTAGTTATCTCGTGAGGATTCCGCACTCACGACATAATCATAGACGATCTCGAGACCGATCTGTAGCTATCGAGGGACTCACAATTTGAGTTAGTATTCGATAACAATGATTGCACCCATTAATATAACAAAATCTAGAGTATGGTTCTTAAACAACATTTAAAATGTATTACATCGAATTTGTTCCCTCATATTACCCTTTTTACATCAAATTTCTGTCGATACTAAAGTTTTCCAAAAGATGAATTGTGGCTGTGGCACTGGAATTTTTTCTAGTCCAAAAAACTGAGACTTAAAGTCACCAAATGATTATCATAAACTTTAAATAAGTAACGACATTTGACCGGCTTCTTTACTACTCATAACATTTTTAGATTAGAAACGTGTACTTGCCATAAGCATGTCCAAAAAGGTGACTATGCAAGTATGCAACCAAGATTCAGAATGAGCGACTACATGCTTGGTATGATGGGTTCTCGAAAAAATTCGTTAATAAATGGGTATGATGGGTTCTCGAAAGAATTCGTTAAAGAGCAACCGAAGGTCCCAGTGTCCCCCACATAAACATCTAATGTATTAAACCTTGGTAGCTTTTCTCATACATGTTTTTGTCTTTAATATTTTGATACAACCCCATTCATGGATCGGTCCAAAAATTAGATGTTTGTTTGTTATTAAGAGTAACTAATGTTTTATGTTAGAAGGCATAGTTTGAGAAAATGTGATTAAAAGAAGCATATTGTTTTCCAATAGTTAAAAAACAAGCATAGTTTGGGAATTACAAAGACGCTAATGAGCATATGGAATATGGGTATGCATAAATATACTCATACGATTACACTTACAGGAAGACAAATTAAGAAAACACTAGGAGGCCTCTTTGGCTTGTTAGAAGCTTTCACTGCTTTCCCACCTTCACCAATGGCCTTCAGAAATATTAAAAATACATAGAACAATCAAACCAAAACATACCCTTTAGATCAATGAAAGAATGGAAAAATAGACAAAGAAATAAAAACAATCTCAGGATGAATATGGTGTAAACAAGATGCTATCTTTTTCATATATATGATGCACATATTTAGTTTAATCAATGAAACAAGTGTAAACAGTTTAAGAAGAAAAAACACTACATTCATATGATGCTATCTTTTTCATATGATGCACTTTTTTCATATGAAAAAAGTGAAACAATTGCAGGAGAGAAAACACTACATCCATAATATGAATCAATGAAACAAGTGTAAACATAAGGATGAAAAAAAAAACACATATTTAGTTTAATCAATGAAACAAGTGTAAACAAGATGCTATCTTTTCTATATGATGCACATATTTAGTTTAATCAATGAAACAAGTGTAAACAATTTAAGAAGAAAAAACACTACATTCATATGATGCTATCTTTTTCACATGATGCACTTTTTTCATATGAAAAAAGTGAAACAATTGAAGGAGAGAAAACACTACATTCATAATATGAATATCAATGAAACAAGTGTAAACATAAGGATGAAAAAAAAAATGCTATTTTTCATATGATGCACATAATTCAAAAAAAATGCTTTATGGTCTTTTCGCTTTATTCCACCATCAAGTTAGTATATACGGAGTATCTTTATTATACTAAATCACAGTTGCTCTAATAACTTATCGACCAATTACAATTCTTAATTTTACATGTTTTTTCTTGTTTTCAATTTTGACTTTAATTTACACTCTTTTGTTTTTCATCACAAATTTATACTTTTTACCCAATAATTTTATTATAATAAATCAAGAATAATAGTTAATATATACCTAATAGAATAATAGTTAATATAAATTTAATAAAATAATAGCTAATGTATATCCTAATATTATGATCTATCTCATAAATACAAAATTAATTAAAAAAAAAGTAAGTAAATATTAATGTAAATATATTAAGATTATAAGAGTAACTGTACTATTATCTTTTTTTTTTTTGTGATATCTTTTAAAAAATTGTCATGACACATATAAGAAAGACAAAGTATGTAAAAATATCATCTTTATAGGATACACCTATAACATAATCATATTCTAATTTACATATTTAGGATGAGTTTCATTTTAGAATAAATATTATTTTTTTATAATGTAAAATAAGAATGTAATACGTCATGTGGAATAATAAGACAAATAAAATGACATTGACCTATTATAGTTAATTTTTAATATTCAGATATCGTTAAAAAATTTACAGTCTACGACTTCAATTGACGTATTACGATTTTGTAATATTTAAATATCAATACCTACGTCATTGTAAACAATTTCGATAAATATATTTTTAAAAGTATTTCAATGTAAAGTTCAAAGTTTTAATATATGGATCTGTTTTCTTTAAATAAAAATTAAAACTAATGTTTAAAATATAATAAATTTACATTTTATATTGATAATGTCATAAACTTCCGTGTATTATACACGGATTTAAAATCTAGTTAGATTACTAGATTAGATACCATTAGTTAAAGTTGAGTGGTGATTCCATACAGGTAAGCAATGAATGTTCAAAGACCAAAATTTGTGATAAGAGTGAGAAGTTGTAACACTTGAATATAGTTTTATAAAGTATTTAATTTATAAAACATATATTTTTATTTATCTATATGTGTAGGAAGGAATGAATGTGTTAATTTAGTTAAATCTTAAATGTCATTGGTCATTTGGTTGCACAGTTAGCATGAAACTCTAATAGTAATTCCGTAAGAATTGTTGTATATCCCATATATGTTTCCAAGGCTCAAAATTTAATTAAACAATTCTATATGTAAATCTTGTCGTGGGAGTTGTTATTAGTTTTTGTAAATAACATTAATTTGAGCGATTTGTATTTTTATATTTTAAATAATATAATTTAGTCATATGTTTAATAACTTAATTTAAAGGAATTAAGAGTTTTGATTTGTCAATTGAGGTTAAATCAGTTGTTTTTTATTAAGATTAAGATTATTTTTTTTTTAAGTATACAAATAACTAATGTTATCATGTATAAATAAACAAATAAATAAATAATTCTTAACAGGGTGCTAGTCATGTGGGCTTAAAGTAGCATTTAAAAAGTTCTAACAAGTTGCTTGAGTGATGAGAGTTCAAAGTGTGTATGGATTTGGAAAAGAGCACAAGACCCATAACGCAATTTACCAAAGTTATGTTAACACCAGGGACGGGGGCAGCATGGGGCTGTGGGATCAGCTGCCCCCATGTCAATTTTGGTACAATGTAATTTTTTAAATTTTAAATGGTATATTTGTAAAAAAAAATTCAAAAATAAGAAAAATAAGTAGGTATATACAAATGTTACCTTCGTTGTCATATTTTTTTCTTTGAAAGTCATTGATCATTGAAACATTAATTTTGAGATAGTATTTTTTAGGTTTCCTGCATTATGATTGAATACATCTTCTATTCTCGAGCTATGGGCTTTTTTTTCCACATTCTCGGACACGACTATTATGAGTATGACAAATAATTTTTAAAATTGTCCCCTCGCAAAAACATTTCTGGCTCCGTCTCTGGTTAACACCAATCACTAATTCATCCAAAAGTTATGAAGAAAAGAAAACATGTATTAGTTATTATTATTGTATCGATTGATTTTTGTTATTTTAACGGCGGTTTTCATTAAGCATATATAAGAAACACAGATATTACATGGTAGGATTACAAGCCCAAATTTACCAATTAACAAAAGGGCTAATTACTTGGAAAGTGCTCTAACTTTGACACTTTTGTTTTTGTGGGGCTTCAACAAAAATAACTTCTATTTGAGGGATTGAAACCGGGTAAAATAACTTTTGTGGGAATCCGTACACTTTTTGCTTACGTGTTTAGTAACCGGCCGGTTTTATCATAAGGAGCAAGGGTGTAGGCGGCAAGTTTTATCGGCAAAAACAATCGGCAACCATCGGCAAATCGGCAAAGCTATAGCATCATCATCTGCAAGTTTTGGCTAGCAAAATCGGCAAGTTTTGGCAAGCAACATCGGCTTGTTTTGGCCGATAGAAATGAACGTTGGGAGCGTCTTGTGTGACCGTTGGGAGTGTTTTTTTTTTTTGTTTTTTTGTCAAATGTGACCGTTTTTTTTTATAAAAATTTACAAAACATACCCCTATCTTTTTTTTACTATATATACAACATAATCTTCTACTTCATTTTCACTTACAAAAATTATACTTACTCTCTATCTCATCTCTTTCCCTTATACTTACCATCTATCTCATTTCTTTCACTTACTAAAAAATCAAACATGATTCCTACAAGAAAATCAACAAAAAAAAGCAAAAATTACGTACGACCAAGAAATCAACTCCCATTTCAACTTCCACGAACCGTCGAATACGATTTGGGCGGTTCTTCTTCCTCCCAATATCAACCTCAAAACCAATATCAAACTCAAAACCAAAACCAAACTCATAACCAAACCACCATTAGTGACGACTTCTCTCAATTGTTAGCCGATGAGTTCCCCGTGGAAGTCCAAACGGGCCACTTTGAACTTCCTCCAAGCCAACCGACGATCACTTTTCTTGAGGATGATGATAACCATCAAGTGCCACCCGACGAGCCATATGACGATGTGAGAGACACCTCTAGCGAGGATGAGGTGGAGGCGCCACCTCCAACCGGTCGTGGCAAAGCGAAAAAAGTCGCCTCAAGCACAAGAGCACCACCGATCCCTTAGAGTGGCGAGGATGAAGAATTGTTGGCTCGAACATATTTTCATATCTCTACCGATCCCGCCACCTCCGATCATCAAAGATATGAATCCTTTTGGAATAGGATTCATGAATACTACAATAAAGAACAAAAACATCATTCACGAACATACCATCAAGTGAACACAAAGTGGAAGAAGATGCAACCGGTTTTGAACGAGTTTTTCGGCATCTTCAATATGATGGTTATATATCTTTCCTTTTACATTTATATATAGTTTTACACATATATATAGTTTTACGTTTATATATATAGTTTTACGTTTATATATATAACTTTACGTTTATATATGTGTTTATAGAAACATAAATGGCAAAGCGGTGCCGATGATGGTTATATCTTGACACAAGCATTGGAAGAGTGGGCGAAACGCCACAAAAACAGAGGATTCAAACATATAAAAGCTTGGAAGGTTGCAATGAAACATGATAAGTTCTCCTATGTTCCACCGGCGAGTGGTTTTGGTACTACTCCTACTTCTACCGAGCCTACTACTCCTACGGCCGGCACTCCCCGCACCGACGATACTAGCGGGAGTGAGAAAAGGGCTCTAACCGATGAGTCCATGAGCCACTACACTCGAGTTCCCGATTTGAATGAGAACTCGATGCCTTCGTTTGCTCGAAAATCACGTGCTAAGGCCACGAGTTCGGCCACGGTTGGTGAAGGCTTGCTTGGTTCGGTTGAAGAGTATAAGGCGGCGAGTATTGCACTAAAAGAAGAAAAGAGGCTCGAACGCCAAAGGAAGAGGGAAGCCAACCAAGAAAGTGAAAACATTGCGCGGGCGTTGCTACAATCCCAACTCGAGTATCAACAAAAAAAGAACATGGAATTCGACATCCAAATCTTTGCCACACCTCACGACCACTTAGACGAGCCCATGCGTAGCATACAATTGCAACGCAAACGCGACATCGCCGAAAAATACGGGTGGCCAACTAATTTTTAGTTTGTTATTTGTTTTCTAGTTGTATTGTTTTAGTTTGTTTTTAATTTGTATTTGTATTGTTTTAGTTTGTTTTTAATTTGTACTTGTATTGTTTTTTAGAATTAATGAAAGTTTAGGATGTGTTTGGTAATATTTTGCAATTGGCAATTTGGCAAGAATGGGCAACTACACCCTCAAAATTGGCAAATTTTTGGCAAGAATTGGCAAAATTTTGGCTATGGCACTTGGCATCTCCCTATTGGCTATTTTTTTTGCCAATTTGCCAAAACAAGCCAACTATACCCTTGCTTCTAATTTTTAGTGTTTCATCTGCCAATTTGGACCCACGTGTATATTATAATTATAAATAGTAGTAATATTTTACAATTTATATAAAATGAATAATTATCCCCCACAACCACCACCATCCCTCCAAATCTTTCTCTGTATTTTGAGATCCAAAACCAAGAAACCTTAATATGATCTAAATCTTCTTACAGAACAAATCAAATCTTGGAAATAAACAACATCAAAAGAATATGATGGTGGCCAGAGATTTATGGTGGTGGTGACTATTATTCTAATGTCACGATGATGGTGCCTGAATATTCACAAGATGGCCGGAATACATATATATATATATATATATATATATATAGGATTCTGATAAACCCTAAAGACTTAAGGTTATCTTGATCGGTCATATATATATATATATATATATATATCCAATATTACTACTCGAGGTGGAGATCTTAGATAGATACCTGATAACTTGAACCAAGGTCATCTTGTTATAATATATATTTTTAATTATGTACTATTATAAATGTTTATAAATGTTTTTTGATCGGCTGTACGTATCATTTTGATCGGTTTTTCTGGCTTTTGGCTAGAGAAAGTTTCTTGAATATGGCAGTGTATTTAAATTTATATAGGTGTTTGAGAATGGAAATGATTTGACATCATCATCATCAGTTTCTTCATTAGCATTAATGTTGTTAATTTGGTTGTTGGGAAATATTTGAGCAGAAACATTAACTTTTCGGAAATATTTGAGCAGAAACATGAACTTCTCTATAATGAAAACGATTGAGTTTAAAAGATGGATTTTGGATAGATGATGAGTTTTGATGAAACTTGCATTGTGAGTGGAGGATTTGGGTGTTTGATCTTGTCCAACAGATGTCTTACTCATAAAAGGTGTTACAAGATAATGGAATATATACATGGATATTATAAAATAAAATTTTTTGACATGTATTATCCATGTAAGAAATATAAGGCTAAAATAAATAAAAATGATTTATAAATATGTTTTTAACCGGTTAGTTGTATGGAGCCTCACAAAAGTCGTTTTATCCGGTTTTATTTCCTTGAATAAAAGTTTTTTTTTTTGAAGTCTCACAAAAACAAAAGTGTTAAAGTTGGAGCACTTTCTAAACAATTAGCCCTTAACAAAAAGAGCCTAAATAAATAAAGCATAAGAGTTTGCTTGGTGGGGTAACACACAGATGACCCCAGCCCAACCCCAACAAGTGCATCATGATATGATAAGATTCTTGTAAAGATCACTTTTTTGTAAATCTATTTAAACAGAATCTAAATATTTATCGAGAAATTAATAAAAATAACATATAATCTCTCACTTGGCTGGATTGGAAAACATAAAGAACAATATATATATATATATCCACATATATATGTATAAAAACTAATAATAATTAAACATCTAGCAATATCTAGCAAGCTAGCAAGATACACTATAACAAAAACACAATACAAGTAGACAATAGTTATATTATTTAATGATTAAAGGCTAGCTTTGAAGCTTGTCACAAATAGGAGGAATTGAGAACTCGTCTGCTGGACGTTCCAAAAGAACCCATTTTCTCCCACTACAATATTTCTCGAGTATCTCTTTGTAACCTTTGACAATCTCTTTCTAGATTTCAGCCGGGGCATGCGTTCCAACAGGATAATTTTGATCAAACACACTTGTTGATTAGGCATAAAACACGACATTGTATTCACTTGTCTTCATTGGTGCCGCAAATTGGTCATTCATTGTCATTGAATAAGAAGGATACCAGTCGTCATAGAAACAAGTGTACCATATGACGTATATTATAAGCGCCAAAACTCCAAAAAACACCATCATCCCACACAAGAATCGGGTTGCGATTTTGAGATCATAACATCTTCGGAAGTGAAGATTGCTCAGGCACTCGTATGCTTGGCAAACCTTGTCGTAAGCTTCATCGGAACCCAATAAAGCTTGGCCCCCACTTCCTTCCATTCACCAACTTGGTAATATAATTTGACATATGTTAAAAAATCTACCAATAAACTAAAACAGGATTGAAGACTACTTTGAACGACACGTGACACTAATTCTTGAACGACACATGTTTACTTATAATAATTTTTTAAGTAATTTTTTGTTATGATTCCTAATTAATCTATAACTCTTAGCCTATATATAACACACGTTCTAGCCCCAATTTATCAATCTATTTTAGAAAGTAAAAGAACGTCAGCCAACATAAGGCTTATAAGATTTGAATCATAGAGAATTTTAAGGTACTTTTTTTTCTTATTTATAATTTACTTTAATTTAGTATGTGTTCATCGATTTGTTATTTTCCATAAACTTATGCTATATTACACAATGTACATGGCGTATTGTTAATTGAGATAGAGATAAATTATGTTTTTGGGTTTGATGGTATTATTTAAGTTTGAATTTTATAAACAAATAGGTGGCGTAAATAGATTTTTTTATATATGGTATATATATCTCTTATACAAATAAAAGAGGATTGTTTTTAGAAGATTTTTTAAACAGAAATCTTATGTGTCAAGTTAATATTATTTCCTACAAAGGTTTTAAAAAATTATGACATCATAAATCATATTGATTTTTATTTTTTTATTTTTATAGAATTTGATTTAATTTGGAAACCAAATACTTTTTAAATAAATATAACTCTTATAAATAGCACATCTTCGTCCTATAAATTGCATGCCAAGATTTAACTATTATCATTATGCTAATATTATTATTAGTAATACAAAGTTATAGTTTATTTTAATATGTAGCTTAATTATTATTATTTTTCAATTGTAGCTGAACTAAAGGAATATAATTATGAATTCGTGTGTATTTTATAAAAAACTTAACTTTAATAATGATTTTTCTTCTTAAACACTATTATAATACGGTTTTCATAAAAAAATTATTTCTTGAATTTGAAGGTGCTGAGGGAATAAAAAGTTAATTGTATGAAATCTATTTAAAGCTTTAAATACATTAATATGTCTAAACTTTTTTTCCCTATTCTTGTGTATTATTTTATTAGTTTCTCTCATATATGTGAAATATATCAATGCTAAACTATTTTATTGCACCGTGTTCATTTATTATTACATTATTTTGATTAAGTATATTTCATATACAAAAATTAAACAAATATGCAATTATTCCTGTAGTAAACATTATTGAATATTGATTAACAAAATTTGTATTAAAATGTCCGGATTGAACCCGGGTTATTAAGCTATAAAAGTCCATACATGATCATATATCTGATTGTTTAAATTATGATACACCTAAATTATCAATTCTAGATTAAAGTTTCAGCGATTAGTTTTTGAGGTATAACTTTAATCCAAAATATTCTTATTGTAAATCTCTCGTCATATAAACTGTACGTAGGAAAACAATATATACATATCAAATTTGGTGATTTACCCATGCTATGACCGGCAAAGTATACTTACAAATTTAATTTAATTTAGTAATAAACTCATTGATTACAAAATATATATAATCATATTAAAAATCATATATAGTCATCCGTATATCGTACGAGTATTAGGACTAGTATATATAATATAATTTGACGTGGTAGGATTACAAGGCCAGGTTTACCAACCAAACGAAAAAAGAGCCCAAATAAATAAAGGAAAAGAGTTTGCTTGATGGGCTTGGTATGAGAAAAAGGAACACACAGATGACCCCGGCCCAACCCCAACAAGTGCATCTGATCATGATTATCATATGATCTCCCACTTGGCTGGGTTCATTCTCATACATCCAAGCATAAAATTGTGTTAATCTTCATTCATTTATGTTCATGGTGGAGAACAAATGAACTGCAAATAACCATTATAAAAGTTATAAATTATAGATTGAACATTAAAAATATCTATACTCTAAAATACGGAGTAGTTTTTCAAGGCGTAATTGTCATTATGAAAAGTGGACATCTCTTTCTTTCTCCCTCTTCTTATTAAATTAATAAAAAAAAATTCTAAATCTTAAAAAAAAATTATCTCACAAACCGTACATCGTTAGACGTAAAAAAAAGCATGGATAGTCTTGAAATTTCGTCCTCTTTCATTAGAGATGCAATTCGATATACTTCTGAAAACTTTAAATTTCATTTTTTTTTCCCATCACGTTCATCCTACACATGTGTAGGGACAAGTAAAAACCACTAAAAGGTTCATCCTACACATGTGTAGGTTCATTCTACACATGTGTAAGTTGAACAAAAATTATGATTCGGAACAGGTTTCGCCCTTAAGAATATTCATAAACCAAAGCTAGTGGGGGTGATAGGTCATTGAGGGAGATAGGTCATAGGGTCATAGATCATAGAGGGTGATAGGTCATAGGGGGTGACCGGTGATGGGTGATCTACCTAACGGGCTCCGCCCTAAGCCGCTATGGCTCCGCCATGGACTGACGGGCTCCGCCCTTGGCCACCATGGCTCCGCCGTGGATTGACGGGCTCCGCCCTTAACCTTCATTGTTGTGTACATATGTTCATTCATCCTACACATGTGTAAGACAAGTAGAAACCATTAGAATGTTCATTCTACACATGTGTAGGACATCAAAGAATAATAACTTACAAATGTGTAAGATGAATGTGACGGAAAAAAACGAAAACTTAAAAATTCGTCAAAAGTATGTCGAATTGCATCTCTAATGAAAGGGGACGAAATTCTAAGACTACCCATGCTTTTCTTTTCGTCTAACGGTTTACGGTTTGTGAGATAAAAGTTTTTCAGTGAATTAGTTTAAATCCTATTAATTTAAAAAATAAGAGAGAAAAAAAAAAGAGTGACAAAAATATTCCTCTAGTGTTGGGAGTGGTTTTTTATTTTTAATATAATCCATCTTTTTTTTTTTTAATTCAAGGGTGGAGAAGAGTTCTTGAGTTTTTTTTTTAAGGGTTCTCAAATAACCCCTCCCCCCCCCCCCTTTCTCTCTCTCTCTCTATATATATAGGATAGAGATCAAATGAGAAGGTACTTCAAGGAGAGAAGGGTGAGAAGATTCGTTTTTGATATTTTCTAAGTTGTTTTAAAAACTTTTTTCCTTTTTTTCACCTTTTTCATTCTCTCTTTAATTAACTTATATCATATAAAAATTTTAAAAAAGTTTTAATAATATATTTTTTTTCAAGGGCGTAGCCCGTAAGCTATAGGCGAAGCTTTTCGGCTTATAGCAGAGCCATAATAGCTAAGGGCGAAGCCCATTAGGTAGATCACCCCATCACCGATCACCCTCTATGACCTATCACCCTCTATGACCAATCACTCCTACCAGCTACCCCTTATGAATATCCTTAAGGGCGAAACCCGTACCGTATCCTTACATGTATAACTCACTAACTCGGGTTCGAATTTTTTTATTTTTTATATTTTTTTATGGATTGAATTAATTAAAAAAAGAATAAGAAAAGTGAAAAGAATAATAAAAGTCAAAAAAACAAGCTAAAAAAAATAAAAAAAAACAAACCTTCTCTCCCTTATCTCCTTAAGAACCTTCTCTCTGGATCTCTACCCTATATATATATACATATATATAACGTAGGGTGACAATCAAATGAGAACAGTTTTAAAATGAGAACACTTAAAAACTACATTTTGATGCATTAAAAGTCCTTAAAACTGGAATAGTGCATAACTAATTATCATTATTTAGATGTTTAACAACACATTGCTCCGTCAAAATCGAGAAAATCGTATTTTTTGTTTTGTGCATCTATCTTGGATGCATATTTATCAAAATGATGCATCCAACAAAAAACGTGATTTTTTCGATTTCGACGGATCAATGTGTTGTTAAACACTTAAATAATGATAATTAGTGATGCACTATGTTAGTTTTATGGATTTTTAATGCATCAAGATGATGTTTTTAAGTGTTTTCACCGTTCTTATTTTAAACTGTTCTCTTAAATTCTTTGAACTTCGTTTTTTTGATGCATTAAAAGTCCATAAAACTAACATAGTGCATAACTAATTATCATTATTTAAGTGTTTAACAACACATTGATTCATCAAAATCGAGAAAATCACGTTTTTTGTTTTGTGCATCCATCTTGGATGCATATGATATGTCGTATTTTATGCCCGTTTCCCATAGCTTAAAGTGTCGTTTAGTTAGGTTTACGAGTCGTTTTCGTATACATTTGGTACGTTTATGGTATTTGTTAGTGTTTCAGGCGGAAAACAGGTACCTAAGCGATATTTTGCAGAAAACGAAGTTCCTGGAGCAAAACAAGTGTTTACGGATGTTTCACGTGGCTCGTAAGTGAAGAAAGGAAGAAAGTCAAAGCTGGTCAAAAAGTCAATGGTGGTCAACATAAGAGTGCGACGCACTTTCACATGTGCGTTGCCGTTATTCGTGTCGAGGAAATAAGTGCTTCGCACTCCCTTAAATGTGCGACGCATAAATTCAATAGACGACAAGGCCAGTCAACAAAAGTCAAAGTCAAGAAAGTCAATAGGAATGTGCGACGCACTTAGTGAAGTGCGACGCACCTGGGCGCCGAATCTGCCAAATCTTGTAACTCATATAAATAGCTTGCAAACATTTCCAAAAACCTATCTTTCACTTTCAAGACGATTTTAAGAGTTTTTTCTAGGGTTTCTCTTATATTTCATCATTTTGGAGGATCTAAGGCTCGTAAGGAATCATTTCGTTATTCGATTTCATTTCCTTGTATTCGGTAACAATGAATTCTTTCGTTTCGATTTGTTATTTCATATTTAATATGAGTGGCTAATCGCCTTTTCATCCATCTTGATGGAGTGAGACATTATGTAAGGATTGCACAATTTTTATTAATTCAAATGATTTAATTTAACGTTGTGTCGTGATCTCAATCTATTATTTCTTTATTATTTAATTGTTGATTGCGAATAATTTATATTCATTTCTTAGTGACGACTAGGGTTTGGTTATAAGTTGTTTTGATTGCTAATTAGAAGGATTGGTTCTATGACGGGTACGGTAGAAGGTAATCAATAATTAATAAGAATTAACGGGTTGATGGTTGGGTACAATCAATAGACACAATTGTTATCTGAAATGACCAAAACCATTGTTAAACTAGAGAAGTTATAAATAGGCGTCTTGGGGTACCGGTCTTAATAATGAAACTAGTTTATGCAAGAGAGTCGAATAAGTTGTTAACTTAACGGGTACGGGGTTGGCAATTAATTTGAGTCTCGGTTATTAAATCTTTAATTGAATTTGAACTTCATCAAAAGTGCAATCCTAGCATATGTCGAGCGAAGTTAAGATGGGTGACCTTTAAATTCTTGTTTTAAACTACAACCTCCTTTTCGATTAATCCTTTGGGATTACTAATTTTTAAACTAACTACTTGCATTGTGGCAACTCGGCCACAAAACCCCCATGTTTACTTGAATCATTTAACGTTTTACAAATGCTTGTTTAAGTCCTTGCAAACGATCTCGGCTTACCATTTTTCACTATACTGCATGCGATCAGGTACACTGCCTGTGGGTGTGTAGTAATCAGTATTTTTCGGTAAATCGTGTTATAAATTTTAAAGCTAGATTTCGCACATCAAGTTTTTGGCGTCGTTGCCGGGGACTTGAATTAAGTATTTGTGTTTTGTGGGTCGATCCTTCCTTGCATTTATTTGCGAGGAAGTTATTTGTTTTAGTAGATTTATTATTATTTGTTTTAGTTTAATTCGTGTAGTTTCTGGTGCGGTTAACGGTTTTTCTTGTAGTGTGTGTGCAGGAGGTGTGTTAGTGGATGAACACAAGGGCCTCGGGTAGAAAGTTAACCAGTCCTTTGTCTAATCCCGGGAAGGTTAGAAGACGTTTGATCAAACCAACCAACACCGAAACCTCGGACACCAACAAAATAGATCCCAATACCGAAAACCGTGACCAACCGGACGTGGATTTAGATAAACATTTTTCAATAAAGGAATCAACGTCCGAAATCCCATTGAGTACTAACTTTTCTGCAGGTAGTTTTTCGTTTAATACTGGTGAGAATTCAGACGAGGAGGAGAATTCAAACAAGGAAGACAAGACTCCTACTCCAAAGTCAACTGTAACTCCTCAAGTTAACCAACCTAAAAGAGTAGTAATGGGAGACGAACAACCGGTTAACAACAATAACCGGACTTATGGTGAAAGAAGAAGGGAAGTGCCAACGAACAGGGGTAATCCGATTCGCCCAGCAGCCACCGGGGTGACTTTTTCGATCAAAGGAAGTCACTTAAAAAGGGTGGAGGAAGAAAAGTTCGATGGTGTCACCAAGAATGATCCTTATGCTCATCTTGAAAGGTTTGAAAAAATTTGCAGGTTCTATCACTATGGAGCAAATCAAGATGATGTTGTAAAGCTTGAGCTTTTCCCACTTACTCTATGTGGAGAAGCTAGAGTTTGGCTGAAGGAACAACCTGACAATTTGTACACAACTTGGGATGAGCTTCGAGTCGGTTTCATTGATGAGTTCTATTCTGTAAGAACTCAAAGGAAGTTGGAGAATAAGATCCGGGGTTTCACTCAAGAAAGGGGTGAAGACATAGTGGATGCTTGGAAGCGGTACAAAGAAATGATCAGGAACTGTCCTGGAGCGAATCTGGATACAGAAGCAATTGTAGAAATTTTCTATGATGGTTTGCTTAATAGATCTCGTAGGCATTTGGGCGGTACTTTTGGTGGTAGTTTGAACAATGTAACTCCGGCTGAGGGTTACAAAATCTTGGATGATATGGCCAAGGAGTTCTCGGATCGTGATGAACTTGTGAGTAGAAAAATAGATGGTAAGACTGTGGCACAGTTGGACAGTGGAACGGAATCTAGTTTGGTTGCTGAAGTGAAAGCTCTCTCGAAACAGATGAACGAGAGATTTGACAACCAAGATGCGAGGTTCAAAAGCATTGAAAGAGATGTCAAAGGTGATGGCTGACGGATGCGACCACTGTGGAGACTTGCATTATTCGGAGGATTGTCCGGATAAACCCGCTCAAGAAGTCAGTTATGTCCAGAATCAGCAAGGGAACTTTAATCAGAACACCGGTTACCAAAACCGGTCATCAGGTACTTCTTACCCTTCATCTAATTTTAATGCTAATAACTCTAGTTTTGGTGGAAGCAGGTTTAGCAGGTACAACAGTCAGCAGAATGCAAATGCTGAATTAAGAGATATCGTGAAGGATTTGGTAGGCACTCAGAAAGCGACTACAGAGAAGATGGCATCTCAATGGGATGCTATGACTACTAGATTGGATGGCTTGGCGAATAAGCTTGAACAGAACTCGAAAAGTACTCAAGCAACATTTCAAGATATTGAAGCAAGGTTGGAAAGGCTAGGTAACTCAAGCAGGCAGCCCGGTACTTTACCGAGCAATACTCAGCAGAACCCCAAGCCTCAGCAGAACAATCAAGGAGCTGGAGCCAAATACAACCATCCAAATGCTAGGAATGAGCAAGTCAATGCCATCACAACAAGAGCAGGTAACACTTATGACTCTGCAAATTTTTCACCTAATGTTGTTACTCCTCTTGTGCAGGTTGAACTAGACGTTTCTGTTGATGAAGAGATTGAGATGGAGCCGAGCCCGGCCGTGAAGATTCCGGATGTTCCGTCTAAGAATGTTGAGAAACCTATTGCTGAAACACCTCCAGTGAAGCCTTACAAACCGAAGGTGCCTTATCCTCAACGGTTGAAGCAAGGGAAGATCAAGGAGAACTTTAAGAAGTTCGTTGATTTAATTCAGAATGTTAACATTACTGTTCCATTAGTTGATCTCCTTGCAGGTATGCCCAACTATGCAAAGTTTCTTAAAGATCTCATTTCGGATAGGAAGAAACTTCAAGAAGACAAGACGACAGTCATGAGTGCCGAAGTTTCAGCAATAATAAAGAACGAGATACCCCCTAAGCTCGATGATCCAAGGAGTTTTCTTATTTCTTGTTCTTTTGGTCTTGAGTTGTATAAGGCATTGGCCGATCTTGGGGCCAGCATTAACTTAATGCCTTACTCTGTTTATAAGAAGTTGTCGTTAGGTGCTTTGACCCCGATCCGCATGAGCATTAGGCTAGCGGATAGATCATTCCAATATCCCATGGGGATAGCGGAAAATTTACAGATTAAAGTGGGTCATTTGATTTTCCCGGTTGATTTTGTTATTTTGGAAATGGAGGCGGACATTAATGTGCCTCTGATTTTAGGACGACCATTCCACATGACCGCGAATGCTATCATCCGAGTCAAGGCTAAGGAAATTTCCTTAGGTGTCGGTAATGACCAGGTTGTTTTTAATGTTGATAAAGCTCTTAAGCATCCATACTCATGTGATGAATCTTGTTTCAGGATTGACGTGATCGAGGAGGAAGATGCTTTGGAAAAGGAGCTTATGGATTATTTGGATATGGAGGATGGACAAGCTGTTCTAGCTTGTAGTGAAGAAGAGCATGAGTTGGTTGAAGAAATGATGTATGAAATCATGGCTTTTATTGGTGATGAAACTCCACCGGAAGACGAATCTTTCGAAGAAATCAAAGTTGATAGAAGCATGCGTGTGCCAACATCGGTTGAGAGTCCTCCGACCGATTTGGAACTCAAGCCACTTCCGGATCACTTGGAGTATGCATATTTGGAAGGTTCATCTCTCCTTCCCGTTGTCATTTCATCTTCTTTGATGGAGGATGAAAATTTTAGACTTATTACTGTTTTGAAGGCCCATACTAAAGAATACATCAGAAAATGCGATGGATGTCAGAGGCATGGTAATTTATACCATCAGCCGGCTGAACCAATGTATCCTATTGTTTCCTCATGGCCCTTCATGAAATGGGGAATGGATATAGTTGGACCAATGCCAAAGGCACCATGTGGAAGAAGATTTATGCTAGCGATGACGGATTACTTCTCCAAATGGATAGAAGCTGAAGCCTTTGTTCAAGTGGAAGAAACAGAGGTGATTTCTTTTATCAAAAGAAAATATCCTGACCAGATTCGGAGTGCCAGCAGAAATAATTTGTGATAATGGTTCACAGTTTATTGGAAGAAGAACAACTGGATTCTATGAAAGTTATGGCATAAAAATGATAACCTCTACTCCTATACACCCTCAAGCTAATGGACAAGCAGAATCAAGCAATAAGATTATTGTCAATAATCTTAAGAAAAGGCTAACAGGCAAGAAGGGTTTATGGGCAGAAGAATTACCATTTGTATTATGGGCTGATAGAACAACTGTGAAGCATGCGACAGGAGATACACCATTTTCTTTGGTGTTTGGACTGAAGCAGTACTCCCAGTAGAAATGATGATACAAACAGCAAGACGTAGCTTACAAACTATTCAAGATAATGATCAAGCATTATTTGAAGATCTTGATTTGGTTGATGAATTAAGGGAAGCTGCAAAGATTCGCATAGCTGCGTATCAACATCAGGTAACAAAGGCATATAACAAGAACATAAGAATTAGAAGATTCAAAGTTGGAGACTTAGTATTGAGGAAAGCATTCAAAAATACTACTAAAAAGTCTGATGGAAAACTTGCACCAAAATGGGAAGGTCCTTACTTCATACATTCAGAAGCAGGTAAAGGATCTTATTGGCTTCAAGAGCCAGAAGGTAGAATGCTCCAAAGAGCATGGAACGCAATTCATCTTAAAGCTTATTATCAATAAGAAATTATTATTTTAATATGATACTAACTTGAGCGTTGGAGTGGCATTAGTCAATAGAATAATGTCTATTCTTGGAATGCAAATTACTTTGGTTTATGCAGGATAACACTTAAGATCCTGGCTAAGTGAAGATTAAAAGTTGTTGCCCAAGGTACAACTTAAGACACTTCCTTATGTCGAGGTTTAACAGTACACCTCATTTTATAAAACAAATAACAGTGGATTGAATTACTCAATCCTGGGTTGAAGGGTTCACCTTCGCAAACGTAGAGGTTTAACATTACACCTCAATCGCCCGGGTCGCACCATTAAAAACTCTTGATTGTGGGAAGAACCTCACAATTGAGATGTGAACATATGGTTGTTGACTTTTCAGTCAACGCAAATTGGTTTATGATCTCAACGATCATATAAAATGGATAAAGATAGTATCTCTATTTAGAGATGAATGTCAAGATAAACAAATGAATACATCAGTAGATTTCCTTGTCGATATCATTATTTTACAACAGGGGAAAAGAATTTCTATAGATTATGTTTTAATACAAAGTTATGTGATTTTAAAGATTATTCATATCTTTATGAATTGCAGGAAAAAAGTCTAGAGTTTGGAAAATAAGATACGAAACAAAATACTTCATTAGTAATAACTTCCAAAAAGTTATATTTACATCATTAGACTGAAAAGCATCTAGATTATTACTATTACATATTTGACTACGGAAACTTAGAAATAAGAGCCTCCTTCGAGGATTTCATCAGCAAGACTGGCATTTACGTCAGGAAACTCTTTCTTCAAGGCAACCACGATAGGTATCAAGTAAGCAATCCTTTTATTGGCTTTTATGAGTTCATCACGAGCGATATCGATTTCAGCATAACTGCGATGTCTCTCATCTTTGAGGGCTTGGATATCATTTCCCCACTTCTCGATGATATCAGAAGTGAGATCTTGTCGAATACTGCAAAGATCTTTGATTGATAAATAGCAAGAAATGATGTCTTTAAGTAGTTTGCTGTGAAGCCTCGATTGTTCATCACAACGAGCAGAAGCTTCATCAAGATGCTGAAAAAGAAAAGAGAAAGGATAAGTAAGATGGCAAAGAAATACAAACGGAAAAAGAAACTAGATCTATACCTTGTCCATCCAGATCGGCGAAGGTGGCGAGGAAGATGAAGATGCCATTTTTGAAAAGTTAAAGATTTTTTCGGAGGAATAAGGAGATTTTGAATATTGTGAGAGAAGATTGATGTGAGCAATTGAAAATAAGAAGGAATATATATAGGCGGATTAATGGGAAGTCATGGGGACAGAGGGATAAGTTAAACGTCTCACCGAGTAAATGGAAGGATAGTTCATGATTACGCTACTGTAGCACTGCAACGCGCCTGGTAATTAATGGGTGTGAACCGTTTCGATGGTAGAAAAAATAATATCGAATACGATATTTTAAAAGTTAAAAAATTTATATTTCCTTAACAACAAGGTTAAATATAAATTTGAGGACAATTGTTTGGGGTCAGATTTTCTATAACTATGATCCTGAACGTTTATGTTACTAACATAATTTTCTTTTGTCTACGATAAAACTCTTAATGTTTTTCAGGATCCTGGATTCTATAATTAAATTGCAGAATGTTCGAGAACTAGCTAACGGTCACATGAAGATATCAAGACTTGTGCAACGGATTTTACAAATGAGTCAAAAGGCAATCCCGGAAATATCGGAACAGAATGGAACAACAAACGTGTCAAAAGAGACTCAACATCTATTTTCTTCTCCAACACGTTGAATATTGAAGACGCGGAAGATCCCGGATATTTTGCATAGTTAGTTAGGATTACTCTCTATAAATACTGAGTGATTGATCGAGGTTTAGGCACCTTTACGTTCAGTACTTACACTTGTATTTTTCACACACTTACTCACAGTCTCATTCATTCTAGTTTCATCACCTCTGTTTGGGGTAGAATTTTCACTTCTAGGATCCTGAACGTATTTTACCATTTAAGTCCTTCTTTAGTAAATTCATAATACTGCATGAAATTAGAGGATCCTTGATCCTGTATCGATTGATTATCGCTGGAAACTCGATATTATTCGGATGATTGGGGATCTTGATATCTTCAAGACTTGTGATTTAACTAACAAATATACGTCTAGTGTATTAGATTTTATTTGCAGGAATAAGGTCAAAGACGTGTATTGTATTATAAACGTGTTACAACGACTAGTCTACCACTTCGTCCACAAGAATCGGGATTGAAAACGGAATTACTTGGAGAAGAATAAGTTCTCAACGGTCATATTGGTCAAGTCAGCGAAGAAGAGTTATTCAAGGAAGATCCCAGATATTTCAAAAATATTGTTCAACGTCTAGCTCTATAAATAGAAGAAGGATTGATCTGCACAAAGGACGAACACTTAACCAGCACACATACTCTTTTCTCAACAACAACACTGCTCTCAACAACAACATTTTAGTTCATCAATATTATATTGTTATTCGTTCCATTTTATTCCACATTATTGTAATCATTCGCATACACTTATTATAATAAAAGAACATAGGTAGGATCGATTGCATCCTCCTGGGGTTTTTTACCTAAGATCACTTAACTGGATCAAGGGTTTTTCCTCGTCAACAAAATTCTTGTGTCGTTACCTTTTACTTGCATTCTATTTATTATTTACATAGAATTATCTTTACTTTTGCCTAGTTTTACTTTACTTTTATAACATCTTCAACCATTTTCTTATTTACTCAAAGTATTTCGACCTCAAAGATCTTTACAAACTCGTTTTTAGAACAAACTCATAGTTTATTTATTTTTGATAAGAAAACTTTCCTTTTTATTTGAAGATCCTTGAACACCAAACCCCACTTACAAAACTTCGGTTGATTATTCGTTCTAGATCCTCTTTAAAATTATCCTTGTCAATTTTTGACCGAAACAACCTCGATCAAATCACTCACTCGTCTATTGTACTTTAACCAACAAAATTAATAGAAGAACATAGGTAGGATCGATTGCATCCTCCCGGGGTTTTTTACCTGAGATCACTTAACTGGATCAAGGGTTTTTCCTCGTCAACAAAATTCTTGTGTCGTTACCTTTTATTCGCATTCTATTCAGTATTTACATTGAATTATCTTTACTTTTGCATTGTTTTACTTTACTTTTATAACATCTTCAACCGTTTTCTTATTTACTCAAAGTATTTCGACCTCAAAAATCTTTACAAACTCGTTTTTAGAACAAACTCTTAGTTTATTTATTTTTGATAAGAAAACTTTCCTTTTATTTTGAAGATCCTTGAACATCAACCCAACTTACAAATCTTCGGTTGATTATTCATCCAAAATCATCTCTAAAATTATCTTTGTCAATTTTTGACCGAAACAACAACACCACACAAGATCGAACGAACATGAACCATGAACCAAGGGCTGCCTAGGACGATCTTGGGGTCAAGATCGTCCCACACAGGATCGTCCCAAGGTTCTGAACGGGCTGAACAACATAAGTACATAATACGATGGTCTAGATCGATTCCGGGACTTGTTAGAACATAGAACTAGTACATATATGCACAATATCATTAACCATTAACACTTTTAACGATTTCAAGACCATCTATAATATGAACAAGGTGTGGCACATCAAGAACAAGTTTTCCTTCACTTTCAAAAATGGATTTTGTAGATTAAAGCATGTTATGACCCAAATTTGTTCACACAAATGTTATTAAACACATTTAGACACAAACCCATTAATCATTAACACGATTTTCAATCAAAATTGGACCAAATCATCAAAAACATAAACTTGAAAAAGTACACTTTTAATTTGATCAAAAACTCATAATTTGTTGTTGTTACCTTAGATTTGATTCCGGAAATATGTTTTGATTATCACAAAAATGCTAAAAGTACAAATGATTTTGGTTTAACAACACAAAATCAAAGGATGAAATTTGTGTGTGAAAATGTGGCTGCACTATGTGTTTCTAGAGTGAGAAAGAAGAAAGAAGAAGAAGATGAAATATGGTTGCTTCTCTCTCTAGGTTTCTCATCCTTTTCTTTATATACCTTTCCCATATTAAATGAACTCAATAAATGCAAGGACCATTTGCGAACATTTTGGACTAGAACTTTTATGAACATGAACGTTTATGAACCGAACTTTAATATTTCATTGTACATAATCATGAATTCGTCATATAAATCAAGATTTAAGATCAAATTGATCTTCATATAAGCACATAATTAAGGTCTAAAGCACGTCAAGAACTTAATCAAATTGAACTGTCTGGCCATTCTAGTGGCGAAAGTACGGTTCAAAGAACTTATTTAGAACATTTCTAAGACGGTTGTTACATCCCAATATCATTTTATAAAACTAAACGTAAAACCATCGGGACCAGGTGATTTCTCACTACCACAACTCCACACCGCCTGTTTCGTCTCTTCCAGAGATATTCTCGCATCTAACAAATCGATGTTAGATGGAAGCAATTGTTTTAACCTATTAGGGGTGATCTGAAAGCGAGGAGTGTCCATCTTACTGAACTTCTATTGAAAATAATTAAAGAAGATGTTTTTCACCTCAACCAGGTCTTCCACCCACATTCCGTGATGTTTAATACCCGCGTTTGCATTTGCTCGCCTTCTCCACTTCACTATATGGTGAAAAAATTTTGAATTCTCGTCTCCATCCATACCCCATTTCAATTTGGCCTTTAGCATTGAATCTCGACTCAAACGAGAATCTATCTCCTTTAATTTAATAACAGCCATGTTACGGAGTTGGATTAGATCATTAGGCTCGTGAGACGAAGCAATCTGCAATTCAAGAGAAGCAATTTGTTTTACATACGATTCCCGATCAAATAGCACATCATTATTTTTTCTCCAGCTCCGAATATCAGATTTTAGTACCTTCAACTTGTTTTTAAAATATATGGCAGCAGGCATGCCATCTACTCTCAAATGTGAAGACCAAGCATTTTTAACAACATCATGGAATCCAGGAATGTCTAACCAAGAATTAAATAACTTAAACGGGGTGGGGCCAAAGTCACAAACCTTTTGAAAACAAATAAGAGGGCGGTGATCAGAGATTAACTCATCAAGGAATGTGACCACCATGTTAGTAAAACGTTCACAGAAGCTAGCCGAGAACAACATCCTGTCAAGTTTGCTACCTTTCGACCCATTTCTAGCAATACGGGTAAATTGATTCCCACCCGTAGGGAGTTCAACCAGGTTACTATTAGTAATAAACTCATTGAAATTATCTGCATTAGTCTGATAAAAAACAGACCCATAACGATCGCCTTCTACTCGGACGGAATTAAAATCACCAAATACACAGTAATTTTCGGGATTATTTTGGATAAAACTAAGGATAAAAAACCACAGAGCTACCTTGTCTCCTTCCAATTGAGGGGCATACACGTTAAGCATGAAGCAATGGTAATCGGTTTCAACCCACAAACCCTCTACTATGACTACGTTCTGCGTGCAAGTAACATGAATTTCTTTGAAACTTTCAGGATCCCATATAGAAATAATGCAACCAGAATGTCCAGTAGACAAAGTGTTAAGTCTGGGATTCGCTGAAGAAGACTTGCTCGCTGACGTGTGTCGTCAGCGAGTCTTCAGTAAGTCATCAGCAGATGAAGTGACTTCTTCAGCAAGTTGAATACTCAAACATGTTGGTCATGGCGGGAAGAATTCAAATCAAAAGAAGACAAGAAGTCACATGGTGGTTAACCAACTGTAATTTGCCATGTATGGCAAAGGTACATGTTGGGACCAAAGCAAGGGTTTCTCTTTCATACCCGATTTGGTAAAAAAGACAATGGCACATGTTTCTAGTACGATGAGCCAATGGAATGTCGACAGCCACCATCAAGTCACCATCAAAGAAGGCTGTGTTGCCCTAATCCTTCTCTATAAAAGGCAACACAACCGCATTGTTACAAGTGTGTTTTGTCACCTTGAAAGTATGTGTCACTAGTTATTTTCTTTGTAATATTGCTTAAGTTTTTAGTGTGTCTAGACTTAGCAATTTACCTCGTTCATTTATATTTCTTATTAGTCAAGTATTTGTAATCAACCATGAATTCTTCGTTTAATGAATGAATCATATGATTATACTTGCTTAGATTTATTACTCTTGAGTGTGTTTATTGTTCTTGTTAATTTACTTATTTACCTTATTGTCTAGTTTAATTTAATATACAAGTAGTGCAAATCGTGGACTGTCACAAAGACTCGGCGTACTGAAAATGATAGTTACCCCAAATGCTCTTTATCCGTGACAAGTTAGATGATGATAGAAGTCCTTGAGCATTAGCTCAATGGTTGAATAACCATCCCCCTGTGAGTCCAGCGATAGCTACAGATCGCTCTCGAGATCGTCTATTGTTATGTCGTGAGTGCGGAATCCTCACGAGATAACTAGTTTGATTAGTTAACGTGTATATCGCTAATTATCAAGTAAATAATCAGCCGTATGATGCTATATTCGTTTCTATAAGCTATAGAACGAAGTTAGTGGTCTGGTGTACGTGTATGTCGAATGTGATACCTCATTTTAGGGTATTCATTCGTATATATATGTTTCAGATCGAACTGGGCTTGCTGGGCTTTGTTCTTACGAACTTAGCTGCCCAGCCCATGTAACGAAGTTAATCTTCGTTTGCCTCTAACGAAGATATACCTTATCTTCGTTAGATGTAATACTTGGTTATATTCCTAAGTGTTTCATTTTAAGGAATCCTAACACATATTATGTTTGTACTTGTATAACACACAACAAACATCATACATAACATATATATAACACCAAAACATGTAATCGATCATTACCAAAACATAAAGTCCAAAATCTATCAATTACATATATATAGATACGACATAAAATAACATAATGTCTTAATCTAAAAGACAGATCAAATCTAAGTTGCTGTTGTCACATCAACGTGCATCAACACCCCCCATGTAAGAGGTCTTAGGTTCAAACCTTGGGGAGGACATAGGAAGTCCCTTTATGAGGGCTTGGCTTGGGTATACCCATGTTCAAGTCTGAAGGGGCAGGGTTTACCCCTATTAATCGTCGTGCCTTCGGGCGGGTTAGTAGGGGGTTTTCCCCCCATTGGGTATTTGAAATAGGCATTTCTACTTCGAGAGAGCTCTCTAACGCAAGCCCGATTAAGACAACGTAAGTTAGACCTCCCACTGTCGAATCGCGACACGAAGTCTTCATTGAAATTCACCTTTCAAAAAAGATGATGATAGAAATGTTTCATGAACACCTAAAAAATTAACTTTATGTTTCGAAAGTAAGTGTCTAATATTACTCCTTTTTCTCGGATTCCCGGTCCCGCACACATTTAATGACATTATATTCATTTAAAATTAATATCACGCAATCTAGCATTGATGAGTTTTTGAGAGGATACTTACCTATCTGCCTTGAAACACATAACGTCTCCAATTTCCAATATATTCTGCATTTCTTCTTCCTGAGAAGACATAGAATTAGAATAAGCGTTCAATAGTCGCCCATGAGCAGTTGAAAAGGACCCATTCGAGCAAACGTTGAACACCCCATTTTGTTTAGCTTCTTCCCATCCAAGAGCAATTTCGGGACCAAAAATAGTTAATTTCTTTTTAATAGTTAATTTAAAAAAAGCCGTTGATTTTTATTAACCATTGATTTTTTAATTTAATGACTTAATTGGTTCTCGTGATTCTTGACAATATATTAGTTCTCATAATATATATATACTAAATTTTAGACCCGTGTTCAACACTAGACACAGGGTTTACGATATTATCATTATTAGATCTTTATACATTTAAGTCATTAAAGCTTATTATTTTGAAGATATACGGTTCTAACTGTTATATTTTGCAAGTTGTGGTACAATAATCATGAATTCGTCACTATCAATATTAGCTGAGACATATTGATGGAGTGAGGTTTGATTGGTTATGTATCTTTTTTTTATTGAGATATAGAATGAATCTTGAATTATTTACCTTATAGTATATACAGATTTTAGACCCATGCCCAACACTGGACACGAAGTTTACAATATTTTGAATATTATATCTTCATACATTTAAGTCATAAAAACTTATAATTTTGAAGATATACGATTTTAAGTGTTATACTTTGCAAGTTGTGGTACAATAACACAAATAAGTTTATTTTTAATCAGCAGTCCTATGATAATTAGATAACAATTAGGTTGTTGTCATATTCTTTGATAACAATTAGGACTATTGACTTGAGTGACAATTGTAAATTTAAACATTAATACGCAAAACTAATATATAAAGAGAGAAAATTTGTATTTTTTTGATTGAGGAATAAAATGAATCTTGAATGGAGTTCATATTAATGTTGATTTAGTATTCAAGTAACTCTCTATACTTAATCGGAGTTGTTTTGTAACCGTCCTATATTTTGTGAATCCTATTAGGATAAGGATGTTGTATATCGTTATCTGTTATTGTGGGATAGGTATGTAGAGTTCATATTGTGTTTATATTAGATATTAAATTAAATACTAAAATTTATAGTTAAAAAAAATCTAATCTAATATATTATTATATTAGACGACATTATAAATATTGTATTGAGATACCAATGTACGACATTTATAGACAATAATTTATAATATTTTATTATAAGTTAGTATTTATCTTTAGTCTTGTAGTCGACATTGATATTTATATGCGTAATTATATATAATAATAAGTCAAAAAAAGTCAAATTTTAAAATTTGAGAAAATCGATAGATGTGATGACATGGATTAAAAATAAATATGAATGAAGTATTCGGGGCTAATTAAAAAGTGTAAATTATTGATGGAAAAAAAAAGTATAAATTAATAAGATTTTTTCTACATATATTAATATAATAATATATTTTGATAATGACTATTAGGATTTTTAATTTATAAATAAATTAAATGATGACATCATCAAAAGTCAAATTGATAAAATCGAGCAATGTGATTGGTTAATAAGTGATTAGTTCAACTGTCTTATAGTATATATTAAGATATATATATATATATATATATATATATATATATATATATATATATTCGAACATTCAGTCGGTATGTGACATGAGGGAAACCTCACCGTATAATGGTGAAGCCTTGCACGAACCCTAAACAACGAGATGGTGACCATGAGCCGTTACAAGTATTCAGAGGAACAACTCCCAAGACTTGCTATATCTAAGGATCGAACTCAAGACATTTACCAAAACCTGTGATGTATCTGATCAATTGGACTAGTCATCATTAGCTATATTATATATATATATATATATATATATATATATATTTTTAATATCAAAAGCACGCAGATTCTCAAATTTTATGGTGAATATGAAATTATGAACCTTAAATAAAGCCTTGTATTACTAATAACTTCAATTAAAATTTTAAGGGAAATGTTAAGGGCTGTATTTAACGTGTATAAAAAGACTTGTATCTTTCATATTAAAAGCCCGTCTCCTGATTTTTATGGTAAATGTACAAACAATTTATGCACCTTAAACACAGCCCTTAAGGCTATATTTAGCAAACCCCAAATTTTAAATGTCATGAGTATAACTCTTTATTGAGTTCATTAATTAAGAATCTTACTCGTCACCTCATTAAGACCCCACAATCCAATGTTGACACTCACACCTCTACCATAGGTTTTAGCTTATATCAAAAGCAATTTAGACATTTAGTTAATCGTTCGCATAAGTTTTTGTTTCATGAATAAAAGGATTTATTAGGGAATTGGGATTGAAGAGCACTTAAATATGGGCGAGATATAATACTATCAAAACATTTATATCTCTTTGTTTATCAATAATAATATTCTTATTTATTGTAAGTGAAAATTAAATCTAGAAATTTAAATATATACATCTTCAGCTTGATATATATCACCGTATATGGATCTTGCTGGTTGGATTAACAATTTATTAAAATTTACACAATTTGAAAAAACATAGATGCCTTTGACCATTCAAATGTTCAAAAAAGAAAGCATATTATAAATATAAGTATGTGAAGGTATGAAACTCAACTTACACAAAAAAGACAAAAAAGTCTATTATAAAGCTAAGACCATCCACATTCACAACTCAACCCAACAGTACTATTTATTAAAAAAATAATATTTCTTTCTTACATTTAACCAATCCAACTAAACCAAATTTTTACTCCCCATCAACAACCCAACCAAAACTACATTTTTAATTATATAATAATTTAATAATAATTAAAAAAAAAAAAAAAGAAACACACTAATATTCACCACTTGACCACTTTATGCATATATACATATACAATAAATTTATATTAAAAAAAGAATCCAACAATGTTTGATAGGGTGAACAAGTCGGCTTGCTTTTATATAGGACCTACACAAAGATTCTTATTTTGGCCAAACGACCAGAGCAATTGTTTACCGCTGGGAATAGTCTAACAACGGGTCATCAAGTGCTCTAATCATGATATCAAAGATTCTTGTATGGATCAAAATCTATTTAGAACAAAATCTTAATATTGCATAATCCGTAGTAAAGTAGAAAATTACGGATCAAGAAATTCATGAAAATAACATATGATCTCGCTAGGATTGGATATAAATATAGAACAATATAATATAAATCTAATAATTAACATCTAGCAATATCTATCTAGGTATTTTTTTTTTATTTTAAAAAATTAACATCTAGCAATATATCTAGCTAAGATACTCCCTCCGTCCCCTCAAAATTGTTCACTTTTGAATTTTCAAAGTCTTTGTATCGTAAATTTTCAAAGTCTTTGTATCGTAACTTTGACCTTAAATATTTTTGTATATAATGTATAATATTTGATGAAAGTAATATGACTTGATAGAGGTTTCGATACATTTTCATTGAGTATAACCTTTATCAAATATTATATAATGTAATCATATAATATAATAAAAAATATTTATGGTCAAAAATACAAAAGAAAGACTTTGACAAAATAAAAGTAAGACACTTTTAAACTATAACAAAAACACAATACAAGTAGACAATAGTCATATTTTTGTTATTTAATGATTAAAGGCTTTGAAGCTTGTCACAAATAGGAGGAATTGAGAACTCGTCTGCTGGACGTTCCAAAAGCATCCATTTTCTCCAACTGCAATACCTTTCGAGTATCTCTTTGTAACCCTTGACAATCTCTTTCTCGATTTTAGCCCGGGCATGCGTTTCAACGGGATAATTTTGATCAAACGCACTTGTTGTTTGGGCATAAAACACGACATCGTATTCACTTGTCTTCATTGGTGCCGCAAATTGGTCATTCATTGTCATTGAATAAGAAGGATACTAGTCGTCATAGAAACAAGTATACCCTATGACGTATATTATAAACGCCAAAACTCCAAAAAACAACATAATCCAACACATGCTTCGGGTTGCGAGTTTGAGATCATAACATCTTCGGGAGTGAAGATTGCTTAGGCACTCGTATGCTTGGCAAACCTTGTCGTAAGCTTCATCGGAACCCGGGGTCTTGTAGATGTCGGGATGAAGTTTTTGTGACAGATTTGTGAATGCGTTCTTAATATCGTCGTTGGTACAAGTCGAAATATCTAAACCCAAAATATCATAATAATCATTGTGTCTTCTAATACGAGCCACCAGTTGTTGTTTATCCATTAAATATGTTGATTGATTTATTCGACAAGCTAGGCACGCGCACTCTATATTAAAAAATAACGTACAACAAATTAATCATAGTATAATTATTATAATATCATTCAATACAGTATATACCATAATACTAATGTTTTAATTAAATATGTAAAGTAACTTACAGAGAAATCGTCGAACAGGGTAAAATCGATGTTACGTAATTAATGAAGTAAGAATTTGATGATTGAAGGATCGACGAATTTGTGTCTGATATTAATTTATGTATATGTAGACGAACTATATATAGAGAGACAGGGAGAATAATTTACATATCAATATTATCTTCTTTTATGTATTAGTCCTACCAAAACACAAATAAGAATTAGGAAACAACTAATTATCACAATATCACATTAAATTTGAATTTGAGTTGAATTGGGATATTTATCTAGCTAGCAAGTCGAATTCAATTTATTTATTTGAATTTAAGTAGGTTTCAGATTCATAATTTACATCCATTAATTTTAGAACCAGTCAAAAGTTCCTTTTTCTATTGTAAGAAAATTTGTTGCCAAAAACATTGAATAAACCTTAAAGTTTCTGCAAGGTTCATATATGTATCCACGGTCAACTTTCATTTCTTGTTTGCAGCTTTGTTTAGCCGACTGTATATACACTAATCTAGTAATCGCAGTATAGCCTTGCTTACTCATCTTTGTGTACTCTTTCTTCCATCTTGTGCAGGACATAATTATAAATGGTTGAACCCAATGATGGTGGATGCATAGCTAAGAATAAAAAGCTAACATATATAGAGCAACTTTTGTTTTCGTGTATATAGCACCTCAATGCATGGAAGCAAGATCAGAAGTTTCAGACAAATTTAATTAGGCAGCTTCCAAAACCTAATGAACTGTTTTTTGTCTAACACGCCGAGGCCTAAATATAGATAAGAAAATCCTAATGATCTGTTATTCGGATAAATTATAGCGTGCAAAATAACCAAAATACCCGATGATCGAAGCTAAGTTTAACAAACAGTAATGATAAATTATATATTATATATATATATATATATATGACTACCACTACAAAGAGAAAAAAATAAAATTTGTAGAAAATCTCAACCCTTAAAATACATCAAATACTTAATCTCAACCATTAAAATTAAAAGCCAACTTATTCTCCTTCAATTATGGCCGCTATATATTTTCTATCTTATTATTAAAATTAACCACTCTTACCATATAATACATTACAACATTAATCTATCTATATTCCTTATCTAACATACTAATTATTTAAAAATCTGATGATAATAATATTTTTCACAATAAATAGTCTATCCTCATAAAAAAACGGATAATAGAACAAATATTACCGTCCACATTATATGAATTGTTCCAATGTGCTAGAAAAAGAATTAAACAAACATATATATAACAAAGTTATCATAGAAAACATGTTGTTTCATCTTAATAATTAAACACAAGTAAATAAGCTTTTGAAACACTATATATACACTTTCATTAAAATTATCAGATATACTTAAACTAAGTCATATAATGAATAAGAAAATGCATCTACTTTGTAAAACTTCCTCTTTTTTTAACCAGTAAACACATTATCTGCAAGATGTTATTGAAAAAATTCAAACATTATTTGTTAAGGTATTCCATTAAATAAATTAGTTTTTACACAAAAATAAAACATTCTCATAAAACCTGGAAATATTCTTTGACCTGTCAACACGTCAACTCTTTTTACCAAAAAAAAACCATCTTAACCCAAAACAAATCCATTTGATCTACCAACACATATTACAATAATTATTAAACGTCAATAGGGTTGGTGGCTAATTAATAATGTCTTTAACTTTAGGATGATCCACTTGGGTTCGAGTTCCACTTCTCATATTTATGGGGTAGATTAATAGGGAAATTTTTGATAGTCATGGTTTCATCTTAGACATGCGTGTAATTAGGAGTATAGTTAGATTAAAAGGCAATTCAAAATAAAAGTATTAAACATTAATGAGTTACCATGTTTAAATAACTAAAGTTGATTTTTATTTTTAAGGTTAGGATTGGTTTGACTATTAATATGAGTGGTCAAGATCAAGATATAACTTTATTTTTTTCTCTTAACTTTTGATAGGTTGTCAATCAGGCCGACTGGGGCCGGATTTGCGGGTTGACAAACTATCAAATCTCTAACTTTAACCTGACCCGTAAAATGTGTGGTTTGTTGTTATGTTTAAATATAAATAAAATGGGTTATGGGTTGTGAGATCAAATAAGTTGACGGGTCGATATATTATCAACGTTGTATAGAATTTAAATATTTTTGTGTTGGCGGGTTGACTTATCAACCCAAAAGGTCAACCCGGCCCGACCCTATAAATCAAGTTGGTGGGTTACCGGGTATAGATTTCACAACTCTAACCCGATTTTTCAGTGGTTTTTAAGTCAATTTTCGGGTAAGGTTGATTATTGCCAATCTTAATATATATCAAACCGAATCCATATGTATTATATAAATAATGTAAAGGACTTTATTTTAACGTTATGCTTAATTTCATAATAACATTTTATTTTTATATAAAACGCTTTTAACTTACTTGATAACCCGATCACCAACCGGGTATTGATCTAGTTATATATGTTTAGTTGGATTTACCTTAAATTTTTAAATCACATCCAAATTAAAACTTGTAAGCATAGATGATAACGACATATAACCTTGTAATTTCGGATCGTAAACTCAATTTTTTGAAATCTTCATGTTATCAACTTATTATAAGGAATACAAGTAATATGAGTTGAAGAATTGAGAAAGAAAAAGAGAATAACTTTATTAATGAGAAAACGATCGAATAAGGTTATTATGTGTTTTGTATCTATAAGCTAAGAGTTAGTGTTTTATTTTAAGTCTAATAAAAAATTGTATATATATACAACTAAAAAAGCTAACTTAATAAAATGAATAACATAAAAGGACACGTGTCGATCAAAAAAAACGTCACGTGTCGATTCAAGAACGTCCCAATCCTGTTTTAGTTTATTAGTAGATATCTCTATCTCTATCTTTATCTTTACTCTTTTTATAAAACAAACTATCCCCTTTCATTTTTAACTTTCTATCTTTAAAATACCTAAAATATCCTTAATTTTTAACACACCAAAACATCCATAAACTATTTTCCAACCCTATCTATCCAAACTACCTTTTTTTTTTTTTTCTATTTTAAATATTTCCACCTAATATACCTATAATACTATTAATGAAACTTATTTACAACATACATCATTTAACCCTTAAAATAACTACACTATTTCCTTTTACGTCAATTACTTTTATATTAAACACCACTCCGTTAGCGACTTACCGCCACTACCACCGCCAAATGGCGCGGGTATTACACTCGTATGACTTAATTTGTACGTACGTGTTCTTTATTTAATCAACATCTAAATTTTTTGTCGAGAAACAACATTGTTTTGATTTTTTTTTTTCTCAATTAATTTAACAATTATTTCTCGTTTCGTTCTTTTAAAGTACAACCATGTATTCTTTAATCAATAATACAAATGATTAAACTTATTTACGTTAGTTTTCTGTAATGTATTCTTAAAAGTATTTTATATTAGTTGTTAATTGCATAACTTTATAAACTTGGGACTTTCACTATATATGCATGTAACAAGCTTCAAAACATGGGTATATATGCATAATTTTAAGGCCACACATATATCGCTTCTTCATCACCATTATATCAGTATTCTTCTGTTCTATTATTGTGTGATCGAAACCTCGATGATCATAAGATATTCTATAGCTAGGAACCATTAATAATTGTTGTTTTATAAACTAATGTTTGTATCTATTACGTTTCGAGTATTATGCTTGATTGATTAATTGATTGTGGCTTTAATAGAGTAGTTTCCAGATTCATTATTTACATCCATTATCATATATTTATTGGAATAAACATGATTTAATTTAAAGAAAAATACTCAACAGATGATCCTGTTGAACATATAAGGATATTAAACATAGTTTCCATTGATTTTGGGTTCCTAAAACAAGGTGATTGAGTAATAATGGTAAGAGTAATTCGGTTGTAACGTGATACACGAATTTAGAGAGGAGAGGCTCACGAATTTATGGTTTTAGATTAACCTAAACTTAAAGTTAATGACTCTCTATTTCTAATGAGAATATTTAAACTTTCAACCATTTTGGTGTTTAATGTGTGCAATGTTTTTCCTCTAAATTACGATCATCTAATGAGAATCTCTATAGAATGGCTTTAAAAGTAAATACGCTCATCATATATTTACTAGATATATGAATTTCAGTTATCGTCAATTATCATATCAGAATGATAAACGATCAGTGACGGTCATACTAACGTGGTACCAACAATATTACTAGCATATTCCATTCTAGAAATAACCAGAATGGGATTTAACAGATCCCAAAGGGGGAAATGATTAATCCTCCTAATAAATTAGCCTAAAAATCCTCCTAACTATTGGATTATGACATGTGGAAAAATCAGAAGGCAAGATTAGGAAAGAGAATTAGTGGATACCACATGTCACCTTCTTAGAATGTTAGAAGGATTTTTAGATTATTTTGTTATGAGGATTAGTCATTTTTATTAAGGAGTTTGATCATATTTCATACGATACAAAAGATACCTCAAATTCTTTTTATGTTATTTCTCTTACATTTATCCATTCGTTTATTTAAACCCACTACAAAAAAAACTTCGCTTCTCTTGATTATAAAAAAAAATGAAAAAAATTATATTTAAAAGTGTGAATCAATTTTAAATGTTATAATATTTTATAAATATGTAAACAAAATGTTAACACTTAAAAGCGTGAACGATTGTCAAATATATTTACACTAAAAGTGTGAAAGTCAATTTATAATATATGATTTCTTCACACCCTCCATGTGTGAAGAAAATAAGTGTTACAATTTAACTTTTACACTCTTAAGTGTAAACAATTGATATATTTTTACACACTTTGAAAATGTGAAAATTTTCTTTTCCACATGTATAAGTGTGTAAATATTGTGATTTTTTAAATTTCTTCTGTTTCGGTCAAAAATTGACAAGGATAATTTTAAAGAGGATCTAGAACGAATAATCAACCGAAGTTTTGTAAGTGGGGTTTGGTGTTCAAGGATCTTCAAATAAAAAGGAAAGTTTTCTTATCAAAAATAAATAAACTAAGAGTTTGTTCTAAAAACGAGTTTGTAAAGATCTTTGAGGTCGAAATACTTTGAGTAAATAAGAAAACGGTTGAAGATGTTATAAAAGTAAAGTAAAACTAGGCAAAAGTAAAGATAATTCTATGTAAATAATAAATAGAATGCAAGTAAAAAGTAACGACACAAGAATTTTGTTGACGAGGAAAAATCCTTGATCCAGTTAAGTGATCTTAGGTAAAAAAACCCCGGGAGGATGCAATCGATCCTACCTATGTTCTTTTATTATAATAAGTGTATGCGAATGATTACAATAATGTGGAATAAAATGGAACGAATAACAATATAATGTTGATGAACTAAAATGTTGTTGTTGAGAGCAGTGTTGTTGTTGAGAAAAAGAGTATGTGTGCTGGTTAAGTGTTCGTCCTTTTTGCAGATCAATCCTTCTTCTATTTATAGAGCTAGACGTTGAACAATATTTCCGAAATATCTGGGATCTTCCTTGAATAACTCTTCTTCGCTGACTTGACCAATATGACCGTTGAGAACTTATTCTTCTCCAAGTAATTCCGTTTTCAATCCCGATTCTTGTGGACGAAGCGGTAGACTAGCCTTTGTAACACGTTTATAATACAATACACGTCTTTGACCTTATTCCTGCAAATAAAATCTAATACACTAAACGTATATTTGTTAGTTAAATCACAGGTCTTGAAGATATCAAGATCCCCAATCATCCGAATAATATCGAGTTTCCAGCAACAATCAATCAATACAGGATCAAGGATCCTCTAATTTCATGCAGTATTATGAATTTATTAAAGAAGGACTTAAATGGTAAAATACGTTCAGGATCCTAGAAGTGAAAATTCTACCCCAAACATCTTCACACTTTGAAATGTAAATAATTTCTATATACTTTTAAATGTAACAAAATTTTTCACACTTTTTAAAGGTATAGAAAAACAAGTGTAAAGAAATGAAATATTTGTTGTAGTGATCAATAGTAAATATCTGTCGGGTCAATTTTTTTTTATTTCAACTTTCACCATACATTTTTTTTAAGTATTGTCAGTCCCAACTATTGCTAGATGGGTGCTGAAGACACCTCTATGTCAATGGTGAGTGAACTTTGCAACACAATCACTTAATCTGGACGTGACCAGTTTAGAGTGATTGTGTACCAGGTAATCTGGAAGGTTACTTATTAAGGTGACAAGTTAAATAAGTGAATACAATGCAATAATGTAAATTACAAGTATTTAAATTGGTGAGACAATATGTATTTTTCAAGTGTATTTTATTTATTGATTGTTAAATAAAATACAAGGTTGTTGCGGAACCAAGATAATACAAGTATGTAAATATCCTAACAACCTATGAAATACAATTGATCTATACTTGGAAATTCTCCTAACAATCGAAACACTTAGAGTTGTGAAATGTTCCTTTTTGCGATTGAGAGAATATTGCACAAGTTCACCAATATTGCAGAATGTAAGTATTTGCAAAGTTGTGAAAATGCTTGTGCAAGGACCTCTATTTATAGTCAAAGTATGAGCATTGGGATCTCAACTTCGACGTATAAATATGGTTAACAGCACACAAAAGTGGTTGATTTTTAATTGTGTTGAATTAGCAAGTGTGTTTTAGTATTTTAATAATTAAGTGTGTTTTAGTATTTTAATAGTTGTAATGTCTTTAACTATTTTAATAATTGTAATGTCTTTAAGTATTTTAATAAAAGATGTCTACTTGGCTATTTAATAACAACGGGAATTTATTCATAATTTAAAAACATTACAAACTTATTAAAGACAAACACACAACAGAAACAATTTCAAAACAATTCAAGAACGGAAATTATTCATTGCTGTTGCCCATATGATCAGATGGTCCAAAGTCATGACTGCAGAAGCAATTTGTTCAACGGCAATTGTAATCTTATCGATCTTCCCTTGCAAGTAAGTAAAGTATTGATACTCAAGCTCATTGCAATACCCGGTTTGTATGTAATAGATTTCTTCTCGACACCATTGTTTCTTCGCATTAAGTTTTCGCATAACAACAAGAAGTTCCTCTCTAATCCATTGGTGGTCGCCGATATCAGCCATGATACTCTCATGCACTTGATCAACAGTCATTTTAGTTGATGAAAAAGACATTTTCGAAATGTTATTAAGTTTGTGTTTTGTGAAACGTTTCAGACAAAGGACCCAGTATTTAAAGAACTACAACACGCTCCTCTAACGTTCAAATTTCACAATATTTACACAATTAGTCCCTTCAATGGAAGAATTCAAATTATTTACACTTTCAGTCCCTCAAACGGCCAAAAATTCAAATATATTTACATTTCCAGTCCCTGAACGACTAGTTGTGTTGTCATTCTATAAATACAAACACATACCTCAATTCAGTTGCATTTTACCATCACAATATTTCTATCATTCTAAAAACTCATTCGTTTTAATCAAATGGCATCCTCATCATCAAAACAAAATGTTCACCGACCTAGCCTGACGGAAGATGAAATGAAGACACGAATCATGGCTGATATCAAAGAAGACACCCTCCTTCAAACTGATCTCTCTAGGGTCATGGAACACCTGAGGGGGAAAAGACGACGATGCGACCAAAAGGTAGAGGCAATACAAGCGTCAGGCCGCAATGTTTCAAAGCACGAAGAACAGTATTCTTCATTTCTACAAGGGGAGATCAACAACTTCAAGAGTGTGGTCGACGATGTTTTTAAGGCCGGTCACACGTTGGGTGACCAGCCGAATCCTTCCACGACAATTGCGGGGAAGGCAAAAGCACGTGGGAAGTCAAATGCCCACAACACAACAAGTGGTGGCTCAACGATTACGCTTACCGTGGCTTAGGAAAGATGTCAATCAGAGATGATGATGACGAGTGAAGTCGTAGACAACGTATTTCGTGTTTTTATTATGTATTGTCTTTTTTAATTATGTGTTTTTTTTAGTGTAAACTGTGTTTTTTTAATAATAATAAAATGTGTTTTTGTTGTATATATATAGAAGTTGAGGGGTAAAAATTTATAAAAAAAAAAAAAACAAAAGTACAAATCACATGGCATGTTGGCCACGTGGCCTTGCCCCAACGTCTCTTTTCATCGGCCAAAACTAGCCGATTGTTGTTGCCAATGCTTGCCGATTGTTCTTGCCGATAAAAGCCGATATATACATGCTATAGCTTTGCCGATTTGCCGATACCTGCCGATGAAACTTGCCGATGAAACTTGCCGCCTACACCCTTGCTCCTAAATATATTCACATGGTGGGATGTAAAAGACAAAGAAAATCTCATAAACAGTATGCACCATTGATCGAGCTAACCAGCTGCAAGCTCCTGTGCCATTGATAGTGATAACCCAGCTATAGCTACAGCTGCGTGGGTGTGGACCATTGGCAGTCTCTCTATCCATATAGTTTCAATTCCATCGGTAAAGAATTGCAGTGACCCTTTCTTCATATATTTAACCACTCCATTCTCTACTATATATACTCTCCACTCTCCAGCTATATATAATACCTTTTATTTTTCTTATTCATCAATCAAAAAACCTTGTTTTCTTAATTTCTTCTTATCTGTCTTCATTTACAGTATTTATCAATCAAATCCAAAAACTAGCTAAAAAGAAAAATGGATGACGAATCAAAAACAAAGCAAGAAAAGGAGGTTACCAAAGAACACTGGGAAGACTACAGGGACGCCTTAGGTGTTTCTTTTACGTGGTCAGGAGTTGCACTAGTAACCCTGGCAGCGGGAACCACCATGAGCAAGCGTATGCCTTGCCTTTCTCATCATGTGTGGTTTGCTATGCTTTTATTCCTCATATTTCATGAAAGGCCTTATGCACCGTGTGATACTAGCTGTTGGATCTATTCTCCAGAATATTATGATGGCTATTTGCATCACGCAGTCCATCATTCATGATTATGATAAAGATAATAATAATGATGATGATAAAAAAGTTCACAAGAATCACTATGAATGGGTTAATGCAATCTCGGGATCAGTTGCCGCAGTTTTGATTATTATCTCCTTCATTGCTTACTACCTCAAGGAAGTCTGTTGTTTCGATGATCTTGGGGATTTGGATAACATAGAAATGATGGACGAAGACTTTTATTATAATTAGTTCCATGCATGCTTTGTATCTTAATTTGCAAAAAAATTATCAATTATTTATGTTTTTCTTAATTTCAAGGCCTGCTTTCTGTTTTCATTTAATTTGCTTCACATAACTAATCAAAGAAAATCAATGTTTCATTGTTTCCTGTACGGGTGTGTGTATGATAATTTAGCATCTACTAATAATATTATATTGGCAACCTGAATTGAAATGCATGCCAGAAAGATGAACAACCCACAGTCCCACACTACTATACTTAACATCCTCCTAAATTAATTAATTATATGAAGTATGTTATTTGGGAAATGGGTGGCCCATAGCGGTTTGATACGAGTATGTTTTAATATTGTTTGATACAAAAACATAATTCATTTAACTTAATAATGTATATCAAAGGGAGTTTTAATTTGGGTCACCAATGGGTAGCTTGATACAAAAACATAATCAAAAAACTAGTTTCAAGATGCAGACAACCTTTTTGGGAATTCGATCAGTAATAATTAATTTATATAAGACTTCCAAATTTCAATTGCATTTGTTTTGCTGCGTATATATGTTTACTCAATTGTCCTATTAACATGTAGAAACATGGATGATGACCTCACATTTTATAACTCATTTTGTTACCGATGAAGTAATAATAAAGAACTAAGACAGAAAATGATTTTTAAATGTAATTAGTGCAATTAATTAACTAATTTGTCACAACATTTTGTTTGTATATCGTTTGTTAACTTTTACATTTCAAATACTTAAGAGTTCACGTTAATAGTATTTTTGTGTGATTGGCCAGTAAAATTATAACCTAACAATTATTTGCAATTTTATGGAATAGATAACTTCCAAGGGAACCCAACCCCAATAATGTATCTGATCATGATATCAAAGATTCTTGTATAGTTGTATGGAAATCTATTTAAAACAAAATTTAAATATTTCATTATAGGTAGTAAAAAATAGAAAGTTACAGATCGATAGAGAAATTCATAAAAAAAAAATAATAATAAAAAAAAATACATATAACATCCCACTTGACCGGATTGGTTAAAAAACTAAATCTATATAATTATTAATTATTAAAACAGTAGGAATCCTAACGATTATAGGGCCTCTAAAAATTTAAAGCTATTTTAGAAAATTACCACATAGGACTAATCTTTTGTGTCATCTCTAAACTTTTTATATACTATTTACTAGATTATTTTTCCATATAATACGCGGGGTAAACATATTAAGCTTTTAAAATAACAAAATTAGTAGTTATAGAAAAAGAAGGTTGAAATTTATTAAAATTATTACTCGAAAAAATGTTTTGTATCGACCTTTTTTTGATGCTTAGTATGATATGTATGTTATATCTTTGTATGATAATGATAATGTAAACTTAAATATAGATAATCATGTTGAAAGGATATTATTTTTTGAAAATGGTTTTTGTTATAGATGTTTTATAAGGTAATTTTGCTCTACCTATGTATAATGACAATGTAAAATGACAGATAGTTTTTTTCTTTTTATTAGAAAGTTAATTTTATTCACAACAGCCCTTGACTACCACCAAATCATGACTAACTATACAATAACAAATTTACAAAAGATTGAATTTACACCAATTTTTATACTATAATAAGCCTACTGCCGTAATTTTTTGAAAAATCTTTTCGATATTAAAATAAAATAATAATAATACGAAAATTGAATTGAAATGTCGTACATATTACTAAAAAATATATTTATCAACATAGAAACAATATTATGTATCTGATTTGAGATCACTTCGAATCTATGTTTTAGCTTTAAAATATCAAAACTTCTTCTTAAATATATATTTATTTATATGTAATTCATTTTTGCTATTTTCTTTCTTCTTTGAAAACATATATATATATATATATATATATATATATATAATCATTTTGTTATGAATAAATATTATATGGAATAGTATCTTTGTATTATGTTAGAGAGATTTGTTTAGTTGGAAAAGACTCCATCTTTGTATCTATATATTGATGAGATTAATAATATAGAACTCTCCATTCTCTCTATATTGTTGTCTTCTTTATTGTTCTATTTCTTTGATTTTACAACACGTTATCAGTACGATGCTCTAATCCTAAAAGTTTTATGGTCGACAAATCTTTTTAATCTCGGTAGTCATGAATCGTCATGCGTCAAGGTATAGTTTTACTATATATCCATTCCGTTTTTGTAAAACAATATTGGTTTATTATTTATAAGTTTTAGATTCTTGAAATATATTCTTTCTGCATACTTGCGTTACTTGGCCGATTAAAGTATGATTTTAAAACGAATTTTCCTTCCGACTAACTTTATCTTTATTGAATATATAGTCAAATCAATTCGTTGGAAACGATTTACTTATCAGCCATCATATGCTACTAATAGTTTTTTAAGCTTATCCATGTTTTCTTTAGTTTTAATATTTACGTTTTATGATATATGATGGTGGATCCATTAGTTTACTGTAAAGTTTAAGGTTTCAATTTTATAAATTATGCGAATTCGAATGTATTTTTATCTATTCGATCTTCTCAGTAAATTTATAACTAAGTATATAACATATGTCAAATCCTAGCATACATATCTTCAAGACGTGGAGACGTTTAAATTTGCTTTGAGATAATCTAAAAGGTAATTGAGATATACACATATTTTAAGTAAAGGTACGAATCCCGGCCCTTGCCAATTCCATTGATCAGGTAAATATTCGTTTCTTGTTTTATCTTGTCTAGATCTGTATATTTGGCCTTTAAATTCGCTTTATGTACGTCGATCTTTATGTATTAGAGCTTAATTTAATTTTATCATGTTGAATATATTAAAACTTGCAAGATACTACCTCGTCATGATTTTACAACACGTATTTGCCTATTTAGACGGTCTAGGTAGTATGTTACTAATCTTAAAATTAAAGTTAATTGATTTTTGATAGAGCCCATAACCTATTTGTAATCAATTAAATGTTATTTTAAACGTATGTTTATTTTACAATTCGTTCGATAACCAGTCTTAAATTCGGTATATCTTTAACTCTTTTTATTCGAGACTAATAAGTTTTTGATTCATTCATGTTATTATATGCGAGAAAAAGAAGAAAAAAATAATTCATTATATGTACGTAGTATATGATTTGTTTTGCATGTATTGTAATTTATTTGATTCTATCTGCGCATGCATGTTTTATGTATATTATGGTATGCATTAGCTTTCTACTGAATTTGCATATGATCATACATGTTATCATCAATCTGGCATCATGAGTTCTAGTGTTCTACATTTGTTGTCTATTTAAAACTTTCATATTTAAAAGTTTTGTAATGTGGATAACCACGTACTTGTGTAAGAGACATTGACGTATAGTGGTACACGTTCCTTCCCAAAGGGTTGAAAATTGGTGTGTAGAAGTTTGGTATCTAATTTTTCTCTTTAGCCAATTTTAACACATATTTAGTAGCACCAGATATATCACCTAAACTTGTTATAATTATATTGGTGAACGAGGTTAACTCACTTATGTACGTACTTGTCACAATTGATTTACACTATCTTAGACAAATTATTATTCTGGAATAAAATAAGGTGCATGATGAGCGTCCATTTTGTGATAAAAACCCCTAAAGAAAGGCTTCATTTCTATGCTTAAATGAGTTATTATTCCGGAACTATTGATACTTAATGAATAATGTGATTATGAAGGTTCCCGAAAGATGCGAGAGAGGGTAAATGACATCAAGTGACTCAAGAAGGAAGCCTATGAAGTTACAAGACACAAGGAAGTGGTTCGGGAGCCAAACGAAGACTCAAGTGCAAGACAGCAGCCACCAGCGGCCGCTGGCCACCTAACCAGTGCCGCTGGTACTCACCAGCGTCCGCTCCCCAGCCAACCAGCGGCCGCTCGTCGATCAACCAGCGACGCTAGCCCAAGAAAGCCCAGGACCAGCACCGCTGGTCGGCCCAGATCTGAAACCGACTTAAACCCCTATTTAAGTCGAACTAACCCTCAAAACCCTAAGAGAGAGCCGATTCAACAGCCCTAGCCGCCCAGGAATAACCCTAGATCGAAATTGCAGATTCCAAGAAGGTTTTGGAGCATCTAAACACCTTCCGATCTTCACTCTTGGTCTAGATCTTTCATCTTTATTTACTCTTGGTTATTGAACTATGTCTTTTATCTTCTCAGACTTTGTTATTCCTTTAATAATACTAGGCTAGTAGGCTGAATACTTGTTTGGATCAATGTGATCATGTAGACGCTAATTGTTTTACTGTGTTTGTTTAGATTCTGTTGGAGTGTGCTTTACTGTTTATCGTAGATTCATGTTTATTAGTAATTCATGTTGCTATTGGTTTTATATCTGAACATATTAGTTTAATTCTAATGCTTGTCTATGATCATGCACTAGGACTAATATGCTAGGACAGAAAACAACTAGTCGGTCTATAACACAAACTTTAGGTCATAATGCTTAAAACAATGAAACTAGCGAGAATTTGTTTTAAAGGGTAGTGTGAATCTAGCAACATCACTACTAACTAGGTAAAGTGAATCTAACGAGAATCTGAACCGTGATTAAGTTTCCAACAGGCTAACAAACCAGTAGGATAGTATTTGGTCGTACCATAAGATCGGAGATGCCAAAAAAATATTTTAATTTAATTACTGTTATTTGCTTTTTCCAAACTATTTTCAGAGTATCCTCTCGCTGCAAAGCGCGTGGTTATATTTTCTTTATTTACTATCAAAAGTATTAGTTTATTAGGAGTTAGTGACAAACCCCCAAACAAACTAGAATTACACGTAATACTAGATTAGGTAACACAACGCGTCCTTGCGAACGATCCTGTAACTTACCACTAGGCTATACTCCATTGAGCGGGTTCTCTGCTTGTTAAAGTGTGTGTGTTAGTTTAGATAGTTACTTGTACAACATAAATTTTAAAGACAAGATTAAAACACCACGTCATCAAGTCTTTTGGCGCCGCTGCCGGGGATGCGACGCATTCTTGGTTTAGTAGTGTAGTTCGACCCTACTTTGTGTTTCGGCACGAAGTAGTTACTTTTCGGTATTTCATTTTAGGTAAAATTAGGTTAAATAGAAAATTAGGTCAAATTAGGTCAAAATTAGGGTTAGCTTAATTAGTTGCATTTTCATTTTTCTTTAAATTTAAAAATCCAAAAATATTTTTTGTTTTTCATTTTTCTAGTTTAAGGAGTTAATATAGTTTTTCATTTTTAGATTTATATTGGTGCGTTGAACTTTTTCTTGAGTTTTGCAGGATATTCAGGCGGTTAATGCGTTTGAGATCCGGAACGGTCATAAGACGTAGCTTGACAAGCCTAAGTAGACTTAGACGAAGGAAGAGACTTTACAGATCCAACTCGACCCCCGTAGGTAAGTTAGAACACCTTTCCAACCTAGAAGACTCATTAGGAACAACCGAAACCATGTCTCAACCAAACTCGCCTAGAGGTGTAATTGACGATTTCAACCGACCTATGATGGAAAGGACAAGAGCCGTAGCACCGACGCCAGGATCGGCTATAGTCTTACCCAACTTAGGAGATTCATTTTCAGTCAAAGGACACCACCTAAGTTAATTCAGGATAACCAGTTCGACGGCCGAGCAAATTCCGACCCTCACAAGCATGTGAGCAAGTTCACTAGTTTATGCATGATGTTCAAGTATGGAGGAAACGTCACCGATGACGATGTGCAACTTAGCTTATTTCTGTCGTCTCTCACTGGATAGGCACGTGCTTGGTTCGATGAGCTCGATGAAGGTACCTTCACCACATCGAATCAACTTCGTGAGGAGTTTGTTTCGCGATTCTTTTCCCCGGATTTAGCTAGGAAAATGCTTCGAGACATCAAAGCTTTCAAGCAAGATGAAGGAGAATCACTAGTTGTTGCATGGAAAAGGCTTAGGGAGCTGATCAGGAACTGTCACGGGAATGGACTTAGCAAGGACGAGATCATGGAAATCTTTTTCTACGGTTTAACGAAGAGTTCCCAAAAGGATTTGGACCTCGTCGGAGGTGGTAACTTTTTGTACAAGACTACTAATGTCGCGTACAAGATCGAGGATATGGTGCAAGCAAGCTTAGCTCGAGATGTGGACGATAAGGATCGAGATAGAAAGCCGAGAAGAACCGTGGCTAGCATTGAGAGCAACCCCGACGATGAGGTAATCCATGAACTTTAAGCTTTATCTAACCGTTTTTCTACTTTTGAAGATAGGTTGAACATTATGGACAAGGACCTCAAGGTGATTGCACACGGGTGCAACAAATGTGGAGAAATGCACTATACTGAAGATTGTGAAGAGGAGACCACCGAGCAAGTCAATTTTGTCCAGAACCAATACCGAGGAGGCTTTCAACGAGGAATATTTCAAAGATATCCCGGTAATTCTAACTATAATGCAAATTATTCTAGGAATAACTTTGGTTCTTTTCAAAATAGTTGGCAAAGGAGTAATGGTCAACCCAAGCAACCAAAGGTGGAAAATGAAGTCAAGGAGGACCCTATTGCCAAGCTTACGAATATGATGGAGAAGTACATGGACATGAATGACAAGAGGCACGACTCCCTTGACAAATATACAAGGTTTTTGGATGAGAAGATTAGTAACCTTGACCACAAAATGGATGCGGTAACAAGAGATCAACAATCCGCGATTCTCGGATTAGAAAAGAAGCTGGAAAAGATGATGGCACTAAATGCAAATAGGGAAAATGGTGTTCTCCCAAGTAATCCGAAGACGAATCCACTTGGGAACCCTAGTGCAAGTCAAAAGTACCAACCCCCGTTCGGACTAAATGAGAATGTGAACGCCGTGTTCACTGAAGGTAATGACTCTACTGTGGTTTCTAATGATTCTTGTGAAAGTTCCAATCAGGTACAGGTGATACGGAAGCAAAATGAAAGCGAAACGGACCAAAAGGAAATCCTGGAATCTGTCAAGAACCCACCAGCGCCGCTAGTAGCCCTACAGGTAACAACCAGCGCCGCTGGGTACACACCAAGCCGTTGGTGACCCTCCAGGTACAAACCAGCGCCGCTGGCGGGCTACCAATGCCGCTGGTAGCCCCCAGGTGAACCATCAACGCCGCTGGTGAGCCTGTTAGTTCAGATTCGCGCAAAGTTTCGACTTCGGACGAAGATTTAGGTACCCAGCTCACATCCAAATGCAAAATGGAGGATGGAGACGATTCGGGCATAAGTGAATAAGTTTAGAATCCCAACACACCGGATGAGGGAAAACAGCAACTGCAAGCAAACGAAGATCCAGGAAATTTTCTTATCCCTTGCACTATTAATAATGAGTATTTTTCGAGTGCATTAGCTGATTTAGGGTCAAGTATTAATGTAATGTCCACTGCTGTTTGTGAAAGACTTAACCTAGGTTTGCTAAAACCCGCCAACATGAGCATTCGGTTAGCCGATCAGACTTACTGACAACCCAAGTGGATTTCCACCAGCGTCGCTGACGGCTCCGTTCTGCACACCAAATCACCAAAAAACCAAAAAAAAAAAAACAGAAAAATCCAAAAATCCAAAATCCAAAAATCAAAAAATACCAAAAAGAAAATAAGATGGAGACGCATCAATGGATCGCCATCAAATGAAGACGACGCAAGTCATTGAAGATTCTACATCTTTCAAGTCACTCCACAACCATCATGCAATTTAAAACCTGGAAAGTTTCGTTAATCCTTTTACTTAATTTTATTTTTACATGTTTTTCCTATTACCCTTAGTTTCTATGTTTAGTAATACGAGGACGTTGTACAATTTAAGTGTGGGGGATGGAATAGGAAAAACCCTTGGTCTAATTGTTTGATTTCAACAAGTTTCTACTACTTATTTCATGCAAATTTAAATTTTTAAGTGTCTGAAAACAATTTTGAGAATATAAGCTTTGCAAGTAGACAAAAGATGACGATAAATAAGCAACATTAGCTTGGTAGGATGAACGGTTAGTTAGAATTGTTAGTTTGACTATAGATTTGTGGTTGTTCATGCTTCCAACTGGATTAGAGCTTAAACTGAAACTGTATGCGATTATGTTTGCCATAGCACATTTAACCAGACTTTAATATGCCTAGCAATTAGAGCTTTCTAGTTATTAGTATAGGTGTATTAACTGGACTTAATATACGTGCTTGTGTAGGAGCTAGTTTGGATGTATGGTTCGCCTTAATTCTTACACTTTTTAATGTGAACTAGTTGCATGGGGAGTAGGAGTATATTATCTTTTAGCTAATGGTAATAGTTTCAAAGATAGACGTGTCACATAGTCACATAAATAAGGAAATAAAGTGAGTGAAGGAGTGACTATCGGGGATAGGAGTCATCAGGGGTCTCTGATAAATGTCTATTGTATGAATAATGTAGTAAATCTTAAGAAATGTAATCAGTAGATTAAATAAAACTTCAAAGAACTTATAACGGCGCTGGCATGGTGGCCAGCAGCGCTGGTGGCTGTTGTTCTTGTTCTTGCGTCTTCGTTTGGCTCCCGAATCACTTCGTTGTGTCTTGTAACTTCATAGGCTTCCTTCTTGAGTCAGTTGATGTCATTTACCCTCTCTCGCATCTTGCGTGAACCTGCATAAACACATCATTCATTAAGTACCAATAGTTCCAGAATAATAACTCATTTAAGCATAGAAATGAAGCCTTTTTAGGGGTTTTTATCACAAAATGGACGCTCATCACAGTGCCGCTGGCCCACTACAGCCCAGAACCAGCGCCGCTGGTCTAGGTCAGCCAACTAGGGTTTTCATCCGAAAACCTATAAATACCCCATAAACCCTAAGATTCGTAGCACACTTCTTCCAGCCGACTTTGGGGGCCGTTCTAGGGTATCTAAACCCTCGAAACACCTCCATATCATCCGGGAGATCAAGCATCAATCATTCAAACAACAATTCAATATTCATATCTCAATTTAATTTGAAGGAGTATTTGGTCAAGATAATAATAAGAGGATTGTGGGTGTTGAATAAGGAGCGACCAAGAAGGATACGGACCGCGCAACTTTGCCCTATTATTACTTTGATCTTTCTTTACTCTTTTTTGATACTTTATTGCAAGACTTGTTTTATTTTACAATTGTTCTTATGGATTTATTTATATTAATAATTGTTAGGTTTATTTGTCTTGTCATGAGTAGCAAAGTAGTTTTGCATCTGTTTGGATAATGTGATCATGCCATGATAGTTTTTATATTTGATTGTTGAACCGTTTCTATGCTTGTCGCAAATCCATGGTTATTGAGTCAGACTAATGTTATTAGTTTTCATATACAAACCTGTTTTATTGACTTGGTTAGGTCGACCTGGCGCTAAGGCCTTAGGTTCATTTAATTTGGTTTGCGAAACATTAATCGGTCTAAAGTTAATGTGGTCTCTTGACTTGTAACCGAGCAGGGGATGGTTAATTAATAATTTGGCTTAACTGAACATGTGTTTTATTAGGTTAATCTAGTTGATCTGGCGAACGAAAACCGGATTAAGTCATAGTTACAAAACTCAGGTCTTAATGCATAGCAGTGAATCTAACGAGAATCTGTTTATAGGGTAGTGTGAGTTTAACGACAGCACTATTAAATAGTTTGGTGAATCTAACGAGAATCCTTACGTGAGAAGAGTTGTTCGACATATCTAAACTGTTTTCTAAATGATCATGGCATGTGAACTGTTCCAAGTAGATGCAATGTTTTAATTATTATCATTTTGCTAAATCAATCATTTAATGTTTTTATTATTTTAGTTTTATTTAATTCATGACAAACCCCCAAAATCCTAGAATTACACCTAGCTTAGTTCTTAGACATAGTCCATGCGAACGATCCTGGTCTTACCTATTTACTATACTATGAACGAACGGTCCACTGCCCGTGAGTGAGTGTAGTAGAGAAGTTAACCTTGCATTGCAACGGACAATAATATACCAATAAGCACTTGTCTTTTTCCAGCATCTTCAAACAAATCCGTCGCAACAAACCATAATTCACCGGCTTCCTCAACCAGTCCATCATCTACCATGCGGTTAAGCACACTAAAAGCCGCCTTAATGCTAAATCTATCATCATCGTCATCAACTTGATTATTATTGACTTTGTTATGATGATCAAATAACTCTAGAATACGTTGTTGAACAATGTTTTGCTAAGTTATAAGTTGTTTAAATAACAAAATCAAATCATCATCAGTGAATTGATCAGCCTTATTTTCGTCGGTCAAGGGTGGTTGTCTAGCCGCCTCCAACTCAGCCTTGGCCTTAATATAAAGCTGAACATTAGCAAGGGCAGATCTCAAGGCTACGTTATTCGGATCAACTTCTAGACCTTTGTTAAAGGCTGCAGCAGCCTCGTCGTACTGTTTCAAGGCGGAATGAGCATTACCGAGACATCTATAGCCCACGTACCAGTCAGGTTTCAGTTCAACAGTTTTTTTAGCGTCTGTTAAGGCGTTGGAATATTGTTGTAGTTGAAAGTAACTCCAGGAGCGGTTCTGATGGCTGGTTTCGCTTGGTGCGTGATTGATGGCCTCGGTGTAGTGGCGGACAGCATCGGTGTAGTTCCCGGCCTGGTACGCTATGTTTCCTTTCAATAAAGCCTTGTGTGCTAAGTTTCTAGCAGCTTCGCAGGCCATGGCAGCTGGCTTATTGATATCGGCTGGGGGCGATAGATGCATGGCCGGTTTAATTAGATAGGTGATGATTTAATGTTTGATTAACTAAATTAAATTAGGGTTTTGATAAACTTTAGTATATATATATATAAAGAGAGTTTCGATAATATATTGAAAAATTGCATATATATTATTTTATATAAAGATATTTTTAATTTATTAGTTTTATTAAATTAGATTTTTTTTAGTTAGATGTAGATTTAATTAATTTTCTTATTAGACATTAAAATCTAATACTTAACTTATAGATATAAAACACATTTTAACTTTATTTGACTGATGGTTTTTCATTAATAAAATTGCATATTTTTCTTTCTCAATTCTTCTCCTATTACTTATATTACTTATAATAAGTTATATGAAGACTTCAAAAATTTGAGTGTACGATCCGAAATCACAAGGCTATCATTCACTATATTTGCAAGTTCCGATTTTGATGTGATTGTAAAATTTAAGGTAAATCCAAAACTCTAACTAAACATATATTATATTTATCATTACTGTTTATTATAAGGGTAAATTACACAAATTATACATGAGGTTTGTTCGAAACTACACTAGTCATATCTACAAATTAAAAATTACGCGAGGCATACCCATCATTGTTAAAAACTTACACTGACCATATCTATCGCTGATGGCCTTCTATTTGACCGTTAAGTTAAGTCACGTGTCATGCATGTGAGGTATCAAAATTATAATTTCTTGTAAACTTCAGGTATCATCCATGTAATTTACCCTAATAAAAATTTTTATGTATATATCATTAGTTAAAGTGGGTAGATAATTTTTAAAAGCCTATTTCAAAATAAAAAATAAAACATTTTTGAAAGAATGTCATCAAACGATACAGGTTTAGGCTTAAAATTTCAAGGTCGGACTAACGACTAACCTTGGAACTTAAAATCTAAAATGCTACATATTGCTAATATGAGGTGATATTATATTCTAAAACCGTCACGAGTCTTCGACTTTGTTTTATCCCTCCAATCTGAAGGGGATGTCATCAAATCATACGAAAAAATTATATTGTTTTTCTAATTATCATTTTGTTGGATGCATCATTTTGATGAATATGAATCCAAGGATGGATGCACAAAACAAAAAACATGATTTTCTCGATTTTGAGAGACCAATGTGTTGTTAAACACTTAAATAATGATAATTAGTTATGCACTATGTTATTTTTATGGAATTTTAATGCATCAAAATGTAGTTTTTAAGTGTTTTCACCGTGTTCTTATTTGATTGTCCATATATATATATATATATATATATGTATATAGGGTGACAATCAAATGAGAACCAACTTAAAATGAGAACACTTAAAAACTACATTTTGATGCATTAAAAGTCCATAAAACTGACATAGTGCATAACTAATTATCATTATTAAAGTGTTTAACAACACATGGATCTGTCAAAATCGAAAAAAATCACGTTTTTTGTTGGATGCATCATTTTGATAATATGCATCCAAGATGGATGCATAAAACAAAAAACTTGATTTTTTCGATTTTGAAGGATCAATGTGTTGTTAAACACTTAAATAATGATAGTTAGTTATGTACTATGTTAGTTTTATGGACTTTTAATGCATCAAAATGATGTTTTTAAGTGTTCTCACCGTTCTTATTTTAAAAGTGTTCTTACCGGAGTGTAATATATATATATATATATATCTACCAATATATATATATAACAAGGTGATAAATTCATTCCTAAACAAACAAGAACCTTTGGATGGATTTCATTTTTGATTTAGAGCCATTAGATCGAATTTAATTATTTTATCTTTCTTAAATGACAATATTAATACTTATAATTTTATGATTATACAAAAAATACCCCTTTAAATTTAATTTACACTTTTTGATTTTCCATCACAAATTTACACTTTTTACCCAATAATTTTAATCAAGAAATCAAAAATAATAGTTAACACACATATATATACCCCTTTAAATTTAATTTACACTTTTAAATTTTCCATCACAAATTTATACTTTTTACCCAATAATTTTGATCAAGAAATCAAAAATAGTAGCTAATATTTATATATCTAATAGAATAATTGTTAATATTATTTTTTTAATATATTATTATATTATATATAATTAATGTCATTTTAAATTTTTATAATATCATAAGTTGACAAATTTTAACTAGGTAAGAATTAAACCACTAGAAAACATAAAGTTACATTAGTCGTCGATTAAATTCCTCTTTACAGTGACCAGACACTTTTGTAACAAACCTTAGTCATTATTTCTCATATATATTTATGTGTTATTTAACCACACTTTTGAAAAAGGGATACATCATCTATCAGAGGTCTCACTAAGTAAAATTTTCGTTTTTTTCGGATAACTTCTATTCATCCGGATATGTCTGCATTGTCACTGCACTTGTATTTTAACGTTTTGCTCGAATAGTTTTGTTATACACTAAAATTTCTAAGCAATTTAATTGTCAATCTATATATTCCAAAAAAATAATAGTCAGCATATTTTAATTGAAATATTTTAGATATGTTTCATTTAAATATATAGATCAACTTTCTATAGATAAAAATAGTAAGCTACTCCCTTCGTCCCATCAAAAGTGTCCACTTTTGAATTTTTAACGTCTTTGTCTCGCAACTTTGACCTTAAATATTTTTATTTATAATGTATAATATTTGATGAAAGTTATATGAGTTGATAGAGGTTTCGATATGTTTTCATTGAGTATAACTTATCAAATATTATATAATGCAATAAAAAATTATTTATAGTCAAAATACACAAGAAAGACTTTGACAAAATAAAAGTGGACACTTTTAATGGAATAGAGGGAGTATATTTTAAACCATAAAAAGGTAAAATTGAATATTAATAATGTTGTAACACCATGTATATACAATATTATATTATACATACATACATATATATATATATAATGTCTGGTTTAGTCAAATTATCAACGGTAGTATTTAGAAGGCCGAGTTTAGCTTAGGTGAGTGACAACTTTGAGAACATCAACTTTTAACATTGATCTGCAATTTTGGAGCATGTGGTGACATAGAAGTTGCACTCTATTAAACAAAATAAAATAAATTATCGAAATTAATGATATATAATTTAGCTTGTAAATATGCGTGACTATTGTGATTAATATTAGGGGTGTTCATTAAACGGATTTACCCGATAAACCAACCGACCCAAATGTATTTGGGTTAATTGGTTTTGGGTTATTTGGATCGGGTAAGTGGATCCAACCGAATTAAACATGTGGTTTATGGATTGGGTTTGGGTTTCAATAGGAGAGATTGGGCCCCGCCCGAAACCCGAATAGTTATATCAATATATAGAGGTTGGGTATTGTAAAACAAGTATTAAAGTAAAACAAATAGGACAAGATCTTGACCCTTAGATTATGGTTAAAATGATGCACGAAGATTCACAAAGCTATTGGTGTATGATGATTTTCATGATGCACGGTGATTTTCAATGAAGTGAAACCTATTGTTTTATTTGTTTTACTTTAATACTTGTTTTATTTTACCTAAAATATTGACGGTTTCCTTGGAATGTGACTTTTATTTACTGTATGCTTGTTTTTATTTATATATATTGAACAAGTGACTTTCTGTTTAAGATTTTGGATTTGTGGACCCCGACTTTATTTACCCGAAAACTTAATTGGGTGGATTGGATTAGTTTAGTATTAATTTGGATTGGGTATTGGGTGTATTATAAAATATCATAAAACCGATTTAAGTGATCCAATTAACTTCTTTAAACCAAAACCCAACCATTTGAACACCCCTAATTAATATTATAAAAGAACTTGAAAAAAAATATAACGTTTTTATATACAACTATATCATCAATGTACCGTACATTCACCCAAACAAAAAAAAACAATTTTCCAACTTGTTTTTTTTTTTTTTTCCTATTCTATTAAAAATCAAAACAACTTAAAAATTTTGCTCTACCAATAGAGAGGTTTATCTCAAGACTATTGTTTCCAACCAAGTGATGTACTTTTAAAGAAGAGACTTATGACAACAAAGTCAACGTTTGTATGTATTCTTTATTTATTAATATTTTGTAAGAACAAAATTACAAATATACCCTTAAAAAACTTTACATTGTACAAAAATTGGAGTCGGACTCCATCCATGGTTATATTTCATAAACTTTGCAAAGTTATTATACAATAAAATCTAAACTCAATACTAATGCGTTGTCTATGATGGATTCTAACTCGGCAATTCAATATAATTAGGATATATTATTTTTCTTTATTTCGATTGATAAAGATCACAATTTCATTTTTTTTTTTTGTGGAAGGGGGAAGGGAGGAGGGGGAGGGGGTCGAACTCGGAAAAGGAAATGTAATGGATCTACTGGAAGACAATTGTCAGGTTAAAAAGTGGGTGGTTTAGGTTTTGGTAGTCTAGATACTCTTAACTTAGCATTGATATGTACAAATTGATATATGACATGTGGTTCAAAATCTGTATTACGTTAGGTTTAAAATCATCAATGTGATTCATGGTTCTGAGAGTCTGCGTTCCTGTGTAAACAAATGGTAATAATATATGGGCAAATATATGTTCCTCATTCTCTGAGGCACATTCGATTGCTAGCCCCCTTAAGATGTTATTAAAAAACAGTTGGGGGTGAAAATAAGACGAGATTCACCAAATTGGAGTGGGACTCCATCCAAGGTTTTAATTCAAAAAATTTTCAAAGTTATTATAGAATAAAATCTAAACTCAATACTAATGCGTTGTTTATGATATATTCTAACTCGGTAATCAAAGTATTTAGGATATATTATTTTTCTCTCTTTCGATTGATAAAGATCACAACTTCATTTTTTTGTGGAAGGGGTAAGGGAGGAAGGGGGGTCGAACTCGGAAAAGGTAATGGATCTACTAGAAGGCAATTGTCGGGTAAAAAAGTGGGTGGTTTAAGTTTTAGTGGTCTGGACACTCTTAATTTAGCATTGATATGTACAAATGAATATGACATGTGGTTTAAAATCTGAATTACGTGAGGTTTAAAATCATCAATGTGATTCAAGGTTCTGAGTCTGCTTTCCCGTGTAAACAAATGGTAATAATATATGGAAAAATATATGTTCCTCATTCTCTGAGGCACACCCGATTGCTAGCCCCCTTAGAATGTTATTAAAAAACAGTTGGGAGTGAAAATAAAACAAGATTTTGGAATGTTCATTGGCTTGATAGTGACAATATTGCAACTCGGTTTAGAAGATTGTATGTCTTTGCACCATCTAAAGAATGTGTCATGTGTGATATTTTTTATGATTTGAATGACATTGAGATATTTGTGATGACATGGATAAGCAATAACTTTTGGCATTGAATAACTTTTTTTAATCAGTAAAACTTAATGAGCAACCCAATAAGTGTTTGTGAAATTGTCAAGGTAAAAAAAACAAATGTTAAATAAAGTGAAATTGAATATTTTAATTTGTTAACTATTAATTAAGAAAATAGTATTTTAGATATATATATAAGTATAAAAATATATTTACCCGCGTATTACGCGGGACAATAATCTAGTATATATATATATATAACAATTAGTAGTAATAATATATAGTACGAGTAATAATTAAAATGTTTCTATTCAAATATGCAGAAATCCATATCCTCGTCACGTACTCTTTTCCTTAATTGTGCTCTTCGCAATATTGAAAAAAAAAAAAAAGCCCATGTAATGCTACCTTCTTTCCTTTCCTGGTGCACCACCAGCATTATATATAATGTTGCAACAAGCTATTTTGGAACCATGTTAAATGTGACCGTCACTGATCGTTTATCATTTGTGATATGATAATTGACGATAACTAAAATCTCTATGTCTAGTAAATATACGATGGGTGTATAACGCACATACTAAACACCAGGGTCTAAAGTGTAAATGTTCTCTCTATAAATAGAGAGCCATTTACAAGAATTTCTACCCTAATTTCTTCTACCTTATTTCGTGTGTGTGTGCTCTCTCCTCTCTAATCCCATTATCAATAAATCATCTCGTTTTGAGAACCCGACAATCAAATGGCAAATATTCTTGCTTTTACAGGGTCCTCTGAATCGTCAGGTATTCTATTATTATCATGTTTTCATCATATATACAATACAAATTATATTAATTCTAATAAGCTAGTCTTCCTTTATCATTGGGCATACTTATATATAAACACTTGTCTTTTTCGGGCATCTTCAAACAAATCCAACGCAACACACCATAACGGACCGCCTTCCACAATCAATCCATCATCTACCATGCGGTGAAGCACGTACACTAAGAGCTATCCTGATACTAAAACAACAATTGTTGTTATTATTAAGGGATCGACTGATCATGATCTAACAATAAGTCTAGAATACGTACGTAGTTGAATAGCGCGCGTTTTGTTGAGTTCTAATTAGTGGTTCATTCGTTGTAGCATCATTACTAATAATTAAGATCGTCCTTGTCCTTCTTCGTGTTAAGAAGAAGATCGATCAGCCGGCAGAGGAGTGGCGTTCGGGTCATCAGCATCAGCTTCTTCGTTGCCGGTGAGTCCAGCAGCCTGGGCCTTAATCAAAGCCAGTGCAGATTCCAAGACTTCGATATTGGGATCAGCTTCTAGCTAGACCTTTATTATATGCAGCAACAGCTAGCATTGTGATATTGGTTCAAGGCGGAGTGAGCAGCACCAAGATATGTACAGGCCTTGGGTTCGTTAGGCATCAGATCAACAGCCATTTTAGCGTCTGTTAAGGCATCAGAATATTTTTGTAGGCCGGTGATAGTACGTAACTCAAGGAACGGTTCACGTAATGGTTGGGTGTAATACTAATATGGTGCGTAACTGATGGCCTCCGTGTAGTACCCGATGGCATCCCGGTAGTTTCCCGCCGAGTACGCTACATACCCTCTGGCTGACGGTTCGTAATCCATCGACCGACTTATTGTTTGTTATATCCATTGGTGATAGATAGATAGCTAGATGGTTTAGATGATGTCGATTTTATGAAAAGACAAATTAATTAGCGATATCAATTTAGTAATGATTATATGAATAGATATCCGATATTGCTTTTTATTAAGAGCTTCCCTAATTTTAACGTAACTTTCCTTGTAGAAAACAAAAATCCTCTATCTATTTGGAAGCTATATCATTAAATTAAATACATAAGATTATTATTTACTATTTTATTATGCTATACTAGTTCTAACTAGATTTTAGAGCCGTGTCCAACACTGGACACGGGTTTACGGTATTATCAATATTATATAAAAGCTTATAATTTGAAGATATACGGTTCCAAGTGTCATACGTTGCAAGTTCTAGTATAATAATCACAGGTTTGTCACTATCATTATTAACCGAGACATATTGATGGAATTATTTGCCGTAGTTATTCCATAAGGCACGTGATATAATAATTTCTCTGTTATAAATTTTTTTTGAAACCAGTTGTACTCATAATGTGATATTATTATGAAAAATAATTAATAATTTTAATATAAATTAACATACTTAATGATAATGTGATCCTCTACTTGACATTTAAGTATACGTATTTGATAATGATGCGGGCCCTTAACATGAATAGGTTTATTCTCAATCACCTCTCCTATTATAATTATTGATGACTAAAAGTAGATATAATTTAAGTATTCATGGCTAAAGAGTGTAAACTATCTCTAAAAAACAATTAATAAGCCGGAGTCAATTTGATGAAATTGAGCGATTTGATTGGTTAATAAGTCATTAGGTTTTGAAATAGCTTTTTGTAGACAATATTTCATATGTTGAAATTGTTTTAATGTAAATTTTAAAAAATTCTCTCAAGTTGATGGTTAAAAATAAATATAAATCAAGTATTCAGGCTAAAAAGTATAAATTATTAATGGAAAACAAAAAAGTGTAAATTAATGAATACCAATATAATAATGTATTTGGATAATGATTATTAGGATTTTTAATTTATAGTTAATCTAAATGATGACATAAGCGAAAATCAATTCGATAAAATTGAGCGATTTGATTGGTTAATAAGTCATTAGTTCGACTATTTTATAGTATATATTAAGATACCCCTACGATGTACGGTAGTTATATAAATTGTATCAAAAAGAAATTCGAATATGTCTCATACATCATTCACTGGTATGAAATAAATTATGGTTAAAGTAAACCGCTGATCTAAACTAAATTATAATAAAAATGGTAATGATAAATATAATATATGTTTAGAGTCTATATTTACCTTAGATTTTTAGAATCACATCAAAAACGGAACTTGTAAGCATAGTGGATGACGGCAAATAGCCTTGTGATTTCAAATCGTAAACTCAAAATTTTTAAGTTTTCATGTTAGTAACTTATTATAAGTAATATAAATAATAAGAGTTGAATAATTGAGGGAAAATGACAGTTTATTAATGGGAAAATGATAAATCAAATAAGGTTATTATGTCTTTTGTATTATTAATAAGCCAAGAGTTATAGTTGAATTATAATTCTAATAAGGAAATTGAATGTGTTATTAATAAGTCAAAAGTTAGAGTTTAGTTATAAGTCTAATAATGAATTTGAATCTATTTATAATTATAAAAGCTAATTTAATAAAATTAATTAATTAAAAGGACACGTGTCGATAAAGGATTACGCCACATGTCGTTTTAAGAATATGTCAATCATATTTTAGTTTATTGGTAGATATGTTACGTGAGTTTGGATATGATGTATTTTAGAGATATTAGTTTTATTAGGATTTTTAATTATATTATTTAATTAATATTATTAATGACATAAGCAAAGATTAATTTGAGCAAATAAAAGCTTATGATAAGTTAGTAACTAGATTTTAGACCCGTGTCCAACACTGGACACAAGACTTATGATATTATCAATATTAGATTTCCATACATTTAAGTCATAAAAGCTTACAATTTTGAAGATATACGGTTCCAAGTAATATATTTTGCAAGTTGTAATACAATAATCGCATGTCATCACTGTCATTATTAGCTGAGACATATTGATGAAATTATGTGCCCTAGTCATTCTACAAGGCACATGCTACAATAATTTCTTTATTACGGAATTGTTTGAAACCAGTTTGTACTCATAATGAGATTATTAAGAAAATTATGAATTAAAATATAAACATATTTCTGATCCTAGTGTACTTGACATTCAAGTATATGTGTTTGATCATGATGCGGGCCTATAACACGCACAAGTTTATTCTCAATCACATGTCTTATGATAATTAGATAACAATTAGGTTGTTGTCATATTCTTTGATAACAATTAAGACTATTGACTTGAATGACAATTGTAACTTTAAATATTAATACGCAAAACTAATATATAGAGAGAGAAATTTTTTATTTTTTTTTTGAAGGATATAATGAATCTTGATTAGAGTTCATATTAATGTGGATTTAGTATTCAAGTAACCCTCTTGTTAATCGTAATTTGTTTTGTAATCGTCTCATATTTTGTGAATCCTATTAGGATAAGGATGTTGTATATCATTATCTGTTATTGTGTTTGGAATAGGTATCTAGAGTTCATACTGTGTTTATATTAAGTATTAAACTAAATACTAAAATTTATGATTAAAAAAAAATCTAATTTAATATATTATTGTATTAGACGACATTATCAATATTGTATTGGGATATCAATGTATGACATTTATACTTTATAGACAATAATTTATAATATTTTTTTATACGTTAATATTTATTTTTAGTCATGTAGTCGACATTGATATTTATATGCGTAAATCTATATTTATATATATAAACAAAAGTCAAGAAAAGTCAAAACTGAAAATTTGAGAAAATCGAGAAATGTGATTACGTGGATTAAAAATAAATATAAGTTAAGTTTTCAGGGCTAAAAAGTGTAAATTATTGATGGAAAACCAAAAAGTGTAAATTATTGATGGAAAACCAAAAAGTGTAAATTAATGAGATTTTTTCTACATATATTAATATAATAATATATTTGGATAATGACAATTAAGATTTTTAATTTATAAGTAAATTAGATGATGACATCATCAAAAGTCAAATTGATAAAATCAAACAATGTGATTGGTTAATAAGTCATTAGTTCAACTGTTTTATAGTATATATTAAGATCAAGATTAAGATTAATTATTTGAAATTAGTTTTCAACCAGCAATTAACACGTCTTGATTAGGTGTCATCGTTCTCACATATGAATTATAAACTTATCCTTGTTCAGTTAATTGTCAACCACATTAAGCTTATGTTTGGTAAGTGTTATCATTCTCACATATGAATCTAAAAATATAGTTTTACTATTTGTGTTTGGCAAATTTTAAACCTATGACATGCTACTTTCATCTATAAACCCATATGGTCATATGTTAACTATACCATTGAAGTTTCACCCCAATAGTTACAAATAAAAATGCTTGATGTCAAAATTGGAGAAAAACTTTTTTAAAAAAAAAGAGACAAAACATAAGAACTGCTACGAGACAAAGAGAATACTAAATTAATATAACAGACTACAAAATTCAACTTCAAAATTATAATTATATATGATATAACTTTCATATATTTATTATGTGTATGTTTTTTTTTTTTTATCCCATAATGGAATTTTTTATTCTTTTGATATTTTCAAAAAATAAGTCTCGCAAGTTTACATCCTTTAAATATTAGTAATTAAAATTAACTATAACTTTTTTATTATTATTATAACTCAAAACAACTAGTTAAAAGTATTGTATCTACTTTTACATTACACATGCATAAACAAGTGCAAATTTGAGAATTAGTTCATGTAATGCCATGAAATTTATGTATACGTTTACAAACCATACATATCGAGAGATATTATCTTTGTTTAATATAACTAAAAATCCGTGATTCTTTTTTAATTTGTATTCATTTCAATTTTTATACAAAAAGAGCAACCATTCGATCATGATATACATACATAATCGACCCGTGACTGGTATATAAAATGTTTTTTGTGATTCGAAGCTCCTAATAATTTTTTTAATAGTAAAAACTTGTCGTTCTAAATGTCAAAGATAACCAAGATAAATTTAAAAGTTCACAAAACTACCCACACAAGACATGGTGGAATGACCGATTCTCAAAATGGAATTCAAAAACACATCATGGTTATCTAAAAATTCAACTGGGGCACAAATTGATGAATGGATAAATAACATGTTGCTTGATATACTTTGAGTTATGACCAAAAATTGCAAGTGTATGTATTGTCCTATTTTGATATGTGAAGTGAAAAATTACCAACATAAATTACAACTGGAAAGAAAGATCAAGCAGTCACTGCTTCTTCTTTGCCGGCAGCAAGCTGGTTCTGGATGTGTTTTGGCACCTCTTCGAATTTCGCAAGTTGCATGGTGTATGATGCCCGTCCTTTCGTCATTCCCCTTAGTGTACTCACGTATTGGAACATTTCTGCTAGTGGCACTAGAGAATCCACCACCTGCAGCACAACAAACCACACAAAATTTCATTAATATACTGAAAACTGAGTCCAGTATTTGATTATAAACTTCTAACATCAACCCCACAAACGTTGGTTCTGGACCTTGTGAAGTAGAATGTGACTAGAAAATATACTCCCTCCATTTATCACTAGTGACCTTGTGAAGTAGGGGACGCATTATAGGAAGGTTGGGTACATGTAAATAGTCAAGACAGGTCATTCTTAATGTGGGCAACCACAAGTTGATTCAGGTAAGGTTGACGTGCCAACATTTGTTATCTTTTCTTTAAAATTACAGAATGTATCATATATTATCATAAAACAAAATTAATATGTAACTCGAGGTTGAAAACAGTTTTAACACTTTGGTCCTCTCTGAATTTATGTGAACTGCTTGATCCGTTTCACTTATAGGTGAGATTTACGTTTGACGCGATTTATCTAATAAATAACCAAAATTTGACCCCTTTGGTTGAAACAACCATCTCTATTGTGAAGTAACGCAAATGTCCTACCTGTCTATACAGACTCTGGCTACAGTGTGATTCACACTTACATTTATTGGTTTTGTATTTTGCGTTTTGCCTTTTCTCTCTAAATGCAAGTAGTCCAGCATTGAGTTTATTAATTTGTTTTTAGATCATTCAACTTAAATAGCAAGCTTCATGTGACAGAAATGAGTTAACATACCTTGAGACCACCAGGCTTGTCACCAAAACTATTAATCTGTCCTCTTCTGGAATTAAGATCACCAATAACATCTCCCAAATGCTCTTCAGGTGTCACAACTTCGACTCTCATAACGGGTTCTAAAATCTTGGGAGCAGCCTTCCTAACTCCTTCACGGAAAGCTCCTCTAGCTGCAAGCTGGAACGCTAGCACACTAGAATCGACATCGTGGTAGGACCCATCGGTTAACACAGCACGAACATCAACAACAGGGAACCCCGCAAGCACCCCATTAGACATCGACTCTTCTAGACCTTTCATTACACCTGGGATGTATTCTCTTGGGACTGCTCCTCCTTTGATCTCACTCTTAAACTCGTATCCACTACCTGGGTCTAATGGCTCGAACCGAACAGTTATATCTGCAAACTGACCTTGTCCACCTGACTGTTTTTTGTGAACATATTTCACTTCTGCCACACGTGAAATACTTTCACGGTAATTTACTTGTGGTGCACCTACATTCGCTTCCACCTGACAATTTGCAAACAATAAAGCGTTATGGGTGTTTAAAACAAATTCCAACAAATAAAGGGGTATGTGTTTTATAACAGATAAAGGGCAGATATTTGAATGTCTGGATAAACATATCCTGCTTCTATCAATCTATATGTTTAGTGGTTAAATACTCAGTTTCATAACTAGCTGCAGTAAAGCTGTTTATCTTAAGTAAATACAAATTTACGAATTTACCCAGTCAGTTAAACAGCATTCCAGATACTTCTACTTTAATTCACAAACCATCTCTGTTTCTCTTGAAAAACGTCATTTTTTGGTAATTTTATCTATTAATCTCTTACAAAATCAGAACTGTCAAAAAGCAAAATCTTATTAACTGATATTATATCATCCAACTGTATTTTCTAGAGCTTGTTTTATTACTAATTGATAGCACAATTCTGGTTTATTCAATATTAAAGAATCATATTCGTAACCAAATCTCAAAATTAGCCAAAATAGCATCCATACTACATAATTATCTTAATTATAAGTTAGTAAGTTACGTGGGCAAAATAGCAGATTAGATAGGTAACTACCATGAGGAAATCAAATGATACCAACACTTTCTAAGAAAACAAACCTTAAATTCCCTCTTGAGCCTATCAACAATAATCTCGAGATGCAATTCTCCCATCCCTTCAATGACCGTTTGGTTAATTTCTTCATCTCGTGAGAAGTGGAAAGAAGGATCTTCTCGTGCAAGCTTGATTAGTCCATTGGCCATCTTATCAATATCTGCCTTGGTTTTTGGTTCAATAGCAACTTTAATGACAGGATCAGGAAAATCCATTCTTTCAAGAACAATTGGCTTTTCGGGATCACATAAGGTTTCACCAGTAATGGTATCTTTTAACCCTGCAAGAGCCACAATATCACCTGTTAACGCCACCGTGACATCTTGTCTGTCATTCGCATGCATTTCAAGTAATCTCCCAATTCTCTCTTTCTTTCCCTTGTTTGAATTAATTACATAAGACCCAGCGGCAAGTTTCCCTGCATATATCCTCACGAATGTAAGTGATCCAACAAACGGGTCATTCATGATCTTAAAAGCCAACCCTGCAAAAGGTTCATCATCACTTGCAAGCCGTGATATTTCAATTTCTGGGTCATCTGGGTCGGTACCGATCATAGGTGGCACGTCAAGTGGAGATGGTAAATAGTCAACAACAGCATCCAACAATGGTTGAACGCCTTTGTTTTTAAAAGCTGACCCACATAAAACCGGCACAAAACTACCTCCTAAGGCACCTTTTCTAATTAACTTCTTAACTGTCTCTTCATCGGGCTCAACTCCTTCAAGATACCCTTCCATAACCTCATCATCTAATTCAACAATCATCTCCAGCATTGTTGCTCGGTATTCTTCAGATAATTCTTGAAGATCGGAAGGAATATCTTCATATGAAAACTTAGCACCCAACTCTTCCCCACCCCAAACTATGGCTTTCATTCTGACAAGATCCACAACCCCTTTAAAAGTATCTTCCGCCCCAATTGGGAGTTGAAGCACAAGCGGTTTAGCACCCAAATTCGTAATGATCATATCACGTGTTCTAAAAAAGTTAGCCCCAAGCCGGTCCATTTTGTTCACAAAACAAATCCTTGGCACCCCGTACTTATCAGCTTGTCTCCACACCGTCTCAGATTGTGGTTCAACACCAGCCACACTGTCAAACAAACATATTGCACCATCAAGAACCCGAAGAGCACGTTCCACCTCAAGTGTGAAGTCAACGTGACCAGGTGTATCAATGATGTTGATACGATGTTTGTTCCAGAATGTGGTTGTTGCAGCAGAAGTTATAGTTATTCCCCTTTCTTGTTCTTGCTCCATCCAGTCCATTGTGGCAGTCCCTTCGTGTACCTCACCAATTTTGTAGCTTCTACCTGTGTAGTAAAGTACTCGTTCTGTTGTAGTCGTCTTCCCTGCATCTATGTGAGCCATAATACCAATGTTGCGGTAGTCCTTCAGTGGAACCGCACGCTTTCCATCTGTATATATATCAATACAGAAACATAAATATTTTTTAAAACAACAATGTTATGCCAACAAAGCAGTACTTAATTCCCTAAATTCAAGTAATTAACTTGAAACTATTAATAAAAAAAAAAAAAAAAAAAAAAACCTCTTTTTTCTCGTCTCTAATTTCATGACTTAATTTCCGACAAGCCCAACTGGCCCGAAAACAAGCTATATATCCAAAATTCCATATAACTATACATATACATATAATTATACAATAAACCCGGAATATCTCAAAACCCGACTAAGCTACATGGCAAATTACAACTTCATGACCTAAACTAAGGCTATAAAACTAGACCACAATTAAATTCATTTCTAACATCACATAAAATGCATAAATTTATACAAAATGAAAACTAACTATATCCAAAAATTTATATAATTATACATATACATATATAATTCTTGAAAAACATACCTTCAGAACCAGCAGCCATGGCAAAAACAGATGAATTCTTCTTCTGAACATAAGAAATGGGCCTGTTTATATTAACCCGTTGTTGGGTTCCCAAGAAAGATGACGCAAGATTCCGGTGATGTCCCCGGAACTTGGTGGCCGGAGAAAGAAGGAAACGACGGGTGGGTTTGGTAGAGGAGCCACCGCCATTGTTGCCGGTAAAATGGCAGGCGGCGGCGGTTGATGACAGAGCGACAGCTTCTGCCGCCATGTTTTTTTTTTTTGTTTCGTTTTATCTTATGTTGTAAGACTATCCGCCACTCGTGAAGAAGATAACTGAAAGAAAGTTGAAATATATGAAGGGGTGGATTTTGTGTTTTTTTTCTTTATTTCTGTATTATTATTATTATTATTATTATTATTATTATTATTTATTATTATTATTATTATTATTATTATTTGATTTTAGATAATATGATTGGATAGTGTTTATGTGGTGTAGAAAATATTACAAAGTTTTATTCTTCTTGTGTATACGAATGTACTTCAAACTTCACAATTAGTTTATGTGGTGAATATATGTTTCATTTTATTATATTGTTAGTTTAGAAGATTTTTGAAAATTGTATTCTGATTTTTTATGTCTAATTATTTTAATTATTTTGCTGATTGCTTGTAAATAAAAGTTTATATTTCTTCAAAATAGCTGCTAATGTACAATGGAAGTTATTGATCTTTCAAAATTGTGAGTGGTTATTCTAATTTATGCTTATTTATAGGGTAAAGATTGTTTCATCTTAAAAATGAGTTTTGTTTTTAGTAAAAGTTTTTCACTTAGTTAATACTTAATACTCATGGATAGCTCAATAGTGTTAATTGACTAAGCAATCATTTTAGACCTAGAGCCTCAAAATTTTGTGTAGTAGGCTTAGTATTAGACTGGGTTAGGTATCATTATACAATTTATATTACAATAACATCATATGCATCAATATGTATACTTTTTTTACTGGTTGTTTAACGATAAATATCAGTTACTTTTTTTTTAATCATTGAATACTTTAACTTGTGCTAAAGAAATAGACCTCCAAAATCTTGCAACCAATGTCACATTAAACAGAAAAATAAAAACAAATTTATCGAACATTGAAGTAAACAAAATAGAAAGTTTCTTGCAACCAATGTCACGTTTTCAAAAAAAAAAAAAAACAACTTGGTCTCATAGCTTAATACGTTTCACTCAATTTGGGCTCACGGCACAAATTTAACTGGGTCAGTAAGTCAATTAGAAACGTCACCATGTTCAGTCCTTTACTCACATCATAACACTTTAAAAATGGAGAATGATGCACGTTTATGTTACACTATTCGTCTATTCCAAACACGTATACTTATCTTTAAAAGGTTAAGTTTATCGTGATAAACCTTGAACTTCTTATTTACATTTTACAAAACTTTTTAAATGGCTATATCGTTATATCGAAAATTAATTTATTAAGATGTATGTTTTTAATTTGGATGTTCTTCAATTATAGTTTTCAAAGAAAGGCGAGAGTATAATGTTTGTTGTCAAAGGGATTTGGCTTAACGGCATATATCGCTCATCCGATTAAGGAAGACATCGGTGGAATTAGGCCATTTCATGGGCTTGATTTCAAGTCCACTGGCATCGAGACAAGAAAACATTGTTCAGAACTCGCTCTTACTGAAGGGTCATTTGCTAAAAGGTTAAAAACCACAAAAAACAACTCGAAAAAACGAGATAAAACATTTTCATAGTAACTTACTAACTTACCTCAATTTCTTGACAGTGTTGGATATGACGTGACGTCACGGATGATAATAGTTGTAAAATACATCGAAGTGGTCATACATAATATGCATTTATTATGGATTGTTATTTGTATATTTTAAAATAAATTTTTTTTATAAACTATACATACTGTATGAGTTAAAGTTTAGTTTTTTACTAGAAATAAACACCCGCGTGTTGCCGCGGAGCTTTTATAGTAACGTCGTGGACAATGATTCATTAAGCTTAAACACATTGCCGCAGATTATATTACACACCTTGCGACGAGTCTCAAGTAGATTATCTTTTCAGATGACAATGTTTTGGTACAAATTTGATAAAATCACCAACAAACATTTATTTGACATTGTAACAATAAAACATTTTATTGATAGGCTAAAATGTAAAAGATAAAAACTTTAGGGGGTTAAATGGTAAAGACGTAAAAGTTGATGGGCTAAACTGTAAAAGGAAAAAACTTTGGGGGTTAAAAAGTAAAGAGAAAACTTTAGGGAGTTAAAATGTAAAGTAGTAAAAGGTGATGGGCTTAAATTTGGGGGTTAAAAAGTAAAGGAAAAACTTTAGGGAGTTAAAATGTGAAGTAGTAAAAGGTGATGGACTTAAATATAAAAGGTAAAATATTTAGGGTTTAAAAGGTAAAGAGTTCAAAGTTGCATGTATGTGTAGTTGTACCATGTGCATAGAAACTTGTAAAAAACCAGTTGGTTTTTACTATATATATAAATTATCTTTTCAGATGACAATGTTTTGGTACAAATTTGATAAAGTCACCAACAAATATTTATTTGACATTGTAACAATATAACATTTTATTGATAGGCTAAAATGTAAAAGATAAAAACTTTAGGGGGTTAAATGGTAAAGACGTAAAAGTTGATGGGCTAAACTGTAAAAGGAAAAAACTTTGGGGGTTAAAAAGTAAAGAGAAAACTTTAGGGAGTTAAAATGTAAAGCAGTAAAAGGTGATGGGCTTAAATTTGGGGGTTAAAAAGTAAAGGAAAAACTTTAGGGAGTTAAAATATGAAGTAGTAAAAGGTGATGGACTTAAATGTAAAAGGTAAAATCTTTAGGGTTTAAAAGGTAAAGAGTTCAAAGTTGCATGTATGTGTAGTTGTACCATGTGCATAGAAACTTGTAAAAAACCAGTTGGTTTTTAGTATATATACTAGAAATAAACACTCGCGCGTTGCCGCGGAGCTTTTATAGTAACGTTGTGGACAATGTTTCATTAAGCTTAAACACGTTGCCGTAGATTATATTACACACCTTGCGGCGAGACTCAAGTAGATTATATTTTCAGATGACAATGTTTTGGTACAAATTTGATAAAGTCACCAACAAACATTTATTTGACATTGTAACAATAAAACATTTTATTGATAGGCTAAAATGTAAAAGATAAAAACTTTAGGGGGTTAAAAGGTAAAGATGTAAAAGTTGATGGGTAAACTGTAAAAGGAAAAAACTTTGGGGGTTAAAAAGTAAAGAGAAAACTTTAGGGAGTTAAAATGTAAAGTAGTAAAAGGTGATGGGTTTAAATGTAAAAGGTAAAATCTTTAGGGGGTTAAAAGGTAAAGAGTTCAAAGTTGCATGTATATGTAGTTATACCATGTGCATAGAAACTTGTAAAAAACCAGTTGGTTTTAGTATATATATAAATAAATGTCAACTTCCTAGGTTTAGACTTTAGAGGTTATAATATAATCCTAAGGGGCAGTTTGGTTCGCAGAATGTTTTTGAAGGAATTGAAATTTGTTAAAGGAATTGGAATTTGAAGGAATTGGAATCTGAAAGTTATAAAATCTGTGTTGTGTTTGGTTGATAGAATTCAATGGAATTGAGTTAATGGAATTCAAAGATAAAATATATCAAATGACTAAATTAACCTTTGGTATACTTTTATAATATAAATCATTTTTATTTCAATAACTTATTTATATACATAGACTATAATAATAATAACAATAATATAAATAATAATAATATACATAGATATATACGACATAATCACACAAACAAATTAAACAAATAAGTAACAAACATCTCACTTTCATTTCACTGTAAAAGTAAAACCTCCATGGCTCCATATTCGATATCCCCTTCTCTGCACACACTCTATCTATTACACACATGGAGGTTTTTGTTCCAGCATACAAACAAAATTGATTCATCTCTTCGCTTGGCACATGCTATTTTCTACACATACACCTTTTGTTTTTCAAGCCGCCGTTTCCGTCTGTCTAAAAGTAAGGTTTTTCCGGCAGATCTATGTCTATAACAAAGATTCATGGGCTGTTTCCATCTTGTCCTTAGAGTGTAACGAAGATCTATGGTTATTTGCATCAATCGTTAAGGTATCTCCGACAGTCAACGACGTTGGATGTTGATGGTGGTTTTTCTGTGATGGTGGTGGATGGTTATGAATTTCAATATCGGTGGTAAGAGACCAGGCATGACTAATCCTATCATGTCTTATTAAACATGAGCCAATTCCATTGGAATGTAAAACTTTCCTTGGCTATATAGAAGGAATTCCAAATTCAATGTTTTAAGGAATTTGTTGAAAAGTTTGAGATTCCAATTCCATCATGTATCCCAACCAAATATGGTTATAAATGGAATTCACATTCCAATTCCAAAGAATTCTTGAGAATTCCATGAACCAAACACCTGCTAAAGCTATTGGGTCAGTGTTATACTGTTAATATAGTAATAGTTGTCCTAGAGATGTGAAGGGAATTCATGAGTGGCACAGAGAATTTCTTTTACATTGAAATTAGTTAGATTCATATGTTTTTAAACTTGTAATATGAAGTGAAAACTGAAAACGACCGTGTCAACTATTATTACGTCATTTTCATTTATTGTTGTGCGATATTTCAAAAAAAACTGAAAACTAACGTATCATATGTTGACTGGTATTAAAAAGCGTCCATATATGATATATCAAAATTGCAAAATGGATTGGTGTGTATTGATAGGTTTTAGGAAGTCCACGAGGAGGAGTTCTAAGCCAATCATAAATGGTGATTCGTGGTCTGAAACGGGCCTCCAAAAACACACCGATGTGGGCCGGGCTGAAAATGAACACAGAAATCAAATTATCAAAATACTTGTGTAATGAAATATGAGTATATCAAAGAGTTAAATTTCTTTATTTCTGTTTTTCATATAACATCACGATGACGATACCACCATAAGTGATAAGTCATAACCATATTGATGTTGGGTGTCAAAAGTTTTTAATCAATAAAAAATAATCTGACTTTATTGTTAAGTTTTTATACGTTATCTAAAAATGACATACTTTTTTGGCGTAAGTACGTGATATATGAATAAATATAATCCAACAACATTTCTATTGCAAGTCTTAGAAAATGTTTGGAGACAAAGATGCATCATGCACGTACACTATTGAATTATGGCTAATACATATAACTTTACATATTGTTTCCATCATATTATTATTAATATTTTATGGCAAGTTAGATTATAATTAAAATAGGAACGTAATATAATATTTAGCAAATCTTAAAAATTTATTCAATATTGATTTAAAAAGATATCCTAAAAAAAGATGACTTGTTTTAATTTTTTTCTTTTCTTTATTTTTCGTTGTTATATATATACTAGTCCTAATACTCGTATGATGTACGGTAGCTATATATATTGTATCATAAAATTTTTTGAATATGCCTCATTCATGATTCGTGAGTATGAAATAAACTGTAGTTAAAGTAAATCGATGATCGAAGCTAAATTATAATAAACAATAATGATAAATACAACATATGTTTAGTTAGAGTTCTGAATTTACCTTAAATTTTTAGAATCGTATCAAAATCTGAACTTGTAAACATAGTGAATAATGACAAATAGCATTGTGATTTCGGATCGTAAACTCAAAGTTTTGAAGTCTTCATGTTAATAACTTGACTATAAGTAATATAATATAACTAATAAATTTAGAAAAATTGGCAAAATGCTTTGTATGATACTATTAGATAAACACTAAATTTTAATGAGTGGGCATTACTAACACAAACATATTATTATCATTTTTAATTTAAAAAATATATCACTCTATCCATTCCAATATAAGTGTTACATTTTCACTTTTATTTATTTAAATAGTGCTAGCTTAATTAAATTAACGGTATTACTGCATGTCCATTTTGTAAAACATTATTAGCCCTAATATTGTTTTCAAAATTTAACGATAAAGTTGTCATCTCATAATTATGTTATAATTTTATAATTGGGTGTGAGTTTTATTATGAACACTTATTTTAAAATAAGTGAGATAAATATTTAGTGGCCTTGGTCATTGTCATATCATGTTGATCTATTTTATAGTTAATTACTATAATTTAATTTAATAATTTTATTTTTTATAAAAGGAAAAAATTAATGTTTTTTTGAGAATTTTATTATTACATTAAATAAAATTATATTTAACTTTACATCGTTGTTATATAACAAAATAACAAACATATTTTACGAATCATTTACTAAAAGAAAACTTTTTTAAATATTAACATTATCATTTTTCGTTAACGAGTATATTTTATTTTGCTGTTAGAAAAATCTATATTCTATTTTATATTATCTTTATACAATGATATATATAATATATATCTTATTAACCATCTCTAATACAAAAACATTTTTAAAATATTTATATTATCATATTTCAACATGCCTTTATTTATAATTACTAATTATTATGAAAGCTTAATATGTTTATCATGGGTATAACGCGGAAAAAAAATCTAATTACAAGCTTAATATGTTTATAATTACTAAATTCTTTTATGGAGAAATAAAGACCGTTCGATGAGTTCAAACTTTTAGTTAAAACCTTTAAATCGAAATAATTGTATTATATCATTTTTATTATTAAGTAAACACAATATTATTATCCAGTTGAATAATATACCAGTATATGGTTAAGAATAAATATTATAAAAAAAATACAATACAATCATTGACTCTATACCTATAAATTATATGTGTAATAATTAAATTATATTGCCAAGCATCAATAATACAAATATTATTGTTCCGGATTGAAAAAATATACAAAGTTTATAATTTAGTTTTGTTTTAACTACTATTTACTTTTGAAAGTAACATGTTAAATTAATTATAATACCACATTCATTTTAATATTTTTTTTAAGACAATATACAATATACGTTTAATATCAACATGTTTTATGTAATAATTACTAATTAGGCTACTACAAAAGATTACTATATTTATCTCGCGTATTACACGGGAAAATAACCTAGTAATGAGATTAAAACGAAGTGGAAAAAACTCCTTCCAAAGAAGATTAATATCTTTATTTGGAGGATGAGGCGTTAGAGACTTCCGACTTCTTTAAATTTATTCACGGAATAGATGTTACGACGGTAAACTGTCAGCTTTGTCAAATTGGCGTTGAATTTATGGATCACATTTTTCAGCAATGCTCGGTTACTACTACCACAAGGAGTCTCCTTTCTTCGTGGATCAAGTATGACATCCCAAATCTATCATAGGAGGAGGTGTTGAATTGGTGTGAAAACCTTAGCAAGCCGGCAAATATTCGTATGAGACTTGAAGCTATTCTATTTGTGTGGTGGTGTTACATTTGGAAGGCGAGAAACAATGCTATTCACAAAGATGAACGAGAGAATAATGTGTCCATCTTCAACTCAATTGTCACGACTTCTTTTTTGTGGATTAGTAATCGCGATAAGAAAGTCAAGGTTTCATGGGAGAGTTGGATCGAATATCAACCCTCTAGCTACCGATTAACGAGTTGTCCTGGTTCTTCAACTCGGCTCATCCTTGCTTTTATTAATTGTATTTTGGTTGGCATGGTTGGTCTTGCAGTGTCCTCGAAACTTGTTTGGGATTGCATTAAAAACACCATGAAGTGAAAACCGGTGGTTTTGCCTTCATTGGTGAGGTTTTTTCTTGTGTCTTGAACAACCGTACTTGCACAAGTTTTTTTCAATCTTCTTGCAATCTTAGCAGCTAAAGTTTCGAGTAGGTTCTAAAATGTGTTTTAGTGTTGTATTTCTAGAATATGTACATTTTTAATCACTAGCGCCTTGCTAGTTTTGGTCTGTTATATATAATATTCGCCGTTAAAAAAATAAAAAATTATAATCCAACATTCATACGAAGGACTTCAGCTTTCGGTCAAACTGGCATTTTGAGAGTCACTTAGTAACGTCATTACAGATGAAAATTGTCAGAATCGGGTATAACTTTAGCATAACAACTTTCTAAATGGCTCGAAATTTGTTCCAAGGTGGTTCATGGTATATTCTCAAGATAGCAAATATTACATGTTTGTTTAATGATCTTCTAATATTTTTATCTAAATCTAAAAGTTAGTTAAAGATAAGTAAGTCCTGACAAAAATTTTTAAAAAATAAAAACTTTATGTAGTTCCATTGGACCACCATATACACAAGAGTCTAATAACACCAATATATACATTTATTTATACACTTCAATAAAAAAAATTTACTGTTCTTAAATTCCGCTAAATATACGACGGGAGACCTTTTTCTAATGTTGTTGTAAATGGAATTATGATTCTTTATTTGGTAGACGTACACGAATGATTAGTTATTACTTCCATTCACTTGAATTATAAATGCTTCATCGTAAAGATAAAGCGATAATGCAGAATTAGACAAAATGAGATCCTGGTGATGGAGGAAATCATTGCCCCATCTACATGATTACGTAGATTTTAATAGTTTTTTTTAGAACATAGGCTACGAATCCCTACATTATATAAATCTTACTTCAAAATTTGTTAGTTAGTGCTTATATGACATACTTAAAAATGCAAAAAAGCCTAAAAATCATTACAATATTACTCCTTGGAAGGTCCACGGATTAGTTACTTTTATAAGAAGTTCAAATTTTCGAAAACGGATTAGTTATGCTTTCAAGAAGTTCAAATTTTCGAAAATTTGAATATGTAACCGTTCGTGTATTGCTTGTGGCGGTTACTTCCTTGCAAGTCTATGTATATATAAGGCCACTTCCATTCAGTTTTAAGGCATTTCAAAACGTAAACACATAACAGATCAATTTTAGCATGACTTCACTAAACCATGTTTCAATTAGAAATTTGCGTCCAAATAATAAGCCATGTACGATAACGGTTATAATTTGCGGCTATGGAAGCAACCTCTATATGGAGATGTTAATAACATAGGTAGTATTGAGATGATCCTGATGGACGAACATGTAAGTATTCATTGTTTGTGAATTTTTCTTTTTTGATTAGATTACTTTTTAACATAACATTTTTTCGAATTTATAACTAGCTTTTTAACATTCTAATGTATAAACATTTTCATTTTGACAGTTTGATAAAGTGGTTGTTGTTGCAACAATCAGTTTTATTCCAACCGACCAGTTATGGTATTCAATGGAATGTGTGAACTGTTCTCAAGAAGTTTAGTTGACCGATCTCTACATGGATGCAGTCGACATTATTGATGCTTTAAGAGACAACAAAATGTGGATTTGTTGTTCATGTAACAAGGAAGGAGTTCTCATCAATCCTAGGTATATATTTATATTTCATATTAAAACTCTATGATCATTAAGTTGTGTGGTAAAATTGTATCTCTGTTTTTTTTTTTTTTGGTAGGTTTAATGTGCAAGTTAGGATTGTAGATGCCACTGATGCTATTGGAGTTAAAATGAATGATCAACAAATTTCAAATCTTATACAAAGAACAACCTATCATATTTGTGATGAAAATTATGAGGTATATTTGGTTTATTTTAGTGCTAAATAAGACTTTTCTATGCATTTTAAGTCATTACTTTTTTTTAAATGGTCATTAGTTGTAATAGAAGTACATTTACTTTGCTACATGCATGCCTGAACTAGTGTTAAAGAAATTATTTAAGGTTATAGCGCATCCACGTGGGTCTATATATCAAGGTGGGGGAAATTCATAATACCTATCACATCCAGGTAACCAACATAATCTTTCTTATATGCGCCTACTATGGGCAATCAATTTTATAATTTCTCTCCGGCGTGCAATGACGCGTTTTAAACCCCCGTGTATCATTAATAAATCCCAAGGTATATATAGCATTCTTCTTCTTTAAATTAATCAACTCATAAGAATACTTTTATTATGTCCAACTCAGTTATATTTATTTATTGATACAATCTTAAAATAAGGTTTAAGAAAAATTATTTAGGGTTGTCCGTGCATCGCACGGGGTCTAAGCACTAGTAGTCTTATAAGCTAAAGTCTTGTCTTTCTATAGTTGTAAAACATGTCACTATCAATGACGCTGTATCGTTCTTACAAATTTTATAATAAAAACATGAACTTATTCAATTAAGATTTGCGAAATAATTAGGTAATTGAAAATTGTTCGTAATGCGGCCGGTATAATGTCAAATTCCATAAGAAAAATCATGTATAATCAAATAAAACTTATATTAAGATAGATAAAATTTTAGAAAATTTAGAAGAGAAAATTAATTTGTTTTATATATAACTTTGAACCCATTATTAGTGACAGTGTGACACGTATATATATACATGAGGGCATAAATGTCAACTATTACATGTATAAAAACACATCTTTTAGAAAATACCTTTATTAATGAGAATGTAAAGTTCGATAAAGTGGTTTTAACTTATAACTTATGGTTTTGCTAAGCAATATCAGATAAATTCAATAAGATATTGATGAAAATAATAATTTTCCGAGGGATCAATATGCATAAACTTTGCATAACAAAAAGGTAAAAAAACTGATGCATAAATATTGAACAAAACAAACTAACATGGTACACCGAAAGCAATTATTTGTTACTCATGAAAATGGAGGTAGACTGGACTATTATATGGGGCGAAGTTAGCAAACCCATGTCCCACGACATTATGGTCCAGCCAAAATTGTATGGCCATATAAAACATAACCGACGCATATATTTTTCATTTTCTTATAACATAAAGTATCTTATCTTATATGTTACGCGTTGCGGCGGTAAGATGGTAAAGGTTATGAGTCATAGGAGGTGATATGTCATAGCCAAATGCCTCAGCCGTACGGGCTCCGCCCTCTGATTTAAAAATTCGTCGAAAGTATATCGAATAACATCTCCAATGAAAGAGCATGAAATTTCAAGAACACCCATATAATTTTTATAACTTATCGATGTACGGTTTTTGAGAAAAAAGATTTTGAATGAATTGGAAGAATACTCGATTTATGAAGGAGAGAGAAAAAAAATGATTGGTTGAGATTTGAGGAGAAAAATGGGTGTTAGGTAAATATAGAATTGATATATAGACATTTTAAGAAAGTAAATGTTGAAACTTAAAATGTAGACATGAAGATTTTTTTTACTATAATATAGTATAGATATAGATATAGATATAGATATAGATATAGATATAGATATAGATATAGATATAAATAATAATAATATAGTATAAATAAATCATCAAATTTGCTTGAAAGAGTAAAATATCATGCATATTTCCTTTCACATATTTTAATTAAATTGTTTTGAGGGATTTGGATATAAACAATGGGTATAAAAGTATTTGATTGAGTTTTGTAAACGAGAGTAGTTTTAAAACATGGGTATTATTTACATACATCAAAATCAAATGGTGGGCTTTATCTAATTTTTTTAAGTCCCGTATATCTCTTTATCTTTCCCCCTTTTAATAATTTTTTATCACTTATGAATAAGTTAATTGCAAGGACGATCCTTGTAGTTTGCATCCTTTCGCATGTCCTGTCCCTTTGCTTGATTATTAGACGAATCCGTTAAAGACCTTCATTAGGCATTAGTAACATTAACCACCCTCAACAACAAAAGAAAAAAAAAGTCTGAAATACCATTATTATTATTTTTAAAAGGGGGTAATTACTCGCGGTTTAGCATATATGTTTGTTTAATCGCACCTACGTTATAGATTTCTTTTGTCGAATAAATCCTTAATTTAAACCTCTAGTGAGATCCTCTATCACCTAAAATTCCCGAGGAGAAACTCACCAGACTCACCATATGTAAAAATTAATATCTGTACAAATATTTTAAGGGTAGGATTCGAAACTCTTACCTTTTGTGAGGAAATGGATATCCTTACCATTTTTACCATTTGGTATATTTCTTGATGTTAATTAGTTTATTATACTAACCTACCAATTAATAACACCTTAACTAAACATTAATAATCCCCTTTTATTTTTTAATTTATATAGTTTCTCCCATGTACTACACAAAGACACACTTCTAAACGCATATTGATTTTCGAACACACACAAAATACACATTAACCTTTATCATTTTTCTTGGATCCTGCAAATTCTAATTGTTGATGATGGTATTCGGTTACCTAAAATAATTTCAAAACTATCAGAAATATATAAACACTTACTAAGGGAATCGAAAAAAGTAAAAAAACTTTTAATACACCACTATGGAATTATTCATCCATATTGAATGAACCACAAGCATTGTCTTTTTCAAATCGGTTCCTCTTACTATGGTTAAACTGCGAGCATTGTATTTTGAAAACTTTAATCAACCCGTTTGGTCTGATTTACTATGTTAGTATCGATTGGTGGTGTTGATATGAGAATAAATGATTATACTTTGGCAGCCCAAGGTCTGGGCGAAACCGGAGTTCTACTTAACTATACAGCAAAGGACATATTGTTGCTTTTCTTGTACACGACTAGACACTCCTTAATGGCCATATTTGATAGCGGCTAATAATCTGCCAATGATCGGAGTATCGTATCGACTCAATGAGGGAGAAAAGATTCGTGAAAATGTATGTAAAATGTGCTTATATATATATATATATGCTTATCTATACTCTTTATTAAAAATTATGTTGGGGTGTTGAAAAGTTTACAAATGTGGGACATGCAATTTTATTCTTTTACCCTTCCTCTTATAACAAAACACAAATATTTCTATTCTCTTTATCTCTCTACCAAAACAATGTACCAAAACAACACACACTCTCTTTATTTCCGTCAATAACCATCGCCGTCGTCCAACATCACCAACACCCCCGCCACCTTCGTTTACAATATCCGCCGCTACGCGCAGGTACCATGCTCGTGTCTATAAAAGGAGTTGCATATTTGTTTTTCAAAATCTATGGAAAATAGTTAATACAGTTTGGTAAATGTATTTTAGTCCTTTTTTTTTTTCCCCTTAATGTCAATTTGGATGTATAATGTTAAGAGTACAATGAAGTTTTTAGAATGGATCTTACTAATGACATGGACAAAATATGCAAAAATATAAAACAAGAAGGACCATATTTACATTTAACTCTTATCTTAAAATACCCATAAGTTGTTCATAATGAAAAACCCAACGGATTCTTCCAATGTATTAGTTCTACGTCCAATGGAATTCACAAGTATAGTCAAACCTACACAACAAATTAAATACGTTAACAATTCAAGTAATACTTAATTTTAATTTAAGAAAAACCTGAGTTATTCAAACCTGGTGTACAAAATATAATTTATCAATCGATGGTGACGTTTTGTTTATGCTCCAATATTTTTATGGATAAAACTATATAAATATGACCATGAATGGCTGTAGAATTTCATGAATAAACATTACGTTTTGTTTAATAATTGATGAGCTATATTTAACTTGACTTTTGTTATTTTATGCTCTTTGAGGTAGGGTCAATCTGGCTTTTAGAGACATTAAGTTGAATACGTTTATAAAAAGCCACGGTTTTGGTAGTTATGACATAAACGAATCACGAGACAGGGTAAGTACATTATGTATTGAGATATTATATTTGCGTCTAAGTAAAAAAAAAAATTCGTTATCCCATAGCCGCCATTAGTAATTCATGACTCAAATATTAATTCACAAACACACTCGTTATTTTATGTTAAGTAAGAATCCATAAATTACAAATGGGGGCTATGTTATAATTATTTATTGTATTAATAAAATGGAAATAATGTTTAAACTTACAGTAAAAGTGTTGTAATCATGTAGGTTGGTTTTTATTTAAGTCCAGAATGTGTTTGGGGTGAATAATTAATACCCCTTCCGTCACATTTTAACTATTTTATTTTGGATTTTCAAGTTTTCTTTTTCTTTTTTTATTTTTTTAACAATTCTGACCGTAAATATCTTTATTTGTGTTATATATATCAAGAAAAAAATATATTTAAAACTCAGTCCACTCATATATCTTATTATAACAAGTGTTGTAAAATAGAAACAAAAATAATAACGAACAAATTTGATGATATAAAACTTTACAAGTTAAATTTGAACCATTAAAATGAGATGAAGGGGTAACAAAAGGCCAACATTCAGTGACTCAATGCCAAGACTTAGTTTCACCGACTAGAGAAAAAATTTCATATAGATCAAAAGTTCAAATTAACTTTCACCGGTTAAGGTAAAACTTGTGTGCTTCATCATGTGAATCATAGATCATGGTATGCTATGGATATATTTAGTAAAACTAAAAGTAACTCTTTTATATAATTTACACGAATCGCATCACATGCACATATAAAAAAAAAAGGCACAAATGTGTGCATACCTGTTTTTATGCTCTATTAATTGACACTAGTATTACCAATGAATCAATTATTTGATAGCATGAATGGACAATGTGAAAATTTTATACATTCGAGTATAAATATTTAATTTGTACCGTGACATACAATCTGATAAATTCTCCAATAATTGACTGATTAATTATCCCTTGGCATAGTTGTTGACAAATGCCAGTGCGATACTAGCCAAATGCGCAATCTTCGTAACATGTGTGCGAACCACGAATTTAACCTCTTTGTTCATATACTTATCAGAAAAACCATCCGTACATGTATCATCATCCGTGAGCGCCGCACTGACCCATGTTTCTATACTATTCATATTAAACAAGAAATCGGATCCAGATCGGATTTTACCCATTTCTACCATGGACAAGTGGAGTTGGTAGGCCGAATCATCGATTTCCTCTAGGCAATCTTTCATTGCAGCCATTTCTTTGTGTGTCAATTTGTGGGTTTTTGAGTAAGCTATTAATTTTTTTGTGGTGGTCCGTGTAGTGCTAAGTGTTGCAGCTAGCGCGGTTTGGGCCAAGAGTCTTGGGCTTTTATGGATTCTTGTGGCGAATCGTGAAAGGTACACGTAACAAAGCCCAGGGTACAACGTGGTGTTGCATGATTTATAGATGTAATTGGTGTTGTTGGATGTTGTTGGGGTTATGGTTAGGCTGAATATGAGAAATGCTAAAATGGTTTGCCACATCTCTTTATGTGAATTATATTATTCTTGGTTTAGTCTTTAGCTAGAGAGAAGTGAAGACAAGAGAGAATAGGATGCAATATATGGGCAAAGATTGAGTACATCATGATTATGGTCTTGTGGGTACCGAATTTTATGTCGCAATCTCAATATATTGTCTTGTTGCCATTAACCCTTTAAACTTCTGATTGGATGCATGACTCGATTCCTGATATTTTTATCGACATTTTACAATATATTAGTTATGGGACATGCCTTTTTCATTTCCTTAATTTTTCTTAAAAAGGGTCTTAAAATATGTGAAACATTAATACGCATACATGTAGTTTATATGGCTAAGGCGGAACCCATAACATAAATTACCACCATCACTGATCATCCTCTCTAATATAATGATAATATATTTATGTGTATGTGGGAACATCGTGGTAACTCCAATTCATTAACCAAATTAAAATGGATTATTTATACCGAACAGTTATACCCAAAATTATACCCTTTGATTGGGTGGCCGGGCCACTCGAAGATAGTAACTCATTGTCCTTACATAGTTCCGGTTAAAGTTGAAGGGTCCAATTAGCAAAAACCTTTATTACGATTGTTTTTATTCATTTTTGTTGTTATTAAAATTTTTAATCCATTATAAACTCTTGTTTCGTCTTGAATATTTTTAAGTTAACAGATACTCAAACGCTGACCTCACAACAAGTTGTGAACCTATAGCGATGATAAATGTCGTGGCAGTTTGCCGTTATCCACTTATCCTATCCTAATAGTGCGATTACTAGCTATTCGAACAAAGACAAAATGTTTGGTAATAGCATATAACCAGAAATAATGTACCCTCTAACTTTTGAGGGTATCGGTATAATAAGGTTATCTAACCATGTTTCTGTTATACTGTATATACTCTATCAATATATAGATATTCACATATGATTAATAATTCTTAGTTATAGCTATTGGGGTGTTAGTCCAATATTTAGGGAGTTTTTTCACAATGTGGTTTTTTTATTTAGGGTCTCAAATTCGAATCTTTTCACATGCAAATGTGGTAAGGGGCCTTAGCAATGCTATACTCATCTAACACATAAAAGCCAACACTTCAAGGCATTGTCAGGAGTCGAATCGACATGAACGCATTCGTGTGAGGGGTGTTATAGCTATTAATCTTTTGCTGTCTTTAAATTTTTTTTTTTACTTATAGATATTTATTGCACGTTGTTATTATGTCAAGAAACCGATGTGTTATTGTCACATTTATCTAACCTCACCCCCACCTCTTTTCCATCATTATTGTCACCCCCGTTTGCTTTTAGTGTGATCGTGATGACGTTGTTTAGTCCCCCACATATAAGATGATTATAGATTCAAAACTTAATTATATGTTTTTATTTTAGTTGGAACCAAGACCTGGTTTCACTCATTTTAAGATAAAAAGTATAAAATTACTTAAAATTGATGTTTTGTTATTCATCAATTGCATTTACATCTTAACTCTTAAGCATGGATACAAAGAATTTATATGAATTTACTGTTAATCTTTTAAAGTATTATCACTAGAATGCCACGTATATATGTATAATTAATTAACAAGGTTCTAGACTTCTAGTGATCGACAAAATATCTGAATGTGGGAAGAGATCAAGACTTTTAATTAATTTAATAGATGAATATTTCCAACATTTTATGTAGTATATGATATAATATAATGATAATGATTTATAGAAGACGGACAAGAATAGCTTATTTTAAAACCATGCCGACTACCAGAAGCTATTTAATAATTATTATATGTGGAATATAGATGAGCCAAAAATAGATGGTGTAGGACAATCTTTTAAAAACCAGTATTTTAGTCGTATCGTTGTATAAAAATTTTCTGGTATTTTTGGTCTGACATGACTATTTAAATTTTTTTTTTAAAAAAAAAATTTACAAAACTTGTTACAATTTAACAAAAACAGTCAAAATATATCAAAATAAAACCAAATAGGTATTTCATAACAAAAAATAAGTTTTAAGGTTCACATATAACAAAAAATAACATTACAGTATCATAAAAATAATTTTAAAAAAATAAAAAAAATGAAAATAACAAGACGGTAATACTAAAAAGTACCAAGAATACCAAAAATACCTACCGGTATTGAATACTGAAAATACCAAAAATTATCGGGCTTAAAATACTGGAGTATCCTTCAGTACTTATAATACCGGTTATACATGCCAATATATACTTGTATCTAGAACATTGGTGCAGGAACATATATAACTGTATAAACTCACCCACAAATATAATATCGTGTATGTATACGACTTATTTATGACTACAGCTGTAGCACCCGAGTTATTTTGATATAGGTGGTCTAATTGAGGTTTTATTTGTGACAATTCTAGTCGTAAGTCGTAACTAGTCCAAGATATACTTGGGGTTTTGAACTTGATAAGATACAAGTCTTTTGAGCATTAGGTTGTCTTAGTGGTGGTTTCGTTCTTTTAACCATGATAGTTGAAAACTTGAAATACATGACATCTTCATTACATTAATATATATATATATTTTTTAATAATAAAACTATGTTAATAATTAAAAATGCCTTTTAAAGTCTTTTAATTTGGAAGCAGAGAAACGTTGTCTACTTCGAGGCATGCCAACCTAGTAGTTACGAAGTGTTCTCATCGATTGTTTCATTATCTTTTCTTTAGGTGTCCAAGCGTTGCAAGTCTTTTAATTTTTCGTGGTCCACTTGGATTATTAGTCCAAGTTTTTTGATGTAATTCTTCGGCATCTTGCCGAAGACTTTTTTTTTCATTGTTAATACAATCTGGTTGTTCTAAAAAAAAATGCCTTTTAAAGTAATAGTGGACAATCTTTCATGACAAAGTGCGAACCATTTTTCTTAATTATTCATTCAGTTAACCAATAAAGATGTGAAAATGCTAGCTAACTTTCTCTTTAAACCATCATAATTGCTTTCCTTCTCATTATGTATATTTGGGACAAGATGTTATTATTGGGGATGTTTGCTAGTAGTGTGAGGCGGTATTTAAAATCAGTTGTTTGTCGGTCATGTCCAAATTCTAAAGTTTAAACAAAAAGAACGGTACTAAATAATAAAGAAGAAAAATTCATGGTACTTCGAAGCAAAGTTACAAATTAAAAAGTGATCTAACAAAAAATGACACTGGTTTACCCTCGGTATATAAAAGGAAAGTGGGTAATGACTAATGACCGCCAAAACTTAAAATTTTGGATTGGGGATTATATCGGAAATTAGGCATACACCTCAACGTATAATCCGCGATTGTCATGGGCTCAATGCCAACAATCAAGATCGATGTGTATATTAGCTTTCTACTCTAACAAAAACGAGGACAAGTCCAAATGGGCTTAATAATGGGACGGACGTGAGTGAATCGGAAGTGTTAAAGGAGATCATAGGCAAAATACATCGATCTTCACTCATTCAAATTGCATCTTTGCTATTTTATATGCTACTCATATAAGACTCCTTTTGATTTACTCGTATTTATTAAGGTACTAATTACTAAATGTCAGATATATTTAGCAATAAAGCATAGCGAACTCAACCCAATTGTAATATATGGGCCTTGGCCCATTAAAGTTTATCATGTAATGTAATATGTAGTCATGTACTCTTTATAAGTTTTAATAGATATGCGTTCATTCGTTCAATAATTATGGCTATGGTTTTCAGTTTTCACTAATAACGTGATTTGGAGCCTAAAATTTCTTAAAGCTAAGGGCTCCCCAAAAAACTCGTGCTTGAATGAAAAAAGAAAATTCTACAAATGATAAATTATATTAGGTTCATTTCAATTTAAATGTCATGCTTGACTAATATACATTTAAAAGCTAATTTGCTATGTGTATTTTTCATCAAATATTATATTAAACAAATAAAAATATATAAAATTAAAAAAGATAGACTTACAACTAAAAACAGGAAAATTAAACTGGCAACGAATTGAAGTAGTACGAGTATTAAACTTTGACTACAAGGCTAATAACAGTTGGGAACAAAGACATCTATGAGTAACACATACAATATATATTTTGTATCAGAAGCTGTAACTAAATTAAAAAACGAAAACAAAAGTGTTTAACATTGTATACATAAAAGTCACTAATACATTATTGTCTAGTCTTTAACGAACAACCTGATCGATATTCTATGTAGTTTCCATTCCAACACGAAACTTATATATTTCTAAAACATATTCATTAGTTTAGAGAGATCACCATAAACAACACTCAAGGAATGTGTGTACGGCCGGCCTTATGCCTCAAAGCAAACCTATTGACTAAAGCAAGTGCATTACTAGTGAGTTCAGACACATAATTCATTCTCCGGATCACGGCAGCTTTCACAGGTCCATCCATTGAAGCATCAGAGAATCCTCTAGAACAAGTGTTCTGATTTGTTAAAGCAGAACTAACCCATGTTTGGACATTACTCATGTGCCATTCAAAAGTACTCTGACTCCTAAACTGACCCATTTGACCGAATTCTTGAACCGATTGGTTCAAACTTGAGACGCAGTTATTCATGCTGTTGACACAGTCTTTTACGGCTTGGTACACGACTGGGTTTAGCCCTGTGGAGTTGGCTAGTTTGGAAATGTATGCTGATGTGGACTTAGCGTTGGCTAGACTGACCGAAATGGCTGTTTTGGCTAGACGTTGATCGTTTTGTTGGATGGAACTCGCGTACTTTGAGAGGCAACGAACACATAGAGACGGGTAGCGCGTAGTTCTGCACGAGGCAGAGACGTAGTTCATATCGGCTGGATCAGTGGCTGCATTGCTAGCAGGTATATAGAGGGTGATTAAAAGAAGTAGCATGTAAATTAGCCCTTGGTTGCCCATAAGTGATCAAGACTAATTAATAGTGGTTTATACTTTATAACTAGGCTTGTGAGTTGTGACTAGTTATATGTAGAAAGATATATGAAGATTTTAAGAAAGGAATTGAAGTGAAGTTTTGATTGTTTTGATTTGAACAAAATGAGAAGGGTTTGAAGGGTTTATATGCTAGTTTCAAAAACCTTAAACCACTTGGTTAAGGGAGGTTCTAGAATAATTAAAAATAATAAACCATCTATCAATGGATTGAATCAAGAGGTAGTCACGTCACGTGGTCTTTTGCACGAATTTAGAACCATCCTTTTTTGAGATCGATCGACTCAAGAGAGATGGACAGAAGTCACGTGTTCTTCTTTAATACTCTCCACTTGCTTTCCCATATGTTTTGACTTTATATATAGATATGTATATTCTATTAGTCAGTAGTTACAAGTTCTATCAAAATGTACGTTGCGATAACTCTTATTATCAAACAGCTAAATGATACACCTTACATTATACAATTTATTTATTTTAAAAGTATATACTTTGTCTTAACCGGATTCTAACTAAAATAGTTATTCGGCGAACTTTACACCGTAATTTTTGCGACTTCCTACATAACATATTATCAGAACTACAAACATATATGGTGATCGACTTATACTACAGGGAACATAATTTGATAATGTACCTTATACCATTTGCTATTCTATGTGCCGAATAATTATAATCGAAGTTTTTTATATTTTTTATTGTATGTATGTAAGTAATCTCATAGCAATCCATCAATAGATAATGGAGTAGTACCCGTTACTAATGTAGTTTGAGCCTACATGTGAAGTTAAGACACACTGGTTCGATCCATAAGGATGCCTAAATCATGTGGGTATTAAGTCTAAAGTATTTTACTGGTATCATAACCCTTATGGGGTGGGATGATATAGATCCAATGTGGTTCCGAGGACAGGGTGTCCTCCTTTACCATTTGTTTTATCGCCACTAAGAAAACCATTTTGTACGTATGTAGTTGTCAAAACCGTTTAGTCATTGATTCTAAACAGTGTTGCAAGCCTCTTGTTTGAGTTTACAACCAAGAGTTCATGTTGGTAACTAACCAAGAAAGAACCCTTTCTACTCAACCGTGTCAACAATATAATACAGCATATAAAGACGACAAAATAGTGCATAAAAAACAAGCTAGGCAAGCAAGAGTAGTCAAAGATCTACATATAAGGTGGATCATTAATTAAAAGCATACATACATGTAGATAAACAGCTATATATGACAAGTTTTTCTAAGTAATAGAATAGTGATACTAGATTGACATGAATTGGTCGGTATCGACTACTAGGCAGATAGGAGACAACCGTTGACATTTCTTAATATAAATATACACTCCATCTGTGAACAAATACTAAGATATTTGAAGTCCACGCTTAGTTTCTTCCGATATTAACACAAATTTTTAAATATCTTCTACTCATCCTAACAACCCGACTTTAGCTTTATATGGGAGCATCAAATAATTGCACATGAGTTGATGGGTGCTAAGTAGGTAAATTTAACGACTTCCTATCGAGGTAATTAATTTAATGGAATAATCGTGCAAAATGTCAACTATTTTTCATCTTATAATTCAAAATCTAAAAAAAGCTCTACAAAATCATGTCGACCAATATATTATGTGACATGATTCACAGCTTACGAGAGCGATATGACATAAAATTGGTTTCTCTAAGGGGGAGAGGTATAGTACCGATCTTTTGGCATTTTGGCAAAAATTGGCACATTTTAAACCAATAAAAACATGACATGTGGCCTTCAAAATATTAGCCAAAACAAAGCCAAATATAAGGGTGTAGGTGTGATTTTTGTGCCAAAACATGCCGATCGGCTTCTGTACTATGTATGTATATATAATAAGGGTGTAGGTGTGATTTGTGTACCTCGATTCTCACACTTCAAGCATCCAACGTCTATTTTGATCGGTTATATTTGGCCGATTGGTTTTGCCGATGCTCTTGCCAATTTTTGCCACAAAGTAGGAGGTAGGGGAGCCGACTTGCCGATTGGAGCCGATTGTTTTTGCCGATTACAACCTTTCCCCTAATGACTTATGTTTGGAGTGTCTAAACACAATATATACTACTTAGTGAGGTATAAGTGAAAAAGATAAATTTACAAACTCATACCTTTACTAGCTAAATTATAAGGGTGCTATCACTGTCGTCATTTTGTAGTGTCTTATTTGAGCTTTATCCTTTTGTATCTTCTGTTTAGTTATGGTTTCATACTTTCACAGTTCAATAAAATCCTAACTCTAAAAGTAAAACTATCAGTTCGAGCTCGGAGATGTTAATATATGGTTATTCAATGTGAGGCTTTGCCTTGTTATAACCTCACAAAAATACAAACAAAAAATGCAGACAAATGTTCTCTTAATGAAGGCGTAGTAGACGGAGGCATCAAATAATCAAGAAAATGTTAGTGATCATAGAAGATATGTTGAAGAACATCAAATGACGAATTGACTAAAATTCATTCCTGATATGAATTTTTCGAGAAGTTTTTTTGAACCAAATAAGTGGGTAAATATTAACAACAATATAAAGGAAGTTCAAGTTAAAAATGGTCCAGAAAGAAGACTAATATTAGATTTTGGGAGCCTATATCTCATGGGTGATTCACTGATAACTGATTTGTTTATTCAACCTTTCAACTGCTTTTCATCGACTTAAGATTAACACCATTACTTTCTCCTATATTCCCTTTCAACCCTAAACTCTTCCACAGCAACATGCCAACACATTAGCCCTCCAAGTCTATATCATTCTAAGTTCACTACCCTGCATTTTTATAGTAAATAATACTCCTTATAAGTTTATCCATGCCAACATAATATCAACAGAGGGTTATTCAGAATCATTACCAAGGTGAAATAATGAGGTGGAATTGTGCTAAGAGTAGGAGAGGATGGGGCTTTATACTTATTGATAAAAAGGTTATACCTAGTACACGTTTAGACGTTTTCAGTTTAATTAACTTTTGCTCAAACGAAGTTCCGAAGGTGACAATTTTGACCCACTTGAGGGTCAAATTGGTTTCAATTTGATTTTCTCGCAAGGTTAAAATTAATGGAAGTTGCCGACATCTACTTTTAAAGCAGACTATCCTAAATCAACCCACACCCTTTTGGGAGCCCATATAAGTACCATCTTTCCCCCATCGATTACAAGAAATTGAGTAAAGCAAACAATATAAGTTTAAAATGAATTGTGGGGAACCAGCAAGCCCACCAGGGCACCATTAGACTAGACATTAAGTACAGACTTCAATCAATTAATAAGCTCCCTCTTATGCTGGCTTAAGAATATGCGTACCTAGTTCTTCCAAGAAATCATAAAATAAGGTTTAATTAATTCATAGAGTTTAATTACAAAATTATTTTCTAAAGCTTAAAGTTCATGAAAAATGCCTTCAAATTGTTTTTTTTTTTCTCGCTTCACAAGCCCTGAAAATCAAATCAAAATAACAACCAAATGAAGTCTATCAATACCATATCCATGAATACATATCTGTCCAAGATTAAGATCATGATGTAACTAATGTCCAAAATAGATCATTTAGCACCAAAAGTAGCTTACTGAGCGATCTTATGCCAGCCTACATGTGCTCATAAATTTGGCTACAATTTGCAGTAAAAAGCGTACCTTCGTGGACGTATTCATGTGGCGCCAAGTGATTATGAGATCAGAAGAAACATGATCTATCTTGCAAATCTTTGTAGGAAGGAATATCAAGATGGCTTGTCAGAGGGACTTGCATTGCCTCTCTAATAAGCCTTAATTAGGAGCAACTTAACACCAAAATCATTATACCCGGTGAACCACATAACTTGAGTTCAACAATGATACAAATGATTGAAAAATAGTAGCAGGTATATGAGCAACCCAAAGACAAAGTAGTAGCTACTTTCTACAGATGTTAAGTTATATAAAAGGATGAGGTTTTCCCTATTCAAGTTACTTGGGGACGCATATCTTTTATTTACTCATATGTACATGGCCTAAGTGGTATCCCGTGATTCGTGACTGTTTCTAAACTTTTCCCTGGCCATCTCCAGGACTATACCTAGCTGTATACGATCGTGGCATCTATCATAAAGAGGTCTAGGATGTTAACAACATTTCTGAGTACTTGAGTTCGTTGGTTAAAATTGTCAATGCATTAACTACTTATATGGTTAACGCATAAACTGTTTAGCATCAAGTATCATGCCGGGCTTTAAATTTTACAACATGTAAACATGACCGAATTTGCATGTAAAAGCACACATTTACTAAAATTATCTAGAAAGACAAAGGTTATCATAAAAGTGCCATTTTTATTGTATTATGTATAAGTTACATCAACTGCATGGTGAACAAAACCTGAACAGGACAAAGCCTTATCCACGGAAACAGACTATTCTACATGATAACCAGTAGCATATAGACCTGTCAAAAACAATCCTTAAGGATACAAAAACCCATGGCACACTATAATAGTACTAGAAGGCCAACCTACCACCAAAATGATATATAAACCGTCGCTTAACCAGATACAAGTTAGCGAGACAGTATATCAGGAGTTGCCACTTAAGGCTTATGTGTAGCCTGTTTATGCCTCGTAGCAAACCCATTTACCAAAGCGAGTGCATTACTAGTGATTTGTGCAACAGAACTAATCTTCTTATTGACAGCATCCTTCACATGACCATTCATTGATCTGTCAAAAAAACCTCCAGTACACGTGTTTTGGTTTGTAAGGGCAGAACTGACCCATGTTTGGACATTACTCATGTGCCAAACAAAATTTTGGCCCTTAAACTGACCCATCTTACCGAGCTCCTGAACTGACTGAGTTAAACTTGCCACACAGATATTCATGCTGCTGACGCAGTCTTTCAGGGCTTGGGACTCACTTGGTTTTAGTTTCGAGGTTGCAGACATTTTGGAAAGATATGCAACCGCAGACTTGGCGTTGTTTAGGCTGACAGCTATGGCTGCTTTGGCTAGCTGCTGATCGTTTCCTTGGATAGAATTAGCAAAATTTGAGAGACTGTTGACACATAAAGCAGGGTGCAAAGTGGTTTGGCATGAAGTTTTAACAAAGTTTAGAGAGGCAGGATTGGTGACAGCACCAGTGGTGTGTTGGACAGTGATCAGGAGGACTATCGAGAAATACAAAAATTTATCCATGCTTATATAAATAAAAAAAATCGGAATACTTATCGAGAGCAAAGGATTTGTTGGTATGTAGAATGATTACTCAAGATGAAGAAGTGATCAGTGGATTTGGATGAAGAAAATGAGAAGGTTTGGGGGCTTTATATACTTGGTAAAAAGACTGTAACCTAAATCTTTAGAAACGTGCAGTTCAAATAAAGTTAAGAAAAACGTTTCGTTAGATTATATCAGGAGAAAGTCATGTGCCATGAAATCTTAAATGTATGTAGTAATGCTTTATAATAATGTTAATGAAAGGCAAAAGATAGGGAAGGAAATCACCAAGAAGCTAGCGAGGCAAGTGTTGAATACTAGTCAAAGGTCCAAATTAACTAATGGGATTAATGATGGGAAACTAATTAAAAATGGTAGTTTAAACAGCTGGTTCATGAGCAACTGTGAGAAGTTTAGATTAAGCAATAGACATACGAGAATAATCTAAAGTGGCAGGGCGGTGTTGGACGCTATGCAACGCAAACAAAAATCTATCATATATACAAGCACGCGGTTTATTGACTTTAATTTCTTGAAATAAGTACTCTTTCACAAGTGGGAGATATAGTAATATCGTAAGTCCATGCTTGAAACTAACACAAGATCCAATAGTCGTCATCCTCATATCTGTTATCCCTTAACTCGCCCAACTACGAAATGTTAATAGTAAAATACAGTAAAGATTGACAATATTTAAGGAAGCTAGTGGCAGTAAATTGTGCAGACAGGGTTGGAAGCCAATACAGTGAAGTGTAGGCGTCGTGCGCTATTGGTTGCTATATGGTTTCAACAAGTAAATCACATCACATTGGTTGCAAGTGTAAGGCGTCGTGCGATTTTGGTATTATAACAATCTCAAGTAGATTTGATTGTGTAAATCGTTTAATAGACGACACACTTGTTTAAGTAATTAGCAAGTTAATTCGACTTAAAGATAACTATTGACACGGGGAGATAATCGTGCACAAATGTCCCTCATAAATCAAAACCTCTCTTGCTTTCGGGTCTAGTTAAAAAAATGAAATGCATAAAAAGATGTATCAGATTAAAGAACCTCTCTGATATTTTAGCCATTTGTTTCTTTTTATGTAACATGTATTTTTCCTGATGTGAAAATTATATAAGCCATACTATCTTTTAGGTTATCAAAACTGGCAACACAGCATCAGTTTATATACCATAACAATGAATACAATTAAAAGTTTTTATAAAGTATGAATTATAGTAGTAATAAATTACAAGTCCAAATTATATAGGATAGATACGCACCAGTTACAGTATCTCGTTACACTTGTTACAGGACTTGTGGCCGGCGGCAAGACAGGCACAAAAGTAAATGCAATTGCCGGTCATCAAGCATAACATTCAGTGTTGGGTTTCTCTATATGGGCCTAGCCCAAACATTCGACCACGAGTGGGTTTTTTTAATTTTTTTTTTTTTTTTAAAAGTTAGTTTCGATTCAGACGTGCTGAAGACAATTTTAACCAGCGATTTGCTGGACCTCCAATCCACTCCTCATTGAAAATACCTTGAGATGAGAAACCCAAGACTCGAACCCAAGACCTTGAAAAAAACTCACCTCCGGGACCCACATAATGGATTTAGAATATACCTCTCGCCAACCCACCTAAATGGAGTTGTACCATCATATTATATTAATGATTTATTAATGTTTTTGACTTTATGTTACCGGGTGTTTGTGTTTGGATAAAGAAAAGAGTTTTTTATAGGTTTGAATATATTTTTATCTTTATTTTTATTTTATTACATTATAAAAATTGTGTTATGTTGTTGAAAAGTAAAAAGAAAATAAAGAGTTTGAATATATTTTTATCTTTATCTTTATTTTTATTTTTATTTTTTCCATTTATAAAAGCTTACCTAATTGCTTTTATTGAACTAATTTTACGCCTTAAACTCTTATCTTCTAATATATCCTCACTATTACTTTTACATCAATTACATCTACATCACCCTACAACATTTGACGATGCCACCAACGTCACCCCACCATCAAACTGTCGTTGCTGTTACTATCGCCGTTTTACGTGGGTACCTTGCTAGTATTTAGGAATTGTACTAGGATGTGATAGATCATATGAATTTTGAACATTTTCCATTTTGTATAGTTAAACTTTCATTTCCCTTCTATATTGTGAATCATTTTTATTTTTTTGATGATCTCGTGTTTAATAGTTAATAACTTATTATTTGTATTTTTACCCCCATGTAGTATTATGATGCATCTTCTTAAACTTTAAGTTTTGTTTCCCCCTTAGAGATTACATTGTTTTTGATCCCTTAGGTTTAGTTGATGATTTTCCTATCAATTTTTTTTATTCATCGCAAACACATGAAAAAAAAAATCTACCTTGTTTGATTAATAAGGAAGTCAACAAATATCTATAGTTAGAAAAAAATTGAGAGATTTTCAAAAGTACCCATAAAGCCAATGAAACATTCGAATCATTATCTTGATTCTGTATGCACTTCATTTCTTGCTTACCAAACTCCCCATCTTTTCAACTTTCATTAAGATATGTATCATCACATTTTGGTTGAAGAATGTATTCCAATATTTAGTCAATCATTATGTAGTTGAACCCAACTCTCTCTATCTTTGTTAAACACTAAATTCAAACACTAGTAAGAACTTAGGATTAAACACTTAAATGTCTAATAAAAGTAATGGTAAAAATGAGTTGAATTGGAGGCTACCAATAATAAAGTAGATCGTTTATGCATGTAGTAGCATAATATAATAAATCATATATTAATATTTCCTCATCTCAAAATAAATATTAAAAAAACCTCAAAGTTTTAAGAAAGGGGATATAGTTATATATAAGATATTGTGCAGCAGTAACATATTTTTTGACTTGTGATTCGAAACGTGACTTGACTCGTAAAAAGCGAGATATTTTTATATATCACGTACGCTACTCTCTTCTCAAGAATCCATACATCCCTTATCAGTGTATGGACAAGTATCTTTCGAGCACATATTAGGAAAAGAAAAGGGGGGAAGCAACTCATAAAAAGGCTTCGCTCCCAGATCGCTTCGTTTGTATAATTATATATATGTGACGTTTTAAGAAATAAATTATAAGTTGATTATTTTAATATATTTACAAAAAGTTGAGTATTCAATAATTTTGATTCACAAACTTAATGTTTATCTTTAAATTCGAATTAAAAGAATTAATATATTTATTATATATATGTTATATATATATAATCTTAATCTTAATATATACTATAAGACAGTTGAATTATTGACTAATTAACCAATTAAATCGCTCAATTTCATCAAATTGACTATCGCTTATGTCATCATTTAAATTAAATATAAATTAAAATCCCAATAATCATTATCCAAATATATTATTATATTAATATTTATATTAACTTGTACAAAAAGTCTCATTAATTTACACTTTTTTATTTTCCATTAATAATTTACACTTTTAGTCCTAAATACTTAATTTATATTTATTTTTAGCCATAACTTGAGAGGATTTTTAAAAATTTACAATTATTTAATTAATTAAAAAAATTTCAATATATGAAATATTGTCTATAAAAAATTATTTCAAAACCTAATGACTTATTAACAAATATTAGATTAGATTTTCATAAATTGTAAATATTAATATTTAGCTTAATATCTAATTAACACAATTTGTACTCTAGATACATATTTCAAACATAATAACAAATGACGATATACAATATTTTTATCCTAAACACTACAAGAATCACAGAATATGAGACAATCACAGAACAACACACGATTTACAACAGAAATTACTAGACTATTAAATCCAAATCAATATGAACTTATTCAAGGTTTATTCTATCTCTCAATCAAATAGATATATAATGTTCCCCTTTTTTATATATTAGTTTTGCGTATTAATGTTTGAAGTTACAATTGTCACTCAAATCAAGAGTCTTAATTGTTATCAAAGAATATGAAAACAATCCTAATTGCTATCTAATTATCATAGGACAGGTGATTGAAAATAAACCTATGCGTGCTATGGGATTTGTCAAGTACAAGATCACAAGTATGTTTATATTTTAATTCTTATTTATCTTTTATAATAATATCACATTATGAGTATAACTGGTTTCAAAAAATTTTATTATAAAAGAATTATTATAGCATGTGGAATGACTACGACAAACAATTCCATCCATATGTCTCAGCTAATAATGACAGTGACAAACCTATGATTACTGTACAACAACTTGCAAAGTATAACACTTAGAACCGTATATCTTCAAAATTATAAACTTTTATAACTTAAATGTATCTATATCTAATAGTGATAATATCGTAAACCCGTGTTCAGTGTTGAACACGGGTCTAAAATCTAGTATATACTATATATAATATAACCATAAAAATAATAACTAATATTTAATCATAGTATCAATGTACAACGATCAAAAGTCTGCAATTTGTATTGACTTGACCTAAGTTCAAAGAGTAAAGATAAAAAAGAGTCACCTGAGTCGATCACCTTATTTTTGGTGTAAATTGACATTACTTATGAGAGACAACTTGTGACTCATGGGAATCTAACAATTATGATCAGGACTATTGGGAGGTGATTCATGGAATCATGGGGGAAGATGTCTCACTCTCATTAGTTTAAATGTATTTAGTCCTTTTTAGATATGCACATTTTTTTCCTACAATATACATGTATCTTATTTTCTTCTCTTTTATGTTAAGTGAGAATGCAAGAATCCTACAGATTTGGAAATGTTTAACATTAGTCTAAACTATTGTAGAGAAAATATAGGCAGTTGGTCACAGTTCGAACGTCAAAGAACAATATATGCGAATTGAAAGAGCAGAAAATTTGACCCAATGGTTGGCCAATTGTCGTTTTTTGCATTCTCTTGAAACTCAAACCTTTCTCAAACCATAAAATCGAGCTTCTGTTCTTTTTTCTTTTTTTTCTTTTTTTTTTTTTTTCAATCACAAGCAACACATTATGTAACTCAAAAGCATATATTACGATATATACTACTACTATTATTTATTATTATTATTATTTTTTTTAACTATTATTCTTTTTCTTATATGCCACAAAATTTTATGTGACCACATATAGATGGGCATTCAAGTTTATGAAATCATATATATGATTATTATACAAAAATATACCGTTAACAACTTTTTCTGATTAGGATGGTACGTAGTCAATATATGTTAAAATAATTCTGAAGATTTTATACATGCAAAAATAAAAGGCTAACAATAATCAAAATGTATGAGCTTAACTTAATTTCTAACATTCCAAGTTAATTTCATAAAATTATTTTTAGTTTTGTTTGTTGTATCTTTATTATATATTTATATGTAGAGAATATGGAGTATGTGGCTGTTATACACCTAAGTTTGGGTATAGAACCTCTCACATACTAATTTTTTAATATATATATGTAAATGTTTGGTCCTTCATGAATTTTATGGATTAAAAAAACAAGATGTGAGAGGTTCTACACCCAAGCTTAGATGTATAACCATTTTATGATATATACAAGGACGGAAATCATAAAACCTAGTTTCGGAGTTCATACATTTTGAATGCGCCTAGCTAGCTTATATAATTTGATTACATTTACAATCCCTAAATAGCGAAAAACTTCCATCTAGGTCCGTGCAATTGGGCAAACTATGTGGTGATCACATGCTTCATATATCATGTAAGATGTTTAATTAGTTTAATTTGCAAGAGTAATTACATAAACATTTTCAAGTTCAACCGTGTGACATTTGGTTCACTAGCTAGTATCAGTACATTCCTATAACTTGTTAGTCATTGGCTCAAGTCTCGTCATGGAGATCTCTCAGTTCCATTCCTTCAAGTTCTTGTCCATGCTTGTATTTTTATTTGTATGTTTCAAAATTATTGTCTCTAGCTTTAATACAAATAGAAAAATCTTTAAATGGAAAATTTTAGAATAATTGAACTTAAATCTTAAAAAAAAAAAATTGTCATTTTGATTGGTCGATTGAATTTAAAGTCAGCCAAATTTCTAATATATTATAAGATTAATTTTGCGGAAAGAAATAAAAAAATTTCATACACACAAATTAAATAGAATTTAAATAACTTTTTTAACCGAAAAATATTAACCTTCCACACGAAGGACATGTAAACGTAGAGATGACGGAAAGACTGATGTTATGTTGGAGTAAGAGTGCAATTACAAATACTTTTGTGTAGGAAAATGGGAAGTAGATTTTGTTGGACTAATTGCAACTTAAACCCCTGTATGTTTTATATAACGCACTAGTCACCCTAGAATTAATAAAAGTTATCTTATCTTAATAATTATATATATATATATATTATATATATATATATGAGATATTTTGAGACCACCTCTTATTTTAGGACCAACTAGGACCATTGATTTTTGTACACCATCATCATTTACTATGATATACAAGATTTTTTTGTAAAAACACTTAGACTTTCTGGCGACGGGCCCACCAGAAAATCATGTGTAAGTTAAGTTACACATATGTCAATTACTTACACATGTGACACATGTGTAAGTAACTTACACATGTATAAGTTAACTTACACATGATTTTTCTGTGGGCCCGTCGCTGGAAAGTCTTAGTGCTTTTATAAAAAAGTCTTGTATATCGTAGTAGATCATGATGGTGGTGTGTAACTTACGAAAATCAATGGTCCTTTTTTGGATTTTTTTTAGTTGATCTCAAATTATCTTTCCTCTATATATATATAGAGTTTTGTTCATTTGAGGCTTAAAATTTCCTTGGAAACTAGGGGACAAATCTTGGCCATTGGATTATCTCTTCAAAAATAAATCCCTACCCTTGATTTCCCTCCCTTCCCCTTCCTCTCGTCTCTTTCCCCCCACCAAGCGCACACACACACATACAATTTGATCCCCCGTTTTTCCGGCGACGGGATCTTGAACCACCGTGATCTCCACCTTTATCTCTGACCGGCGATGGCGACCAACTCCTCCTCCTTCTTCTCCAGCGATACAACCGCCGGAAAATGCAACAACTTCGCCGAAAACCTTCAAACGCCGATAAAACCTTTGTTCCTTCGAATTAGAACATCACACTTACACCAAAACACTCACAATCACACCGTGAACAAACCTGACCAGAAATTAATCCGATCTATACTCGCCGGAAAACTTGAAAAACTCACCGAAAAAATTAAAAAAACACTATAGCTTTGTTGTTTCTTCAAATTAATGCATGAAACTTGTACCAAATCACTCAGAAACACATTCCGCACAAACCCTAGCCAATAAACATTGTTTTTGAGCTCGCCGGAAAAATCACAGGTCGCCGGAAAAATCACAATCCACCATCTCTTGGATCGCCACCCATCAAATCCATACCATTCCCATATGCGTCCCTTGACGGTCAGTTTAAAACGGAATTGATTAGCCGGAAACGAAATTGATTAGCCGGAGAAGTCGCCGAAGAAGATTCGACGGCGTTAGTGTCTTAGTGATTACCAATCAAGCTTGATTTGGCTTGACCAATCAAAGATGATTAGAAAATGTCGCTGGAGTAATCCACCGGAGTAACCAATCAAGCTTGATTGGCTTAGCCAATCAAATATGATTGCACAGTCGCCGGAGTAATCCGTCGGAGTAACCAATCAAGCTTGATTGGCTTGACCAATCAAATATGATTGCACAGTCGTCAGAGTAATTCACCCGAGTAACCAATCATGTTTGATTGGATTTTGATGATGGTTGATCCAAGGGCTTAGATTAGTCCCTTGGTTTCCACCATTGTTTAAAGATCCATATGAATACGACCCTATATATATATATATATATATCCTTAATATAAGACTAGTTATTTATATATGTGTCAAAAATTTTATTTTATTTTATTTTATTTTAAACATCAAGTTAGTAGTTATTAGTTAGGAGCTAGCATTTGAGACATCACTGAACGGTAACATTCAATTGGACAGGATGTGAAACTCAAACTACGCATGTCTAGAATGAGACTCATAACTTTAATTTCAAAACTACGCCTAATAATCTACTCTTATAAATATAAGAAGTGAGGTTCGAATCCCGATGAATTTATACAAGATTTAAGACCTTACCAATAGGTAACTAATAAATTTATTATGTGGCAAAGTTGCTACAATCTAACAACCGTTTATAGAAGCCTTATTGGTGATGCCAATGCTACCAAAAATAGCTTCAATATATAATCTACCATTTTTGGGTCTCTTTTAGTTGCTAACTAGTAAAATACTGACACTTGACTAATGGATTAATAAGATTCCAAGTGATAAAGTAAAAGCTAGCCTTACTCATCGCTATCTAGTTATATACGACACGTGGCTTGTGTGTGAAAATTAAGTAATAGCTGGATTAAAGAGTTTTAATTTGCATATAAATTGTCGTTGGTTTTTAACATGTTTAACAATGAGATGAATCATATCATAAAAGTTATTATATATAGTATAGGTATGAAGTTATGTAACTAACAAACCAGCCTCTAGTTAGCTAAGTAGCTAGCTACAAAAGCAACCAAGCTGGCCTTGAGTTGCCAGTTAGGAAATTTAAGAAACATCTAGCCAATGTGAGTTGTACCAAATTGGGTGTCCGCTTGTTTAAAAAACATTCTAGCTAGCTAGGTTACATATTTTAAACGCGATATATATATATATATATAGTGTCGTCTTAAGCTTTTTGGGGGTCTTAAGCAAGATTAAAATTGGGGCCTACTTAATTAACATACAAATTAAAGTAAACATAAATAAATTTAAAAAAAGGAAAAAAAAATCATCTTATATATAGGCTGTTATGTGAAAAGAACACAAAAAAACAAAATTCTGCATCATTTCTAGGAGAAAGTCTTTCATATAATCAAGATTTAATCACTAACTCGTTTGAAATTAGAGTGAAAATCAGCTATTGGATTTTTTGATTTCTTAATAGTTAGGTTTTTTTTCCCTTGATGTTGTAACTTCATTTGTGTCGTCTTTTTTTTTTCTTTTCTAAATGTCAATCATGAGGACGTAAAGTTTATTTGCTTATTTGTTTTTTGCGCATTCTTGTTACTCTTGTATAGTAATAACATATAACACAAAAAGTCTAAAGTCTAAAACATTAAGCCCAAAATATAAAAATGGAGACATTTATATTTTGGGGGCCTTAGGCCCATGCCTAACCTATATATATATAGTAAAGCCGCCTATATATATATATATATATATATATACTAGGTCTTTTACCCCGCGCGATGCGTGAAATATTATAAGTTATTGTTAGGTTAGTGTTAATTTAAACCCTTTGACGTAGACACACACAATAACTAATATTTTGTTTAATTAGTTCAATGCGATTATTATCTATTTTGCAAAAACATTAATAAAAACAAAACAATGTTAAATATGAATATAATAAATATATCAAATTATCAAAATGTTTTGGAGATACATACGAAGATGAGAAATAATGTTTACACATAAATATAATTTAGATAAAAACGGAAAAAAGAAAATTAGATGATGCAAAATATACATAATTTAATAGAAGCAAATAAATAAAGCTACATATATTTAAGAATGACTTTCTACTGAAACAAAAATATCCATAAACATTTTTTAGCAAAAACACAATTGCATATCAACGAAAAACCCATTTACACCAAATACTACATAACACTTACGTTCTTCAATGTTTATGAAGCTAAATATGATATGAGTGGTCATCTTACAACTTATCAAACAAACAACCACCCCTATAAAAACCTTCAAACTAAAATACTAAATCCATAAGAATTTGAAATAGTAAACCTTATTTTCTTGTAGTTGTGCAACCCGAATCTACTCAAAATTCACTTAGAGAAAAATAAATAAATTATGAATCACGTAACAAAAGAGTTTTATATATGATATTAAAATATTAATATTATTAAAAGAGCTCACATAAACATCAAAACATTAAATGGTCCTGTATGAAATTTTCGTTAAAAACTTTGGTAAACATTTTATTAAAGGAAATGATGACAAAATTTATTGTTTTATGCATTAGTATACAAAATAAACTTTGTGCTAGTTGATCGATGAGAAACAATAATGTGCATGGCAAATCTTTTTTTAATATAATGAAAGAGTTACACTTGCCTTATAAAATTGAATCTAAATAATAAAATAAATATAGTTTCTTCTTTTTCACATATAAATATTGTGGAAAATTTATGGAGACGCCACATAACATAAATCTTACGTGGCAATTTTTTAGAATAACTTTGAGTTTGATGAATGCTTTAGAAGGCTCAATTTCCTACTGTTTTAATAATTATATAGATATATATATAGTTGAATTATCGCTATATATATATATCCGTAAAAAGAAATACATTACACTTCGTATATCGAATCTACCCTATTAACTCCAAGTCTCCAACAATATATATTTCCTCTAGTAGCTAAGATCCACACAATGACACAAAAGAGGAGTTTTAGATTGTTTCCGAGTCTCCACAATGTTCTTCCAAAAACACGAAAACTATAAGAAGGCCACAAGAGTCAATGTTGACTTTATTTGGAAGTTGAAATAAGAAAGCCACATTAGACTACAAGGAATTTTCAAACAAAACTAATGTTTTAAATACCAGTATTTTGGTCGTACAAGTCGGGTACCCGGTACCGGTATACCGGCTGGTACGTACCGGCACGGTAATTTAATAATTGTATTTTTATTTTTATACAAATTCTATAAAACTTGTTACAATTTAACGAAAATAGTCAAAATATAAGTACAATCCACTAAAAAATAATATCAAATATGTATTTCATAACAAAATATAAGTTTTAAAATTTACAAATAACAAAACATAACATTAAAGTATCAAAAAAAAAAATTCAAAAAAAAAATAAAATCAAAATGCCGGTAATACCGGAAATACCGGCCGGTATTGAATAGTGAAAATATCCGACAAAATACCGGGATAGTTGTACCGGGGTACCACCCGGTATCCGGTATTCCGGGTACTACCGGCCGATACATACCGGTATTTAAAACACTGGACAACACTACTTTTACTAAACATCGCGGCTCAAGCTAGCTAGTTTCATCAAGCCTACCGGATCTAGCTAGGTAGCCAGGTTACATGCATGATATTGATCAAAGAACTTTGGCATGGGCTTAACAACTATACCGTACAATATTTGATGAGGGAAATATGGCGAGTAAAAAAAAAATCGGATGGGAATCCCTTGATCCATGCATGTACGTATTATTTGGTACTCATTAATCCCCAACCATTCTAGTATCCAGTAGGTGAATCTCAACTACTTAATAATCTCCTAATTATCTTAAGTTTGCCTTTGACAAGACTTGAACTCAGGATTCCTCTTAAAAAGTGACGGCTGGTGGCCACTGGGCTATTACCCAGTGGTTGAAATATGGCAAGTTTATTCATGTGTGAACTTAATAGTTGCAAAGATATATCTAAATCTAAACTACCTATAAAATATTTGCTCCTTTCAAATTTATTAAAAAAGAACTTGATAAATCTAAAGTATCTCTCTTATTTATTTATTATTTGAATCTCTCTACCTAACTAATATACATATGATACCTTTAATGAAATTATTTACAACATATATTTTTTCAACTATAAAAATAACTACAATACCACGTTTACATTAATTATATTTAGATTAATAACTATATCGTCACCGGCATTGCCATGCCACCCCCGGTGCCGCCATCGCTGTCACCAACCGTCGCCGCCTCGTTGCCGTATCACGCATGCATTTGTCCTGTAACATGTAAATAGTTCTGAAAAAGATTAAAATATTTACACATAATTAGGGTGAAACTAAAACATTATATAAGCGAAAGGATGTTAAATGAAATACAAAATTAGTGAGCTTAATCAATTAATTTCTTTATAGGGTTAGGCTTGTGTGTATGTGAGTTACCAATCATCCTTCCTTTTCACATCCATTATTTAATTAACTTAGGAACCGGGTTGCGGTTCACATGTACCTTTCATCAATATTATTATGGACCTCACCAGATCGAATCTTTCTCTTAATTTCTTTCTTAAAAATTCTTATATTTAAAGGTTGGTGATCGCATATATCTAAATTAATTAGGTAATGTGTGTGTTTGTTGGTCATGTCTTTAATTTTAGCATATTCAATTTCCATCTAGCTAGCTTGTAGCTGTTAGCTTAATATATTTGTGGTGGTTAGCCGACGTACGGTGGTGGACTAGATGGGAAGACAACCTTGTTGTGACAAGTTAGGGGTGAAGAAAGGGCCGTGGACCGTGGAGGAAGACAAGAAGCTCATCAACTTTATTCTTGTGAACGGTCAATGTTGTTGGCGTGCGGTACCTAAGCTAGCTGGACTCCGTCGTTGTGGTAAGAGTTGTCGGCTACGATGGACCAACTACCTCAGACCAGACTTGAAGCGTGGCCTCCTTAACGAGTCCGAGGAACAGCTTGTTATCGATCTCCATGCTCGCCTTGGCAACCGGTGCGTCTCTAGCATGTCGAGTAATTGTGTTTCATTCATTCTATATTATTCTTTCTTGTTGATTAACTACATATATATATTGTTTGTATGAATACTAAAAATTTGACAACATATATATATGAAGCATACACATATATCTAATTGCAATACCGATCGAGTAATTATAAAATAACTTTAATCAAAGAAACCAAAGTTATATACTTATATCAGACTTTGAGCTACTTTGAAAAGGATATATCGACAGATAAACAATATCATATTATCTACACAACAAAATTTTAATAAGGCCATATATGCATAATAACTATATATGTACAAGTAGCTTTGTTGATGCAATTCCTAATTACATTATTGTGCATGACAAGATAAATTTTATGTAAGTAATTTGAATGTATAGTACGACTAATTCTACGTACTATTTTGAATTGTAATTGTCTTCTAGCTAATTAATAAGAGGTCTCTGCAAAAAACCAAAGATATATAGTGTACGTGATTATTAACTAATAATAATAACCAAGGACTTACCCCTTTAATTTGTTAAATTAGATGGTCAAAAATAGCAGCATCGATGCCAGGACGAACAGACAATGAGATTAAGAATCATTGGAACACTCATATCAAGAAAAAGCTTTTGAAAATGGGAATAGATCCGGCGACTCATAAGCCTCTTCAAAAGGACACCGATGCACCTAATCCATCATCTCAAAAACATTCGACACAATCAAGCAATGACAACCATGGAAGTACCGATAGTTCCATTGGAAGCGTCGAGGAGAATCTAAATTGCTGTGCACCTTCCGAAAGCTCCCAAAATATTGAAGAAAATGGAACAAAACCTTTGTTACAAAGCCTTCACGAGGATGACAATAAGTTGTTAAGCTACCTTTTAGGTGAAAGTGAACCTCCAGTTTTTGATGTATCAACATGGGAGTTACCAAACAACGGTGTTAATAGCTTTGCCTCATGGGATGATTGTGGCACATGGTTATTAGATTGCCAAGATTTTGGTGTTCATGATTTTGGACCAGATGCTAATTTCGACGATGTTGAGATTAACATCTTAAATACAAACTAGTAAAAGAAAATGTACGTGTCTTAAAATGAGAAGATGGAAACGGGGAATTAAAGTAATTCTCCATTCATCGGTTAAATCTTACATGTTACCTATTACCATATGTTCATATCTAGTAATTTTAGGTTACGTACTAATGTTTTCTCTTTGTATTCAAAATATAATAACTTGATGCTAGATCGAAGAGAACTTGATTATTATGTTTCACGCCATTAGTTAATACAATAATTAAGTGATCATACAAACTCATATTGAGTATGCATGTATATATTGCCACTTTGCCAGGGGGAGTTGATATGCAATAAAATTTCTTCTCCGTATATAAGATGAAAATTAAGGTATAATATTTATTTAAATTAACTGAAAACTAATTAATAATTTTCTTTATTTTATAAAAGATAAATCGGTAAAAAAAAAAAAAAATTCTTTAATAATTGATCTTCTATATTAATTAATTAACAAAAAGCTTTTTGTAAGTAATTTTTCTTATTAAATTTTAAGTTTGCATATGTACGTATGTATACTTTTTGGTTGTAAACTTTCATTAATTTATAACACTCAAAGCAAATATAACATCATATCAAATGACCATTGATGACATAAACAAAAAAAAAAACAAAAAAAACAAATCTTGTAGTTAAAGTGTCATACTCTTGGGTCTTCAGTCTTCGCTAACTCTATTGTATATTGTATATATATATATATACATAAAATTGTAATTAAGTTAGCTAAGATGTTGCTTAACGCAAAACAAGAAGGCCAGCTCCTGCTATCTAATTAAAAAAAGGAAAGGGAGAGGAACTATCCACTTTGTTTTCCATAAGTTTTGAGGCTAATATTTCGACGGTATATGCAGGAGGTTATGATATACGTAGAAAAATCTTACCTCTACTTATATAGAGGGTTGTTTTCAGGTTATACATAAATGGTAAAAAAGGAACTCTGCCCTTTGTGTCAGATGAGAATCGAACCCTTAACTCTTGTCTCCAAAGGTCATGGTATTTACCATCGATCAAAACCACACTATTTTAAAGCAACTTAATATAAAAGTCATTTTCAAAAAAAGTAATTTTAAGCAACTAAATTATTTACTCACATAAATAAAACTAGCCCAACAAAAATAAGGGAAAATCAAATCAAACCCATTATAAACTTACACAGTTTTTATAGAAGTATGTTCAAAATTATCTTTCAAAGATTTTTAAACTTGCATAATTTCCCTTCAATGTTGATCAGAACTTCATTCAAAACCCTTTTTTCACTTGTTACTGATTTTTAAACTTTTTCATTAAAAAGCCATTCATTCCCATAATTTTAATTATATTTTATTTTTGACCCACCTCTTTAGATCCAAGAATATAAATCTGCAACGAAACACAAAGTTATAAATTGTTTAACCACAACAATGTAATTATTAGATAGGGTACAGTGCATATTACTCAAGACTAAAGTAGATCAATAAATAGAATTTTATAACATCAATCAGTTGTTTTTAGATACAAGTTGTTAATTCTTCATATAAATATTGTTACATAGACAGCTCCAGAATAGTTACAACTTACAACAGGAGAAAATTTTGCACCCTCTGAAGATCTCTAAAAGGCATGATTCAAATGATGGCGCTAAGGAGTTCTTGGTGGATAAAGTGGTCTCGTCACTATGTAGAAATATCAGTTACTCATGTTAAACGTTAGAACAACGGTTTCATTGGTTTTAGGGAAGTTAAGGTTGCAACACTATTGAACTGTCATTACAAACAACTTTCATTAGACCATCAGACAGTTATTAAATTGTTTAACCACAACAATGTAATTATTAGATAGGGTTACTCAATCTAACCCGTAATCCAACTTAAAGTTAACCCCAAAAACCGGATTACTCTTTTGAATTTTCGACTTGTTAACCCATCATCAACCTAACGGATTGACCTTCCGGGTCGTAACCAAAATTATTATTAACTTCATATTATCTTTTTTAATAGGTCAACACAGTAATTCATTTTAACTAAAATCTACTCGTGAATCCACCAACCATTGTACCTGGCAACCCGAAACTTGACCATTAACCGAATTTTCATGGTTAATGGGTTGTGATCAAGTTAACGGATTGACATGTTTGAGTTGGAATTTGCAACCCAATTTTGTTACCAGTTCGGGTTTTGGTCAAATATTTTTGACTCACGAATTTGGATCCAAGCTTATTCACCCCTTTACTATTAGATGTGGGAATTAAACTATTATTGAATCCACATTATTGACATGTGTCTTTTTTTTTCTAATTACTTCCACATGTATCTATGTGTAACAAAATAAATTCAGTAAACATGAATTAACTCGTAATTTATGTGATTTTTTTTAATGATTATTACCATTTGTAACATATGTATATATGTATGCACAAATTTAAAACTTTTATGATTTTTCAAGTTTGGGGTCCATAAAATATTTTATTTTTCCCTTTATTTTATGATAACTGATATTCATACCATTTTTTTTTAGTAATTTATCAAACTGTACAGTTTTATAGAATACTGTACAACATTTAATACATATTTAGTAAATTAATTAAAAGAGATAGTACCAATACTTTTCCCTTATTCTATCGATTAAACGGTAGATACTTTCGCGGATTTAAGTGCTTGATGGGTCGTTTATGAGAAGAATCCGCGTGTGGTCATAAAGTTAGCGGACAGAGCTCCGTGGGTCAAAAGCTTTGGGTTATCTGGTGAATTCAGGCGGGTCACAGTCGTTGGTTGGTGACTGTGACAGAAATGGCATGCGTTAATCAAAATGAGGTATTATTGTTAATGTTTCTATGTTGTTTTCTTTGTATCCCTCTTGTGACAGGACTGTCTACCTTTGTTTTTGTTGTTGTTTCTATGTTGTTTAGTACTTGATTTATTTAAGAAATTAACATTTTGTGTCGGCATTCGAAATTAAGATGAGATGTTGATGGATGGACGGATTGCTTAACTAATGAAAACTGTATGATGTATTTAAAATGTTGTTTTTGTGCTGATTGTTTAAATTATTGAAATGATATTGTGTGAAAGAGTAAAGACCATATGTATGTTGATTGTCTGATGCTGAAATATTGGTGGAATACTTTAATATAAAAACATAATAGCGGTTTTAAAAGCAAATAATTTAATTGATGATAGTTGGTGTTTATATATAAGATTTGAGATTCCATTAGTTTAACAGATAACTTATAGTAGATGTGTGTTTTTTGGGGTCAATTCAGCTATATGCTGTAAGATGGGTGTTTTCTTGGAGATAAAACAGAAGTTAGAGGGTACAAGAAGAGAGAAAATGTTCAGAGACACATGTTTTGGACATTGGTTGGATATTACTTTTACAGACGGAGACCCACATTTGGTGCATTTGATACTCCAGACACAGATAGATGTTGACCTGGATAATGATAATGGGCATGACCCGTTGATATACAATGTTAGGGGCCACAATGTACAATTTGGGCGAGTTGAGTTTTGCCTTATTACTGGACTCTTATTTGGGCCGTTAGATTGGTCATTATATAGATCGGGTAATATCCCATTTCGGGATCGAGTATTTGGACACATACAAACAGATATGGTTCACTTGCAGGATTTTAGAGATACTTTTGATAGCCAAAGATTTCATGATCTCGCAGACATTGATGCAATACGAATTTGTTTGGTAATGTGTTTGGAATATGTATTCAATGGTCGTGAGGTAAGGTATGTGGTGGACCGTGAGATATTACGATTGGTAGAGGATTTAGAGGCATGGAACACATTCCCATGGGGTTCCTATGTGTGGCCCAGTACGTATGTTCAACTTAGAAACGCGATAGCTACACGTAGGGCGAAACACTTGGCGTTAGGACCCTCTAAAATTCCCAAGTATACAATGACAGGATTTATTTGGGCCTTTAAAGTGAGGGAAAATAATTGCTTTTATGTTTAAATGGTTATTTCTTAAAGATATATTTTATCTAACATAATTTGATTTCCCATCTTTGTAGATTTGGATATTGGAAACCTTCCTTGTTGGGTGTCCTTGGTGGAGGCGGAACGATAGCGTGATCCCGAGGGCCATCGGTTGGCATAAGACCAAGCCATTTAAACAATATCATTTACATTTTTTTGAATATATTGATGATGTAAGGTTACATTGTATCTTTAGATATATAGCTTTCTTGAAATAAAGATGTTACCAAGTAATAATCATTTTGTCAGGATCATCCTCCTGTGCATCCACTTGTACCCCGACCTGATGAGTCTGTCACACCATGGTGGATAGCGAGCTGTCGGTTTTTTGATGGGTTGGTTGATTGTGTTCCTCCCCCAGCGAAAAAGGCAAAACTCTTTTCGCGACTTGCTATTCAGACTCACTTACTCCCTTATACAGAGGACCTTAACTATGCCGACACCATCAAGTGTAGGCCCAAGGGCACCACGAGTCATTGTACACTAGAGGAGTGGGCTTTATCATTAGAGCGTGCTCATGGTGAGCTGCATACAGAGTTTCGGTCATTAAAGACGCATGTCTCTACGCTTGAGCACAAGGTTGAGGTAACTGTGTTTCAAAGGTGTTTTATATCTTCACTCTTAACTTTAAAATCTTTGAAACCCTTTTATTTGGAATGCCAATTTACTTTTGGAAGAAGAAGAACCACTTAATGGTTGGAAAAAGTTATAAATAGCCAAGTAGACAAGTTTATTGCTATTTTGTGAATGAGAAGTTTTGTATATCATTTTAGTTGAATTGAGCTGGATTTAGAAAATTCTTGCTTACTGTTATGTGTTTTTCTGAAGATTATGCTCCAAGGAAAGGATGGATGTTGGGAGCATTGTGTTATCGTCGATGCATTGAAACAAAAGTTGCGGTGCAACTATTGTGGTGGGGAGTTCAACGGAGGGGTATGCAACATGAACTTTCATCTAGCTCAAATTAAAAACAAAGATATAGTTCCTTGTATGGAAGTGCCTGATGATGTCCGTGACCATATACGAGTCATACTGAGCTCACCCAAGAAGCACAAAGCTCCCAAGAAACAAAATCCAGGTCCCATAGAAGTAGGTAATGATCACCAAAATAGCTCGTCTTTTAGTGCTGGGGCACATCCCAATAACCCTGAATCTGATGGACAGTATAACAGTAGCTATTCACCTTTGATGTCCCCGTGTCCACATGTAATCCCACTGCCAGTTGTTGATGATAGCCAAAGGCAAAAACAAAGCGATGCTGATAAAAAGGTTGCTTTATTCTTTCTTCATAATGCAATTCCTTTTTGTGCTGCAAACTCTGTTTATTATCAAGAAATGGTGGATGCAATAGCAGAATGTGGAGTTGATTATAAGGCTCCAAGCTATGAACATATGAGATCTTCTCTTCTAGAGAGAGTAAAAGATAATTTTGGGGATGATTACATGAAACTAAGAGACCAATGGAAGGAAACAGGCTGTACAATCTTGTGTGATCGTTGGATCAGTGGAAAGACGAAGTCACTAATTGTATTTTCTGTTAGTTGCCCGAAAGGCACATTATATCTCAAGTCTGCAGATGTATCTGATCATGCCGATGATGCTCAGTACTTGGGTGAGTTACTTGAGTCAGCAGTATTGGAAGTTGGAATAGAAGACATTATCCAAGTATTGACTGATAGTACTTCTAGTTTTGTTTATGCTGGAAGGCTTCTTATGGCTAAGTACCCTTCGATATTTTGCTCTACTTGTGCTTCACTTTGTGTCACTCAGATACTGGAGGACTTTAGCAAGCATGAGTGGATAAAGACAGTATTGGAAGAGGCAAATACCATGACTACATACATATACAGCGATGCACGGACCTTAAACAAGATGAGAAAATATACAGGTGGAATGGAGTTGATTCGAGCGAAATTTCCTAAATATGTTGCCATCTTTCTCACCTTGAAGTTGCTCATAAATCAAGAGGACAATCTAAAGAACATGTTTTATGGGGCAGAATGGGTATCACCAACTCACAGTAGACAACCAGATTCCGAAGCTTTCAAGTCTTTGTTGTATTCCATACGGTTCTGGAAGTCTGCAAATGAGGCAGTAAGTGTGTCTGAGCCACTCGTTAAACTTCTCAGGATTCTTGAAGGTGACATGCCTGCTATGGGCCATATATACGCGGGAATGGAGAGGGCAAAGATGGCAATAAAGGCATATTATAATGATGTTGGAGAAAAGTATATGCCAATTTGGGAAATCATTGATAGAAGATGGAACACTCAACTTCTTTCACCTTTATATGCAGCGGCAGCGTTTCTGAATCCTTCTATTGTTAATAGCCTCAATTTTAAGAACGATATGAAGATGAGGAATGGATTTCAAGAAGTCATGTTGAAAATGGCTACTGAAGATAAAACGAAGTTTGAAATCACCAAGGAGCATACTGTATACTTAAATGCTCAAGTTGCTCTCGGGACTGATTTTGCTATCATGGGAAGAACACTGAATGCACCAGGTATCTTTCAATCTCTCCCTCCTATGGCCTTCTGTATGCATGAAGTTTTTTTTTCTCACAAATATACACTATATAAGATTAAAATGATGTATCAAAATTGTAGCTTTATTGAAGTTATCATTCCAGATCTCAAATCAATGGCAGACCTTCTATCTTGTCCTTCAAACCAAATTATGTTCATGATCCTTTTATCTGCTCTGTGTCTAGTTGTTCTGCCCTAAAAAGTTGTATGATTAATGTTATATTAGGTTGCAAGTAAATTTAAACAATTAAAAAACCGCAGGAAGTAATCATACGAATTAGCAGATCAATAGCAAGCTTCCATCCCTATCCAAATTAAATAAAATAGCAGTGGTAACTTTGACCCATTTAATTATGATTTGTGCTACTTCTATTTATATGGTCGAGGGAAGGGGTCAGACAGGTGAAAATGTCCCAAAATGCTTTTATTTATGGGTAGACCAAGGTATCAGTATCACCTTTATGAGTGGATCATAGTTTATTAAAGCGTGCAAAGACCAACCCGACCTATCTGCACTAGAGTTTGATTCGTTTCAGCCTCAAACCTGTACTGTTCTGGGTACCAAACCTGCTCATCTTGCCAAATCTACGATTTAGGTTCAGTGCCACTATAATTTCTGCACGGGGGCATTTTTTTCGTCATCGTTATACCTTTTTGAGGATGTTCTGAGTTCTGACCAGTCCATGTTAGTTTTCTACCAAGGCTTATAAATGACATATTGCTTCTTGCAATACTAGGTGATTGGTGGTCAGCATATGGTTATGAAACCCCGACCTTGCAGAGAGTTGCTATTAGGATACTGAGTCAACCATGTAGTTCTCATTGGTGTAAATGGAACAAGAGAATCTTTGAGAGTGTACATGCAAAAAGGCGAAACAGGATGGAGCAGGAAAAGTTTAACGATTTGATTTTTGTGCACTGCAACCTTTGGTTACAAGAGATTGTTAGAAGCAGGCACGGGAAGTGCAAACCTAGCGTCTTTGATGAAGTAGATGTTGTTTCTGAATGGCCGACAGAACTACACCATTATGTACCTCCATTGGATGACTCATGGTTGGATACTCTTCCTATTGATTACAGAGGTAGTCCTTGAATTGTTGATATTAGACATTCTTCATGAAAAGATGTTTCTAGTTTTACATGAAAGAGTGGTAAAATATTTAGGGAAAATATATAGGCGTATCGACATTTGATCTCCCTGAAAACTTTCGTTGTTGGCATAGAAGGGTATGTAGAAAATGCTAGGAGTGTTCAAATCGACTACATTCAGGAGACTTGATGTAGTTACCAAAAATTATTCTCATCTTTATCGACCGTTTAATTTTATTATTGTTACTAACAACATTTTACCTATATAATTTATTTTAATTACTAATTTTAATCTTTTCAGGATTTGTGCTTCTATATTTTTTTTTTATGATCAATTTTTGTTTTCTTACCAGCCTATCGTCTTGTTTGTTGTTTCCCAATTAGACTAAGAAAAGCCTCAGATTGATTAAAACTTGTAGGAAAGCTACAATTATGTCTTAATCAGCATCTTGATCTTGCTGGATTTCTCACACTAGCTAGTGACATATTCTTGTACAATACATGACGTACAATTAAAAATCCACCATATATTATTATTATTATTATTATTATTATTATTATTATTATTATTATTATTATTATTATTATTATTATTATTATTATTATTATTGTGATCGTGATCGTGATCGTGATCGTGATCGTGATCGTGATCGTGAATCGTGATCATGATCATGATCACCACTACTACTATATATAAGGCTGGCATTCTTATGGTGTATGTCACTGATACAACCAATTGAAATCATATTTATAAATGGATCAACTTTATTTCACAATAAGCAAGTACTGGTCATGGTGGTGGGAAGTCGATAATGATATAGACAAAATTTCGTGCACGATTCTCACCATATTGGTTCCAATACTTGTAATAGTATGGCAAAATTGGTGGGTGGTATCATATACCAAAAAGCACAAAACTCCCTTGCCACCAGGTCCTTATGGGTTACCGGTTTTAGGGTACCTTCCATTTTTAAGCTCCAACTTACACGAAAGATTCACTGAGATGGCTCACAAATACGGCCCTATATTCAGTCTTAGGCTTGGAACTAAACTTCATGTTGTGGTGAACTCTATCGATCTAGTAAAGATTGTGACTCGTGAAAGGGACCAGACCTTTGCCAACCGTGATCCTCCAGTCACAGCACTAACCATTACTTATGGAGGGCAAGATATTGAATGGTCAAACAATAACACACATTGGCGTAGCATGCATAAACTTCTGGCTAGCCAAGTGATGAGCAACACAAATCTTGATGCTTGTCAGGGATTTCGTATAGATGCAGTAAGAAAATCAGTTAGGAATGTTTATGCTAGAATCGGGTCAAAAGTTGATATAAATGAAGTCGCTTTTGAGACAGAACTTGATGTTGTTACAAGCATTTTATGGGGATGTAGTGAATCTAGTGATGGCAATGATTTTGGCGATATTTTGGATGGGTTTCGAAAAGTTGAGTTTAAGATTGTTGAGTTACTAGGAGCACCAAATATCTCTGATTTCATCCCCGTGCTATCACTGTTTGATCTACAAGGAAGGAAGCGAGAAATGAAGAAGCAACAACTACATCTTGATCGGATTTTGGATACGGTGATCAATGCAAGAATCTGTGCTAATTCTAGAAAAAAGGAGGGACCAGTTGATATAGATGGAAGAAAGGATTTTGTGCAGATCATGTTGGAGCTTAAAGACCAGAATCCAGCATCATTTGACATTGTTAAAATAAAGGCCTTACCATTCTTAAGTTCGCCCAAAACTTTTTCTTTTTATCTCTTCAACTACAAATTTACTATCAACAGAACTTAAATACTAAAGAACCAACAATTGTTTTTGCAGGATATAGTGACAGCAACAACAGACACAGCATCGACGACGGCGGAATGGGTTATGGCCGAGATTTTAAACAATCCAGGTGTAAAGACAAAGGTCCAGGATGAAATGACGAAAGTTATTGGTATGAATAATATTGTTGAAGAATCTCATCTGCCAAAATTAACATATTTGGATGCAGTGATCAAGGAGACTTTCAGACTACACCCTCCACTTCCTCTCCTCATCCAGAGATGCCCAGACGAATCTTGCATGGTGGGTGGATATACTATTCCATAGAGTACTATTGTCTATATTAATGTTTGGGCCATCCATCGAGATCCTCAGAATTGGACCAATCCATTGGAGTTCAAACCAGAGAGATTCTTGGACGGAAAATGGGATTACAATGGAAATAATCTCAAGTTTTTCCCATTTGGAGCAGGAAGAAGAATATGCCCGGGAATCCCCTTAGGGGAGAAGATGCTGATGTATATATTAGCATCGCTCTTGCATTTTTTTGACTGGAGCTTGCCTAAAGACGTTGAGTTTGATCTTTCAGACAAGTTTGGATTTGTCATGAAGAAACGCAAACCACTAATAGCTATACCCTCTCAAAGGTTATCTGATGAAGCCCTTTACTTATAACTTAGTGTTGCTCAATGAATAAGATGTTTCGTTCCTTTTGAAGTTAGTAAAGTGAATACTGAAGTCCTTAGAAATAGTTAGAATCCAGAGGGACATGATCTGTTTGTTTTGATATGTTTTTTCTGTTGTTTTGATATTTATCTAAAATAAGATCCCATGTAAAGTTGAGCTTTATGGTGATGTTGATGTAATCAACATGCTCTGCTCTGCTCCGATGTAGATTTCACTTCCATTGTCCTCTTCACTCCTCAATTTAGATGTCATGTTTGTTATAAGCACCCATGATCTTTATATTGATGAAAGCAGTCATGCCAAGCCTGGACCTGGTGAGCTGGAATTCTTATTAACTTATATTTTGTTTTATCAGCGTTTACTTGTTTAAATAAGTGTAACAGTTGATTGTAGAAGTAGTAAAAGATAGTAGCAGACTTTCCTCTATTCTTTGTGATAGTGTGCTACTATAATCCATTAACAAATAATCAAGAAATGTTCTGAAAGTTCATGAGCATATCTACTGTCTTCACCATAGTTATACAATCCCTTTGTGTTTTGCTTTGATTGCTATAATTTTATATTCAACAAGTTGTATCAGAGCCACAATGAGAGATCTCCAATTGATAGGAGGTTTGAAGAAACTCAACCATCAGAATGACAAACACGTTGGCTACATGTATCAGTTTGTTTCTACAAAGGCAACATCTGTGTGAGGTTGTAAACGGGTTTTGTAAGCTGTGTTTCGGAGTTTTGTAGCAGCGATTCACAGTTTTCCCATGCAACCCTCTCTAGGTGAATTGTTGGAGTTGCTAGCCAAGAGGCTTTGGCTAAATAAATGGGAAACCTGAGTGTGTACTGCCTACAAAACACTTGTAGAAGTTCTTTATGGTCATCGTGGTAAGGGAAAATACAAGCAACCTGATAATGGAAGAAGTCAGGAGAGTGCAACCAAACTAGATAAAGGCTAGTCCTCATGTGACAAAAAGAAGCAACTGCGTGGTAGAATTTCTTGTTTAATTGTTAGAACCGTAGTAAAAAGGGCCATATGCCTAAGCACTGTACGTCCAAAGTCAAAGCAAGTAATGCTACATTGCTACTACAACGAAAATTGAACAAGGGCAGGATGCAAAGGCTTTTGTTTCTCAAAAAATGTTTTTGCCTTCACGGCCGTCATAGAGCATCCCTGTCATACGCTAGAGGATTGGATTGTGGATTCAAGATGTACACGTCATATGGATGTCGATAAGGAGAATCTCTCTAATATTAGCAAATGTGATAAAAAAAAAAAAACTTGGCATTTCCAGTATTATGGTACCTGATGACGATCCCATGACTTGGACATGACAACAGCGTGGTCCTATATCGTAGGGAAGACGTGTTGTTGTCAGCTCTCTTATAAAATACTGAATAAACATAAATATTGTACACTAAATATATTAATCGACTATTTGGATGTTAATTGTAAAGTTAAAATTTTTAAGTAAATGGCTAATCTATCTTTTTTAACTTTTATATGCTCAGAGTTATGTTCGTTCCACTTATCGGCACTTACATCCTTTAGGCGGGATGTTATTCGAATATTCAGGGAACCAAGGAGGGAGGAAAACTGTTAAATGGTACAAGTTCAACATTTATATTATATGTTTATTTGAGTATAGTTCATTTTAAGGACTAAATGTGTAAATGGTTAAAAGATGATGAGGTTGGAGGACTTGAGGTGTGCAAAATGAAACCTGTGATCACTAGATTGTGGATAAAAAGAAAGAGGAGTTGCTTGCTGGCAATTGAGGATATTACCGTTGTGATGGTCCGTGCTGATATATATCATTCATCCTCATCAAGAAAAATAACAACACATCAAAAAAGATGTAGACCTTATATCTCTGCTGTTGTTATTGTTGGAGACTTGGAGTGTGATCATTTTATTATAAATCGCATGTCCAGCAATAATTAAAGTTACGGAGTCATACGAAATGACACGGTAACTCTATATTATTAATTGATATATTAAAATAATATATTAATTAGTTTGATCACAAAATGATTAATTAAACATAATTAAAGGGTTAATTGTATTTTATTAATTAAAGAGGAAGATTAAAATGTGAAATTTGGAAATTGGTGTTGGACCCTAAATCTAAAGGGGGGGGGGGGTGGTTTAAGGCTTACAAAGCCTTAAATTTAACTTGTTTTCCAAGCTAGTTTAACCCTAATTAATCTCTATAAATAGAGGGCTTAATTCAAGGGTTTTTCACATTCATTCACAAAACAAATTCTCTCCTCTCCCCCTCTTTCTTTAGCCACAGCCGAAACCCCTTCCATAGGGAATTTCGGTTCTAAGTTTTAGGGTTTTAAACAAAGGGTTGTTTGGTTCGTGATCGGGGTACTAGCATACGGTATAAGAGGTGTTTAGTGTGCGATCGTGGAGGGGTTTTGCTTTAAACCCTACTTAATAATAATATCATTATTATTATAATTTTATTGGAGCTTTGCATAAGGTACACATCTCAATTCTATTCTTTGTTAATTAATTTGATTGCATATTTGTTTTAATTCTTCCGTTACGCTTACTCGTAATTATATGTTTATATATGCTTATATTCTAACAATTACTACTATCATATGTACATACAAAATATATATCTCTCATTCTATTCTAGCAAGATTTTTGGCATACACTTTTGGGTATTGATTTTGTATTGTTGAACCTTTATTTTCATAACTTGAATCTGATTGTTTACATTCATAGCTATGATTCTAGTATGTTTTATTTCTGTCTTTTATTGAAATCTATTAGTCATTTTTTTTATCAAAAACCTTCTATTAATATGTCAAATGGCACGACGATTAATAGAAATAAACATTGGCTCTTAAGACTCGAATTTTGGTCTCCTTAGACCATTCGTAACCATTCACCTTTTCACCTACATTTTTTTCTGTCACATCAGCATCACCTTCACTTCCTCTTCACTTACTATTTTTCTCCTTAACCATTCACCTACCATTTGGTCCCCACCTTTATTTAACTAAAAAACAACTAATTTTAATTAAAATTAACAAAATTTAATGCATTATATATACATATATACATTATATATAATTGAATATTAAATATATAAAATACAATGTATATAACAGTATAAAAAATTATTGAGTGAAACAAAGACATAAATATAAGTATGATAAAAAAGACGTAATATAATAAAATAATAATAACAATAATAATAATACTTCGTATCAAAAAAAATTACTGTTGAACAAGTATAAAAGTTTTTTTTTCTCTACCTACAATCCATACTTTGGACAAAGTAGAAATTTAAACATATAAATTATTAAAAATATAAAAAATATAGTGAGGTGCTTAAATAATGAGGGGCATTTAATGCCAGTCAACCATTTCAAAAGAAACAAAAATTTTCATCCGGTGATCACTTTAGCCGAGTGAAGTTCACCGACTTGTTTCACCGAGCCATCGTAACTGTTCGCTTGCTTTCACTCTACTTTCACCCACCTTTGTTCACCTACCGTTAACATTGGTCTTAGACCCAACAACATGATGAGAGGACTGAGATACCACTAAAATTTTACCTCAATTATGGCTAATTTATCAATCGGTGGTTCATTTTTATTTGTTTCCTAAATATATACAACATTAAGGCCGGTCCCTATAGCCTCGTCGATGGCCTCATCGATGGCTCTTCGACAACGAAGCTATAGGGTGTAACCTGGTCGACGGAGAAATTTTCAACACAAGTCGATACAACGAAGAGCAAAAACGAGGCGGAGCGGAGGGAAAAGGACAAAACAGAAAGAAAAAAAAAACCTTTTTTTTTTAAATTTCAAATGCAACGGTTGAGTTAATTTTTTTTTTATCTCTTCCTTCTATATATACTATCTTTCAATCCATTCAATACATCATTCATCACACCATTTCAAAATATCATTCACAAAACCATTCCATAACCACTCCATTTCAAAATGTCGAGGCAATTGTGGACCGAAGCCGAACTTCGTTTGGTGGTCACGTGCTGGATATGGGTGACTGAAATGCCTAACCTAAACGATTCGGGTGTGTAAATGTGGACCTTAATATGTGAAAGGTTCAATGCGAACACGCCTGAACCTCCAAGGTCCAAAAATCAACTAGTAGGTAAATTCATGAAAATTCGCGCCGAATGTAAGTAGTTTAATCCAATCTATTCGAGGTTGAAGGCACAGGGGGCTTTATCGGATGAGATGGTTTATGTAACGGCCCATCAAGAGTACCGGACGACTTATGGGACGGACTTCAAATACGAGCGGTGTTTCCAAGAGCTTATGAATGTTCCCAACTTTTATAATAATTAAGTGTGTTTTCGTTTTTTAATTGTGTTTTAGCACTTTGAATTGTGTGTTGTCTGTTTTTAAGTATTGTAATGTTTTAATTATTGTAATGTTTTTATGTATTTGAATAAAATAAGTCTACTTTAAGAACATAAGTTTATTCATAATTTTAAAACATTAGAAGCTTAACAGAGAAAAACATACAACATAATATTAAAATAAGGCCACTTATTTCTTTTGGGCGTAAACTGCTCTGGCCATGCTGATGGACTCATTCAGGGTGATGACTGCACAAGCAATTTCTTCCACAACATTTTGAATCTTGTCAAACTTCATCTGAAAATAAGTAAAGTATTGACACTCAAGCTCAGTGCAATGCCCTGTTTGTATATACTTGATTTGTTCTGCACACCATTTCTTTTTCCCTTGAACTTTTAGACCAATTTCAACAAGGTTGTCTTTGCACATTTCGTGGTCGAGGAAATCAGCCATGATACTGTCATTCACTTGATCGATAATCATTTGTGGTTTTAGGTTAGGGGCGTTTGATGAAGAAGCCATTGTAGATGTATAAAAGTGTGAGTTTTGAAATGAACTATCTGGTAGTGAGACAATATTTATAGCTGAAGTCACAGACGCTCCTGCAACGTTCAAAATTCAAAATATTTACATTTACAGTCCCTCAAACGGCCAAAAAAATATTTACATTTATAGTCCCTAAAAAATTCTAAAATTTTCGTTTAAAGTCCCTTAACGGCTACCTACTTGTTTCATGTATAAATACCAACCCATAGCAATTTCAGTTTCATCACATTATCACTACTAACTACATTACCAATCTTCAATCACATTATCAACTGCTAACTCACTTACCATTCCAAATGGCTTCATCATCATCATCATCATCATCATCATCATCATCAAAAAAGAACATTCACCGACCTCGTTTCACCGAAGAGGAGATGAAAGCACAAATCTTGGAACATGTCAAAGAGGACACACTCCTTCAAAATGAACTCCCTGGGGAACTGCTTTACCTACGGAAGAAGAGACACCTATGCGACCAACAAGTTCAGGAAATAGAAGCACCAGGTCGCACGGTCTCGAAACACCAAGAGACATATTCGTATTATCTGCAGGTGGAGAGCAAAGCGGTGAAGAGGGCGATCAATCATGTTTTTAAGGCGGGTCACACATTGACCGACCAATGCACTTGGGCAGAATCGTTTCACGACAACTGCGGTGAAGGCAAATCAACATGGGAAGTGAAATGCCCAGAACACGACAAGTGGTGGGCGAATGAAACGGTTCACCGTGGAATCGAGAAAATGTCAATCAAAGATGATGAAGAGTAATCGTAGCTTTATTATCTATTTCGTGTTTTAATGATTTACTGTACTTTTTTAATTATGTATTGTAATGTTTTAATTATGTATTGTAATGTTTAATTTTAAATAAATGTTGAATTATTAATATTTTGTTTAAATATAAAATAAAGAAAAATTAAAAGTGTGGAAGAGGTGTGGAAGATGAGTTATAGGGAGTGATTGTGGAAGAGGTGGTTGAAGAGGGAAAAAAAGTAATGTAGCAGTTTGAAAGAGGTGTGAAAAAGGAAAGAATAAGGATGTTATTGGGAGAGACATAAGAAAAGACCCAATTTAACTGAAGCATGTAGAGAAAAAGGCTACAATTCTGTCTTGATCATCATTTGATGTTGCCGAATCACATGCCGCCACGCTAGCTAGCGTGTCGTATTCTTTCACAATACATGTGATCTAATAGTCCACCATATATTATTATTTTATTTATTATAATAATCATAAATCATAATTATTGTTACTGCTATATATGATACATAGCCTTCTTAATTATGGTCTATATCAAAATATCACTAAAACGAAAAATGAAATCATATATTATCGATCAGGTCTATTTCACAATAACCAACTACTGGTCATGGTGGTGGGATGTCGATAGCGAAACAGATAAAATTTCGCGTACAATTCTCACCATATTGGTTCCAATACTTGTATTACTCTGGCACCAATATTGGTCCGTGGGATCACACACCAAAAACCACAAAATTGCACCCTTGCCACCCGGTCCTTATGGGTTGCCGGTTTTAGGTTACCTTCCATTCTTAAGCTCCAACTTACACCAAAGATTCACCGAGATGGCTCACAAATACGGCCCGATATTTAGTCTTAGGCTTGGAAGTAAGTTTCACGTTGTGGTGAACTCTATGGACCTAGCAAAGGTTGTGGCCCGGGAAATGGACCAGACCTTTGCGAACCGCAGTCCTCCTGTCACCGCGCTAACCATAACTAATGGGGCTCAAGATATTGCATGGTCAAATAACAACTCACATTGGCGTAACATGCGTAAAATTTTGGCTAGCCAAGTTATGAGCAACGCAAACCTTGATGCTTGTCAGGGCTTTCGAATAGATGCGGTGAGAAAATCGGTTAGAAATGTTTATGCTAGAATCGGGTCAAAAGTTGATGTAAATGAAGTCGCTTTTGATACAGAACTTGATGTTGTTAAAAGCATTTTATGGGGTTGTAGTAGTAAATCTAATGATCATGGGAATAATGATTTTGGTGATGGTTTTCGAGAAGTGGAGTTTAAGATTATTGAGTTATTAGGAGCACCAAATGTCTCTGATTTTATCCCAATTTTATCGATGTTTGATTTACAAGGAAGGAAGCGAGAAATGAAGAAGCAACAACTACATCTTGAGCGGATTTTGGATACCGTGATCAATGCAAGAATCCGTGATAATTCTAACATAAAGGAAGGACAAGTTGAGGAAGATGGAAAAAAGGATTTTGTGCAGATCATGTTGGAGCTTAAAGACCAGAATCCAGCATCATTTAACATTGTTAAAATAAAGGCCTTACTATTCGTATGTTCAATTCGCTTCAACATTATTGTTATTTTCTTTCCCCTTCATTTAAAAAACAAAATGACTAGCAATGAACAGAGTTTATATACTAAAGAGCCAAAAAATGTTTTTGCAGGATATAGTGACAGCGACAACAGACACAGCATCGACGATGGTGGAATGGGTTATGGCCGAATTATTAAACAACCCAGATGTAAAGACAAAGGTCCACGAAGAAATGACAAAAGTTATTGGTATGAACAATATTGTTGAAGAATCACATCTGCCCAAATTGACATACTTGGATGCAGTGATCAAGGAGACTTTCAGACTACACCCTCCACTTCCTCTCCTCATCCAGAGATGCCCAGAGGAATCTTGCATGGTCGGTGGGTACACTATTCCAAAGGGTACTATTGTCTATATTAATGTTTGGGCCATCCATCGAGATCCTAAAAATTGGACCAATCCGTTGGAGTTCAAGCCAGAGAGATTTTTAGATGGAAAATGGGATTACAATGGAAATAATCTCAAGTTTTTACCATTTGGAGTGGGAAGAAGAATATGCCCGGGTATACCCTTAGGGGAGAAGATGTTAATGTATATATTAGCGTCGCTTTTGCATTTTTTCGACTGGAGTTTGCCTAAAGACGTTGAGTTTGAGCTCTCAGACGAGTTTGGATTTGTGACGAAGAAACGGAAACCTTTAATAGCTATACCCTCTAAAAGATTACATGATGAAGCCCTTTACTTATGATTTAAATAGTGTTGTTCAATTAATAAGATTTCCTTGTAAGTGAATCCTCAAGTCCTTATAATCTAGAGTTGTTAAGTTTTGTTCTGCTTTTTTTTTCCCACTTGGGTACTGTAATTAGCTGGATAAGTTCCTATGAAAAAGTTGAACTTTATTTTGTCATGTAGTCATGTAGATATGATGTCATCATCATAGTGTGGTGTTGTTCAAAAATTAACCATGACATCGGCATGCTCTGCTCCGATTTAGATTTCACTTCCTTAACCTCTGCATTTCGCAATTTGGCATTGATGTCATGATAGAGCGATATGCATGCTGTAAAATACACAGATCCTTAATTATCCATATACATCGAATGTACCTATGTCTAATATGATGCACACGGGATATGAAAAATAATACTCCGTATATGTTTGTTCATGATTAGTTAAAAACGCAATTCAATATCAATGGTGGGCTTGTCTTTAACAAAATCAACTATGTTTTGAACCAATAATAATGTCAATTTAAAAACTAATCATACTAGAATAGCAGATAGGGTGGAAAGTTTAAATTATCAAACATATATTGATACATGTAAACTATATGTGGAAGTATGTATATGTGAAACGTCAATTAAAAGTTAAAACCAATACGTAAACTATGAGAATGACCCTCCGCCATATTATCTAAAGAAAAATTAGGTAGCACATCACTTCTTTATTTTTTTACTGTTCGCCACCAAATATGTTTCATCATGTTTTTACATGATGAATATCTATTCATCGTGATTTCAAAGTTTGAATATCTGATCCACGTCCTTCAATTGTAACCTTTTTTAATTCTGTGATTCTTTACTGATCTATTGTAACAAGTTAGTTAACGGAAACCAAATTAGTTACATAACTTAATTAAGACTATGACAATTACTTACCACCTTATTAAAAAAGTTATTAGAGAAAATATAATAAGATCGATCAATGACGATTACAATGACCCATCACATGCCATTAAAATTCATGAAAATGAAAGAAAGTTGTAATATTTTTCCCCTTATATGCAAGACAAGTTGTATATATAGTACTCCATTATTTGGATATGATTGATCATTAACTATCTAATTACTATAAGTCTATAATAATTGATTGATAGAAAATGATATATCAGTATATCACTCGACTTGATCATGTTCTCAACTCAAACATCAATGTATTATAACCAGCAGATTCCATAAGCTATAAGTATCATTGTGACCAAAAATGTTATTTAGATGATAAGTTATCATCGATCATAAACCAGGCGACGTTAACGAATTTGTTTTGACCAATAAATAATGATAACGATTATTATTGTAACCAAAATAATGATAACAAACATGTTATATCATAAACCCGACGACAATAACGATTTATTATTTATTCAATTCACAGATATTATTAGAATTCTGATCATGTATAGTACGTACATCTAATTCTCCATGGCGATTGGGACAAATCATCACATATATTTCCCCTTAAACATGAGGGGTTTTCCCATTAACATATATATGTGATTCAAGGGTAATACTTGACAATTCAAAGAAAAGATGCATAAACTCATGAACACAAACACATTATTAGAAGTATAGGCTTGTTTCAGGTAACCTTTGAAAGGGTATCGCGATTAGCGGTTTGCTTTTCCTTGTCACATTTGCAAACTTGTGTGAAAGCTCAAACTCTTCATCTTTTGGTAAGCTCCACTCGAAAGAATGTAAGAGCGACGCTAAGATATACATCAACATCTTCTCTGCTAAGGGGACTCCTGGGCATATTCTTCTTCCTGATCCGAATGGCAAAAACTCCATATTATTTCCTTTGTAATCCCATTTACCGCTTTTTATAAACCTCTCTGGTTTGAACTCCAACGGATTAGTCCAGTTTTTGGGATCATGGTGGATACCCCAAACGTTAATATAGACGATACTACCCTTTGGGATAGTGTACCCACCGACCACGGAAGTCTCATCTGTGCACCTTGGGATCAAGAAAGGAGTGGCCGGGTGTAGTCTCAATGTCTCCTTGATGACTGCATCCAAATATGTCAATTTTACCATATGAGATTCTTCAACAATATTGTTCATGCCAACAACCTCTGTTAGCTCATCCTGAACCTCTCTCATTATTCTTGGATGATTTAAAATCTCTGCCATCACCCATTCCACCATCGTTGATACGGTGTCTGTAGCAGCAACAACCATGTCCTTTTTGACAAAACAATATCGTTTAAGTTATATATGTTAATATTATACTACTTCCCAACTCCGTCCCAATTTGAATGTCTTGATTTGACTTTTTAAATTTTCTTTTTATATTAGACTATTATTATATTTGTTTGTATTATATATACTCCCTCCGTCCTATTTTAATTTTTAAGTGTCTTAATTTGACTTTTAAAGTTTTTTTCTTTCAATTTTGACCGTAAATATTTTCATTTTATATCATATGATAGTTGATGAAAGTTATATGGATGAAAAGTACATCTAAAATCCAATCTAGCTATTCGCCTATTCATATATTTTATATCAATTATACATAATATATGCCTAAATATTTACGATCAAAGTCGAAAGAAAAAAAAAATTAAAGTCAAACTAGGACGAATACAAAATATATGTATGGATTGAGTTTTAAAAGTAGTTTAATTGATATAACTTTCATCTAGTATTATTTAAAATTAACAAACAAAAATTTTTGTGGTTAAGATTATATAAAAAAAAATGTCTTTGCATTTCTGAGAAGAACAAAATAAGTAAAGAAGACTTGCCATTAGTAGGGCCTTTATTTGATCAATGTTAAGTGATGATAGAGTATCTGTCTGGTCTTTCAGCTCTAACATGATCTGTAGAAAATCCTTCCTTCCATCTTCATCAACAGCTCCCTCCATTTTCTTAGCATTAGCAGTGATTCTTGCTTCAATGATGTTGTCAAAAATCTTATCAAGATGAACCCATTGCTTGTGCATTTCCCTCTGAATGCCTTGTAGATCGAACCACGATAACCAAGGGATGAAATCAGAGATGTTTGGTGCTCCTAAGAGCTGAACAATCTTGAACTCAACTTCTCGAAAACCATCTAACATATCACCACAATCATTCTTTTCACCAGATTTGCTATTACCCCATAACATACTCGTTACAACATTAAGTTCGGTCTCAAAAGCAATTTCGTTTATATTAACTTTTGTCCCTGTCTTAGTATAAACTTCATTCACCATCTTTCTCACCTCATGTGTTCTAAATGTTTGACACGCGTTGAGATTTGTGTTACTCATTACTTGGCTGACTAAAATCCTACGCATTTTACGCCAGTATGCCTTGTTGGACCACACAACATTAAGCCCGCCGTAACTAATGGTTAATGCAGAGAGTTTTGGGTTGCGGTTAGCAAAGGTTTGGTCCAAGTCATGAGTCACGACCTTTACTAGGTCCATGGAGTTCACTACAACGTGAAGCTTGCTTCCGAGCTGCAAGCAGAAGATGGGACCATATTTGTGAGCCATCTCGATGAATTTTTCTTGCACGTTGGAACGAAGAAATGGGAGGTAACCTACGATGGGTAAGCCATAGGGACCGGGCGGCAATTGAGCCTTGCTCTTTTTGTACCATAAAAGTAGCAGCGTTGGAACAAAAACGGTGAGAATTGTGCGAACAACCTTGTCTCGTACTTGGCTGTGTCCTTCGAACCACCATGACCAGCTAATGAACATTTCAAGACTAAAAATATCACAAAGTATCATTTAATGGCTAAAATACGTACATATCCAATAAAGGATTCTCTAAAAAGGTGACCCTTTTAATCCTATATACAACAGTATATATGTATAATAAGTGTATAACATTTATACACTTCAGATTACACAAATGAAATATGTAAATAAGCATTAATTTATACACTTAAAAGAAAAATAGATCAGAAACACATTACTATATAGTCCGTATTACCGTATCTAATAAAAATTACTGTATCAAAGAATTAAACCTTATCAAAAATTTGTATCGCATTACCGTCATAGGGTTCAAAGAGAGAAATTGCATTTGCTTGTATCTGAATCTTAAGCACTGATGATATGTCATCTGATAGCATCATATTTTCAGACATATAATTTGTAAGTCTACCAAATTAATCTTACACTCGTATATCAATTTTAGATATACTGGATAACGCTTTTCATGTGTGAGTTACCCGGGGATGGTAACCATTTTTTTGACTCAAATGTAACGGCCCAACTGACATTTTTCTTGGACACCCAAAGTTAACGTATATTCGCATAAAGTAGGATTCTAAGATATAGAACTCTTTGCCATCAGCCCATCACACTACTCATACACTTAATACATAACTAATCTAATTATCTAACAAAAAACATGCAATTAAGTGCCATCAATTATGTGAACAACCAAATTTTGAAATAACAAATCAAGCTAAGTAGTTTTTCAATGCTAAAATAATAACAAAGTCATTAAATATCATACCTGAGTAGCAAAAGTGTAAAGATAGAAGAAATTTGACACAAATTGCCCATATTTTCGGACCTAGAACATGCCCAAAAACTTTTATGAATGCAGGGTGTTTTTTGTTTCGTTGTTCAATTATAGGAATGGAGGTCCATTGAAATAAATAAATAATTAAATGGGGGAAGTTGGGATGGATTACTTTATTGTCATGTATTGATGAGAAAATGACAAGATGGGTACATATTGTTCCGACTACCTCTTTCACTATCCAATTTTATTTGCCACACGTTTCATATATACTGTACGTCGGTTAGTTTATCATCTTTCAGTCTTTTCTTCGATCCTTATTTTGTCTTTCCATTTTGAAAACCGTATATTTCTTTGTTTTTGAATCAAATCTCCAAACATTCAAATAATACTTATTTAACATTTCGATGTTAACAAATACCAAAACAATCTCACTTGAAATTTTGAAGGCATACCATTCAAGATTCTTTTATTTCTCTTTTTGAATTGTAAAAAATTATTGTTGTATCCCTTTCTTATCTTTATGATTAAGATTTTATAACTTGCTAGATCTGTTTTGATTTCAAGGAAATATCAAATATGCTGCTGCTTTTTTTTTCAGTATCTTGACTTGTTAACCATCTACATTTTTTATATAAAACAAAGGGAACATTTATAGGTTTTGGATTTTCATTGTTATTGAAGAAGCCCGGCTGCTAAATAAAAAGCCCACAACAGTTCTAAATGAAGAACTAGCCCAAACCCGGGAAAACGAGCCAACTTAACCCACTCTTGGTCCGGTCCACTGGTCTCTTTTCTTTTGTACTATTCGGTTTTTAGGTTTGACCAGTTCAGTTTAGGTAATGAGTAGGACCTCAAATTTTAGTAAAAATAGTTACTAGCATGTTAAAAAACATTGTTTACCATTCAATTATAATAGTTGAGTAAATTAAAATCTAGTAAACAAAAATTTTAACAAATGATTATAACATGTATATATTAAAAAACACGTACATTGTCTACAATGGAAACAATTTCAAGTTTTTACCATTTGTATCTGGGAGCAGAATATGCCTTGGGATCGTCTTGGGTGAGAAGATGTTGATGTATATATATTTTTTTGAACGACAGCGATGATTGGATTCAGCAGCATGCCTCTTCATCGTCCGGTAGAGATTGACCACGTCACGATGTATATATTAGCGTCGCTCTTGCCTTCTTGTGATTGGAGCTTACCAAAAGATGAAGAGTTCGAACTTTCTGATGAGTTTGGAAACCAAGAAAAGAAAACCACTAATAGCTATACCATCACATAAATTATCTGATGAATCTAAATAGCCAATTAGATCGAATCTTGAGTCTTTGGGATACCAAAGACCCAGATTAGAACAACCTTTAGGGGGTGTTTGGTACATGTAAAAAAATGGAAATAAGGGATTTTTCTTTTATTTGGTGGGTAGAAGGAATGGAAATAGAGAATAAAAATGGCATTCTCTTTCCACCTATTTCATTCTTTCTAAAAAGAAGTGGAAAGGAGAAAAATCAATATTTTAACTACACCCATTCCCCTTTGTAAAATCAGGAAAATCGAAGTTATGCCTTAAAAAAGCAATTATAAATATGAGTTTCACATTTATCCCCAAATCAAAAAGTTTTCTCAAACCCTAGCTATGACGATTGAAACTTGAAAAGTTTTTCCATCATCATCATCAAAATATCATCAGATCTTAAACAAGGTATTCTATTGATTCTTCCTATCTCCTTTCAAACAAAATAACAGTGAATCTTCTTACAAATGTTTGAAACTTTATCAGGCTTATTATTCTTCCTTTATGTTATTTTTTTTTTTTTAATTTCTGTGTAGTCTATTTTTATTTTAATAAATATGGTATTCATTTCACTACTTGTAATCACTAGTTGTAATTACTACTTCTTATAATATTTTGTTACTATTTTGATCGAGTAAGTCATGTAAATAAAAAAAAAGTTTATTATTACATGATTCTAGTTATCCTGAAGCTATACATCATTACATGAAGCAATATACTATTTTAATCTTGCAAGAAAAAACTATATAAGTATATTTTTATTACATGTTTCGAAGTTTCATTTTTTAGTTTTGGTCTTTGTAATTTGGGTATATGTAGATGGCAAGAACAAATTATTTCCAGAGAAGAATCCAAACTAGGCAAGCTACTATGATGGCCACTTTAGGAGCATCTCACGCAATGTATTTTTCTGCACGTTGGTTTTTGTTGTGTGGTGCTGCCATGAATCATGTCATCGAGTCAAGAACATTAAGTTCAAAATATCGAGTCAAGAACATTAAGCAAAAGTGACGACTTCAGTGAAATCTTCAAGGAATGTTCGAGCGACTTGACAGAAAGAATCGAGCATTCCATTGGTTCGTTGGGTGAAAAAATTGTTGCGAGTGCTCATGAAACCATTGCTGCTGATGTTCTTGAAGAAGTTATCACGGAGATCCAAAGTTTACCGGGCATTAGTGCACATCAACGTCTTAAAGGGATGGACATCATTGGTTGTAATACAAGCAAGGCCCACATAATTCTACGTTCATCTGAACAAGACAAAGTTCTCTATATCCAAATGCTAGCAAATGATGCCTTGGATTAGATGTTTGTCGGAAACTAGTATTTTGAACTTCCTCCATTACCCCTCAAAGTTGCTGAATCATGGTTTCAATCTTTTGTTCAGGATACAAATATACAATACAGATGTGGGGATGTATATTTTGGTAAACTATGGTAGATAGTACTATGAAGTATGAACGATGGCATGGTACGTTTTAATGGCTATTTGTATATGCATTATAATATAACGTACGATGTTAATGTTTTGTTTTTAAGATCTTTAATTAATTGATGTTGTGACAATTTGCTATTGATATAATTAGGAACACTCTTATTTCATAATAAGATAAAGCAACCTAATTATTAAAAAAAAAATTAATAAAAATAAAGTTTATAATGAAAAAAGTGCATTAATATAAATAAGCTGTAACAACTCTTGAAAAATCAATGTGGATTATACATAAATAAATAAGTAAAAAACCATATGAAAGTCTTTTCCATTCCATCAAATAAAATAATCAAACAAGAGAATGATTCTGTTCTTTGTTTCTTGTCACGATTCTCTAGTTATACCAAATAAAATAATCATTCCTTTTCTTATTATTCCATTCTCTCATTTAATTTCATTCTTTATGATTCATTCCTACTAAACACCCCCTTAATGTTGCTGAAGATTCTTTTCACAGCCTTTACCTATAATACAAGTTATGTTATTTGCTAAATACGATATGTATGCATCTTTCTTTTGGATTAAGTAAATGGTGATAAACAGAAATGTGGACGACAAGTCTTCGCAAGAAAGCTCAGCGATCTTTTTTATAATGGCAAATTAACTCTACTCTTTATACGGAGTATTAACCTATATATCAATACCAGGCAGGGACGGAGCCAGATTTTTTTTGTGAGGGGCAAATTTAAAAATCTCATCTTATTATAGGTCATCTTTGAAGAAAAAAATTTCAAAAAAAAATTAGCCCTCACTTGAGAATTAGGAAAAATAAACTCCTGAAATAAATTCGTGATAGTGCAAGTTATGAGAACTTGAACATTGGTCTTTGTAATTTTGGACAATGTGCTGACAGGGGGGTGGGGGGGGGGGTTGGGTGTTATATTAAACAACATAAGATAAGTTCATCGAAATAAGATATAGAATTTAAACTCTACATAAATTTTCACTTGAGTATTGTAATTACTATTATATAATAATTTAAAAAGAAAATAACATTACATACAACTATACTATTTATCAATGCATGATACATTTAACCAAACAAATTAAACACTTTCATCAACTTCTCTTTTTAAACTCTATTAAAAATCAAAATAACTCTAGATTTTTAATTTACCAATAAAGGATTTTATCTCAAAAACTAATGCTTATAACATAAGTAATATACTTCCAAAGAAAAGACGTATGACAACAATGGTGACATTTATATGTATTTTCTGTTTATTTATATTTTTTAGGATCAAAACTACAAATATACCTCTAAAAAATTACATTGTACCAAAATTGTTATGGGAGCAGTTGCCCACACTGCCCTCATTGTAGAACCGTCCATGATACCAGGGATTAAATTTTGGATATTATATCTCAAGAGGTCAGAACCTCTACCAAGTAGGCTAAACCTACATTAGTAGCCAAGCTGACGACCAGTAAGAATGCAAGAACGAAACTTCTATCAAGTGGATTAACCCCCTCTTTTTATGTATTTTTACATTATGTAACATTTATCATAGACTCGTAATATAACTTTACGGTACCCAAATGATGACTAGGAAGAGTGTCATTCGGTCATTTCCGTATTCAAGAAAGGTAACATTTATGATTTAATATCAAAAAAAAAAAACAAATGTTTTTTTTTTCAAAATGTGTTGTTGCGGCTTAATTACCACTGGCCTCACCAAATGAATCCAGAAGATGGGCCGGCCCAAAAGTTTTTCTTTTGGTTCCCAGAAATTACGACCCCAAAACACTAGCAGAAAATATCATTTGAACAATATTCCAAACAGTTTTTGGACACCCCAAAAAAACTTTTGTTCTGCCTTTTAAATCATCGAATTTTAAAAATTATATATGCGTGACAAATTCATATTTGTTTACTGATACATGAAAGTGACCAAGCTAATTTCAGGGCCCAATAAATTGTGAGATGGAGTCTGACCCATTCGGTTTTTCTCATGACACATTAAACAAATTAAACCAATTTAATGAGCATCAACGTTATGTTTCCGTCTCCGTCTCTGGTGAAGGAACTCAAGGTAGGACTAGCCTGTACACGTAAAAATAAACTCTTAGAGCATGTTTAAGGGTGTAATGCGTAGATGAAGGAAGGTGGGTGAACAGTGAAGGGTCTCCAGTTAAGTTCATCGAGAGTGGGGTCCATTTTCTTTATACACATATATTATATGTTAAGAGTATTTGTTTTTTTTTTCTTAATATGTTTGGGTATATATAATGGAAAATGATATTGTTGGTTTCCTCCGAAGTTAGATGCGACAAAGGAGAAGAAAGTGGGCCGAAGTTAATGGTTTCTGTTGCAAAATAATAATAAAAGAATAAATAAATTTAATCCTAAATCAAAACCCCCTTTCTTTTTGTTGTATCGTTGAGGAAAAAAAAATTAAGTTTGAGTCATACTTCTAATTACATTTGTAAAGATGGATTATTGAGGGGTTTTCGAGACTTCTAGGTTCCATCCCAAGCATTTAATTCATGCATTTTAGGAATAAGACTAGAATAGTTTGCCGTTTTAAAATATATATATATATACTATAAAGTTTTACTAAAACTTTACATTGTTATAACATGCAGGACATGTTGGTTGCAGCAACAGACACGACAGCTGTAATGGTCGAATGGGTGATGGTAGAAATATTGCATAATCCTAATGTGAAAACAAAGATTCAGGAAGAATTAACAACGATTATCGGCATGAATAGCATTGTGGATGAGTCTCAACTTCCCAAATTGACATATCTGGATGCCGTGATCAAGGAGACTTTTAGAATCCACCCACCGCTTCCCCTCCTAATCCAGAGATGTCCAGATAAAACGGTCAAGGTGGGCGGCTACACCATCCCAAAGGATACCATTGTCTACATGAACATCTGGGCTATCCATAGAGATCCCAAAAACTGGACCAATCCATTGGAGTTCGATCAAGCCTGAGAGGTTTTTTGACGATAAATGGGATTACAGTGGAAACGATTTCAAGTTTTTACCATTTGGATCAGGAAGAAGAATTTGCCCTGGGATACCCTTGGGTGAAAAGATGTTAGCATACATATTAGCATCGCTGTTGCATTCTTTCGAGTGGAGGTTGCCCAAAGATGAAGAGTATGAACTTTCCGATAAGTTTGGATTTGTGATGAAGAAAAGGAAACCCCTAATAGCTATACCGTCTCAAAGATTATCTGATGAAAGCCTCTACCTATACATGGGATAAATAATACACTATATGTTTTTAGATTGATATGTGTTGTTTGATTAGTCTAGCTCTAAAGGTAACCCTTTAATACTTATTGTGTATGTTGCTTTCATTTGGAAATGTATTGTAGATAAATAAATAAAAAACTGAAATGGTATTGTATAATTGATACTGATTAATAGATGATGTATATGTTTGTCGATTGATATGTATTTACTCGCCGGTTGCAAGTTCTTGGTAGAAACACAAATAATTAAGGTAGAACGGTTGAGAAGTGTACTAGATCATGATTTCTTACTTTTCTCAAGTGTACTGCTAGCTAGGCGTATGTTGGAAGTGCAAAACGACCATTTAGGTTCGCGCGGTACCACTTATCCGTTTAATGTTGTGGTACTGATGACCGGTCCCGATAACAACAAAAGTGAACACATATCATCGGTAAATCCCACTTAAAATTCATTAATTAGTAACATTTTCGAAATCAAAAGAGTATGAGAGCAAGATTGGGCTTAATTCAGAAATATGCCCATCCTTACTTTGTGCCACTTGTTTTACAATCAATTCAATGAAAGATATGTATAACCTACACATAAGAAATTTTAATTAATGTCTTTTACAGATTATCTATCCGTCACATATCATAAACACGTGCTGATAATTCAAATTCACTTTCTTTTTTCTTTTTTATTTTAAGAATGGGATAGTGAGAATGGGGTATTGTTGATAGCAGTTTATGACAGAAAAGAATGGTATATATGGCGCTGGTGTATTTGTATTGTCAAACATGTTTCTAAGATATCGGTAGGGCGCATGATTGATACTCGTTCGTCCCAAATAGTAGCCGGACCCAGCAGACAGGTATTTCTTCTTTTCAGATTCTCGGCAGGTATGTTTTTTTAAACATTTCTCTTTTTCCATGTCCTTTGTGGCCGGAGGTCCCTATGGAAGCAGTCTCTCTACCTTTGTGTAAAGGTAAGACTGTCTACACCTTACCTCCCTCATATCCTGTGTAGGGATTATTGGGTCCTGTTGTTGTTGTATAGTGATATTCTTAGGAGACCCATTAGTTAATTATCTAAACATATTCACTATCTGGAATTCTGGATAACACTTAATAAATAAAAACAGACACGCCCTTATCAGCGTGCAATCTCACTTCTTGGACACATTCATAAAAGAAAAATAGTACTTTGCCACTTGAGTCATATGATTGAGTTTCCTTTGGCGCGGACGCCAAAAACAAATACATGAGGGGAATAAGCAAATATTTATTTGTCTATAAAATTCTATGTAATTAAGGCCACTCGTTTTCTTGATTTGTAAAGGAAGAGATCGATCAAAGCAACTAAGAAAGAACCCACTCAAGAACTACATCATCTTTGAGCTTCATAGAGGTATAAACACTTTTCCTTTTAAGTTTGTATGTAGGGCAAATTTAAATTCTTAGTATGTTATAATATGACATTTTTGTGGTTAGATTAGTGCATGTATTAGATTTGATGAAAGAGTACTAATTGATGACAACGTAAACTAAAATCTCAATATTCAAGTGATTGAATCTGTCATGTTGTTTTAGAATAATGTACATGGTTCCTATGAATGTATTATAAATATATATGTGATCGATAACTTAAAGTTCACATACCGATCGAGTATATAATTAACGAATATAATTAAGTCGAACACGAATGAGTTTATTTTGTCTGCTACTACTATATGAATAGAAGAAATGTTGTTCTCGTCAAATATATATATAGAGAAGTAAAACTTGATCTTAGTTATAACGAACCGTATATATAAGATAGATAATGCATTTAATAATTAATTGTGTGAGATATTTACAAAATTCTTTTCGATAATATGGTGCACTTAAAATCCGAACTGGTAGGAGGAGAGCTCTTAGGAAGAGTAATATCAGGCCACTTTAAAACCGAATGCCAAACCTTCTTCGCAATCACACAATCAAACCATCACATGGTGACTAATCTCGACATTTTCCGTGCAAAATGGATATAAACTAGAAGAAATGTCTATATCTTTCTTTAAGTCGCATATTAAATGTCTAATTTTAACTTGTTAAATTTTTTTTTTTCCAACTTTGACCATAAATATTTTTGTTTGTGTAATATAGTAGTTGATGAAAGTTATATCAATGAAAAATATAATTCAAACTAAATCCGTCCATATATTTTATATAAAGTGTTATATAATACAAAAAAAAAAAAATTATGGTCAAAGTTGGAGATAGAAGACTTGGCAAGTCAAAATTAGACATTGAATATGGGACACAGGATCCGTAAACTCTTGCAAAGTTTAAATTAGATGATCATTCAAAGTTTTCTTATCTAATTGTTCAGATTAAGAACAAAAACCACATGTAAAGGTGTTAGATGCTATATGCAGGTGAAATGTCTCCTAGTCCATAGAATGAACTGAGATCACATTCCGTTTGCAGCAAAATAATATGATTTCAGAGCTTGGATATAAGAGTTATATCACAATGATCACCTTGTGGTCATGGTGGTGGGAAGTCAATAATGAACAAGATAAGCTTGCTCGTACGATTCTCACCATATTTGTTGCAACACTAGTACTACTATGGTACAAATGGATGTTCTCATATTCCAAAGAGGGCACAACGGCTCTCTTGCCACCCGGCCCCAAAGGCTTACCAGTTGTAGGGTATCTTCCATTCCTCGGTTCCAACTTACATGAAGTATTCACCATGATAGCTCACAAATACGGCCCCATCTTCAGCTTGCAACTTGGAAGTAAGTTTCATGTTGTAGTGAACTCTGTGGACCTAGTAAAGGTTGTGGCTCGTGACTTGGACCAAACCTTTGCTAACCGTATTCCTCCACTTACAGCATTTTCTATCACTTACGGAGGTCAAGATGTGGCATGGTCCAACAACTCACACTGGCGTAATATGCGTAAGCTATTGGTCAGCCAAGTGTTGAGCAATGCAAATATGAAAGCGAGTCAGAATTTTAGAACACGTGAAGTGAGAAAGATTGTGAATAAAGTTTATGGTAATATTGGGAATAGGATCAATATAAACCATATTGCTTTCAAGACTGAGGTTAACGTTGTGACTAGCATGTTATGGGGTTGCAGCAAATCTGGTGAACCGGAGGATTATAGCTATATTGGAGACGGGTTTAGAGAAGTGGTTTTCAAGATAATCGAATTAATTGGAGAACCAAATATTTCTGATTTTATTCCAATACTTTCATGGTTCGATCTACAGGGAAAACAGAGAGAAATGCTGAAGCAAAAGCAAAATGTGGACATGATCTTGGACAATATTATCGAAGAAAGAATCAATGCCAACTCTGGGAAAACTGATGGAGCTGAAAGAAAAGATTTTCTGCAGATCTTATTAGATCTTAGAGAACAGAATGCTGCTGTAACATCAATAAACATCGACCAAATAAAGGCCTTACTAATGGTAATTCTTTCATTACTTCTTTTAACATTTCAAAATATACTACGAACTTCTACTAAAATGTTGAAATTGTTATAACAGGACATACTGGTTGCAGCAACAGACACGACATCTGCAATGGTCGAATGGGTGATGGCAGAGATTTTGCATAATCCTAGTGTGAAAACAAAGATTCAGGAAGAGTTAACGACGATTATCGGCATGAACAGTATTGTGGATGAGTCTAGACTCCCCAAATTAACATATTTGGATGCAGTGATCAAGGAGACTTTTAGACTACACCCTCCACTTCCCCTCCTAATCCAGAGATGCCCAAATAAATCGGTCAAGGTGGGCGGCTACACCATCCCAAAGGATACCATTGTCTACATGAACACTTGGGCTATCCACAGAGATCCCCAAAACTGGACTAATCCATTGGAGTTCAAGCCTGAGAGGTTTTTTGATGATAAATGGGATTACAGTGGAAACGATTTCAAGTTTTTACCATTTGGATCAGGAAGAAGAATTTGCCCTGGGATACCCTTGGGTGAAAAGATGTTAACATACATATTAGCATCGCTGTTGCATTCTTTCGAGTGGAGGTTGCCCAAAGATGAAGTGTTTGAACTTTCCGATAAGTTTGGATTTGTGATGAAGAAAAGGAAACCCCTAATAGCTATACCGTCTCAAAGATTATCTGATGAAAGCCTCTACCTATACATGGGATAAATAATACACTATATGTTTTTAGATTGATATGTGTTGTTTGATTAGTCTAGCTCTAAAGGTAACCCTTTAATACTTATTGTGTATGTTGCTTTCATTTGGAAATGTATTGTAGATAAATAAATAAAAAACTGAAATGGTATTGTATAACTGATACTGATTAATAGATAATATGTTTGTCGATTGAAATGTATTTACTGGTTGCAACTTCCTTCTCTGCTGTAGAAACACGGATAAGGCAGAACAATTGAGAAGTTTAATAAGCTACAAGATCATGATTTTTGTATTAGGCTTCTTACTCTTCTCAAGTGTAACTAGGCGTATGTTGGAAATATATGCAGAACGAGCATCGAGTACTGAACAAGAAGAAAAATGATTCCTTAAACCATTTATTAAATGAATGTCCATTTAGGTTCTGCAACATCCTACACTTAAACTCATACATATCTACGATGACGAACATACTACTTTCTTTTTTCCTAATTTTGATGTAGACAATTATGCAGAAGAAGCAGCATTACAAACAGGCAAATCTTTCTCAACATTTGGTGGGATGTTGAGAATAGGATTGCTTTCATAAAAGTTAACAGGCTTCAAATCAAAACTCGATGATACCGTTGGCATGATTGGGAAGTCCTCTTGGCATGGAACATGATGGAACCCCAATGTATACCACATTACAATATCCTTGTTTTCAATCGGTCGGTCCCTGCAAATAATCAACATACATATGATCAATTGGTGTGAACTTACGGTTAATAAATATATACCAGCATCATTTCACTATAAAGACAAAGAAAGTATATAAATCTAGAGAAATACTAACCTTTCGGACCAAACTGCAAGAGTGTCATCCCCTTGACTTTGATAAGTAAATAACCCTCCAGCCCATTCCTCACTTTTGTTATACGGTGTGACCCAAATTTGATTGTTTGTGAAGGCACCGCGCTTTTGTGGTGGATCATCGAGATCCAACAAGCTAGCAGCCGTGCCACCAGGGACCAACTTGTATCCAACAGGGTTACCCACACGTGTCATTTTTGATGGGTTGATAATGTGGTACTCGGATGGGTCATACAACTTCAACTTAACTTGTGCATCTTTTTCCGACTTTGCAACATTTCTAACCGTTTTCAAGTAACTTAACCTTGGGGACTCTCCTGAAGCAGTTGTTTCCCGTTTAAGGTTTACTTTGACAAACGAGTTTTCGGGCCCATCAATATCCATGTCAAGGTAGAAGGTGATGTAGTGGTCGTGGATGACGCCGATGACATTTTCCGATAAGAGGGTGCCATGAAGATTATCCACTTGGTTTACTTGGTTCATGTTGACATAAGAAGTGCCTTTCACCATCAAGATTCCACTCAGTCCCACCTTTGAAATGTCAAATTTGAAATTTCAAATCAAAATTGAACATCATGCAAAGATATTTTATGATTAATTTATGATAGAATAAACCAATCTCTCGTTGACACTTTTGTCTTCTTAAAAGTTGGAAATTTTTAAACACGAATAAGTATTATGTACTCGTAGTTTACATAAACAAACTAATTAAGGTTTTCTTTCGAAAAATTGCATAAGTTAAGGTGCTTTACAATCAAACGCTAATTAATGATTTTAAGGTCATAATAACAAGCCCAAAAATTATTTTAATTTCTTCTACCAGTAAGTATTAAAACAACAGTATTGTATCATAGCATAAAACTACAAAAGACTGAACGCGACCTTTCCAATAATTATTTAACAACCATTAATTTTGGTTACAAACCATCCATTTCTTTAATGTCAACGTCATCCGGCCTTTTGCTCTGAAATTGACAGACACCAGCTACATGCATCTTTCGTATTTATTCAATGACTTCAATCTTTTGAGTGGCATGCATTGGCATAGTACTAAATATCATACTTTAATTAACTGATGCATGTTGTATTTGTTTGAAAATAGAAAAGACAAATTGTTTTGAAAGTAATCTAACTTTGCTCAGATAGCTTTATGGGGGTCTGAACAAAAAATGTGTCTTTTATGGGCTACAACTTGGCTAGAACATCTATTGTGAGGTCTATTTTATCTTTTAGACGGACAATTCCGTCTGTTCCAGTTAAAAGGTAACGAAGATCTTCCAATTGTCAAGTTTTAGCCCATAAAGGACGTATTTTATATTTTATAGAACAAAAAAACTTTAAAAGAGATGGTTTTTGTTTTGCTCCCGGATAGTCTTCTTACAAAATAAAGTGATGTGACATGATTTACTTTAGGATAATGACGTGGAGTATGATTTTGGGTTATTTGGTTCATGTTTGTAATACTCTAAACAATTACACGTAAGCTAACAGGAATTCTTATATCATTATCATGTATTTTTGTAAGTTAACTTACATTATGTCATATCGTACCCAAGTTAAGTTAACTAAATTAAAAGTTAAAAGAAAAAAAAAATTGTTTTGATAGTATCCATAACATATAATGGTTTGAAAAATAATGAATAAGATAAATGAGTATACATAAGTTAGTACGTATTAATTATACTATATTATAGGTAAGATAATATTGATGTAAATGTTTACGTAGATTTTTACATATACGGGTAACATAAACCATCCCTTTCAAAGTTTTTGTGTTATCTAAATTGCAAACTATGTGTTTTGTGGGTTAAATTTGGCAAAAATATGTATTACGGAGTCTCCGTTAACTTTTAGGTGGAATAGACGGAACAATCGGTTTAAAAGATAATGGAGACCCCTCAATAGATATTTTTGCCAAGTTTAGCCCACAAAAGATGCGTTTTTTGTTTCAACTCCAATAAAACTATTTGAGACAAGTTGAGGTATTTTTCAAATAATTAGCCCAAATCAAAAATATACTTTAAAAAAGATTTTACTCGTATTATCTTATATATACTCATATACACAACATTCGATGATTAATAAATCCACCTATCTATCCCCTATATAAAAAAGATTGACAAGGTGCGTGGATCACACACATAGATTCAGTCCCATGAAGATAACAATGACTAATTTTATCATTAATGTACTTTTTTCAAGTGCTTCTTTAGTAGTGTTTACACTTAGATAAAAACGAGGTGTATGTATTCCATAACCAAATAAAAAATCTTACATATAATAACCTACAACTTTAACTAAAGTTTAATGGTAAATTTTGTGAGTTACTCCGATGTGATTAATGGTAATTTCTTTGTGTACTTAACAAGAATTTAATTAACATCTAATTTTCACTTTCATATGTGGATTTGAATTTTAAGAAAGGAAAAGAAAATATATATATGGCTAACCTTGACTCGGATTAATCCATCGGTCTGAAACTCCCAATCCACAATGTAATCATAGTTTGCAACGGAAGCTGCCATCCTTACCACTAGCGTCACCTTCGGTCTCACCTCTCGTATCTATTTAATTTTCCATCACAAAAATATTATGTACGTCACTAAAATCTTTCATTTTCATAAAACCACAAAAAATCAATATACGCGATAGAGACATTAATTTCAATGGAGATTCCACCCACTTTATTTTATTTCAAAATATTTGACAGATTAATTGTAAAAAAAATTATATTATGTCATTTTGTAAATACTGTATACTTACTATGTTAAGAGGCAGAGAATATTTGATATTTTACCTCCATTCCAGTTATTGGACTCTCGGAGTGTCGCCACCCAATATCGCCCGCATACCTCTCGAAAACGCAAACCATATTTGATCGAATGTAAGGCTTCCCGTCGCCCGCGGCAAACACACCGTCCATATAATACGCGTTACGTGGACAATCATTAAGCGGGTCAAGTGGCATCGCTTGAAGCCCGAACCCGTATTCACCAGCATCCATATAAGTCTTAAAATACCAAGCATCCGTTGGATCCATATACGGAACAAAGAGCTCCGAAGTAAACCCTTTGTACATCACACTCCTTTTCTCCCCTGTTATCGGGTCCCTTACCATAGCCCGAGAAACCACCACCCCTGCTCTCGGGTCGGATTTGAGATGAAATTCCCAATTAGCCCATTTGACTAAATGATCATGTTCTATTACAAAACTTGGACCTTTTGGTTGTTCAATAGATATTGGGTTAACTAAATTAATTTGATGATTTTGTGCTGACAATCGGTAGTCCGTCCCCGCGGCTTTCGGTATCGGTATGTTTTTTCCTTTATCAACAATCTCAACAACATATTTTGTATCCATATCAAGAACAACCGTCAGACCCTCAATTGGTCTCATATAAAAGTTGGCAGTTCCTTCCATGGAATAACATTGTACCTTAATCAACCTACGGTTTTCCTCTTTTTTCCCAAACCATCCTAACGAAATTGGCAAACATGCTAAGTCTTTTAGATCAATGCCACGTGCCATAATCGTACGGTTAAACTCTGGATTCCCTAGTGGCGCCCATGTTGACGATGTCATGTCTTCTATAGTCATTGTCGGGTAACCCGAGTGTTGCCCGACATCTACTGGGGTCACTACCCCAGTACTTATATCAACGGTGAACACATGTGTTTCACCGTTGACACGGGCGATGACCGAAGCCTTTCTACGCGGCAGGTCATCCCCGTGTTTCCATTTAAGAACTAGATATTTATCTGGTTCTTCTAGGACAACGGAGTGAAGGGCGTAGGTGTTTGAGTTTTTGAAAAGCGTATGGGATAAAAGGATGGAACGTATTGTGTTGAATTCATTGAGAGTGAGTGGGTCGAGGGGGTGGTGGGGTTCGTCGGATGTATGGAGGTTGGTGGTGGTGGTTTTGGGTGGTTGTGGTTGTTTGATAAAGCGGTTTTTGGTGGCACACCACCGTGAGCTGGTGGGACAATCGAGTAGCTCCTCGGTATAAGCAGGGAGGTTTGTGAAAGTGAGAAGTAAGAGAAGGGCGATGACGAAAGTGAAAAACAGAAATCTTATGAGGTTTCTTGAATCCATTTTTGATGTGTAATTAAGTTAGTGTGTGTATGTGTTTATTAGTGTGTTAATTAATTGGTGACGGAGGTTGAAAACTGCACTACGTATACTAGACGAAAAGTGAATGAGTGAGAGTGATGCAAACTATTGTAGTACGGAGTATATACCAAAGTTGTTTACTACAGTGTGCTGAACGTCTATACACACTCACCAATTTGTCATAAATATTCCGTATACGTGAATATACTCTTATATGCTCGTTTACTTACTATGACCAGAAAAAATCAAAGTACCATAACCCGTTGTATTAATGATAAATTAATATAATGGGTATTTATGTCAAAATCGAGAATTAGTGGGACAAGATTCCACTTACCCTACCTGCTAATTTTTCTGTTCGAGAAATAATGAAGACTACATATATTTTCACAAAATGTCAAAATCTACATTTGTTGTTTTCTAATAAGATAAAGCAATATATTGAAAGTTGTTCTTACAAAGAGATAAATATGCATCTACAAGTAAAAAAAACTTTCATTTTTCGTTTGATTTTGCCAGTGATAGTTTATTGAAGACTATCGGTGTTATGGATTAGTTACAAGTAACTATCATTAGTGAAACCATGTTCTTTCATGGTGTATAAAGATATTGTCATACCTTTATGTTATGCTCGTACGTGAACTGTAGTATAAGTAAAAATGTATATTTTAGAGCATATATATTTTGTTATATATATATATAAAAAAAAATTACTTTTTGAATTTTATATGTTTAAAATGTTGCTCTAGATATATTTTATTCATTAGTATTAACCTTTGCACTCACCTTTTGACACACATTTTAAGTGCAGTTTACGAATTTTATGAACAACATATTTATTTATCTTTTTAGTTAGCCACCTTAGCATATTGTAATTAATTATTTTTTATACTTTCAATATTGATTTGATTTGATTTTGACTTCTTCTAACTTGAATTTGTATACTGGTCGAACAATGAACACCATAATTACGATTAAGCATTGAATTTTGACTATTATGAAAGCTAACAGCCCAATGGCCCAATTTGATTTACCTGAAGGACCACACAACGAGTGTATAGCTTGGAGATACCAAAAGCCCACCAGCCCATATTTCACTTTTATTGGCTGAGGAGTCACCCAAATGTTTTACAATTAAGAACCAATATTATTTGTTACTTTGTTTGTTTGTTAGCAACCAAAGATTATACTCGTAAACATCATTTAATACCACCTTGTTATTTGTAAAAGCACGTACTTAAGGAGGATCGTCATGATTTCCTAACCGTAAGCTTGACTTCCTAAAATGGTTCAAAAACATGATATTCAGAAGCATCATGTAGATTGACATGGTAATGTCTGTTTTTTTGACCAAATTGGCCTCTCCATATGAATTATTTGCACCATCTATATATGTCCATATCAAGATAAAACAAGATAAAGTGACTATGAACCACACCGATCATGATTTCTGATACTAATGGCTTCCTCATATCATCGACTAGTGTTCTTGAAGATCTTACGTAAGATATCTTTGGAGCTTATAGTTAGATATATAAACTTATGTCATATTATCTGAAAGGCAACTAAATAATTATAATACATGAAAGCTAAGCCTAAGGCTGCTCTTGGCAGTGCAATAAGGGGCCAAAGTTTGAAAGGGCCCAAAAATTAATGTTGAAGCCTTTGCCCTTTAGGAATTGTTTAGCCTAGCAATAAATTCTTTATAGAACAAATTAAAACTAATTCAGTAGACATCCCCGTCTTGCAGTGAAGTTTTGGACCTTGGAGACCAAGGTTCGAATCCGAGCAAGCAAGGTTTTTCCCCAATTTAGCGTCGTGTCTTCTGTAGCGGCTAAATTGGTGTGGTTTTCCCTCCCCTGTGGTTCCCTGACTTCGTGGATCAGTCGCTAGTGACTGCCTGCCCAATTTGATGTAACGGCTAGCCGTCCCGTGACACGAACGTTCAAAAAGAAAAAAAAAATAAGTTACTGAATTAGCATATTTTAGAGTTGATAACGAATTCTCAACAATGGGGAATCATATCTTTAGACTTCAGCCAGTTATTGGTCACACAAACAAACAGATATGTATTGATTGCAACACTTCAGAAACCATATACTCAGAGTTTCATTAAGATTTAAGAGTGCCAATTGTAACCTATTTTTCTTGCCTTATTGATTTCTTTTTTTAGTTTATCAAGTAGTATTATTTTAGGCCCTATCTTTTTCTACTCTTAATTGGTTTACCTTTTGTTAAATTTTCATTTAGCAGTTAGCACTAAGCCACTAACTCATTTATCAAAAAAATGACACATCTCCCTTTACTAACTTCAAAATATACTCTTAATATCATAAAGAACATACTATCTTTTAAAATTGGAGTTTAGATTACCACTACCTCACGAGTCACGCCCTCACATATGTGCCATACAAAATAATCCTTCGTGTGAGTGTGACACTAAATTACCATGTGAACTATTTGATGCATGCCTTACAAATGTAGTACTTCTTGATGTAAATTCTAAGCAATTCTGTTTTATGCTCACATGGCATATGCAAAGGCGGACCTACATCTCCATAACCAACTAAGCTACTATGTACCTACATTGTAAATTGACCTTGTAATTATCGGCTCATTGTTTAGGGTAATGGATTTTACTTTAGGTAAGTTTGAGGGCTATATATGTGGCACGATAGGTGTTATGGTCTTTATTGTTTCCGGTTTGTCATGGACACTTAAATCTTCCGGACGAGTGGAGTGAGACTTGCCTAACAATGTGATTAGGTTGCCACGTCTCCTCGTCATGATTTTAACTAACCTATATATTCTTGTTTTTTATGTGTGTGTGTTTGTGGTTGGTGAGTTGGTGACTTGTGACAAAACCTTGATCTCCATCCCCATTGTCTAGTACATGTCCACATGATGTTTTATCAAACAACTTTTTTGCCAAAATCTGAGAAAGTTTCACCCAAACTTCGTGTCTATATATCTCTGAATCTATCTATATAAAAAAGAAAAAGAAAAAAATGAGATCTTCAAATTTTCTAGTAGGCCACATCAAGAATTCAAGATGTAACTAAACAGTAAGCATACATAGGTATATCAAAATTCTGGTATAATCTTTATCTTTATATATTAAAATACAATTTACCTAATATAGCTTATTTTTTACATGAATTAATTTAATTAATAAAAAAAAAAAAGAATTTCAAAAAGGTAAAAAGACACACGTAGCTTAATTTGGATTTGGATCAACATACAAGCTTTTATTATTTTACAAAACATAAACTCTACTTAGTAGCTAGATTACTTATTCCGCGAACAGATTATCACCAAAAATTAATCTGAATAAAGACACAATTATCCGTTTGATTTCTCAAAATGGGTAGATTTCACCAAATTTCGACATTTAGAATACATTGTATAGATTGATCAATAGGCATGAGCAACAGTAGAACACACAGGAAGATCCTTATGAAATGTTGGTTTCGCGCCCATAATTGGATTTCGATCAAAGAAATTAACAGGTTTAAGCTCAAAACTCGATGACACCGTTGGCATTACCGGAAAATCCTCTTGGCATGGTACGTGATGAAAACCCAGTGTGTACCATAACACGATATCCTTGTTTTCAATGTCACGATTCCTGTACGTTCAGTAAAAAAACAGCTCATTATTATTATGATCATATATTCCAATACAATGAGACGGAATATATATAGCAAAATGACAACTTTCGTCAATTATCATTATGAGTAATGACTAATAAAGTACGTCAATTAGAGTAGTATAAATCAGGTGAACTTTTTTTTTTTTTCTCTTGTAATAATGCACAAGTTTTAACCCAAATCATTTTTGACCCGTTATCATATCATAACACGCCCAACCGGGCTAGATTTACCTTGCAGACCATACAGCAAGTGTATCTTCACCTTTGCTTTGAGATACCAAAAGACCACCAGCCCATACTTCACTTTTATTGTGTGGAGTCACCCAAATCTGTCGATTGATCAAGTTTTTAAACGGGAGTTTATTAATACTTGTATTTCAAATAAACCACCTACATAGGTAATTAGGTATCATTAAGTACCTGATTATTTGTAAATGCAGCCCGAATTTGTGGAGGGTCGTCGAGATCAAGCAGGCTAGCCGCAGTCCCACTGGGCACGAGCTTATAGCCTGTTGGATTACCCAATCTTGATCTCCTGGAAGGATTAAAGACGTGAAATTCAGACGGGTCATATAGTTTAAGCTTGATTTTTGCATCATCTTCCGTCTTTGCCACTTTTCTTACTGCTTTTAAGTAACTCTTTCGTGAAGATTGGCCCGGTGAAGTCTCTTTTTTGACCAAATTGACCTTTGCAAACGAATTGTTGGTGCCATCAATGTCCATATCGAGGTGAAATGAGATGAAATGATCATGAACTACACCGACCACGTTTTCTGATACTAGTGTCCCAGTCATATCATCGGCGTTGGGGATATTGTATATGTTTTCGTATGGAGTCCCTTTCACCATTAGCATACCCGACAATCCCACCTATCGTAATAATAAAAAAATCGGTCATGTAAGACATTGTCTTAGTACTTTTTCAAAAACGATTATGGAAAGGTGATGAATCACAAATACCTTAATACGGATCAAACCATCTGTTTGAAACTCCCAATCAAAAATATAATCATAGTTTCCAACTGATGCTGCCATTCGCGCTACGAGTGTCACTTTTGGCCTTGATTCTCGGATCTGTTTTTCCATGAAAAAAATTCGATTTATAGGTGAACCGATACTCACACTATCATTTAGATATTTATTACGTACTATTCTTTTTCTAATAGCGGGTCACATGTATAGGACCAACTGGGGCATTGGTCATGTTCTAAAAGATCGTAAGGGAACAATTACCAAATGGTGCACTAAAAATTCTCTAGTATGATTTTTTTGATTAGACAGTGAGGAATCTACTTTCAGGGAATACTGGACCATACAATAATGGTAGTGTGCATTTAATACCTTCAATATTGTTATAAGACAAAATGTTTAAAAATGTACCAATAATAGTTACCTACATCGAAACCCATGGTCGGAATTTCCGAGTGCCTCCAGCCGATCTCTCCTGCATACCTCTCAAAGATGCAAATCATTTTGGGCTGAATAAATGGACGTCCGTCTGCACTAGCAAAAACCCCATCCATATAATACGCATTTCTCGGACAATCATTCAGTTCCAAAAGGGACATAGCGGTTGCACCAAGCCCAAACTCACCTGCATCCATATAAGACTTAAAGTACCAACTTTCATCCGGGTCCATATAAGGTACAAAGAGTTCAGACGCGAACCCTTTGTACATCACACTCCTATACTCCCCATCCTCAGCCCTGATCATGGCCCGGGATATTACCATCCCCGCCCGTAGATCAGGCTTTAGATGAAAAACCCAATTGGCCCATTTCACTATATGTCCATTCTCTACAGTGAAACTAGGCCCTTTGGGTTGTTCCATAGACATTGGGTTTGTTAGGGGATTCATATCCGAAAACGGGCTATTAGTAGTAGTGTATTGGTAATCTGTATGAGTCGCTTTTGGTATAGGAATACCCCTGCCAGTGTCACTAATTTTAACCACCTCCTTTTTGTCTATGTCTATAACAACTGTTAGCCCTTCTATGGGCCTCATGTAAAAATTTGGAGTATCTTGGCTCGAAAAACACTGGACTTTAACGATCCTTTTACCCTCCTCGTCAGGCCCAAACCAGCCTGACGAAGGTGGGACACAAACCAGATCATTAAAGTCCACCCCTCGAGCCATAATGGACTTATTAAACTCCAAATCCGTAAATACAGTCTGTAAAGCTGTTGCAAGGTCATCAGCTGTGTACATCGGGTAACCAGACCCGATGTTCACAGCATGACCTATCACAACATTCATATCCAAATCAACAGTTAGGATATGGGTTTGTCCGTCTAAAAAAGATACGACCGATGCTCTTCTAGGGGGAAGCGGGTCGCCCGTTTTCCAAGCAAGTACATCAACTTTTTCGGATTCTTCTAAAGAAAGAGTACTGATAGACGGGAAAGACGACTTAAAAGGTGCATATACCAAAAGAATGGATCGAATTTTGTTTATTTCGGTTACAGTTAACGGGTCAAGTGGGTGAAGTGGTGTGTCTGTGAAGTGGTGGCTTGAGCTAGAAACATCAGTGTCGAAAATCGAGCTCGATCGGATGTTTGTTTTTTGGTGTGTCTTGGTGATGCACCACGGTGTGGTGCAACCAAGACCTTCAGGTTGGTATCTTGTATATGCAAATATAAAAGCAGCTATAGAGATGATTATCAAGAATTGAATACAATAATAAGACTTTTCCATATCTCTATTTCACACACACTCGACAAAATTTGGCAAAGAGATATGCAAAGAGATATGGTTTACATTTATATATGATACGTAGATAAGTTATATTATCTATACTATATTACAAAGCAATCTCCCTTTGTTTACACTTTAAGTTTCAATATTTACTTTTCCAAAATGCCATATTTTAATTCTATATTTACCTAATACTCTTTCTTTCTTCTCAAATCTCAATCAATCATTTGTTTTCTCTCTCATCCATAAATCATTTATTCCTCCAATTCATTCAAAATCTTTTATCTCAAAAACCGTACATCAATAAATTATAAAAATTATATGGGTGTTCTTAAAATTTCATGCTATTTCATTAGAGATGTCATTTGATATACTTTCGACGAATTTTTAAATTCAAGGACGGAGCCCATACGGCTAAGGCATTTGGCTATCACATTTTATGACCTATCACCCCATCATCTCACCGCCGCAACGTGCGGGTACTTGCCTAATTTCATTAAATTAATCGGGTTCATGTAGTGACAAAAAGAGTCCGCCTTTAACTGACAATCATTAATGTCGTTTTCTTCTTGTATACTTTTTATATCTTTCTTTTTGCTTTATACATGCATTATTATGTGATGCCTTTTTCATATTGGTCTAAATTTTGTCCAAAAAACATGGATATGTTCTTTTTTTAAATGCAAGAAATCCAAAAGAGTTATAAATCAAATTTATGTATTTCGTATATAATCTCTGGATCCACAATCGTTTGCAATGTTTAATTGTTTATAACATCTTGCTTATAAAGTTATCTTGATTGGTACCCGGATGATTCCCGGCTACGCGGAAAGCGGATACTCGCTTATGATTAGTCCATTCGTAAAACTGGTTAGATACTTAAATTGAACCAAATAATATTAGCTTTTGAAAGGGAAAATTGGTCAATAAAGTTATAAACTATATTCTGTACTCTGTAAAGTTGTAAAATTATATAATCATCTTTCGGTCTTTCCTTGTCTTGAAAAGGCCCAATTTGCAAGAAAGGTTAAGATTTTAAGTAACTAATTAGTAATTACTATTTACTAATCATGGATTCCTGACCAAAACCCATCTTCGAAGCCCATTAAAAAAATTTTGAATGGACATGTATATAAATTCTCGGGCCTGGGCCGTGTATTGTTTAAACATAGATTGCACACCAACTAGGCACCCACTTGAAATTTATCATGCCAAAAATTTGTCAAAGTTAAATATCAATAACTTTCATATACTAAAACTTATAACAACTATAAATTAAACATGATCGAGAGGATCTTAATCTTCCATCTTTAAATCCATAAACCATCATGTCATTCACCTTTTCCAACTTAGGATGCAAAGATTGTGAAGATTGCAACCCCAAAAAAAAGTGTTTAATATTAGTTTGTTTGGTCGCATGATTTGGCTGATTCTACTGCATGGGCCTTACTTTCTTTTATACGGAGTATATATATACATGTTCATATTTTATGCATGTATTTAACCCATGTGTTGCATACATATTTCTTGTATATACGAATTTTCCAATGTGATAGACTTCTTGACATGTTCATATCTTATCTCTTTAACTCTTATCATTTTTAAAATAATCCAACTAGAGTTGTGTGATGAACATTCAGTGAATATATTTGATTTGGTTATATATGCTTGATTGACTTTATTAGATTGCTTAAGGTGGGAATCTTCATCTTAACATCAATTAATTTTTTTGTTAAATAAATTAGAATAATGGCATGAGAGTGTAACTAACTATGACCAAAAAGTTATGTAATGAACCCATCTATTCGACTTGCTATGTAGTGTAACCAACTACGTTTTTTAAGTTATGCAATGTATGCAATCGGATACAAAAGGTATTTCATCTGGTTATACCCACTTTTTGGACACGTGAAAATCCATTAACTTAAAAAAAATTATAGATGAAACCAGTCTTCACTTTCTCTTTTCTATCTTTATCTTCAGTTCGAATATAAATAGATACGAGAGTAAGTACTTGCACGTTGTGGCGGTAAAATGGTAAGGGTCATAGGTAGGTGATATGTGATAGGTCATAGGAGGTGATATGTGATAGAGTTTCATAGCCAAATGTCTTAGCCATATGGGCTCCGCCCTCGGATTTAAAAATTCGTCGAAAGTATATCGAATGACATCTCTAATGAAAGAGTATGAAACTTTAAGAACACCCATATAATTTTTATAATTTATCAATGTACGATTTTTGAGATAAAATATTTTGAAAGAATTAGAGAAATAAAATGATTTATGGAGGAGAGAGAAAGTTGTAGGCATTGATATATGGTACATCATGCATTATCATTTGTACATTGTTGAAGTTGAAAGTTGAAACCCTATTTACTTTATAATATAGTATAGATATACACTTTGCTTCTGTACTAAATAGATCCAACACACACACATATATACAAGAAATTTTGTCTCTCTTCCAATTACATATAGATATATACATATCAGTAAAGATTGTTGATTTTGTTAAGGGCATGAAACCCACCTGTTCGAATCTCTCCCGATTACTCTGAACCACCCCGTTCACCTTCCACTATCGTCGCCATACCTCCGACTGCCATCACCAATCCCGAAGAATCGCCCATAGATGGCGGCTTGTTTTCCCGATAAGAGCAAACCCTTGATTCTTATTAATTTCTTCTACACCTTTTTGTTGTTGAAAGGATGTTTCTTTACACTCACTTTTAATTATGAATCGAAATATAAAATTTAGCTGTGATTTGCGGGTATATATTTATGACCTACAATTTGGATCTCCACTGATGGTGTGTTTTGCGGCGATGACATGTGGGAAACGCGTGGTAGTTGTAAGGCCTGTCCGAACAATGAACACTTCCCAATCTCTTCCTGGTTGCCACATTAGCGCCACGTCATATATTCTTTATTTTTTTCAATCTGATGACACACTTTTGCCAACAATAATTCTTCTTCACTTCTTCCTTACTTCTTCTTCAATATTTTATAATTTTCGTATAAAAGTAAAATATTACAAATACCTATTATAAAAACCTTTAATTAATAAGATAAAATATTACATTAATTAAAAAAATTACATTGGAAAAAACTACATTAATAAAAAAAAATATTACATTAATAAAAAAAAATTATACGGTGTTAAAAAAAAACACTATGTTAAGATATATGCCTATCATATTTCTAAACTTAACCCGTAATAAGGATAGTGTCAAGATAACTTAAGCACAAATTAATCATACCTTTGACAAACTTTTTCATGTATGAATGGATATATGTCTATCATATTTTTCTCCCTTTAAACGCACAAAATATATAAACAGTCGATCATCTAGAAAATAATATGAGTTATCTTGAACATTATTTTTAAAATTCAACATAACATATACGAGTAATATATATATGAAACAAAGAAAAAAAAACATATGAAACCATTTCATATACTGATATACATATCCTTGCAGAAAACATATTTAATATTAAAAATTACCCCACCGTCTCGTCTTCTCTTTTTCCTCACGGTGACAATTTTCAAGGATTAGCCCTCAAGACGAATTGGTGCCAATGGGTTCTTCATGGTGACAAGCTCAAGACGAATTGGTGACATACCATTAGAAGCGGTCTAAGTGATGGTGATTTGAGATTTTTTTTTATAGGTTTTGGAGTGGGTCAACCTGAATGAAGCTTGAAGTGGGCATGATTAAAGAACAACTTGAGATCGAGGTATATATGACAGGAAATTGGTTCTCCGGTGGGTGAATCAATGATATTAATGGATGTATTTATTAATAATCATTATTAGTATTTGGCTTCAGTAAATCAAGTTGAAATTTTACTAAAATATTTATTTCGTAACACGTGGTCACTTTTTAATTAAAAAAAAATGTTTTAGTAACCGGCAACTTGTTTCATAGTCGGTTGGTTGCATTGTATAACCCAAAAAACATAATTGGTTACACTACATAACAAGTCGAGTAGATGGGTACATTACATAACCTTTTGTTAATAGTTGGTTACATTTTCATGTTATTATCCCAATAAATTAACCATTAAAAATGCTTATCTACATTCTTGTTGATTAAAGGTGTGTATAATTTGATATTGTAAAGTATTCGATCTATGACTTTTCTCAATTTTAATGTAAAGTTCAAGGTTATGCATGTATTTAAGTAACACAATTCAAAACTCGTTTTATATAAAAAGCTTAGAGCACAATTTATTATAACATTATTATATACATACCTTATTAAAAACCATCCAAAAGTCATATTCATAACCTATCTCCATTCAACCTTAAAGAAGAAGAGCATAGTGTCCGCACGTTGCAACGGCTAGAAAGTGATGACAATATAAAAGGGATGCGGTGGTGGAGAGCGAGGTAGGCGGTGGAGAAGGAGAGCAGCGGCGGAAGAGGGTAATAGAAAGTCGATGAGAGTGTGTAATGATTAGAGAGAATGGGAGAAAGGATGTATTAAGGGTATTATGTTTAAGTAGGAGTATTTTGGGAAGATAAAAAAGTATTGAATTTAAGAAATTTAATACTCTTTATAAAGGAGTATAAATAGATAACTAATTTTTCGATCTTTCACATACACAACTTAGCTAAATCTAAACTTTCACTACCATCGATAACCCAATCCAAATCAATCATTTAATTAATTGAACCCAAGTTTGCACGCCATTAAACCAACTTAAACGATTTAAGATTTAAAGTAGTTGTAAATTATTATCCCACAGGAATGTTGGTGGAACAAACTGGTCTGTTGAAATTTGGATGCATAAAACAATTAAGAATTGGGACCGACCAACTTCTCTTTTGGTCACCAATGGAAATATCCTTTAGAAGTCATAATTGACCAATTCTCAGATGAGAATTGTATACATTATCCTTTATAACTATACGATTAGGATGTTTATCAAATTTCCAACTAATCATCAGTTGTTTTGCACTATGAATTAACCAACTTTAAAATTTTGGCCCATTGTTTTGCATCTATCCCACACGTTGGATATTCGTGGACTTTATAAAGTCAACTCTCTCACCCCTCTTTTCGACCTATTAATATTAATGTTTAGTGATATTCTTTCACATTTATCATTACCCATACCTGAAAAAACAAAACAACCCAACATCCAATTAACAAATCAGAAAAGATGAAGCTTATTTGGTCACCGGAGATGGCTGCTAAAGCTTTTACAGACACCGTTAAATCCGTAAGTTGTACCTTACTAATTTCCTCATGTTGTTTTATTTTTTTATATCTGGAATAATAGTATTACGATAACAATTATTTTAAGAAGTGCAACAACATATAGCAAAAAAAATTTATAGAGGATTTCCTTTCGAACTGGGTCTGGTTAAGACAACTAACTAGTGTACCCCATCCTTTGGGGCCGGTGCAAGTTAATTTCAACTCGAAAGTTTCGGTTCTAAGAAAAATACAAAATATAGCCAGGCCTATCACATATAGAAATTCTCTGTTAATCCACTAGCTAGAAAAATAAATAAACATTAATGATCGAAGTTAGAATTAGACGTCAGGTTCCTATTTTGTTAGAAAGTAATCAAATACCTACTATTTTTAAAAGTTGTAAGTAACTTCAATTATACATGTCATCAAATAAATGTGTACAGAAAGTTATATTTGGGAAAGGAAAACCCCTATTCTATATGGGGTTTGCTAAATACAGCCCTTAGGGCTGTGTTTAAGGTGCATAAATTATTTGTATATTTACCATGAAAATCAGGGGCGGGCTTTTAATATGGAAGGTACAAGTTTTTTTATGCACGTTAAATACAGCCCTAATATATACAAATTAAATGATGATGTTTTATATTTACAATTAAGTTACTGAATTTGTTTGATGTTTTTTTTTTCTTCTATAAATTAATTAAAGTGTGAGCTTCACCAAGGATCAAGTGTGTCAGAGCTGATATCCGCTATGGCTGCTGGATGGAACGCTAAAAACATAATCGAAACATGGTGTCGCGGCGGTATCATAGCAACAAGCATTGGTTTAGCTGTTGCATCAACTCACACAAGTGGTAGACACGTATGCATAGTCCCAGACCAGGACTCAAAAACTGAATACATCACTGCAATGAAAAAAGCAGGAATGTCATCAACTGAAGTAATCATTGGAGAGGCCGAAACTGTAATAAAAGGGTCGCTAGACGTTATAGATTTTTTGGTGGTTGATTCAAGACAAAAAGATTTTGTAAAGATTTTAAAAGCAGCTAAGTTTGGACACCGTGGGGCGGTTTTGGTTTGTAAGAATGCTAGTACTTTGAAAGCAGGTTTGGATTTCCAATGGGCGAGCTTGTTTGAAGAAGGTGGTGGTTCACGAAGGATTGTGAGATCGGTGTATTTGCCGGTGGGAAATGGGTTAGACATTGGTCATGTTTCTGCTGGTGGTGGTGAACTCGGGTTGGGTTTAGAGAAAGTTAAGAAGAAGGGCAATAAGTGGATTAAACGGATTGATAGGCAATCCGGGGAAGAGTTTCTCATACGAAAGTAAAGAAGAATTAGTATATATTCTTTTGTTAATTAGTGTAGAAATTTAACTAGCAGGATTAGTGAAATTTCTTTCCTATTTATTCTTATATGGTTTTGTGATTAGAAACTCAAAAGTTTAATACTCGTTAAATTTCCGGTTTGACACATTGATTTTATTAACATGTCATACACGTTTCTTCATCAAAAGGTATAAACCATTGATGATGCACAATATATGATTGTACATGGTATCAAATTAAAATTTGCACATATGATAACTCTCTTTAGACTTCGTTTGTGTGTTGCTTTAAATTACAATTAACCGTTGTCTCAATTTTCTAAATTAAAGATCTTGTGACACTCTAAAATGATAAATAAGGTCAAAATATTTAATTGCAATCTTATTGAAATCTTCTGGTGCTTACTATTGATTTTAATTTAATAATTACGAATTTACCGTGGTAGGGGTAAGAGAAGGAAATGATGGTGGTCTATGTAATAGAAATTTTGTATAGAATACTAGATGGTAATATCTAATTGGTACAACCTTAATGGATCTTCTTAAACTTATATAATGAGTAAGCTATAGTCGATATATATAGCATTGAATTAGCCAATCTATTTCCTCGACAAACTAATCATGGTCCAGGTCAAGAATAAGTACCACTGTATGTATTTGCTGATATTAACTTTTAGTCTTTTACCAAATGTATTGGGTAGACCTGCATATGTATCAAGCCCAATGTTGCAGTTGGGCTGTTCAACTGTTCAAGTTTTATAAAGTATAAACGAAGTTAGAAGAATAGAAGCTACAGAACTAAATGACTTATTCAGTTCTTCACTTTTTTGAATTCTCCATATGTTTCGTACGTAACTCAACTTTTGGATTTAAGATAATCAGTGGCGGCCCTAAAGATTGAAATGCCCCGGCTGAAGAGAGACAAAAATGCTCCAACTCCTAACGAATTCAAACGTATAAACTAAATTTTTTTGTAAATAATAACTAATGTTTTAAGAATAAAACTATATATTTTTTGTACTTTAACAAAATCATAATATTAACAATATATACTACTCGTAAATTATTTGTTAGTTAACTTATGATCCCTCAAACTTTCATAACATTTTTTTTAACAATTTAGTTGGTTAGCTCTTCCCGCTTTATATAAATTTTATAATTTTATGCCCCTTAAGAATATATTCCCTAGCCGGGGATCGGGTTTGTCCCTCCTCTAAGCCTCCCTAGCGGATAATGATCCATGTGAAAAAAATTTCAGCAAAAAAAATATGTTTACCTTTATAAAATGTAGATTATGTTACATTTTGAGTTTTTCGGGTGTGAGGACAGTAGCATCTATGCTAGGTGTCGCGGTAGCAACTATGATTTCCGCTTTGGATTATTTGTTCAGTATTTTAGCAAGCAATTTTATACAAGTATTGGATAATGATCAATTATATTCTATATATAAGCATTTAGCTATCAATGTGACAATGTTAAACTAAACAAATGATTACATTTGTAAAATAAACAGGTTTGCTAAACAAAGCCCAATGGCTCTAATTAAATTATATAATAAATAGTTGCGTACTTATTATAAAGAGTTAATTACTGAAATGCTACCTAACGTTTGCGTAATATTACTGGTTTCATACCTTTCTTTTCGAAATTACGCTGATCATACCCAACGTATGCAAATTTCCACTCAAACCATACTGAAGGCTAACGCCGTCACGTGGCCGCTAACCCCCCCCCCCCCCACGTGACTTGCACATAAGGGGTAAAGATGTAATATCATGTTTCTTAATTACTTAAATGGTACTTAATGTTCGCACGATATTGCTGGTTTCATTCCTAATGTTTCTTAATTACTAAAATGGTATCTAATATTTAGTTATTAATTTTTTATTTTATTTTTTTGAAAAGTGAATTCCATTTTAAGCCAATGTCTTAAAAATTGGTATTTAAGTCATACTGGTGTGAAAAAATTTTCGATATTACCAAAAATATTGGCCGGTACGACTATTTTTAATTTGTTTTATTTTTCTTTTATGAAAATTTTCCAAAATTTGATACAATTTAATGAAAATAGTCCAAATGTATTTATAATCCACTCAAAAATAATATGAAATAGGTTTTTCATAACAAAATAGAAGTTTAAAGTTCACAAATAACCAAAAATAGCAATAAAGTATCATAAAAACAATTTAAAAAAAATTTCAAATTTCTTTTTCGAAATTACCGAAATACCGTAATGGTAATACCGGAATATTTGAGTAATTAAGAAACATTAGGTACCATTTAAGTAATTAAGAAACATTAGGTATGAAACCAGCAATATCATGCAAACGTTAGGTACCATTTAAGTAATTAAGAAACGTGATATTACATCTTTACCCCTCACGTGCAAGTCACGTGGGGGGGTTTTTAACGGTCACGTGACGGCTTTAGCGTCCAGTATTGTACGAGTGGAAATTTGCATACGTTGGATATGATCAGCGTAATTTCGAAAGGAAAAGTATAAAACCAGTAATATGACGCAAACGTTAGTAACCATTTCAATAATTAACTCTATTATAAACCTTAATGGTGAACTTTTAATATAAAAGATACAGTATTTCTTTTATGCATATTACATACAGTCGTATATAAAGGTTACACTTAGTAATTTCCAAATAAATATAGTATAAAATTAAAACTAGCTAGCATAGTTTTCCAAAAACTAAAGAGCCAAGTTTTGTATTAATCCAGGCTGCTATATATTGCAAACCACAATACCAATCTTGATATGATCGGATTGTAATAGGTGGGATATATAGATAGTGTGCTCCTAACCAAGGTCTGGAAAACGTACTGATTCTGTATATAGCGTATGCGTATGTTTATAATACAACGTGTGTGTGTGCGGAAACAAAATGTTAGTCAAAAAGATACACAGTGATTGAGTGAATATGGATGTATTAAAAACGGATGATCAAGACTTAATATACCAAAATACCTTCTCTAACTTTCTGTCAAAACAATTATAAAGAGAAAACAAACAATACTAGCCGGCGGACATGGAAGGTAAAATTAAAATAAAAATAAAAAATATACGGTGGTTGTTAGGCGTAGGCAGCAAAGTAGGATGCATTATTTTTGATTTATTTATGTATACATCATATTTCACTTTTATTATTGGTGGGGCACCACTCATCGTACAATTGTGGGTCCAAATTTTACCAAATATATGTTAAGCAAGACTTTAAGAAAATAGTTAAATAGGCGACTTTTTTTAGAAAATATACACGGTGAAAATAGTTGATATACTCTTTTATCAAAAAAAATAATCTATACAACGTAATAGTTTATAAAATAAAAGTGGCATGAAGGTTGTGTGACTTGTGTTAGAAAATTGATTTAAAAAGAAAACGTAACCATATTGTAATTAGCCCGAAATGAAAGTTTATAAAATTTGTAAATGTTGAATTAAAAGAAGAAAAAACCTGACTATTATCATGTTAGAATCAATCGATCAACTTGGGGCCACAATGACCTTGGTACTGAATGAAGTGTTTTAGACGCATATTTGGTTGTACAATATATACTAGACTTTATTTATCTTGATAAAAATTATTATATTAATATTGTTAAATCAATTAATTGGAGCTTTTTTCTTAGACGCATATTTAGTTGTTTAATCACTTTGACTCACAAAAATATAAACATCTTCAAAGTTCTAAACCTTTTTATAGACTCACCATTGGAGATAAAAAATTAAAAAATATATATATATTTGAACGGTAAAAAAAAAAAAAAAAAAGTTATACTTTGGAGATAATTGAAGTATAAAATTATACTTAATGATTGATGTGTGTATAAAATTTTAAAATAATGTTTAATACTATATAACTATTTAATGCACATTAGCTGATGCGTGCAATAAAACCCAAAAGAATAAAATGGTTAAGATAGTGATATGTAGTGGTGATGATTTGTATAGACTAATTAGTTTTTTTTATATAAAGTTAATTTCTATTTAAATGTGGTGGAGGCAATTTAAATCTGATTTGCTGCATCTTCAACCTCCTTCTCATCAAAAATACATTGAGTTAAGAAACCTAAGACTCGAACCCGAGACGATGAGAAAAACTCACCTTCGAGGCCCATATAATATATTTAGAAAATATCTCTAGCTAACTATAAACTAATTAGCTAACATGTAAATTTAATGACTTTCCTTATTATTATATTATTATTATTATTATGATAAATATGTAAGGCAGAGGGTAACACCACTAGACAAAAGTGAACCTGACCAAGGTATTAGTGGCGACGTCACCGCTAATACTCTAACACTGACAGGGGGGCCGTTAATTTCTCGTTCAGATTTACCATTACAGACATGGGGGCCCGCAGTATTAGCGGCAACGTCGCCGCTAATACCTTCTATGGTGGGGTTACACATTTTCCCCTGGTGGGGTTACACATCCCGACATGTAAAGATTGCAGGCATACTACATCTGTTTAAACTTAGAAGGGAGAAAAAAACTAATACACAGTACATGTAAAATACTATATATTAAATTTTAGACCGGTGTCAGATATATGGGTTTATAACATTATTAATATATGAATTAGTATATTGAATAAAAATATACTTATATATCAAATGTAAAAATATACTTAAAAATTATTTGAGATATTCATATCTTTACTAAAAGCTAAATCATATCTGGATTGGTATAGCAGAGTTTATTCTACGTAAACTCTTTCAAATAAGCAATATATTAACTTTGATTACACAATTGACCGAATTCTCATTGATCTCTTGTAGAAAAGTGATTTTATGTTTCGTTAGTCACGATTGTTAAGAACAATAATAGTAGCAACTGGTTCGTGGGGTTTTTAATGATTTCGTGTGTTGTGATTTTATTTTAAGGATTAAGTTTATATAAGAAGAATTTGTATCCAAAATATAGTTTGATTCCAATTACTAAATGATTATCTTAATTATAGTCTGATTATAATTACTAATAATAACAATATTACAATTAATTTGATTACAATCAATAATATAAACTAATTGCCCGGTTCACCAGGTTCTACCACTGAAGGGCCAAATCATAGACAAAAGAAGAGTTAAGCAAACTGTGCACGCTAAGAGAAGAAGAGAAATGTTCGCAATGACTACCACAAGAAAGCCGCCCCTATCTCTAAAAGGGTCCGTCACTTCGTTCGTATGTCTTAGATACTTTTCTTTCAGCCGTAGCTCCCCGCATACGAACTTTGGCTTAGTATCTTCGGTTTCATCTTATAGGCTGACCTACATCACTCTAATAGGATTCCTTGCTTTCTATCTAAGCCCTCAGTCTTGATATTGATATAAATATTAATTCGTGTTAATTCAAATGTTGTAATCTCTCTAAGTATATTTTATTATCAGCCAGACATAATGCCATAAAATATCAATTATTTTTAAACTTGCTTAAAGTGTAAATTGGTAATAGAAAATTAAAAATATAAATTAATTTAGATATGTGTTAATTTAATTAATTTAAAAAAATTAAAAATTTTAATTAGTTAATTAATTAATGGAAAATGCTCGTAAAAGGTATTGAAAAATGGGACCAGGTTTTGTCCTCATGTTAGAGCACTGAGATAAATTTGGAATTGGTCATTAACTCATTACAAAAGACGATATGAATAGCAGTAGAGCCATGTGAATCAACATAACTACACAAGTAAATAAATACCATCCCGTAATTATTATTTTTTTGAAAGGTAAAAAATAATAATAATAAAATTTTTAAAAAATAATAAAATAATTAAAAAATGTAATTATTTATGTTTATGTAATATGGTTTATATACATAGATGTTGATTCATGAGTGGTAGATCCAGACTCAAATACCATCTGATCGCTGATAGAATAATTGGATCAAATGTATTCTATTGTTTTTTTTTTTTTTTTTTGGAATATGCTACCTTTTATATACACAATTTTTATTTAGGAAATATACTTTTAGACACTTTGGGTCTACCCCTGAGGCCTGAGCGACTTAAGTGACCAAACAACAACAAAAAAAATCATTTTCCAGCTAATCTTTAAAAAAATTCACACTTTTATCACTCCCTTTTTACAGAAACATTTTCTATTAAGTAGTTAGTCTAATACTGAAAATGATCTGTAAGAAGATAGAACGTTAACAAATAAGTTTTAGTACATACTGTATTGCAACAACAACAAATAGATGATTGATAACAATAATTAACATGTACTGTACTAAAAAAATTATAGTCTATTATTTCAGCTGATATAAACCAATAATTAATAAAGGGTAATGTTCAAAAAATAATAATAATAATAATAGTTAATAAAGGGTCCAAGTATAACATAGCATACAGTTGTTCAATTAAAAAAAATAACATAGCATAGACAAGGGAAAGATTCTTGTATAAAAGGAAAAATTGTCATCCTTGCAATAATCATTATACCCACTTTACCTTTATTCTAAAATCAATGAAATGTAACAAACGAGGGGTAACTCAAAATGAATACAGTAAATACTCCTGTTTTTTGCTAAAAAGTTTAACTAGATTTTCTTCTAAAAATAAATAAATATAACTATAATTATATTTTGAAAATTAAGATCCTCGAGCTGTTAAGATTAAACTATAAAAACAAAATGGTTTAGAGACGTTAAAGAGAATAGAATAAAATATTATAATTGACCTAATTATCCTTACTGAACCATCATTTTAACGAAGACACATAAAAAATTACTCAATTTGCTTTTATTATAACTAACACCCAAAACTTTTATCTATCAATTTATACTATAAACCCTTATTTTCTAAAATATATTTACTAATATTTTTACATCAATTACATTTATATCAAATTATACCAATCAATGTCATTATCACCAACAAAAGTTATCACTGTCAATCTGTCACCACCAGTCATTGCCGGTCTGCCACTACCAGACCGTCTTCGCCACCACTACCACCGCATCACACGATATACCATAATAAGTACATGTCGATATGTATACATACACATACATTTATATAGAGTTTTTGTTTAGTAGGTTAGTGTGTATTAAATATGTACTATTTAAATGAATTTTTCATTTATTCATAATATATTAATGAACGAAAGAAATAAAAAGGAGAGAAAAAGGATGATAGAATTTACTAAACATAGTTTTTATGACTATGTTTGATATGTGGCAACTTAAACGTTATATATATATATATATATATATAAGTTGAGTATTGTAAAACAAGTAAAACAAATAAGACAAAATCTTGACTCTTAGATTATAGTTAAATTGATACACGACGATTCACGAAACAATTGATATACGATGATTTTCATGATGCACGGTGATTATCACTAAAGAAAAATATATTGTTTTATTTGTTTTACTTTAATACTTATTTTATTTTACCTAAAACCTATATATATATATATATATATATATATTGAAATTGACATATGACAAATAACATATTTTTATGAACGGACCTAAACAAGACACAATAGTTTTACACATATTTGAAATATTTAACGTAAATAAATTTTAGTTGCTATAGCAATTTCCTCTTTCAAAACCGGATAATGATAAATCAACCTAATTGGTGTACTTAAAGATGTGCCTAATTGTAAGATGGTGACATGAGGAAAAATCAGGAAGCAGAATTAGGAAAGAGAATTAGTGGAATCCACATGTCAAATTCTTAAGTTCTTAGGCATATTTTTAGGCACGCCAATTAAGTTGATTAATCATTTTCCTTCAAAATCTGTTAAGAATTCCATTTTTTCTCATTTTATTAAGTAGCAAGTTAATTAATACTCTAACTTATTACTCGTATTATAATTGTAAAAATGAAAAAAGAATGGTATTGCCGACAATAATTTGAATCTTGGCCACTAAATGGTAATTAATTAGGTGAATACTAAACTGGCCCCTCATTTATAAAAAGGTACTTAATTGTTTGTACTATTGCCTTTTACACCCTCCATTATTTCTACCATACTCATTTCACTCACCAAAAAGTTGATTTTTATGTCACACATCTAGTCTCGTTTCTATTATTTAACTTTTTCTAGAATAAACTATCATATGACTCACCTAATTTATTATAATAATAATTTAAGTTTTGTAAGTGATTTATTTTTTATACTTTTTTTAGATTGTGGTGAATGGTGATGGCTCTATACAATGCAATTAACGTATTATTGCAATATTGTATTTATTTTTTTATATATAAAAGTCTTTAGCTCATAAACGATGATTGCAATATACTCCAAAATTATTGTTAGACCTATTGTGTTTGTTCACATAACTTGTCAAGACAACTTTTTTAATTGTGGTTTTGTTTAAGTTGAAGCAAGTAATGAAAGATTAGGAATAAAGTTTTTTTCTTTGAAAGCTGTGGATCATTTGCTCGTAACAGAGGAGAAACTCTTAACTAAACCGCCTAAAGACACAACATTTAGTTGAGATAAAATTTTGTCCCTTTTGCAAGATTCAAACCTGCTTCACTGGCAAACTTTATTTGTGAAAATCCTTGAAATGTTATTCTCATGTTTCAAACTTGAGACTTCTAGAATGTAAAACTGGTGCTCATCTACTGAGCTATATGAGAAGTATTAGGAGTATCGAGAAAACGTTATTAAAACTGTATGACTAATTATCTAGGAGTACAAGTTTAATAGAACTATTTTAGGAGTATAATATGGGCATTTACTGAGAATGCATTAGGGTGGACGGAGGGCTTTACCACCCCTCCCCTTTCCTCTCCGGTTTTGCTTCTTCTCCCCGCTCGCTGCCTAATGATAAGAATGTCTCACCACCCCTCCCTTCCCCTCCCCAGCCTTTCTATTTATTTAAGAAATAAATAAGGAAGAAAAGACAAAACAACATAGGCACCACAACCGACACCATGGTCACCAATTCGCACTCCACCCTACCGGTATCAGGGGGTCAACGCGGTGTTCAATCCGGTACCAGATAGGTACCGGTCTATGAGCTTCTCGAAATCTCAATCACACATTCACACAAAAGTCATGTTGAATCATGTTGCAATAAAATCTCATCAAGCAGGATGTTTCTGACGTCTATGAGTATTGAGTCTAGCTCCTGTATAACTTCAGGATTCATTTTTCACAATATACTAACTTCAGAACAAATTGTATAAGTTGGTAATACTGTAATACATAACTTTGATATATTAATTAAGGGAAGTGATATTTGTACCACTTATTTTGATAGTTTTACTATTATTGTGTATTGTTAGTTTGTACAGTCAGCTATAAAATTATATGTTGTGGTATATTAATCAAAATTCGTGGTACAAATATCAACTCCCATTAATTAAACGTTATAATTAATTTATATCACATGTTAAGTCACCAAGATTCTTTTTGAAGAACGAGAAATGCATTTTTCTTTTAGAAAAATGTTGTATCTGTTTCATTTTGCAAGAAAACTACTAATACTTTTTTATTTTTAAAAATTACCTAAGTATCCTATGATGTATAATACCGTAAATATACAAGTTTAAAAATCCCATTTTTGGAGTACTTAATAAGAGTTTGTGTGGTCAAATCATCATATCAAAATCTTGAAATTAGGTTTTGTGGAAAATACTTCCAATATTTTATTGAAAATGTATAAATGTAAAATCGTGTGGAAGCTTTTTTAATTATTGAGGGAAGTTGCTTTATGATAAAGTGGTTTTATGACAAAACACCCATCCTTTAGCAATAACTCATTGTGATGATCAAACCGGCCTTTTAGAATAGTTGCATGTACATGGTTTGCAATAATTTTTTTACTTTCATAAAATCATCACATATGGCTCTTCAAGTATATTGTACTATATGATTATTGAGTTTGATTGATATGGTAATATTAATACCCTTCACGAAGTAATAAATTTTGTATATATGCTCTACAGGATTTAACAAATTGTTTTAGAAAACTATTTTATGATGGGAACGAAACAGTAGGTTTTACGAAACACGAAAACTATTTAAATCATGAATACTTAAGTTTAACTCTATTACGAGTAAATGTTATTACTATGGACCTATGATTAGCCAATAAAATTATACTTTAAAGGTAATATATGTAGGTACTGTAGCAATATCCAAGCTGGATTCTCTCTTCTCATATGCTGATGAATAATAATGTACATCTAATAAATATCTAGGGGCAAATGAAATTTTTTTGTTTAGAACACATTAACAATTATTTCCATTATTTTTAAATATCAAAAACAAATTAACTTATCTAATAAATATTAATGGCTCTAATTCAGGGTGAGAAAAAGCAGGTTTCTAATCACATAGAGTGGTGTCCGCGCGTTGCAGCGGCGACGGTCTATAACGCTTTAAACACCGTAACGGTTTATAACGTTCAGTTTACATTTATGAGATGTGTCAATGCAGGATCTAACCGTATATATCATTCTAAAAGTAAGTCGCGGATTAGGTGCAAAAAATAATGAAGTGCAAACACTAACCATAAAAAATAACCACTTACAATTGTAGGGAAAGAGACCAAGGCAATTAAAAAAAATAAATAGTCAAAGATTAAAATTTATCCGTAGCAATACATTCAACAATAACTTTAGAGTTAATGGGGATTTTATAACAAATACGGGTTTTAGGTAATTGTAGAGTTTTTTTTTATTATTAAGGGTAATCTCGGAATTTCAGGGATAAGGTATGTGGAGGTAGTTTAAATGTAGAGGGTATATTAGGTAATTCAAAGGTAGAGAGTTGAATGAGGGAGGGGGTAGTTTGTTTATATAGGTAGTATAGATAACCATAACCAATGTTTTAAATACTGGTAAATACCAGCCGGTATTACCGATATCGAAGGGTACTATGGTATTTTAAGCCCCGGTATTTTTCCGGTATTCTCATTATTCAGTACCGACCGGTATTTTCGGTATTCCCGGTATAACCATTCTGGTATTTCCTGTATTTTCAAAAAAAAAAAAGAAAAGAATTGTTTTAAAAGTTCATTTTATAATACTTTAATGTATTTTTTTGGTTATTTGTATACTTTAAAACTTATATTTTGTTATAAAATACCTATTTTTGTATTATTTTTTAGTGGATTATAATTGTAGTTTGAGTATTTTCGTTAAAATATAACAAGATTTGTAAGATATTTATAAAAAAAGATATAATAAATTAAAAATTGTCATACTGCCCGATATTTTTGATAATACCGATAACACTAATAATACCGGAAAAATTTTCAACAATAGCATGACTAGAATACTGGTTTTTAAAACATTAACCATAACCAATTATTGAATTCTATCGATGTGTATGCAATGACAATATGATGATTTTAGGTCTCCGGCCAAATAGATTATATCAGATATATAGACCGATAACTCTATATTGTGTTGAAGTACTAAAAATATCTCATTTTAAGTACATTTTTTGGACGACCAATTAACATTGAACTACAATATTACATAAAATAGAACTAAAAAAAACAAGATTTATAAACATTGTGAAATTTTTACGATTAACTTTAACATCCATGAATCATTGTCAATGTAACCATATTAGCTAAACTGATCCTGATACATTTAAATTATAAATTATCACGATCCATATTAACTAAGTTTTTTGGGAATTGAACTCCGGCGTTTGAAACGCAGAACTTCGCTTTTTAATGCAAAGAAGACATTCTAAACATCATATCTCTATGATTTTTTAATAATTAAATTTATGTCCATGCAATACGACGGCGGTAGGGATAGTGATGGCAGGGAACGGTAGTGGAAACGACAGTGGAGACAGGTGATGAGGACGACGATGGTGGTAAATGTAAAAGTAGTTAATGTTAAAGGTGATATTGTACTTATCTTAAGTATTGGGGAATCTATACTTTAAAAAAGATGATTTGTTAAATCTGATAAAATATTGTATGATTTTTTGATTTATTGCCACGTAATAAAAGTCCGGCTTTCAAAACGTCTCCCTTGCATTAAAAAGTAAAAACCATCGTTTCAAACGTTAGGGTTCTTAGTTTTACAAATTGTTTTCTCAAAAACATTAAAAACATCATTGGAATTAAAAAAGTACGTTCATATCCGTACAAAATTTTCTACTTTAGTATGTATTTGATTTAAGAACAAAAATAAATGATTAGTATTCGTAAATATATAAATAAGTTTATTTTTACTTTTTTTCATTTTTGAAATTATGTACTAGTGGTTAACTAAACTGGCCAACAAATTAATCATAATTTAATTGTTTGAAACATAACTAAAAGATTAGGGTAATAATATATATGCCTAAAATATAGACCTAAAAATATGTCTAAAATATTCAATAGATGATACATGGATGTCACTCATTCTTTTTCTTAATCTCCACCTTAAATCATACCATGTGTCATCACTAGATTTTTAGACACATCTTTAGACCGTTTATTAAGACATATCAATCATTTTCAAAAGATTAAGGTTTCTCACTTAACAAAAAAACTTTTACCGAGGAATATACCATAATTAAGTCTATAACCACATTAAACCGACCCATCCATGCTCCTAATTAAAGATATTTGTTATGGATGGAATAAGTCAAAATTTTCACTTATGATTTCTAAGTGAGGAAATTACAAATAATATTAAAAAGTTGGTTATTTTTTCCATTTTTGATGCTTAATACATACGCCTTTTTTTTTATCGCCCCCACGTGACCAACACGTGAGAGTATTAAAAATGAAAAAAATAACCAACTTTTTGATATTATTTGTAATTTTCACACTTAGAGATTATGAGTGAAACTTTTGACATTTCAGATATCAAAAATGTAGTTTTCTTCAAAATCAATGACCATATATTTTTAAAAAGTTTAATTAATTATTTTAAAACATTTAAGTTTTGAGTTTGTATCTACATTATATTATAACATATATACGAGTGCTAATTTTAAAAGTCTTTTAAGATTAAGTCATAAACATACGGGTAACTTGTTATTGAAAAAATCTCATAAAATATACAACTTATGATCAACATTAAAAAAAAAAAAAAACGGAAATGGCTTGGTTTGACGGAGTTTGATGACGTCAAACTCGATCTATCTGAATAGATTGTAAGACGTAAGTATCAAAATACCTAAGTTATAAAGCATGCGAGTCTTATCAAACTTTGAACTTGATTATAAAGGTTTGATAAAACATTAGTCGATCTTTACTCAATCCGCTAATTTTCTTAGCTTTATTGTGCAACAATTAAATTTGGTTTCTAAGTCTTTGTTTGTTGATGTGACTGTGTATATTGTGTGGTGGTCGATTCAGAAGTTTCGCAATTAAGTAGGATAAGAGTATTGTAGATTTGTTGTTTAATAATAATAATAATAATAATAATAATAATATTAATAATGATAATTATTATTATTATCATCATTTTAAAATAGTAATAATTCGGCTTATTCTTACTTGAGGCTTAAAAGAACTAACGGCTAACAATCGAGTCAAACAATACTTCATCGCGTCTTATAATAGGTGGAAGATTTCTTCATTGCAAAACTTCCAAATCGACCATCACACAATATACATAATCGTCTGAACAAGCAATAATGACTTTAGAGCCAATGGGTTGGTGGCCCATTGGTAAGGTATTTGATCTTGGGAAAATCCGTCAGGGTTTGAATTGCACTTACTACATTTGTAGGAGTGGATTTATAGGGAGGATTTTCGAGAGTCCTGGGTTTTGTTTGTACACCGAGGCGGGATCCTAGAACGGAGAGGATAAAGAGTTTATGGTTGCATGCTGACGATTTTCTTGCGGTAAGGTGTGAGAACCTTTTGTACGCAAACTATGTGTTGTATGTGTGTTGAGAGTGCCGAGAATGATCTCCATTGTGTATTGTGTCCCCTTTTTATAGGTTGAATATGTCGTGCTCTCCAAGTAGGGTTTTTTCCTCTTGGAATAGATTTGTTGCCGCTTTTAGGGGATTCATAGTTATCTTCCGCGTAACCAACTGTCTAAGAGATAAGTGCAAATCTTCATATTGGGAGAATGTATATGTTTTCCATAATTATCAGATCCAAGGTAGTCTGCGTGTAGGCTCCGTAGTGAGGCTGCGTGTAGGCCGTAGTGAGTCTGGGTGGGTAACACCAACAGGTTTCATGCTAGTCATGCGTGGTTCGAGCATCGCATACTGACCAATTGGATGTCACTGTGGTGTCTCGAATGTTAAATGCTAACTACTAACGCGCTTTTTATAAAAAGAAAAAAAAAGCAAAGACTTAGTAACCGAATTCAATTGTTGAACAATAGAGCTAAGAAGATCAACATTTTTGTCATTATTTTTGGAGAAATTATATTTTTGATACCTAAAGTTGTTACAAAATTCGCTTACAGTCTCTAAGTGAAGAAATTACAAATAATATCCGGGAGTTGGTTATTTTCTTCATTTTTGATACCCTCGATCATGTTGGGGCTTTAACGGAAACACAAACAACGTATATGTTTGGAATAAAAATGAAAAAATAACCAGCGTACTTTTTAATATTATATGTAAGTTTTTCATTTAAAGAATATAATTATAAATTTAGGTACCAAAAATATAATTTTATTTTACGATGGCATGGAGGCCATATATGGGGGTACAGGGTAATTCTAGATGGTGTGAGGTATTTTAGTACGATGTATGACACTAGTTTAAAATCCCACGTGGTATACCGGACAATAATATATCTCTATCTATCTTTTATGTAATGCAATTCATCATATAGCATTTCTGTGTCAACTATTTTTTTGAAAAGGATAAAAAATGTAAAGAAATCGTTCCAAGTATTTAGGCTTATATGTAATTTAAATTTGTGATCATGTGCACTTCTTCATCATATAGCATTTCTATGTCAACTAGTATTTTTTTAGGACCGTGTTTGGTTAGTATACGTATGGTCGTATGGAAGACTTAAAAAAAGATGCAGTGTATGCAAATATATAAATTAGTTGAGAGAGAAGGGAAAAGGCTTGTAATGTAAATTTGTGATCATTTGCACTTCTTCTAGCCGACAATTTTCCAAAGAGGAGACAACAAATTCAACTTGTGTTGTAATGTAAAATAAATGCACGTCACTGCATTTCTTCCGGCCAAAATTTACTATCTTTTCTTAGAGGGGGCTAACGGCCTCTTCGGTTTGTTAACTTCACCTTGGCCTCTTCAGTTTGGAACTTTCAGTTAAGCGACTCTTTTAGCTTAATTGTCATATGATGTTATCACGAACGCGACAAATTAAATGAATACTTGTAATGGATGAATAAACCACACCCAAGTCATTACACAGTTTTTGTAAGTGTGCATATAATTTATACAAAAATGTGAGGAAGCCTACAACCTAAAACATGCAAAGGATGTAGAAGTTCATACGCTGCTCATAATGCTAGAAGCATTTGGCATGGAAGAATAATCCAAATGCATGGAAAAGTCAATACATAAGAGTTGATCACGGACATGCATCTGACAATCATAATCTAGCATTTGCCTCGTGTGATCCTTGGATTTAGCATATTTTTTTCGGTATTGCAGGGTAAAAAACAACATTAATGTTCTTTCACATCTATGACTTTTTACATATACATATATAATATTTGTATAATGTGACGACGATAGCGGTAACAACGGTATAATTGTGGTGGCAGTGATCGATGTAGATAGTTGATTTATAACTAGATACTTGATTTTCATTAATTTCTAGATAATTGATTTTCATCTCTTAATTCGTCACGGTTGGAAATGAACTTTTTCTTATAAAGTGTGAATTACTCGCAAATATCGGAAAATCTAGCATACGTATTAATCGAGTTTGTACTAAAGAGTTCCACATCGAATAGATATCCAATTTTATCCAATTAAAGAGTTCCACGTCGAATAGATATCCAATTTTATCCAATTTAAACCCCTTAATGAAAATCACATATCATCAAAAATCTAAAATTAAAATCTCACCAGCACCACCATAATTGGTTTTTTAACTTCAAGAGCATATTCTCACAACTTGTTTTTACCAATCAACATTTACCGTTTTTAACCTCTCAAAGATTCATCACATTGCAATTCTAGCCCCTATTTATGTCTTCCATCACCTTAAAAATTAGAAAGGGACTTGCACTAGCTTTTCATTGGCAGGCAGTAAAAAACAAACTTGAGAATTTAGCCCCTAGTGAAGAATAAACTTAGCACATTAGTCCTTCCAAGGTTTGTGTTTCTTTGACCAACCCCATATAGATATTTTTTTAAAACAACTTTTATTTAAAACAACCAAAAGAAGAATCCTTTTTTACAGAATCTTGATATATTTTCCAATCTTTGGATTCGTTTTTCTCAATAACCTAATTTAATCTCTCATAGCCATGTCATCAAATTACTTATCTGCATGTCAGGAACCATAAATTAGTACCATATAAAGTAAAAACAAGAAATGTAAAAAAAAGTACAATTTTTAATACACAAGGTAGGCATGTTTATAGATTATAGAATCTTCGCTCATATTTCCATCTATCAAGATGTACGCACAAGTTTTTGTCGATATTAGAAAAAAGTGTATAATGTAGAATATATATTTTTTTTAGAAAATGATAAATCCTCATAAAGATTAGTTTAATTATCCTCTTAAAACATTAAGAAGGTGACATGTGATATCCACTAATGCTATTTCCTAACTATGCCCTCTGATTTTTATACATGTCATCATCTCATAGTTAGAAGGATTATTAGTTTATTTAATTAGAAGGATTAATCATTTTCTATTTTTTTAGAACATTGTAAGTTGTAATTCTTTTTTACAATGCCTTATTAAAACACACAAGATCATAACAGAGTTAGAAATTTTGATTTTTTTTTATATGTTTTTTGGGTGCTATTTCCACATACATCTAACCTGTTAACGAGTACAAATAATGTTAGGTACGAATATATTAACACTGGAAAGTTAAAACTTAAAAGTTAAAAAGAAAAGTTAGACATTGATCCCATACCTTGTTTAGAGTAGTGAGTCTGAATGTAGAAATTTGCATCATGGTCCATGGAGTCTCATGTGATTCACTAGGAAAATTTACCAATCTCATTAAAGCCTAAGGATTCTCTAAATTAACTTAAGGAATAAAGTTGAAAAGATATTGATTATTGAATTTAAATTAATGTTCAATATTTATTTATCATTTTTAAATTTTGATCATTAATTTTTAAAACAATGACATCTAATTTTTATCCTAACTTGAAGGGATCTCAACCCTCTCATTAAAGGGGCAATATAGCATATCTCCAATTAGGGATGACAACGGGGTGAGTATTGTTGGAGATCTTGATCCCCATCCCCGGCTTCCACTTGTAATCCTCATCCCCGTCAGTATAAATTAAATCCCCATACCCGTTCCCATCAGGTATCGGGGATCCCCGTCGAGTATCGGGTATACCTTTTTTGAATAAAAATAGACTTATCGTAGCATAAGATAAGTAGTAGAACATGTAGTTCAAACTTTTCTTTTTATATATAATCTAATGTTTATGTTAAATAAATGATAAATAAAATATAACATATACGAGTTAAAAGTATTAAACAAAAAACTCTAAACTTAAAATAATTCTAACATATGTAAAAACTTAAAGTAATTCTAATATATATATAATAGTTTTGGGTTCGGGTATGGGGATCGGGGATTTACGGTTTCCCATCCCCGTCCCTATCCCCATCAGGGAATAGAATAACATCCCCATACTCGTCCCTATCCCCGATTAATTTGAAAAATTTCCCGGTCAAAATGGGTTCGGGTATCAAATTCCCCATCGGATACGGGTATAATTGTCATCCCTAAGTATTTAATTGTCTACATATCATCATGGTATATTGTCGATGTTTTCATAAAGGGGCAATAATCTAAAATTTTGTTTCTTAATTATCAAGAGCATTAGGAATGATATATAACTAATAATCTTGAGTTCATCAAACAAAGTCAATTTCTCACAAAATTTACCATTTCACCCTCAAGGAATGGTACCAAAATCATCTACAATAGAGATTAAAATAAATAGCCAAGAAAAAATAAATCCTGAATAAATAAACTATGAATAATATAATCAAAAGGCAAGTAAAAGATGGAATTTTTACGGTGTAGGTGCATCAAACATAACCTCATTCACCATATCATCGTCACCATTAGCCATTGCAAAGAAGTCCGCATCTTTATCATTATCATCCGAAAACTCCTGCTTCTCGAGCCTTGAATGAGCCGCGATGAAGATCAACTTTTGGGCCTTTTCCATTGCGTTTCTTGATTGCGCCCATTTTGGAAAAGACCAATTCCATTTGAACCCACATGAAGTTGCATGAAGAAAGATCAACCTCACCGCGACTTTCCTCAAAGAATTGAACTCGGTTAAGTAAGTTTCCCAAACGAGCCTACTACTCTGTGGGTTTGCTATTTTCATTTTACCCGTGAGGGGATCTCTTTGTTTGAGTTGCACGGCTTGAGCATAAACTGGATCAAGCCCATCCGTTCGCCATTTCATTAGCTCCATTAAAGCAATATGAGCTTCTTCTCGCGACACAAGGCGTGTTATAAGCTTGTCAACATCCTTTTCTTGCTCTGGGGTTAAGCATTTGAAAGGAGGCAAATACTTGCCACTTCTATCTCGAATCAGATAAAACGGATCAAGTATAAACGCAGCTGCCCAAGCAGGATGATAGTTTTTCTTAAACCTTTTATCAAAAACCTTTTCCACATGAATCTCATTCATTTGATACTTCAAACACCATTCCTTGATTTTCACTCTAAGTTCCTCCCAAAGAGGCAAACATTGCCCAATTCGCGGTCTTTCTTTCTCAATCTCATGAGCCATGCCTTTAATCAACTTAACCAATGAATGGACCGCCTCCATTTCCCTCCAAAAATGAGGATTTCTCCATGTTTCTTCAATCTCCCTAGCCGTTTGATCCTCCATTGAAACTTTTTGATAACTCTCATCAAGAAAAACCATTTGCAACACCCTAGCATAAGTTAACAAATCATCTACCATATCAAAAACATGTTCGAATTCAAACTCGCTACCGAAAGACACCCTTAACAACCGGGCTCGACCTGATTCTTGAAACTGATACTTGAGAAAAGAATTCCTAACTGGAGAATTTGTATTCACAAAGGTCACTACTTTATAACAATTATCACTCACGTTCTTGAACAATGGCAATTCCTTGCTAAAATCTCTAATCAAACTATTAACCCCTTGAAATTGGCATGAAATATTAACCATCCATTGATGCTGGTTTTCAAGATTCCTTAAAGCTTTTGACTTAAACTTATCAGAAACAATCCCTACACATTGTTGCAAATTATTCCCACATATTTCCATAATTGTTTCCATTAAAACATCCTCAGCATATTTTGAAAAGACATAGCCATTAGCAAACACACCTCTTCTAAACACACTAGTTCCATTAGGCAAATTTACAAACAAATTCACTAACTTATTTTCACCTGAATTATTACTCTTTTGTTTCCATCCATCTGATGAAACTTGAAAGAACATTGCCTCCCGAATTCGAGCCTCGGACTCGGTTTTCGCACTTAAGTACTTCGAGTCCAACCGGTCTCCGGCTAGTTCTCTCCGGGTTAACTCGGGTAACCCAAGTGAAGTCAAAAAAGACTTGAACTTTGGATGGACTAAACTTGAAAAAGAAATAGACCCACAATTTTCATACACCCAATCTGCTAATAAATCAAGTGATGAATCAATTTGTGACTTGGTCAACGTTTGACCAGGTGGTGATGTTTTCGGGGACTTGAGTTTTTTCACACTATCTTCCAACATTGCTAAAGCACCTAAATCATCTTTCCCACCTGACAACTGATGGTACTGCTGATGATGCATAGAGTACAATCCACTACCACTACTTATACTAACACTCACCGGCGCCGGCAATGCAGGAACCGCGTCTGGTCGGGTCAAATGGGCCGGGTAAGGCCCATCAACAGAAAACCTAGCCGGTTCAACCATAGTGATCGGAGAAACCGACTGAGCGGCAGAGGTCCGATTCCTTCCGCCGGAGCTCCGTTTCCGGTGGTTTTGCGGCGAGGAAGAACTCGCCGGAGATGTTAAATTCATCATTCCAGAAGGCGAAACAGAAGAAATCGGTTGTGGGTTTGAATCAGAGCTAAAATTTGGGCAAGTCCCACGTTTCAGATGCTCAGAAGCTGTTCTTGACGGATTTGAAGCTGAGAAAACTGCACCACATAAACAGCACCGGAGCTTGACAGCTTTTGGTGAACCGGTATCTGGATTATGAACAAGAATGGGTTCAAGATGTGACCAATACCATGCTCCCTTCCCTTTTATAGCTTTTGTACGGACCATTACAAGCCCTTCATATCTTTTGTTCACAGTCTTGACCGGCGTTGACCCCGTTGACTCCGGTGGTGGGAGTGAATTTGGCGATGTGGGTTTTTGTGGGTTTTGGTCAGTGTTGACTGTACTGGCCTCCGTTGCCATTATAACAACTAAAGTTTCAAGCTTTTCTTGATTTTGAGGTCAAGTTTCAAGATTTCTTGATTTTGGTATAATATTTTAGTGAAATGAGTTGAAAAAACTTGTGGGTATGTGTGGAATTTTTTATTTATTTTTAAGGTGGGGTATGGTTAAGAATTTGAAACTTTTGTTTTGTATGTAGCATTGTTTTAGAAAGTGGATGGTGGCCGGAGTTCAGAGAAGTGGTGGTGGTTCATGGTGGTTCTCCGGCGAGTTATAAAAGTTGGTTGTTTTGGAAAATTTTGATGAAGGAGTTGTTGGGAGGAAGTTTCTTTGTGTGTTGGAGAGAGATAGAGAGATAGTTCAAAGTGGGAAGGAGAGTGTGAGTCAAATAAGGGTGTTTTTCTCTGTTTTGTTTATTTTTGTTTTTATGACACATTTAAATCAACTTCCTCAATTTTTGGTAATTTTTGATACATTACAAATTTTTGTGAGAAAACTTTGTATTTTAAAAATAAAAAAACCTGCTTTTGCTTTTGAGGGCTGTTGTGAGACATACTGCAATACTGCATTATTATTATATATGTTTTTTAAAATATATTTAAATAATAAAATGTGTACATGTAGTGTATTTTATTGAACTCTATTAAAGTTTTTATATTCGAAAAATATAAGAACATAAACTGATTAAAATGTTTGTGTTTGAAAAAAAATCAATTTTCAATGTATCAAAGCTATTCTTATTTTTATAATGACAAGTAGAGTAATGATGACCCAATTCAATGATTTAGACTTATTTGCAATAACTTTAGTGGGAGAATACGTAATTTTAGTAAAGTTTTTTTTAGTAAAAGGACAAAAGGTAAAGTATATAACGAGTTATAGCTTTATGCAAGGCGAAATGATATATTAATACATGGTAAAAACATGTCTAATGTATATATATTGAATTACTATTACTATACTATACTATATTTTTACCAGAATTTTTTTCTTTTCAAAATGTATTTGTTTTTTTTTTTTGGGTTCCTTTTTATAATGAGCATATAACTATTTTAAGGACCCTAAATACAACCCATAATATTACATTATATTTAGCAATGCTATTCATTTTTACCATCCAACGGTACTATCTGGTGAACATTGCAAAGGCCATTAGTGATAGTTATTTCAAATAATTTTAGTTTCGGTACGATAGAAACGCTACAACAGAAAGAACATTTTCATTTATTTCACACACCTCCATTTTGGACACGAAATTGGAAAAAAGATTTTGACACTATATTAGATGGTACATATTTTTTGGGGGTGGGCTCACGAATCTCTCCACCATTAGTTTTTTCACATGGATAGTCTTGATGCCATAAATATTGATCGCATAATTTTCTTAACATTTCAAACGAAGTAATTTTGTAATTGTTACTTTATATAAATCTATTACTTGTATAACTTAAAACAAATGATAAATACGTAATTAATATTTATAAAAAATTTATACTTTCCATATTATGACCTACTTTTATATTTATGATAAGTATACACAAATTTATTACACTGTAACTATAGCTTTTTAAAAACATTTTGTAAACTCTAAATTTTTATCGTTTTTTACAAAAGTTTCATGGGAATTCATGATTTCATGATATGTGTACTTAAAACACATTTCAAAACATATTTAATGAACTTAATATATATAATAATGTTTGAATATGATTAAGATAATGTTGTTTACGCTGAATAATCTTATCTTTATGTAGTGATGTAACATTTGTTAAATTTGACCCGTTAATTATACGTATGTTTGACTAATTAATATTAGTTAAGTAATATATAATCGAGTTTAATTGTGATTTAAATCGTGTTCAAGGTGCTTATGTGATTTAATGATCGTTTTACTTGAATGTTCGATGAGAGTCGAGGTATAAGTTAACTAGAAAATGTGTTTGACTTACCCATGGGTCAACTCTTACCCATACCCAAACCCATGACCCATCAAAACAATCCAACCCCATTCCCACCCAAATTCTTACACCTCTCATCCACTCATTTCTCTACTCTTCCTCTCTCTCAAGTAAATGCAAGAACACACATTTATATTTCTTTCTCTTCAACTCTCTCTAAATTTAATGCATCAAAATCATTGTTTCAAGTAAGTTTTTGGTTAGAATAATCATCTTTGTCATCGTCTTAAGCACATGCATATCGAAAGTTTGGGTCTCATAGTGCAAGGAAACTTTTCATTCGGGTCAAATTCGGGTTTGACACTTTGGTGAAAGATTTGGTAAGTTAAACTCAACTCAAATTCATCATTTTATGTTGTTATGTATGTTTCATAGCCAAATTTAAGTGTTCTTAGTCAAAATTGAGTCAAAACCGGATTTGGATCAATCTAGGGTTTCATTAGGGTTTGATTGAGTCAAGATTGGATTTGGGACTTGTTTTGATGTTATGGAAGGGATTTATGAAAAAGGTTATGTTTGACTTTGGTTGTTTATGTCTGAAAATGAGTTCTAAACCTTCCTTGGTCGATTCTTGAGTCAAAAATAGGTTATGGATGTGTTTTAGGTCGTGTTTGGCTACAAAAGTTGTGAAGGTCGACCAAAAATATGCCACTCATAATATCCTATGAGTCTCATAACACAACTTTTCCCAAAATAATATTTCAGGCCATGAGACTCATAGATATTATGAGTCTCATCACCCTGAAACTCGAAATCTTTTGCTCACTGTTTCACTATTTGCGACTCATAAATGTGTATGAGTCTGATGACCTAAAGATGTCAACCAAATCCATTTCTTTAGCTATTATGCGACTCATAAGTGTCTATGAGTCTCATATCTTCGTAATTCGACTTCTTATTTTACCAATACTTCTATGCACTATCCTTAAGCCTCGTTAAACCTTCCTTGAGTCGTTATTAGCCATTTTTACCTAGTTTCCATGTGATAAATCTAAAATCACTAGCATAAGCATAAAGCTAAGATTTGACTTTTGAGCGCAATGTCTATGATTGTTAGGTGGTGGACATTTGGCGAACGTTCGACCTACTTAACCTATCGTTGCCGAATCAAGGTGAGTTTGTAGCCCCTTACCTTATATGATTTTGGGGTGAAAAGAGTAAATGTGTTCGTTTTGCGTGCATGATCATTATATGTCCGTTTATTTATTAAATCAAGGTATTACAATCGTTTATTTATTGAATCGAGGCTTTATGATCGTTTATTGATCGAATCAAGGTTATATGCTCGTTATGTTCGTTATATGATCGTTTGGTTAATGAACCAAAGTTACAAGTTCGTTAGATGATCATTTGGTTATTTAACCAAGGTTAAAAGTTTGTTATATGATCTTTGTTGATTGAATCGAGGTTATATGTTCGTGTTGTGATGAAAGATGAATAGCGGTTAATAACCCGACACTTGTTTCTTATTGTCAAAACCTACAAGCTCACCAACTTTATGTTGACGTATTTTAGTACATTTTTCAGGTAATCAAGTTAATCAAAGACGTGATTGATGATTGCATTGCATGTGATAGGATTGAGCTTGGACTTTTGTGGATCCGTGATTCATTGCTCCCGTTTATGGGTTATACCTAGGATCGTTAGCCATCATTTGCTATATTTTTTGTAAACTATTGATGGTGTTGTGCTCCTTGTGAATTTTTGATTTGAAACTTGTGATTATACTTGAATTATGTATGTATTGCTCAAATCCTTGAATGCATTTAGTTATTTCTACTTAATTTCCATGTCACGCTGAACTTTTCTATTATTGCCTTATATTTTCGCCTTGTTGGGTTCGGTACAAGTGGTAATGTTATGGTGGTATAATAATCTATTTTATCTATCATATCGATTTATGTATGTAATTTTACTAGTACTAATACCCGTACGGTAGCTATATAGACTCTAAAAGAAATAAATTTGAATATGCCTCATACATGATTCGTGAATATGAAATAAATTATGGTTAAAATAAATGATAATCGAAGCTAAATTATAATAGACAACAATGATAAATACAACATATTTAGTTAAAAGTTTTGGATTTACCTTAAATTTTTAGAATCATATCAAAATCGGAACTTGTAAGCATAGTGGATGGCGGTAAATAGCCTTGTGATTTCAATTTGCAAACTCAAAACTTTGATGTTTTCATGTTAATAAATTATTATAAGTAATATAAGTAATAAAAGTTGAAAATTTGAGAAAAAAAAAGAGACAATTTATTAATGAGAAAGCGATAATCAATAAAGTTACAATGTCTTTTGTATTAATAAACCAAAAGTTAGAGTTTAATTCTAAGTCTAATAACGAAATTGAATATATACACAATTAAAAAAACTAATTTAATAAAATAAATAAATTAAAATGACATGTGTCAATCATGGATTACGCCATGTGGCGTAATCTTGTTTTAGTTTATTGGTAGATACTAATAGAATAAAAAAATTCATTAAATATTTTTTTTTATAAATATGATTAAAAGAACATTTTTCAATTTATTAGAGAAAGAATGCACCTTTTTTTAGTTTATATAGCTAAAGGGGTGTTTGGAATTGTGTTTATAAAACTGATTATTCATTTAAAAAATGCGTTTTGAAAAAAAATGTCCCAACTTGTTTTTTAGAATTGCGTTTTCTCCCTATAAAAACATTGACAATCACTTGTTTTGTCAAACACATTTTTTCAATATCTGCGTTATGCAAACGCGATAATTAGATAATCAATTTAAAACACAAATACAAACGCCTTCTAAAATTATCAATTAATTAGTAGACATGTATATGAAATTTATTTTTGTTTAATACTCGTATATAACTATTATCTACAAATTTACCAACATCCTTATTCATTCACGAAAATTAATGATCAGTACGTAATTGAGTTGGAGTAAAACTCTTCAAAGGGAATTTACATGCATTGGAATTTATATACATGGTAGTTATTCAATTTAAATTTAATAACTAAAAATGACATGTGTCGCTTAAAGAATATGACACATGTCGTTATAAAAACACTTTAATCTTATTTTAGTATATTGGTAGATTATTTTTAATTTTAAATATCATTATTTCAAGGTTAAAACCCTTTTTTCCCTTTTTTTAACAGCGAGTTAGTAGTTGCTAATTAGCAGTTAGACCCCGAGACACCATAATAACATGCAATTGGGCAGTATGCGGTACTCGAACCATGCAAGTCTGGGATGAAATCCAAGACTCTCGAACCCTCCCTAATAATCCATTCCTACATATGTAGGAAGCGGGATTCGAACCCTGGTAGTTTTTCTCAAGGTGTAAGACTTTATCAATGGACCACCAAACACTATTTAAATTATTTCTGTCTAAATGAGAGGAATGTATCACTTTACACTAAACATGTTCATGAGTTTCACAATAAAATCAGCCCGACATCAGTGTTTTCTCCATTTGATATTTTACAAAGTCAAATCATATATCTAATCAATATAATTAAGTTTCTTAAATTAGCAATGCTATATAATGCTTGTGACAAATCATTCCACATATGGTTTTCAGGTTTTAACAACGTAATTGATAATAACAACTGATTAAGTCAAACACGTATAGTCAAGGGTCTAGTTTAAGTAAGCAAAACCTTGCTAAATAAGTAACGATATGATTATGTGGGCTCGGGGGTGAGTTTAATGACTCAGGTTTGAGTCTTGGGGTTCTCATCCCAAAGAAAAAGGTCAGAGGTCCTGAAAATCTTTGGTTAAAGTTACCTCAAACACTTCTGAATCGAAACTCACTTTGACAAAAGAAAAAGAAAAAAAGAGAGAGTATATATATATATATATATATATAGGGGGTGAGTTATTTTGAGAACCACTAAAAAAAAAAGAACGCGAAAACCAATCTCAGCCCACCATTCATCAAGATCAGGAAGAGCATGTTTGTCATTATTAAAAAAGTTGTCTAGCACTCTCTTTCTCTCTCCTCTTATTAAATCAAAAAATATCTAAATCATTAAAAAACTTTTATCTCACAAACCGTACATCATTAGACGGGAAAAAAAGCACGGGTAGTCTTGAAATTTCGTCCTCTTTCATTAGAGATATGATTCGATATACTTTTGACGACTTTTTAAATTTTGTTTTTTTTCCATCACGTTTATCCTACACATGTGTAAGTACAACCTACACATGTGTAGGAAAGACCTAGAAGTGGTTAGTTGTATAACCTGCCCATGCGTAAGTACAACCTGCCCATGGGTAAGTACAACTTACACATGGGTAAGTTACTTATAAAACCCTAAATGCTAAACCCTAAAGCTTAATTTCTAATCCGAGGGGGAAGCTACTTTCTGAAAACCATGAAAAATCTAAACCTTAAATGTTAAACCCTAAAAACCTAAAAACGGATGAGGGTTCCCACTCTAGGGTTTAGGGTTTGAAGTTGTAGGGTTGGCTAACCCTACAATTTCAAACCCTAAACCCTAAAACTTAATCGCTAATCCGAGGGGGACGCTACATTTTAAAATCCCTGGAAAATCTAAACCCTAAATGCTAAACCCTAAAAACCTAAAAAGGATGAGGGTTCACATTTTAGGGTTTAGGGTTTGAAGCCCGAGGGTTACGACTAACCCTCGACCTTCAAACCCTAGAGCGAGATGTATTAGGGGTAAGTACAACTTGCCCATGGGTAAGTACAACTTACACATGTGTAAGATGAACGTGATGGAAAAAAAACGAAATTTAAAAAATCGTCAAAAGTATATCGAATCGCATCTATAATGAAAGAGGATGAAATTCTAAGACTACCCATGCTTTTCTTTTCGTCTAACGATTTACGGTTTGTGAGATAAAAGTTTTTTAGTGAATTAGATAGAATTATATTAAAGTAAGTGAGAGAAAAAAAAAAGGCTGACGAAAATACCCTTCTAGTGTTGAGAGAAGTTTTTTTATTTTTAATCTTGTCTATTCATTTTCTTTAATCCAAAGATGTAGAAGAGTTCTTGAGTTTTTTTGTTAGGAGTTCTCAAATAATCTCTCCTATATATATATATATATATATATATGCATGGTCGGACCTTTTTTCATATAATCAGATTGGTATCTTTTCATGAAACATCCAAATTAAGCACTGTGTATGTTCATATTGAAAAGTGAAAGCTTTGAATTTTTAATTTATTTCGCTTATATCATCAAAAATATGTTATGATCAAAACTTGTAGAAATTCCCCTTTTTGCGTAATGTACGTAGCCGCTGGGTACTACATGATATTTTTGAGTCATGTTAATCTAAAGATGTTTTTTCCTTTTTATATAGAAGTTGTTCTTATATATATATATAGCTTTTAAGGGTCTGATTTTTAGCATATTAAAAGCATATAAAAAGTACTATACTTTAATGTTTAATTTGATTAATTATTTGTAGGCGACCAGTTTTCATCGTATGCATAAAAACCGCCACAAACGGTAGTACAAACTTTAGAGCATATATATATACATTACTCCCAAATAGTTGTAAATTATCAAAATGTGGTTAAGCAATTAATCCAATATTGTAACTAATTTTAAAATCAGTCACTCAAATGTAATATATATTTGAATTTCTCTGCTAAACTTGTTACCTAAATAGCCCGACTAGCATAGGAGGTATACACGATCAATTGTTACTAGGTTCACAAAACACGCACTTACATGGTTTATTTTCTCTTGAACGTAACTTTAGTGTATATTTTAAAATAATCATTAATTTTTCTTTTTGGTCAGCTCCTGACATATTTTTGTAACGTACCCTGGACGTTTTGATGATTTCTGTATGATCATAACTAACTTTAGAGCATCGAATCATAAAATATCTCAAATTAATGTTATAATAATAATTATTATAATAATAATAACGTTTTGCCCCCTGCGTTTTTTTTCCGTTGCAAATGGTCCCTGATTTTTTCATTTTCGTTGCCAGAAACTCCTGGCATTAACATCTGTTAATTTAGGCCGTTTAAATCCTTCACGTGCGAACCATGTGAGGGTATAATCGTCTTTTTAGCAACCACGGGGACTATATGTGATAAAAATATTTTTATATTAACAAATATATAAATAATGCATCTGTATGTCATTTATTTATAGATCTACAAATCTATATCATCATCATCACTTCATCAGAATGAAAGAATTAATTTCTTCTATGTTCTCCACTTCAATCTACACACAAACATACCATATAAGAAGAATGAAAAGAAAAGCATATCTAATTTAAAAACTCCACTGTCAACCTAAGCAATCAAACACACCTAAATACCATCTACGATCTTACACTCATCTTGATGACCTTGATGATTTTCCTCCATTGCTTTCGAATTTGGATGCGCAACCCAAATTCGGGCTTGATGAATTGACTGTCGCGGGTGATTTCGAATTCATTACCGAATACGTTGTACCGTGGTGTTACAGTGGTTATACTTGATTATGTGATGGTATTACAGTACTTGATTATGTGATGGTGTTACGGTGGTGTTACAGTGGTTATACCTATTCTTCCAAACGGGTACAGATCTAACCCACCCGAATGTGGTGGTGTTACAGTGGGTTATTTGGTTGATAAATGTTGATGATGTGTAATTTGGAATCTTGATCTTGAGTTTCATCGAATTGTTGTTGTGGGTTTTCAAGAATCACACAAGTTTTTCTCTGTTATATATATATATATATATACATCTAATACACACATAAAAACACACACATATTATGAAATAATAACTTTTAGTCTTTTACATTTGGTTACATAATCTGAATCTTTTCTTTTTTTATACGATCTAGATTTATACGACATCTTTTATTCTAATTGTGACAAAAGTTATGTTTAGTTGGTATTTGGATTTATACATTAGATATTGTATCTGATTTACAATAATGGGTATAGATATGGAACGGGGTTTTGACGGATTTGTTGATGTTATTATTTATTTTGGAAGAATCAAGAATACGATGGTTTTGATGGATTTTTTTGGCTATATGTTTTTGTCAATGATGTATGGTTGAGGAGAAAGAAGCAGGTTCAAGAAGAAAGATGGTTATGAGAAAGAAGCAGCAGTGAGGAGGCTTATTAACACTTAAATGGACAATTATACCCCCACTAACGGCTTTGACCTTACAGAAGTTAGTGCTAGGAGCTTCTGGCAACGAAAATGAAAAAGATATGGACCATTTGCAACGAAAGAAAAGTACAGGGGGCAAAACGCTAAAGTGACAAACCACAGGGACCATTTGTGACATTTTCAATAATAATATATTTTGATTTGTTTAGGGGTTTTTTGGTAAAGTTATAAACATTCCATTGGAATATTAAACTTTTCATCCATTTTGTGATGGAATCTTGCATTTCATAATTCAAGAAATTTGATGGAAAGTTTACATTCTAATTCCTTCTTTTTATTTTTCCAACCAAATTCATGGTAAAGGGTGGAATTCAAATTCCAATTCCAACGAATTCCAGAGAATTTCGCGAACCAAACACCCTTAAGAAAACTTAAATCATTGTTTGCGAAATATCAAATAATGAGGTGTTAATAATGTTGGCTAAATCTTTTTTTTTATTTTTTATTTTATTTTTATCTATATAATAGTTTTAGTTGCAAATGATGAAATATTGTGTTATTATTAATTATTTATTATTGCTAAAATAACAATTCAAAGAAATTTCGGCTTCAATAACAATAAATTACAACTTTTTTTTTTCTAGATATTAATGTTAGTTAAACGAGCATGATACCTGCGCAATGCGACAATAGTGGTGGGGAAAGTGGTCTAGTGGTGTCGATGATCGTACTATTAGTGGTGGTGGCGGTGTCAAGTGGTGTAGGTTGATGTAATTGTGATAGTGAAAATTTTTAGAAGATAAGGGCTTAAAGTGTTAATTATTAAAAAAATATTTAGAGTATAAATTATAATTAATTAATGGCAAAACATAAAAAGTCAAGGGCAATTCTGATAATTCAAAGGTATAATTACCTAAAATAAAAGAGGTCATTTCCTTTATAAGGGAGTAAAGATAAAAATAAAGATGAATTCACTAATTATTAATAATACCTTTAAAATTTTGCCCTCTAGCCTTTAATCGGGTCATGTAAAATTTAAACACAGTAATGAGATAATGGAAGTACGACAAAGCATTTAGACATTCATTAATTACTAGTTAATTAGTACTTGGGACATTATTTATTCAATCTTCCAAATTTTAAATGAACGTAACCTTCACTTCAACTCTTCAAGATATAACTGTACTGAACCAACATCGAACTTGAAGGTATATATGTTTGATGTAAGGAATGTGAAAGTGGTGCGACCACACAATTAAGTCCAATTCCTTGTTATGATTGAACAACATAGAGATCAATCACTTTAAAAGGGACTGGAAATCTACAAAATGAAAACAACCGATTGAACAATCGTCCTCTATATATTGTTGAATATATATCTGTTTCTTTTCTTTTGAACGGTCGATATTTTATTGAATTTATATAAAAGAGTTTGCAAGAAGTTAGAAGTACACAAATAGAAACAAGAACATAACAAGAACAACGGCAGCAACATCTAAAATTTAAAGGAAAACACTTGAGTATTTACAGTATCTTGTGTGAACACCATATATATAATAATCTATTGCAATTTTTGATGATTTATTTGCTACCCATAGGAAGCTGAGGGATTTGAGCTTTTTTAGTGCATAACGGAGGGCTGGAGCTTTATTTGAGACAAAGTTGTTTCATCAGGTCTTGCAAAGATCCTATAAAAATGATGGATTCTATTATAATAATAGTAATAATAATAATGAGCATTTGATTTCATAAAATTAATTACTTTGATCCAAGAAAAACACTTGTAGTGGATATTTCATCATTTGCAACTAAAACTATTGTATAGATAAAAGGAAAAAAGGTTTTAGCCAACATTATTAACACCTCATTATTTGGTATTTCACAATGATTTAAGTTTTCTAAGTGTCTACTTGTTAGTTTTAGATTAAATAAAACCCGGGAAATGAGAATGAGAATATTATATAAAACCAATGTAAGAATCATTCGTAGTGACTAGAAGTCTAGAAATGTGGTATACTACAAATACAAATTACTTTTCAAGTTACAGATTTATCCCGCACGAAATTACGTATAAGGCTCATCATTGATCATTTAAGCCTATTGTAATTGGGCTTATATCAATATGGGCTTGTGATCTTATGTCAGTGCCACTGCAAATGTGCAATACGCCAATACTGCGATGTCTTTTCACGGTTCTGATTTAAACCCAATATTTGAAAAAATTGGATTAGTTGGCGTTTAGGATTTCTTATTTAAACATATAATCTATAATCTACATTATTATATAATAAAAAAAGTAACCCCATGAAGGAAAATGACTAAAATACCCTTAATGGATATATATAACACTATCAACCCTTTTTTCTTTTAAATATCCACATTAATAGAGTAAAGTAAAGTAAAGTAACTCCCAATGCCGTTTTCCACGGGTTTTGGGTCCCAATGCCATCTTCGACGGTGTATGGAAGAGGTTGATATGTAGACAGCCTTACCCCTACCAAAGGTAGAGAAGCTGCTTCCAGGTTCTACCAGAGGTAGAAAAGGATCTCTAGCCTTGCTGGGCATGAGGATCGAAACCATCACCTCTGTTTCCAGAGGCATGAGCTCCAACCACTGATCCAACCCAGTTGGTTAAAATATCCACATTAATCATTTACAAAAATCAATTATTTAACATCATTCGACGCCGCAACTACCACTAACAGCCATTCCCCACCACCACACAGTCGTCGCCACGAAAACCGCCGCATTGCACAGGTAACATGCTAGTAGTTTATAAAAATTATCCTTTCATGTTAAAAGTTAAAAGAACTAGATTTACCAAATATTATCACTGTTACACCATATATCTCTTATCTCTCAAACATCTACACTACTCCTTTACATTAATCACCTAAATCACTTGGTATCATCACAGTTGTCGCCATCACCGTCGATGCAATGTGAATTACCTTTTAGTACTATATAAAAATTTCACGCCCTATATTGAAAGTTAGAGAAATTTGATATAATTATACCCCCTATTAAGTAAAAAGTAATTAAGTTGTTGAACAGATTAAGCACTTAAAGTATGTATATCAAAAACTAACCAGATGTAGTTGGAGGCCGAACATGTGGATAGAGCTAGGAGCTGAGATCTTTTTCCAACTTTACTTTCAATAGTTATTATTTTAGAAATTTTTTAAGAATTTTAAGAATTTTTTCAAGTATTGGGGATTTTTATAAAACAAACTATCGAATAAGGTTATCTTTTAAATAAAAAAAATATATATTACATGATTGTAAATATTAAGGTCTCTGAAAACTCATATCCTAATAGGTGGTTGACTGGTTGATCATTGTTTGAAATCGATTAAACATGAAATTTTAAAAAGTAATAATGTGACAACTTTGACAGGCTTACCTAAGATTATATATGGTGTTGACAAAAGATACAATAAGGCTATGAGGAGTAGGGGAGAAAGGGGCTCCCCACATGGGGGGACTTCTGCCACAGCTTCGCCCAAAAATTGCCCCTCATTTTTTTTTTTTTTTGGAGTGGGGCTTCTTTTTGGGAAAGTCCTCTCATTTTTTTTAGTTTTGTTTTATAAATATAAATATAAATAAGATAGTATATATATACCTAAAATACAACTTAAAAATTCATTAAAATTAAAAAAAATTACATTACTTAACTAAAATTAAACTACAAACTACATTAAACTAAAAACTAAACTATGACTAATAATGAAACAAACTACGAATAATACTTAAACTACAAACTACATTACACACATTTTTATTTAACATAAACTACTACTCATCACTAACATAGTCGTTTAGGTTGAATTCGGGCTCGTTGTCGGGCTGTGCACTGTCACGCCTCCTGTTCGCCAATAGATGATCAATCAAATCCGCTTTCAGCATATTGTGTACTCCTTGTCTCGAACGGTTGCCTCATTTGCAATATGTTGTTCAATCGGCGTTTGTTGCATCCAATATGTCGGGTCCAACGTAGGGTCGTTCGGGTTGAAGCCTTGGCAAAAAGCTCTGTCTTCATCCTGTAAGATCATATTATGCATGATAATACAAGCATATACGACATCGATCATAGTTTTTTTTCCAATAGCGTGCTGGATATTTTATAACATGTCATCTTTTCTTTAGAACACCGAACGCCCTCTCAACAGCCTTGCGTGCCGACTCCTGGTTACGCTTAAATAATTGCCTTTTTTCATTAAACGGGTCGGCGAAACTTTTCACAAACGTGGTGTATTCAGGATATATACAGTCTGTCAGGTAGTATCCAGTCTTGTAGAAGTTCCCGTTTGCGTAAAAGGAACCTAATTTAAATAAAATATAAGTTATAAATAAACACAAGTTAAATAATTTAAATATATACATATATTTATAAATGCGTATATATATATAAATAAAATTAACATATATATACTTAATATATTAAATATAAGTTATAAATAAAGACAAGTTATATAATTAAAACACAACTTATGTAATTAAAAACTTACTTGTAGGCGCTAATCTGGAAATAATTTCCTCTAGAACGGGTAACCATCCGAATACGTTGATGTCGTTGTGTGATCTTTGTTTTCTAAAGTAGGTGTTCCAAATCCATAAATCATAAGATGCAACCGCCTGAAGCATCAACTAGGGGTGTCTGACATCACCTCGTGTGTGCGTGCCCCGCCACGCTGTGGGACACATTTCCCACTCCCAATGCTGGCAATCAATATTATCTATCATGCCGCAGAATCCATGAACTTCATCGTGAACCTCATATAAACGTTGGAGATCACTCCAAGTAGGCCTTCGTAAGTATACATCTTCATACAATTCGCGTATACCTTGTATGTACAGTTTAAATATATATATATATATATATCAAATACGTATATATATACTTAAATAATATACTAAATATATATATATTTATATTTATATTTATAAATACGTAGATACAATATATATATAAATATAGTATATAAATTGATATATATATATATATAAATATACTTAATTCGTAGATACAATTTATATATATACAAGTTATAAATAGAAGTTAAACACATATACATACATCTATATATAATTATACCTCTACAAAACTTCTCAACTGCCTCCCGTGAAGTCCTCTCCGACATTTCCAAATACTCATCGAAAAGGTCGTTAGTTTGTCCGGTTGCTAGCTATTGAAGGGCAGATGTACACTTTTGTATGGAGCTGAAACCCAACTTTCCCGCAGCGTCGTATCTTTGTGTTGAAAATATGGATATTCCGCCTCCAAGTCACCACTTTTCTTCAAAAATAAATGCTTCGACATACGAAAACGCCGCCTAAACTGTCTTGGATTATACGTGGGATTCTCAGAAAAGTAATGACGCATCAATCTATCATTTGCCTCAACCCTTCGTCGAACAAATGTTGTTCGACGAAAGAAGCCCGGTAGTCGAATCGGGGGCGCGTCTTGGGCGACTCGCATTGCGAGTTGAACGACCATAATCGCAACACTCTCGACCGCGTCATCGTACTCATCAGAACTGGAACTAATCGTAGACTCTTCTTGGCTAACAGGAGCGGCGGATGACGCGGAAGACATTGAGTATTTTTTTAAAGAGAAATGGAGTGAAATTGTGTTAGTTTGTTAAAAATATGGAAGTAGTGTGTATATATATATATAAGTAAAGTGAGGATTTATTTAGTTTTTTTTTTGAAAATGGGCCAAATAGCCGTTGCAACGGCTTTTTTGTGTGTGGAGAAACTCAAAATTGTTGGGCAATCAATATTCATCGGCTGCGTATTTTTTTGGCGTTTGCCGCTCCTCGGGGCGGTGTAGCAGGCGGCAGGGGGCGGTGGCGGGCAAAGCGAAGCCCCATTCCGAACAGCCTAAATACTCAATTCTCTTTCTACTTTAACATTCATCGACAAAATAATTGTTATCATTTTTATAAGCATACTAAATCAATCATATTTATGGAAAGTTGATGATGTTCCATAAATCTAGTTTGTCGTTTATTTTTAATTCATATTCGTTAGACTACAATTTTGATGATTGATTAAGGAGTTTTGAGTATGTTTGGAACTCCTAATTAGGTAATGTTTATGATTTCACATATATACGGTTTGTCATATATGTGAATTAGTATGGCACTTAGCCATATTACTTGTACTAAACTGTTTTGAAATGCTAAATTAACCAGGGTAAACCCTTTTACTTAAATCAATCATATTTAACTTAAGCACTCCACAAAATACCCCCTATATATACTTGCTACAGAAACTAAAACCACCCCCATAACACACGGATAAAATCTATTTCTTCCTTAACGACATTAGTTTTTAATCACTCAAATCACTTCAAATCTTTGCGTATCTACAGATAAAATCACCCCGCCGGATAAATATAACATTAAATTCTTAAATGATAAGATTGAAATGTTGTATACGCTTGCATGGCTCCTCTGCTTTTTCATCATTATAGTTATCATCGTTATCGTTTTTTATCAGGTGAATCTGAAATTTTTGGATTAAATCATACCAATATATACCATTTATATGTTGTAGTGTCAAATGTCAATGATGATATGATATATATTGCCATGACATAAAGGTTCATGTGGTATGTTATAAATACGCATTCATAATTCGAAGTTTGCGATAGGAATTTTACTAATCTTATAGTGAATCACATAATTTTTTGACATATAGCATTCTATATTTCTATGTGGCAGAGCTATGGTTACGACTGATAAATGTGTATAATTATACGTCAACTAATAAATGTGTAAAGATTCAAATTTGAAAAGTTATAATGTATAATATATATGCATTGCAGTTAATATGTTCAGCAGATTTAGAGTTTGACTACATTAATCCTTATGACTCTGCATCTTGGATCAACAAAGTGATCTTACCGGAATTCATCATACAAGGGGTGAAAAAATTCTAAGAATAGGATGACTCTTTAAAATATGGCTAATTTTAGGATGATTTGCTTTTTAACTTCTAAAACTAGGATTTTAGATTATTTAATTCTTTTTCCATACTAAACCAACCAACTTTCCTACTTTCCAGCCACTTTTTGCATTTTTATGTGAACTTCAATTCTGACGAAACATAACTAAATAAACATAAAATTTTACATTATCTCAAAGCTATGTCAAGAACTAGATTACAATACAAGATGATAACTAAATACGCATGATATTTTACATCATATCAAAGCCATGTCGAGAACGGGTACAATTTCGTTGATTGTGACCGGCCTGTTGGCATTGTCCACATTTACGGGTCTTTTTGGGATGATCGATGTCCATTTCGTTTCTGATGCGGCTTTCACGTCTTTGCCCTTTTCCAACAACAAGTTTAGTGTAATCTGCTTGAATTTTCCATTGAGGATCAACCCAATAATCAACATGAGGTAACGGAGTGAAATTACCATTGTATTGTTCTCTATACGTTGAAGTATGGTAGACCTTATCGATAATACGAAGGGGGTTGTCTCTTCTTTGCCGGCAAACAGCTAGTGCATGTGAACATGGAAACCGGTATGCTTGCCACTTTCCACACGTGCAACTCTCTTCATAATAATTGACCGTGTGTACGTTTCCACCAGAACCATTAATCTGATGTTTCGTTACAACTTTATACACGCCTTTACTGAAATCAAACTCTTCTAATCGGTGACTTTGAGCATGAGTATCAGTAGCTTTGAATATACGCCATGTGTTCGGTGGCAGAGATGTGTTGATGCTCAACCCCATTGAACTATACTTTTGGAACATTTGTACGGTTTTATTAAATGTATGGTTTATACACGCCTTTATGGGTAATATTCTAGCTCCCCGCAACACGTTGTTGTAACTCTGATATGTTTGTGGTCAAACAATCCCATCGGCAACATTCATCAAATGCTTGACACCACTGGCTTTTATTAATTTGGTTTAAATAGTTCCAAGCCATTGGATCAAGCTGCTTCATATCATTCTCATATTTTGCAAACTTTCGTTTTTGACAAGTGTTACCCATTGCCCAACAAAGTTGTTTAAGAGCCATGTTTTTAAACCTTGCATTAAAATTACTTCGAATATGTTGAAGACAAAAACGGTGATATCCCAACGGCTCCTTCCATTCCTTTAGATTCTTCATAGCATGAATTATTCCCCGATGTTTATCTGAAACAACGCATAATCGTCTATCATGCGCAACATAATACCTTAACTGTCTCAAAAACCAACACCAACTATGACTTGTCTCTTCATCGACAATGGCATAAGCAATCGGTAAAATCTGATTATTGGCATCTTTTGTAACAACAACAAGCATTTTCCCTTTGTAATCGCCTCGTAAATGTGTACCATCCAGACAAACGACAGGCCTACAATGGCAAAATGCCTCAATTGACGGTCCAAATGCCCAAAAAATATATTTGAAAGTCATTATATTTGATGAGCTGTTTGGATGATGAAACCACTTGACTATGGTGCCGGGATTTGAATTCTGTAATGATGCAACGTAAGTAGGCAACTCATCAAAATTACTCTCCCAATCTCCATAGAGATTCTCCATGGCTTTTTTCTTCCCATACCATGCATTTTTGTAGGAAACATTCACATTTAAGTGATTTTTTATATCAACTTGAATGTTCTTCGAAAGGTAGGAAGGATCATTCTCAATTGAATTAAGAATATGTGAGGCAATGATTGTAGAGGTCAAATTTGTGTTGTAGTTGCTTGCATAGCTCCAATGCAATTATGTGTGTTAACCCAACGTGTGACTTCCCACTTCTGATGTGTTTTAGTCTTAAGTGCACGAATATACCAATCACATTTTGGCGCATCGTAAATGTTGCTAGAACTACCGGTTTCTTCCCCATTAGCCATCTTGCATTTTGCTACCCTTGTATTACCTTTGCTTTCAACCACTCTGAACTCCCTATTTTGGGGCAATGACCATAATGTTATTGCCCTTTTTAGTTGTTTTTTACTTTCAAATCTCATTCCATTTCGAATTTCGTTTTCTGATTCACTCCAATAATCAATGTGAATATCGTCTTCCTCTTGTGGCATATCATCATTGCCAACTCTAACATCGTTAGAAAACTTCACCCCCCTTTCGTAACATGGTTGAGCACTTCTTGTGTTACACTCATCTGGATTCTCACTTTCATTGCTTTCATCATTAGAATCTTCCCCAAGATTACTAGCTAGCACACTGTCATCATCACTCGAATCTGAGTTCGGTTGTTCACCAAACTTGTTACCATACTCATATCTATTATCATTAGGGGAATGAAGTGGTATATTATTTGTGACATGTGTAGGTGCATTTAGTGTCTCAAAATAGTGAGATTTCTCATGAAACGGAGACATAGTAGGAGAATAAAAAGGAAATGCAGGTGAGGAACTAACTTCAAAGGACCCATGAGAAGATCTAAAAAATGGTGGTTGTTCATGAAAACTTTGCAAGAGACTCGAAAAACTTGTATTACTTGATGGAATTATTTGTTCATTTTGATGTTCTTCCATCTCAACGTGTATTATTAGAGAATTTTTAAAGGAAAGAAGTTTGAACACTCATGTTTGAAAGGAATTTTGAAACATATACTGTATATATGAAAGGTTAATGTAAAATGAATATAATCTTCTTTCTAATCAGTTTCAGTTTTATCAGCATAAAGTTATGGGTAATTGTTTCTGCTAGATTTTCAATCAAGTAAAAATTGAAGAAAAGGAATATATTCTTAGTCAAATCAAAATATAAGATGTATGATTTAGAAATGAAAAAAAAGAAAAAGGCTGGAAAGCGATGGTGGTTGGTTGGTTTGGTATGGAAAAGGAATTAAATAATCTAAAATCCTAGTTTTAGAAGTTAAAAAGCAAATCATCCTAAAATTAGCCATATTTTAAAGAGTCATCCTATTCTTAGAATTTTTTCTACAAAGGGTCCTATGTTTGTTGTATCTCGTGACGGGTCATTGGATGATGTTTATTCTGGCTGTGCCATATCTCTACTACAATATGAGATTGTACGTCATCCTCTGTTACATTTTAGTACTTTTTGCTGTGTGCCATGAATTATAAAAAGGTGTGCCATGAATTATAAAAAGGTGGTGATCCGTACATCACCAATTTTTAGTAATACATCACCAAATATGCTTTATTGTGTTGTACAGTACAACCCTATAAAACACATTTAGTAGTTGATGTATAGATGACTTCCCATTACGGAGTATAAAAGATGCCTCTTCTTCATATTAGTGATACTCATGGCTACTTAATTTCCATACAAGGTCTTTGTTTTGTCATTGTTAAATGATAATGTCGACCTATAACAAGTATTTGGTACAGTTCCATTCAATTATACAAGAGATTAGTATCATGAAATTTAACAAACTTTAGACAAATGTCTATAGTGTGAAATAACTAAAGTTGTGTTCATTGTACAGTATGTAATTATCTTTAAATTATGTGTATTGTATGTAAAAATGCATATGTGACAACCATATATAGCTGTCACTTGTTAGTTTTTGATTGGTCGGATATATTTTCTTACATATAATGCACATAATTTAAAGATGATTACATACAATGAACACAACTTTAATTATTTCACACTATAGACATTCATCCAAAGTTTGTTACATTTCAGGATACTTACCCCATTATACAACTATCAACCCAAATTTTATGGGAGTTAATATAACCACTTGTGTGTTATTTCTTCATCATTAATAGGTATGCCCGGAAACAACATATTGTTGATGTTACTGAGATCTTTAACCAGCTCAATCAGGCAAAGATGCAATGGATTTTTAACATTGGTCATTTCTGTAGCCTTCTATTCATCACCTTATTTTGGTAAGTTAATTTAACATAATACAAACATTTTGAATTTGTAGTGTGCCAGCGTGACAGCATGTAGATGCTCACCCCGAAGTGCGGCCCAACGGGCTATTGGAGTTTTGGGTTAGTATGTATTGGGGAGTCTATTTATATGTGTCGAATAAGTTGTGAACACTCACGGGAAATACGATATGCCTTCTAATTAATCAGTCGTATATTTTTGGGCTCATTTGTAGGAATATATATGATGCATTAGAAGAAGATGAAAGGTAGACAACAGATAGGCCATAAAAGTGCAAGTTCAAGAAATTTCATGGAAGTTAAAATTCACTTGACTGTGCAAATATGAACTATGGTTTTCACAATTATCAAGGACTCGTATAGTCGTATTACATATATATATCGTATAACTTTATATACATGATCTATTGCTATAAGGCCAAAGGGCCTATATATGCTAAATAAACAAAAAACCTAAGTAATCACAATCTTCACTTTTCATTTACAAAGCACATTCACCCTAAATATAAGCTAAACAAAATAAATCTCACTCTTTTTCATATGTTTCAAGAGTATGATTTGATCAACCCTAAATTGTATAGGTTCCTCCTTAACAAACTCCCAAGTGACACCAAAACTGCTCCACCAAGACTATTTGCATAATGTTCTTGATGGTCTATCTTCTGATGATGGTGTGATTCCTTTACTCTTAACTCAACCATCCCGATTCTTTGTTGAACCGAGTCAATCACCTTTGAGTCTACCCGGTTTCCACTGGCATCTGTTACATAGAACATGTTGTGAGCCATACCCACAGTGGTTGATATGTCTGCTCGTATGACATTTAGTGCGTTTTCTCTGAATATCCGCATCACTTCAGCTAATAGCCCTGGTTTGTCTGCCTTGCACAGCTCAAGCCTTACACCCTGAAGCATCACATATTGTTTACCGACTTAAATGATGTGACAAAAATGGCAACTTGGATAACGGGTCATAAATTAATAATTCTACTCACAACATGGTAATATTATGAGAACGGTACCTCTGTTGCTCTTCTTTCTATGGCAGCTGACAAGCATAGAACCACTCGTTCCTTTTCGGCTTCTGAATTAATTGGGGTTCCATCCATGTGTTTAATAAAGAATTCCTGAAACACAGTTGAGCATTAACACTAAAAAGCTTTAAACTTGATGATTTTTAAAGCTTAAAAAGAATACAAATATGTACCAGGTGAGCGCCTTCTTCTGTAGTGTTGATAGTAGCATGAAAAATGACATAATGCATGTCTGTCAAACTGCACACAACATCGAACAGAAGCTTGGGCCGGTCCTTGGATTGGATGTTTAGAACCGAGTAACCCTTATCTAGACAATTTTGAACTGAAACAATAGGGAGACTCCCCACATCTTTCTTTAAAACCGAATTTCTTGCATAATCACGGTCTGCAAACATCATCTGGTGAAGCCTTCTTTCCGTGTGTGTGACTGCAACTGAGGTTTTTGCACTTCTGATATTGATATCCCCTTTAAGGACGTTTCTTAAACGGGCTCTAATTGTGTTGATTTTCTTAGCATCCTCAATTGGGCATCCGGTATCCATGTCTTTTAAGTAAATGAGAGACGCTACTCGGCCATTATGTGTCCAAACTTTGGACTCTACCACGTCACACTTGAGATATGATAACACAGCAAAAATTTCGGATAACAGACCAACTCTGTCCGTGCCAGTTAACTCTAGTGCCGTCGTTCCATCAATGGGATTTGATCTTGTATTGTGAACAGATAGAGACTGTTATACGTCAAAAGAATCACCAAACACAAAATCAGTCCAAGTACATCATAAGATTGACATTTTCCTAAATCAGTTTTACGTCCAAATGATACTGTTACGTACTTACGTGAAAAAAAAACTTATACATACGCACCGTAGTTATAGTCAAACTTTGGACAATTAAGCATATATTTTTTGATTAAGTTTAATAAAAAGGTTGGAAACAATTAGTCATTGGACAACTTTACCTGTTCAATGCAATTGATGATGCTGTTATCCGTTAATTTGTTGCCATCCAAATCAGTCACATGGAAAACTATAGAAAGTAAGATTTGACACCACTAATTAGTAAAGGTTCAAATAATTACCAAATATCGTCCGACAAAGTACAACATTAAAAGTTGCACGCTAAATATATATACTATGGAAAATGATTAATCCTAATAACTAAGTAGCCTAAAAATCCTCATGAATAGTTCGGTAAGATATATAAAGTTAGCAGCTTAATTACCATCCATGTTCCACCTTCCATCAGAGGAAACATAACCTTTTTTGATACATAGGTTAAGATCTGTGAGAACTTGAACTGCTTCTAACAATATTTCATCTTTCCTTGCACTATCAATCTGAAATTTACATATTTACCAAAAGTGTAAGGAATTTTTTTTTTTGAATGTTTATGGTGCTTTACACAACACTTCACTATATGGTATGAACAGTATAATGCCTGTTCAACGTTAAAAATTGGTATATTAACTTTTATTTGTGTAGCGCTCCACAAAGTATTTGTAGTAAAAAGTTAAAGTAATTACTAATTCTAAAATTACCATGACACGAGTTGCGTTAACACAGCTAGCATTGTCGGTCATTACCCTATAGAAAAGTCAAACAAAACAAAGTCAAAGTTAGGCATAAGCACATGAAAAGAAGTCGTAGAAAAGTCAAATTTAGATTGTCATCAAAAGAAGATTACGGTTAACATCCAGATTATAATTTCATATTTTCATCTCAAACTAACTAGTATCATACATACATGAGAATATATAATGGTTGTATATAATCACTCTAGAAAGTTTAAAATTGACTTAAAAAAACAACAACTTGGGACGTCGATCACAGTTTGAATAAAGATTTTGCTAATGATAGTCTTTAAGGCTATGATTAACATGTAAGGATATATTATGCATAAAAATAACCGTTTATTAAAAATGTTTAACAAACTACTTTAACTAATTTCCAAAGAAAAAATCTAACCGTGGAGTGTTCATTCGAACGAGAAGCTTTTCGTATTCATCTAAACAGGGTCTTCGATCCATCTGCATCATCTTCGCTTCTTAGCTTGTAATTATTTGCCTGTTTTTTTTTTGTACAAATGTTTAAGGAGGGAGTGCTTGAAGACGTTGAAGGGGAGTATATATGTTAAATGTTTGTAATGGAAACTACTCGTATTTAAATGGAGAAAGGTAGACCGAAACAAAAGAATTTAAATGGGCATGAAATATGGAGATATGTCTCTGTCTAAACAAGAATACATAAGCACTGGAGCACCCTTTTCGGTACGTTGCCCCCCTAGTGCCCATATTTTATTTTGTGAGTAAAATTTTAGATATAAAAAAGTATCAATAGAATTGATAAACATTAACAAGTACGGAGTAACATGTATATTTTGTCTTTTGATAAAGCTATGATAAATAGAGTTTTAACTTAATTATTTTTTAAAAATAAGAAAGAGAAAGAGATGGTGTTTTGAATGTTTTATGTGTGTTTAATGTTGAGCTAGGCATCTTTATTCATTAATGACCAATGACTTAAATCATAACTATTTAAGCCTATGCTTATAGGAACTTCCAAGAAGTTGGACGCCATCGAGGGGTGTTCGCGATTTGGTTTTTACCTGGTTAAACTGTAAACCGAACCGTTTAAAAAAAAAAAAAAAATCAAACCGTGCTTAAATTTGGTTTTGGGTTTGATTTGTAACCAAAACCGAATAAAATATGTGGTTTTTGGTTTGGTTATGGTTATATGATAATGAATTTGGTTAAACCGAATAACTTATATTACTATTATGTATTATTAAAAATATTTAACGCATATATTTTTTGTATGGATAATTATAAATGCATTTTTACTTTTTATTAAAAATATTACGCATATATTATGTATTATTAAAAATATTTAACGCATATATTTTTTGTATGGATAATTATTAATGCATTTTTACTTTTTATTAAAAATATTACGCATATATTATGTATTATTTAAAATATTTACTTTTACTATTTGTTTATTATGTTAACTTTTTATTGAAATTATAAAAATTCAATGGACAAACAATGAAGAACTCGATGAAATTTTTTTAATAATGATGACAAATAGAGGTGTAAGAAGCGGTTAACCGATTTCGGTTATTAATTTTAATAATCGGTTTCGGTTATTTTTTGAAACAGTAATAATCGATTACGGTTAACTTGTACCGGTTAATAACCGGTTTCTAGGTTTTAAAACTGGAACCTATCTAACCGATTTCGATTAATAATAACCGGTTAACCGATACCGGTTAACCTATTCGGGTTTTTTTAACCGCCTATTATAATATTGAGAAAGTGGTGAACAATGTGAAAAAACAATCATTTCTGACAAGCCTAAGCGACAAACCCATATTCCGAAAAAACTTATATTCCAAATAAACATCATTTTCTAAGCACAACAAATTTCATCATCCCAAATCTCAAAAACAACCAAAATTGATGTTGGATCGGATGAAATAAGCATTAATCTATATATAGTATAGATATATTGAAAGCAAATGAAATAATCTAATGGTGCGATCTTTCTGATTATATATAAGTGTATGTATATAGTATGATTGATATTGATATATATATATATATATATATTTAATTAATAATATGTATATAATATGTGATTAACCGGTTATAGGTTAACCGATTAATAATCGGTTTTGTTTTGAAAAGAGTAATCGGTTAGTAACCTACGGTTTCTGGTAACCTATAATCGGTTTTTACTATTCCGGTTATTAACCGATTTTGGTTACCGGTTACAAATCGATTCGGTTCGGTTAATCGGTTTTTTCTTGCACCTCTAATGACAAACAACAGCTTAGCAGTTTTTACTTTTACTATTTGTCTATTATGTTAATTTTTTTATTGAAATTATAAAAATTCAATGGACAAACAATAAAGAACTCGATGGAATTTTTTTAATAATGATGACAAACAACAGCTTAACAGTTTCATTTATGTTTACTTATTTATCCATATTGTGTTTGAAGTCTAAATTGCTACTTTGGTGAAAATTGAAATTATGAACCTATTTTGATTCAACACAACTTAGACAAAAAAAAATGGTGAAATTGAGTTTTTCATATTTGGTTTTTTCGGTTTTAAACCGAAACCGAACCGAACCGAATTCTAATTTGGTTTTCGGTTTGGTTTTCAAAATTTGAATTAGGTTTTGGTTTTGAAAAATAAAAATTTAAAAACCGAAAAACCCGAACCAAATAAACCGAATAACTGAAAACCGAACCGATGAACACCCCTAATCGACAGCGAGCATCATTACCCGAACGTCTGAGCAAAAATTCTCCATCAAGAAGTTAGAGGACGAAAGAAAGGTAGAGTCGAAGTTTTTTTTATTTTTATTTTTTAGTTTTCTTTTAATAAAAATGTTTATTTATTTATGTGTTTAAATAATAAAATCTTTGAAAAAGTTTCAAAATTTTTTTCTTATAGGAACTGAGAGGGTATCGAAGAAAGTCTTGATTAAAGAAAGTTGGCATACAAAAAGCTTTAAAAATTCTCCCTTATAAGAATAAGCCTTATTTCTCCATGTAATCTCAAAGTAAATCCTCGGAAAGAAAATTTTACAATAAATGCATTTGAAATAAAGTTCAGAAATTAAATTGAAAATTGGTAAAAGTTACCCCGATAATTTGATTTAATAATAAGATCAAACATTACGAATAACATGACCAAATATCATATTAGTCGATGCATGCAACATACCGACGCTACAAGTTACCAACTACAAATAGTATCGACTACATACATCACTCATAGCCGCATGGGTTAAAGCATGGAAAAGCACACATTGGTTTTTCTTGCCTAAACCCACAAACAATTTTTTTAAATACAAGTCAACTTGATACGTGGCGTATCTTAAGTTGTCAGATTGCCAGGTAGGACGCATGATGGGGACCACATGTCATTAGCCTCCCTTTGACTCAAAAACTAACGGTGGGTATACGTTCTTTATCGGAGGAGGGAGGGGGTGGGGTCTTGCCACGTTTGCGCCACCAAAGTTTGTCATGTTTTTTTTTTCCATATTTTCTAGCTTGAGCATAAAGAAAACTTGTATTGATGAATTTCATAAAAGAATTGGCCGGTGAGTTGAAAAGTTGCAAGATTTCTTCCTTTCATAATCAGGATTAACGTCCTTTATCCGATCCATAAAAAAGTACAACATACTTATGTTCTCGTAAGGAATTGTTCGAACCATAACAAAGTACAACATACTGATGTTTTTGATTCCTCTGTTTTGAAAAGCATCAAATTATTATTTTTTTTACAAGTTGAAAAGCATCAATTAATAGGCAGCTCTTGAAAATCATATACGAACAAACAGCCTATTATTAATGTTAAAAAAAAAAACAGCCGATTAATTAATGAAAAATGCTAAATGAAGCCCTTAGACTCTATTTAACATGCATAAAAAGGTTGTACGTTTCCACATCAAAAGCTCACCCCTTGATTTTTATGGTAAGTGTAAAACTATTTAATGCACCTTAACGAAAGGCCTTAAACTTTGTTTAGCAAAACCCTTAATTGGTAATGGAGAGCAACTTCCGTTAAGTTATAGGCCGGTATTTGTTTTATCGCTATATATATGTTATTAGTGAATTTTTTTAGGCTTGCAGCGCATTAGACGAGAATCAATATATCTATATCTATCATATCTATCCGTACATTGTACGGGTAGTCTTAAGATATATAAGAAAGAAAAAAAAATATAGAAAAATAGAGAATTAATTAGGAGAGAGAATTAAGCTAAAAAGAAGGGGATTAGGGGTGCCAAGTGTACCCCAACCCCTTCTTTTAGTTATAGTATAGATTATAATCTAAATTCACCCTTAATTTTCAACATTAAAATTAAAATTTCAATATTGATTTTAAGTTTCAATAACATACCCATTCTATTTCATGATGTACGATACATTATAGTCACATTACGTCAATAACTTACCCTACTCAACGGCCCCACCACCACCACCACCCGTCATCGCCGCCACCATTACATCACCCCACCACCGCCACCTCCATCACCGCCGCAACACACGGGTACCGTTCTCATATATATATATAGAAAATAAACTTCGCAATATAAATTTCGGGCTACACAGATACATGTATACATCACATCAATTCTGGTGATCGTTGATTAAGTGTTGTTGCAGTCCGAGTAACAAATAATCCATACATTTATGCTCGATCACAACTATATAATATTTTTTATTCGACGAAAATGAAGTACTTTTAATTAGGTTCGTTAAAAATGTGAAGTAAATGCCCAAAATTAAACAGCAGTTAATTTTTTTTTAAGGAAACTAACCACTACAAAAATTAAGTTCTTATATATCATGCATCCAGTGTTTAGCCCATTAAACAAGGCTGATTGTAATTAAAGGATGGAAACAGTTCGTCATGTCGGATGATTGGTTCAACAAAACCAATAAATTTTAGCTGGTGACGATTGCCATTGAAACCTATGAATAGTCTTAAAAATTTGCTGAAGCGGACAAATGCAGAAAAAGAGAACGATCGAATGACAGCCAACAATTGCAATGAAATTCAAGTCCGCTATGGCAGACGAAAACAAACAGAATTAATGAAATAGCACGAGTAATCATCTAATGTCGATTTAAGTCGTAACTGAATGAAACTGTTGGTTGACAAAACGGATGAGGTCGGCGGGCCAAACCTGAGCTGAATGCGAGGGAATCGGGAAAAAAAAAAATTTGGACCATTTCTCGATTTGTGCGTGTCATCCTTGCGCAGGGGCCATGCTAATCTTCTCTGTATCGTTCCAATTTTATCGGATGTTCCCGAAGGGACGATATATGTTGCTTCTTAGCACCTTATAAACCCACCACAAGACACTTCTTTGATCGATGTGTGATAAGAATTGAACTTCCCACCCAGACTAAGAACCTTGAAAAAAGAAGCACTTTAGTAATCTCTATAGTCACAATGTAAAGAGAGAAAGCTAAATATTAAATAACCACAATCTTTACTCGAGAATTTAAAAGTCAAATTTGTTCTAAAAAAACTGTTTTGAAGGATCATATAGTCCTAATTCTTTAAGCTTGTCACATATACGAGTTGGGAAATCTTCGCGAACTAAACTCCACTCTTGTTCGCCATTCCAACAGATATCAGCAACACTCGAGTATTCCTCGATGATTTGCTTCTCAATATCTTCTCTTGCAGGACTCCCAACAGGATATTTACCGTTAAACTCGTCGAATGATTTCACATAAAACTCGATTCCATATTCACCCGTCTTCATTGTCAACGGAAAACCACTATCTATTGTTACTGAATAGACAGGCGGGTTTGGACCTTGAAACATAACAAGTGATATAATAAGCCACGTGAACCCAAATATCACAATTGCGCTCCAAATACAACAAGATATTAACCGAGCCCACTTGTTTTCGATAGCATTCCTCCATGTCTGACCACCTGCATTCATTTTAATTGATTTAACTCGAGACTAATGGACCTATGAGATATATATAGAAAAGTGAATTATAGGAAGGTTTTTAAACCATGGAATGTAACTTGAACAGAAAAATAAAATATATACTCATGTAATGTAACATGAAAACATCAACATTGATATTCACAAGGAATGGAAATAACAAAGTATATACAGTAATAAATCTTACTCCGTATTTCATTGTTAATTTGTTTCTTTTTGTATATATTTTTTTTATTAAGAACTACCATGCATTTCTCTCTATATATACGGTCACAAACTCATCACAAAGTCACAATGATATCTCATGTGGCAGCCGCGTTAAATTAGAAGAGATAAGACTTTTAGTCTCTATATCATACTATATTTTAAGTTAGAAAAGATATATGATAAGTTGATAACACTTATTCTGTATTATTTTTAAATATTTTTACCGATGATAGAGGTATATTTAGATTGGAGGGTTAGTTTTAAGGCCTGATCTGTGAACATAAAGTATAAACTTTATATTTTTTATTTTAGATTATTTTAAAATGTCAATGGCCGGGTTGATAGCCCAATGGCATTCCAGACCTCCAATGAAGGCTTGTCCCTTGGCTAACCAGAGTTCGAATCCAAGGGGCGCATGTTTTACCCCAAATGACACTTAATGTTATAGATGTCGTGTCATTTGACGATCTATCTAGGGATTTTTTTTCTATGAACTACCGCGATGACATCCTGCCCGGTGAGTGTAGAGACCACATATGGGGTGAACAGATTCTGACCAAAAAACGAACGTTTAAAAAAAAGATTATTTTAAAATAACCGTATAAATTTAAAAATAAAACATAAACTTTATCACTTTATCATTTAATATAAGTTTTAAATTAAACTGATATAAAATCTATTTTAAGAAAATAATATCAATTATATAATATCGTGTCACATACACTTTGAAATAATCAAATAGGTCCTAAAATTTTAATGTATGTTTTTAACTTTTAATCAAGTGGAGGCGAGGGAGTATATTCTATAGCGAGCCCAGCCCAATGTATCCATGATACATGCAGGTGTAGCCCTCACTTTTTACTTTGACTTTCTTACTAATTAAACAAATTCGTCTCTAGCTAATATCATATCGAACTTTACTAACTTTATTTGATAACAGATTGTTAAATTGTTGTAATTTATAATAAAATTATGTAATATTAGCTTAAAAGTTTCTACAAAACACTCGAATCGTTGTAACTTGTGATAATTATATTACTTGTGTTAATTTTTGTGTGAAGGTTTTAACTTTTAAGTTGTATTCCCTATTTTTAACAGTTCAAGTATTCTTCCGATATCGTTTTAACAAAAAATAATTTCATTTATCCCACGGAATTTTTTTTATTCTGAATCATCAAAGCTTATGTAATCGAACTAATACAAAACTTTCTCCAAATTAAGTATCTTCGCAAACGCCAAAAATCGTGGATCCTCCCTCTTGGACAATTCCAAAAACAACGTTAAAATATCCAATTATACCATCATCTGAATAACATATCAACAAAGGGCAATGATAAATCTATGTTAAATTTTTACTATATACAGGTACAACAAATATACATATTATACTACACGGTATATAACTGTGAAAACAAACATTGGTTTTTTTTTTAACATTAAAAAGATATTTTATTTATATGAAATCTAGCAAGAATCTAGAAGAACATACAATTGCGGGGAACTAAAAAGAGTATTAGAGAGATTAAAAATTGAAACAGTTCCAATTGGTCCAACTAATTGATCCAGAGGTTGCTCTATTATTCAACCAAAGAAAACTTAACCCTTTTAGTTCTTTAATGGCAAAACGAAGGGAGGGCGATTTGTTGGAAAAAATATGGTCATTCCTACTCTTCCAAACTATCCAGCAGAAACTAAGAATGACTAGATGGATGAGTTTCTGTTTGTGGGGGTTTGTGTAAATTGTCTTATGATATTCCATGAGTTCGTGAACGTTTTCGGGTGTTTGAATAGGCAGCCGACACCAAGATTGAAGGAAGACCCATAAGGATTTTGTAAAGGGACAATGAATGAAGAGGTGTTCAGTGTTTTCATTTTGAGAGTTACATAAGGAGCAAAGAGAATAAGGGACATTGATATTCCTTTGTAAAAGACGATCAATCGTGGGTATACGTTGCATCTCAATACGCCATGCCAGTATGTTGACCTTGAGGGGCGCGAAATTGTTCCAGGGGAAAGCCCATTGCTTGGGCCCAACAGTTGCATTCTCGAGTTTGGATCTCATGGATTTAACTGTGAAGGAAAGAGAGCTATCTAGTTTCCATTCCCATGAATCATTATCGCCAGACAAGTGAGTTCTTTGAAGCCGAGATAGTAGAACCAATAACTGTTGCAGTTCAGTTGTGGTGGATGGTGGTCGTGTCCATCTCCATTCCCATTGTGAGAAAGTACCAGCACCTGTGCATCGATCCTTGATTAAGCAATTCTTTTCTTTTTCGAGCTTGAAAAGATCAGGAAAGGTCGACCTCAAAGGTTCGTCTCCCATTAAGGTGTCAATCCAAAACCTAAGAGTGTTACCGTTGCCAAGTGAACCGGTAATAAAACACTAAAGAGCAATATCAAACTCGGATAAGTGGGAGCTTAAACCCGCAATTGTTTTCCAAGCTCCCACAAAGTTATTACGGACAGGAACAGGAGAGCAATTCCTAGACAAGTGATGAATGATAGTGATAACTTGAGTCCATAAACTAGTAGGTTCTGTACGAAATCTCCACCACCATTTATACAAAAGAGAAAGATTTTTTATTTGTAAACTACCCAACCCGAGCCTACCCGAATCCACAGGGGAGATCACACGCTCCCAAGAAACCCAAGGTATTTTCCTACTAGACGAGGAACACCCCCCCCCCCCCCCCCCCCGAAAAAAATGATTTACGAATAGATTCGAGTTTGGAAAGAACACTTACCGATGCCTTGTACAAGGAGAAGAAGTAAGAAGGGAGACTATCAAGCACGGATTTAATAAGAGTGATACGTCCACCAAGAGAAAGGGTGGAGGCTTTCCAAAGAGATAGGCGGGTTTCAAACGTTTAGATGACAAAAACTTATTATAGATTTATCACTCCTCGGTCTCCATTAACAAATCATTGAACCAAGACACAAGAAATCAATATGCCCACGCCATATCAACTATTATCATCATATATTCATACATATATAAAAGGGTAATTGGATGGGAACCCCCTGATCTCATATACCATTCATACATATATAGATAAAGAAGTGGCATACATTCTTACTATGTGTAAAAAATGCTCCCACACATATTGGAGCTGCACTTTGATTTGCAAATCGAACATACCCCGAGAAAAAAAAATTAAACGTGTTTAAAAAATTGCTATCATTGGAGATGGCCTTAAGAAAAAACCCAACCAAATGGCAATAAACAGAAGAACTTACCCTTCCTAACTTGGTTATAGGTAAACTTTTTTTGGGATCGAAATGAAAAAACAAATTACTAGCAAAAATTAGTGATGTTTCTTACTTAAAAGTTATTTTGCAGTTATTTTTTTTTGAACGGCAAACGTTATTTTGAATTTAATGATGCTTCTACCTTAAAAGTTATTAAGTTTTCCCTAGTAAGATAAATGGTTGATCGAGAAAACATGCCGCCAACCGGAACAAAAACACAGCAAGGGCAATCAGAGAAAGGGCTAAGAGATGAAAAAGAAATTACATGCAGAATTTAGCGATGCTTCTGTCTTATAAATAGTTGCGTTTTCTTCAAGAGAAGTAACAAAACGATTGATCGAAAAATTATGTCATCAGTCCGAACAAAAAATGTGTTGAGTGATCGGAAAAATATGCTGATTTTATATGACAATTCCGCAAGAGATCATTGACATGTTGAATTACGATACTGATCAAATATGCAGACCTTAGAAACCGGTGAAGGAGAAATTGAGATGTAAACCAATTAATAAATTGACCCCCCTCACCTAACACAAACACTTTTTTGCTTTAAAAAAATTAATTAACCTCATTGGTATGTTTAAATCTAAGACATTTTTTTGCTTTCAAAAAACAAGGTTAAAGTAGACAATTTTTTGCTTTGAGAAAACAATTAATAACCTTGTTAGTATGTCTAAATGCCTGTCTATCAATCATTTTCCATACGTGTATCTTTATGTCTATCTTTTAAATCTATCAAAAAGCCGATGGTTTGAGTAGTCAAGGGGAGCGCGAGGGTACTATATTTATTCAAGCATGAGACGAGATTATCAAGATCCGGGCTATATTTTTTCAAGACATAGAGACGGGATTATTAAGATCCGAACTCGAGGTGTACATAACGAAGCTCTTTGTTTTAAAAAAAATCCATTTTCCTTAAAAAATAATAAAACATGAGAGGTGATAATGATACCACCACTTTTAAATCATTTACCATGGTGACGCAATAACAACTTATACAGATAAGTATAAAATTTGTATAGGGTGATACATCTATAAAAAATGATGGTACGATTATTACTTTTTATAAAACATAGCTATTAGTCTATCACATGATGCTGACATAAGATGATAAAATGAAAGGGAAAAAAAACTATAATAAAACAAACCGAATTGAACAACCATCCAATCATATTTTATTTTATGACTAACCGGGTTCAACCCAAATATATTAATAAAGGTTTTAAAAAAATATCCTTTTCATTAAAGTTGAGATAAAATTGATTTAGTACTATTTTTAATTAATATAATAATTTACTAAACATGTTTTAGTAATCAAAATACATATAATTATCTTCAAGTTTTTTTTATTAAATATATACTTAGCGTGCATAAAAAACAAATATAAATATATTATTCATAACTTCAGAATAATATACCTTATATATTTCAAATAAATATAATTAGCTTATTAACCGCATGATATACGAATAAATTTAAACATCTATTATTAAAAATTATTTATATAATGAAAATTTAAAATACTATTTATAAATTATTAGAGTTTTCAATTAAAATAAAAATATTTTTTATACAAAAATTACATCATAAATAATATAAATAAAATAAATTTAAAAAAAAAAGAAAGTATTTTTGACATCGTAAATAATTTAAAGCAACAAAAATTAAGCTTTTTAAAAAATTGTAGAGGTGACACGTAAGCTATGTCATAACAATTTTGTTTTATTATATTAGAGATTATCAAATTCAACACCAATAAAATCTAATCTAAAAAGAAATTAAAAGAGAAAAGGAAAAAAAAAAATTAACTTCCCCTTTAACCAAACCAACCACGAGCTAGCTAGAAACAAACCGGCTCAACATATTAGAACCGGTTCAGCTATTCAGCTTTAATAATCGGGTTAGCTTTAGTGATAGCATCTTTACCAGTTTTCTTAAAATCAAACTCGCAAGCACGCCTCTCAGGGTACCTATGAAGATAATAAAACATAGCTATCATAGCTAGGAGGACAACCTAACATGATAAAATGATTAAATAAAAAAAGAAAACACTATAATAAAACACACTGAATTGAACACCATCCAATCATACTTTATGACAATTTTTATCAAATTTAACACCAATAAAATCTAATCTAAAAAGAAAAGGAAAAAAAAACTAACTTCCCCTCTAACCAAACCAACCACGAGCTAACAACAAACCGGCTCAACATATCAGAACCGGTTCAGCTTATCAGCTTTAATAACCGGGTTAGCTTTAGCGATGGCATCTTTACCAGTTTTCTTAAAATCAAACTCGCAAGCATGCATCTCAGGGTACCTATGATTCCCACAAAAAGTATCTCCACACTTGCACTTGAACCCCATCACACCAACTTTCTTGTTACAACTCAAACACCGGTTCGAAACTTTCTTCACCACAACCGGTTCAACCGGTCCGGCCGTTTCAGGCCCCGAAGAAGAAGAAGTTGACGTAAAATCATTTATAGGAGTAGTAGTTTGTTTCGGCAAGGTGACAGAAACCTTGTTGACAAGTTGACCGACAGCAGCTACAGCTTGTTCTTCATGTGATCTGATATCTCGGTAACACTTTGAACAATAACCGTTTGTCGCCGGTGTCCCAAAGAAGCCACAACCGTTGGCGCATACCTCCGGTTTCGATGGTGCGTATGTTGTGTCGTCGTTGTTGGAATTCGAACCACCGCCCATGATATAGATAAAAATAATATTATATTATTATAGAATATATAGTTGGTGTATATGAAGCTAGGAATTTTATGAAACAAGTTGCAAATTGTCGAACAATGAATGTGAAAAAGATTATATATAGAGATAAAAAGTGGGACACGTAAATGTAGGGTGTGGATATATATAAAGTAAAGAGGGAGATGGATATTGATAAGGATCGGTGTGTTAAGACCAAACTAACCTTATGTGATAATGGTTCGTGTGTTTGTAAGATTAGGTTTGGGTGAGGGTAGTTTTGTCTATCAGAAATTATTATATGGAGAATGGGTTGTTTACGTCTTTCGATATCTTTCTAGAAGGTTTGAGAAAAAGTAAAAGACTAAGATAGCCCTGACTTTTGGGTTACGGGAAAGGAAAGCTAGAGTTTATTCTTCGAATGATTCATAATTCATAAATGTATGTTTGGTAATTTTGGTATTATAATCGACTTTAGGTGTTAAAAATAAATAAATAATCGAGTTTAAGTGATCGTTTTGGAATTTTTACTTAATTCCTTAATATAAAGTTCAAGCTGTTAAACATGCGAAGTTAGTTGAATGTTCTGGAATAATCCTAGGATATAAAATTAAAGAAAGAATGACGTATATGTACGAAAACCACGGAATATATAGTATTTCGTTATTGCATGTATAAATTTACCCGGCCAGTCGTAATGTGTTAAGACTACAATTTTTAAATAAAATATAAATCTTAATGCAACCGTAATTACCTTAAAAGACTTTCATTAACAAACCAAAAAAATATACATTACTAGATTATACCCGTTGATATACGAAAACACCATAAATATTAAGTAATTATATGTTAAAAACCAAATTTCAAAAAATTTATTTTTTTATTTGGACACCAAATCTTTTCTATTTGAACAAATTTATCCATGACGAAATAGTTTTAGTTAGACGGTCGTAAATATAATACAACTGTGCATGATTAAAAGTTTAAAACTGCACCTGACAATTGAAGCCCTGCAATGGATGGAATTGAATACGTCACAATCATTGCCAAAACAATCCATTGAATGGAACCAACTTTGACACCAACCTACGAACACCAAAAGATGCTAATTTAAAAACATCCAAACCATACATCCATGCATGATATGATCCCACATACTATAGTTACTAACAGAGTCACTTACTAACGACAAGTTCATGGAATCTAATGTTTTAATTGAGTATTCTTGGAGAAGGCTTTACTCCTTTTACATATAAACTAGTCTTATTTAATTCGGGTGTTGTTCAGGAAACATAATGATATTGCCGATACGTCGTAAAACTTGCAACGTGAATTAAGATCATGATCTATATCTATACTGTTATCTATACTTATATTATAAAGGATTTGCTAACTAGTGCCTCTAGTGCACTAGTTAAGAAGCATTTAATGAAGTATTTATTGAAGTCTAACTTTCCTAAAATATAGAAATATGTATTAATTATTCAATTAAAAATAGAAATTGTTGAGTTAAATTAAAACACATTAAATAAAACTTTGATTAATAAGGAAATAATAAGTTCATTAAATGGTTCTTAACTAGTGCACTAGGGGCACTAGTTAGCAAATCCCAATTATAAATCAGATCTTCCATGTTTACATTTTAAGTTTTAATATTTACTTTCTCAAAATGCTTATATTTCAATTTTATATTTACATAACATCCTTTCTCTCTCCTCAAATCTCAACCAATCATTTATTTTCTCCCTCCTCCATAAATCATTTATTCCTCCAATTAATTCAAAATCTTTTATCTCAAAATCCGTACATCGATAAATTATAAAAATTATATGGGTGTTCTTAAAATTTCATGCTCTTTCATTAGAGATGTCATTCGCTATACTTTCGACGAATTTTTAAATCCGAGGGCGAAACCCGTACGGCTAAGGCATTTGGCTATCACACTCTATGATCTATCACCTCATCATCTCACCGCCGCAATGCGCGATTACTTGCTCTCGTACATACATAAAGATAAATGTAACATTACAAGAGCATCGATCATAAATTAAGTTTAAAAAAATATGGAACATGAATAAAAAGTGGTTCAAAGAACTATTTAAAAAAAAAAAATACTACTATACGGAGTATATGATAGTGTTATCTGACTACCTAGTCAATTTTTTTCTTATTTAAAAAAACCCTTAAAAATCCATACAAATTAATATTAATATATTAATATATATACTAATAAATGATTAAAGAACAAATGAAATATAAACATTATGGTCATTAATTAGTTGGAATTACCTAAATATTACTAGTATATGTAAAGACCTTTTATAAAAACAATTACAAATTAATATTCTTTTAAATGAATGAAAAAACAAATGAAAGATTAACGTAACAAAAAGGATTAAGAAACAAAAAAAAATCAAGTATGTATGCTAGCTTAGATTTAGATACGCAGCAACCTGCCTGAAATCATAATTAAATGATTTTTCTTTTTAAAGGAAGCAAGCAGACAGGCTGCTTAAATTAATATACTACTCCGTACTACGAGTAAATAAAAAGTTAACAAAAAGGACTAAGAAACAAAAATATCGAATATGCATGTTTAGATCTAGATACGCGATCAATCAAGACACAGAGAAAATAAACTTAAAAAAGAAAAAGGCAGCAAGCATGCATGCATGCAGCTCTAACGCAGTAGCTTTCAATTCCTGCTTGCTTCATTATTCCTAAGATCCAGGTAAATTAATAATATGAACATTCTACTCGAAATATCTCTATCTTGACTATTTATCTAGATTAAAAAGAAAAAATAAACAACAATCATATGCGTGCATTTGAAATTTTTTTAGTTAAAGATCTACATAATAAAAAACGTCTTAATTCAAGGGATATAAATTTTATTTAGCATGATTACAAGACATCTTACGATTCTTTTATAAGTCATCATTCAAATTAATTTATGTTGGGGCTAAAGAAAAAATTGGTTAAGGAGGGCTGGTTTGACTCAAAGGTAAGGATGAACAAAAAATTCAAGCTAGGTATCGCTAATTACGAATAGTGGTACCGAATCCCATTCGGGACCGGGGCCATTTCTGGAAGTTCGCGGGATTGGAATCGGGACCAACATCGGAATCTACCAGTACCTTCTTGATACCGATACCGAACAATAATAATACCGAATATCATTTTGGGATTGGGAGACCGGTATTCCTTTTTGGCGATTTTCAGAACCGGTACCGGTACGGGAAAAAGGTTAGCTAAAGATTGAAAAACACTAATCTGTTGGATTTAATCTTGACTTATAGTTTAGTTTACATTAGTTGCTTTTGTTAATTAGTTTATTATGTCTAGTGAGTAAACGATAGGTAGACTAAGTCAGGATGTTGACCGAGTTTTGTGGAAGTAAAGCACGTTAGAAAGTGGGTTATTAGGTGTCCGGTTATTTAGGTAGTTTTGGTATACCCACATTGTTTTTGTATGGCTATTTATAAGCCTTTTATGTTCATAGTTTAGTAGAGAAAAGTGCAGTTTTTATATCTTTTCTTGTTCTTTCCATAAACTTATATATATACATATACTGTGAGTGAGTGTGAGAGTATAAAAAGGGCCTGTTTTTCCAACATAATCCACCCTGACCTTGGAGCATACTTATAATTTATAGAGATTATTGTTTCAAACACTAGGAGAATATGACTACCAAAGTTCATTTAAAATCTCATTGAAGACGTTAGAAGTGTATGAATTATAAAGCTTAGAGTTCGATTTCACCCAAGATATATAATGATATGTTTAGTATATTTGATACAACTAAATTAACATATGCATACAAAATTGATTTCTTTACAAAGAATATGACATGATGAAAGCCATCTCAATTTACACATATTTTGATCCTTGGTGCAAGTAGTCTATTCTATACATTTTTACCATGGAAGTAGTTTTGGCATCCCCATCTTATTAAATACTTTCAACTTTTTTCTTGGCCCAGATTTTCACAAGCGAAAATCCCATCAATGACATTATTATGACCTGAAAAAAAAAGGAGCAGAAAAGTGTTATGCATTATTCATTCGTTCGAAATTTCAAGTTAAGCTTTAATCGGTTGACTCAAAAAGTCAAACTGATTTTCTTGTTGGTCAAAATATGTACTTACTGAAATGGCCGGAGGGATGCCAACGAGTGGGTCTTGGAAGAATTTATTTGCTAATGCGAGTGCTAATAAGCTGCTTTGCATTCCTAAATAAGAACAGACTTGTTAATGAGTCTGTATTAGGACATGAATGATGTGTTTATCTTGCAATTACATAATTATGGTAAAGTTGGCAAAATGGGTGGGTTGAGTAACGGGTCAAATTAATTTAGGTTAAAATGGGTAACTTTTTCCCAGAGGTTTATATTGTTTTACAGATAGCTAGTGTATCAGATGTCATTTTTGGAAAGGAATGATTTAAAAGTTTTTTATGCAATGAAAACACGAATTGGGCAACTTTGACCCGTTTTCATTTAAGGCATTCCTTTGCTTTGTAATATATCCCATTAGAGATTATACATAACCCAATTCGATAACTTTTATGGAGAGTAATGTTTAACCTGTTTCGTAAGATAAAGTTCGTTGTAGAGGCTCCACGTCAGGTTCATTGCGAAATGCAATGCCTGTTAATGTATGTCCGAGGATAAATCCTGATAAATGGAACATGACCATAATAACCACAATTGTTAATCCAAAAGGAGACAAAATAGACTCCATGTTTATCGCAAGTGGAGCTCCGATGCAGAAAAAGTTCACAACAAGTGCTATTGGAGGTAGAAACGGACGAATGGCTTTAGAAACTCCAGGCAAAAAGCTGTAAACGAAACACGATCTTGGTAAGATATCAGCCCTTAAATAAGAGTGTAAAAAGGTATAATTAGAGTTTTGGGTCAAACAATACTTTTATTCATGGAAGTATGTTCTCTATTAAGTTGGTTACTCAAAACAGAAATCTGACTAAACTAAAAATTTATACCAAGTAGATCTTTTCTCAGAACAATAGTTTAGAAGATATGCAAAAAAGTGAACGTCTCCATACCGATTCAAAAGCATGCTAGCAACAACAGGGGTAACAACAATTTGCAGAATACTGGTAACCATTCCATGTACATCAACAGGCAATCTCTTCCCAAGAAGCAAAAGCGTTAACAACGGTGTGACAAAAACAGCAGAAGCAGTTGACAGTGAGGTCATAACAATGCTTAGCGGTGCCATCTTTTGGTCTGTTAAAAAAGTAGCATAATTCGAGAGTGTAGCCCCACTAACACAAGCAGTTAACATGATTCCATCACCTGTATCAAGTATTTTCTTCAAGTTTAGTCTTTGATTTTTTTACCTCAAACAACAAATTGGAAAGAGCAGACAAAAGAATGGAAAATATCGTACTTAAGGATATTGGAAGCCCGAGTAATCTCATGGACAATGTTCCGAAAAGATATCCAAGAAATGGTTTTAGAGCATATTGACCAACATAACCAGCAAAGATAGGTGCTGGCCTCTTGAATGCTTCAACAAAATCTTTTTCTTTCAAGTTAAGTCCAACTGCAAACATCAAGAAACCAATAGCTGGAGCATAGTATCTGCGCAATATGTTTATATATTAGTACCCGCGCAATATGGGCATGCCCAAATAACATGTTATGTAAGAACATGAATTAGTATATAGTACTCAGAGTGTTATGATATCAAGATATCGGTATTTACCTGCTAGTAAACCATGTGAACGAAGAGGGACGTACGGAAGCTAAAATTGTACTAATAAGTACTACTTGAGGCAATATCGAATTGGCATTTTGCAAAACTTCAAGAATCGTTGCCGCCTTCTTTTCAGGCTTCTGATACAACAACACAAAGAAACATCACCATACGTAAACTTCAAACAATCAAAAGAAATATAAATTTATGGTTTAAATTTGATGTGTACGTATCATACCAGTTTGTTAGATTATCGTGTGTTTCAGAACATGATATAATAACATTGTAACAAATTACCTGAGTAATTTTTGGTACAAATTCTAAAGACTCGTTAAACTCAAATGGATTTGCAGTCTTATGTGAAACACATCTAGGGACTACTACCACTAATCGCGATCTCAAATCTGAAATTAAACAAAATCATGAAGAAAACATCGTAAATAATGATCGAGAATATTATTACAAAGAAAAAAATCCATTCTTATAACAAAATCAAAACTAGAATAAACTTTTTTGTACCATGCATGGAGAAGGACCGGATACGGTCTGGCAATCCTAAACATGCATTTCCTGCAAAATATAACCAAAAACATAAACGATAAATCAAATAGGCGCGCGGTAAACATGTATCTATACACAAATTATGAATATATATACCTGTGGAGATGGATGAACATTTTGGCTGGAAAGATACATATAGTTGATTAAGGTGATGAACCTCAAGAAGATTACTATAAGCATTCATGATTAGTTAAGTTGGTGATAGTTTAAGATTTTGAATACTTTCAGTGTCTTTGAATATTCTTTTGCATGTTTAATATATATATGATAAAGGTCAGTAATATATTTAAATTATGTATACGACTGCTTGTTCATTGTTGATGCCCTATATGCAGCCAATAGTCAAATTTATCCAATCATTATTTTATTTTATCTTCCATGTTTGAATACAATCATGCTCAACTCCCTCCAATATATATGTAGTACTAATAATATTTATATACAAACTTTAACAAGGGTGCATGAATGTGAATATGTGATATTAATTAACTAGTTATACAAACAAGAGTTTTAATAAAGAACAACGTGTAGATTATATCTGAAGTAACATAACATGTTATTTTTATTTTAAGCGATCGAGCTTAGAAGCTAGCTTGTAACATGAACAAATGATATTGTAACTTTAATATTGAATGTTAAGTTATTTCAAGATTTTCTAGATCCGACTTAATTAAAAATTGCAGTTTCTTGTTACTACGGATAATTAATACAAGTCGTTGCATCTTGATCGAGGACTTGACTCATAAAATTATGTGAATTTCATATGGATATTCATACAAGAGTATCCGATCTCAATCCCACAAAAAGCTTAAGTATGAAAAATAGGAACTAAAAATAAATACCGAAATTCGATCATGATGATATTCGAAAAAGTCCGGTTGGGTTGGAGAAAGCTTATTGGGTAACGTTGAAATCATCTATAACTACATTAATTATAGGCTTTGGTAGTATAATAGTATAATGTTGGAAAAAACTACTTTATATCGGGTTAAGTTTCAGTTTTATTATTGTGGATTAGGTATAGTCGGGTTTGGGCAATATTTTATTCCTAATGGAGTTTCCAATAAGTTAGCTAATGGGGATCAGGTCGGATCGGGTAATAGTTTTGTTATTGGCTTTGGGTTTACTATTATCCGCTTCAAACCCGACTCATTGATATTTCTAATGAAATAAATGATATATATAGGAATTTGTTATATATTGTAAAACAAATATTAAAGTAAAACAAATAACACAAGATCTTAACCATTGGATTATGGTTAAATTGATGCATGAAATTAAATTTACGATGCAATTGATACACGATTATTTTCATGATGCACGATGATTATCAGTGAATAAATTTTATTATTTAATTTATTTTACTTTAATACTTGTTTTATTTTACCTAAAACATATATATATATATATATATATATACGGGAAAAGTAAATCTAAGACTGTCCGGCACCTAAGCTTAGATGTGGAACCCCTCACATACAAATTTTTTAATATTTCTTGATTAATGAATAAATGTTTGGGCCCCCATGATTTTTATGAATTAAAAAAACAATTTGTGAGTGTTCCATACCTAAACTTAGGTACCTAACAACCTTATATTCCCATCACATATATGCAAGTCAATCACATGTAATCATAGCAATATTCGTGCACATGTGATCAAGAATCCAAATCTCCACATAATTGTATAACGGATGATAATACATGCTCCACACAATTATAAACTTCAAAATTACACATAAGTTATTCAGAAAATAATCAAAAAACAATTTTCATGTAAAAAATAATCATCGGTTAGCCTTGATTTAAAAAGTTTTCAAAAGTTCTCGCAAAAAAAAGAGTTCTCAAAAGAACTTTTCACTATATATATATATACTCCTTATTAAAAAGAATAGACCCCCTGTTGAAAGTTACAGGGGGGAAAATGTCAGAATTGTCCTCCATAAAACAAAAACATCATTAGTCTATCAACCTTTAAAATAACTATACTAACCATTACATTAATTAGATTTACATAATAGCCCACACTACTCGTCGTCATCACCGTCAGTCACCGCCGCCGCCCGATACCATCGCATTGTGGCCACCGCCGCTGCATTTGCGCGGGTATCATGCTAGTATATATATATATATATATATTGTACCTGAACATAAGTCTACTCACAATTGCAATGATTTGTGGGAGATCCATGGTACGTGGTTTGGACAAAGTATTATTATGAATGTTGACATGAAAGGTGTCCATTCGAAAGTGTTCAAAGGAAATAATTGTGAACAATGCGGAAAAATTATGGTTAATTTATTTGTTTTACTTTAATAGTTGTTTTATTTTATCTAATACCTATATATATATATATATAGGGCCTTAATTTAAGAACCTTTAATTTTGTAGGAACTTTAAGAACCATTTTGGGCCACTAGATTTAATTAATCAAAGGTTTAAAATCATCAATGGCAAACCTGTAATTAATCAGAAAGTTTTAATCAGATTAAATGGTTTGAAACGGGTGAGGGCATGAATGACAATTCCCAAATAATTTTTTATAATAATAAAGATACAATATCAATTAATATCTGCTAAATAATTATGTGATCCCCTAAAATTAGCTTTTATTGTTTTCAAAATAAATCATGCCGCCCTAAAACTCGTGAACACCCAAACTAATGAGCCTTCAAAACCCAATAATAAACATAAAATACATTTCACCCAACAATATTTTAGCATTCGAGAACACAAGTCAAATTCCATGATTGGGAGTGCACTTATGAACATGCATTCAGGTATGAATTTATCAATAATGTTTTCATTGTATCAGTTGTTTAAAAGACATATCTGAACAGAGGATTGGGTTTTATCATAACATTAGGTTTAAGAAAAAACAATCACAATAAAATGGCGAGATCTTCCAGCCGCTCCAACAATGACGCGGGAACAATGATTGCTTTAAATCCGGAAGCTTGCAAAGATTTGGTTCCAGTCAAGGTGGTAAAACCAGGTAACAGATTATTATTTTTTTGTGTTATAACAGGGAATGTACGTTAGTTGTTCATAGATGACTACGGTGTTCACAAGTGAGACATCGAAATTAGTTACTTTGTTTACATGTGATTCACATATAAATATGAACTTTCATGTTGTTATATATGTAGATGAGAATGTGGATTTTGTAGTAGCTGATTCTGAGGATGAAAGTGAATATTTGGTTCCAGGTATAGACTTATTGATCCATTTGTTTTGTGTTTCCGGCGTTTAGACGTATATTTTTCAGTATCATAGGTGAACGCACAGTTCTAGTAATAACAGGCACATATGAACACCGTGGGAAATTTGTTTTAGTATGAGAGCTTTGTTTGTATGTGAATATATTATTCAGACGTGAGAACTTTGTTTACATTGTTCATATGCGAGTATATTGTTTGAAAGTTGTGAATGTGGGATTAGCTTGTGCATAGGTGATCAAGTTGTATGTTTGGGCGTATTTTGTTCATATGTGAGTACCTTTAAGGTATTACTAAAACCCTGTGTTCATCTGATCATGTAATGCTTTGATCATATGTGAACATTTTGTTCGCATATGAGCAACATTAGAATATGTGATTACGTTGTACATATGTCATTGGCATAATATCTCAGGGTTTTTTTGCGTTTGTATAGTCGTTCATAAGTGAACGAGCAGAACTGAAAATTTAACATGTAATGATACAAGTATCATGTGTGCAGGCGTACGAGGGGGCCAAAGTAACGTAAGGAAGAGAAAGCTTGTCAAGCGTGTTAAGGTTGCTGACAAAACGGGTCGTAAAAGGGTGAAAGACAAGGCTGAAAAGAAAAACATGCAAGAAAGAATAACATTACCTGATATTCGAATCCGGACATCTCCATAACCATTGTATACTGCAATTGATAAACTAAGCAGTAGTCAGAGGAAGTGTCTAATACAAATGGGGTTTGGAAGTTTGCTTGATTTCAAGATACAAGGTTTGACATCGAGGATAGTGTATTATTTGGTGAACACTTATGATGACAAAAAGAATGAGTTGAATATTGGTGTAGACACAATAAAGGTGACCCCAGAGTTAATACATGATATGTTAGGAGTGCCAATAAGAGGAAGTCAACTTGGAATTGTAGATGGAGAAGAAGGAGACGACAACCGGGTATTAGAATGGAAGAAACAGTATGAAAACCTAGAGATTAGCCCTCCAGAAATGGCAGATAAGCTTGTCCGTTCGCAAGAAGCAGATTGGAATTTTAAGATAAATTTTTTAATACTGTTTGTGAACACAATGGCAGGATGCAAAAAAAGGGGCAAGTGTGATCTAAGCATTCTAGACTATGTCCGTGGTGATTTTGCTATTGAGAAAATAGATTGGTGTTACTATGTGTGGGCTGCAATGAAAGATTGTAAATGCCACTGGTCACAGGGGGTTAGTGGGCAATACTATGCTGGGTCGTGTACATTGCTAACGGTAAGTTAAAAATGCAAATAAAAGTTTATGACTATTGTTATTTACAATGTCTTAATTACCTTTATATTCATGTCGCTTGTAGTTGATTTACGTAGACGCCACCAAGGCAGGTTCATTCCATGTTAAGCGAAGAAGGCCGGCCATCCTAGGATGGAACATCGAGACTCTGAAATATAGAGAGGAGTCTGAAGTAGAAGCAGGAGGGTTCGGGAAAGTAGAGATGCTTGAACCATATGTAGCTATGGCAGATGATCCGGATAACATTGGACTCAATGTGGATGAAGATATAGAAACCAGTAGACTATTTACTTTCAAACCTGAAGGCGTAAAGGTAATTAGCTTGTTTAAGTGAACATAATTTGATGTGCATGTGTGAACACTACTACCTATAATCTTTTAACACATTTAAATTTGAAAGATTTAACGCTGACATTGGATTATAATATTGACTATACAGGGATATATATTCAAAATAAGTAACATGTATAATATGTTAAGGTGCATCAAAGATCATTTGGAAGCGAATATAAAGGAGGCCACAGAAATGTTTCCTGATAATATGGATTTAAAAGAGTGGGAGAAAAAGTTGTGTGTAGTGAATCAACACACAAAAATCATGGATGAACAACTGTTTAAAACTCCAATATCCCAACGTGATAAAGATTGGGATAATAAAACTGAGAAACATAAATCTTTGACATTGACAATGCACACACCTGGGCAGCATGCTGATTCAAGGAATGCCATTTATGAAGATGGCACGAGTGAACTGATGGAAGATGAAACATGGACTCAGTTCTGGGAGGACCCAAAGGTGATTGAGGAATGTGACCGAACTCTTAGCAGATTGGGGCTTAATCCAACGGGTACTGGTATTATGATAAATGAAGGTAGTGTTCGTCCAAAATCAAATGTCAATGTACTTGGTGATGAAGGCTTTAACCGAAAAGGGAAAGATATTCTGATTGGGCAAGGTTTCGGGAAAATGAATGATGGTCTCATACAAGATATACCTAGTTTTAGCCTTGGATTGACCCAAGACTTTGATACGCAGATGCACAAAGAAAGCCAGTGGCATCTGAAATGTTAGTGGATGAACAAAATATCGAACTGAGTGTAATAACGGATGCGAAACCTGTTAGTGCTTGGAAAGCAAATGTTGGGGACACATTTGTTGCGAATTTGGAATATGAAAAGCGCGTCCCTAAAATTTCTGGGTCCTCAAAATCTCCTTTTACTCAACGGGCAGTTGAGGTTGATCAACGATTGAAAGCTGAAGAGGCAAAAGTCATACGACACTTGGAATCTGGGCACGGGCTGCAAAAGTAAGTTTTAAATATGTGTTTTTTAGGATATATTGTTTACAAGAATGATGAACATATGTGAACAGGACGTATCTTTGTTTTAGTCTTTGATAAACCTTAATAGTACTTGAAAAAAAAACAAGTTTAACCAACTATAATGTGTTACATGATCAATGGTTGACAGTGACATCGTGTTCGCAACCACAAAAGGGCATGTAGCATCAAGGTTTGCAATTGTGAGTTTAATACAAGATTTTTGTGTACTTGACCAAGTTGTCGATTGTTGGGCTGCACTATTGAATGCTGAAGAGGTAAAAAGGAGCAAAGACTCGCCACACAGGCTTTTTTGCCACACCAAAATGATGGTAAGTAATTATGTTTATTCTGACAATATTATATAAATTCGCCTATAAGTTGAACCCAATTCTGTATATATGATGACGCAGACGAGTAACATTTAGAAAAAAAAAATGGGCGATGACGTGCGTTTGAGGTTTTTCACCTCAAATCTCGGTGGAATATTGGATGCAAACACAGTGCATATGACATTATCAGATTATGATATGGTTAAGTGGATATGTCGATTGGATCGGATAATAAATACTACTCCAGAAAGGTTGGTGCTCAAGTGGCAGACAACAAAAAATGATGTGGACTCCGTCGTATTCGTGATGAGGCATATGGAGACATATATGGGGGAGGTGGCAGGAAAATGGAACTGTGGACTAGCAACGGAATCTAAGATCCAGAAGGTACAGTTGGGAAAGCTAAGGAAAAAGTATGCAGTCAAAATGATGTTGTCAGAGCATAACGTGCACAATAATGCAGTGCGGATGGAAGTCAAAGAACATGAAAAAAACAACCCAAAACTACCCAGCAAGAAGAATAAATGAATAACATGTGATATTCAACTTTTTGCCTTTGTTTACGCCAATATTATGGCTTATTATTGTGTGAAATAATGGCACATTTTCAGTTTGACTCTTAAGACTTTGCTATGATTTAACTTTTCAGTGTGAATGGCATTGTGTTTTATATATGTTGGTATTCACTTGTTGAGTGTTTGTTCATATGTGTGCTGGTCTAAAATTGGAATCATACGCACCAATTAGTGGATTCTAATTTTAGTTGTTCCAATACTAGCTGGTTTTCATATCTGATCATGTATGAAACATCTTGATTTCTGCAAACCCGTTCTTTTTTTTTTTTACCTGACAGTTATACGAGTGGTCACTCGTGACCAATATTATTAAAAGCCGGTCTTTGTGATAATGTAATGGTTTTTATATGTCTGTGAATGCGTTATGCAATCAAGTGCTTTACACATAACTCAATATACTAAAAAGACTAAAGAGACTAAAAACAGACAAATATACTATAAAGATTTACCAAGGAAATGATATCAAACCACGATATTGTTTCAAATGATGACTAGAAAAGAAACATATAAAGGAATGCATTTATGAATAACGTGTCCAAAAATTTATTATCATGCGCGATCAATAATCAATCTGCTCTTTGTGGAGGTTGCTCCTGTAATGCTTCTTTTCTTGCTTATATTGCAGATTGATTGGCTGCTTTATCGGCTGCCAACTTGGCTCTTTTGGACGCACTTTCGGCTACTAACTTTGCAAGTCTGTCAGGGCAATTGCGCGAGTCATGTTTATCTTGCACTTCATGACACCATTTGCACTCACGCATTTGACGTTTGCGTTTTTTCACATGTTTCTCGCCCGGATTAACCAATCTTTTACCAGTGTGAGTTCCTGATCCCTTGTTTTTAGCGGGCGTCGGCGGTAAAATTGTAAGCTCTTCTGGTTCTGTTACCCCGAGCAACTCCTGATAGACTACCTCTTTGTCTTCTTTCCCACTAATGTTAGGAAGATCTGCCAAAGTATCTTCAGTTAACTTATTCAGTTTGGAAACAAAATCAGATAACTTCTCAGGGTTGTTGCGTAGCCTACTGAAACACAACTCCAGGTTTTCAAAGGCTTCAGTCGCAATCTTGTCTGCCTCATCGTTCCTTCTACCATATCTGTGCTTGTCATGTAACAAATGACGAGGGAGCACATCTCTTCTCCAACGTTTGCTTATATATTCTTTTGGTATTTCTTGCACATTTTTATTCTTGAATACACAAAAAATGTGACGACATAAATATCCATGTCGTCCAAACTGGTTGCAACTGCACTTGATGCTTCCAGATTCTACATTTCACACAACCTAACAAAAAAGAAAGAATATAGGACATATAATATATTCAATGCAATTCGAATATCATACGCATGTTAATTAAGTGTGGTCTTAAAATAAGCATTGGAGACATAAAAGTGAATCAAACCGTAAACTGGAGATGGTCTTGACAGGGCTTATCTGAATGCTTTATAAGGTAAACCTCATTCCCGCCATCCTTAGTGACTGACGTTTGTGAACAAGACCATGATCCTCTATAAATCTCCCTCTGAACCTTCAAAAACATTGTTCTTGTATAGATTTTGCTTGCATGGGTCTCAATTGCATGAGGAGTAATCAACGTCGGACATGTTGTGCTCGTATGATCATTGAGAACTCGTTGGGCATGTCTCTGCTTCTCCATTGCAGTCTCAAAACAAAGCATAAACTGGACAAGAGTGTGTAGTTTGTGTGAAAAAACCCGAAAGAAAGAATTTGAGCTCTCAAACCGGGATGTTGTCTTCATAACACAGCACATGGGCATATGTAGAAGATATGTCAGGATCCATTGTTTCCTTATCTTAAACATTTTGGTTAACCAACGGTTATCTTGTAAATGAAATTCTTCCATCCATGATACCCATCTTTCCTCAAATTCTTTAGGTCTTAAAAAAACATTCCAAACTAACTTATGCAAACGGATTCTGAAATCTGTGTTATCAAGTATATCTCCACAAACCTATAAAAAGAAGCATGTGCGAGTGAATGTTATGAGTTCATGGATAACATAGACAAAAAAGGATGTATGAAAGTATATTAGGAAACAAAAAACTCCCAAATTTGTTTATATGTGAACATGTGATGATATCATAATTATAAAATAGATGGTAACTACATTGTACCTTTAGTGGTAACTTTTTCATAATGTGCCACATACATAGTTGATGTTGTGAGTTTGGCATCTCAGTTTTGACTGCCTTTTTCATGGATGGGTCTTCGTCTGTTAAAACTAAACTTGGTTGCTTGTTGTGTGCCTTTAAGAAGACCTTTAGCAACCACGAATAAGATGGGATATTTTCATTTAACAATAGACCAGCCCCAAATGTGACACATCTATTATGATTGTCGACACCTGTGAATGGGACAAATACCATGTTGTACCTGCATAATGATAATATATAAACATCATCAAGTTAAACAAAATATAATATAAGATTAAAAAATGCCCAAATTTGTTACTTGTTTGTGCTATATGTGGCATCAAACGCAAGCACGTCACCAAACACCTTGTAGTTGCATTTCACTGTCTCGTCAGCCCAGAAAAGGCAAATTAACTCATTGTTTTCGGTTTTGTAATCAAAAGAGAACTCTGGTAGACATTTAGCCCTGTTTCTAAACTTGTCAACCAACATTTGTGCGTCCCTGTTACCAATATACAGGTTTATGTTCTTTTTGAAGTTCTGGTAATCCACAACTGTTCCACAGACCTTATTATACCCACCTTTCATTGCTGCACGCAGCTTATAAGCTTTGGTTGCACCAATGTTGTTTGTAGACACTGTTTGAATAAAAAGTTGATCCTGAAATGTCAACTGACGTCTTGAACGAGACAAATGCTTGTTGTACTCATCAATAAGAGGATGGTTATGCTTTTCCTCAAAGCCATATAGACGGAAGCAATCTGATCCTTTAACCTTGGACAACTTAATTCGAGCTTTGCAGTCTGTTACTTTGTAATTTGAATTTCGACGAAGTCGGGAAGGTCCAGAACCATCATCAACTCAACGTGTCAGCTTCATAATTCGTCTTAGGCTTACCTTCTTTATGGCATAAAAAATACTTGTGGGACATATCCTGGCCTTTTCTATACTTTGATGATGATTTGCGAACACAGAAATCTGCTTTCTCGGCGTATCTTTCATACATTGCAAAAGCTTCTTCAATAGAACCCCACAAAGAACCTTCCACAGGTTTAAACTCTTCGGCTACATGATCAGGTATCCACCAAGAAGTCCCATTTGGTGACTCGTGATAATTCACTAATTCACTTTCACCGAGAGAATTGGACGCCCCCCTACAATAATAAGTGATATAATGTGGGTAAATATGCTAACTAGGATATACATATAACATATATGAAAATTCGAAAGTTGATTACAGTGTTGTTCATATGTGAGAATATCATACAAGTTTATTTACATGTGAACGAGATTTAACAATCTACATAATTTAAGGTTGTTACAAGTTTAGATGAGAATTGGATACATCTCCTACAATAATAAGTGATATAGTGTGTAAAAATATGCTAACCATAATATACACAAAACTAGTTCTGATTAAAAAAACAAATTATCAAAACAAAATTAAAAATCCAATGATAAGATAAAGCCCATAAATTAATGCACCTAAATATTATAGGAAAAAAATGAAAAGTGAAAAACCTGGATAATCTTCAAATGGTACAACATCCATGTTTCCACCATTAACAATAGATTCATACACAACATCAACGTTGATATCATCATGTTGTTGGGTTTCTCCATCACTACCATTTACCATGATTACATCACAATCTGAATCATTTAATTGACTTTTTCCATTAGTGCCGTTCATCATGTTTGGAGAATAGAATATAATTTTTTGTGTTTTTAGTTGTGAGCCCATGAGATTGGATAAATATATAGGAAGAACGTGCCTGAGGAAAGTGAGGGAAATTTGGTGCATAATGTAACTGATGATGGAGAAAATCATGGAGCTGCTTTTGTTTTTAATGACTTATATAAAGACGCTTAATTATCTATGTACAAAATTGCCCCTTTAAAAACTCAGTTAAAAAAAGGGTTCTTAGAGTTCCTACAAAATTAGAGGTTCTCATTTTAAGGACTCTATATATATATATATATATATATAAACGATAAGATTCATGTGAAAACTATTCACATATGAATATAAGTAATATTAAGAGTTAATTGCAAGATTGGTCTGTAACATCCGTCACCAAAACTGGTAAATTATTATAGTCTCTAATTTACATTTCAAATTTCTTGACTAGTCAATGTGTCTATATAGTATAACAAATATAGAAATGTGGTGATCATTTCCAATATGGGATTTATAACTATCCCAATAGTTTAGGATTTAGATATTTGATCTTCCTAAACGTAGATGACTATAACTATCCCCGTAATTTTTACACGCGTAGTTGTTAGTCATATTTATTTTTGGATATTGATAGATTATTATACTTTACTTAGTGGTGAATAAAAATTAATACTTCGTAGAAGTTAAGAATTATTAAATTAATTACTTTCTATAATTATAAGATGTAGGAAATTAATTACCATAATCAGAGACCATATTTAAATATATTAAATCAAAATTAAATTATAAAAAGTTATAAATGGTATGTGACATCAACATTTGATCTAATACTTTTAATTAAAAGTTGAGATTTATCTAAGGGACAAAACTTCTCTATTTTAAAATTAAGGTTTCTCTTTTATATATATTTAGAGATACTAGTCTCAACACCCGTACGTGATGCACGGATTGACATAATTTGCTTTGTTATTTATGATATTCCTGATTATATGAAACATGAATTAAATTTCTTTATATAAAAAAAAAATACTCCATACAATGTTATATTTATAAAAGTTTTATGCTCCTCCTATTCGATTATTTAAACTACATAAACTCAAGGTTATATAATTTGCACAAACGTAGATATTAATTTTAATTAGAAAGTATTAATGAAGTGTAATAAAATTTATAACAATTCACACTTAAATAATATAACCCAAATAAACATTGTTATTATCCTACAAATTAAAATCCATATTCCACGGCTTATATTACTAAGACCGTGAACAATATACTAAATCAAAAATCACGAATACACCCACAAAATCCTAATAAAAATTAAAAATTATTTATTGATTGAATTAATGTTAAATATATAATTTGAATAGTTGAGAGATTATATATGCTTACTTACGGGTTGACTTTTGCTGACAGAACGAAAAACCAAAATTTATAACTTATGCATAAGCCTTAAAAGAATATTGCATAATTCGGATTATTAACCCAATCAGTAACCCAACTTGAAAATCGTAGTATTCGATAAGATGGAGTGAAAAAAAAAAAAACTCATATTATATCACACAAGTTAAACCCTTTATATTATACTAGGTCTTTTACCCACACGATGTGCGATTATTTAAAAATATTGTTTTAGTTATATGAATATTTATAATAACTTTTAACAACTATACATTATTTAGGCATGTACATATAAATCTATATTATCATTAAATGGAAAATTTTACATTTATAGAAATAGATAAATTCAAAATATAACTCTTATTATTTATGAAAATCTTTGCATTTATATAAAAACATACGTTATCAAATATTCATATTAACTATCACATATTATACTTCATGCAATACTAATGAACATAAAATGAAGTTAAAATGTAAATATAATGTAAAATCATAACGATCTTTTATTTTTTGCAAAGTGATATGTGACTTATTAGAATTTCATCACACTCTTTCAAAGAAAATAGTTTTATAAAACTTACTTCATCAAATAATAAAATTCATAAAAAGTTGAAAAGCTTTAATTAGATATAGTTAGAAACCAAATTCAAATTATAATTAGATTACAAAGAACAAATCTATGATTCAAATTACGTTGAATTCACCTAATAATTGATAATAGTTTTTATAAAACGTAAAATCACCACCACGAAAAGGATAAAAACTATATTACAATGTGATATATAATATTGGTTATATTGGATAGTAAAATTAAGAAATAAATAATTTGAAAATCAAATATTTTCCAATTTTAAAAATAGATTTTAAATTCATACGGTTTCTATTATGATATAGAATGTGATTTTTTACTTTTAGTTTTGTAAGATTTTGTTTATATATAGATTTTATTTTTATTTAATTTAATAGTTTTAGATAATATAATTTTGTAGATTTATATATTGTAAAAAAAATATAGAGATGCCATATAGGATAAAGACCTATGTGGCAATTTTTAAAAATAGCTTTAAATTGTAGAAGGCTTTAAAATATTAGGATAACTATTGTTTTAATATTTATATAGATATGTTGTATGTATATTAATAATAAAATTATCTAGATTTTCTACTTTGTATTGATTTAGGAAACTATTATTATAGTTATAATTTTTTGTTTTATTATTATATTGTTATTGTTATATGACAAGTTCGTTTCCTTATTAAATTTTGAAGACATTCGGAGTAAAGACTTACGGAGTTATTATTATATTGTTATTTAAAATTAATATTAGTAAAATAGATTAAAAAGACACAGGGTCGTTTTATTAATATGACACATGTTGATCAATTAATATTTCAATCCTGTTTTAGTTTATTGGTAGATATATATCTTTTTATTTATTGATCTTTCATTATAAGTAACCTATTTTGATGAATACATATTATGGCAAAATTTATAATAATGAATGAAGGGTTTTTTTTTTAGGTTAAATCAAAATGTTGAAATATAAATCATATTAATGTTAAAAGTTTACGTGTTAATTGTAACGTAATAATTAATGTAATTTAGGAAATCCAATTATGAAAACATGGAAATCATAATAACAGATTTAAATTGGTGTTGGAAAGATTTGAAAGTTTATATATAAATATTTAGTTGTAATGGTCTTCAAAACAGTAAGTTTGAGTTATTTCAGAATATAGAAACATATATTTGTATACATGATATTAAAAATCTGAAAACAAAAGATATTTACCTCTCCATCTACCAAAAATATATCGAGACGGCTTGGAAAATACACAAAAAAGGGATAAAAACCTAATTCGATTACAATTAGTAAAAACGATTAACATATTGAGAAGATTACCTTTTTGTGTTTATGTAGATGATTGTAATTCTGGAAATAAGGAATAAGATATGTTTTTATGAATTTTTTTAAGAATCTCTTGATGGAGTAAGCCGACCAAACAGATACACCTTCGTAATTTATTTTTTTTGCTATATATATTGTATAAATAAATGTAAAATAGTATTGCTGATGGGCTAAGGCAGGGAAAGGGGAATGAGTGGACATTAAATTAAATACATTTTATTAATTAAGTTGGATTGATCCAAAACTAAAGATATATAAGGTACGGTTTTTTTATAAATTAAGTTGGATTGAGCCAAAATTAAAGATAGATAAGCTACGTTTTTTCTTACTTCAGGTAAATTTTTCCCTTTTCGGAATTAAATACCTTTTATTAATTAAATTAATTTAGGTAAAAAAATTAAATGATGACATCAGCAATTGTCAAATTGATGAAATTGAGTGATTTGATTGTCTTATAGTATATATAAGAAAAATAGTATATATAAAGATGTTTATGTAATGACTATAACTATATAGTATCAATTGAAAAAACCATGAGAAGTTATTAAAAATTATGTATTCGATATAGTTTTTCCTTTTTCAAAAACCAAGTAACTTAAAACTTTTGCCGGCTTATTTTGTTCAAAAGGACAAGTCATTTTTGGCAGCTTTACATATATAATGACTAAGAAAACAAAACTTGGCCATCATTGTGGTGATCGGCAATGTACTAAATGTACTAACATTATAAGTTAGAAAAGACAAAGAAGATATAAATATATGTATAATCTCAATCTCAATAAAATAATAAACCCGCCACTGTATTCAGCAATGGCTTAAATTTGACTCTAGCCTAACTTTTTGACCCAAATGTTCATGTACAAATCAATCGATTTCAACAAAATTCTTGGGACGTACTAATAACATCTAAGGATAGGGAGGTGGTAGATAAATGTATTCGTGTTGATTAATGATTACTAAAAGGGCTAAGGTTAGCTGTTGTAACATAAAATGGCTGGAGCAAGTGAAAAATCAGGAACATTATAATATATATTCATAAACTAAAAGATTGGAAAAAAAAAAACTTTTAAAAATTTCTAACTTGCTGCAGCCATCATATTTGATTTCTCCTTACTAAAATAATCATAATGATTTGCAAACACCAATATTTCTATAAATTTTAACAATAGGATTTTTTTTTTAAGCTTGTGGCCATATTGTATTTTTTTTTTCTTGTTTTGTTTTTTTTAACAATATCAATTAAATTTATCTTAAACAATAAAATAGTATCAAGATTCTTTTAAAAAATATATTTGTTATGTCTTGAAAACAATATCTGTGTTCTAAGGCCACTACCTACAACAAGTCTTTAATTCCATCATCAATTTTGTCATCTCAACCTCACATGAATAATTCTAATTGACACATATATATCAAATGGACTTCACAACCTCTTCTTTGTTCATCACTTAAGCGAAGGGACCAAAGGAACGAGCCAACTGATGAAATTGTGCCAATAGGTCACCCAAGCGAAGGGTTCTTCGGTTGAAACCAAAGTGTCCGTTGGCACCGATAATGCACATAATAACAGATAGCTAGATATTGACAACTATCTTCAATATTATTAAGTGGACATAACTACATAACACCTATGCTACGATAACGTATACATCAAATGATTGAGTGCTCAAGTCTCACTTGTAACACTTATTATATAGAATAAGGCTGGATAGGATTACTGACGTTGTTGGAAAAATCTAGCAAAAAAAAACCAGATAGAAAAATGCTGAATTATTATTGTTCCTACTCACCGACTGCACGGCCAAACTTGTTTTCTATTTTACTCACCAAGTCAAGATTAGTTGGACACAACGTCACATGATTAATCGTTAACTGATGAGATGAGCTTCACATAGTAGACTCACAAATAGACAGTACAGCATGTTGTAATATCATGTACCACAATCCGTATGAATTATGAAATGCACATTTTTCATACCAAACAAGGAGATTGCTATACCTTTTTCAATTACAATGAAATTCTCAGGTACTGTTCCTCAATAAAATCTTGAGTTTTGAACTGTTTTGTACAAAAGATGAGCAAAATCTAGAGAAAAAATCGATCACTCATGAACTGATTTCCATAGAATACAAAAAGTAAATGGCATATCGACTGATAGGAAGTTAACTCATGAGCGGCTCATGCTTTCTTCTTGGCCCAAATCATGACAAGAGAAAACCCCATAAGTGACATGATTACCACCTGCAGAAAAACCAATACACGATAAGAAATTATGTTGATTGTAGTTATTATACAACCAATGATTTATTTAAAGTTAGTTTTTGATACAAATCAACTTACTGATATGGCTGGAGGTACACCCACAAGTGGATCTTGAAAGAACTTATTTGCCAGAGCAAGGGCCAGTAGACTACTCTGCATACCTAATTTTGATAAAGAGTTGTTTCATGGTTGAGAGTTGAGACTATGAGAGGCACACAAGTTCATAACATGAAGAATGTGCTAATCATGTGCTGCTTTATACTTTAAGGGTGAAACTATATTAATAACCAACCAACAATTCACAAATTAATGTTACAAGCTAAGAGTTTGGACAAACCCCAAAAATTCAGACACGCAATACCACACAACTTACAACCAATTCAAACTACCTAATCCTCATAATACCAATCTGCTCAAGAAAACAACATAACCAGCAGTCAAACATTGTTTTGTAAAAAAAATGGACCATTCGGCCCATTTACATAAGTTCCTTCTGGCACAACACGGAAAAAAGTGATTCAACATTTTTAGGGAAGTGCTTGGTTTTTAATTGCAAACAAACTACTACATTTTTAAAGTACAAAACAACAAAGAATCGGTAAGAGTAACGTGTATGGAGAGGACTACGGAAAGATGCATGCTAAAAAACCGCATCATCCTAACATAACACAATGTTACAAGGTGACGAGTGTAGTGCCCTTTGGGTTTCTATCATGGTCAATGGTTTGCAACAAGAAACAACTATGATGATTTAAATAGTTAACCACTCCTAAAAGATTGAAGACTCCATTGATATGATAAAATTGAAAAGGTCTGGGTGACGGGTCAAAATGGATTTGGGAATTGAAACAAGACAATTTTACTATTGGTTAAAATGAACTGGTTCAGGTTGATAGGCCTGCTAATACTTTTCCGTCCATTTTAGATTTTCACAATTAATGAAAGAGTTCATTATAAATTTATACTTATAAAAGTGGAAACTAAATGCATTGAAAACACACAATGACAGATTTTTTACTGCGTTTCACATTCAGATAGTTTTCTACTTTGACCCATTTAAACAGAACCCAAATCGACCCGTTCATAAGTAAATGTTGCAGCTTATACGAGACCAAGAGGGGATCATTATTAAATAGAAGAAATGTGGAACCTGTTTCATAAGATAGTGTTCTTTGAAGAGGTTTAACATCTGGCGCATTGTGGAATGCAATGCCTGTAAATGCATATCCAAGGACAAACGCTGATAAATGAAGCCCAATAACAAGTAACACCACGGATATGCCAAAAGGCGATAAAACAGAGTTTATGTTAATAGCAAGAGGAGCCCCAACACATAGAGAAGTCACTAAAACTGATAATGGAGGCAAAAAGGGTCGAATAGCACTTGAAATTCTTGGCAAAAACCTGTACATGCAAAAACAAAACGCTTGTAAGAGAAACAATCAAGATAGCTCTTATATCAGACTTGCGCATCTGAGTGAAGTTGATACGAACTTTATTAGAAGTTTATATGAATTTGTAAATTTAAAATAGTAAGATGGACCTTAAGATGATATCTCCTATAGGTGGCAATTTTGACCGATTTTCTTATGAATGCGTTGGTTTAGGTTGCGTTTTATCTCAAACAGACCAAGGAACAGAAAGGCATGTCCAGTTAAAACTTGCCCGAAGTCTTTTAATCAGCTTCCTAAATCATTTTACTCAAACATGTAGATTTTAGATTATTATTTTACTGCAATGATAACATTTGTGTAATCATGAATTACACATTTATTATTTATAATGTATGTAGTGTTAGTGGGTCAACACGACAACACAACCTGATACATACTAAAAATGACCATTTTCGACCCAAACACATCCCATCAAACCTGCCCGCCCAGCACATCTTGTCTGTAGCATCTGCTTACCGGTTAAGAAGCAGGCCTGCAGCAACAGGTGAAACTACAATCTGCAAGATATTGGAAATCATTCCTTTTACATCAACAGGCAACCTCTTTCCGATGAGCAATAGCGACAAGAGTGGGGTCACAAAAACAGCAGTAGCAGTAGACAATGAGGTCATAACTATGCTTAATGGGGCCATTGTGGGGTCCGTTAGAAAAGTGGCGTAATTTGAGAGTTGGGCACCACTAACACAGGCAGTTAGCATGATCCCAGCACCTGAAGCATACATTATCGGAATCAAGTCTAAGTACACATACGATTGAAAAAAAAAAAAATACTTCGTTTAATATGTTCTTAAGGTGATATGAAATGGTGTTAATCAGATGTAGCAAAACTGATTACATAACCCTTAGACACTAAAAATTAGTTACCCAAGACTAAAAAAGACAACAGTCAGGATGATTACTTCCGAAAAAGAAATGTTAAACAAGTGTATATGAAATTTAACCAATTTGATTGTAATGTAATTATGCACATTTTTGGTCTCCATGTTCATATTTTTCAACAATGTTACAAGTACCCTCAAATTCCAAATCTTTATCAGATTGTAATGTAATTAAAGAAATCATAAGGTCAAAATGTGTGTGTGTGTGTGTGTATTAGCTTCAACTTGAAAAAAATGAATTAAAGTATTAAAACCGTGGCTGTTACCTAAAGAAGTTGGAAGGCCGAACATAGTCATGGCCATCGTGCCAAAGAGATAACCGAGAAGCGGTTTAATAGCAAACTGACCAACATAACCAGCAAAAATAGGAGCTGGTCTATTGAACGCTTCAACAAAATCTTTTTCACTCGAATTAAGGCCAACTGCAAACATCAAGAAGCCTAAAGCCGGGGCATAATAGCTGCTAGTAAACCATGTGAAAGATGGTGGATATACAAGAGCCAATATCGTAGTAGCAAGAACTACTTGAGGCAATATCGTGTTGGCTTTCTTTAATACATCCACGAATGACGCCTTGTTTTCATGTATCTAATAAATTGTCAACATGTAAATTGTTAGTTAAAAATTAAATTAAAAACATATGTTTTTTTTCAACTAAATTAACAACCAACTTTTTCAATTGTCCAAATTGGGGAAGGTACTAAATTATGGGCTAAATGACCATTAAAAGTTGGCCCCGACTACAATTTTGGAAAACTTTCTAACAAGATGATCAACCGGCAAGGTTGGATAAGTAGTTAACACCTTTGCCTCGACAGAGATCAAGGTTTCTATCCTAATGCCTTGCAAGGCCGGAGGTCCTTTTCTATCTTAGAACCTGGAAGCAGCCGCATTTTCGAGACATCGCACATACTTTAATTGGCAGTATGAGAAGTTAAATTCGAAAAAAACTAAACGAAAAACCTTAAAACGAAACAGTTTGCAACTTTTTTTTTTCCATATAAATAATACATTTCAACAAAACATAATCACATCATTGTCATAGTCTGACTGTAACATAAGTTTCAACTACGAACATCTGACTTAAAATTCGAAATTGAGGCAACTAAAAAGGTAGATTGTTATTTTAAAAGGGGAAAAAATAAAAAGTGATGATAAAATAAAAATAAAAAAAAGATAAAAAGGTGGAGTAATGAGTGATAATTTACCTTAATAATAGGAGGGGGGAAATGTGAGAGTTGACCATCAGAGTCGTCAACTCTGTCAGGGAGTTCACCAGAAGATACACTCATATGAAGTTTCATTCTTGAAAAACTACCATTATTACCCAAATACGTAGTAGATATATATGGATAGGTTTTACCTGGAGATAAAGAATAATTTGGGGGAGAAAAGATAGATGGTCGATGGTTATAGAAATGATGTTTTTGATGATGATGATGATAATGGTTATTAAGGTGACAGAAATTGTTGTTGTTATTATTAAATCTTAGAATCATTGTTGTTGTTTGTTGAAAGGAGAAGCAGAGGAAGAGGAAGGAGAGATGACTTTTTTTTTACTGAGAGAATACAACTGTAAAATCTGGGTTTTGTTTGTGTTCCTGTTGGTCAAGGTAGTCAAACCCTGTAGCGTTTAAGCCATAAAGATGTTTGACTTTGATATTGGACTTTATTAGTGTATACGTTTAGTAATGAAATAGAACACGAAATGATAATGACAAATTGTAACTCCGTATTTCTATTTTTTCTTACGTTAAAGAATAATAATATATATGTCTAATTTATATGTCTAATAAAAATAAATTTAGGCCCTACATTATTTGCCTATCTTTAAACATACTAAGCACAATATCCATTTTTATTTTTAAAAAAAATCAGATCTTCATATCATCTTGAATAGTATTTAATACTTCAAAATTTAATGAAATATTATTTAATCGATACAAAATTAGATTATTTAAATAAAATATTTAATATATCATTATAATTTCCATTTTCTAAATAGAATTCTTTAGTTTTATCTACTTTCATTTTTCCTTCATAAAGATTTCAAAACACACAACACATCAATACCAATTCTTGTCAAAACGGGAAAAAAAATGCACAACTATCAAATATCCCTCTTTAAACAATTAGTATACACGGAAGTATGAAACATTGTGTATAGAAAATTTTTGATCTTCCTACTCATGTTATTATATCAAATATTTAAACTGATGATATTCATTGTAAAATAAAGATCTAGAAAATCTAAACCGGTAAATGAATGAGGTTTGTCCTCTTCGGATTACTTGAGAATGCCAAGCCAATGACTCGGATTTAACAACCTAACTAGAAATTAATGCTACTGGTTGGTTCGAACTATTTACCTTGTCACCCCTAGCTGCCCAACATGGTGGTTTTTTTTCCCATGGTCAGTTGAAATTTATTGTGAAAAAACAAGGACTCCTAACACTAAAACTATTTGGTGACTGTTGACTTAAAATTAGTCATCCAAAATATAGAATTCGATTATTACTACTCTCATTTGTCGAAAATGCTTACTATGAGGGTGTTTGGGATTGCGTTATAAAGTGATTATCTGATTATTACGTTTGTAAAACGCAAATAATCTAAAAAAGTGTTTGTATGAAAAAGTGATTATTGGCTATGAAAACGCAATTTTAAAGAAGCATGTAGCTACATGCTTTTTCAAAACGCAGTTTTGAAAATGCATAATCTATTTTGAAAACGTAGATTTTGTTTAAGAATCGGAATACCAAACACCCCCTATGTCAGCTAACCATTCATCAACGCCAAGTAGCCATCATTCAACATAACACTGAGTCAACTTCCATCTGTGGGCATGAATTTACCATCTCATCCCTCCTACCAGAGCCACCATTTTGACTACTTTTTGTAAATTGAGCAGAGTTGTTCATTAACCCAAACAGCTAGAGTAACGGTATTGTCACGGATAAAAGAATTAGGAGGCGGGCATTTGAGCATATTGATCAAACATTGATTATACTGCAGTAGGCTGTGAGATGGCAAAAGTGAGCCTTTTTCACGACAATATTGAATAGCCTTACAAACATGCTCACACAAATTACCCTTTTCTCCCCAATCACAGCTGCAAAGTTCATACTCTGACCCTGGGTTCCTTATAACATGAGCTATGTCTCGATCGTGTTGGTCAATAACTTTGACTAGTTCACCTTCTGTGATTAAATCAGTGTTGGGGATTTCTCTTAAATTTCCCCAAGCAGTTAAACCACTTGTCCATTCATCCTTCCAGTATCGTGAAAAGTCATCTTTACTTGCATACTCGTCGAGCCAGAAGTAGGAATGTATTTTAGTCCCCAGCTTATTGACTAGCCAATCAACACGTTGATAGACACTTGAGTCAGTTTCATTGAGCAACCTCAGTTTAACTGGTTGTGATAAAACTCGAGAGCTGCTGAACTCTCCTGGCTAGCAAGTGGTACGGTTTTCAAAGATGTGATCCAAGATTCTGTTGAAAAAAGCAAACTAAAAGTTTCATATAAGTTAACAATTAAAAAAAATGGTCAACTGCTATCTGCTACTAAGTACTAACCCATTCTAGGATACCAAGCTGCCTTGAAGTAATCCATGAAATCCCTGCAATCTACAAAATCTTGCATGAATTTATCAAACGATTTAAGTGTTCCACGCCCTATACAAATGTCTTTGACTAATAGGCCGAGTGTTTTTGCCAACTTTGCTCGTGTCTCCATATTTGAACACCTCTTCATTAAGTTTTTATGCCATGCATGACGAACCCGCCATAAGCAGATCAATACAGAGCATTTAAATACTTCCCTGGTAACACCAAATGTGGCATGTAAGTTAATGCAATCTATATACACCAACAAATTGTAAGCAGAAGCTGGCAATTATGTAACCAGTTTACACATGCATAGGTTAAGTCGGGAAATGTTCTATCTTAAATGGGCAAGTTATAAGAATTAGAAAAACCTAACAAGAAACGGGTCAAACTGGTTGAAAATCTCCCCAAGTTCACTTTCAGGGCATAAAACATCCTATTTAATTTTACTCGAAAAGTTGGACCAATCACCAGAAGAATATAACTTTTGTAATCATACTTGACACATTAATCATATCTAAATACTTCATAGGACTGTAAATTGTCTCCATAACAGAATTACTAATATTGACCTGTTAACCAACTACCCACTGTGTACATTTTACCACCAGTTACTGTCAACTAATTTGGCATTATAAAACTGTCACCAGAGGAATTATATATTGAGCAGACCTGATAGTGAGATGGTCCAATAAAGGATCATCAACAATAAACCCGCCCAATTTCCATGTAGGATCTTTATTGCGAACTCTATTATAGAGAGCCCTCATCCATTCATGAGTTTGCTCAGATCTTGAAAAACTTGGTGCTATTATCCATGCTACTGGTATAGCCTTGCTGTCTGAGTTGAAAACAATAAGACTTTGGATTGGGCACTGCATAAAGGTTGTAACCGGAAAATAAATAATTTCATCTAAATGACAAACACCACAAGGAAATATACAGAAATAAAGAGTGACCATGGATTCTAGGGAAAAGGAACTCCTAATACATTTCAAATGTGACAAATATGAACCGCTTACATAGTCAATCTCAAGATATATCTCTATATAGCGTCTAACAAGGATAAACCAATTACCAGTTTTATACAACTTCAAACATACTGTTTGGCCACTTTCAAAACTAGAACCAAAACCAACTAACAAGTCCACATGACCGATAACAAGTCCGGGGTTGGGTAAGAGGTCAAAACAGGTTATGGAGTTGAAATGAGTCTGAACGAGCCAAGTTGGCCCACACACACTTTTTTGTCATGTTTAAAAAAGTTAAAATAGATTAAAAAAAAATAAAAAATAATGATGATTACAGAACTATACAATGGTGATTTAAATCTTTCAGTAAGAAGATCTAGGAGGTTGTATGCATTAAAAACAAACTTTTGATGACTTTTAAGACGACCATTTGTAAGTAAACGGGTTGAGTCTCCTGTATTAACAGTAAATCAAAGTGTACATGAGCGGGAGAATGAAAAAAATGGTCAAACTCACCTTGAGTTTATTTGTGCCAAACATTGAATGTAGACCAAGGAGGCGTCCATTGCCAAAACGAATCATTTGCTGCAACTGCCATTCTGTTTGAAAACCCAACAAAAAGGGACCATTATCTGAAAAATCTTCATAAAAGAACACACGACTCTGATTGTTTTCAACCCACAACCTGATGCTAACATCGTCATCTTCATCAAATTCATAACTAGAATGTCGAATAGTCCTTTCTTGTTTCCTCACATACCTATTAGTTAAAAGGTCATCTCTATTGCATGGGCCTCCTTGCTTCTCTACGGATTCATTGTGTCTTTGCATAATTGTTTCCACCGGAATTCCAACATGTAATAAAGACAAGACACGTAAACGTAGATCCTCTGACATAGACGGTGCAAACATGGCACGTGTTCCTACAGACTTGTTATCTTGTGGTCCATGACATGGCAATCCCTGTTTATCCACATGTTTATCATGGTTATATATGATAACTGCCACGGATGGTTCAGCTATTAAGCGTTTAACTATGAAGTTGCAGGTACACCCTTTTTTCGTACTAGGCCTACCGGCAGATTTCTTCTTTGGAACATAACTAGCCCTACTAGGTCTAACCACACCTCCTTCTCGACGGTCATCTGGTCCAAATGAACACCGATAACTGGAAAAGCGATAACTATAATTGTCAGAGAAACCGATAACTACGAGGTCATGTCATGTACCTATGCTTAGGTATAGAACCCCTCACATCTTAATATTTTAATCCCTAGAAAACATGGAGCCCAATCATTTAATCATTATAAAATAGATATTACTGTATAAAACTAGTATGTGAGAGGTTATATACCTATGCTTAGGTAAAGCCACATATTCACTTTCTTCTCTCTACACACACACACACATATAATCCAGGGTGACTTTCCAGTCAGAAGATTGTGAGAACACTCAAAAATTTCATTTTGATACATTATAAGTCCATACAACTAACATAGTGTATAACTAATTATCATCATTTAAGTGTTTAACAACACATGGATCCGTTAAAACTGACAAAATCACATATTTTTATTAATGCGTCCATTTTGATAAATATGCATCCAAGATTGATGCACATAACAAAAAGGTCATTTTCTCAATTTTGACGGATCATCGTGTTGTTAAACACTTATATAATGATAGTAATTCACTATGTTAGTTTTACAGACTTATCACGTTCTGCTTATTTTTAAAGGTGTTCTCATTAGATTCGAAATCATAAAGGGATGAGAATATAAGATTGTCATGTACCTAAACTTATATATAGAACCCCATACCTTAATATTTTAATGCATAAAAATTATGGAACCCAATCACTTATTAAAATAAGAATTAAAAAAATTAGTATGTGAGAAATTTCATGTATAAGTTCAGCTACATATTCTAATTCCTCTTATATACGAGTAATATATAATAAAATAAAATAGTTTCTAGATGGGATGGAAACACTAGAAAAGATGAGAAAGCTTACTAAGTTTTTTCAAGGATACCATCAACTTTAGGCTTCTTGGAAGCGGGACGACGGTTCCTAGTTTCAACATAGAAACTTGTGGGGGGACAATCTTTGTTGTTAGATTCACCGCGAACAAAGCCATTGACTCTAGGAAAAGGAACCAAAGCAACTCTATCCATATTATTGTCACCATAACCTCGTACCTTGGACCACACAAGATCATTTGCACAGAACTCCATTGTTGGGGGATTTTGTACTGGCAGGGACAGTATTTCATCATATCTACTACCCATCTGTATATTAATTTCATAAACGAAAACAAAATACTGATTTATAAAAGTACTCGTATCACCTAGTACGGTCAGGGGCATGTATGGGGAGGGGAGGGGATGGGATGGGATGGGTTGTTTACATGGGATTTTCTTTTTCTTTTGTTTGGTGATAGATTGTTTGGGCGTGGGGCCGTGGCCCGTGGGCTGTTAAATTTGAGTGTTTGGATTTTAGTGATTTTTAAACATTGGATAAACCAATTTTCTAAAAGTTGGTAACTTAGTCAAACTTGGTAAGTAATTATTGTTATATATACACCTTATATCTATATCTATATAAATATTAAAACAATACTTATCTTAGCATTTTAAAATCTTCTATAATTTAAAGTTATTTTTAAAAATTGTCACATAAGTTTTTATCCTATGTGTCATCTCTATATTTTTTTACAATATATAAATCTACAAAATTATATTATCTAAAACTATTAAATTAAATAAAAATAAAATCTATATATAAACAAAATCTTACAAAAATAAAAGTAAAAAATCACATTCTATATCATAATAGAAACCGTATGAATTTAAAATCTATTTTTAAAATTGGAAAATATTTGGTTTTCAAATTATTTATTTCTTAATTTTACTATCAAATATAACCAATATTATATATCATATTGTAATATAGTTTTTTATCCTTTTCGTGGTGGTGATTTTACATTTTATAAAAACTATTATCAATTACTAGGTGAATTCAACGTAATTTGAATCATAGGTTTGTTCTTTGTAATCTAATTATAATTTGAATTTGGTTTCTAACAATATCTAATTAAAGCTTTTCAACTTTTACGAATTTTATTATTTGATGAAGTAAGTTTATGAAACTATTTTCTTTGAAAGAGTGTGATGAAATTCTAATAAGTCACATATCACTTTGCAAAAAATAAAAGATCGTTATGATTTTACATTATATGTACATTTTAAGTTCATTTTATGTTTATTAGTATTGCATGAAGTATAATATGTGATAGTTAATATGAATATTTGATAACGTATGTTTTTATATAAATGCAAAGATTTCCATAAGTAATAAGAGTTATATTTTGAATTTATCTATTTCAATAAATGTAAAAATTTCCATTTAATGATAATATAGATTTATATGTACATGCCTAAATAATGTATAGTTGTTAAAAGTTATTATAAATATTCATATAACTAAAACAACATTTTTAAATAACCGCACATCGTGCGGGTAAAAGACCTAGTTATCAATGACGGTGGGGGATGGCGGCGGTGGTGTGGAGATGGCGGCGAACCCGACCCGAACATAACACGACACCAAACCCAACATAACACGGCCCCAACCCGAACCATAACACGACCCCAAACCTGACCCACCCAAATAGCGTTGACAATAATAATGAAGAGAAATAACCATGTACAAGTAAATACTCGTAAATAAAAGCAAAAACTGATAAAGAAGAAAATTGGTAAGTCACAAGACCATTCTTAAATTTAACTCCTTATATTTACGTCGAATTTTTTTTATTCATTTTTACATCGAAGAACTTGACATATCAACATTTTAGAAGATTAGAAACCTTGAGGGGTTCAGCCCAAGGCGAAAACCAAAACAAACATCCCGCTTGAAATGATAAGAAAAAAGAAACCAAAAAAAATAACTCATCATTAGATAATGAAAACCCCATTACAATCCCACCACCACCACCACCACCACCATCATCATCATCATCATCATCACAAATCCGCCATTAAAATACCTTCAAAACCATATTCAATTCATCTCTTTGAATCCACGATTCCTTCAATTCCCTTTCACATTCACACAATTTCATTAATCCTTCAAACTCCACCTCATTAATTCCCCACAATTTATCCAAAACCCCCAAATTCAAGAATCACCAAATTCATCTTTTAATTCAATCCAATTCGACCCAAGTTTCAAACTTTCATACAATTCAATTGTTTTTCGAAATGACCCATGAAAATAATGGTCCAATTACGCACATAAAGGTTGGATTTGACGATGATTCTAAGCCTGATTACGTCATCATTACGTCACCCGATGGAAATGGCGGTAACGGTGGCGGTGGTTTGATTCCGGTGGACGGTGCTGCTGCTGCTGGTGAAATTATCAGTATATGGTGGTCGTTTTGGTGGTGGGGGAAGTTTGTTTTCTTGATTGTGTTTTTGGCGTTTTTAGCGTTTTGTTTCTTTGTTTGGATTGGACCCTATGTGATGGAAAAGGTGCATATCTATATCTATTTATATATAATTATATTTCAGCTATATACAAAAATCACAATAGATGGCTTATAAGCCAACTTTGGCGTCCATATATCCACACATTGGGTCGGTCGTACGGATCAGTTGGTGCCAATGTACTTTTCCCGAAAACCTGTAAAAAGCTGAATGCATACAATAGATTTCAGGTTTTAGTTGAATATATTTCCAAACACTTGACTCTTTTGGAAAGGCTAAAATGGCCATTCACCTAATTAGAAAATGTGTCGTTCCAAACACTTGACCCTAGAGGTGTTTGGAAATATATTAAACTAAAATCTCGAAATCTATTGTATGTATTTAGCTTAGAACGCTTCTAGAATGTGTTGCCGTGTTGGTAACATTTAGAAGGGTAAATATCTTGAAAGTTAAAAGACAAACTAAAATAGTAAGTTGGACGATTGTTTTGGTAGAGAAGTAGTGATAAGAACGAATGATTTTATGGTAGACTTAAGAATTTGTTACGTCGTTTTACAGTTTATATGTATATCTATGAAAAATTGTCAAAGTTTGAGTTTTAAGTATTGTGTGTTGAATATGTTTTTCAGGAGGTTATACCTATCTTAAACTGGGAGACTGAGACATTCAGCAAGCCGGTGTTAGCACTTATAATATTTGCTTCTGTTGCGTTATTCCCTACTATATTCATACCATCAACACCCTCAATGTGGGTTGCAGGAATGAGTTTTGGCTATGGTTTGGGATTTCTGTTGATCATGAGTGGTGTTAGTATTGGTGTATCACTTCCTTATTTCCTTGGTTCCCTATATTATCGTAAGATTCAAGTAAGTTTTCTTCTATCATTAGAATTAGTTTATCCATCTCCATGGATGATGATTTAAGGTAGAATTTTTTTGTTTATCATGTAGGGGTGGCTAGAAAGATATCCAAAGAAAGCATCAATTATAAGATTAGCAGGTGAAGGAGATTCGTATGATCAGTTCAGAGCTGTCACGCTATTAAGGATATCACCGTTTCCATATGCAGTGTATAATTACTGTGCGGTGGCGACTGATGTTAAGTTTGTGCCATACTTGTTTGGAACATTGGTCGGAATGGTGCCAGAAGTTCTTGTTGCAATTTATACGTAAGATATCTCATTCTTTGTGTTCATTTACTTGTTTACTTGATTCTGGATATGCCTAGTAGAGTGATACAATATCATTAATCTGATCAATCTTTGGAGATGGAAATGCATTTAAATTGAACCTTCATATAGCGTATACCCTGTCCTTTTAATGTTCATACTCCAAATGCATATTTGTGTGGACTATAACTGGATTTTGTGACGAGAAGGCATCACGTGCCTTTAAATTTTGTTTTCTCTTGATCCATGTATCAAGGTAGATGCCGTTAGTTATAGATATCTGAAGACAGACAGAGAATCATATTAGTCTACCTAAGTTCTAGGGAAGGAGGGTATGGATATTGTTAGTGTCTATTTGTTTCAAAAGCTTGAATAACTTATCAAGAGATATCGTTAGGCGAACCTATTAGTTGACTGAAGGTTACTGGTTAATTAGATATAAGCCCCAGGAGATATTACCCATTATTTAAGTAAAGATAGTTAGAAATTTCGTAAGAGTTGTTGGAATTTCTTAATAACATATATGATCAGTTAAAAATAAGCCTATGTTTGTGTTAGTTTCCTTTTTTTTTTGAACGGGCCCATGTTAGTTTTTTTTACAGTCTTAACCATATGTCAAAGCTTTATGAGTGAGACATTGGGGTTTCTAGTAACTAGTAAGATACTGTAAGTTCACATATTATATTTAAGTATCGTGTTATTGTTGAAATACAAGTCCAGTTTTTTAATATAGCAGTTTATGGGGTTGTAGCCCTTGAGCATACTTCCAGCCACGGCTAAACCTTCAACTGGTAATTATAACCCATTTTCACTCTAAACAGGGTGAAATTTTAGTTCACGAATATGACATATAGACAGAGGAAAATCTGGGTTGTAAGTCACACCAAAGATGATAAATGAAACCTTTCAGTATAACTGTATAAGAAGATGGGACTAGAAAATTGGATAACCATCTTTGGGTATTGTTTATAAAAGATGTTTAACGAAATCAGTGGCAGGAGTTTGGTGGGAACTGTTAGGAACTGCCCTAGGTCTTAGCACAGCGGAAACAATTAAACAAGAAGATAAAACATGAAAATAGATAAACGACACAAGAATTTAACGTGGTTTGGCCCCAATGGGGGGCCTAGTCCACCGGTTGCAACTAGGTTATTTTATTAAGCTCTGAACCATTTAATTACAATTACAATGAGAATATATTTATAGGAGAAGAGATTAGGGTTTCTTGCTTGGTGAACAAGGAAACCTAATGGGCTTCCTAATCAGCCAACTAAAATAGCCCTAAGGCCAAAGAACAGGCCCAGGCCTTCACACCCAACAGGAACTTGGTGACTCTTCCTTGCATCTGATTTTAAGGATCCAAAAGAGAACATTGAAAGTAAAATAAGTGGATAGAAAAACTTTTGTAAGCTGCTAAAGCTGTAGGTTAATGTGGCAATTTTGACCAATTATGTTAATGGTCAATTCAAATACTCTCGATTGCTATTGAATTAAAATGAGTTTGTAATTATATTTAGCAAACTAGCTGTCTTAAGTAATGTAGAAAGTGTAGATAAACAGCGTGTTTGGTATACTCGCACCTAAACCACCGTGACCCTTACTAAACTCACATAGTCATTAGTCACATGAACTGCCTATCTTGCCAACTCTAGCTCAAGGCATAATGGGTGCTTTTATAGAGGCTTAGGGAGGTGGTTCTAACAGGACTTTTTATGATATTGATGAAGCAATGGATGCTTTTAGGTGGAAGAAAGTAGTTCAGTCTCGATATCAATAATAGAAGGGATTTAGAAGTTTAGGCTTTTTCAAAGTACTTTGGCTATCAATAATACAGGAGGTTTTGAATTTTTGTCTTCTCCTGAGGGTATTGATTATATGATCTATATAAAAGTATTAATTAATGAGACTAGGCAGCAAACTAATTAAAAGAGGGGTTAATTGCACACATTAGCATAAACTTTGTCAAACTACATTTTAGACAACGTTCTCTTTTTCCCCACAATAGCAATTAGCAACCTTCTCTACTATTTATCCATTTTGGGCAGATATATCTTCTGTCATTTATGTTAAATAGGAACATATTTCAGTTTCGTCTGTAGATGATTATCAGTATATTAATTGTTTAATCGCGTGAAATTTGTTGGTGAAACCACCTGTAATGGCTTTGCTATGGTCAAAATGGCCATGAATTCTGTCCAAAACTGGATGACTTATCTTGCTATTCTGTGCAAAAAGAACATGGTGCCTAAAATGAGAGTTGATCCTACGTTATGCAGCTATCAGACAGGCCTTGAGACAAGAATTCCCAATCATTAGGTGTAGATTGTTGTACCTTTTCCGAGGGTAGATAGATCGCTCCCAGAAAGATCTCCAAGGAAAGGTGTATGTGTGTGGGGACATGTATCTGTGTGCTTGTGACTTTGTGTATGTTTGGACATGTGTGTGAGTTTGAGTGTGACTGTGTGATTGTGAGTGTATGTGAATCTATCCAAATATAGGGGATATGTCAAAAAGCAAAATACGTGTAAGCATGTAAAACCTTGCAATATGAGGTTTTAGATTACAGTGGGACAAAATAGAGTTTATGGACTGTAGCTTAAGTAATACTGGCTGAGTAGTGTACATTTTGTGTAAAGACCTTACTTACACTAGGGTACTGATGTCCATGCCCATCTTACAGGGATTTCCATGTCCGCCGAGCTTTTCCTTTTGGCAGTATGCATCATACAAGACATTTTGCATACTGTTTTCTATATACAAGTAATGATGGTCTATTCTATGTTCTTTGCTTGTTTTTCAGGGGTATAATGATTCGAACCTTGGCAGATGCTTCAAAAGAACAGAGAACACTTGCACCGCTTCAGATCGTATTCACTGCTTGTGGGTTTGTTTTAACGATTGTTACCACCATAATAGTTACAGTTTATGCTAAAAAGCGGCTCAGTGAGTTGCAGGATCAAGAAGAGCAGATGCTATTGTTAGAGTAACATGACGGTTTGATTCCATGGAACTTTGATGGAGTAGAGATCTTTTGTAACCGTTTTTCCATGGCAAACTCACACAACTACTAACCAAAACAAAGTTTGTACAACAGTAATTGGCAATCTTTGTTTTTCTTTTATTTCTTGTAAACGTTTCTCCCTTGTATATAATAGGTTTTGAGTTCATCAAATGGCTTGACAACTTCTCTTATTGTTATTGATTCATTTTTTTATTTTTGCTTTCTGTAAAGGTTTAATCCCAAATGAAATTTAGCTTTGAGAAAAGTACCACTTACAGTAATTTGAATAGTACAAACTAGTTTTTGTATAGATGAATCATCTGTTGAAAGGTCTGTAGTTCGGAACTGATACAAAAAAATTTAGCGTGATTGATAATGTGATTAATCATAGTGTCTTCTAAACAATTTTGTTTGTTTTAGCTAGTTTTACCGTTATAAATTGTTAATCTGTTTAACATCAGGGTAAATCATATCAGTGTGTTATCTTGCATAATTGCATATGTAAGAAGGTTTAAGGGTTCAAATTTCTGTAATTACCTGTTAACGTAAGTAGTTTACCTATTAAGGCTGACATTAGATATAAAGTAAGCTCCAGAAGGATCGTACACCTCGTATTATTTCATGGTTAGGTTAATACAAACGTTTGTCAAGGAAAAAAAAAACTTTAAAGGTAAGAACGAATTCATATTTAGTGTATCAACCATCTCCAAAACAATACAACGTTTTAGCAAACATATACACTTTAAGTAATAATAAAAGTAATCAATGTCAGAAAATAGAAATAGTATTAAACAAATAGCAAAGCAAGACCGCTCAAGAATGCAACTAGGCAGGCATAGGTTGTTGGAGTTGCCAAGGTGCTCGAGGCAGATTGACTTGGAGCTGGAGCCATTGTTTGTGGTAACACGGTGATGGCAAGCTTCATGCCTCTCAACTCACAATGCTTTGCGATACTACAAATGTACCATTTCCTTCCCGGTGTTAGAAGGGGGATGACATCTCGTCCACTTGTCAAGGTTCCATTGTTAGATGTAGCACTACATTGTTGGAAGCCAGTGCCGTTAACTTTCACCACATTGTGGGTACCAGACGCATAATTGAACACTACATCATGAAAATAATTAACGATAAATTACTTTCCGTATGTATAAGATGCAGGAAATGCATATATATATGGGAATATAACGTACCAAGTGTATCTCCAACGGCGAAAACTTTATCCTTTGTCCAGGTTTGATAATCAAAGTCGAGACTCCATCCACTTACATCACCAACAATGTATTCCGTAGCAGAAACTGAAGTCGCGAGAACAACAAGTGTTGCAACAAAGAGGATGAACAAATGTGATAAGGCCATTATTGAGGTTTCTAATTGATGTAGTCTTCTTTGAATACTAAAAAAATGGCTTTTAGCTAGTTTGCTTTATTCGTTAGAGAAGATGATATACAAGATACAAGATTGTTTGGCTATATATACACTTTTGGAGTCATTATTGAAATGCAAAGTTGAGAACCGGAAATGGACGGCAATATAACGGGCATAGTAGATTTGGTACTACATGTGTTCTATTCCACACTAAATATATATAAAAAAAAGTTGTTCTCTTATAAGCCGGTGGTATCTTACGGCTTGGATTTCTTTATACACAAGATTTACGGAAAACACTTTTTGAAGCATAAAACCAACTTCAAGATCGTACAGTAGTTTGGTGTGTTGATATTCATACAAGAGAGGTTTCATGTTCAAATATTTTAGGAAAACAAAGAAAGTGCATACAGATTATACGAGATATTGTGCTAAAGACTTAGCCTTTAGCCTCTGTATGAATATGTGTAAGCAATTTTATAGCCATATGAAAATGCTAACATTGGCGGTATTAAAAGGGGGCCAATGCCTCCCTCAAAATTTAAATTGTCACGTATTTTTAAACTTTTTATAGGATTTTTAAAATTGTCCTATATGTTTTTATCATTTTTGCTCCTTTTAAATTTATCTTTTATGAATTTTCTAACTTTGTCACGTTTGAGATTTTTGCCTGATACCGCCTCTGATTACTAATACTATTATTCAATTCCATTTTCCATCTCAACTTCTATATCATTTAACTTCAAACTATAAAAATGATATTAAGCTTACACTTATAAATTTATAATGTTTAGTAATTGAAGGCCTTAGTGGCACATAACATATAATATGAGGACCTATAATAAATATACTATACTGATAGCATTTTGGTCCCTTCAAAATTTAGGTTTCGACACTTCTTGCAGCCTACAATACAACTGCCTAGCCTATTGATGGATAATCATCGATGATTTTATTTGGTTTATCTCAAACATAAATAAGAGCATTTTAATTCAATTTGATTCGCAATGTAATGACTAATCCTCACACAAAATCTATGGATTTTTCCTACATTTAAACCAAGTTATTTAAACTTCATGTTAAAGTATAATGTCACAGAGAGTAAAAAGGGTAGAATTTAACCCATATAGTAATATATAATGAATAAGATATTCAAATTTATTGTAAATATAACTTCTTCAAACCAGTAAAATATATAAAGTTACAATTATTTAAACAAATAGACATACCAAATAAATCAAATAACCAATGGTTAAAATCGGATACAATGTACGTTCTAAACAATCAATGACAAGATACTTCCGATTAATGTAGCTCCAAACCCATAAAATGCCGGTAATGCCAATGCACTTGATGCAGATGGACTTGGAGCCGGAGCCATCGTTTGTGGTAGAACGGTGATGACAAGCTTCATGTTCCTCAACTCACAATGCTTTGCAACACCACAAATGTACCATTTCCTTCCCGGTGTTAGAAGGGGGATGACGTCTCGTCCACTTGTCAAAGTTCCATTGGAAGATGTCACGTCACATTGCTGGAAACCGGTACCATTAACTTTCATCACATTGTGAGTGCCAGAAGCATAATTGAATACTGTATATAAGGAAAAATAAAAGAATAGAGTTTAATCAATTATTCAAGTAACATTTAAAACCCGGGACTTAGAAAAATATAATGTATCAAAAGAACAATATCAATCATATCTAGCTAACTATACTTATATTTATGTGAATATAAATTAATTACCAAGTTTATCTCCAACCATGAAAACTTTATCCTTGGCCCAATTGCTATAATCATAATCTAGAGTCCATCCACTTGCATCACCTACGATGTATTCGGTTGCCGAAACTGAAGTTGCTAGAACAACAAGTGTTGTGACCATGAAGATGATTATTGAATGAGAGGAGGCCATTTTCAAAATATTTTTGAGCTTCTAATGATCGAACGTTTGTGTTAGTACTAGAAATTGGATTTTAATTTGCTTTGATAGTTGAGACTTGAGATAAAATTAGTTACATGATTGTAAGCCTATTTATATAGTTTTCGAGTGAATGTAGAAAGGCAAATGAAAGTAGGGAACCGGCTATGGACGGTAATACTTATTTTATTATTTATTATATTTTCATAATTTTATGTAGCATATGTAACGTGCATTCTATATTTCTACCTCTGATAAATAAATTAGAGTATGACTAATTTGTAATTTGTAAATACGAAATAAAGGATGATTGCCACAAAAGTCCGACTTGTAATTCGGCTGACGAATCTTTGTACAATGACAAAGATTTTATTCTTGTAAATGATCACTTTTCATTATTAATTTATTTGTTAGTAGAATAATTACGATATTTGAACAAGTCACATTAGTGTCCAATGCACATTTGTCACTCTTAATTTCAATTCATTGCATCCATCGAAATAGTCGCTAAACTTGTTTTTTGTTCCATCTATTATTAATATTAACAAACGCAGAAGCAAATATGTTTGTGTATGCAGAGCCGATTCGGATGCTAAGGGCGAGATATGGTCGAATATATGCCAATGTTAAATAATTTTAAACCATTTGTTTAATCATTATGTATATAGTAGTGAAAGGTCAAAGACAAGTCCTAAGAATTGAAGTGGTTTGAAAACTCCTTTTCTTTCCGCTAAAAAAACATTTTTCTTACAATCCACATCATCTAGAAAATGTTTCTTTTTTAATTTAGAACAAAACTTCTTTTTTTTAGAATTTAATACTTAAAATTGTTATCATATACTCGTACAACTAATTTCTCTTTTACTCGCACTACAACAATAATCACTACTAGTGAGGACCGTCACTTTTTACTTTTGGTGACTTTTAACAAGGACATTTTGTCTTTCTTAAAATTTTTAGTTACTTTAGCTTATTCTTCTTCTAATGTATGCATGTTTTAGGTCGGTCATTTGATCACCCTTACAAATGAAAAAAGTATTCACAAAGCCTATATAAAAATTTTAGTGAACCTCCTTAGAAATTTGAATGATCCCCATAAAGAAAAAAAAAACCCAATAAAACTAACAACCAAATTAAGTAGGTTAACAAGAACCCTCTATCTTCTCCTTCTTAATTCCATTCTCATGCTGATTCCACACAAAAACACGACATTTTTGTGTTCTCTGGAAACATTATAATGCATAATCATTCGTAATCAATAGCCAAAACAGAGAATTAAATTAGAATAAACCTTTATTCGAGAGTGCAAATAAAAGAACGATGTGTGTTGTCTTTTTATTGACAATCCACAAAAGATGTATAGGTAACCTTTTAGTAGGCTAAATACGTTACAATTTAATTTATAATTGTTTAATGGGTTTTTCAACTCTCAATGTCGTCTTTCACGGGTTTTTGGTCCTAATACTGTCTTCGATGGTGTACGCAGGAGGCTGATATGTAGACAGTCTTATCCCCACCAAAGGTAGAGAGACTGCTTCCAGGTTCTACCAAAGATATAAAAGGTCATCCAGCCTTACTGGACATAAGGATCGAATCCATGATGTCTGTTATATAAATTTTTTTAAAAATAGGTACCCTATCTTAGATGGTCTTGTCTAAGCTGGCCTTGGTAGTTCTTGGAACAATATTGACAACGGTGAGTATTGAAAGAACATAATTTTTGTTTTCTTGAACTTGGACAATAAGGTCATCATGCCCTGCTATATAACATGGACTATGTAACATTATAGTTCATCGGACGTTGGATATTTTAGTGTAATTGAATTAATTTGTTTTGACCATTATTGTCATAATAATATATCATATAGACTTGGAGTTGCTGAGTGCACGCCTATTTAAATTTATTATGACCTTAGAAGCGAAGCCCTTAAGGTACGGGGTGAGATTTGCGTTGGTTTTTCCAACGAAAGAGTGAAAGATGCTCTTTTAGAAATGAGCTAGAGCTCCCAGTCCAAGGGGCCGGGGGCAACCCCCCTAGGAGCGGGGTCCAAGGGGTAGACCCCTGGCTGGGGTCAAAGATTTAATTTTTGTAAATTTAATTTTCGAAACTTGGGAACCAAAAGTGGCAATTCCAAATACCCTTGTAAATAACTGTCGTTTTGGCAGTTTCATCGGGATATATACATCCCGTAACAAAGTTTCTGATCATTTTTTTTCTCTCTTTTCCGGTTCTTTCTCTCAAACAACAACACACTGAACGTTCAAAATTATCTAAATTGTATCTGATTAAATAGTTCGGGTGAACCGTCAAGTTGATTCAATCTAAAAGTGACTACACGTTTTTCAGAGTTTGATTATATCCGGTTATCTGTTCGTTACTCACGAATTTCCCCAACACCCGCTGTCTTGTTTCCTTTAGGGTTTTCGTGTTTTTTATTATTTTTTTATTTTTTTTGTTCACTAATGTAATTACAACAAACTTTGACAATAAGTTTAGTTTGGATCACTACCGAACAAAACGTGTTCTATTTTTTTCATTTTTTTAACACTCTTTTTATATGACTAAAGTCACATACAAATGTTTATTTAGTAGGCGAAAAGACGACGTATTGTCTATTTTCGAGTTTATTAACAATGAAGGTCCCTTTATGTTGGGTGACAGGACGATATTGTCCCTACACATTATTGACATGTGTAGACTTAACGACACCTGTTACCGATCCTGTTAAAATGGGACCAATCTTGTAAAAATTTTTCAAAATAGGAACTCCATTGCATCAATACTTGAAAATGAAACCTCATTGCTACAAAACTATAGAGAATATGTGACAATAAAAAAAAAAAATTATTTTTTTTTAATGATTTTATATGTATTATTTTAAAATATTAATTAAAATTTTGTATTTTCCTTAATTATATCCATAATTTGTTTGTATCAAACGACAAGATCTATATTTTTACAAATATTCATTCTCTTTTTCTTTATTCTCGATCTTTATTACATTTTTATTCGCTATGATTCAAACCTACCAAATATTCCAGTATACCTAAAATTGCATGTATTTAAAAGTTGCATTCCAAATCATATTATCCGCGTTATTTACTACATACACAATGCCGTCCATAGCCGCTTTAACTTTTTTAAATTGGCAAAATCAAAGTGTTAATTTGTGTATCTTAGTGGAAACACATGTACTATAAAAAGAGCTTCACATCTACTTTAAGTGCAAGAAACAATACCAACAAACCATATATCTTCTTAGTAATTATATACGTAGAAGTTACGTACGGAAATACAAAGAACTCAACAATAATTAATGGTGAGTAGCAAGTTAACCATCTTTTTGTTCATTGGACTGCTAGCAGCTTTTGCTACTTGCATTTCAGCTACACAATTCATTGTTGGAGACGACTATGGCTGGACTCTCAACTTCGACTATCAAGCTTGGGCTAAAGGCAAGGAGTTTGTGGTTGGAGACAAGATCGGTATGTATAGACCTCTATCTCTATAATATAAAAACATATATACACACTTTAGTAGAAAAAAAACCAACGTGGTTTGGATAAATGTTAAACTCGATCTCTGGCCTTTTGAAACAAAGGTTAATTAGAAAGTTGATGATCTTTACAGTTATATAAATATTTCGTAGTTTAAGTGTTGCTTAGTTTACTATTCCCCGAGTCAATATAATCTAAGAAATTAAGAACCATGCATGCATGCATGTTCACATTTGTAGTTTTCAAGTATCCGTATGGGAAGCATAATGTGTACAAAGTGGATGGAAATGGTTTCCAACGATGTGTTGCGTCTGCCACCAATGAGTCTTTATCTAGTGGATATGATGTGATAACGCTTGCAACACCCGGAAGGAAATGGTACATTTGTGGTATCGGTAACCATTGTGTGTCGGGTGGAATGAAGTTAGTCATTGATGTTACGCCTCAGTGGACACCGGCACCAACAATTGCGCCTTCAGCTTCATTTCCTCTTGCACCCGCACCTGGCCCTTCTAGTCCCCTTTCTGGGAATGTGTTCATGGTCGGAGATGCTAGTGGTTGGACTTTAAATTTTGATTACCAAACTTGGGCAATGGGAAAAGAGTTCGTCGTTGGAGACAAACTTGGTAAGTTAAACCATTAACAATCCCAAGTTTAGTATACTGTAAAAAAAGACCTCTAGTCTTTTGATAAAATTAATGATCTTTTAATTAAGAGTTAATTTCACAAATCGTCCTTGTGGTTTTATCAAAAAATCACGTTTCATCTTTTAAACTTCAAAATGACACTGGTAGTCCTTTATACGAAAATAATGGTCATGTTTCGTCCTTTAATCTAATGGATGATGGTCACATTTCGTCCTTTAATTTAACGGATGATGGTCACGTTTCGTCCTTTATACGGTCCTTTAAAGGACAAAACGTGACCATTATTCGCGTATAAAGGACTACCAGTGTCATTTTAAAGTTTAAAGGATGAAACATGATTTTTTGGTAAAACCATGAGGACGATTTGTGAAATTAACTCTTTAATTAATTATTCTTAATGTAGTTTTTAAATACCCGGCCGGAGTTCACAACGTGTACAAAGTGAATGGAACGGGCTTCCAACAATGTACTACTATGGGTTCTAATGGAGCGCTAAGTAGCGGACATGATGTGGTGCCCTTGACAACCCCAGGAAGAAAATGGTACATTTGTGGTGTCGGAAAGCATTGTGAAAAGGGAGGCATGAAGCTTGTGATCGATGTACTACCTCAATCAACGGTTTCTCCTTCTCCTAGTCCATGGAGTTCATACAATGGAGCCGCTAGAAGGTTGGGAGGAATTTTGGCTTAGAATTAAGACCATTTGTTTTTCAATATGCTAGTACTATCTATGTCTTCTTTTGAACGCATTTAATTAATTTGATGTCTTTTTGGCATACCAATTTAACATTCATGTATGTCTCATGTTACTACTGTATTATTCGAGCATAGTGAAATGTTCTGATGCGCGCAGAACGTCACATATTTAATCAAAGAATAAAAGTATAATATATATATTTATCTATACTTTATTTGATATACAACGAGACACACTACAAAAAATCTCAAAAGTCATTCCCCTCTCCCCATAAAATCTCAAAACAACATAGCCCGTCTGTTCACAGGTATTTTCGGTTTTACTAAAGATCTTGAGTTCGATTTTTAGAAATGACAAACTTTGGGGTTTTTTCCTCCGAATACTTATAACGGTCCATGGTCAACATCTTGTTGTCTAAGTTACGTATAAGACTTCACTATTTACGGTGAGGTTTTCTGATGTGGTTTTCCGACCGATTGTTTGAAAAAAACATACGTCAAAATAAAATAAATCAGAAAATAAATCCGAATATAAGCACAAGGTTTTATCATTAATTCGTTATGGTGTCTAAGAGCGGACGAGTTGATGTATAATTCCAAGATCGTGCAATTAAGTGGGTTAGCCTCGTTATGCGTCTCTTTAGCCTTTTTTGCGTCACGTATAGAGTACCTCAAATTATCTTAGTTAACCGTTAAAAAAAAATAATCAATTAATCTTTTATTTTTCATTGAACCGGTAGGGTTAACAAAAACTTAAATACCTTAACTTTTTTTATTTTTTTGTTTGAATGTCATTGTAAATTTACGAAATTAAAGAAACCTAATTGTATCACAATATGGAAACATGCATGTTCTTAATAATAACACCGAAATTAAGTTGAATCATCTTATATATCTGATTTCATTGATTGCTTATGGATATATTATTACACCCGATAGTTTTCGAATAACGATATTTGTATTGGAAACCTCATTGATTGCAAGTCATCCAAAAACTTGGTCTCCACGCACCAAGTATGCTTAATTAATTATTCATTCCCCACTCTATAAATACCCGGTCAATTAATACGATTTACATAACTTTCTTCTTCCGATCCTCTTGATATATACAGCACATACTTGCTCAATCGAACGTACGTACGTACGCATTATATATAATCATGACGGGTTGGGACGACGATATGATCACCACCAATCAAGCTTACACCAATAGAACCCGCACCGTTTTCGACAAATGCTACTATTATCGCCCACTTTCGTATATCAACAAGAACAACCATAATATTGATCATGATACCGGAAGCAAGATCATCATGCCTCAATCCGCCCTCGATAAACTTATATCCTATCCCGAGTACCTCGATTACCCCTGGCTGTTCCAGATACAAAACACGACGACGGGCCAACACTACTCCCATTGCGGTGTCTTGGAGTTCACGGCGGAGGAGGGTTTCGTTTACTTGCCATCGGGGATGGTGAAAACCTTGCACCTACGAGAATGTGATTCGGTCAACATTAAAAACATACGTCTTCCTAAAGGGACTTATATTAAGATACAACCACATGCCACAAAATTCACCACACTTTCAAATCAAAAAGCTATACTCGAACGTAGTCTTAGGGATTTTGCTTGTTTGACGACGGGTGACACTATTGTTATCAAGTACGGAGAGGACAAGTATATGATTGATATAGTGGAGACAAAGCCCGAATGGGCTGTTTCGTTGGTTGACACTGATTGTGAGGTTGATTTTTTACCTCCCTTGGACTATAAGGAGCCCGAAAAGTTACATGATGAAGAGTCAAAGTTGTTTCGGGGCTTTTCTGTTGTTGATAAGTCGCTAAAGAAACTGATGATAACAGATGAATCAACCGCTATGCCAGTTGATGAAAGAGTGGAGGATAAACATTCGACGACAACAGAGTTTAGGCCGTTCGTTGGAGTGAGTAGACGGGTTGATGGAAAGGCGCCCAAGGTGGAGCATGATCAAAACAAAGCTCAAGTAAACATGAAGAAAAGCGATGAGGGATTCAAGCCATTCACGGGAAAGAGTTACCGATTAGTATGATTGATTCAATATGGATTAATTAATAAGTTTATTGTTGTTCTTGATATATCTTTTAGCTTGTTAATTAATTCTTTGGCTATGACTTTAGCCGCATAGTGTACGATTTGAATCTGGTTTTGATTGACTATATAAAACTTAGGTTAATTGGTTAGTTTGGATTCATCAGTATGTTACTGGAATTTCAAGTAATTCGATCTACGTACATGTGCAACAACATATGGCCCACTCCAAGCTATTCAATAAAATCAAAGTATTGTTTCCAACACTTTGTCTTTTTTTTTTTTAAACCTAGATATATGAAACATGAGATTCAAGCATGTTAGTATATTACCACTACCAAATTTTCTATAACTTTTTGTTCAAAATATGTTAAAAGATGTCAAGGATGGGCCAACTATCACAATTCACAAACACAACCATTAGTTGCAGATTGTTATATGGCCCAACTAAAATAAACTACGAAGCCCATTTAGTCCATGGGAGTTTCCTTTATGATAAACTAAGCTACTTAGCTAGGAAATCAAATGCAGTTTTTGACTTTTTGGTTGTATGCTTTGTTTTTATTTTTGTATTTTATATTTCCTTCGAAACCTATGACTGGGAATTAATTAAACATTAATACTTTCTTTTCTTTTTTCTTTTTTTTTAAGTTAGTTTCGTTTCAGACGTGCTGGAAGCAATTTTAACTAACAAATCGCTGGACCTGCAACCCCCTCTTTATGGAAAATACCTTGAGATAACCCTAGTGATGTATCCTTAAAAAAAACTCAAACTTAGGCCCAGATGAAATAAGTCAACTAAATTAGAAAATGTTTGACTTTTGCTACATTGAGTGGCAACATGCATCCTAGCAGAAAGAAAGTAGTAACAATTTATGAATAAAAAAGTACTCGTAGTAATTATTGCATAGTTTTAGTACGTGAACTTTGAACATACATGTCATGTGAGAATCAACAATTCTGGTTACTTACATCAACAGTTAATGTAATAAAATTAAAAAGAGATTATAGATACAATTTCCAAATGGAGCAATTAATTCGAAGGCATACAATTAGGACCAAATCCACAAAACCATTGCCGTCTACAGCCGGGTGATACGTCTTAACTCAAAAAGTATATATGTATGCCACAATCCAGTAGCTTTTCAATCATCTTCTCAACCAATTAACCAAGCTAAGATACCACTTTCATAGTTTTTAAAAGAAGTACTACTATTTTGAAACCTCAAAAATATGTCAAGAATGGGCTCATCCTGTTTTAACATTGCCTTCATCGCAACACTAATTTTGCTTGCAACTTCAATCTCTGCCACGGAATACATTGTCGGGGATGAAAGTGGCTGGGCTCTTGACTTCGATTACCAAACTTGGGCCAAGGATAAAGTTTTCTTCGTTGGCGATACACTTGGTATGCTATGTGACATTCCCTTAGATATAACTAAATTTAGCTTGTTTACTAATTATGCATTTTCGTTTGTCTGACATTCAAGAAACTAACTTTTATTTTTCTTTATATAGTGTTCAATTATGCGACTGGCGTACACAACGTAGCAAAAGTCAATGGCACCGGTTTCCAACAATGTTCCACTTCTTTTTCCAATGGAATCTTGACAAGTGGACGTGACATCATCCCTCTTCAAACTCCGGGAAGGAAATGGTACATTTGCGGTGTTGGGAAGCATTGCGAGCTAAGAAACATGAAGCTTGTCATCACTGTTCTGCCACAAACAATGGCTCCGGCTCCTAGCCCAGTAGCCACATCTGGATCATTGCAAATGGCAGTACCAACATTGTATGGGCTTGTTACTGCCTTGTTTGGGAGTCTATTGTTGCTCCTGGTTTAAAACATGCCATCTCTGTTTTGTTTACATCAAAGTATTGTTTATTTGATTTTCTTAAAATGTGTGCTAAAATTTTGTATTGGTTTGAAGATATATACCGAATATGATCATTTATTTCTTGATTCTTTGTTTGGAATTATACAAAAACCATAGGTGTGGCAACCTCTTTTAAATATGAAATTAATGTACAGCGTATCGAAAACCTTACCATGGACCGGCTGCTAAAAAAATGTGACTTCAGATAGAACCACACTAGATACATTAATTCGAAGGCGAAACATTTAGGCAAACATTGAACAACTACACTAGATGCAGATTTTCTAATTTCTTGACGTCATTTGAGTCTTGGAGAAGCACTCTGTATAACTTTATCGCATTCCTTACAAAGTAAGTCTTGTGCCATCTATGTCACAACTTTTCAAGGATGTTTGGAATTTCTTATTCTAAAGTGGTGCCTAAAAGATACAAGGATATCAACCCGCCATTTTCATTTTTCATAATATAAACAGCTACTAAAGGTTGAAATAATGTGAGATCTAAAGGTGACAAAATAAGAATTTTGGATGCCGGATCAAGTTAATGTGGTTAAAATAGGTTGAATTTTGTAGGATTGTGCAGTTCCTAATTAGTGATTCTCATAGAACTCAAAGCCATATATACAAATGAAAAAGAACATGCACATCCCTTTCTTAACTTGCTAAAAGCTGAAGGCTAACTGAACATAAACTTATGCAAAAACAAAACGCTATGTGACAATCTCTTACAATATTAAACCCAAAATGACCTTTCAATCATCATTAGAGCTAAAAAACAGTGAGAAAAAGAACTTTTTTCATTTAAATACTCAATTATCCGGCCAATAAACAAATTTATTACTATTTTCAAACAAATTTGAAATAGAAAGCGGCAACCATAAGTGATCGAAGACATCCTTCTATCTTTCATACAAGAAATTTAGTCACCCTGCTAAGATCCTTCTGCCTCATTTCTCTATATATACATTCTTGAATTATCACATGTCAACTTAACTCATCGAAAATTACTTAAGCAAATATAGCCGCAATGCCTTCTATGTTGGTTCTAGTTTTAGTAACCATTTTAACCTTCCATTCAGTCAATGCTGCTGAGCTTGAAACCTACATTGTCCATTTAGACTCATCCAAGGGTGAAGAATTCACTCAAAAGAATGACCGTGAAAGCTGGTACCGATCCTTTTTACCACAAACCACAATGGGTTCAAATGATGAAACTAGCCTTCTTTTTGCATATCATAATGTTCTCAATGGGTTTGCAGCCAAGTTATCCAAAGAGCATGTGAAACTCATGGAGGACATGGCCGGATTCTTAGTTGCAAGACCAGAAAGAGTGTACTCACTTCATACGACTCATACTCCCAATTTCTTGGGGTTGCACCAAAATATGGGGTTTTGGGCTGGTTCAAACTATGGAAAGGGTGTCATAATTGGTCTTCTAGACACTGGAACGACTCCAAGCCATCCTTCTTTCAACGACAAGGGAGTCCCTCCACCACCAGCAAAATGGAAAGGCAAATGTGAACTTGAAGGGTGTAACAACAAATTGATTGGATTGCGGGATCTTACTTTAGGTGGAAATGATACACAATATAATCAAGTTGGACATGGTACGCACACTTCCAGCACCGCAGGTGGAAATTTTGTTAGTGGGGCCAATATACTTGGAAATGCCAATGGGAACGCGGTTGGGATGGCACCACTTGCACATGTGGCAATGTATAAAGTTTGTACGTTTGATCAAGGTTGTTTAGAGAGTTGGATTCTAGCAGGAATGGATGTAGCAGTTGAGGATGGAGTTGATGTGCTTTCGTTGTCGATAGGAAAAGGAGGAGGCATTCCGTTCTATCAAGAAGCTATTGCTTTAGGTGCATTTACAGCTATAAAGAAAGGTATCTTTGTGGCTTGTTCCGCAGGTAATTCTGGTACCTTTAATGCAGCAATGTCAAATGAGGCACCATGGATTCTAACGGTTGGGGCTAGTACCATCGATAGAAAAATAATCTCAACGGTTTCCCTTGGAAACAATATTATGCTAGATGGTGAAACGTTATTTCAGCCTAAGGATTTTCCTAAAACATTATTACCTTTGGTGTACCCGGGATCAAATGGTGTTGAAGATACAGCGTTGTGTTTGGAAGGATCATTGGATCATATTGACGTGAAAGGAAAGGTAGTGTTGTGCGATACAGGTAATATACCTGAAGTTGAGAAAGGCCAGATAGTAAAGAATGCTGGAGGCATTGCTATGATTCTAGCAAACCGAGCTCCGGAAGGAGCTACTACTTTTTCCGATCCTCATGTTCTTCCTACGTCACATGTCGGTTACAAAGAAGGAGTCATGATCAAGACGTATATCAAGTCAACCAGATCGCCTATGGGCACTATATTTTTCCGAGGAACTGTAATCGGAATTGACTCAGCTCCTCAGGTGACTTCCTTCTCATCAAGAGGGCCTAGCTTGGCGAGTCCTGGAATCTTGAAACCTGACATCATTGGCCCCGGTGTTAGCATTCTGGCAGCATGGCCCGTGTCAGTTGAGAACACATCACAAGCAAGCGCTACATTTAACATGATATCTGGTACTTCAATGTCTTGCCCTCATCTTGCGGGCATAGCAGCATTACTGAAAGCTGCTCACCCCGACTGGTCACCTGCAGCTATCAAATCTGCAATCATGACTACAGCCGATCAAGTGAGCCTAAATGGTAAACCTATTCAAGACGAAAGAGAACTCCCTGCAGACATCTTCGCCGTTGGTTCAGGCCATGTAAATCCATCAAAAGCTACTGATCCAGGTCTCGTTTTTGACGTCACACCAGATGATTACATTCCTTATCTGTGTGGGCTGGGTTACACAACCCAAGAGATTGGGACTATTGTGAAACGACAAGTCTCATGTGAAAAAACCATACCAGAAGGAGAACTAAACTATCCTTCATTTGCAATCACATTAGCAAAAGGCGAAAACAAAACATACTCAAGGACAGTAACAAATGTTGGTGACGCTAACTCTGTATACACTGTATCAGAACCAGATATGCGTATCCCAAATGGTATAGTTCTCGCTGTTAACCATCCTGCTTTGGAATTCACTCAAGTAAACCAGAAATTAACTTATGAACTAACATTTAGTCGTCTTAGCAACATGGAGATGAATGTTTCTTACGCCGGGGGAGTCATGGCTTGGCGTGCGGGTACATACGTGGTTAAGACACCTTTTGCTATTAGGTTTGTATAAGAGAAATGGTTGTCATGCTTTATAAGCCCGTAAGCATTTTCTGCATACATTTTCTTTGTTTTCTTTCTTGCTGGTTTCCGTTATCGGAGATTTGAAATTAAAATCTTTCTTTCCCTATGTTATCTTCTCTTCTGTAGCGGTATAAATAGAAATGACGACGAAACCCATTTGTCCTGAAATTGTGTTTACACAGTAGAACAATCCTCTAAATTTCATTAGTGTTGAATGTTAATTCATTAATCCAGTGAAGGGTCGTTATGTTGATAGTTTATGTATTTAGAGTCGTGTTTGTAAAGTGTATAAGTTAAGGGGTCTAGTATGTCAAGAATAAAGTTAATAACCGAAAGGTAGTTATATTCGGTTATAGGAAGTTAGTTATAAAGGTCGTGACTTTTAGGAAAAGTCACGATGGTAGTTATTGATGGAAAGATGTGACCTTTCATGAAGAGGCACAAAGGTTAGGATTATGTCTATATATATAAAAGTGTCTACGCATTGTAAAACTTAACATAATTCATTAATCATTATATACAAAGTGTGAGTTTGTGTGTGTGAGTTTTGTTCATTAGACATGTTTGATTCGAGCCCGAGATGAATTTCATATAGATGAGTCAACCGGAACCAAATTGTATATTTTGGGACTCAAAGTTCCAGTTCATCCCATTATATTTTTAGAATTTAATGTTGTATGTAGTTTAGAAACTTTCTTAAAATAGCTAATGACTCATTGTATGTCTATATACTTCATCCAGAAATATATTATGAGAGATGTACACAACATTTAGACATAAACTGTTTCTTTATGTTTTACACAATATTTTCTGTTTTGTTTGATAACCAAGAAAGTCAAGAGCCGAAATTCAAGAATCAAGAACAGCAATTACGTACAAACACCCCTAGGCCCTAGCTAGCTTGTTTCGACATGGTTACTCTGAGCCGCTTATGGATGTTTGGAATTTCTTATTCTTAAGTAAAAAAAATATATATCCGTTCAAAATATTATATATATATATATACACGAGTATATTACAAGGGTATGAACCCGCAATTTTCATTTTTGAATATAAACAGCTACTCATATATATCCGTTCAAAATATTATATATATATATATATACACGAGTATATTACAAGGGTATGAACCCGCAATTTTCATTTTTGAATATAAACAGCTACTCATAATTTACATTTAAGAATGTACATATATGTACAGTAACAAAGTATAGTCGTTTGGAGTTACCTCGCTCATTTGCAAACAATTTTTCATCAACTTTCAGTTAGCAAGTGATGGTGGAATGTGAAATCTAAAGGTGACAAAACATTTTGGATGCCGGATAAAAATAATGTGGTTAAAATAGGTTGAATTTTGTAGGATTGTGCAGTTCCTAATTAGTGATTCTCATAGAACCCAAAGCCATATATACAAATGAAAAAGAACATATACATCACTTTCTTAACTTGCTAAAAGCTCAAGACTAACTGAACATAAACTTATGCAAAAACAAAACACTATGTGACAATCTCTTACAATATTAAACCCAAAATGACCTTTCAATCATCATTAAAGCTAAAAAACAGTGTGAACAAGATTGATTTTCATTTAAATACACCCAATTATCCGGCCAATAAACGAATCTATTACTATTTTCAAACAATTTGAAAAAGAAAGCGGCAACCAAAAGTGATCGAAGACATCCTTCTGTCTTTCGTACAAAGAATTTAGTGAGCCTGATAAGATCCTTCTGCCACATTTCTCTACATATACATTCTTGAATTATCATAGAAACATGTCCTCTTAACTCATCGAAAATTACTTGAACAAATATAGCCACAATGGCTTCTATGTTGGTTCTAGTTTTAGTAACCATTTTAACCTTCCATTCAGCCCATGCTGCTGAACTCAAAACCTACATTGTCCATTTAGACTCATCCAAGGGTCAAGAATTCACTCAAAAGCATGACCGTGAAAGCTGGTACCGATCCTTTTTACCACAAACCACTATGGGCTCAAATGATGAAACTAGTATTCTTTTTGCATATCATAATGTTCTCAACGGGTTTGCAGCCAAGTTATCTGCAGAGCATGTAAAGGTCATGGAAGACATGGATGGGTTCTTATTTGCAAGGCCAGAAAGAGTGTACTCACTTCAAACGACTCATACTCCCAATTTCTTGGGGTTACAACAAAATATGGGGTTTTGGGCTGGTTCAAACTATGGAAAGGGTGCCATAATTGGTATTCTAGACACTGGAACGACTCCGAGCCATCCTTCTTTCAATGACAAGGGAGTCCCACCACCACCAGCAAAATGGAAAGGCAAATGTGAAATAGAAGGGTGTAACAACAAATTGATTGGATTGCGGGATCTTACATCAGGTGGAAATGATACACGCTTTGATCAATTTGGACATGGTACGCATACTTCCAGCACCGCGGGTGGGAATTTTGTTAGTGGTGCCAATGTATTTGGAAATGCCAATGGGAACGCGGCTGGGATGGCGCCACTTGCACATGTGGCAATGTATAAAGTTTGTACGCTGGAAGATTGTTTAGAGAGTTGGATCCTAGCAGGAATGGATGTAGCGGTTGAGGATGGAGTTGATATACTTTCGTTGTCACTAGGACTGGGGATAGGCATTCCGTTTAATGAAGATACTATTGCTCTAGGTGCATACGCCGCTATACAAAAAGGTATCTTTGTGGCTTGTGCTGCAGGTAATTCTGGTCCTTTTAATGCATCGTTATCGAATGAGGCTCCTTGGATTCTAACGGTTGGGGCTAGTACCATTGATAGAAAAATAGTATCAAGGGTTTCTCTTGGAAACAAGGTTATGCTAGATGGTCAAACGTTATTTCAGCCCAAGGACTTTCCTCAAAGCTCATTACCTTTGGTGTACCCGGGATTAAATGGTGTTCAAGATGCAGCATTGTGTTTAGAAGGATCGTTGGATCATGTTGATGTGAAAGGGAAGGTGGTATTATGCGATAGAGGTCATAAGATGTCGAGAACTAAGAAAGGCGAAGTAGTAAAGAATGCTGGAGGTGTTGCTATGATTATAGCAAACCAAGCTCCGGAAGGAGCCAGTACTATAGCCGATTCTCATGTTCTTCCTGCTTCGCATGTCAGCTACAAAGATGGACTCACTATCAAGACTTATATCAACTCAACCACATCTCCTATGGCCAGTATATTATTCCAAGGAACTGTAATTGGAACAGACTCGGCTCCTGAGGTTACTTCTTTCTCATCAAGAGGGCCTAGCTTGGCGAGCCCTGGGATCTTGAAACCCGACATAATTGGCCCCGGTGTTAGCATCCTGGCAGCATGGCCCGTATCAGTTGACAACACAACACAAGCAAGCGCTACATATAACATGATATCTGGTACTTCAATGTCGTGCCCTCATCTCGCAGGCATAGCAGCATTGCTAAAAGCTGCTCATCCTGACTGGTCACCTGCAGCTATAAAATCAGCAATCATGACTACAGCTGATCAAGTGAGCCTAAATGGCAAACCTATCCAAGATGAAAAAGAACTCCCTGCAGACCTCTTTGCCGTCGGTTCGGGCCATGTAAATCCATCAAAAGCTACTGATCCAGGTCTAGTGTTCGATATTGCACCAGATGATTACATTCCTTATTTGTGTGGGCTGGGTTACACAAGCCAAGAAGTTGGGAGTATTGTGAAAAAGAAAGTCTCTTGCGAACAAACCATATCAGAAGGAGAACTAAACTATCCTTCATATGTGATCACGTTAGCAAAAGGTGAAAACAAAACATACTCAAGGACAGCAACAAATGTTGGTGACACTAATTCTGTTTACACTATATCCGAACCAAATATCCATATCCCACCGGGTATAGTTCTCACCATTCATCATCCTGCTTTGGAATTTACACAAGTAAACCAGAAGCTAACTTATGAACTGACATTTAGTCGTTATAACAATGTGGAGATAAATGTTCCTTACGACCAAGGATTCATTGCTTGGCAGGCGGGTACATACATGGTTAGGACACCTTTTGTTATCAAGTACGTATAAGAGAATTGGTTGTCATGCTTTATAAGCCCGTATGCATTTTCTGCATACGGTTTTCTTATTTTCTTTCTTGCTTGTTTCCATCATTAGTGATTTGAAATCACAATCTGTCTTTCCCTATATTTGATATCCCCGTCTGTAGCGGTATACTCAATTAATAGGAAATGGCGATAAAGCCTATTTGTCCCAAAATTGTGTTTACACGTTAGATTAATCCTTCAACTTTCATTAGCTTTTACAATGAGGATTTCCGAAAGATATAGTGATCTTGTGATATAAAACTTTATAGTTTTATTTAAAAATTTTAACTGCATTAATAAGTGCCGAACTCCAAAAAGATGATGGGACATCAGTCCACTGAAACCAAGTTGTATCTTCTGGGACTCAAATTTTCAGTTTATCCCCTAATAATTTTACAATTTGATGTTGTATGTATTTAAGAAACTTTCTTAAAATAGTTAATGACTCATTGTATATATGTCTATGTACTTCTCCCAGAAATATATTATCAGAATGATATGTTTTACACAACATTTAGCCATCCACAGTTTTTATGTTTTACACAGTAGTAGTAGACCGTACATATATGATATGAATCGGCTGAGAAAGTAGAGGGTGTGAAGTGTCTTTATTTAATAGCTAATCGATTGCTTTTAGTAATTTCTTGTTCACCAAGTTTAGGGTCAAAAAGCTTGGTTAAATAAGGTCATTAGGCCAAGGTTTTTAGGTGTGGAAAATTATAATCAATTGTTCTTGGGAACTTAGGGCCACTGGGGCTTAAATCCAGACACGGGGCTACTGGAGCTTATTCGGATTATCTTCTAGTGTTTATTACTTGCGGTTCGTTTATCCGAATTGTTAGAATTCTCTGGCCGATAAAATTTATCATACATGAAACACGCATGGACAAAATGGACTGGCAGGTTGAGCTGATTAGTACATGGGTTGACAAGTCAAATGAATTGGTTTTGGGTAAAGTGGGTTGGTTTCAGGTCGACCTGACAACTGAAGATGCCAACCGGACCCAACCTGAAAAAATTAGGTTGGCGGGTTGGTATTCAAAATACGCAACCCCAACTTGTTTTTTTTCCGGTTGAGTCAAGTATTGACCGCTATGACAAACTGGGAAATGCAGCTTTTGGTTGTCTTTTTGGGTTTCCTTTCAGACGATTGGGTAAATATTGAACATTACGTTGGAACACCAACATACATGGTGACTTTCAACAATTTCACCCTACATAACCAATAATTCTTTCAAGTAAAACAATTAATGTTCATCCAAGGCCGTGCTTAACACGGACTATTTAGCCCTAGCGGCATGTAACATTTAACATTAATTCCGGTTGCTTACATCAATAGCTAATTAAAAAAATAAAATTCAAGAATCGAAAGTAGTCGAAGATTTTTTTTATCAATGACAACCATGCATAAAGCCAAAAAAAAAAAAAATTAAAAGATTAAAAATTGCATATGGTTAAAGTTGATTATCTGTATGATTTAAAGTGTATAGCAACCCAAGTGAATTTCAAGTGGATAGATAGATGTAACAGGGTAAAGGGTTAGCCGTATTAGACCTATTATATTTTTGGTTTGTATAAGGCATGCCTATTAACTTATGAAGTAAAAGCAGCATGGTTGAATCAGTGGTAAACATCCTTGCCTTTGGAGACAGAGGTTATGAGTTCGATCCTCATCTCATGCAAAGGTTGGGCCTTTTCTACCATTTAGGTAGAAACTGGAAGCAACCTCTCTACTTAGGTAGAGGTAAGGTCTGCCTACATCTTAACCTCCCCCATACACCGTCGAGGTATTGGGGCTCAAAACCCGCAGAAGGCGGCACTGGACAGTTAGTTACTTACTTACTTTTTCTATTAACTTATGAAGTCCTAATAGTACGAATATTCAAGTACTCAATATAAATTGATTATAGATACATATTCCAAATGGAGGAATTCTTTCTTAGCACATACAATTAGGACCAAATCCACAAAACCATTGCCGTCTACAGCCGGTAATACATCTTGATTACTTTTCTCCATTAACTCGAAAACTATATGTATGCAACAATCATGTAGCTTTTCTATCATCTTCTCAATCAATTAACCAAACTAAGATACCATTTTCATAGTTTTTAAAAGAGTTACTATTTTGAAACCTTGTACTATGACAAGAATGGGCTCATCATGTTTTAACATTGTCTTCATCGCAACACTAATTTTTCTTGCAACTTCAATCTCTGCCACAGAATACATTGTCGGGGATGAAAGTGGCTGGGCTCTTGACTTCGATTACCAAACTTGGGCCAAGGATAAAGTTTTCTTCGTTGGAGATACACTTGGTACGCTACGTTATATTCCATAGATATATACATAACTAGATTTACCTTGTTTACTGGAGTATTATTTTCTTGCATATCTTGTTTGTTTGACATTCAAGAAACTAACTTTTAATTTACATTATATAGTGTTCAATTATGCCTCGGGTGTACATAACGTCGCAAAAGTGAATGGCACGGGATTCCAACAATGTACGACTTCCTTTTCCAACGGAATCTTGACTAGTGGACGTGACATCATCCCCCTTCAAACTCCAGGAAGGAAATGGTACATTTGTGGTGTTGGGAAGCATTGCGAACTAAGAAATATGAAGCTTGTCATCACTGTTCTGCCACAAACAATGGCTCCAGCTCCAAGCCCAGTAGCCACATCTGGATCGTTCCAAATTGCAGTACCAATGCTGTATGGGCTTGGTTCTGCCTTAATCGCGAGTCTATTTTTGATCTTGGTTTAAAACATGCCATCTGCTTAACATCAATTATTGTTTATCTGATTTTCTTGAGATGTGTGCTAAAATGTTGTATTGGTTTGAAAAAATATCCTGAATATAATTTATTTCTTGATTCTTTGTTTGGCATCATACAAAAACCATAGGTATTTCAACCTCTTTTATTTTAACTTGAATGGAGTGACTCATTTACGAAAGATCACTAATCAGCTTGCCAATCCTGCTGCACAAAGCCCTTAGGCACCCCAAGTTACTCCATATCCGGTAAAAACCCTATAGCCCGGCCGGTCAAGGCACAACGATGAATTATTAGAAAAACCTGTCTCAAGGATCGAATCCTGGTCTCCTATCATTGTCCTCCATTCCAACCAAGCTAAGCCCAATTATAGGATATCTATTTTTAGTTATTATCTTGGATCAATATTCTATTTAATTAGTGGCTATCTTCTCCTTATTAATAGGAGCTATGTATGGGATGTATTGGTGTGATCCCTCTATTTAGTCTTTGTAATTCTTTCATATCGAGAATGAAAAATCACCAGATCTTCTTCTCCTTGCAATTTTATATGGCATCAGAGCCAAAAACAACCATAGTTTAAACCAATGGCAGGAGACGACGATCAAACCAAAAACAAAAACGGTGAAGGTGGTTCTAGCAGTGGAATCACATATGAGTCACCCTACTACCTTCATCCTTCCGACTACCCCAAACAACTTCACGTAAATGAAGTCCTCACAGACAACAACTTTGCCGATTGGAACCAAGAGATGACAAACTTCTTATTTGCAAAAAACAAAATGGAATTTGTCGATGGGACGATCAAGAAACCTGAGAAAACTGAGAAAAACTACATGCTGTGGATGCGTGTTGATGCTATGATAAAGGGATGGTTGACAACAGCCATGGAGAAAAATATACGCAACAGTGTCAAGTATGCAGAAACAGCATCAGAGATTTGGGCAGACCTGAATGAACGTTTCGGTAAAGAGAGCGCTCCTCGGGCGTATGAATTGAAACAGAAAATTGCTTCTACTCGACAAAACGGCGCTTCCGTGTCAACATATTTCACCCAACTACGGTCCATATGGGATGAAGCTCAATCCATACATCCTTTTCCACGTTGTTCTTGTGACAAGTGTGAATGTGATGTGGGCAAGAAGATCAATGAACATCAAGAGAAGGAACGTCTTTATGAATTTTTAATGGGGTTAGATTCAGAATTCACTGTTATTAAGACTCAAATTCTGGCAACCAAACCAGTTCCCTCACTAGGCACTGCGTATCACTTAGTGGCGGAAGACGAGAGGCAGAGAAGTATTTCGAGTGAAGGAAGGATACAACCAGAGCCCGCTGCATTCAAAGTTGGACAGAAACGAGATTTCTTAGCTGGACGAAACAAAGAAAAGGAAGGCTCGAGGACTACAAAGGATGGAATTGAGCGATGCACTCAATGTAAAAAGGAAGGTCATAAACGTGAAGGTTGCTTCGAGATAATCGGGTATCCTGAATGGTGGCCTGGGAAGAAAAAGGACAAGGTGAAGCCCAAAGCTGCGTTTGTGGACAGTGAATCGAGCCCTATTCCTGGCTTAACAAGTGAAGACTACCAACTCCTACTGAAACATTTTGTTGAAACAGGTAAAAGTGGAGATACAAAACCCGTTGCAAATATGGCTCATAAAGAAGACGAAAATGGTGAGTGGATTGTTGATTCGGGTTGCACCGAATACATTACTTACTTATCTAACATTCTTTTGAACAAAAGGGACACTCCATTTGAGCCTCCTGTTGTCATTCCAAATGGAGCCTCCATTCCGGTTAAAGGAAAAGGAGACTATGTTCTTCCAAGAGGAGCAAAAGTCAATGGGGTTCTTTATGTTCCAGATTTCAAATTCAATCTTCTTTCTGTCAGTCGCCTCACTCGCGATCTTCAATGTTCCATATCATTCTTTCCTGATTTTTGTATCATGCAGGGCTTACAAAGGAGGAACTTGATTGGTGCGGGTAAATGCCGAAGGGGACTGTACCGAATGAAGATGATTCAAGAAAGAAAGGCGATGACTACTACAGTTGAAACGTGGCACAAAAGACTTGGGCATGCTTCAAAAGGAAAGTTGAATAAGATGGATTTTCTCAAAAGTAGTATTGTTGATTTGGGTAATTCCTGTGATTCTTGTGCTAGAGCAAAACATACTAGATTACCTTTTCCTTCCAGTTTTATTAAAACTAGTGCTACTTTCGATTTATTCATTGTGATATTTGGGGAGGTTATCGAATCCCATCATATACGGGTGCCAATTATTTCCTTACAATAGTAGATGATTTTAGTAGGGCGGTATGGGTATTTCTTCTCAAATATAAAAGCCAGGCTAGCCAATGTCTTAAGGATTTTCATAAAATGATTGAGGTGCAATTTGAGAAACAAATAAAAAGGGTTAGAAGTGACAATGGTGGAGAGTTTACCTCCAACGATATGTTAGATTTTTATAATCGAAAGGGAATTTTACTTGAAACCTCGTGTCCTCATACCCCTCAACAAAATGGTGTCGTAGAAAGAAAACACAGACACCTTCTTGAGACGGCTCGTGCATTAAGGTTCGAAGCGAATCTTCCTAAAAAATTTTGGGGGGAATGTATTTTGACCGCGGCTTATGTTATTAACCGTCTTCCATCCAAGATCATTAAAAACAAAACTCCTTTTGAGTTAATTTGGAATAAAAACCTGAATATGATTCTCTAAGAGTCTTTGGTTGTCTTGTTTATTTTAAAAATACCGACACAAAAGGAGACAAGTTCGAAGAAAGGGGGAAACCGGGGTTTTTCTTGGTTATCCACCTAGAACCAAAGGTTATAAAATTTTTGACTTACAAACCAGGAAATTGATTGTTAGTAGAGACGTCAACTTTCATGAAGATAATTTTCCTTTTAAGAATCTTCAAGGAAATAATGAAAGTATAACAGAAGAACCAGGAATATGTCACGACTGTCACTGTGAACCATTTTTGACTCATACTGAATCGCGAAATCCACAAATGGATTATAATGATGCTGAGCCCAGTAGTGACTCAATCGGCGGACATGAAAGCCCAGATTGCATTGAGTTGGATTTGATAAATTATGAAACTCAGTTCAAAGATGATGGGGCTGAAACAAATGAGTTCCATGAAGCTACAGAACCCCAGATAGAAGAAAGACCAGCTCGAAATAAGACTCAACCATCGAGATTCAAGGATTTTGTGGTACAAGTCCCACCTTCGGTCAACCACCCCGCACCAACATCAAGTCAAGTTGCCTCCACGGTTTGCTATCCAATCTCTAGCTTTGTTTCTTATGAAAAATTTTCAACTAATCATAAGGCTTTCTTAACTGCTATCACTAATAATGATGAGCCAAAATCGTTCAAACAAGCCTCACAGGATGTTCATTGGCGTGAGGCGATGCAAAAGGAGATTAAAGCCCTAGAGAAAAATGGAACTTGGACTTTGGAAAATCTACCTGAAGGAAAGAGAGCAATAGACTCCAAATGGATTTATAAGGTCAAGTTCAAACCGAATGGTGAAGTTGAAAGGTACAAGGCGCGTCTAGTTGCAAAAGGGTTCACTCAAATGGAAGGCGTTGATTATCATGATACATTTGCACCCGTAGCCAAGCTAGTAACCGTGCGAACTCTACTAGCAGTTGCCGTCAAACGAGACTGGATCATTCACCAACTCGATGTTAATAACGCCTTCTTGCATGGAGATCTCGACGAGGAAGTCTATATGAAAATTCCTCAGGGCTTCTCTAACACCAACAAAATCGAGTTTGTCGTTTAAGAAAATCTTTATACGGGTTGAAGCAAGCTTCACGAAATTGGTACCACAAGTTCACTACTTTCTCCAGAGTTTGAATTTCCGACAATCCAAAGCAGATCACTCTTTATTCCTTTATGAGATTAATAGTATCACTTTGGTGGTTCTAATTTATGTGGACGATGTCGTTATTACAGGCAATTGCCTCGACAAGATACAAGAAGTCAAAGAAAAGCTCGACAAGGAATTTAGTATTAAAGACCTTGGGACACTTAAATACTTCCTCGGGATCGAAGTGACCAGAACAAATGATGGTTTGGTTCTAAGCCAACGAAAGTATACCTTGGATATTCTAAAGGATAGTGGGAAATTGGGTTGCAAGCCGAGTGCATTTCCCATTGAACAAGGCCTGAAATTAGACAAGGGAGAGAAAGAACCAAGTGTTGATGCAAATCAATATCGACGCTTAGTGGGTCGACTATTATATCTTCAAGCCACACGACCGGATATTGCGTACTCAGTCAACATCTTGAGCCAGTTTGTGGCTGATCCAAGAAGTAGTCATTTGGAGGCGGCACATCGAGTTCTTAGATACTTGAAAGCTACACCAGGACAAGGTATTTTACTCTCTCGTGCAGGCGATACCACTTTAACAGCTTACTGTGATTCGGATTGGTTGGGTTGCCCATATACTCGACGCTCACGTACCGGCTATGTTCTACTACTAGGTGGTAGTCCCATTTCTTGGAAGACAAAGAAGCAATCACTGGTCTCACGTTCATCAGCCGAAGCAGAATACAGAGCTATGGCTTCCACGGTTAGTGAAGTCATCTGGGTTCGTTGGTTGCTTAGTGAACTTCAACTTCACATCTCGTCACCTACACCTCTCTTCTGTGATAATCAGGCAGCCCGTCATATAGCAAATAACCCGGTATTCCACGAAAGAACTAAGCATGTCGAGATGGATTGTTACTTTGTACGTGAAAGAGTTGAATCCAAGGAGGTCATTCCAATGGCAGTCGCTAGCAAACTGCAACTGGCCGACTTACTCACAAAGGGTCTTGCAGCAAACCAACTTCAATTTCTTCTTGGCAAGATTGGCATTGCAAATTTACATGCTTCATCTTGAGGGGGAATATAGGATATCTATTTTTAGTTATTATCTTGGATCAATATTCTATTTAATTAGTGGCTATCTTCTCCTTATTAATAGGAGCTATGTATGGGATGTATTGGTGTGATCCCTCTATTTAGTCTTTGTAATTCTTTCATATCGAGAATGAAAAATCACCAGATCTTCTTCTCCTTGCAATTTTATACCAATTGTTATTTTAACCTCTTTTTGAATCTGGAAGTCACCAACGGTGTATCAAACACCTTTGATTCACAACCTAACAGCATTGGATGGGTTGCAAACAATCTGACTTGAGATAGAAAATAGAATCACACAATAGATACATTTCAGCGAGAACAGGGGAAGAAGGTGTTTAAAATACATGTACGATTTACAATAGTTTGAAGGCAAAATATTTAGGGAAACATTGAACAAATGTAGTAGCTTGGTTGTACTCGTCATACGTACATGATGCAGATTTTCACAATTCTTAATGTCCTTTGAGCCTAAGTACTCTGTATAACTTTTTCATATTCCTTGATAAAGAACGTCGTTGTCATCTATGTCTAGTAGGAAGAATATGTAAACTTATAGTTTGGTTATAACAAAATGAAATGACCTGAAATTACGAGCACACACACTTATCTAATTACTCAGTTTACACTATGTCAAAACGATAAGACAGGAAAACCCTATTATTTTTTCAATGGCCAATTGTTGCAAATTTGGGCATGTTATTCTTCGACGCTTATAGATGTTTGGGATTGCTCAAATTATAGTGGCGCTTAAAAGATACAAGCATATCAACCGTACGTGTTTGAAATCGTCTATCTGCTTTCAAAAAATATACAATCAACACTAAACTAAGCAATTCCAAACACCCGCAATTTTCATTTTTGTTAAAATGAACAGCAAACTTGCAGTTAATAATGTACATATGTACAGTAAGAAATTCTGGTTGTTTGGAGTTACCCTGATCACTCGTTTGCAAAAAATGTCTTATCAACTTTTCAGTTAGCAAGTGATGGTGGAATGTGAAATCTAAAGGTGACAAAATAAGCATTTTGGATGCCGGACCATAATAATGTGGTTAAAAAGGGCTGCACTGCCTGCACAGATCATATTGATTCTCACAGAATTGGTCAGACCCAAAGCCATATATTCAAATAAATAAATATGCACATCCCTTTCTTAACTTGCTAAATTCTGAAAGCTAACTGAGCATGAACTTATGCAAAAACAAAACACTATGTGCCCATCTTTCACAATATTCAAATCCAAAATGACCTATCAGTCATCATTAGAGCTAAAAACCAGTGTGAAAAAGATTGGTTTTCATTTAAACACCAAATTATCTGGCCAATAAAAGAATCTATTATCATTTTCAGACATTTTTGGAATAGAAAGCGGCAACCAAAAGTGAAGACATCCTTTTGTCTTTCGTACAAAGAATTTAGTCAGCCTGCTAAGATCCTTCTGCCCCATTTCACTATAAATACATCATTGAATTATCATAGAAACATGTCCTCTTAACTCATCGAAAATTACTTTAACAAATATACCCACAATGACTTCTATGTTGGTTCTAGTTTTAGTAACCATTTTAACCTTCCATTCAGCCAATGCTGCTGAACTCGAAACCTACATTGTCCATTTAGACTCATCCAAGGGTCAAAAATTCACTCAAAAACAAGATCGTGAAAGCTGGTACCGCTCCTTTTTACCACAAACCACTATGGGTTCAAATGATGAAAGTAGCATCCTTTTTGCATATCATAATGTTCTCAATGGGTTTGCAGCCAAGTTATCAGCAGAGCATGTGAAGGTCATGGAAGACATGGATGGGTTCTTATTTGCAAGGCCGCAAAGAGTGTACTCACTTCAGACGACTCATACCCCCAATTTCTTGGGGCTGCACCAAAATATGGGGTTTTGGTCTGGTTCAAACTATGGAAAGGGTGTCATAATTGGTGTTCTAGACACTGGAACGACTCCGGGCCATCCTTCTTTCAATGACAAGGGAGTCTCTCCTCCAACGGCAAAATGGAAAGGCAAATGTGAAATTGAAGGGTGTAACAACAAATTGATTGGATTGAGGGATCTTACTTCAGGTGGAAATGATACACGATATGACCAAGATGGGCATGGTACGCACACTTCCAGCACCGCAGGTGGGAATTTTGTTAGTGGTGCAAATGTATTTGGAAATGCTGATGGGAACGCAGCTGGGATGGCACCACTTGCACATGTGGCGATGTATAAAGTTTGTACTTTGGAAGATTGTTTAGAGAGTTGGATCCTAGCAGGAATGGATGTAGCGGTTGAGGATGGAGTTGATGTGCTTTCCTTGTCACTAGGAGGAGACTCTTTCCCGTTCTATCAAGATGGTATTGCTATAGGTGCATTTACGGCTATACAAAAAGGTATCTTTGTGGCTTGTTCCGCGGGTAATTTTGGTCCTTTTAATGCATCATTGGCAAACGAGGCCCCATGGATTCTGACGGTTGGGGCTAGTACCGTTGATAGAAAAATAATCTCAACGGTTTCTCTTGGAAACAAGGTTAATCTAGATGGCGAAACATTATTTCAGCCTAAGAATTTTCCTCAAACCTCATTACCTTTAGTGTACCCGGGATCAAATGGTGTTCAAGAGACAGCGTGGTGTTTGGAAGGATCGTTAGATCAGGTTGACGTGAAAGGAAAGGTGGTATTATGCGATAGAGGTAATATATCAAGAATTGAGAAAGGCCAAATAGTAAAGAATGCTGGAGGCGTCGCTATGATAATAGCAAACCGAGCTCCGGAAGGAACTAGTACTCTAGCCGATCCGCATGTTCTTCCTGCGTCACATGTCGGCTACAAAGATGGAGTCACGATCAAGACATATATCCAGTCAACCGCATCGCCTATGGCCACTTTATTATTTCGAGGAACAGTTATTGGAATTGATTCAGCTCCTGAGGTGACTTCTTTCTCGTCAAGAGGGCCTAGTCTAGCGAGCCCTGGAATCTTGAAACCCGACATTATTGGCCCGGGAGTTAGCATTCTGGCAGCATGGCCCGTCTCAGTTGAGAACACAACACAAACAAGCTCTACATTTAACATGATATCTGGTACTTCAATGTCTTGCCCTCATCTCGCAGGCATAGCAGCATTGCTGAAAGCTGCTCATCCTGACTGGTCACCTGCAGCAATTAAATCTGCGATCATGACTACAGCCGGTCAAGTGAGCCTAAATGGTAAACCTATTCAGGATGAAAGGGAACTCCCTGCAGACATCTTTGCCATTGGTTCGGGCCATGTAAATCCATCAAAAGCTACTGATCCAGGTCTAGTTTTTGACGTTGCACCAGATGATTACATTCCTTATTTGTGTGGGCTGGGTTACACAAGCCAAGAAGTTGGGACTATTGTGAATAAAAAAGTCTCATGCGAAAAAACCATACCAGAAGGAGAACTAAACTATCCTTCATATGTGATCACATTAGCAAAAGGCGAAAACAAAACATATTCAAGGACAGTAACAAATGTTGGTGACGCTAATTCTGTTTACACTATATCGGAACCAAATTTCCATATCCCACCGGGTATAGTAGTCAGAATTCACCATCCTGCTTTGGAATTCACACAGGTAAACCAGAAGCTAACTTATGAACTAACATTTAGTCGTTATAACAATGTGGAGATAAATGTGCCTTACGACGAAGGATTCATAGCTTGGCAGGCGGGAAAATACGTGGTTAGGACACCTTTTGTTATCAAGTACGTATAAGAGTAATGGTTGTCATGCTCTATAAGCGCGTACGCATTTTCTGCATAAGATTTCCTTGTTTTCTTTCTTGCTTGCTTCCATCATGAGAGATTTGAAATCACAATCTGTCTTTCCTTACATTTGATGTCCTTTTCTGTAGCAGTATGATTAACAGGAAATGATTTCAAAGCCTATTAATCCCGAAATTGTGTTTACACGTTTAAACAATCCTTCAAGTTTCATTAGCAAGTACAAATTTCCAGAACATTAACACCCTTCTTTAAAGCTGATTGAACTACCTTAAATAACCCCTAGCAAGATTCAAATTTGTTAGGCTTTTAATAATCTAACATAACCTTCGACCAGCTTGACTATAACCCCTTCCTTGCCCTGTTTTATTAGACCAGAAAGATACCAAGGAAAGAAACAGAAAAATCAAAGACATAAGAAAAATAAGAAAACTAGCCTTGTTTATTGCCAATTTATTTTAGGTTTTAGAAGTTGGATTAAATGATTTCGGCTCTGTTCTCCCCCCTCTCTATAGAGTGGGAAGATACCTAGCTAACTAATATCCTATCCTAACTATAACATTTAATCATTGTCTACCTAGGACTACATAAAACTTGAAGTCCAAGTTGACCGATCACTTGCTATACTAGTCTCACATTCTCCGAAATATAAAAAAAAATAATAATAATAACTTTCTTATTCCTTTCGTTACAATGTGCTATTCATCTGGAAAGACTTGCAATGATACTGATACAAGCATACATGATTATCACCAATAAAACATTTCATACTGAAACGTTTACATCCTCTTGAAAATGTTGACAGAGTTTGTATAATCGAATACACTTTAAAAAGGGCTTCACAACAAAAGCAAATAAGAACATATAGAGTTTATGGTACAGCAATCTTTATAGTCAAATCATATTGTTCATTCATCTGCAATGGGAAAGGCAGATCCAAGTTTGTTGCCGAGACGGTAACACTTAATGTTAACATAGTATGGACCAAGCTCAACATGGTTATCCTCACCGCCCATATAGAAACACAATGTATACAGAGCTATCTCAAATTCTGGGCTTACCCCGATCATCGTGCTCGAGACTGATTTCAGCACACCATTCCATTCAAACTGGATTGTTAACAACTGTGTCTCCGAGTCAGGCTGCCATTGCAAAAATTAATCGTCAGTTTTTGATTAAACCAATTTTGATTATGGTTACACAACTATCGCTGGCTTATTTTTTATCCTTTAAAATGTAAATCAGAGAAGTATAAAAGAAAGGGATAAGTATCTTGTAATGTAACAAACTTTGAACGAATGTCTATAGTAGGAAGTAACTAAAGTTGTGTGTATTGTATGTAAACAACTCGAAAATAATGTTTATTGTATGAAAGAAAATGTATTCAACCAATTAAAATCAGACAAGTGGCACCTCTATATGGTTGCCACGTATGTTTTCTTGCATACAATAAACATTTTTTAAAGTTGTTTACATACAATACACAAAACTTTAGTTATTTCCTACTATAGACATTCGTCCAAAGTTTGTTACATTCCAGGATACTTATCCCTAAAAGAAATACATAAGGATTTACTTACCGTCTCCCCACGCCTTCGTGGAAAGATATAACCTTGATAGTCAACCCTCCCCTTTGCTTCTTCCATATAGAACTACATAGAGAAAATAAAATCATGTTCGATAAAATGATTGCTCGATAGTTGAATACATTTCTAGTTATAAAACAATGACAACATATAAAGACACGCCAAGATCAACAGCAGCAAAAACTAGCAATATAAACAATTGTTGAATACTTGGATAGGTAATTTTGCCAAACAAAGGTGCTACTTTGACTTTTTGGGTCCAACTAATTGTTAGTTTGATTTATAATGTCCAACTAATTTCAAATCTGATATGAATATTCTTACAAAATGTAACACCAACAAAATCTTAGTTCATGGTTTGCTAATGAAATCACTTAATCACATAGAACTTTTTACTGTCAAAATGCGCCTCTTTGTCAAAATGGATGTGTAAAGATCATACGTCCAACATACGTAAAAACACTCACCTGAAGCCAATTATGGAAGCCAGAAACTGACTGTTCTCCGCGACTCTTGATTTCTCCAACAAAAACATGTTCAAAGGCCGAAGAACAGCTAGATGTACCGCCTCGACCATATAGATCAAACCAAAGACTGGTCAACAACCTTTTGAATTCTTGATGACCTTCAGACACAATACCCTTTGAACACAGATACTCATAGAGATATTGAATTGGTGCAGTTCTACATATCTCCTCAATAAACGCAACCTGTTCTTGTTTCTCTTGAGGTGTAACTTGCTCTTTATACCCTTCGTGTGGATTATAATTATCCAAAAGAGAACAAAACCGAGAAATTGTAGGCTTCCTAAAAACATCTTCACTTAACCAAGTAAAGAGGCTTCCTTCTGCCATATCTTGTTTTTGATAAGTTTTCTTTCCTTCACCACAATCGATCTCATAGTCTTTTCCTGGCACTAAACGGTTATAGTCAAGCTCCCAAAGCTTATTGCAAGCTTGACCAAGGTCATTTAGTTCATTTTGAGTGGGTACCATTTGAGAATTATGTTCGACTTCATTAGAATACTCTTGCTCCTCTGCAGGACGTTTGAAATTGTCCCAGTTATCTTTACGAACCTGTCAATTTATGTTCAACAAAATATGACTCGTTAATTCTTCTTTACTTGTACCAGAAATTTGTTGAGACAACAGAATACAAAACCTGTTTTTTTGGATGCTTCTTCCCAACCGTCTCCCAGCCATCATTACTTTGATTATAATCACCTGGCCTATTACTTTCATACCCTTCATTCACAGCCTGCATTAGAAACATTACTTACATTATGGCTAATCAAATATCTAAGGATATCACAAATCACACAGCAGTTAATAAAGTTATCTAACTAGTTATGAAACTTCTTGGTCAGTTTGTAGTTTGAGGCAGACAGGTCATATATCCTAACCCAAACCCAACCGGGTTACTCGCATTGACCCATTTACAGACCATTATAATTAAAAGAGATACAATCAAACCATATATCGAGATTTTAAATAATCTTAGTGCATATTACAAACATTACAGCACAAATAAAAAAATCCATAAAATACATTATATATACACTATAAAATAAGAAAGCATTGAACTGTTACCAATGGCTACCCATTCATTACCAAAAACCCATTTAGCCCCAACCCAACCCGTATATGTTTGTGGGGTTGAAGTTATGTCAAAAAATTTCATCCAAATCTCCAATAGAACAAAAGCATAAACAGGGCAGATATGAAGATGTAATAGGACACTTTCCTGTGCATTTACAGAAGATTATTCAAAAGAAAGCAACATTTGTGATTTCATGAACGAACTAAACGAATTTCAAATGGTTCACATTAATCTTAGAAATGGTATAAAGTAGGGCAAGCAATCCGTGTTGTGTTCGGGCGTGTGATGTCAACATTCGTGATCTCATGAACCCTAACCTGGACACGTTTATTAACCCGTTTGTACAACGGGTAACATTGATATCCCTAACTCAACTACAAATTAAAAAGATAAATGTAAGTACCTAATATAACTAATAAAAATAAAGATATTCCCTCTTTAGTTGTTTTCAATCAAAGTTCAACTCATTGTTACATCCACTTTATAAGCTCTGATATTCAGTTTTCCTATTATAAGTTGAAACAGATTGATCTGTTAGTTGGAGATGGTTGTTTAGGGGAACACCAACCCCCATTCATTAAACAGTTAGTCATATTAATCCGTATGATCTGAACCCATTTAGTTTGTTTGTCATATGCACTAAGATTATTTAAATATAGAAGATTAAATTTCTTCAAAATAAAACATATACCTTTTGAGGTCTCCTTGAAGATTGTGATCCACCAGATCCCCCTTCCTCATTCCTCTCACTATTCCCTTCCTAAAATATTTACACACACAAAAAAAAAAAAAAATCAAGTTAAGAAAGTAATAACTAAATTAAATTATTAAAAAACACACACACGCACAATTCCATTATTCTAACCTCATTTCTTGTATGTCGAACTCTACTATTACTATTCTCTTCATCATCCTTGTCACCAGACACAACCTACAAAATTTCCATCACCAAAAAACATATTGTGAAGACACATAACGTCTTAACAACATAACTGAATAATTAACTAACTAAACTAACATTGGCCCAAGACGATCTAGACTGTTGTTCCACTTTATCTTCATTTCTCTTATCATCATCATCACCACCCAATGCAGCATTAACTAGACCCTTTATTAGACCTTCCATTTTCTTAGTGTTTTTTTTTTTATTATTATTTTGGATTGAAAATTTGCTTAGATGATCAAAAGTAGTTAATGATGATGATCATGTGATTGGATATAATGAAAAAGGTAGTATTTCAGTAGTTGACTACATATCACTATTTCCAGAGATATACTATATGGTTTTACTATGTACTCTATTTTTTTTTGTCTGTGTTACAAGTTTTAAAAGGTTGTGTATATGTTTATGATGTGTTCATATTGTGGCATGGGATGTTTTTTAATTGGAAAAATGAATTCTTAATGATTTCCTACTATTTTGGATCGGGGAGACGTGGCGGCAAGTCATTGGTTTGTAATCTCTTTTGTTATCATATATCCTGTTTTTGTCGGCAAACTTATTTTAGTCATAACATAACATAACAATAACAGTAACAATCAAATGTATACGAGTAGATTTAGAGAGAAATAAGAAATCATGTTTTGATAGGAAGAATCATATGAATCAATTACATTCGACTTTGCTTTTTATATGAAATATTTTAATATAATCTACAAATTATTTAAAAAGAAAGTTTGATTGTATTAGATACAAAATAAAATAAATAAGTTATTAGTTATAATCGCTTAAATTCTTTGGTTTTATCGACAGGTCTTGACTCATTGGAGTGACAACTCTGTAAGGTTAGGTCTTGCAGATTGCCTGATTCAAACCCAAATCGAATGTTTAAAAAAATATATTTAATTACGTAAAGTTTTGATAAAATCAGATTTATTTAATTATCGGTATAAGTAGACATACAAATTCTAATGACAGCTTATAAATATGCTTCTAATGTAGTGTTGGTAGTTAATAGTTTGGTACATGTATGTTGGGTCAATGATCCGTTTGTGCGTTTTGTGGTCAAATTTTGGAATAGAGAAGCCCGATATGTTTTATACGTCCTTGGAATGAATTCTGCACTTTTTCATGCTTGGGATGAGTTAGGTACTTGTTTAAAATGATTTTTGTTGCAAAAATTGGTTGTGCGGGACTGCGGGATCGACTGTAGGTTTACGGTTTAAGAGCGTACGTTGGAAATGTCAAAAGGGTTGTTAAGAACCTAGATGCAAATTACCGGACCAGATTTATGGCTTAATCGTAAATTTATAGTATGAAGCTGGAAATTTATGGCCTTCTCCATAAAATGTTTTGTCGTTTTGAGGTTTAAAACGAGTTTTAATTCTTGATGTATAATACTTGTCTATCATTATCTATATAATAACATAGTTTTCTTCGAAGATGTGTTTCATTTTTGGTTACGACAATATATAGGCGGCGGCTACTACTACTACTACTATTGTTACTGCTGCTACTACTACTGCTACTACTGCTGCTAATACTGCTATTGCTGCTGCTCCTACTACTACTCCTACTGCTGCTGCTGCTACTGACCAAGCCCATAACCTATTTGATAGCCTAACTGACCAAGCCCAAACATTTAATATTGATTATTGATCCATAAATGAGCGTGACTGCGTGACCTCCAGGGATTTAAAAAAAAAAAACACTTAATTTTATTTTTACTTTTAATTTTATAATTATTAGTAACATGTTGGAATAAACATGATTCGATTCAAGTAATAATACTCACCAGATTATCTTGTGGAACCTGTAAAGGCCTTCGGCTGGAGGTTATGCACGAGCTTAGTGTGACACCCGTCACCAAAATCATTATTTTATAATAGTCTCTAACTTGTATTAGAAATCATAATCCTATTAGAACTCTTGATAGATTATATACTATTGTATCCTAATTATATTCAAATTTCAAAACACTTATCTCCATAATAAATATAAAGTGAATATCTTAAAAAAAAAAAAAAATTAAACCACTATTGTTCTTTTTCTTCTGCCGTCAAACACAAACCACAACACCATCACAAAAATCTAATATTTGTTTTTAAAACACTCATCAATTGTCAAGCAATCATCCTAAAGATCTCTTGGATTTTGGTAAGCTAATACAATTTAATTATGTATTTTTAAAAGATCTTTTATATTAAAAAAATTTATGGTAAAATTCTTATAAACTATATCTATAATATCGTGTAAAAGTATATTAAGGAATGATCATCAATCTTAGGGTAAATTACTTATCTTTTTTTTATATATATATATATAACTATATTTTTTGTTATTTATTAATCTTTATTTATAAGTAACCTATTTGATGAATATATATTATGGCATATTTATAATAATGAATGAAACGGGTTTTTTTTTAGGGTTAAGTCAAAAGCTTTAAATATAAATCATATTAATGTTAAAAGTTTAAATATTTAATGTAGCATAATAATTAATATAATTAAAGAAATTCAATTATGAAGACATGGAAATCATAATAACAGATGTAAATAGGTGTTGGAAAGACTTGAAAGTTTATCTATAGATATTTAGTTGTAATAGTCTTTATAACAGTAAGTTGAGTTATTTCAGAATCTGGACAGATCCGGTTTGTTAACTTTGAAAGGTTGTATCTTGGTCATGGAAGATGGTTAAGTCACGATTTTGGTGTCTAAAATTAATTTCAGGAAGTCTACTTTCTGGTGGAAGTGGTTTCGTGTCAAAATATGAAGTTTAAGGTTGTCAAACGAATTTTATAACAAAACTGCGCAAAGGTGAGTTTTCCGAACAGATTTAGGTCGACTTCAAATAGTCATATCGTGGTCGATTTTACGAACTGGAAAATTATTCTTTTCCAGAAACATTTTTAAGATGTTAAGAGTGTACAGTAAAAATTTGGATTTTTTTTTAAGCTTCGAAGACCCTTAACTTTTATAAAACTTTTCTGCGCGCAAACAGTGAATTTATTAACTAGTCTGTAGTTATCGAATTTTTAAAAATAGTTCAAGTACAAAATAAATTCTGTAAAAATTCATTTTAAGTATCTAACACATAAAAGTTACTGTGTTAAAAATTTAAGGACTTGGTTAGTTCGGGTGATCCAGAATAAAAATTAATTAAGTTACCGAAAGTTCCAGTGAATATGAGTTTGTAGAATTTAATCATAAATCATCAAGACAAATACTCTATATTAAGTTATATGACTTGTAACTTAATAAAATATGACAAATCATTTTATGAATACTTTGAGTGTAGCCATATGTGTATTTCATCAAATGCGGGTTACAATGGACGGTTATTGACCATGTCCAATAATTGTAACTTGTACATGTATATGTTGTGTAGATTCCAGTGATCTTTTGGAATTTATACAACTGCTTGCTGATTGAGGTGAGTTTCGTGGCCCTTTTTATATTATTTCTTTGGGGGAAAATGATGCTCAAAACACTTTTCATTTCTTTACTAGCTGTGTCAAAACTTGTTTGTTTTCATGGACAAATACGTGTAATTATGAAATGTGTATGCTAGCTTACTTGTATTGATTTCTTTGATGCAATAGATGTCTTTTGATATCTATTGAAGACTATTGAAAAACTATCGACCAACTTTATACTCCAGCTGGTAGTTGTTGGTATTTAAAGCATGATTGAGTTGTTGGCAGGAGTGATGGGGATTGTGTTGTTGGATAACTATGATGGCATTGATCAGTATTTAGTATGCTACTACATGTTTATATTTACACTATTGTCCAAACTTGATATATCATGCACAGCAAACTCATTTGTATTCCTTAAACCTACGAACTCACCAACATTATGTTGACATTTTCGAGCATTCATTTTCAGGTAATAACAATGCTTAAGGAGACTGAGTATAAGGACTTTAGGAAGACCAGTAAAGAGATCCTTCATGGACTCCTACATTGCATTTGAACATTCAATACTATTTGCTACTTCTTTTGCTATTTGAGGCGTGTTGCCTAGACTTATCCCGCTTGTGGGAATCACATTTATTTGGATTTCATTTAGTATAACTCTATTATAAATTCCATGTGCTATGTTATTTCTTTTCGTCATATCCTACGATTCCGCCTAAGGTGGGGTGTGACACTTAGAGAGAAGAGTCACACGAATTTTAGGAGAGAATTAGTGAAAAGATTAACTTTAATACATGGTCAATGTCTCGCTATTTATAATAAGAGTAAATACACGTTCATCATATATTTACTAGACATAGAAATTTCAGTTATCATCAATTATCATATCTGGAATGATAAACGATCAGTGACGGTCACACTAACGTGGTTCTAACATATCAGATATGTTGGGATAGCTTGGTGATTTGAAAAAACAGATTAATATTCCATATCAATAGTTGACACATTCAATTCATAAAGATCGACGGGCGTTCAATTCATAAATATCGTCTGGTGTTCAATCCATAAAGATCGTCAGGCATGCGGGCTGAGTTGTAATTCTACTACCTCTCTACCACGAGGTACTCCCTTTCTCTTGTTATTTTCATAAGCAATCTAGTTTTTGCTTGTTAAAAGACTACTTATTTATTTTTATGTATGAAAATTTTAATTTGATTGATTGAAAAAAACCTTAGATTTTTAGTGTTATATTTATTTGACTCTGAAGCGAAGGACCCGAATATAATACTCATAACATAGTGATACGAAACAAAATATTCTAGACTCCCCACTAAAAACTTCAAGATCCGTCATGATAGTCAAATTAAACAATTGAAACTTAAAATAACTAACGAAGATTAATTCCGGTGTACATGAAATCTTTTTCATTTCATAGATGATAGATAATGAAATAGTGTAACTGACTATTACAGATAGTTTCTAAAATTTTCAATAGAGGCATGGGCATATGTAGTCCAGAACCTCAATATTGTCATCAAATGAATAATATTTAGTAAGAGTGGTCTACATTTGATTTGATTAGAGTAAGTTTTGACGTTGGGTTTTCAATCATGAAATGTTTATAAGAAATTTGCCTCAGAGTCCATAAATTTTAATTTTTTAAATTGCAAGACATACCCAATTGGATTTCTACACTGCCATATATATGGACTTGTCCGTTTTTATTAAGTCTTTAAACAAATACCACCTTTCAATGATGTCTACTTTTACGGGTTATGGTTCTCAATGTCCCTTTTAGAGGTTATGCGAGAAGTTGAGAGATAGACAGACTAATTGAGATAGAGACTTTCAGGTTCTACCAAAGATAGAAAAAACCTCTGGCCTTCTAGACATGAGAATCGAATCCTTAACCTCTATCTTTAAATGTAAGGGTTTCGCCACTTGATCCAACCCGGTTAAGAGACTTAACCATCACGTTTGCAAATCCATATTTCAAAATGAAAGGATGGAATATATGTGTTCGCTTTCAATCGACACATAGGTACCGGCCGTCAGGTCCTTTCAGAGACGTTGCAGGTCCATGTATGACTGACAAATTTTTGGTAAACTGCCAATGCAATCGTACATATCATTTAAAGCAAGAAAGCTTTGATCAATAGCAAACAAGATATCGTTGTCTTGGTATCATGACTTTTAGTTTGTTACGTCATAAACGGAATTAGGACGTTTAACATAATGTCGACTTAACATTTCACATGGGCTTGTTATCGTGTGATGACAACAATTAATAATCAATAAGCCAAAGTGTAATTTGATGGTGAATGTAAATATTGTACATAGTTAGGTTTCTATCATCAATATCATTTATGAATAATACAGTTATATTTTCTAAATTATATATTATATATAGTGAAAAGTGAGTATGGGGTTTTTATGCATCCAACTTGGGTGAAAAACCCCTCACATACCAATATTTTAATAATTTGAATAAATGTTTGGTCTCCCATGATTTTTATGGTTTAAAAAATGTATGTGAGGGGTTTTTCACCCAACTTAAATGCCTAACAGCCTCATATCCTCTTTCTCATATATATTCATGTACTAGGATATGGTACAATGTTGATGTAGCGCAAGAAGGCATGTTTTTAGAATAGCGATGAGTTTGTAGTTATTGGTTGAATACCCACAATGCATTCACGCGGACAATGTGCAAACCCCGATATCCACAATCCATTAACTGTGGTTACCACGGTTCATGTCTATGGAAGGTGATATATACACCACTAGATTTTGACAATACACCATCATAAATATGTTTTACAATGTTGTACTGTACAACAATTTAAAGCACGTTTGGTGATGTATTGTCAAACATCTGGTAATGTACAAATCGGTTCTTATGTCTATATGTCTGAATATGTTATATTTTTCGTTATTGGCATTTTTTTATTTTTTTCTCATGACATTTTTAGAAACTGGAACATTAAGTAAATAACAAAACAAGTTCAGGATAAATACACCTTGCAAAGATCAATGTGGTTCAAAATAGCGAATAAAATGACAAGAAGTTCTAGTTACCGATCTCTATATATTCATATATTGTGCTAACGAACAAACAAAACTTTCCTTTTGTTGAGTGAGAGGATTCTCACCCATTTATTCTTTTTAAAAGGTTATGACATGTTTTTGTGTCATGGGGAATTGGGGATCTCTTTCTTATTTTTAGTAGTTGTAGTTATTTTATGTGATTGTCTTTCATTTAGCCATGTTAAAATCTCGTTTTATGCCTTGAATCTGACCATGTACTTTTATGTATTGGCTAGTTTCTTACTAGTCAACTTAGGTTTTTTTTTTTGGAACGGCAGAATATGTTTATAAATGAACTGCTAACGTACAAAACGCTAGAAGTTTAAAAGTACGTACAAATATATAACTAAAGAAACGGCAGATCAATAAAATGACCAAGCAAAAAATGCTCAAAACCTCCTTTACAAACATCTAGCAAGCCTCGAAAAAACACTCCAATCTTCCCACGAAACATGAAAATCATGACACCGATTACCAATTCAAATGAAGGACTAATTGATTAGAAAGTACTCAAACTTGGTCCAAAAACCTTTATTGAAGTCCAAACATTTTTTTCCCTCCATTGATGTGTAGCAGGTCATTACTCAATTTATGCATCTGGCACCCACTTTAATTATTCTATTGAATCCTTTATTTCCAAACCCAGATCTTCTCGATCTTCATCCTTTTTCTCCAACATCATTTTACATTTATACATTCAATTATAATGGTAATCGAACATGAATAAGTATATATATATATATATATATATAATTGTAACTATAGGTTCATAGCTCCCATTTTCCATACATAATCATCATCATCATCATCATTTTCCCCAATTTCATCACACACACAACTACTTTGTAAAAGTAACTCTGTAACAAATAAATTATGTTTAAGCATCAACTTCCCAATGAAACACCTAACCTGTAAACTTCACTTCGACGGCTATGGTGGTTTCAAGTACCCATTTGTTTAGGATGGCGCTGATGGTAACACCTTAAAGATGATAACTAATCGGATCTATTTTGGTTTAGTTCCATATGGATATCCTTGATAATCGTTGGTTTATTAATGAATCTGATAACTTGCTTTCTGATTTTTTGCAAAAAAAAAAAAAAAGAAAAAAAAAAGATTTGGAATTGGGTTCAATTAAATACAGAGATATATGTATATATTTTGTATTTATATATTAGAAAAGAATTCTGGTTATCAAGACGACGATGGGATGAATGGGGTTTTATGATTATTGGAATTTATTGAAAAAAGGATTGAAATTTATGTGTTAATTGAAAAAGGAAATGAAGATTTCTGAAAGATTTTTTTTTTAAATAAATCCGTATAGTGTTGCTTTGTTGATACTGAAAGTAGTTTTCAAGAATCAGATATTTATGTGTCAATATCTTGCTACTGATTTGAGTCCATTTGCTATTGGAGATTTGGAGTTGCTTCATATGAAGTTGAATGGTATAGTTTGCAGGTAATGGCAATGATTATTTGGAGAAGTGAGTGATGTGGCGTCTTATATGGCATTTCCAACTATTTAATACTCCCTCCGTCTCATTTTAATTGTCCTATTTTGACTGGTCAAGTCTTTTCCTTCCGACTTTGACCGCAAATATCTTTGGTTGTGTTACATATTAGTTGATAAAATTTATATAAATGAAAAATACATTTAAAACTCAATCAATTCATATATCTTATATCAAATTTTATATAACACAAACAAAAATATTTACGGTCAAAGTTGAAAGAAAAAGACTCAAAAAGTCAAATGTGGACACTAAATATGAGACGGAGGGAGTAATAAAATAAAATTGAAATTAAAAAAAATGACTGACAACTTATTCTCCGGGCTAAAAAAGATAATTTTGCTGGTTTTTCACCTCACAATAAAAGAAAAAAATGTTAGGACCTCAATAAAGGTTTTTGAACCAAGTTAAACTACTTTTTATTCAATTAGCCCCCAAATGAATGCCAAGGAATTAATGGAGCTAAACATGTCGTTTCCACTTTCTTGAGGTTGTTAGACTAAGAGGAGTGGTGTCGGGGGAAGGAAGGGGTGACTTGTACCATGTGGCATGGAGGGTAAAAAGAGTTGCCCTTCAAAAAGGGTGGGAATAAGTGGGTTTTTAAGTAGGGGGCGACTTGTGCCATGTGGCACTTTCAATGATTGGTTTTAATGATTGATTTTATTTTTGTTTTAATTTTTTATGATTTTCATATTATTATAAAAATAACAAAATTTCTATAATTAGTAAAATAAAATACTAACCATTAAAATTAAAATCCAACACATACAAATTAAAAAATAAAAACCACACATCAAACACATAAAAAAAAATATTCGATACACAAACACAAATAAATAACTAATAACTAATCATCATCGCTAAAGTAGTCATCGACTTCCAGTGGCACGTATGGTGGATGATTTCCCCTCTTGTTTTCCCAAAGATGATCTACCAAATCCGCTAAGAGCATGTTGTGGGTTTGGCTATTTCGTACGGCTTGTGAATTCGTGATCCGTTGCTCCATTGGAGTTTGTTGTTCCCAATACGCCGGGTCTAGTGTCGGGTCTTCATCGTTGAAGTCTTGACAAAAAGCTTTATCTTCATCCTCCAATATCATGTTGTGTAGAGTGATACACGCGTATATCACGTCATGCATCCTCTGCTTGTCCCAAAACCGTGAGGGAAAACAAACAACTTTCCAACGCTTTTTAAGAACCTCGAATGCTCTCTCGATATCCTTTCGCGCCGATTCTTGTTTTTTCTTAAAGTATTTTCTCTTTTCATTAATCGGGTCGGTAAAAGTCTTCACAAAAGTGGAATACTCAGGGTAGATGCCATCTGTCAAGTAGTATCCAGCTTTGTAGTAGTTGTTGTTTGCATAAAAACCCGCTGTAAATTAAACAAAAGCTAATATTAGTTAACAAAAGCATATATAATATATTACTACATATTATATACTTAAACGTTAAGTACGTAATTAACCTGTAGGTGTCAAGCCAGATATAATTTCTTCCAAGACTGGGGACGCCTCAAACACGTTGATGTCATTGTTGGACCCCTGCTGACCAAAATATGCATTCCAAATCCACAAGTCAGTAGACGCAACCGCCTGAAGCATCAATGATGGTCTACCAACATCCCCTCTGGTGTGCGAACCGCGTCATGCGGTTGGACACATATCCCATGGCCAGTGCATGCAATCAATACTACCGATCATACCAGGGAAACCATGGAGTTGCTCATGCACATCGTATATTCGCTCAAGACCCATAGATGTAGGTCTCCGTAGGTATGTCGATCCATACACTTCATTTATACCTATTTAAATAATTTATAAATACGTAGAATTAACTATATAAATAATATGTACGTTACTAAATATTATATACCTAACTAAATAATATGTAACTATATATAATGTACGTAAGTATTTGATATATAACTATATAAATATAACTATATAAATGTAAAATTAACTATATAAATAATATATACGTAAGTAAATATTATATACCTAACTAAAACTAAATAATATGTAACTATATATAATGTACGTAAATAAGATATAACTAACTAAATAATATGTAACTATATATACAGTAAGTAAGTAAATAAGATATAAGTATACATAAAATGTACCTTTACAAAAATAAATTAGCGACTCCCGGGAAGTCCTAGCCGACATCTCCAAATGCTCGTCAAACAAGTCGACGCTACACCCATAAGCTAATTGACGAAGCGCGGAGGTGGTCTTGTGTATCGGCATGAAACCCAGCTTCCCACGAGCATCCATTCTTTGTTGAAAATATGGATACCTTTCTTCCAAATCATTTGTAATTCTCAAAAATAGCCGCTTGCTCATACGATAGCGCCGTCTAAAATCTCTCGCGCCAAATACGGGGCGCTCGGCAAAGTAAAGGCGGACCAATCGCGCGTATGTCTCTTCACGTCGACGTTCCAGAACCGTTCTTCTTCTAGGCGAAAGTTGATCTTCCTCGTCTTCCGCGGCTTGAATCATAGTAGTAACCGTCAAAGCAACGGTACTAAGAATAGCGTCGTCAAGATCGATTGAATCATCGGATGAAGAGGGTGATGGAGGATCCATATCCGTAATATATGTATATATTTATGTAAAAATGGAAGAAGATGTATGTGTGTGTGTAAAAAGAGTTGTGTTTTGTATATATGTTTTGTTAAAAAATGAAGGAGATGAAGATATATATATGAAGGGGAAAATTAAAAAAAAGAAAGAAAAAAAAATAGCCGTTAATGGCTTTGGAAAAGGGGAAAAGTTTTTGGAGTTTGGAGTGGTCAAAGGGGGAGAGGGCGAGGGGGAGAAGTCGGGGAAAAGGAAGATCGGTGGCCGGGGGTGGTGTGGGGGGCGACGTCGGGCGAGGGTCGGCCAAAATTCCAGCCACTCTGTTTAGTCTTATGAGGTATATTATTCATCGTCTTCCATATATGCCACCACCAAATGAACATAATATCTTTGAAGATATCCTTTCTACATCCAATAGAAGCATTGTCGCACAATGAAGTAAAGCAGAAGGTGGTCGAGCAGGGATATCCACATCAGTCCATGCGCTTACCCTGCTTCTAATATCTTTAGTAACCTCACAATGTTGGAATAAATGCTCGGAAGTTTCAATCTCAGTTTTGCAAATAGAAAGCATCTGAAATTAGGGACATCAACACCCCTCCCAAACAGATTAGGGAGAGTTGGAAGAGCATCTCGTAATAATCTCCATACAAAAATATTTATCTTTTTAGCTAGGAACAAGTTTGATCCATGTCGTGTTGAAGGGTTTGATGTTGATGTGTCGACTATGATCAATGCATCTCCTAAGATGAGCAATGGTTTTTATTTTCAATAAAATTTAATGTTGTTAAAAAAAAAAAAAAAGTTATGACATGTCTTATAACTAGGGTTAAGCTTGAGTAAAAACTAAAAATCAAACCGAAAACCAAATTACCAATAAAATTAAAAATGGAACTGTAAAACCAAGACTTAAAATCTTATGGCTTTTGATATATTAATATATTTGTTTTTTAATGTATAAAACGAATCTATTTTAAGGAAAAATACATTACAAAACCGATTAAATTGCATATTAAATCAATGCATACAAAATATAAATAGTTGTGTAAAATCGCTTATCAATACATTTGAAACGTGGAATTTGTTTGCAAACTTTAATGGGACACAAATGTGAAATGTACAATCATCTCATTGTGTGATAAATGATCTATTTGCTATCCTTATTAATACAACCAAAACAATAACTCAAAACATTATTTTGCCTAAAAATAAAAAGATTTTATGAAAAGAAAGCACCAAAATCGTCCATACAACTATTGGGTAAATTAGCTAGCTAGTTTCAAAAACGACAACATGTACACATCACACTGATCGAGTTATATCAAAAATACTTTAGACAGAAATTGTTTTATAATAAGTTGTTTTGTTTTCAAAGGATTCACCATGTCCAGTCTAGAGATTTTTCGTGAAATTGTTTCTTTTTATTTTTGGATCAAATGTCGTAGTAGAAAAGATAGTATAGTTTGGAACTTATGGCAATTTGCCCCATTTATTTCATGTAATTTTTGTTTTTTTTCGGTAATTCGTCGAAAGGCCGTTAAATTATAAAATTGATGTTTAAAAAAAAAAAAAAGTTGTTTGTACTGTTGTTTCAATACCCAAATTTCATCATTTTTCATGTTTAGGTTAGGTGGCCACTCGGGACCATAATCATAGAGTTGAATTAGCATGTTTACATTACAGCTCATTTCTCCAGAGCATTATGTATTGTAAGTTTGTTGCATGCCTAAAAAATGTTCCTTTTTTGCATGATTTTCATACTCTATTATTGAATAAAAGCAACTTTTTTCTTTATTTCAAAAATATAACTAAAGAACGTAACGTATTATGAAAAGTTATTGAACGGCTCATCTCCATGCAAGTGGCCCATTTTTGAATGTTGAAAATAATCTAAATAATCTATGTTTCTTCGGGCACACGGTAACATCACCAGACAAAAGTCAACCTGACCAAGGCATTTGCGGCGACGTCGCCGCTAATACTCTGACACTGACAGGGGGCCCGCTATTTTCTCTGTCAGATTTACCATTACGGATATGGGGGCCCGCAGTATTAGCGGCAACGTCGCCGCTAATACTTCCTGGTCGGGTTTTGACTTTTTTTAGCCTGGTGGGCTTACGCTCCTCGAAAAATTATTGTTTGTCCAGAACAGGTTGTTCACCAATAATTCACGATGCAATGTCGATATGATAGAACGTATGACAAGTTCTTGCTTAAGGTGTCTAGTCAATAATTGTTCATTTATTTGTCCATATATATATTTTTTGGTCACGTTAAAATTTATCATCAAGTTCATCGTACGTACGTGGTACAAGTTTTTGAAGTCTTTTTGCTAGCTTCCTTTTTTAAATACAGTCACATGTTTGCGCGATACTGCGGTATACTAACGGCGATGGTGGTGACGGTGAAAGTAGCTGTGTGGTTATTAATATTAACAAAGAGAATTGATAAGAATTGATTTATATTATATTGTGATGATCAAACAATACAAATTGAGCCCCTATTTATACATATATTTTCATGTCTAAGAAAAAATAAAAATCAAGTCTTGATTTCTATCTTGCTGCCAAAGTCGTAATTTTCTTAATATGGAAATGATGATTTGATCTGATCCAATTCTTATTTCTAACAATTAATGTAAAATATGTAGCATATATAGTTATTTAAGAGTTAAGAGTAGTTGTTATAAATTTAGATTCATTAAGGATATTATAGATATTTTCAATTAAAAAACTTTAAAATAGTAAATAAAAAATGAAATGTATTTTAGAATTTATCAACAATGTAATTGAAATAAAAAAAAATTTAATTATTGATTACATTTAAATTTAAATGTAAAAATGAAGTAAAATCAAACTAAAAAAATATAAATATAAATATTGAACGAATATACTGGATTTCATCTTTTTAAATTGTAGACAATATTTATTTATATTTTTTATAATCACCTTAAAATAGTTTCTGATTTAACTCAAGATATAATAACATATAATTGTCGTACTTAAAAGTTGATTTTGTAACTACAAACCAACTTCTAATAAAAAATAAAATAGTTAATAACAATATATATGAGCACTCTACCCTTTAAAAATTAGATGTTGTAACTACAAACCAGCTTTAAAAACTAAAAAGTGAAAAAAATTTAATGGAACGGTAGGAGCTTATTTGTTACGGAGTGTTTTTATTTTATTTTGATTGGATATATTATGAATTATTAAACTTTAAGGTGAATAAGATATTTGATTAAGATTGGTTCTTAATAGGTCGTATCAATTTTGGTACTGACCATACCGATTTCAATGGTATTGAACCCGGTCACATTTGAAGTAGTATCGAGACTGGTATCAAACCCAAAAACCATCAAATTGAGTACACCTTCGTGTCCCGCTCGGAATTCAGAAGTCGATACCATTTTTCAATACAAAGATCAGGGTGGTACTAGAAAGGGATCGGGATTTAGTGATTTTTGCTTGTCCCTAATTTCCTAGTCCCAACTCCCAAGGAAACAAATTTATTTTCTACACAAGGGTAAGTGGAAAAAAAATATATATATCTACATAAATCACAGTCTAGAAGTAATTTAATTTTAATTTAAGTTTTAGCTTTTTTCATAGAAGTGACATTCAAATTTCAAATATAGACTTCTTCCTATGAATTGCCTGTGATATGCCGTTACAAAATAAAATAAAAATACCAAAAATAGAGGCCCATGGAAACGACCCAAACACAGCACAAAATTGGTTGCATAAAGAACTTGTACTATTTGCATATATACTCAGATGCATTACAAAGAGTCAAAGATAAAAGCAAGTACAATAACTTTATGCATTAAGTAATTGTACTATACTTCATTCCCTACTTCATACACCATATAATTCTTCTTCATGGTCAATGATGGTTACTTCTCCGACATATAACCTTTGTTACCTTTTGATTATGTTATATAGCATATTTTACCACAGTAAAAAACCCATAGAAAGGTAAACAAAATAAGGTAAAAAACAAATATAGGAAAAAAAAAAAAGTTCTTGGTTTTTTTTTTCACCTTACATACTTTTTTACTATAATGGACAAAAATTTTCCTTTTTTTACCACTGGTTAGGCAAAATTTTCTACTGGTTAAGCAGCAGCAACTGCACCAGAATGAAAAGGGTATTTTTTGGAAGTTTTGTTTGGGGAAGTTTCAGTCTTTTCTTTTTTCCTCAAAGCTTTCATTGAAGCAGAAAGATTCTTGTTTTTTTCTTTGGCTTCATCAATGTCAATCTGCTCTGCTCTACACTCTTCACTGCAAAAAGGTGTGTCACCTCTGCAATATGTTCATAATTAAATAGATCAGAAAAGGAAATTAAAATTTGCCCATCTGAGATACATCACCCATATTTGGTATATTTTGATTATTTATATAAATAGGCATAACCTTCTTTTTCTTGTGGAAATGGAAAAAAATTGATTTAATTATGTGAAATTTCCTATATCAAAAATAAATCGACATTAATATGATCCAAAAATTGCAACTACTTGGTGAAATTTTATAATTTTATACTACAAAAGTTGGGTAATATAAAGTGGAAAAGGCCCCAAATAGTTTTGTTAAAATCTATATTTTTTATCAAAAGAAGGCACTCGATACTTCCCATACAAAATTTTCAAAAATGATTTGATCAAAAATATAGAAATGAATAAACCTATTTAAGATCTGATCTAAAGAAACCAAAATAAATTTAACGTCTTTTTTCACAAATTTATCAAAAATAAAAAAAATGACTAAAAATAAAACAATAAATTTATTTTTGTAATTTTGTATGTTCCTACAACATTTTCATAAAACCCAGATCAATAAAAAATAATTAAAATTAAAAAAAAAAACGATATAATATATTTAAAAAGCTCATAGAATTTATGAATAAAAATTGAAAGTATACCTGTACATAAAGATATCTCTGTTATGACCAAGTGGTTTTTTGCACAAAAAACAAGCATCTAAGAAATGAGGTAATTGTTCTTCAAATCTTCCATTAAAAAACCTCCCAGATCTTGGTGAAGAAACAGAAGAAGATGATGATGAAAAAGAACACAGATTCCTAAGACTTGCTTTTCTCGGAGAATATAAAGGTCTAGATATCAAACGATTATTATCTTCAACAAATGATGATTGTGATGAAAACCCATTTTGTAAATCTGAAATAGAAGCAAGCCCATTATTTTCTTCAGCAAAATAAGGCCTTCTTGATGTTAAAGGTTCCATCTTTGTTGGGTTCGTTGTTTCACGGCGGAGACAGGGCGGGAGACGGTGGTGGGAAGGAATGTGAAGTGAGGAAATGGGGTTTATAAAGAGAAGTTGGTGAGTTTATTTTGGGGGGTGGGGGTGGGGGGGGGGGGGGGGGGGTTACGTGGGGTAGGGTGGTTAAGTACTAGTATTATAAACCATGGGAATAAGAATCCATTGGCTGAATGGAAAGACTTGTATTGAAATTATTAAGCTAAACACGTGTAATTATTTTTGTTATTATATTTGGTAACAACGTGTTAAGTACAACTAATTCTACATTAAAACACTAGTATAAAAGAGTTCCATAATATTTGACTAATACATTAGACCTTTCGACTAAGAAGATTAGTAACACATTGCAATAATCGATAATAAGTTGGTAAAGTGGTTTGGATTTCCCTTAATAATCTATAGGTTTCAGGTTCGAATCTTTATTCCACTAACTTTGAGATATAGGTAGTCCTTCTATGAGGGTTTGGCTTGGGTATACTCAAGTTTAAGTCTGAGGGGGCAGAGTTTACCCCTACTAATCGTCGTGCCTTCGGGCGAATTATTAGGGAGTTTTCCCCCCATTGGGTATTTAAAATAGGCATTTCTATTTCGAGAGAGCTCTCCAGCGCGGATCCGGTTAAGACAACGTATGCTAGACCTCTCGCTGTCGAATCACGACACGAAGTTTCAAGCGAAATTCATCTATTAAAAAAAAGTAACACATTGCAATAATTTAAACTTTGAGAAATACAACACATTATTTATTTATTTATTTTTTGTCAATAAAAAGATTAACTTCTCTTTGTGTCTCATATAACAGGGAGTTTTATAAAAGGTTAGGGCCCGTTTAATTATAAAAAAAATTTTCTAGTTTTTTATTTTTTTTCTTCTAGATAAATGAAAGGACTTTTCTTCTCTATAAAACAATTGGGAAATTTAAAAACGTGTTCAAAACCAAAAAAACGCTTTTTTTTGTTTTCCATATTAAAATATGTATTCTAATATGGGAAAATGATCCGTATTGCAGATTTTACCTAAGCTTAGGTACTATCACATTAAAAAAAATTACAGATTAAACCTTTGAATTTGATAAACATACATAACCCCCTGAATTTTACATAAACCCCCTAAATTTTACATAATCCCCCCTGTTTTACTTAAGATAGGTACTGCATGTTTTACCTAACTTCCCCCCTTCTAATATGCTTGGTTAATTGGTAAGTCGGGGGTGGGGTGGAGGCGGGGGGTGACGGGACCGGGGCAAAGGGTGACGGGGGCAGAGACACGGGTGTAGCGGAAAATTTAATATACATTTAGGCCGTGTCTAGTTATGTAAATTGTTTTCTACTTTTCTATTTTTTATTTTCTAGAAAATAAATAAAAAAAGTTTTACATCATTAGAAAACAAATGAAATTTTTAAAACGCGTTCAAAACTAAAAAATGGAAAATAATTTGAGGTTTTGAAAATTTAGAAAATGGAAAATGAAAAGTGTAAAACAATAAAAATGTGTTTTCTAATTTTCATTAGAAAAGTGGAAAACACTGTTTTCTAAAAAAAATAGAATTTGAACGCGTCTCATGTTTTTTCATGTTTTCTTGGAAAAGAAAATGAAAAACATGGGAGTTTTTTTTAAACTAAATGCAGCCTTATATTTTTTAAACTTAGAAAATGAAAAATGAAACGTAGAAAACAATAAAAAAGTATTTTATAGTTTCTCATGAAAAAGTTGAAACAATGTTTTGTATTTTATTGGAACACATTTTATGAGAAACTATGATTTGATCGCATTCCCTGTATACCATGTTTTCTTGAAAAACAAATATGAAAAACAATGGGTGTTATCTCTAACTAAACGCGCTCTTATTAACTCATAGATGTTTTATAAATAAAAATAATAATAATAAAATTTTCATTTATTATTTATTTTTTGTATTTTTCAGTAAAAAATACTATATATTTTTTTAAAGAAAAAACCAAAAATCTTCCCATGTGGGTATGTTTGGTAAGAGTTTTAAAGAACATTTGAAAAGTTTTAGTTTTCATTTTTGAAAAAAAAAACTCATCATATTGTGTTCAAAACTTTGTTTGGATCCAACTAGTTTTAACTATTATTAAAACAAAAAATTCCAAAATGAAACGGTATTCTTAGTTTGAATAAAACTCTTATTTTTCATAATTTACACAAATACATCTTGAAGTTGTAGCTACAACTATCATATCAATCACTTTAAAAAAAAATTAGCTAACAACTTTGTGTAAAACACTAAAAGTTACAACGTACATTAAAAGATTACAACTACCCAGCTACATTTAATTTTCTTAAACATACGCTACCACCTGTCGAGTTCAATATGGTATGCACACTAATCATAGCATAATTTTTTTAACAAAATAATTTTAAAAATTAATTAAAAAAAGAAAGAAAAATGTTAAACGCAGCCTTAAAGACTGCATTTAATGTGCATAAAAAATTTGTACATTTTTATATCAAAAGTCCACCTCTGAAGTTTATGGTAAGTGTATAACTGTTTGATGCACCTTAACCACAGTCCTAAATGCTGCGTTTAGCTACCCCCACACACACACCCCCACCCCCCCAAAAAAAAACAAAGAAAAAGACATGGTGTAAGTGTCATCACGTGTAGAGTTTCTATATGGCATAAGCAATATCTATAACGTTACCTTTGCATATCTTTCCCTTGTTTTGTTTTAGATAAGCTCGTCGTCTTGAGGAAGAGATGAAAGGGCTTTTTTTTGAAAGAAAAATAAGGGATGAGAGCAAAAAGATTATTAAAAACTAAAATAAACAAACTAGTTTTATTAATAAAATATTAAATTTGTATTCAAAATAATATGTTATTTGAGATAAAAGAGAAAGAAATATTAGTGGTTGATGTGCATTTGTTTTACGAGTCTTTAAATTTATAATATTGTACAAGTAATTAACTTAAACAAAACGACACTTACGGGGAGCGAACCCGGTTGATGTAGTATAGTCTAGTGATAAGTTACAGGATCGTTCGTAGGGACGCGTTGCACTACCTAATCTAAGCCTATGTGTAATTCTAATTGTTGGGGGTTTGTCACGATTTCCTATTTTAACTAATTAACGACTGAAAAGTAAATCTAAACCACACCGCTAGTAGCGAGAGGCTTAATCTGAAAATAAGAAAGAAAAGCAAATAATAGTAATTAAATTAAAATACTTGTTTGGACATCTCAGATCTCATGGTACGACCAAATACTTATTCTACTGGTTTGTTAGATTGTTGGAAACTTTATCACGGCTCGGATTCTCGTTAGATTCACCTTGCCTAAGTTACTAGTGTTGTCCCTAGACTCACACTACTTTATAAACAAATTCTCACTAGATTCATTGTTTAAGCATTAAGTGACCGTTACTAGTTCATCTTTTAGTTACCCGGCTCTTAAGCCATGACCAAATATAATTCCCTCCGGTGACCACAATGCTCGTTTCTAAGTCAAAGGATCGAGTCTGGTATTGTTAAGCATCATGTTCAATTCACCCTAGTTACTATGGTTCTGGATCCCTCGGTTACAAGTGAATCACTTTTTACACCTAGTTAAATACCGACTAGTTGTTTTCTGTCCTAGCATGTTAATCCTAGTGTATGACCAAAGACAATTATCAGAATTAAATCAACATGTTCAGATATAAAACCAATAGCAACATGAACTAATAATAAACATGGATTTACGATGAACGGTAAAAATCACACTCCAACAGTAAACTAACAAACACAATAAAATAGTAAACGTCTACATGATCACATCGATTCCAAACAAGTATTCAGCCATTAGCCTAGCATTATTAATGGAATAACAAAGTCTGAAAATATGAAAGACATAGTTCAAACAAAATAAGGGAACTAGAAAAACTAGATCTAGACCGATGATAAAGATCGAAAGGCATTAGAGGCTCCAAAACCTTATGGAAATCTGCAAGATCGACCTAGGGGTGTTGTTGGGCAGCTAGGGCTATTGAATCGGCTCTCTCTCTAGGGTATTGAGGGTTAGTTCGACTTATATAGTGGTGAAAGTCGGCTGCTTGATTGGACTGAGCAGCGACGCTGGTTCTGGGCTTTACTGGGCCAGCAGCGCTGGTGGTGTACCAGCGCCGCTGGTGCGTCTTGGCCAGCGGCGCTGGTGGCTCATACTGCATCTCTCGCATCTTCGTTCAGCTCCGAATCACTTCCTTGTATCTTGTAATCTTCATAGGCTTCCTTCTTGAGTTACTTGATACCATTTACCCTCTCTCGCATCTTCCATGAACCTGGATAAACATACATTTCTTTAAGTACCAAGAGTTCCGGAATATTAACTCACTCAGGCATAGAAATGAAGCCTTTCATTATGGGTTTTTATCACAAAATTGACGCTCATAAGTGGTATGTATTTATAACTTTTTTCTGAAAAATAAGGGCAACGTGACACTGAGACCATCTAATATGTTAGAGTCCTTTTACGTCATTTTAGTTGTTACGTCACCTACCATATTATGTTCTTACAAATTATTAAAAAGCGTTAGCTTATTTCTAACCACACAAACTATCTACATATTTTTACATTCACCATCTCATTATATATTATGACCCATTATGAAATTATTATAAATACGTGTCGTCCAAAATATTTTTTCTAGACTAAAACCTTTAATCCGGAGGTATTTTGGAAACAGTTGTTTTTACCTTTGGGTATTGATAGGACTGTCTACATGATACATTCGTTATACACCTTGAACAGATACTGTTGTCGTCACATCCTTGAACAAAAACAAGTCTGAATGATATATTTTTATATAAAATTTTCTTAATAATTCTCCAATTATCATGACTTTTTAATAAGTGTATTTTATTAATTTTCTTTTTAATCTCAGTTTTTGATATTATCAAACGACATAATCTTAATTTTAAGAATATTTAAGAAGTTTTTTTTTTAAAGATTAATAATTTTCAAAAAGACAAATATGACCAAAAAAAATAAAATAAAATAAAAAATCACATTGACGGTCATTCATCGTTGGAAGAAGCCTTTGTGATAGAGTAGCCCACACTGAATTAACGCGCCCTCTGCCCTCAGCTAACGTCATCGATTCACACTCTCACGCCTGATTCTTTGTCGCTTTCTTCACGTTTGTGGGTTCCATTTTCTGAATATCAAAAACAAATTGTTGTGGACCCTACCTGGTGGATGCTTCTTCCATTTTTTATTTTTTTATATATTAAACTTTGATTCATTACCCCTTCACCTTTCTCCCAAAGTTTACTTATAACCTTTAGCTATAACAAACATCTCATCATATCATATTAGTAATTTAGTACCAAAACACTTTTTTTTTTTTTTTTGGAACAGCATTAGTACCAAAACTTTATTGCTTATGGTTTGAGTAAGCTACATAAAGATGATTTTTCCCACAACGAGTTAACCAAAACGTAGCATATTATGAATCTTATGATGCGTATCACTGGAAAAATGATGCATGCCATGAATATATTATTTGTTTGATATACATAATATAAGTTGTATTTTTTAATGAATATGTTTAAATGATATATAATATTAATAACTTTCAAAATGAGTTTTTATTTTTTCTACTTTTGAAAATTCTAAAAGGTAAATGCCTAGGAACCCCTTACTCCAATAGAGGAATTTTTCTTCTCAAACTAATGACCTTGCAACGCTGTCTGACGATGAGACCCCAGAAACTTTGACTGGTTGAATATGCTTTTTGCAGGAATTCGAACTTGGACGGTATTCCCACCAAATTGCTTTTTAGGGAGCAGGTAACCACTGGCTTGTAACCCAGATGACTTTTACTTTAAAATTCTAATCCACAGATATATGCAATTTTATGTTTGAAATCCAAGTTGAATGAAACTATTAAGGGGTTTAGAAGACATAATTATTGGCTAACAATATATTACTATGACTATTCGTCAAAATTGTTTAATGGATCAAAAAAGAGAATACCATCGATGGTAATAGTATGATTGATATTGATATTATAATGATAGAAAGCTATGGATTCAAATAGTGACAAACTCGTTTTTTGATCGTCATAAAAGAAAACATATTCATATTCTTATATCCACAAAAATAGTTAATAAGGGTTAAAGACCGTAAATTGCAGACAAAACTAAAAAATACAACATATTCACATTCCTATATCTACAAGTACGATTAATAATAATGAAGAGATAAATTACTAATGTCGACTACTAACACGCCAACTAGTGACATCTCTTGAAGATTATGTTAGGGACGGGTTAATAAGCATAAATGTTTTCAAATGAAATACGAAAAAATTATCACTATTAAGCGAAAAAACCTGGGGTGGGGGATGGGCGGACCCCAAGAAAGATCCGCCAATGAAGCACATACACAAGTAAAACCCTTACCAACCAAGACCGAGCCAATAATTTTCATTTTATAGTATTTTTGAAGTAGACCTAAACAAGCCTCAAGAGTTATAAAATAACGAAAATGAAATTTATATATATTTAGGGAAAGGCAAACTTGAAAGAAAAAACCACAACTTTCATAACGACTAATAATATAACCCAAAGAATATTCATATATTGATAAGTTAATGATAAGATCACTTTAAAAGTTACATGAAAAAATTATTTAAAATACCTTTAATGATTAAATTCCACTATTAGTTTTTTATTTATTAAAAAATCTTCATTAACTATTTACATTAATTATTTACACCACTAGACACCGTTTACATCACAAACAGTCGCCTCTGTTACCACATCGTCATCATCATAACCATTGTTGTATTGCATGAATACCGTGTTATTATAAATGATGAAAAGTTATGCAAATCTCACATTTTGAGAATTAATATCACCAATTATAATTTATAATAGGAAACATCATACCATTATTTAAATCAAACCAACATGATCATGAAAAGTCACACAAAATTCATGAGGGTGGCAAGTGTCATATGGGAAAAACCTAAAGTAAGTGGTTAACTTTATGCCTAAGTCATGACAAAACTATGAGTGGTGGTAGTGGGGTATAATTAAACCTTTTAAGGGAGTACTATGATTGAGCATTGTTCCCCAAATGTGAGGCTCTGACCGTTGCCCGCGGGCATTCTTTTGTGTTAGAAAAATAAGATCTTGTTAGGAAAATAAAGTTATTAACTTCTTGGACTGGTGTTAGTGATATAACATAAGGGGGAATACTGTAGTGTCAAAATTTTGGTAAATTGGTAAGTTTGTCAAGTTTTGACTAATGACAAGTCAACACGTGTTGTTGTAAAAAACTAGCTAAAACTTGTCAAATTATATGGTGTAGCAAACAAAACTAGCCAAAAACTTGTCAATTTAGTAATGACGGAAAACATATAAAAGGTAACCAGAAATTAAACGGGAAAACATAAAAAGTTACCTTTTTTTTTATATAAAATAGAAACTTGGGTTCTGAAAATTTCAGAAGTTGGAGACGCCATGACTGCGAACCCGAAGGTTTACCCCGCCAAGATACGTCTCGGATCATCCGAGTCCCATTTTTATGAACATTTGTATCATCATCGCCCATTTAAGGTAACACCGGCAACCTAACTATTCAACGATACCATCATCGGCTAAAACTACTTTTTTTCGGTTACCTATTGCTTTAATGGAACAAAATCCGGCAACGCTACCGCTAAGTTAACACTACCAAGCTAATCACAGACATCCAATTAACGGCAATGTAAAAAGATAAATATACATATATATACATATAAGCAGCAGCAAGAGCTCACCGTAAAACCCAAGAAAGGGCTCGCCAGAAAACTAGCTGTCGTAAGCTATGCAACATGCAACAGCACCAACTGTTAACCGGAAACCCAAGAAAGGGCTTGTCAGAAAACCGAACCAAAAAAGCAACAGGAAACCCTAATGGATTAAAGTGGAAACCCCAAAAAAGGGCTCGCTGGAAAACCAAACAAGTAGTTAAATAACCAACTACACCCTTGTACAAGCCAAACAAAGTTTTGGCCATTAAAAAAGTGAACGTTTCTGGCCGGCAACCACCTGAAACCCCAAAAAGGGGTTTCCGATCTCACCAAAAAGGGTGCAATATAACGTTAGGAGCATTGACAAGTTTTATCGACACGTATTTTGGCAATAGAAGCCAAGAAAAACATAAATCTAGCCTCAAAATCGAAAACCCCCAAAACAACTTTTTAGGTTTCCGGTGATACAAATGATTTTGGCACAAGAAAAAAAAACGGTTACAAAGGCACGCTTGAAAGAACTGGACTCGATAAATCGAAAACACGACATTTTTTTTTTAAACCCCACTGCACCGCAGTGGGTTGAGAACTCCCCACTGCGCCGCAGTGGAAAGTCTCGACCAAAAGTCTGAAAATGCCCCACTGCGCCGCAGTGGGTTCGACACACCCCCACTGCGTCGCAATGGGAGGAACAACACTTTTTAGCCGTGGGATCCCACTGCGCCGCAGTGGGCAAAACCACCCCCACTGCGCTGTAGTGAACACCAGTTCAGCAAACCAAAACTCGTTTCAATACTTTATCAAACTTACAACCTCCACATTTCAATTTGAACTTCATAAAACACATTTTAGAGATTGCCAAGAACATCATAGACCCATTAACATACTTACAATATCAACTTGTTTCAATTTCATGAATACCACTAAATGGGTCATTACCCAAGTTAACACTTTTCATGCCAACTATACCATTCAAGTTTTACAAGGTCGAAATGACACACTTAAAACCGTATTTGCAGAAATAAACCCAAAACCAAGTTTACCAAAGAAGACAATACATCAAGAGCCATGAAGAGGTGGGATATCTAAGTATCTACCAAAATAAAACACCATACTTCCAAATATGGTCAAACCTTCTACCTCCAAATCTTCCAAAAAGGACTTTAACTTCAAGCTTCTAATAATTCAACTAGTTTCTTCTTCCGGAACCGCCTATAAGAAAACATCAACAACTAAAATACAAGCAAAGGCTTAGTGAATATGCTTGCATACATTTACGAATACGAAGGAGGGCAAAGTACAAGGACTTTTACATGTAACCTATGACATCTTCATGTCACATTCACATGTTCACCTTGCACACTAACAACACATATATGGATCCATATAAGCTAAACAACATAATCATGATCATCTATCGGGGTTCTTAGGCCACCGGAGGTTCTTAGACCTCAAAAGATCAACTATCGGGGTTCTTAGGCCCCAGAGGTTCTTAGGCCTCGACAAATACTATGCCCCCATGGGCTAACACCGCATTAATTACCACACATGGACAAATAAACTTCAACATGGTGGTCGACACCACCATGGACAAAAGGCTTCAACATGTGTGGTCAATTGATCCAACATATACATAAAGGTATGCAAATATACTCACCTCCTCCGCAATTTGAACAATAACGCTAAAATGATTTTGCATAAACAAGCTTCAACCTATGCTCATGACATAAAAGTGCATAAGCTTACATTCACAACTTGACTAGCTCAACCTAGTTATATCCAAACACTAGCCTTTCTAAACCTAAAGCCAACCCATTTGTCATTAAGTCCCATTTACTTTCATCTTCAACTACATTAGATAGTTCAACATACCAATTTCATCCACATTTCACTCACTAGCAAAAACTCATATTTTCTTATGAACTTCAAAATTATCATATGTACTTATCAATTTCATAAACAAACTCAAGACAACTCAATGACAAACTAGGTTATCTAAGGAATTGGGATAAATTAACCATAATTTACATTCTATCAAAAACCCCCAAATTGGTTCACTCCATGAACCTTAATTCAAAAGAAAGATGAAAACTAATTAGGGGAGAATCAATACCTCAACAAACAATAAGTTAATTCAAGAATTAGGTTGGAAATTCTTCTTCCCCCCTTTTCTCTTTAAAATTAGGCCACCACCACCTTCCACCACAAACCCTAACTTTTCAATTTCTTGACAAAGATTGATGGTGATGATTATTATTATGGTTTCTATCCTTAGCTTGAAGGAATTAAACTTTGATTTTGAATAAGGAAATGACGGAGATGCATGGAGAGGTGAAGAAGAAGGTTAATGGAAGTATGAGTAATGAGGAATGGATGTGGCTGACACATTATGGGGATGCCACGCCCCATCTAATTTCTTGGTAATATAATGTCTGCTATCCGCTAAAGTTCCAACTAAATTAACCCCATGTCTAAAAATAAAATACTAAGAAATTAATTTAATGTCAAAACTATGAAAATGAGTTAATTTCTTTTACCTTAAAATCTTGGGGTGTTACAACGCTCCCAACATTTACAATGATTGGTCAAAACATGTCGATATATATAGCCAAAACTAGTTGATTAAACTTGCCAAAACTAGCCGATGCATGTGCTATAGGGTTGACAAAGAGCCGATGATAACCGATACTTCTTGCCGATATAAATAGTCGACTACACCCTTGCCCCTCATGTATGCTTATTTAGTTCTTTTGTCATTCTATATCTATCCGGATATACATATAAAGATAGCGACCGTTGCTCATATTCATTTCCTTCCCTTGGTCTCATGTTTACAATTAAACATTCGTTATAATCATATGTATAAGGAGATAAATGTAAGATTAAATGTGATATTTGTTTATTATAATATGGAGTAATGTTTTTGACAAATAGCTAAAACTTATAGTCTCAAACTATAAATAACTTCAGAAAAGAAAATATTTTAGTTTATTTTATAAAGATTTTACGTAATTTTCATTTTACAAATAATTTATTTTACAATTTCACTGATGATGTATCATCTCCCTAATAGTTTAGGAATAATAATATCTTAGCTACTCTATGGAGGCTATTAGTCTTCAGCACAGATGCAGCCTCCGGACATGCATGGATGTTCCATGGAGGCTCCTGATGCAGCCTTCAGACCTAAGCCATGTAGGCTTGTGACTAAATCTCTAGACCGGAACATCACCATAGCCTTGTTAAGTCATGGGCTTGATTTAAGCCCACGCATTGAAAGCCTATGACCCAAAATCATCTAGAATCTACTCCTTATAAATAGAAGATAAAGGGCACCAAGCCAGGGATCTCTCTCATTTCTCTCTCTCTCTCTTACACAATCCTTAGCCTACTTTTGCGTCACATCTTATAGTCACCAATTGGGAATCGTCAACCAAAGTAACAACAACATTATCTCCTCAAATACGCCTTATAGATCAAGGATTAACTCCTAGTATTTAAGGATGAATGCTATACCTAAACAGAGGTAAATTTATGCTTAAACATTCACCAATGTTATCACAAGATCAATCCTATAACATTCATAATTTTATTGAACATAGCAGTTTATCTCACATGAACGATTCACCATTTGAGCAAAATATTCAATTACAAGTTTTTTGTGTGTTTGATTTTGATTTTGGACGTAATTTATAGTATACTAATGTACTATAACATATCCAATGGGTTAGTATCCCATTGGCAAGTTCTTAGACATTGAGAAAATTTATTAAAATTCGAATAACATTTTTTTACATTTGTAAGAATATATTATTAGGCGCGCCGGGGGGGGGGGGGTGTTTCAAAAGGTCTGTGTTGGACCGAAACCGAACGGAACCGGTTCGGTCTTCGGTTCTATATATTATTCAATTTCGGGTCTCGGTCCGGTCCGGGTATATATCGCAAAGACACATGTTCGGACCGAAGAACCGGGAGAAGGTAAAATATATTTTAATTATATTGATACGTGACCATAAGAGATTAAAGACATACATATTTTTTATATTTAGCATAATGATTCGATCATACATGATTTTCTTCAAGATTTATCTTTTTTTCTATAAATATTAGACTTTCAGTAATTCTAAAATCTAACATACTTATATCTATTATTGGCTCCAACAATCCCATTGTTGTAGGACATAAAACTTTATTATCATCTCTAATTAATGAATTAATTCATGCATTTGTTAAAGATTAACGTTTTTCTATTTTTGAAATACTAATAAGTAATAAGTTTCTGAATTCCTGTTTGTGCTTGATTTTCAAAGAGTCAAATTATCATCCCATCAAATATAGTTGTTAGTATAGATTTTGGTCTAAGGAAATTAATATGTTGACGTAAAACAAAATTACTACAGGTGGATGGTGAGTTGGTGACACTAAATTACCAAATATATGCATATATAATTTAAGTTGTAGAATGCGGGTGTTGAAAAGGTTAGGGAGTTGCGGACGTGGTTGGATGGAAGATAACATCAAAACCTCAAACTTTTCATCATAAATGTTTCGGTCTCGGTCCATCCATTTAAACCCGAAAACCGACTAGGACCCGAACATGGACCGAACCGTTTGGTCCAGTCCTCGGTTCTACATTTCTGACATTTCCGGTTCTCGGTCCGGTCCTCTAAACCACCGGTTCGGTCCGGTTCTTGGACTGTGAACAACCCTACTAATAATTGTCTATTGTCTAGTTGCATCTCTAATATCTAAGGCAGTCAAGTCATTCAGGTTTGAATTTATCGCATACTTTGCGTAATCATGTCGCACACGATATAAAATGGTGATACTACCACCTCGATCATCCTACGTCGGCGGAATGTAATATGGTGTTCAGACGTATAACAACAGTATGAATCGTATCCAATCATAAATATGCCGTATAATTTCGCAAATGTACAACACATAACATCAGATAAGGTTAATTCAATTGCACCAAGGTAAAAAGAGGAGCTTCGAATAAATGAACATGCATGGTGGGTTTTATTTCAAAACGTGACTAACGTTTATGACAAAAGAACGTTATGAAAAGTTTGAAAGTATTAAAAATTTAAATAGTTGGATTAGGATCCTCATAGAATTAATCCAACAAGTCCTAGAGTATTAACTCAATGGTTGAAATAACATCCTCATCAAAAAGTTTTGTATTCAAGCCTTGCGGTGGACGTAGAAACTCCCACTATGATTTATTGACTTAGGTATACCAGTTTCAAGTCCGAAGAACAGAGTTTACCCTATTAATTGTCGTGCCTTCGAGTGAATTAGTAGGGGGTTTTTCATATCGGATATTTGAAATAAACATTTTACTTTACAGAGATCTCCGCTGTTGATTTACGACCCGAAGTTTTAAGCGAAATTCACTTTTTAAAATAAATATTAAAAAGTTTTGAGTCTGTAATCCAAGCATGTTTGTTGTGATGTGGTTAGGTGTCTAGGAGTTTATTATCCTGTCGAGTTTCCTAGATATTGTAATTGTATTTGTAACTTGTTTTGACGTCTAGTGATTCGCTAGATGTCATTTTATTTTAATATATATAGCCGTTCTAAAAAAAATATATTAATCCAACAAAATAAAACTACTTAATTAAATTTACTGTAGTTTTGATTTAAATATTAAAGCCATTATCTATACTCCCTTAATAAGCAAACTACCCCACCCCTCTTTTAACATCTCTACCTTTAAAATATCTTTTATGCCCTCTTAATTTACACTACCCTATTTTTTCTCCATCACGCTCATTACACATGTACACATACGTTCTTCCGATTTCTGATTTTCTCTCCCTCCCCCCTTCTCTGATTTTCTCCCCCATAAACACCATCCACCACCGCCCCAAATACCACCATCCACCTCCGCAATCCACCTTCTATGTATGCTATCCCCCCATAAACACCATCCACCACCGCCCCAAAAACCACCATCCACCGCCGCCGGCTTATTTTTTTTTCTTTTTCATCACCGCCGCCCCACAAACTACCATCAAACCACCAGCGTTTTTTTTTTATTTCCCGCTGCATCGTGCGGGTAAAACGCTAGTAAATATTAGATTGATATTCATAGATGTTGAAAAGTTAAGAACTACTTGTATCATACGAGTACATATTAAATTTATGGCCTTGGCAATTGTCAGTTGTCACTATGATGTTCCGTTTACCTATTTACTATTACCGACATTTTTTTAAAGATTAATAAAACATAAATTTAACACAACTTTATCATGTTAAAAGCAAATGGCAGACTAACACCTTGACCTTGACGTAGTCACTTTCGGCTATAAAGTATTTAACGTTAATATTTACGTCATTAACAAACCTGTTCCAATTCGCCGGTGGATGAAAGATATGGTAGTTCTATTTTAATTTTTATCTTATCATTACTTTGATATAAAAATTTCAAAATAATTATGTACTTTTTGAAAACACAAAACTTTAAGTACTTAAATTATTATACACTATAATAACAGGATTACAGTATTGTATGTATTTTTAAAACAGATAGTGTCAAAGATAATGGGAAATGATATTCGTACTATACAATTTGATAAGTCTACCATAACTGTGCATTAAATATTTGTACATTGTGTTATGAAATATGTACAATCAGGGGTGGTACTAAAGGGGGGCAAGGGGGTCCAATGCCCCCCTCCAAATTTAAATTTTGTCATGTATTTTTAAATTTTTTATAAATTTTTAAAAAATTTCTATAGGTTTTTAACATTTTGCCCCTTTTTAGATTTATTTTTCATAAGTTTTCTAAGTTTAACCTCTTTGAAATTTTTTCTTAGTACCGCCTCTATGTACAATGTGGTAGATTTATTAAATAAAGTGATACGAATATTACTTCCCAAAGATAAAAGGTAAAAAACTAAAGTCTTAACATTTTATTTTAAAAATTAATTATTTTTTAATACACAAACGAATTTCATCATCCATCAACTGATGGCTGACATTTGGTATTTGTTTAACTACGCACCAACAAATCAACAATAATATATTAGACCATATATCAATTATTATCAACTGATGAATTCACCTTTTTCTTACCTAGTTACACCACCACGGTAATAAAAACAACAAGACGAACCAAAATATGAAAGTTTTGAGTTCTTTAAGATTTCTTTCGATCTGAGTTATAGTCTTATAGGTTATCTTATGATATGATATATTATAGAAATTAGAATATAGATATCTCCCATTAAGTACTTAGAGAACCATATGATGACAGAATTGAACTTCGTATCATTGTTAGTAAGTCATTACGAGCACCAGCAGTGAACTATTTTGACATAATCGCTCAGTTTGATCTACTAGTTAGACTTTGTACGTTGTTTTCAAACATTCAGTCGGGATACGACATCAAGGAAACCTCACTGCATAATGGTGAAGCCTTGTATGTATCCTAAACAACGAGATATTGACCATGAGACGTTATAAGTATTAGAAAGGAAAAACTCCAAAACTTGCTATCAATAAGGATTAAATTTAAGACCCTAAGTAAAATCGGGATTGCATCCGACCAACTTAGGTGAACAACCATCATTGGCTATTAGACTTAATTTGCACGTTCAATTTGGAAAATGCAATGATAGACTTACAAACAAATCTATAGTGATAAATTATATTTAATCCGTGTGACATCAATAAACACAAATAGAATTACTTCACTTTTCTTTATATTCATTATCTCTTTTGTTTTATGGTTCACATGTGTATGTAAACTTTGTTAGTAAAAAATAATTTGTAACTTAAGCATTTCTCATATGAGAATCACATGATATACTATCATTAAATAAACCTGACTTATGCATTTGTCATGAAATTTATTTATTTAAGTCATATTAAATTGTCCCGCCTTGATAGTGAAGTGGACATCCATGTTTTGTAATGAAGTTTGGCCCCTGGGAGACCAAGGTTCGAATCCGATCAAGCAAGGTTTTTCCTCAATTTAGCGTTGTGCCTAATGTAGCAGCTAAATTGGTGTGGTTTTTCCTCCCATGTGGTTTCCTGACTTCGTGGATTGGTCGCTAGTGGCTGCCTGCCCAATTGGATGTAGTCGTCCCGTGACACGGACGTTAAAAAAAGTATTAAGTTAGGCGCCTAGTATGTGTCAGAATCAATTTGTAGTGACGTCGCTGCAAATAGTCATGATCGGGATACCAAATATTCCTTGGTTGGGGTATGTAACGCGTTAAATTAACATGACTAACTTCTTTGGAAATCGAAATATATTTTTTTTTTTGAATGCTTGACTTTCCAACATATAGGAAAATCCAATAATGCATTATAACATTTAAGGGTGTTTAGAATTACCTTTGTAAAATACAAATAACCTAAAAAAGTATTTGGATGAAAAAATGATTATTTGCTATGAAAACATAATATTGAAAAAACATGTAAATACATGATTTCCCAAAACATAGTTTTGAAAATGCAAAATTAATTTATTTTGAAAATACAACACCAAACACCCCTAAATATTGCTTATTGTAGACTCAACTTAAACTTTGTTCCAATTTTTTGTTTTACCATTTTTTAAAGGCTCGATTTTGATTTTTTTTTAATTAATACTTTTTCGTATAATATATATATATTCTATATATATATATTTTTTTGTAATTGTGACAATTTTTTTTTTTGTACTTGGACACTTTGTCGAAGCATAATATTAATAAAACCTCAACTATTTAAAAAGAAAAACTCAGCTACGATTGTCCCTTAAATTGTTTCCCAATTATAAATTGTTCATGTGAAAATCATGCAGACCATATTATACGAAAACAAATGTAAAAGACCATCTTTTAAATATTTGTGCCATTCTCAATCAACCATTAGTCCGTGACAAAATAGTAGAAACAAAAAGTTAACAAATCGGCCAAATATAAATAGTCTTTTACCTCGATTAGACCTAGGAAAAGCATGATGTTGAACTAATTAAAGGAAAATCGAACCAAACCTTTCCAGAAAATCCCTAACCAATGTTCCAAATATTTCACAATCTTACAAGTCTTCATCAATCGTTATTTATTAACCTCATGTCTACTCCATGACTTACATCAAAATTTCCAAAACAACACACATCGAGTTAACGTAACATGTTCAACAATCCGAAAGAGGCTAACTATAATTTGAAGCTGCTAAAAAAATATTTCAACATAGATGAAAAATATATACAAGTATTGCAATTATAAATGTATGACGAAACCCAAAAGGAAAAAATAAGGAATAAAATAAAATGTTATCAAATATTGCAATCAAGTTGAATTGTACCTAATCGGGCATCTAGAGGTAACACCCCATTTTCAAACTTGACAATGATAGGAACCCATAACACAAAGACCCAACCCAACGCCACGTCTTAAGTCAATATCTCAATAAATGAAATGAGTATCTTTTATAAATATGAGAAAGTGGTCCTGAAATGTGAAATTCATTTAATTATGTCAATTCACTTGTATTGAACAAACTATAATGGACTTGTTGGAAAGCATGACCTTTTTGTGTACATGAGAATATGAGACCGCTTCTAGAGGAGCAAAATAACAATCGTCGTTTAAGCAATAATGCTATTGACAACCTTTCGTCGACTGCGCCGTTGTTTTCAAGCATCAGTTAAATGACGAGCATGCAACGTGTGTTTGTGGGTACATATATATATATATATATATATTTAATCCGACCGATAGATTAATTATGCTTTTTTATTAAGGGTAAATTACAAAAATCATACTTGATGTTTGTTTAAAACTACACTGATCATACCTACAATTTAAAAATTATGCGAGACATACCCATCGTTGCCAAAAATTTACACTGACCATACCTATCACTAACGGTCGTCTATTTGGCCGTTAAGTCAAGTCATGTGCCGTGCATGTGAGGTATCAAAATCATAATTTTGTGTATAATTCAGGTATCATCTGTGTAAGTTACCCTAATAAAAAATTATTATGATATTTATATTTATATTTCATTTATTAAAGTTGGTAGATATTGTATATTAAATTCACACACACACACACACACACACACACACACACATATATATATATTAAAAAACCTATTTCAAAATAAAAAATTTATAAAAAATATCATCAAATGATATAGGTTTAGGCTTAGGAATTTTAAGGTTAGACTAACAGTTAACCCTAAAACTCAAACCCAAAATGCTACAGGATTGCTAATTTGAGATATATTCTAAAACGGTGACGAATCTTCGACTTTGATTTACCCCTCTAATATGAGATGGATGTCATCAAAGCATACGAGAAAATTATATTGTTTTTTTATATTTTTCTTTTTGTTTTGTATCAATAAGATTCTATTAAAAACAATAAATCATAAAAAATAAAATATAATAATATAAAAGTAAAAATTTTAATGGTTTTTATAATTTTCATCCTTGTTATATTCATTTTACACGTATAACAAAATAATAATGACATACATGATAATAAACTAGATTTTAGACCCGTGTCAAATACACGAGTTTACATTGTTATAAAGATTAGATAATATTACAATTAGTTTTAAAAAACTTATATCAGTTATTATTCATTATCTATTATATTAGATTCAATGGTAAAAAGTATAAATTTGTGATTGAAAACAAAAAAGTGTAGATTAAAATAATTAAAAATTAAGTATTTACTGAGGGTAAAAAATGCAAATTATTGAAAACAAAAAAGTGTAAATTAGTGATATTTTTTCTACAAACATTAAAGTGTAAAGTATAATATTTTAATATATTTGGATAACGATTATTAGGATTTTTAATTTATAATTAGATTAATAATGACATCATCAATTTCCAATTCGATAAAAGCGAAAGCTATGATTAGTTAATAAACTATTAGGTCAGTTGTCTTTTAGTATAGATAAAGATGCATTCTTGCATCAACTATTTTTCCTGATATATTTTTCATTAAAAAAACTATTTTTATTTTCATAATAAATTTCATATTTACCAAACTTAATAATTGAAGTATAAATAAAACTCTAAAGTTCTTAATAATTATTTTTATGATGAATTACAAGGATAATACCTGAAATATGCACGAAATAACGGTTTTCATACCTCACATGCATGGCACGTGACTTCACTTAACGGCGAAATAGACGACCGTCAGCGAAAGGTATGTCCAGTGTAAGTTTTTGGCAACGATAGGTATGTCTCGCGTAATTTTTAAATTGTAGGTATGACCAGTGTAGTTTTGAACAAACCTCAGGTATGATTTTTGTAATTTACCCTTTTATTAATAAACCGACTGTTAAAATTAAATAATAAAAAGAAAAAATTACTAAGCAAAGGAGCCTTGTAATAGATAGATTTGAGCTTTTGATATGATTTAATGATGGATTGTATGAAGGTTAAGGATAAAAGGTTGAGGGAGAAAATATATTAGTTAAATGTATGAAATTGGGCAAAAGGCTTGTTTACAAATGGTAGGGTTTAGGGGTATTTATACATGTAGCCTATTTTCACTAATACAATTTTCATACTTACTAAATTACAATTTAACAACATAATTTTATATCTAATAATCTTCTCCTTGGTGTTGAATTGTAAATGTTATTTTATATCTAATAGTCTTCCCCTTGGTGTTGAATTGTAAATGTTGCATCGTCTTCAGTTTTTAAATCTTGGTGGACCCTTTTGTTGAGGATCTTTGTTGTTGAGTGACTTTGAAGCTTTCTCTCTGTCTTTATCGTTATCAATCAACTTTGACTTGTTGGATCCTTAAACATATGGTGGAGGCGAAGACTTGAGTTTCTTGTAAAATTCAAAAGCTTGGTATAAAGTGCAGAAGTTTGGCTTGGTTTTGTGTATGGAACTTGTCTTGGTTCTTACTTTACAGTATTTGATTATTTGTCTCTTGCTCCCCCTCAACCACTCAATTTTCTCAACAACATACTATTGTATCCAAAACGGATTTTTTCATTTTAGCTCTCCTTCAACCTGGGCATAATCTTCAGAGCAAAAAATCAGGCAAAACAATATGCTCCCTGTCAAAAGGATAATCAATCTTTTATATTTTTCTTTCCCTAAAAAAAATAATCAATCTTTTTTTCTAAAACTTTTTACCTCTATGTATAAGCACTTTGTCGTCTCATTTTGTTAACAGTTTAACACATTCACTGAGACAACAAACAATACTTTTACTATTTTGCTCACACTTTTACTAGTATATCAACAATATTTTCATATCTTGATAAAAAATTTTAGCACCACGTTAATTTAAAAGGATTAGTACTTTAGAATGTAAACAACTTTACACTAATTATCATAGTGTGTATTGAATTTCAATCTTATACATTGTATGTAATGAACTTTCAAATCATGTGCATTTATGTATTCGACAAATCAAAACCTTACAAGTGACACATTATATGGTGGGAAAAGAATCTGTGTGTGTATATAACTTGTCTTCGGTTACTATTGTAAGAAAGAAACTTTGTTTTGGTTCATTGTATATAAGTTTGTTTCAAAACTGAACGAATGGTGTAAGAAATCGGTCGGATACTAACGTGACACCATCAAACATCTGATACGTGGCCCAATGAGAGACCACCACATCAGCATTTAACAAATTATTTACACGATTCGTTCAGTTTAGCAGGTTACTTACATACAATGAACCAAAACAAAGTTTCTTTCCTACAATAGTAGGTGAAAACAAGTTACATACACACACAGATTCTTTTCTCATTATATGGTTGTCACATATACTTAAATACATACAATGCACAAGATTTAAAAATTCATTACATCCAATATACAAGATTTGAAAGTTCATTACATACAATGCACAAGATTAAAGTTCGATCACTATAACAATTCATGTAAAGTTGTTCACATTCTAATAATTAGAAACAATCAATTTCAACCATCACAACAAAATAATCCAAAATACACTCAACAATCCGATCCATCATTATATACTCTTCACACTTGCAAGCCTACGCGAAACAATATGGCTTCTCAAGACTGTTTTGCCCGCACTGCACGGTGAATCCATTTTCACAACCTTTATTAAGAAGCTGATTATTCTCTAATCTTGCTACAATTTTGGTTCTCGTGTGATAGTATACTTGGTAAGTAATAAGTTAACGATGGTAAAATAATATCGGTTTGATATATTTTGGTTGATTTAATCTATCTTAACATTCTTGGTCGGATGGTTATCGTACGTAATGCTTCTTAATTTTCTTTCCGAAATGCAAATAAATAAACAATATGATAAAATTACTTGTCTAACAGAAAGTAGTATATCCTTTTAATAATTCAACTATAACTTATTTTCATCATTTACCATATCGTACCGAGCTTATATGACAAGGCATAAAACAAAATATAACTAGTTTTTGACCCCGCACGTTGTTGCGGGATATGTCTTTGGCGAACGTCTGAGTGAGTTGAGTGAGAAAGTGAGAGTCCTGAGTAAGCGGACGGTATACAATAAAGTTTTGGCAAATTTATGTCAAATATTCGAACTCAAACTTTAAAAATTAAAGCTAACCATCTAGCAATAATATTAAAAATATTGTAAAGGAATAATAAGTTGTATAAGAACACAAATAATAACTATATTAATGCTTTAAATGTTTCATAAATATAAGACGTAAACATGATGGAAAAATATTATATATTAAAAACGTTATATATATGTATAAAAACAGAAGAAATTAATCAAAAACTAAATCTTTACAAGTAAAACCATAATTGTGTACAAATTGTATGATGAAAATCTGAGAACCCAAAAGTTTAGTGTCAATAAAATTGAAAACGAAAATTTTGATGTAGGATACAAGTTAAAAGATGAAAACTTTTACTAAAAAAACAACAAAACATGTAGCAATATAATAAAAATAATGTAAAGAATATTAAGATGTATAAAAACATGAACAATAACTATATTAATGTTTTAAATGTAAGATGAACGTAAGACGTAAAGCTGATAAAAGTTAGTGTATACTGAAAACGCTACATGTATAAAAAGACATGAAAATAAGTATGTGCTTTAAATGCTTGTACATTTCACGTATAAAGTACTTATACATTTACATAGGTTTTTAATATATATATATATATATATATATTAGGGTAAGAACATATATTAGGGTAAAAACATTTTTAAAATAAGAACGGCGAGAACACTTAAAAACATCATTTTGATGCATTGAAAGTCCATAAAACTAACATAGTGCATAACTAATTATCATTATTTAAGTGTTTAACAACACATTGATAAGTCAAAATTGAAAAGATCACGTTTTTTGTTGGATGCATCATTTTGAAGAATATGCATCCAAAATGGATGCACAAAACAAAAAACATGATTTTATTGATTTTGACCGGCTAATGTGTTGTTAAACACTTAAATAATGATAATTAGTTATACACTATGTTAGTTTTATGGTTTTTTTAATGCATCAAAATGTAGTTTTTAAGTGTTCCCACCGTGTTCTTATTTTAAAACTGTTCTTATTTGATTGTCCTCATATTATATATATATGTATATATATATATAAGAAAAAGTGAGTGTGGGGTTGTCACACACTTAAGTTGGGTGAAAAACATCTCACATATTAATATTTTAATATTAATAATCGAATGATGGACCCCCTGTTTTTTATGGAATAAAAAATCAAGATGTGATGGATTTTTTTACCCAAGTTGGGTGTGAGAGAACCCCACCTCCCCATATACCAATATACTAAAACATGATTGAAGTATTTTTTGTGCTACACATGACGGTTTCTTTAAATGACACGTGTCCCATTAAAACTATAATTTAAAGTTTCCTATTTGTTAACTAATTTATATTTATGAAAAGACAATATTTTATGTCTTTCAAATATTTAATTAATTATATATTCCTAATATAATACTAACTAAAATAAAATTGAGTTATTCTTCACAATAAAGTCTCTTGAAGTACATATATATAATAATCCTTCCGATTTTGTTAGCTCTACCATCGAAAACAAAATAGAAAACCAAAGAAACCCGAACTTATTTTTGTTATCCTAGCCACAAAAACTAAACAATGGGATGTTCTTGGTTCTCAATTGAACATACGGAATTTGTTTAGTGTCGTTTCGTTCTGTAGTCGGAACTAAATAAAGACAAAGCTTAAATTAGTTTCATCATTGAAGATTCAATATCTAACCTTTTTTTGAAGTTTGTCAAATCTGTTTATGTAGACTAAATGTAAAGATATTCATATTGTTGAAAATCAATCTACATGTATTCATCAATTCATAAAGATATATCTTCTGACTCACTCTATAAATTATTAGCTTGAAAGTTATTATGGTGTAACTGAAATCTAATGGAAAACTTGAAATGATTGGACTATATCAACCTTCAAAAATAACATAAGTGATATTTTTTTTTTTATCATGAGTTTAGACGTTATAGTCGTATGTTACTGATATCAAGATTAATATATTGACCAATAGTTATAAAATAAGGCTAAATGCGCCGGAATGCAGTCAACTAATCCTAAAAAGTTATTGTGTGCACGAACTTTAGGTCGACTTTATTGTATTCAGGAAACTTGAAATTATGTTTATTGTGAACATAAAACGGATGCGGGACCGGTTACTTCACATAAAACTTGTTTATTTTCATATATTTTTTTTATTGTGTGCATAAACTAATCCCAAAAAGTTATTGTGTGCATACCACGTAAGCCGTCAACGGGTCAACGTGAAAGTAGTGACCGGCTAACTTCTTACCCGGTGACTTTGGTTTACTATGAGACTTTTGAACAAGTTTCCTGAATACAATAAAGCCGACCTAAAGTTCGTGCACACAATAACTTTTTAGGATTAGTTAACTGTATTCCGACGCACTTAGCCCTATAAAATATGGCTTTCGGAATAACCGAATAAAAGCATGTTTAATATAAAACATATGATCAATTCGTACATTGTACGGGTATTATTACTAGTATATATATATCTATATATTTATTAAAACAATAGGAATCCTAACATTTTAAAGGCCTCCTCAGTATAAAGTTATTTTTAAAATTTGCCACATAGGTTTTTATCCTGTGTGTCATTATTACATTTTTTTGACAATATTTATCCATTAAATATTAAATAAAAAAGATATTTATATACAAACTTAAGAAACCAAATCCCTTATATTTAAGAAACAAATCCCATATGCAAAAAAGAAAACTAAAACCGTATAAACTTAAATATGAGTTTAAATTTTCTATATATCTTTTTTTTTCCTGTAAAGGCAATATTCTTTATCTAACTTTTTTGATCTTGGATTCATTTAATCAAATCGTATATTATCAAAATCATTTCATTATAGGAATTTAAATATTTCTAACTAGATAATGATATCACAATTTGATTAATTGAAGTTATGGGTTATGCGAGTTCATTTCTTTCACGGGTAGCAATTGTTTTAATAAAAACATGGGTTGTAATTACAATTGTTCCTGATCAAATACGATATTTAGAGCAATTATGCAGCCACAAGATACTATCAATCTCATTTAAATTAATTTTCACTATCCAAGTAGCACAACACCATTAGGTTTCTAAATATGTTCAACTAAGTTTATTTTTTTTTTTTTGGTATTTAAATGTTGAACATTATATATATTATTGATTTCAATATCAATATTAAAACTTTTAAAAAATAAATTTAATATCCGCACATCGTGCGGGTAAAAAACCTTGTATATATATATATATATATATTCCAACTTCGATTGTAATACGTGTAAAGATTTTCAAAATATACAGTAATAATTGTTGAGGTAAAGCATGTGTAAAGATTCCCCATAGAAAATGTATCGATGACGTGTATTCCAAGTTTTCTATATGTAACCGGAATCAAATCTTAAAGATTTCTCTTTATAACTTAAAAAAACACAGTTGAAAAGCAGACTTTTCTAGTTTATTTTGATATATTTATGTCTAAATGAGTAGTCTATATGTTTTGATGGCATGGTCTAATGTTTACTCACAAAACGTTTCGGATTTAATTCTTGCTTAAGTGAGTATTTTGAGGTAGGTAAAAACATTGTTATAACTAGTAATGAGAAAAATAACCTGGTTAAACCATTACATTCGTATCAACATATATCTAAAGTTTTAGTTCAATTAACTATAAAAAGGTAATTGTCTGGTGTCCTGTAGGGTAATTTTGTCTCTAAAGCTAACAATCATGCAATACTGTCTAACAATGCCCGAGAGAACTTAGTTTGACCGAATATGCTTTTGCAGAGATTCCAGATGGGTACCTACCAAGCCGTTTTTTTTTTGGGCAGATGGTCATTGGGCTGTAACCCATATGGTTTAGTCAGGGACAAATCTACAATGGGGGCAGTGTGGGGAACTGCCCCCATTTCAATTTTGGTACAATGTAATTTTTTAGAGATATATTTGTAGTTTTGTTCCTAAATAATAATAATAAACAGAAAATACATTATACATACAAATGTCATCATCGTTGCCATAAGCCTCTTCTTTGAAAGTATGTTACTTATGTTGGAAGCATTAGTTTTGACATAAAATTTTCTATCGCTAAAGTAAAAATCTTCAGTTATTTTGATTTTTAACGAAGTTGAAAAAGAGAAGTTGAAGAAAGTGTTTTATTTGTTTGGGTAATTATATCATACATTGATAAATAGTATAGTTGTATGTGAAAATGTTATTTTATTTTCAAGTTATTATATAATAGTAATCATAATAGTCAGGTCAAAATTTATGTATAGGCTAAATTGTAAATCATTGATTTCGATATACTTATTTATGTTGTTTAATATAACGTAACTCCTCCGTTATCACATGCTCTAAAATTGCAAAGACCAATGTTCAAGTTAAAGATAGATGTTCTCATAACTGGCACCCAGACGAAATTATTTTAAGGGTCCAATTTTTCTAATTCTCCGGTGAGAGTTAATTTTTGTTTAACAAATTTTTTCCACTCAAAGATAACTCTAATAAATATAATAAAAAACTTTTAAATTTGCCCTCTCACAAAAAAATTTCTGGCTCCGTCCCTGGGTTTAGTCCAATTGATTGTACAATAAGTTTACTAAATCAGTTTATTAAAGTCAACTTAAGTATAGTAGTAATTAAATTATACTTTTTTCCTCGTATTTTAAATTATGAAATAGTTAGATTATCTTAAGAAACATGTATGAATTGATTTTTTAAATGAGAACTAAAAGATAAAAGTATTGCCACTGACCAATATTCTTATGTTAAATAAACTAGCTAGTTATTGTTTAGTTAACTTAAGAAAAGAAATGAGAAGAGAGGGAAAAAAAGTTTTCCTTCCTAATCACCTCAAAAATGAGAGGAAAACATTTTAACCCAAAAACAACTACACTCTCTCTCCTAATCCTTTCCACTCCTTCCCTTTCCACACTTAAAAAAATCTTAAGAATGTATTTTATAATTTTACCTTCTCTTCTCTTCTCCTTTCATCTCTTAAGTTAACTAAACAATACAGTGAAAGATATTAAATGATTTTATCTAGATTTTATTTTAACGGTAAACTATCTTATTCATATTCTTATATTAATTTGAATTCATAAGGTGAAACCTAACACAAAGAAAAATGATTATTCTTTCTAACAAAATACCTTAAAAATCCTCATAACACTCTAAGAAAGTGACATTATTCTCTTTCCTAATCTTGTCCCCTGATTTTCTCACATGTCATCATCCAATAGTTAGAAGAATTTTTAGGCTATTTTGTTTCCCGAAGATACCTGACCCTCTCCCAAGATTTAAATCATGAAGGGAAACTCCATACTACCTTAGACGACTGGCGTGTAATCAATCAACTGATAAAGATATTTTTACTTAAGTTACCCAAAAATGATGGAATTTTTTTACTGTTAAACTTTTATATTTGAAATGATCTATCGGTCAAAAGTTTATCTACTATTATATAGAAGCCTCCGGAAAACTAATTATTCTCTAAACCTTGCGCTTCCAAAGCATCTAATGTGATCATTAATCCAATGATAATTATTAAAAAAAACTTTTGAAGTAGAACCTTACAATTACATGAAGAATTTGGTAGTGAAAAAATCGTATATTACAATTGCGTTTGTTAACTTGTCTTTTGGACACGTTAATTATAAGACAAAAGTTGTTAGTTGTTACAATTGATTGGCCCAAAGTCAAGAGTCGGGTTATTATTATTATTTTTTTTAATTGAAGCCGGGCAGGTTTATAGGGCTTAACGTTGCTTATATTTTTCCACAAGATATTGATGCATAAACCTTCCATTATTCAATCAATTAACGGGCGAGATAAAGTGTTTATAGTCACATTTTTGTTGCACTATCGACTGCTCTTGTTTTCATTATGCAAAATAATATAAAGAAATAAAAAGGAAAACATCAAACGGTTTAGAGATTATTCAACAAAATAGTTAGGGGCTATTAGTTTGTGCATATAAATTTTGTTCGTATAACCTCGTGTAATAAAGAAAGTGTAGTTTGTAGTATTTGGAGATTCTGTTTGTATAATCTTGTATGATAAAGTAACTCTAGTTTGTAGTATTGAGAGTTTTGTTTGTATAATTGTGTTTCATATAGTAGCTAGAAATGGAGATTAGGATTTCAAAACTTCATAATAGTACATAATGTTTTAGGTGAATATGATAATTTATTAGGTCTAACAAGTTTTACAAATATACCATAAGTAAATTATGGTTTAAGAGCACCTTTTCTCTAGACAACTAAAAGTTTTGTTGTAGAGATAGTCATTAACTTAACAAAAGTTTTAAACTCAAACTCCCGTAAATTCCCACAAATATGCACTAAAGCATATTAGTATATGACATAATCATATAGTGATTATAGTCCCAGCTTTATGGAATTATGATTACTACTTACTGGCTACTGCCCTTCAATAAGCCATAGGGCCTTATTAAATTATTTGGGCTCTTTGTATTAACACTGCTTTCAAGTACCAACCATAGTCCAGCCTTACGCTGTCATACATGAAAGATTATTTATTTTGGCCCATTTTAGCCATGCGCCCGGGTTTTTTATCCGTTTCCAATACTTCAACTTTTATGCATCAATAAATCTGTTTATATGGTTTTCCTATCTACTTTCTTCATAATATACAATGCGAACCCATGTTAAAACATGAAAAGGCTCAAATGAAGCACTTAGGTTGACAATAATTTGAGTTACTTTATTTAATTATCATAATGGTGATATGTTTTCATGAATTGCTAAAAAGAGAAAAAATAATAACTAATTCATAAATTTGAGCTCACATTTCCACCCAACGCAACCAGATGAACTGCCCATTTTCAAAGTCATTATGCATTATTGCATACCAATTGTTAAATGGATTGGTCTAACGGCCCACTATCTTTGTGGTGTCCAACCCTCCACCCACGTATACCCCCGGCCCAACCCATCAAACACAAACTGCAGTACCGTATAGCGGTTCAATTTATTACTACTAAGGTAAAAAAGGATTGCTCGTAGTCAAATGTCTCCAACAATGTACCGAATAGGGGTGTTATCGACTCGAGCCGAGTTCAAGCTTAGCATGACTCGATAGCTCAACGAGCGTTTAGTGTGTAGGCTCGAGCTCGACTCGTTGTACCTACGATATGGCTCGAGCTAGGCTCGAAAAGATCGAAAAAGACTCGAGTTTGGCTTGTGTCTATAAACATGACTCAAGCTCGGCTCAAAAATATATATCAATTATAACAAAATTTATACAAATGGCCCATGTAGAATTAGAAATTAACTATTTAAGAATTATATATATAAATATATACCTATGGAAAGCTCGAAAAGCTCGATAAGTATTCGAGCCGAGCTATGTAAAGCTCGAGCTCGACTCGATAATTATTTCAAATCTGAATTTAGGGATCGAGCTCAAGCGAGCTCTATAATAGTTCGACTCGATCGAGTCGAGCTTGAGTTGCTCAAAAAAATCTTGGCTCGTTGGCAGCCCTAGTACCGAACATCAATCGGTGACCGTACAAGCCAAACCTCTTTTTTATACTTCAAAATAATATAATGTGTTGAGTAGATATATTCAACGAATTGCAAAATAGATAAATTATAATAACAAGCTTGATTTGTTTTATATGCCTAAATCCTATATTCCTACTCTGTGCTTCAATTTATATTGGCTATAAGTTCTACATATAAATAAACTTAGTAATAGAGAATTACTAGATGACATATGCTTTTGAATATACTATGTATTGATAATGCGAAATAGTTTTCATATATTAATTCAATAAACATACGTTAGTTAGGGTCAATACTAATTACATGAATATAATGACATGCATATAAGTCATTTCTTTATTCATTTCATATCTTTGAATTTGTAATTAGTGTGTGTACGAAGATTTAGAACTTGTAATCAAATAACACATCCAAGTACTTCTGTGTTGAAGATTGTTTCACCATTATTGTTAATTCAATCTAACTTATCACCATTGTTTGGTTGATACTTAAGTTCTCCACCTTTAAAAGCTTCCAATTATTATAATACAGAGGACAAAACAAATTCACATGATTTAAAGTTTTAAACCAACATTCAGTTCAGGTTAATAGGCTATATGACATTCTTTTTGAATTATTATATTTCCAAAGATAATTGGAAATATATAATAATGCTACCTTGGATTTTATCATTTCATAGTACATTTGTCTATCATGTGGAAAAAAGATAACTTGGAATCATGTGTATATGAATAATTTGTGTTTGTTTGTGTTTGGAATTTATAATATTTAATAAATGACAAGAAATCTCGAAGTTCTTATTTATCTCTGAAAATGATATATATACTTGATTATGATTTATACTAAAGCCTCCATAACATATCTTTTGACCTTTCCTATTGATAACTGATGATTGTTTATGTAAACTATAAAACATGTTAGATATAATCATGGATATGAACATTTCGAAATAATTTCATATACTTTTCAACGTACGGTTATTATTGAATCATACCTTTCACAAACCTGATAGTATAAAATGACTGATAAATGTGATATATTTCACTGTACGTTTTTAAATAGGTTAAAAGGACAAATAAGGAAAAAAGAAAAAAAGAGAGGGGTAAACAATGAATTTTGTTAGTTAAATTGTAACTCACGTTCTAACTTTAATAATTCTTGACATGACAAAAATTCAATCATAACTTCTCCAGTCAACAATATACTCAATTTTGACCTATACCCAAACACAGTAATTCAAAGCACACGTCTCATTGGTTTTACGAAAATAGTAATCACAACAAAAATTAACACATACACAATATGTATAATAACTTAATGCAAATCAATAACTATATCTGCAAAATATGTTATTGTGGTGAATGACTAAATTCTTAACTTATAGAAATAGTTAAAACTTTTAATTTGGAAAGGCACTACATAAAAATGTAAAACATGTTCAAATCACTTCAAATTATTAGCGGAGTAAAAATACTTTTCAAATGTGTTCATAATCAATATTGCTAAGGTTTTAAGATAAAACTAGTGGATTCACATTCAGATTTTTATGATAGTTGTATATAAAATGATGTTAAAACACTTCCACGTTTCAACCAAACCCTCTCAACTATATATTGTACTATTGTGTAGCTTCATCCTATATATTAGGGACCCGAAATCAGTTATCAATCTAGTTCGAACCTGTAGTGAGCTAAAAAACATATAAAAGATATAGAACAATATTAGTGGAAGTAAATGTTACAATCAAATTTGTTGGGTGTGGAACTTCCAAACTAATACAGTAATACTCGTGTAGTACTTATGTTAGGGTACCTAGCTATATCTTTCTTTTTAAATTTTAAATATCGAATAAAGTATAGAACAATATTAGTTGAAGTAAATGTTGCTATCAAGTATCAAAATTATTGAGTCGGGAAATTCCAAATTAATGCTTATATTAGGGTACCTATGTCTTTTTTGCTACATATAGAGAAAAAGGTATATAATTTGAAATACAAGAGCATTTTTCTTTTGGTATATAGTTACATACTTGCATCATGATTTGTTTTTTGATTAGACTGTTTACCCAGCCAATTAACTTTTAAATTTTATACACAGTTGATATTTTCTGTGATCAAATGAACTAAACAATTGGCCAAGAACATTTATCAAATCATTTTTGATACACGATTACAAAACAAATTTTTTCTAATATATGTATTACAACTAAGATAAGGTGATATACACTTAAATTTTAAATTTATCGGTTTAAAAACTTTTACCAAAAAGTACACATTTTTTTTATGGTAACTCATCACATGGTTTATATCATTTTATATGAACATTTTTTATTATTTACGAGTATTTTTTTGAATGACTCATTTTGTATGAACTTAATCAAATTAATTACTGAATATGGTTAACTAATAATGGTTGTGAGAATTTAGTTTAGATCTATAATAATGAGTATATGGTTAACAAACTGAGTGGAGATTTTTATTAGAAAAAACAAGTAAAATCATGAAAATTCAAAAAGGAAAAAAAGTCTCCTTAAAAATGAAAGAACAACAAAGTAAAAATTATGTTGGCATTTCAGGCCATTATCCAACACGGTTCGGAGAGCACTTTTAGACATACCAATAAACTAAATTTAATATGTGTAATTAATGATTTTTCATCTGGTCACAAAAATACCAACTATCTACTAAAATTTAATATTAGTTGGACAATTCATAGTACAACCACCGTATACAAACACAAAAATACGTTTTTCATTTTAGTCTTAAAACCAAAAAATAAACACAAATATTATACGGAGTAGTAATATAGTATTGATAGAAATTCTGAAAGGTAGCTGAACTGTTGAAGGAAACAAAAACAAAGGTTGTTGATGTCCTGTACAACCCATTTGACACGGGCCTGAATTCCAGAAAGGCTTTGTAGTCTTGTAAATTGATTGTCATGTGGTTTGGCATGGCTTACAACTTCTTTTTTTCTTTTTCCGCTGCATCGTCTTGTCTTTGCCTTCATTATTTCCGCACTTGACATTTTAAATTGGCCACCTGCCTCTCCTGAACTTTAATTTCTCCTCATTTTAAATCAAGTACATATGATGATATGAACAAACCTGTGGCCATTTGGAGCCATAGCAGATATGGTTCGAAACAAGCTTTACATAGATAAAATTGATCACATGACCAGTTTTTGACTTTTTGGTATTATTTGTAGTATTTCATTGGCCATTTTATTTACAAATAGGTCAAAATTAACACTAAAGCCTTTTCGAATTTTATGTTACTTGTGATATACGGAGTACTAGCTAGATTTTATGTTACTGTACGTATTAGCATGTAATATTAGCTCGTTTGTAACTTATATATTAACCCAAAATTTGTTTAAACTTACAAATGAGGTTTTACATAAAGTATATTAACAAGATAATTGCCACTTCTTTTCTTTTATAAGAATCCAGAAAGCATCATTGTCAATGAAAAAGGTGCATTGTATGCTATAAAGTATAGTCGCATTCTCTAAATATATATAAAAAATGTTCATAATAAAGAATTAAAATTATGTGTGCATGCATATTTATGTACATAACATTTGGCAGATCCAAAAAGACTTGGTTGATTAGGAATATGTTATTTTCAAAAACTTATTTTACTAGAAAGCATGCCGCACCCCTTGATGTCAACATTGTACTTAAATATGACTTGTGAATTCAAATTTTCCCAAATGAGTTTGTCCCGACTTATTATATATATATAATATATATATATATATACTTGTTTTACAATACTCAACCCCTATATATATATATACCCTATATATATATATATATATAGGGGTTGAGTATTGTAAAACAAGTATTAAAGTAAAACAGATATGACAAGATCTTGACCCTTAGATCATGGTTAAATTGATGCACGAAGATTCATAGAAAAATTGATGTACGATGATTTTCATGATGCACAGTGATTATCACTGAAGAAAAACCTATTGTTTTATTTGTTTTACTTTAATACTTGTTTTATTTTACCTAAAACCTATATATATATATATATATATACTTCCCTTATAAAACATATTGGATATCTATTTTAGGAAACTTAAGCATTTTTTTCAGTATCTTCATTTTACCCTTGACTATTTACAATATCTAATAAAACAAACCACTTTTTTTTAAAATAAATTTTATGTCTATGAAAAACCAAAAATATTTTTTTCTTTTATTCACAAATTTAAATATCTCCATCTAATATACCTATAATATCCTTAATGAAATAATTTACAGTATATATCTTCCAACACTTAAAATAACCAATACCATCTTTAATATCAATTACTTTTACATTCATCACCATCATCGTTCCCATCACCGTCCCCATTGTTGTCCCCAATGCGCCCCTACCACCGTTACCACCACCACCTCTGTCATCACTACTTATACCGCCGCTGCATTGCGTGAGTATAATTATAGTATATTAATATTGTACACCACTTATTTTTAAGTCATTACTACAATAGGGTAATGTTAAAACAAAAGATTTTAATAAAAGTACTTCTTAGGTTTCACCAAATAATTTATTTTCTTATCAACACAACTTTTAAATTTTGTATGAATCTTCAACCTTAATATATCACATGTCATATATGACTAGAAAAAAAAAAAGAAAATAAGGAAAATGATTAATCTTACTAACCAAATAGTTTCGAACCAAATAGCATAATAATTCTCTTAACTATGAGATGATGATATATAGAAAAATCAGGAGACATGATTAGGAAAGAGAAACAATAAATATCACATGTCACCTTCTTAATATATTATGAGGATTATTAGGCTATTTGGTTTGGAAGATTTTTCATTTTCCAAAAGATAATATATACATATGTTTCAAGTTTCCCAATAACTATATATGTGATTTCGAGAATTGGGAATATAATGTTTTGACGCTGGTGAAAGTTTTCTACAAAGTTTATAAACATAAATAATTTAAATTAATACTTATGTAAAAGGACAATCATCACAAGGTAACACGGATTTATCAATATCTATATTTTAGATGTAATATTACTTTTCACGGAAAAATAAAATATAATTTACGTTATCTTTGAATATGTAAAAATTGTATTAGTTCTATTGATGTAAAAGTTAAGCAATGAATTTCAATTTTATACAAGAACTTACTGATAATCTTAGTAAACTTTAAAATCAATTATTCAAACGTATTAAAATTACTACAAATAATGTTGCATTTGTTCACACTTGTAGTTAGCGTGAACAAATTAAAATTTTTGTCACACTTTTATGTGTGTAAATATATGTAGAATTAAACGTAGGTAAAAATTCATCCACACTAAAAAGTGTGTATAACTAAAAGTTCACACTTTTTAATATGTATCTTTATAATTATTTTATAATACCCCATTTATTCATACTTCACCTCATATAAAATAACCAAACAATTTTTGTTTTGGAAAGGATAAAACGTAAAAGTTAACAAGATATTAAAAGAAAAATAAGGCGTTGAATATCTATCATTTGTAAAATTGAAAAATGATAAATTTAAAGGAAATGCTAGTTGGGTTGTATTTAACGTGCATAAAAAAACTTGTATCTTCCATATTAAAAGTCCACCCCTTGATTTTCATGATAAATGTACAAACAATTTATGTACCTTAAACACAGCCCTAAGGGCTGTATTTAGCAAACCCCTAAATTTAATTAGATTAATAGACTTGAAAGACCAATGATGACTAGTCCAACTTGTCAGAGGCATATCAGATTTTACCCAAGGTCTTGAGTTCGATCCTTAGGGATGACAAGTTTTTGGATTTTCCCCCCAAATACTTGTAACGGCCCATGGTCAAAATTTTGTTGTCTAGCGTATGTCGTACATGCAAGGTTTCACCATCATACAGTAAGGTTTCTCTGATGTCACATACCGACTGAATGTTAAAAAAAAATAGACTTGAAAGTTTGTTTTAAAAATGATGTTATCACATGCAAATAAAATAAATTATGATTACGAAAGATAATAAAAATTATAATTAGGAAAATTAACGAGTGAACATGTCAACACTATATTTTAGTTATTATTTTAATATTATTTATTAATCACATATATTTATATATATCTTTCTCTGTTAAATTTTCTTTAATAAAATGCACTCATCTCTCATTAACTTTTTTTTTCCTCTGGCAAAACATAATTTTACCCCTCTGAAAAACTCAAAAAGATAAAAACTCAAACTGGGCCTCCTGAAACTTGGGCTGGATAACTGGCCCACATTGTTTTAATTATTATGACATATAGACTTCAATACTAGAGCTTCTGAAAGAAAGACATAGCGGACAGGCTGAAACGACGCCGTCGCATTCTGTACAAACACATAAATGTCGACAAGGCAGCAACACCACTGAGGCAACTCGTTTCCCGCACGCTTTACAACCGGGTCCACTCATCAAGACAACTCGGTCCGGGTCAATATATGCTGACTCGGCATCCTGCACGTCACCGCTTGTACACGTTAGCCCAACTTCAGCTTCATTTGCTAACCTACGCCTCCCGCTGACGATAGCATCATTTAGTTGGGATTGTAAAGCCGCAGCTTCAATTTCATGTTCCCTCGCTCTCGCTTGCCAAACCTGCGCCTCTGCGCTAAGATGCGCCGCCCTGGCTTCTAATTCTAAATTGCGCCGGGTGGCTTTCTCCGCCTCTGCGTCTTTGTCTTTCATCCGCCGTGAAATTGACTCCTCCGCCGTCCGGATCAGCGCATGATAGTGTACCTGCCTTTTATTCGCTAACGTGCGCCGGAGCTCCTCACTCTAAAGTTTTTAATAAAAACAGAAAAGTTAGAATTTTTTATTTTTGAAAAAAGAGATGAAACCCAGAAAAAAGATTTGATTTTTAGATTTGGGTTTAACCTGGGTGTGAAGAAAGCGGTCGATTTCATATCGTTGTTGTGTAATTTGTGTTGATATTTCTTCGGATAAAACAGAGGATTGTGAAGACAAAGAATGTTGTTGTTGTTGCAAATGTTGTTGGTCGTTAAAAGATAATCTAAGACCGGTTGAAACGTCGACGTTTTGATGCTGTAATTGTTGTTGTTGTTGATGATGAAGAAGTGACATCAATTGATTCATATCTATATCTCTTCTTCTTTTTCTTGAATTACTCTCAGCTATATATATATAAACCAACAAAACAAATTTTATAAATCTTATTGAAAATGGATACTATATATGAGATTAAAATTGAAAAAAAGATTAAAAAAAATAATAATTTACGCATATACAAATGTATGTATACATATATAAATACCTGGGGAATGAAAATCGGTAGGATGATGAAGAAGGAATGGGGGAGGTTGGGATTGTAATTGTAATGAATTACAATCTTGATGGGTGATAATATGTGATGGATATTGAGCTTGAACAGCCATTGTTATCGTTATTATTATTATGGAAATATAATAATAAGAACAAGAAACATTAAATAAAATAAAGAAAAGAAAAGCAAGGAGAGGAAATATGGTGTGTGTAGGGGGGATGATAAATACAGGCTAACACAAAAACAGCATGAAAGAGAAGATGGATAGAGAGGCTCTATGGAACACGCACTATAGGCGGAAACTTCAATTCAATTTACTAATCTATATATATATATACACATATACATACAGTATATATATATGTGAATGTGGGGTGATGTGAAAATGAAATTTTGTTTAAGAAAAATGATGTACTATGTCATTAAATTGTTTAAAAATTTGTATTGAAGATTATCAATAACATATATTTAGTTATTTTTCATACATTAAAGTAAGCAATTATTAAATTATTTTATTATTTAATACATCATGTATGTGTGGAAATGATATAGGTGAGAAAATTAAAAGTAATAATTTGATTTAGAGAAAAGGATTGATGGTAAATTATTGTCCATATGTATGGAAACTAAATAATGATAGATTAACTTTCTAGATTATTGATTTGTAAATTTGGTGTAAGTTCTGTATTAATGAACATAAATAATGCAGACAAAGTATTGTCAAAGTAAGATGACATAAATCAATAATACGTATCTTTTATCGTATTTTTCTCATTTTTTATCTTTATTTTTATTGACAAATGTTGTGTTCAGTGATCAATTTGGCAACGAGCCAACGACGACACAATACATTTAATTTGTTTGATTAAGTAATGCTTTATTTTATAAATGATTAAGTAAGATGACATAAATCAATAATAAATTTTGTTTTTAGTTATTTGGAAATAACAAACTCAAAAATTGGCTTTACCACCGGCCTTTGAATAGACTCAAAACATCATGGTTATGTTTAAAAAGATGAAAAATGATAATTTCACTTTAAAAAGATGGAGCATCGTTGATCGGGTTGTCAATTTGTCATTAGTGACATTTAGTTGATTTGAGAAGTATTTTATCTTCACAAATAAACCGACCCCAACTCCAATGTTTAAAGCATGGGTAATGGTTTAGGTAGATGACCAAATGTTTTGGATTATTGAGTCCATTTACCCAACTTTTTCATGTCTTTTCAATCCAAATACAATTAATTGATCGAAATTTCATTTTTTTTTCCACCTATGAGTAGTAAATCGGCTATAACGACGGTGATACTTAACCCCAATAAGAAGGGTTTGTATAGTGAATGTGACTATGTGAGATGTAAAATGCCATAATCCTATCCGAAGATAGAAATATTGTTTCTAAATTATAAATACTACAAACGACCACATATATATATAGAGTGACGGATCTTGAAAGTTTTTACGGTGGGGGCTAGTTTTTTTTTCATCGTTATGTTCTGGTTATTATATTATGGTCATGCAATACACTAAATCGGGTCGGGTCAAACAAAAAATAACATTAATAATCTAAATTTTTCATTCAAATTATCAATACATAGTTTCTAACCAACAAAAAACTACAAAGACTTATGAAAATACCAAGAGAAAAGGCGTATATTGTAGATTGTGAGAGAAAGACCTTGTTACGTGAATTGTGGATTGTGGGCTAAAGCATAGAATTATGAATGGACTAAGTGAATTGTGGGTTATAAAACTAAAAAAGTAAATTTAATTTTTTGCTAGCGCCTAAAACTCAAAAAAGGGAGGAAAACCTTGTTATGTGGATTGTGAATTGTGGGCTAAAACATAAAATTATGAATGCATTAAGTGAATTGTGGGTTATAAAAACTAAAAAGGTAAATTTTATTGAACTATTAAATTTATTAAACATATCAAAAGTTTTTTTAAAAAATAATCCCTGAGGCCGACTTAATAGATACAAAATTTTTTAGACGAAATACAGATATATTAGTACTATTAAACGAAAAAACGACGGTGGCCTGGGGCCTCACGGGTCCCCAAAGAGAACCGCCCTTGAGTGTATATATAGAATACGATACAATTAATATACACCAAAATGCACATTTATACCATATAATGTTCAGTGTCACAAATGTATAAGTTTTATAACATACTTTACATACATGTATTACGTACGTTAGTATGATAGATTTATAAAGTTTTGTGATACGTTTATCATTTCTTGTTTCAAAAGAGTAGAATCATTCAAAATATATGTATTTAAATTTTATTTTGTTGATGGTTGTTGCTCAAATTATATGCACGTTATTGTTACATAATTATTTCTCATACAAAGTAAAGGTATAAGAGAATCTAATCACAAAACCCAGTAAAGAATAAATTTAAAGTAGGGCATAAAGAAATTTGAGAGCATTGATATCTTGAATGATGAAGAGAAAGAAGAAAATGGCATGGCTCCGATAGTACATTGTCTACGTGAAAAGAAAGAATATCACTGGGTTAAACCACAGTGGCTAGGGGTGTTTCTCTAAACCTGCTATGCAGTGCCCCGGGAGAGTTTACTCCAAGGCCTCGAGTTCGAGCCTTGGTAGTTCTCCTCGACGGTATTTTCCAATTAAGGAGGTGGTATGGTGAGAAAGACTATTTAAAATCTGCTTAGTGCGAGACTCTTTCGCTGTGCGATTAACACACATAAAACGCGTCTGAAGTAAAATTCACTTGTAAAAAAAAAAAAAGAAAAGAATATGTGACAAGAAAGTTTAGTGGTGTGGATGGTATCGTGGTAGGGGTAAAGAAAGAAAGTATAATACATTTGCTTTTTAACTCAAGGAGGTAAGAACTTATTTTTATTCTTTAAAGGCCAAGTTAATTAACTTGCTTTTCTCTCGACCCACTTGAATCAAATACCACTAATTCACAATTGTATTTAATTAAGGAGGTGTATTTGTCTATAGCCTGGTGCATTTTAAAAAAGTATTGATGTCTCTATCAAATTTACAATAATTCGAAAAACTTCATATTGTTAATGAGCACCATCGGACATTTACTTTGATCCGTCCCTGATATGACACCTTTCCTCCTTTCCTTCGGAGGTGGGTTAGTTCAGCCAACCAAAGATGATTCCTTGTAATTAACTTGTTCAAAGTCATCATATGAGTTTGTAAACATTAAATTTATATAAATATCTAATATTAATTATGTACTGGCAAACTCGTACGAGTCAAAGTTGATTATTATTTATGAGGTTAACTCAAGAATGGCTAACTTATGTAATGATTGGTTTAGCACAAGTAGAGTTTAGCACATAATTAACAAAATGTTACAATTCTTAAGTTATGAGGTTTGATGTCTCTAGAAGCAATATTGTTTTAGCTTTATCAACTATTTAGATATAGATATAGGAAAGATATATGTCATATATATAGAAGAAGTTAGGCATAAACTACGCATGACAAGTCATTTCAAAAGCAAACTATTTTACAGCAAAAAGTATGGTGTGTACATGAGGATCTCAACAAGAATCAATCCAAGATGTAGAGATTTCGAAAGATCTAAAGAAACATGTGGGAGTGTTTTTAAGAAATAGTCGTACATGGAAAGACAAGAAAAGACATATGTTTCCTTGTGAATAATGTTTGCTTATGACTTTTCTTCAATCATACAGTTATATGTCAATACCGATCACGAAACCAATATTATGTCCATGATTCACGTATGTTAAGTTTCATAAATAAAGACCGAAAATAGCTCTATACGCAAGGAGACTCGGAAAACGATTACTCGAGTGAGAATTGAGAAGGCTACGCATATTGGGTTTAAAAATAGAAATTAAATTGTCAATTTTTTTGTACCGCATTATAAGGACAGGTAAAAATCGGGATTAGATTAATTAATGTTTAATTAAGTGTTTACAAAGAAATGATATGCAGATGAGTAATCTTAATTTATAACTTCAATGAGAGATAATTATGATTGATATGAAACACCTGAAAACCAATACACCTTAAACTAGATAGAAGTCACGGGACTTATAACGATTCACAATCTTTTGGTCAATAGACCAACATATACCACTAGAGTAGAAGTCATTTGGTAATTGTTGATAGAATTGGTATTGTTTATGATTTCAATAAAATTATAAGTTAAACAAAAGAATAATTGAATTGTTCAAATCTGTACTATAGCTCTAACCATGACATGTCATGTTAGTCACGATATGATGTACTGTAGCATGTTATGTTTTATCTACTTTCTCTTTAATTTCAAGTAGAATAGAAAGTGTTTTTTCTTCCCCTAGCTTCTTTTCAATGATATTAATTCTATCATGTCATGTAATATTAATGAGATTGAAGAGATGCTTTACATGTCAACATTTTACAAAATTTAATAATCAATTGTAAGGTAAAATTATCATGATATATTCTACATTTCTAGCTATTTCTACTAGAAATTCTATAAATCCAAAAAGTACAACTTTCCTTTTCATATTTTCTACCTCTTTTAAGAGGGCCACATTGTTCAATATTAAGCGGACCTTGCTAGGACCGGTTTGGATTTATTCAGAAGAAATCAAAAGAATCTTGATCATTTCGTAGTGGTTTTAAATGAAGATGTAAATGCTTTTGTACAAAGATAATGTTTGTTTGTCATGTTCTTACCGGTCTATTGTTTGGGTTTGATGCCTCACGATGTAGATCACATATCAACTACAATTCCATCTACTAAGCATTAACCATGATCAACAGATGAATTGTAATTGGATACTAGGGATTTTGAAGTTTGGGTTCAAATATTCCGGGAGTGAATAGTTAAAATCTTCCACAAGATGGATAAAAAGGTTTTCTGGAATTAGATTGAGTATATGAAGAAACAATAACTATTGAAAATGCAAATCACATCATATTCATAATTTTTATCTCTTTCGAAAAATAGACGATAGAACTAATAAACCAAAAGTTATTACGATATGATGAAGCTTTACTTCATGTATTCAAATGAGTATAATGCATATATAAAAGTATCCTCTTGCCTTTCCCAAAAAATAAAATAAAATTAAAGTGTCTTCTTTGATAATGCAGATCCAAACTAAAGCAGATACGGATGAGTTGGGAAACTAGCAATATAAAAAGTCAAAGGCGGAAAGAATAAAGAAAGTCAACCTTCTTGGTTTTGAGGTTTGACCAAATTTTGTCCACCGGATAGTTTTTAAATTTTCATAGTCAAACTTAGCACTAGGTATCATTTGTAACAACGATACCTAATTTTATCATAAACGGCATACGAATAAGTAAAAGGCAGTCGTGCAATTATATAAAAGTGAATACTACTTCGAGAGTATATATCATTTGTATAACAGATTTAACATATGCTACAAGAGAAACAAACTCCAATGGCACTTGGCATATATAACGTGTTATGGTGCCTTTTAATAGATATAAGACACGATGGATTCACGTACAAAGCTAATAAAATAGATGACAAATTATTTAGTGAGTATTTACCAATACTCTGATAGAAGAAACGACATAAAAAAAGGTAAGGACAGACATGATATTGATCGTTTGAGGTTAATGGTGTAACAAGCATATTATATGGTATAGCATTTGAACAATATTAGGTAGAGTACATAAATGGGAACCGTCCATAATAATACTTGAGTTGAATAATCATCTGAATAAATAATTTGTATAAATTTTGTAGGGTAAACCAACCATTAATGTTTAGTTTGTGTTGAAAGAATTAGCAAAACACAGCCTTAAAGGAAATGGAGACAAAAAGGGACCAAAACAGTTCACCCATTACCAAAAAGGCCAGATCATCCACCAAAGAATGTGAAGGAACATGGATCCCCATTGACTAGGATAGGATACACCAAAACATGGCCTCAATCTTCAAACAATCTATCAATCAAATGAAACACTCCATTAACTGATTCAACACATTACTCCTATTTCCCATCATCCTTCAACTCTACTCATATGATGATCACTAATGCTTGTTTTAGATCAGTTGTTGAAGTCCCAATACAAATAAAAAAAACCCTTCTCCATTGTTTTTTTTTTTAAATTGTGCAAGACCATGTTCATTTTCAGTGTGGGAAAGGCCCTTTGAATTAGTACTCTAGAATTATTAGATTCTTGGATAACCATCTTTCTTTATTAGCTATCACTATGCATCTTTCTAGTTTATTTGTGCAAAGGATTGATAACCGGCAACCAATTGTCCAGCAATCGGTTATCTATCCATAATGTGGGGACATGCTTTTCTATAGGGGTGTCTAGGATTGAACCCAAGACTTTGTGCTATCTGTGGTAAAGATGTCCTCATCCATCATCAATTAACCATATATATTATTATCCCACGATACATTGTACATATCCATTCCTCCGTGTAGGCATGAATAACTATCACCTCAAAAAATAAAGCATGATTAACATGTTCATGCGTCTAAAATTACACCTAACACATGTTACAAAACATTACAAATAGCATTTTAATGTACTCGTGAACATTAAATACATCTTACATGATAAAATAAGTATAGCTCATGACAAGCATACAATAAACTCACATGAAACTCGCCTAACATTAATACATTATTTGTCTTAAAATCGACATGCGTGTTTCACACTGGAGCTCCAACATGCCCAATTACATTCAAATATGATGTGTTATAACAATGAAATCTTGTAAAATTACGAATTTCAGTTTATTTGGCTAAAAGAAATAAAAATCTTGTAATATTACGATTTTCAGTTTGTTTGGTCAAGTTCTGTTGCTATAACGTTCGCATGAAAGTGGTAGTAGTCCAACCCGTATAACACCATATAGCAGGCTTGGTCTATTTGTCTGAAATAGCAAAGTAGAGGCCCACCTGTTTATTTTTTTTCAGCCCACTAGTAACAGACTAAACAGTCCAACCCATTATGTTTTTTTTGTTGGATATAGAACAAATTATTATTATTTTCTTACGAACGAAATAGAACAGTTAACACATATAGACTAGAGTTCTTAATTCTTACAAATATAAATATACTAAATTTAGTCTCCTGTATAAACCACTAGGTATGTCATATGTGCCATGAACATTCAACATTCGAGTCTGGAAAATCTCTATCAATATGGTTACCCATAAACGATGAATTTTAATGGAAAATCCAGAATTTAAAATCATTGGGGTGGAACTTTATTTATGTCATGGCGTGTCAAATAAACAAGTGAGTAGGAACAGGGGAAAAAAATTCCAATCTGGTCGGGTCGAGTAATTACATATACCATCAAACACTAAACCTATCAATTATCAATAATACAAAAATATCAAATGATTTTTTCCTTATGGCCGGTAACCAAACATGCCAATTGCCAAAGAATGAAATTTCATTCAATCAAATTTTTAATGTATTATGTGAACCAAACGGCTCCTAAGACCTAAATATATGTCATATGCCACTAGACCATTTAAGCTTCCTTATAAATATTCTAATCGCGGGGGATGTATGATGTATAAGATAAAAATTGTATGTGTCATCGATCACTCACACCATTGTTTCGACTTTTTCACGCACCTATGGACCAATTTGCAGTAGTTCGTTCTCAATTTATGATTTTGTCCCATATGATTGACTATTAATGTTAATCATCTATGTGTTTTTGTTTGTCTTGTCACCATATGCATGTATACATATAACACACACATGAAAGTATGCATAACCGTATAAAGTATATATGTTTTTACTGTGAGCATAGTCATCATGTCAGTGTTGGGTTCGCAAGGTCATTGAGTCAGTTGGGTTAAAATGGTCAATGGGCCAGCTTATTGTTAATATAGTCAATAGTTTGATTGGATTAACATTGTCAACGGGTCATCCGGCCGGGTTAAACATTGTCAACATATACGTTGGGTTAGCAAGGTCAACGAGTCAGTTGGGCTAGAATGGTCAATGGGTCAATTTATCAAAAGGGTTAATTGGTAACAATAAGGCTGCTAGTGTAAAGTAAGTAAGTAAGTAACTCCCAATGTCGTCTTCCACGAGTTGGAGGCATGAACTCCAACCACTGATCCAACCCAGTTGGTTTTTAATAAGGCTGCTAGTGTAATTATATAATTGTCTTTTTTTTCCCTTTCGTTTCTCTCCAACTCAAGATCATGATAAATTGTGTATTTTGCATTTCTTTTCCGTCACTTAAAAACTCAAGAACAAGAATAATGCAACCCCCCCCCCCCCCCCCCCCCCCCCCCCCCCCTCTTATCTTCATCCTTTTTTATTTGAAAAAAATAAAATAAAATCAAGAACACATTATTAATGTAGTTATATATGCTCATATATATTGAATTTAATACAAGCTTGCAATCCCAAATGACTCCAAATTATTCAGCCATCAACAAATTAAGATGGTCATATTGGATTTAAACAATACATTCATCATGAACTAGTCAAGCAAAATCAAATAAATGTAGAGAAGAAACATTAACACATTTCTTGGACAACTAAACCATAGAAGATCGAGATGGGATAATTGGGACGACCGGGTTGTTATTTTTGGTTTCTTATTTAGACGCCAGGGTTGGTATCTTTGCCATTAGAGATTGTTGGGCCGGTTTTTGCCATCTTTGATCGGGGGTGCCTCGAGCTCTACATCAACCCCTGATGTCTTGGCTACACCGTTTATAGCGGAGACATAATTGAGGTAAAACGATACAGCGAGGAGGGTACTTAGGAGACCCATGATGCCAGCTCCTGTGAAGATCCCAGGCCTTACAGTATAACAATAGTATGTTCCATCAATCTCTCTCTCCACACCTTTTTTACTACTTAATGTTGCTCCGCCAAGAAATAGGATAATTGCTATAGAAGATATAATCCTACAAAGTTATCACATAAACTATCTTAATTAGAAAAGTACAACTTATACATACATACATATATTTATGGACTAATAATTAAAGTGCGTACCATGATAAAATCCTACAAACTCGAGCAGCTTTGGATAAGTTAGGGATCGTGAGGCAACACGAACAACAACCACCGGTTGTTGATGTTATGATAGCACGAGCTATCACAAGAGCCACGATTGCAGCTATGGCATAGCCCATGGCTGGACTACTTGGGTACTCACATTCAGGTTCAAGACCATAGTAAACCACTATAAGTTGAGATTTCTGCCATGCATAATATATACATATATGAATATTATTAATATATATGTGAGTAATTCATATTTAAGTAGCAAATTAACCGTTTATCCATGTACTAAGTATAAATAGGTGATTTGTGGGTGTATTTGCCTAGCTTACCTTAACCTTCGTTGCTTCGGCTGCAAAACCTGCAACAGCAGCTCCTATGCCGAGCAACACTACGACAATGCTGATCGTAATCGTTTTGCTCTCCATTGCTATATATCTTTCTTAACTTCCTTCTTTGAAAATGTATTGATGTTATTAATGTGAAAATACTCAAAATGGTAACCCACTTTTATACTAGTAAGTTTAGCGAAAGGAAAGTACCAGGTTAGTGCATAAAAGTGACAATAACTTGGAATCAGCCTTGGGGATATACAACAATGGAAAAACCATATTTAATTCTTAGGTTTTAACAATTCACGTACAAAACGTACAAATATATGTACATATATACTTATGCGTATATTGATGTTCATTCTTTCGAGCAAAATTTCTAAATAACTTTGAGTAAACAAAATTACTTGTTAATATTTGATTTTGACTAACATATATATATATAGTTTTTTTTATTTTGAGAACCATTTATTTTTAAGAACCATGAAAACTCTTAAATTATATATTTGTTCACATGTTTTTTTTTGTTCATTTATATGTGAAAATGATATAAAAATGTATGTTGTAGAAGAAACTTTTTAAAGAAACTCCCAAAGTAGCCTTTTGTGAAATTGTAAATGAATTTGTTTACATTTTCTGTTCACATGTGATTAATGACTATATATATGGTTTTGAAAAAAAATTCTTTTGCAACGTATATTTTTATAACGTTTCACATGTGAATGAACAAAAAAAAAACATGTGATCCAATATAAAATTTAGGAGTTCTCGTGATTCTTACAAAAAAATTGATTTTCAAAATAAGGGTCCCGTATATATATATATATGTGAAATGAAGGTGTTGCTGTTATGCACCCAACTTGGGTAAAATCTCTCTCACATGCTAGTTTTTTAAACCATAAAATACATGGGGGCCAATTATTTATTAATTATATATTAAATATTAAAAAGTTAGTATGTAAGAGAGATTTCACTCAAGCTGGGTGCATAACCGCACCACCTTCACTTTTCTCACACATATATATACTAGGTTTTTGACCCGCGCGATGCGCGAGCTGTATAAAAAATTATATAATACACTTTATATATGAAGAAATGATAGCGAACATATATCATTAGAATTAAGTGATGTGAACTATATAAATAGTTTAGTAACATATAAACATATCGTTGAATAGAAATAGATTCAACCAAAAGCTTGACAAAATATGAATTTAAAGAGATAGAAGGACTTAAGCTATTAAGCTATACTTTAAATTATCATTAAGAATTTAGTAATATGTTTTTCTTCTAGTAATTCTAGTAATTTGCCTTTTGTTGCCACTAAATGATCTACATCTAGAACATGTATCATGTAGTTGTCTTGTTACAACAGAACTCAAAGACATACAATTTGATCCTTAATGTAGAGTGACATTTCCACTATATTTTTCTCCAAAAAAGTTAAAAGTCACATGAAAAATTACAATTGGCTGGATATATAATTCAAAGAGGATAATTTGACTATGCCTTATGTGTTGAATGTTCTTTTTAACATCCAAAAAGTAAAACAGTTATATTCATTTGAAGGTGTTGCTGCGATTTTTAGAAATGGACTATCAACACCATGGTGGTTTTATTTTTTGTTTAATCTAGCTAATTGACTAATCCAGAAGAGGTAGAATGTGTCGTTCCAAAAGAGAAAGAAAAAGAAAATTAGGATGTAGAATTTGGTTTAACGGTGGGGTAGGTCTCGGACTCCGGGTGATTTACAATTACTTGAATTTATATGACTCAATTTTTTTTTGCGTTCTGCTAAACGAAACCCTAAGGATTTTTGTTAAAGTGTATTAATTAGTTTAACGTTTACCATAAAACTCATCTTATTTGTACTTACCGGCTATTGGCAAAGAAGAAGATATACACCAAGGTAGTTTTTATACTTAAAAGAGGATATTGTTTTATTAAAATAAAAAGTTTAAATTTGGAACATATATTCAAGGTGTAGTTAATATAATGTTAAGATTTATGAGTTTCGATGTTATCTTTTAACTAATTAAATCTATTTTTTTCACTTAATTTGTTTTATTTTTGTATATTCATATAGTTTTGAAAACTTCCATATAATCATCATAAAAAAAAAAGAAAAGAACTTTATGTAATGTTGAATAAAAAATATAATGAAATATCATTAGGTATAGACGTGATTTTTTAGTTAAAGAGAAGATATCATTTTATCTAATGAGAAGATTTTAGATTTCTACAATATATTTATTTATTTATTAATTAATATATATATAAGTTCATTTTTTTTTTTCAAAATATATAGTTTATTTTTGAAAAAAATATGGAGTTGACACATAGGATAAAATCCTATGTGACATTTTTTCAATATAGTTATAGATTGCAAGAGAGCTTTAAAAAGCTTGGTTAACTATTTTTTTATAAGAGTTATAGATATATATATATATATATCTGTAAAAATTAAAAAATTAACGAATCCGCAACACAAGTGTCACAAATGAATCATGTACGTTATACTTTAAAAGGAAAACTAGGAACGACCTGTAATTTCCTTTTCAAAATAGATCTTTTATAATAATAAAGTCTAAAAGAAAGAGACGTCATACAAACTAAAATAAGTTATTTATCTACCAAACTCTATCAATATACTATCACAAGATTGAAAGGTCTTCACGATCAAATATTAAAACCTGAAATCGCCAACATGAACACAAACAAAAGCTTTAATTCCGTATAGTAAGAAAACGAACCACTTCTATCTTTAAACTTTATATTCAATGATACTATTTCTTTTAAAAAAAACATAAATAACTAGATATTTTAATTAGTTAATATGAAGTTTTAGATACCTAATAAGAAAACACTAAATACATCCCTTAAAGTTGTACTTCACATGCATAAAAAAGTACGCCTTTTAATATCAAAAGTTCATCTCTAGAAATTTATACTGTAATATATATGCAATTAATTAATCTACCTTAACTACAACATAACCTTACTTAGTATAATTAAGTTTTCTATATTAAAAAATCTATTAAAATTTTCATTATTACCATATATAACTATTTTTTTTTTATCATTAATCATAATTTTTTGTGGTAATTTATGTATATGTTACAATGTAATACTTATGGTGAACTAAATCTTGTTACATAAATTTTTTCAAAAGTTTTGTTATTTGTTCAAATTTTTGTGCATGGCTAAATTTGTATATATAAGCTTCTTGTACTATTGAACTTTATTGTTTATTACATTTTTTAAAAGAAAAGGCGAAAAAATATATAGTTTGCTATGTGCTCATTACCAATGGAGTGAAACAACCGCCCTTTAACAAAGAGTTCTAGCTAAAAAGTGTGAGTTCGAATCGTTGCTAAGTAGATATCCTTTCACTTAGTTCTCTAGAGAGTCATCAGGCTGTAATTTATGCGGTAGTGACTCAGGGTACCTATTCGGTACATGGAATAAAGGGTTTTTATTTTATTTTTTTTCGTGGCTTCGTTGTACGTATATTACATTTGGTTGAAAGTATTAATCAAAAACGTTCACTATATTTATAACTCAGCTGTTGGCTTGGCAACCTTTTCCACCATGCCAATGCCTCCAAAAAGTTTAATTTAGCCAGCAATAAAATATAAATGAAAATTAATAATGGGACAATAATAATTCTGAAACAAATAACAGTTAAAGCAATGAAGTTCTGGCCTTGGTGTCTCAAACTCTCAATGATTTTGTGAAGGCACCCGGTGGTTTCTTGCCATCATATCATTGGTGCAACAAATAACGGCATAAATTATTAAAAATACCTATCTAGATATAACCAAGAATTACAATGAACTGCGAAAAAGTAGATTCAATTCCAAGCCAACTTCTCTAACTCCATGACATATATCGATCAGAGACAATGGGACTACTTTTAGTCATCCAACACAAATCGCCTTTAATTTTTGCTCCACTCTTGCAAACATATATGGTTTGTCCTATTGCGGCTCGTAATCCATAAGAAAGGAAATATAAAGCGGTTGAAAACATCGGTGATTGGTGGTGCCTCGAGTTGTTCTAGATCAACCTGCCTTGATGTCTTGGGTGTGCCATTTTGAGCCGAGACATAAGTTAGGTAATAAGCTAGACCGAAAAGCACACTGACAAAACCCACAATACCGGCTCCTGTGAAAACCCCACTCCATACGGCGTAACAACGGTACTCACCATTAACCAGCCTCTCCACACCAGTTCCGGTATAGTATTTCAAACCCATAAGAAATAGGATGATAGCTACAAAACACGTAAACCTGTATACAAACAGATAAAATAGACGGAGTTAATTAATCTTGATTATATTCTTGATAAAGGCATACTATATATATAAATTTATAAACTAATTAACGATGTAGTACCATGATATAAGACTGAAGAATCGAGCAAATAAGCTAGGGAAAGCTTCGAAAAATGCTGAACAACAACCACCGGTAGCTGATGTGATAATGCCACGAGCCAATAGGAGTGCCACTATTGCGGCTATTGTTAGGCCCATGGCTTGATCACTTGGGTACTTACATTCAGGTACTGAGCCAATGTATACTGGTTGAGAGCCCTGCCATATTGAATTATCATGTTTATATATAGGGAAATGATATAAATTCCTACAACACAATTTGACAATCTACGACAATATCTGCATTGTAGACTTATTACCTTAACCTTTGTGGCTTCGGCAACAAAACCCGCAATCATAGTTCCTATCCCGAGCATTGCAACGACAACACAGACCAAAATCTTTTTGCTCCCCATTTCTAATTTCTGCTTCCTAAGAGAGATTGATCAGTAAGATGATGTTCTTATGAAGCCATAATGATAATGCAGCTTTATATATAGTGTTCAACATAAGGTGTATAAGTACCAAATTGAGATCACAAAAACCCACCAAAATTGGTATCAGCATTGGGGGTATACAACTAAGGAAAAACTATATTTTAGTCATAATTGAACTTCTTTGCTTAGGACAATCACATACAAACGTAAATATTTTGACTCAGCTTTGATTTTGAGTGGCATTAGGGTCTTGGTCCATCACTCGGGGGGAAAAAAAAAGGCAAAGGTTTCAAATCTTGCCAAAGAAATTTGAGGAGGAAGGCCTTTGTAACACGTACTATATACATCCAAGGCGAGCCACATGGGAGAGGATTCGAACTTGTGATTGACATACCAATTCCAAAAGGTGTTGTCAATTATTCTGTCGTTCAAGTTTTCTTTTTCTTTATATTTTTGTTTTTGAGTATTGAGAGAAATGTTTATTAACTTAGATGGGCGAAAAACATTCTACTCTAGATGTTACGTCTATAGCTAACACGCTTATATATATGGGTTATAGTTGAATAAGTATGAGACAAAGATTTTCAAGTCCCAATTCTATTACCGAAATTAAAGGGAGGGTTACCAATTATTTGAAATTCGTAGAAAATTTGTCACAAATTAGTTTTATAGTTATGCTTTTTTCGTTTGATATTTGTCGGTAAATCTTAAGGAAAATTTCCAACCAAAATAATTCGTCAGAAATTTCGTCAGTGATCCCCGTTTTTCTACTTGTGCAAATCTCATTCGGGATTAGAACCATTTGGTTTTGGTGGTTTTAAGGTTGGGATCCGAAGCTATACCGATCCCATCTTATATGTTGCTGCGTAAAATACATTGACTTATTTTATTTAATTTGTTGCAACTTAAAAAGTGTATATAGCGTTTTTATGTTTTTAAACATAAATAAATATATTAAAAAAAGGAGAACAATAATTCCCCATCTTATATTTGAACCAATATCTTATCGTATATGGTCGTTGTAATTTTGTGTACGGCTAAATTTGTGTAATCTTCTTATACTAAGACATGAAGAATACATAGCAAGAATCATAGAGCTTTATATAGCTTATATTAATTATGCATTAGAGGCTTGTATAAATAATGTTTAGTATGCCTGTATGCGTGACAATGGTGGTATTAGTGACGGTGTGGTGGAGGCGGCGACGGGAGGTTGTGGAGGCGACGGTGGCAGCGGGTAATAGTTGAGGCAATGACAACAGTGATGATGTTAACGTGTTATTAATGTAAAAGTAATTGATGTAAAAAGGGAAAATATATTTTTTTTAAGGTTGAGGAATTTATATTATAAGTTATTTCATTTAGTTAATATAAGTATATTACGTGAATATGAACAAATAGAAGTGATTATTAAAAAGTAAAAGAGTCAATCCTAGAGGCTTTTTGGTTCTCCTTTGTTATGAATATCTGATAAGATGGTTTTAGGTAAAATAAAACAAGTATTAAAGTATAACAAATAAAACAATAAGTTTCTCTTCATTGAAAGTCACCGTGCATCATGAAAATCATCGTGTATCAATTATTTCGTGAATCTTCGTGCATCAATTTAACCATGATCTAAAGGTCAAGATATTGTTCTATTTGTTTTGCTTTAATACTTATTTTACAATACCCAACCTCTTAAGATAAGATTTATCAGTATGATGTATATATCAAAATCAAGAATACCATGCCAATATATACCACTTTCCATACTTTCAAACTCATCGCTAACCTTTTTCCCCCCTAATGTCTCCAAAAAATAATTTAGCCATCAATAAAATTACATGCATCTCGATCATCATAAGATGAAAATAAATTGTAGAGAATTAGAAGTATAAATTAAAGTTAACTGAAAAATTCTATAAGCAATAAGAGGCAAAGCAAAATGAGGTTCTGACATTGGTATTATCTCAATGTTTTTGTAAAGGCACCGGTGGTTTCTTGCCATTATCAGTGATTGGTGGTAGTGCCTCGAGTTGTTCTAGATCAACCTGCCTTGATGTCTTGGCCGCGCCATTTTCAGCCAAGACATAAAATAGGTAATAAACTAGACCGAAAAGCACACTAACAATACTCGCAATACCAGCTCCAAAGAAGATCCCATTCCATAAGGCGTAACAACGATACTCGCCATTAATCGATCTATTCACACCTGCTCTGGGATATTTGACACCAGTAAGAAACAGTGTAATAGCTGCAAAATATGTAATCCTGTATAGATACAAACATATAAAATTAATAATTGTAAGGTTCGACATTAGCTAGCTAAATGGAATAATTAATCTTAATTCGTGATGAAGACAAGGCATTCTATATATCTATCTATATATGAACTAATTATTGCGTACCATGATATAATAATGAAAAGCCGAGCAAGTTTAGACACCTTAGGGAGAGCTTCGCAACAAGAACAACAACCGCCGGTAGCTGATGTGATAATGCCACGAGTCAACACGAGAGCCACTATTGCGGCTATTGCTAGGCCCATGGATGGACTACGTGAGTACTTGCATTCAGGTTCTAAGCCAATGTTGTATACTAGTTGAGAGCCCTGCCATACATAACATATATTGAATAAACAACATGTTTATAAGTACAGTATATATCTTTTAGTTTCATTAACCAACAACAAGAAGAACAACAGTACTCAATCCCTGCGTAAGCACGGTATCGAGACTGGTGATAAGATGCAGATCGATAGTCTTATCACTACCCGAAGATAATGATACTAGTTTAATTAACCGGTATATATATATAATATGATATGATATGAAATATGTGGATGAATGGCTTACATTAAGCTTTGTGGCTTCGGCAACATAACCCGCAATCATAGCTCCTATACCGAGCATTGCAACGAGAACACAGACCAAAATCGTTTTAACTTCCATTTCTTTCCGCTTCAATTCCTTAAAGATATGAATGAGTAAGATGATGTACGTTCTTATATATGAAGCCAAAATGTTAATTCGATCAGCTTTATATATATAGTGAAAATAAATTCAACAAAAGGTAATTTAGTACCAAATCCAGATCAAAAAAAGCCACCGATTTTGGTATCAACATTGGGGGTATACAACTAGGGAAATACTATATTTTAGTCATAACTAAACTTCTTTGCAAGGACAATCACATACGAACATAAATATTTCGACTCAATATGTTTGTTTTTGAGTAATGAGACAAAACGTTTATGAATTTAGATGGACGAAAACCTACTCTTGATGTTACATCTTTAATTAACGCGCTTATTCATATGTATGGGTTTTATTCGAATGATCAATGCAAAATGTGGAAGAATATAAGAAAATCAATTCTATACAGCAAATAAGCAACGATAGATGATAATTTTAAGTAGCATATGATGATTACTATATAATTTTTTCGTCCCATCTTAATTGTCTAAATTTAACTTGTTAAGTTTTATGCGTTTAACTTTGACTGTAAATATTTTTCTTTGTATTTTATTACACAATATACGCTATATGGATGGCTTGGGTTATAAACATATTTTTAATTGATATTTATTTTATCAACTAATATATAACAAAATCAAAAATACTTATAGTTAAAATTTAAAGAAAACAAGTCCAATATTTAAAATGGAACCGAGGGAGGAATTATGTTAAAACTCAATAGATGTTGTAGTTATAGAATATCCCATTAACGTTTTATCATGTTTTTTTTTTGGGTTAGAAACGCAATAAACGTCCATGCTAATTTGTGTATCATAGGACTTAAACCCTCAAACCTATTACGTACTTTATATCTCCGATGTTATGACTATATATGAGATAAATAAATACATTTACAGTGAATATGTTGATTTATACGAATATCAAAAACAGTTTTTTTTATAATTATCGTTGGTTACAGAAATATTAATAAGTATAGTGATTTTTCGCAAAACACATATGATTCTGATTTGAGATAAAAAATAAAGATTTCATATTGAAAAATGGAATGTGCAAGTATGATAATATGACCTAAACATAAAAATAGATTTCTGAATGGGCCTAAAATGACGAACAAGCCCAAGACTAAACCCACAAACGAAATCCAATAAACTGAGAAAAGAAAAACACAAAAATGCAAAAAACTAGAAAAAAAACCATGTTTTGGGATCCGAAAATTAACATCCGTGCGTTTTGGAGTGATGGATCTCCTAGTTTCCTTTCAATCATCTAGCGATGGGAGAACCCATTGTATGCTAGGATACACCTCGACAAAGCTTAAAAATCTAATTAAATTAACAAGCTTAAATATCACCACTAGTATACGCCTCGACAAAATGTTTTCTTAGATTCGTCTCTGGATAATGATTTATTTTTTTTTTAAATGATAAATTTGGATTCAGTCTATATATGTTTTAATATCTATAATTTTATCATTTTTACTATTGAATGCTAAAGATAGGATTGTATAGATAGACCAATTAATTTACTTTGTGATCATACGTATAGAAACATATCTGATATAATTTTTTTTCAATCTGTTTCTTTGTACGTGTATAGTTCGGATGTTGTATACCATACGTAGGTAATCCGAAGAAGACGACGGATAAGTTATTTATCCAAGTTGTGAGATCCCCATGTTCTACATTGATTTGTAGTCATCCATATGCCACTTGTCTACAATCCAATCATGTATATTCAAATCAAAACAAAAGCTAGAATTATATTATATATATATATATATATAATCAATCATATTGTAATTAATTTTAAATATTGTTGTTAACTATTAAATGATATGATCTATATAATCTTCTTGTTACGTACATTTCCAACCTTAATATAATCTTAGAATGGAGAAAAAAATTTCAAAATGAATATGACGACTGCTCGATCTCGAATATGAAAAGAAAAATGCTGTCAAAACTAGAATATTATTACAATATTACTTGATACTAAGACAACTAAATTTTTGCTGCCACGCGACTCGCTATCGTTTACCTTTCAAAGCTGCCACGCGACTCACTATCGTTTAACTTTCAAACAACTGAGTCGTTAGATTGATTAGTAGTATTTGTAAAAACGAGACGGGGTGCCCGCGCGATGCAGCGGTGATGGTGGTAACGACAAAGGTGTGACTGCGGCAATTGTGGTGATGATGTGCGGCGGTAAGGGTTAATATGGTTATTTAAGGATTGGAGAATCTATGTTGTAGTTTATTTTATTAAGAGTATTATAGGTATATAAGTAAAGATGTTTAAATTAGTGAATAAATAAGAAGGGTAATATGGTCATTTCAAGTTCTTAATTACTTAAAGGGGAATGGCAGTTTGCTTTATATAGTAGTATAGATAGTGTTATAATTAGTCACATCACAACCACTTAATACATGAGATATTTTTAGGAAAATGTTAAACGAAGCCCTAAGGGTTTTACTTAAAAAAGTTATACATTTCCATATCAAAAGTCCACTCCTGAATTTTATGGTAAATGTACAACTATTTTATGCACCTTAACGAAAGCCCTTAGGGCTACGTTTAGCAAAACCCATATTTTATATCTATATATTGATATCAACTAGCTCAGTACCCGACGTATTTCAGTGCTGGCGACGGCGAAGCGGTGATATATAGGTAATTGGTCTAAAAGGTATTGGAGATATTTTAAAAGATAAGGTCATAAAAGAGTGTTAGTGTAAATTAATTCATTAAGGGTAACGATGTCCTGACTCTTAGGAGTCATATCACGTTTGAAGTCACGAACCAAAAGATCCTGTTTTCGAGTCAAGTTAAAAGTTACGAGTTAAGAACTATGAATTTACCTTTTTTATTAAATAAAAAAACATAAAAATGAGGAAAACAATTAAGGACCGTCTATAATCTCTTATAAAGCAAACGAACATTTCCTATTTTAAGAAACTGAGCACTTTTTTATACCTAAAATACCATTGTTTCTAAATTTAACTTTTGGTTACACACAACCCTTTCTTTAAAAGTTACATAAACAAATTATCAAAAATACATTTAATGATTAAATTATAATATCAGTATTTTAACTATTTAAAAATCTTCATTAACCATTTATATCAATTATCAATACCACTCGACGATGTATCCATCGCAAACAGTCGCCTCCACCATTACACCGTCGCCGCCGCCACCACCGCCGCATTGCGCGGATACCGGTAAGTAAAACAACTATAAAGTCAAAAATTGAAAAGAAAAAAAAAGTCAAAAATCGAAGAGAGAATAATCAAACTGACTGAAAAAGCTGTCACAACTCTGAGTGGTATATTATCCCCCACCTCTCAACACTCTTCTTAACTCACTCTGCATATATATGTACATAGATATACTTTCAAGTAACATTATATTGCATTAAAACAAATTAAAGGAATAATAATAATATTGGTATGATGGGGGAACTTCCTAGCAGCATTGGAATTCTTCCCTTTAGGAACAAAGTATTGTTACCTGGTGCCATTATTCGGATTCAATGCACTTCTCCAACCAGGTATTACCATTCATTAACATTTTCCCTATGTGATAATGATCATGAGCACAGTGGTCTTTATCTTTGTGTTTTTTTTTTTTTTATCAACCCATGTGGCCATGTTAAATAATATGGTGATGTTATGTTGACTTGTTGAAAGTTCTTATTTATCTTTTTATTATCATTAAGTTAAGCTTGTCTTAGTAAAAAATAAATAAATATGCAACTTTGTTTTGACCAAAAAGTTTACTTTGGAATACAAATTAGTACATGAAAGTGTACTACTCCGTACTTTTATTCCGTTTGCTATTGTGTGTATCCAACACTAGAAACTTGTTTTGTGTGCGTTGAACTCTTTATTTTTCACTATTGAAGTAGGAATTACTGTTTTATTGTTTATTAGTTATGAAACTATTTTGTAAGGAAGGTGATGCCTCAATTTTTTGTTGTTTATGCACTTGAGACTTTGATATGATTGAGTTTAATCTTTGATGCATTTGAAGTAAGTGCATCGAGTGTATGAAAGTATAAAAAGTCGGTGCATCATCCTTCGTACATTTTTTACGTTAAGAACTCTTGATACTAATTGAACCTTTCCATATGAAACTAAGATTAGATAATGTCATACAACAAAAAATATATATATAATGGTCACATGCTATGTTAAGCATCGTTGCTGAATTGTTTATGAGCGAAGACTAATATGTTTCATCATGTAATTCAAATCAAGTTTTGCTTTTTACTTTCAGATTTGGTCATTTCAACTATTAAATTAACGTACTTATTCATTAAACTGAATCACATTATATAAACCCGATGTGTTTTAATTGATTTAGTGTGAAATTGGTGGAAGAAGAACTATGGCAGAGGGAGGAGAAAGGATTGATCGGCATTCTACCAGTTCGAGATTCCACAGAAACGACAGTGGGTTCGACGGTGACACAAGGTGATTCGGCTTTGACTCCATTTTTCCGTATGCTACTAATGATCCAAAAGCTAACTTTTAGTCATTTTGTGTGCAGGGGTGGATTCAGGTGATAGAAGCTCCAAGAATCAACCAGTGTTATTAGATTATCACAAGACCGATGGGAAAAATTTAAACGAACCCAATTGGCATACAAGGTATATATTTGGCAAAAGATAGCTCTGTTTTGACTTTAAGTTATGGTTAATGTTGAATGTTTGATCTTAGAGGAGTTGCTGCTCGTGCATTGCATCTATCAAGAGGAGTCGAGAAACCAAGTGGGAGGGTTACATATGTAGTTGTTCTTGAAGGATTGAGCAGATTTAGTGTCCAAGACCTCAACACAAAAGGAGCATACACTACTGCAAGAATTTCCCCTATTGATATGACAAAAACCGGTATATATACTATCTACACAAGTACATCATTCTTTTGATGTACTACATGATTCATACAAGCTATGTGTTGAATGTTTCATAATTGAACATTAAGTATCATCAAATGGAGATAATCACGGATATAGAAACACTTTCAGCTGAACTTGTGACAGTATTAACTGGCGTATTGCACTTAGAGAATTAGCTTTAAGCTCTGTCAAGATGTTGAGTTGCTTCGGTTTTGTAATCTTAATTAGAGATGGAGCAAGTAGAACAAGACGCAGACTACATTGCATTGTCTCGTCAGTTCAAAGTAACTGCAATGGAGCTTATTTCTGTTCTTGAGCAGGTATAACTAATAAATGCAATTCTCGTTTCTAGTTCTTTTGATATTAGTATATTATAATCATCTTATGAATTTTTGTTGTAGAAACAAAAAACTGGGGGAAGAACTAAAATTCTACTCGAGACTGTTCCTGTGCACAAACTGGCAGACATATTTGTTGCTAGCTTCGAGATTAGCTTTGAAGAGCAGCTGGCTATGCTAGATTCTGTTGATTTAAAAGTCAGACTTTCGAAAGCCACAGAATTAGTTGAGAGGCATTTGCAGGTAAGTGTTTTATTCTTATCTTATTATTATTATTTTAGAAAGTTCGTAATCCCTAGTCACATGTTGACATTATTACGGCCCAGTCTATTCGTGTAGCAGAAAAGATTACACAAAAGGTTGAAGGACAATTGTCAAAATCACAGAAAGAATTTCTTCTACGCCAGCAGGTGTGTTTTCTCTCATCTAAGCTAGTTTTGGTATGACTTATGGTTTAGGATTTCATTTGGATGTCTGTTTTCTTCTATTATCTTGAACTTAAATCAGATGAGGGCTATTAAAGAAGAGCTTGGCGACAATGATGATGAAGATGATGATGTTGCTGCTCTTGAACGGAAGATGCAAGATGCTGGAATGCCTCCAAATATCTGGAAGCATGCGCAAAGGGAATTAAGGTGTGCTTCTGTGAACTCTTGACAACATACTATATCTCGTTTTTTAAGGCGATTTTAGTTGTTCATATACATCTTGATCTGTAATTGTTTGTGTATTTTCTAATTTGATTTGTGCCTTTTATAAAAGGAGGTTGTCGTACTAATGTTTATGTATCATCATTTCAAGTTGCGATTATTAAAGTTGATAAGCTAACCTTTTAACCTTATTATATAATGCTTCATCAGGAGACTGAAAAGTATGCAACCTCAGCAACCCGGGTATAATAGCTCCCGAGTTTATCTTGAGCTGCTTGCTGATTTGCCATGGCAGACAACCAGCGAAGAGGTCGAGTTGGACCTGAAAGCTGCAAAAGATCGCCTTGACAGTGACCACTATGGCTTAGTTAAAGTCAAACAAAGGATTATTGAATATTTAGCGGTTCGCAAGGTTGACCATCTCTCTATCCACTTTTGAGTTTAGTGTTCTAAGTGGTGTGATGATTGGAAGTAAAGATGGGCTTTTCAAACCATTTACCTGAAAAGGGTTTGATTTGGATTGTCATATTTTGTTTAAAACTGACCGAATGTTAGCAATTTAAAACTTAGTTACAACGGGTCAAAATGCGTCCAAAATGTTTTCAAATGTCTTAATCTCATAAATCTCTTTGTTAAAATTAAAAAGCATTATTGTGAATTTGTGATAACATGGTTTTTAACTCTTACTTAGCAATACATTGGTTGTTTATTAACTTCAAAACATAGGGATAAAATGTTGATCGCTCTGCTGAACCTGAACAAAACGTATGCAAACTGCCTGACCCGTTCATTTTGCACCTCTATATGGAAGTAACTGACTAGATCTCCGAACTGTAGCTGAAACCGGATGCCAGAAGCCCTGTATTGTGCTTTGTGGGCCCACCAGGTGTCGGGAAAACATCTTTGGCATCATCTATAGCTTCTGCTCTAGGTAGGAAGTTTATTCGGATATCCCTAGGTGGTGTGAAAGATGAAGCTGATATTAGAGGGCATAGGAGGACATACATTGGTAGCATGCCCGGTCGCCTCATTGATGGATTAAAGGTAACGGTTGCTTTTAATATAAGTCTTTTCACTTTGGAACTTTTACTTTGATGTGCTATACGACATTGAGGTGAAGTTTACTAGCTTAATTCATGGTACCAAGAGTTAGTTGATATGTTGGAAATGTGGAGGTTGTAATAACTGAAGATGGCTGAATATCATTACCTGGATAGTCATCTTACTTCCATGCACATAGGGCAGTTAAGTAATATTCTTTCTATTAATTCTGTAGGCTTCTTATAATACTGTTTTGACTTCAGAAAGTAGCGGTTTGCAACCCTGTTATGTTGCTGGATGAGATTGATAAGACAGGATCTGATGTTCGTGGTGACCCTGCATCAGCACTACTTGAGGTTCTTGACCCGGAACAGAACAAATCATTCAGTGATCAGTATCCTTTTGGCTTTAACTGATTTGTGTCAAAGTGGCAAAATGGGTGAGTCCGGCAGTTGGGTAAACCACTGATTTTATGTGAGTTGAAACAACCTGCATTTGGTTGACTGAAACCGTCCAAAGTTTCACTTTTTTTTTTTTTGTAAATTAGTTTGTGGAGTCTGATCAGTTTCCGTTTCGGGAAATTATATTGTTTGACCGATTAGACATAATAAAAAAAAAACCACCCGAATACATCCTTCTATATCAATGTATTAAAACTTCCATCTCTGGTCTCTGGAGTTGTGAAACATAGACGGTTTCCTCCCACATCATATTCTTATATGCTAAAACTCAATTGCATGCCATTTAACATACATGAAGTTTAAGCCTCCAAATAAGTTTAATAATTCATTTTCATACAGAATTCCTTGATTCATACCTTACAGCTACTTGAATGTACCTTTTGATCTATCTAAAGTGATATTTGTGGCGACTGCAAATAGGGCGCAGCCAATTCCTCCACCACTCTTAGACAGAATGGAAGTCATTGAGCTCCCTGGATATACATCGGAAGAGAAGCTTAGGATAGCAATGCGCCATCTAATTCCACGTGTTCTGAATCAGCATGGCTTGAATTCAGATTTTCTTCAACTTCCTGAGGTTTGCACTTATTAAGATTGTTTTGTCATTTGAGTCCATATATTTATGTAAGCAGCAGCTGATGAGTTTATACTTGTGCATGGTTCTTTATGGTTCTTTATGGCTTATGTATTTTTTGCTTATTAATGTATTCTTGAGGCACCGATTTTAATTATATGTGAATATCAGTTAATAGTTTATAAAATATTAGCTACAAAGGAACCAGTTGAGTGGTTCAAAATCCGCCCGGTGTTTACAATCTCCTAATTTGTTTTAGCATTATTTGAATCATTAATTGAGTAGTGTTCTTTGTGTATTACTTAATAAAATAACGAGGTATGAAAACGACAAACAGGAAGGTGTTGATGGTCAATTCGACAGAGTAGTTTTGACTCTTACCTGCACCTGCTTTGACTTGAATCCATTACGAAACCTTTTCATAACCCGCTATATGTATCTTTTTATGGTAGGGAATAGTGAAACTTGTTATTGAGCGGTACACTAGAGAAGCTGGTGTGAGGAATCTGGAGAGAAACCTTGCAGCCTTAGCCCGTGCAGCAGCTGTAACAGTGGCAGAGCAGGAGCCTAATCTTCCACTTAATAAAAATATGCACCCCATTTCTTCACCATTATTAGAGAGTAGAATTGTTAACGGAGGGACTGAAGTAGAGATGGAAGTCATACCGATGAGTGTCAACAATCATGAAATATCAGATGTTTTTAGAATCATGTCACCATTGATTGTGGATGAAGAAATGCTGGAAAAAGTACTTGGGGTAAGTTATTTACATATTTACCAAATAGCGTTATTCTGATATTGGCTACTTAGCTGGTTATATACATCTCTCTGGGATTCTTTGAGTAACACATTACTTATTTATTAATATTTTATTGGACAAAATTTTGTGAGGATCAACCCAACCCGATCCAGTCTATTTGGACTTGTTACCTGTCTTACCCATCTTGCTTCATCTAATCTTGATTATATTTGCTAATTTTCTTGTGCCTTACTGTCCTCTACACGTTAATGCAGCCTCCAAAGTACGATTATAACGAAGCTTCAGAGAGGGTTGTGACTCCCGGGATTACTGTTGGGCTAGTTTGGACCGCCTTTGGTGGTGAAGTTCAGTTTGTGGAGGCTACAGCAACTGCAGGAAAAGGGGATCTACACCTAACTGGGCAGCTAGGTGATGTTATCAAAGAATCAGCACAGATAGCACTTACATGGGTATCTTCTCGGCATATTTATTATGTTTACCATGCGTCATATCATATTGCACATCTGTAGTTTTCTAAACAATTGTTATGTCTCGACACAGGTAAGAGCTAGAGCTACTGAACTTAATTTAGCTACTGCACAAGAAAATAATCTGCTAGAGGGAAGGGATGTTCATATTCATTTTCCAGCAGGAGCTGTTCCAAAAGATGGACCATCAGCGGGTGTGACACTTGTCACCTCACTGGTTTCCCTTTTCAGTCGAAGAAGGGTCAGAGCAGATACAGCAATGACAGGAGAGATGACACTGCGTGGTCTAGTTTTGCCTGTAGGCGGTATCAAGGATAAGGTCAGTAACTGCTTCCTCTCATACCCAAATTCATATGCGTGCATACATACCCATGAGCCCAACCCTCAAAATTAGCATTTCATTGGAGTTTACAGCTTAAGTTTCAGTATAGACATACTTGATTAAATACATAAGCTGAAAAATAATCTAATATATTAAATTTCATTGGAGCTATGACATACTTGATTACTTTCTATACCTATTATCGTAGATGTGGGAAATTTAACCCATTCATTTGAAGGTAGGTCAAATGGGGTTGTATTTATACGATAAGGGTGAGACTGGGACTCTGGGAGAATAAATACATAAGCTATAGAACACGCGCCAAAAAGATCGAATGGGTTGAAAGTCATTTAAATTGTATTAAAATGCTGACAATCTTCTAAATGATTTTCCATTTTCAGTTTGTATATGCTTAATCTATTCATAAACATAGAAAAAGGACAAAAAAAAAAAAAAAAAATGCTGTGAAGTCAATCCGAACTGTTTCAACCCATTATGACTGACTTGAAATTTTACCCAATTTGACTTATTACACCTTTATTCTGTTTTTCCGCCTTTTTATGGTCAACTCAAATCCGGTTTTGTTCATTTCAACAGGTGTTGGCGGCACACCGCTATGGGCTAAAGAGAGTTATTCTGCCTGAAAGAAATTTAAAAGATTTGGCAGAAGTACCTTCAGCTGTTCTCAAAAGTCTGGAGGTAAATACTATGCTTTAAGATTTTGATGTTTTTCTAATAAAAAATATGGCAATATGCATCTTCATTTTTCTTTTTCTTGATGAAGGGGGGAAATTATCCCAGCAAATTTATATCATACAATAAAACATTTATATTACAAGTAAAAACTGGTGACCTTTTGTATGACGGTCTACTTAATAAATTGAAATATGGAAATATGCATCTTAATGCTCTAATGAACTTAGTTTCAGTCCTAAATAAATTGAAGCCTCCTAGTTCCACACACTTTTATGGCACTACGTCAGTATAGTAGCTTTTAAATGACCACGTTAAACACAACATTGATCGACATTTTAAATCACGTTTCTTGCAAAATTGCCCAAATAAGCACACTTCTGAATTCAAACAAATCGAGTTTTCTGACATTTGTAGTGCTTGTTGCTACACAGATACTACTTGCTAAGAGAATGGAAGATGTACTTGAACATGCTTTTGAAGGTGGCTGCCCCTTGAAACATCATTCGAAGTTATAAGAAGCGATCTACAGAAATCTGCTTGGAAATCGACCAACCAACTTTGTTATCTTTGACTGACTGACTTGCCTGACATGGAACCAACAAGCAGATTCCTCGTCTGTTGTTTCTCCTGTTGTAAACACACTAAAATTACTACGGGGTGATAAATATTTTTTCATTTTCAGCAACATGTATTATCTCCAAAATGTGGTGTAAAACTCTTCGTTTCTAATTTGCAGTGTTCAAATTTCTACTGAAAACCAAAAGACCTTGTGTTTGGGATTTTTCCTTCTTTCTAAATGTTACATAATGCAATAAAAACATGAGTTTTACATCAAAACACATCATTTTCGTTCATGGAATCAATCCATCCGCTTCCTTCCTGTAGAACTGTTAAATACAAGGTTTTACTAGTCATGCCGTCATGGTTGAAAATAATGGAAAACAGGAGCTCAACTGCAGATTTCACAATGAACATTTAAGGAACGAAGACCGAGGTCCATGAACGAAAAACGTCCGCTGTTATATTCAACTATCCTAAAACATCTAACTTGTTGATATGTAACAGTTATTGGGACAAAATTAAGTCGCCGCCTATAACCCTTGGTGAGTCACGTTATAAAGTTAAAAACTGGTCAAATTCGTAAGCAATAAAACCAACATGGATATCCCATTACGTAAAATAATGGCGTCTTTTGGTAATTTTATCATACAAGAATCTTTACGTAATCAAACAATCAGATTATTTCCATAGAATGATTTCAAAAGTTTATATTCTCCGACTCTGGCAAAATGCAAACAAGCAGGAAAATATGAACCGAGAGCTTTTTTGTGTTAACTTTCTGACTTGTATCACAACAATCAGAGAAAGTTCAATGTATCAAATATATTTGATGAGTGAATCCAATCTGAGTGATCAAAATTCATGATACCCAAAATTGGTAGAAACTAGGATACCCAACAACGTATTAAAATTCACAAATCAATGAACAAAATAACATAGCCTGGTAAGATCTTTATACACTATGAATTCCTACTCTACCAAAATGAAGAAAAACCGTTCAAATTTCACAAGATTTGCCATCATTTGCAACACTTTTGGCCAGAAAGTTTGAATTTAATTTCATACAGGAGCCCTTCTGCCACGATAGCGATCAAGGAACTGCCCAAAAAACATGCAAGCATACTAAGATTAGTGTCCAAATAATTTATAAACAATACAATAATATAGATTTCAACAATGATTCATTCATGTATCTGAAAATCTATAAAAATATTTTGTTCACAAGTTCAACCAAATTCAGGCATATATCATTTAAAGAATTGAATACTGAAGTATAGAATAGTAATTCATAGATCATGAATAAAACCAAGTTCAATTGTCCAAAGTTGTGAATTTTGATTTAAAACTTGGAAAAAACCTAGCAAGAATTCACATGTGAGTATGTGACAAGACCAACAAGATTACAAACTTGGAGCACATGATCTCAAAAGTTCCATAAATTGAATTTGTAATTTGATCTCCTTCACAAATTTGTCTTTTAGTTAATTAATTAATAGATAACTGTCACTATAACGGTGTAGTCAAATCACAGTAAGACACTAAGCATTAGACTCGACATACGTTAGAACAGAAACACCTTTTATAATAAAAAGGATGAACGAGAGAAACGTACCGATCTAATAAAAGGCTGTTGAAACACCCAACCAATAATAGGTATCTTCTGCACAAAAACTGATAGTGTGGGCCAGAAGCCGCTGCAAATAATAACTTGTAAGTAACGAACTGTAAATCCTATAGAAGTATAAACTAGAGATAACAAATATGACCCGTTAAATTACAATGGGTTATTTAAGTTATGTTTGATCTCTAACAAGTCAAATGGAGCAGTAGAAACGAGTCAGATATTGACAAAAGCATAGCATAAATATTAACGAGCTTCAAAATTACGTCTTTCATACATTGGATTATAATTCTGTTACGACATAGTTTTGGTACTCATATCTAAATGCACTATTTATTTGCTAAATACTTAAAAAATTATGAACAAAAAGTGACTTGGGTCAACCAGGCCATTGCTAAAATATTTTACTTATAACTAAAATATTAAATGCCATGAACCAAACCCATTTTGACTCATTAGCCGACCAGACCAATTTTCCTTGACTAGTATGAAGGAATTGTTTCATGATAATGTTTAACAAACCTGAAAAGAATAATGAAACCATAAGCCTCTATTGCCATTCCTATTACAGGCCATCCAATTATGACAAAAAAGAAACCAATGCCAAAAGAAATTGTGCCCTGTGCAAGCAAATCAGGCAAAAATTTATAAGAATGAAGCCCAACAAACAAGACCGGAAGCCAGGTAGTAAGAAATTAATGGAAACCTTCAAGTTGCTGGGTTTCATGAAGAACTGCAAAGACGACTTGACACCAATGGTCATTATCACTCCCGAAATGAAAAGTATCTGGTTCATTGCGACAATTATTTACCTTAAATTAGTTGAGAAACAGACAAGAAAAATAGAAAGAAAAAAAACAACAATGGTTAAGACAGCAATGAGAAAAACCAACATTTCCGATGGCAAGTAATCCCTTGTCGAAGAAAAACATGACCCCCAGAAACGAGAAGAATACACCAAATCCAGTCAATCCGAGCCCAATCTCTGTTCCATTGAAATAAACATATCGCTTAATGTAACAATTATAGGGAAAATATAATTAAAAAAAATCCAAATCAGTAGATATGTGAAGCTAAAACAACTGCAACCAACATACAACTCGAGCATTTCTTGACGAAAGGTAGAGGGACTTCACAAATATTTAACCATCAAAGCAAATCATACTTTTACAGAATTCTGAAGTCAACATTCTCATGGATGTGTTAGGTTTCTGATACGAACCCATCCCATAGTAGGCTCACATCATGCCATAAGGTAAGTGTAGAACTCACTTCCCAAAAGCTAGCTCAAAGGAGGAGGGGACACCTTGACTTACAAACCACCAACCAATCCCATACTTGGCCAATGTGGAATCATATCAATTTCTACTTATGTTTTTTTTAAATTCAGGAGTTATGTAACTTAGCACCCGCACATAAGCTACCTTAATGATGTAAGTAGTAAAATAACTACATTGTAGCTCCGCCTCAAACAGTAAAGTGATAAACACAAGCTCGCACACACAAGTCATACAAAATATCCACCAGATTTCAACTTACATTTCCCTAAAAATCAGCTTGTGCTAATCATAACTTCCACACCAGACACTTAGATAATTTGGTATCAACACGTACTAACCTCCTCGGTTTTTTTAAAGAGCAAAACAATATTGCAACACCGCCGTCAAACGATAAACACACGGCTTATTCAAAAATGCACAACAATACAATTTATATAAGCTAACTTAATGAAATAATCCTAAATTATAATCCAGATATACGTATAATTCACAGTATGATGTATCCATATATCAGCAGATATGTATATATAATATGTATATGTGTATATATGAAAGCTTAAAAAGGAACAATTAGAAGCTTACTTTTCCAATCATCCATCTCGAAACCAACCATCGTGTCGAATCAGACTGAAATACTTCCTTCAAACGCCAAACAGCAACCAAACTAAAAACCACAAAAAAAAAAAAATCAAAAACAGAAATCAATACAAAATCATATCAATCACCTACACACACACACACACACACACACAAATACACCTAAACCCTAGGGGAATCACATCCGTAATACTCTAGGTTTAAATTCCGGAAAAATCGGATCCGTGACCCTAGAATTCAACGGCTGAAATAAACATAGAATTAAGTGATAAAAAATTGAGTAAACTAAACATATATGGATACAGAATTATATAATAATTTGATAAATGTAATGGCAGATCTCTGAAATTATAGTTATATAAGTAACTAGTAATTATACGCCATTAAATGAAAAAAATATAATATAATAGATATAGATATAGATATAACCTGATAGAAAATTAACGCGGATAATGTGAGAGATGATGGAGCAGAGAATAGTAGTAGGTGTGTGTTTGTGTGTGTGTGAAATTTGGGGGGAAAGAAGGGGGGTTTTATTGTTAAGTTGGAGTTTCATTTGTGAGATCTTGTGAATGAAGGAATCGGTTGTCATTAGTCTGGTGATGAATGATTCTGTTTGACATTTTTTTTAATAAAAAATAAAAATAAAATTAGCATTATCATTTCGTTGCAATTTCACTCCCCCGAATTTTGTTACTGACATCCTCCGAAATTAAAACTCAGGTAAAGTTAATATTTGAATAATTAGATTTAAATCAAAGCTCATATGATCTTTAATTTTAATCTAAAGGTCAAGATGTTCACAACTTTATCTATGAAGTTGAAAACAACTTTAAAGAATCTTTATTATTTTTTTTAGTTTAGGAAATTGTGAAACAAAAAAAGTTATGGCTTTTGACTTTTTTTTTATGTGTATATGTGGCATGCTGAATGTTACTCGTACATAACTAAAATATAATAAACGTGAACTAAATCTACAAAATAGACACTCATTTGATGTGATTTCAAATACATATAATTAACAGTTGTGCGTCACTTGGTTCCTGTTGTATAGTTTCCGGATAACAAAACTCAATTCCGTCATGTTCGGACTCTAATTGCAATATTGCTTCTTGTGTAAAAAATTTATGCAATGATATTGGATTATTGTGGTTAAAATAGGCCCAAGGTCTTATCCTCTGATTGGCTACCTGTTTCGAGAAACTATTCAATGTTAAACAGTTTATATCAAATGTCATGATCATCTCTAGTGGTAAAGGTACCGAATTGTATTTGCTCTTTACTAATTAGCTAATGATGGTGACGTTAAGGTTTTTAAGTTATTTTCCCTTATGAATTTGTTTGTAAAAAATAGGTTATTACAACGTATGCACACTCATATATCTGCATCACTCTCTTTTACGTAAAAATAAAAGAGGTGTGAAAGTGCATTAAAATTGATTTAGGATTTCAATATCATGTGATAAGATCAAATTAAGATTTTTATTTGACGGGTAAAATCTAGTTCCTCCAAGCATATGGTTTTGCTCTTCTCACCCAATTTGAATGGGTTAGTTGGGCTATTGCGTCATAAAACTGTTCGCTTGGCTCGAATGTCTTCCATTTGTGAAAAAAAGGGTATCAATAATAGCCCATGGCAAGAGACTAAGCCCAGTCTCCAAAGATGTGGGCTATCCAAATTCGAAAGCGTATCGGTGGATTGAAAAATTCACGACCATTACCAACTAAAGATATACTGTATGTTGATGAGTTGTGCTTTCGTTATCGTTTTCAAAAAGAGTTACGCGATGCTCATATGTAATTGTACTAAAAGGTTTAAAAACTTAACATCAATCATTTTTAATCTTTAAGTGTGACAAATGCTGGTTGTGTGTATTGTACATTTGTGCACCACCCGTAGGTTATGAAAAAATTAGACTGTTTTTTAAAGAAGCTGTAAACAAAAAAACCTGTTCATCTAGAATTTTAGGAGAAAACTTTATAGAATGAGAAAGAAAAAAAATTCTTCACTTGTAAAAGCAAATAATACAATAACCGAAACTTTCCTACTAAATTCTTATAAAGATATGAACCGTTCCTACCAAATCAATTACTTACAAAACCAACTACGGTCTTCGATTAGTTAAAAGAATAAAAGATACAAGCAAATACATGAAGCTTTTAAATAATAACAAAATGTTTGGAGAGTTTTTTTTATTTCATTATATTAATGGTAGAGCAAGACTAATACTACTATTACCTGAAAATTAAGTAATTGACAGTATTAAAGATGTTTAAAATGCACTATAAAAAGCAACGATTTACAAATCATCGTTACTATTGTAGTCACTTGACGATTCTAAAGAAGCTATTGATATCAATTCCAATCTTAATTCCTCACGGGTCTTGATTTTAACGTTAGAAATCGTATCATCTGCCATATCTTTTGCATTTTGGGTCTTGGGTAAGTAAGCAATCTCTACATGAACGTCGTTTGAAATGGCGATAAGAGATTCCCTCACACTTTCTTCGGTAACGAGATGTTTATAATCCATGTATAATATCGAACTTTTTATCCTATAAAACGAAACACATAAAATCACATGTCAATAATTAGTGCTCTAAAAACATAATCTATAGAAGTATGGGAAACAAAACTCATTTCAATGAATCTAAAGTCTTCTATATATATATACAAAAAGTAATACAATATCAAAAAAGTTTTGTACCTAAATGTGTTAGTTGAGAATCGAAAATGAATTGAAGCAACTGCGTTTGTACATGATTGACGTATGAGTGGTATTTATAAAGGAGAGATGGGAAGGGCTTTGTATTATTGTTTATTTTGGACTTGAGTTTTGATATTGTACGTATAATAGTAAACCAACGTGGAATCGAGTTGGATCCTGTCAATCAGTTTTGTCTAGTATGACAACTTGACTCGTTTCAAAGTCACAGACAACCCACATTTCTTGTTTTATTATAGTATTTACTATTTAGTACTCGTAAATGAATTGGATGCTATGACAAATTAGTAGTATTTTTTTTATTTATTGAAAATGATAGTAGTCAAGTTGTATACAATTTTAACATTCCGTTTAAGAATTGTTTTAATTCTTACAAATTCTTGATTTATTATTTGTATTGTTAAAGCTATCCATGGATTGTGAATCTTACAGAAGAGGATTCCCTCAAGTTGAAACTCTAACTTGAGTCAAGTTGAGGGGATCTTGACTATTGAATGAAAATTAAAGGCCAAGATTAAAAGATCATTTTTGCATCTTAACCCTTAAATTTCATCTAAGGGCTAAGAAACTCTTAACTTGACCCCTCAAGTTGAAAATAACTTGAGGGGATCTCCATCCGAATCTAACAAGTGACCAATATGTTACCTTGGTGGTGTTTTTTGTTTCCCATAAAATATATGTTTATAGATTATATATAAATACTAAAAAGTAACTTTCTTATGTGAGGAAGGAGTACTGTAGCTAAAAGTACTCCCTTTAATGCATAAGGTATAAGTTGCTAATGCACAACCAAAATAATTAAAAGACTTAACGATTGTTAACTGTTGTTGGTCTAACTAACGGTAGTTACAAAAGGATATTTAACGGAGTTATCTTTTTTAACTTTTGACACCAAAGTTTTGCTTTACTTTCTTTTCGCTACATAACTTTTGGTTTCTAAGCATTTTACATCAAAAGTTTATTTCTTTCTTATTTTTACTACATAACTTTTGTTTTTTAAACTTTCGACACAAAACCTATTATTTTATATTTTTCCTTTTACTTTTGTCACATAAATTTTTTTAAAAGAAAATTTCGATATACAAACTTTGTTTTCAAGTATAAGTTTCTTAACTTTATACTATTTTTCCACATAACTTTGTTTTCTTTAGTCTCGCTGCAAATTTTTTCTTTTATTTGCTTTTACGACATAATTTTTGTTTATTAAACTTTGTTACCAAAGTTTTATTTTCTTTACTTTTGACTACAACTTTTATTATAACTTTTGTCACGCAAATTTTGTTTTTCGGCTTAATGTTTTTGTAACTTTTATCACCAGAGTTATGTTTTTCTCCCGGGGCAACGCCCGGATAAAAATACTAGTTAATTACTAAAATACAAAAAGAGAAATTAACAGCAAGAAACAAATTTTAATTTGTCTATAACAGTTTTTTTCAGAGATTTACACCACTATTTATTTGCACTTGCGTAAAGAATTTAGTTTTGTTGGATATTTATAGATGTTACGAACATCCTTATTACGTTTTTAGAGTCTAGTAGACTGCAACATTGCTGACGTCTTGGAAATTGTCGACTGGAAGGGAACTATTCCTTGTTAATTTGTTCCTACTATTCAAATGACTAAAAAATTGTTACCAAATTTGTATCACCATATGTTAAATTTGTTGTCTTGGCCAATTTGGTATTAAGTATCATTGTGGATCCAATCGTGATTAGGTTTCTTACATTTGTGGTGGTTGGGATCTGAAATGACACTTACTTGACAAAAAAAAAAAATTTGAAATACAGAGTAGATAAATGACTAACACCTTCAACGTTGATGCGAACTTTGAATGGTAATTACATCAGAATAAGGCTGATGTAGTATTTGTTACAATTATAAGATCAATTTAGGGTTACTCCATGACTAGACCTAAACAAAAAAGAGACTATTTGTATGATTAACAAAGGCGTGACACAGTTTACACACAGGCAAACAAATATAAATGCCACACATAAGCATACATAACCAAAAGGAACACCATATATGTTAATATACATATATGAAAGATCAAGATGAACAAACTCTCTTAGCGACATTCTGTATTTTAAGAAAATTAAAAATAATTAGAAAAATTGCTATAGAAAAAGACATTTGATTGGTTTCCATCAAGTAACAAAATTTCCATCTTGTTTCCCTCTTCTTTGCTGGGGGACATCAAAACTTCCTAATGTATAAATATACATCGAACCTAGTATTTGGTACCCAGAATAGTTGTTTGCTGATTACTCTTGACTTTAAGGAGACAGTTTAAGTGAAAAACTTATATGAACGGTCAGAAAGAAAAGAAACAGAGACAAGCTTTAGATACTTTAAGAACATTTGTAGAGAGTTACTTTATGTATGTGAGTCAACCTTGGACCATACGAACTTGTATGTGGTGAGTAGACTCTTGACGCCAAATTGGTTGCGCTCCACTTTGGACAAGGGTAACATACTGCCCTTCCTTCACCAAACTCTTATCCTGGTAGAGGAAAAAAACATTGACGATACAGAAAATTATACAACGAACCGAGAGCATATTCTAGATACTCACTCCGCCATCGCATTAAAAGCGAGATCTTTTTCTCTTCTATATACCGTTTTTTTTTCCGAGAAGAACAAAATTATCATATTTGATAATGTATTTGATCATATTCAATACATTAATTATTAGGAAACTAAAATAATGGACAAAAAACTGATGGCAGGCTGGCCCAACCCAGCCAGTAGCTTTGATCATCACATAAATGATAGCAAACGTTTTGACCCTAAACCCATTTTGACTGTTACCCAACCAGTCTGGCCTGCCCAATTTGCCACCTCTATCTAACGAGATTCGTATATTCAATGTTGACGCGTACTTAAGACATCTTGATAAATGAAATAGCACTTCTTTCAACTACATCCTCAGTTAAACTTCGTTGAGATGACAGACAAAAGTGAAACCAAAAAGATAAACCGTTACTAACCACTAGAATTTTCAGAGCTCTTGAAAAGGTTTCTTCGGCATCATCAGAGAACTCCATATAGATGGGCATCACCCCATGGTAAAGCATCAATCTTTGCTTAATTCTTTTTCTGCACAAAGCATCAGTTTATGATCTTAATACCACATTACAGTATTGTTAAAAATGATACAAGTAACAGACTAATATTATACAATAATCAATTGTGTAAATATGAGTATTTAAGGTTGAAGTGCACTCACTCATTTGTGAAGGCAAAGATAGTTGAGAATGGCCTGTAATGGCTTAAAGTTACAGCCATGGACCCTGTTCTTGTGAATACGATGATAGGAGTAGACTGAGTGTTGGCTATTGTTGCAGCATGGAAGCCAAAAATTTGACCCATATGGCTCTGGGAAAGCTTATCAGATTAGCCAACATGAAATATACTTGTAGGATTAAAAAGAAGTGGGCTAAAATGATTTAAGGAAGACTGGTATGGCATTTGATGTTAGATGGTAAAGTAAAAGTAGTACACATAAAAAACAGGCAAACATGACAGGTGGGATGACCTATTGACCTCCTCAACCATTTTTGCAATTCATATATAATAAATGTGTTAAAATATATTCATGAATAATTTATTTATTATAAAAACAAGACCTAACCTATGAAAAGAAAACAAGAGACATTATGCATTTGGGTACGTTTTAGATAATTTTCGACCAGTTTGACCCAACTGACCAGCTTCCTGTTTGGTTAAATCTTATAAATCAGCACATTCGATCCATTAGAACCCATTAATAGGTAAATGGGTCAAAATTGTGACCAATAAGAAAGCAGGCTTAACTACCACACCTTGTAAGGAGATTTACGAACAGGGGGAACCGGGTTAACAGAACTTGATTCAAGCCTCAATGCCACAGTGTGCATAACTTTCACAGCTTTCAGTGGAAACCTGAAATATTAGCATGCATACAGCAGTTACTAAATATATTAACAAAACCAATAATAAGAATAACCAATACCAATAATAAGAACATATTAGAAAAACCAACAATTAGCAAAGCATATCTCAAGAATGTCAATCTTTTTAGCAGCATTAAGTCAATGTAAATTATCAATGAATCTTACATCTTAAAGCAGATGAAGATTTATTAATCATTCATAAATTTTTTTTGAACAGCAGTGAATCATTCATAATTTTATGGAACTTACTTGCCATGGGCAGTTTCTCCAGAAAGCATGATAGCGTCGGCACCTTGTCGAACTGCTATTGCAATGTCAGAGACTTCAGCTCTTGTAGGGGTTGGGTGATCAATCATGCTTTCCAGCATGTTTGTTGCTACTATAACAGGTTTCTGCAAGTTTTGGCACCTTCTAATGATATCTTCCTGATAAAATAATAGGCCATTATAATATTAAAAATATTAACTCAGATTTAAAATAGTTAAAGAGCGTAAGAGGATTTGGTTTTGTCTATGTTTAATTATCTTTATCGCAATGGTGGTCAAACATAATTACGTAAGATATCACAATCACATTTACCTGCAATATAGGGACTTCTTCAATAGGAAGCTCTGCACCAAGGTCACCACGTGCAACCATTGCCTTGAGAAAGGATGAATAAGGATTAGATATTCTATCTATAAAAGAGAAAAATATAGACTAGCATAGGGTATCAAAGCTTTTTCTTAAGAGCAAGCGGATATAGTTGTAATAAGCAGAGTTTTAAGCTTAATATATTATAGTAGTAAGCCAGCTGATCATGGAAACTAGTAATCCCTACTTGGAGAAAGATTTTTAAGAAAATGGGCAATAAACATGCGAGAAGAGATTGCAATTTTGACACATTTACTTACGAGCTGGTCGATATTGGTTATGTTTTATTTCTAACAGGTCAAATGGGTCAAAAGTGCCGAGTGTTAAATTCATCATAATTGTTTTTAAGCTGCCTTTTGTCTTGGTAGTAGACCTAGTGGTCAATTGAAAGCCGCAAAGATTTCTGCAATTCCAGATTTACCCAAAAAAGCAATGTGCTGTCACTGTATTTATAATATAACTTCAGGCAATTAATCCCGCTTTTTTTCTTTTAGGTTCACCTAGCGAACAGATTAAAATTTCTGACTGTATTCACCTTTTAACTATGTCATACAGTTAGCCACAATGCAGGAATAGAGATTAAAAAGATAGTACTCGGTAAAACTGACCCCATCAGACGCGGCAAGTATAGAAGGAAGATTCACTATTGAGTCCGCACTCTCGATTTTCACAATCACATGGATATCTGCATTGCATCCTACAGAAGAGAATCGTGAAGCTCAGAAGTAACACAAAAGGAGAAAGAAGACACATCCAGAATATACAACAGTTACTTTACCATAGATAAATATAGATTTCTTACTTTTGAGATAAGCTTTAAGCTCATGAACCACTTCAGCATCCTTCACAAATGAGACGGCATAGAAATCAACCTCGTTGTCCACTCCAAACTGTATATCTTCCCAGTCTTTATCTGCAATTTAAACCAAATTAGCATGAAACGAAAGTAACTAACAACTATCCCTGCAACAAATTAACCAGTTCAAGCTATAAGATGCAAGTAAACCTGTTATTGAAGGCAAAGTTGCACTTTTTCCACGGACATTAAGATGTCTCCTTGATTTTAATTCTCCGCCGTCAATTACTTCACATTTTACTAAATCTTTGGTCTTAGAGGTAACAGCCAATGACATCATCCCGCCTACAATAAACAAGAGTAACTGACTAACTTCAGATATAATTAAATACTAACTCATAAATAGGTCACGTGTTCTGAAGGAAGACCTACCATCAACCAGTAGTGTATCTCCAGGCTCGACATCATTTATAAAGCCATCATAATTTACACTAACAGTGTCCTCTGTGCTGACTCCCCTATTAATTGTAAAATTGAATTCTTGTCCTTCACGAAGGAGTATTGGTTTAGATACATCTCCGCTCCTGACCTCAGGTCCCTGAAGCAACAGGATTAATAGCATTAATATGTAAGTTGAATAGTTTATAATATTATATACAGAAGTCACTGCAAAGGGGTGCATGCTTATTTCTTATTTTTAAAGTAGATAAACAATCCAAACACTATTTTGAAAACTGTTTTATCAACTTATTCTATAAGAAATAAGCACTTAAGTATAAACCAGTTGGTACGTGCTTATTTTTAAAGCAGATAAGCAATCTCAAACACAGGTCTGAAAGTTCTTATCTATTTTTTTTCAAAAGGAATAAGCACATTATATAAGCAGGTTTGAACCTGCTTATCAGATAAGCAACTTAAAACAAACAATCCCAGATTCCCAGCCACCGCCTAAAAATGCAATCCAAACACTCCCGAAGTATTCTCGTCATAACAGAAGTTGAAACATTTTAGGCTCAATTAGGAAAAACATGGACAACACCTAATGCTCATTAAGTTAGGTAATTCCATATTGCATTAAGCCAAAATGAACACCAAACAAACTAATAACAGCATTAAGACAATATCAGTATTCCATAAACCAAAAGGAATACCTTAGTATCCAACATTATTGATATAACCTTTTCCTCAAACTGAGCATTGTATTCCTTCACTAGATCAATGGTTTTCTTATGTGATGCATGATCCCCATGTGACATATTTAGACGTGCAACGTTCATCCCTGTTTCAGCCAACTTCCATATCATTTCCCGTGAGCTTGATGAAGGACCAATCGTACACACTATCTTTGTTTTCCTTTGAGCAATCTGAGATATCTGAGGTTGCCTCAAACTGCCATCGCTAGACTGAAACTCAAAAAAAAAAAAAAAAAAAAAATTTGGGTCATCATAAGTACTTGTAAATACAGAGATACCCATGTTTATCATACACGATACATGGAAAATTTATCTTCTAAATCAGGTTACAATCATATAGTGACATCATTATTATTCATATACAACCCTGTTTATCGTACTCCCAGATTATATGCTAATCAAGTATATAGAGATCATAAGAAACCAAAAGCATGTATTTATCATATCCTTAACTACTATTATACAATGAGACAAGTGCACGAAACATATCCAACCTGTGAAAGAAAAAAAAAATGTTTGCATCCAGCTTCCAAACCGTCTATTCTGTGCATCCAGCTTTCATATCACTTAAATCTAGATTTCAAACCGTCTATTATGTGTATCGAACTTTCATTTATCTGCTTTTGTATACATCAAGCTCCCAAACTGTCAATCGTGTTATTTCGGTTTTCATTTCATTTCATTGCTATTGTACGTATCCAGTTACCTCTCCATCATGCAAGCTCAACCAGGGATGATTCATTTATTAATTTTGTACCAATGTCATGTAACCAGTTTACAAGCTAACGAAAGGTCATATACATTACAATATAACACATCTATTTACCCATCCCAGCCTTAAAACTACGGTTACGGTATAATCTCGTGCAATCCGTTTCCTTGTGGACTATTAAACACACGTTTTACAGTCAATACTTTTGCAACTTAATTCTAATTCATTCTTCTTAACAGCAACTACACTACTAAATTGGAGTAATATTCTTCTTAGTATTAATAATATTCAAAAACTAACATAAATACAAACAACATATACATTTGCATATATACATATATATACAAACAGTTATATATATACATGAATATATATGAATAAACAAAATACTTAAGGAAATGAAAGGAATGATTACTGGGGGAAAGAGGGGACCATTGGGAGAAAAAACCGGCTCAGCGATATTCATACACTTGACAACAACAGCCGCCGTCGAAGTCATTAACTTCGTGATTTGTTTCTTATTATTACTATTGATGAATAATGATTCTTCATTATTATTATTATAATTAAGACAAGATTTTGAAGAAAGACGATCTGAATTCAAATTCAATGCTGTTGCTGCTGCTGGTGAAATTGTTCGTAAGTTAATAATGGCTGCCATTATTGAGAGGTCTGATATGCTCTGGTCTGATCAATCGGGTCAGGTCAAGTGAGGGAGTTGTTAGTCACACACAGAGAAAGATGGCTGCGTGTGTGGGTTTGACTGGGCGTGGCCCACTTCCCAAATATTTTGAGGGAATATTCTTATTGTTTATTATTATTATTTGTTATTTATTATAGTGGACTTGTGGTGGTGAAAGTTTAAAGCAGCCAGGGACTCAGGGAGGGAGGGATGATGATTTATTTTGACGCCAGGGAATTTTCTTTCTTCTTGTTTTTATTTTTATGTGAATACACATGGCCCAAATGCAGTTCAACTACAATATGCCACGGTTTCAAACGTCAATATACAAATAAATTGTGGTCAAGTGTTTTTTATGAATATATCGACATATAAAATTATCAAGGTTTAATGTGGCGCACAAGAACCCCTGCATAATTATCATAAGGTACATGGAAGACGGGCTATTGAGGCATAACTTTGAGATAGTTGGTATGCAAAAAATTTCGGTTTTTAGTTGTTAAATAGTTAGCATCACCAAAGTGACATTCAATTGGGCAGTATGCAAAGTTCGAACCATACATACGTGAGATGAAACTCATGGCTCTCAAACCCACCTAGCCATCCCTTTTAACAATCTATTCCTACAAATGTAAAACCTGGGTTTGTAGCAAAAATTTAAATGGTTTTACCAACTCGAATAGTATAAGGTTGGTTCGTAAGGAAACAAGTTAAGATCTGGACGTCTAGTGTTTTTTCAAAACAAAATTTAATCAACGTCGCCATAAAATTTATTTTTAAAGATCAAAAGGTATGATTCTACCTTTTTACTTTAAGAACAACCAGCAACGTACCCCGCACAATGTAACGGTGGTCGTAATGGCGACAATGTGGTTGTGGGGATGACTGTTGTCTGTTGGTAGTGTAAGCAACGCCGAGTGGTGTGAAAAATTGATGTGAAAATAATTCCCTTAAAAGGTTCATAAAAACATTTTATAAAATAAAAGATCGATAGTGTAATTAATCATTAATGTTTTTTTATAATTAAACTTGTAAATTGTATTGATATTCAAAATATGTACAATAAACCAATATACGTGGTCACAACCAAGCCTCGTACTAAAAGCACTAACAACATACTACTGCTATACTAACCACATCCTGAGCATGCTCATTAATACATACCAAATGCACCACATCATAAAACAATCAAAAACTCAAAGTATGCTAAAAAAGGACTAAATAACTTCATCTTTCACAACTCACTATTCTAATTCGCATGCATACTTTAAGCTGAAATTCCTTTACCACCATTCCATCATACAGCCACAAAATTGAAATTGACCCACTTCAAATTCCACCGATCACCTATACTGATCACATTGCTAGTCTTTCATATTCTAAGGGAAAGGAGCTTGGCTCTTACACTGTCTTTAATAACATTACACACAGCCTCCTCATTCTTTTATTTCTTTTTGAAAAATTCTGGTATTCATTTCTTGCCATATATAGTAGACTACAACAACTAATACGAGCTTATTCACCATAATTCCAATATTATTTTGACCTTTAGACCTTGTAATCTCTTGTAAAGAACTTTCGGCTTTCATTCTCCATTTAAAGTTCCTTAGACTAGTCCAAATTTGTTCAGTATATTTGCATTTGAAAAAATAGATGTTCATGATTGTCACTTCCAGAATTGCAGCGTCCACATTGCAAACTATCATTGTGATTCCATTTTGCAACTCTATCCAATGTCATCAATCTCCCCTGTATTACAAGCCAAAGTATAAAAGCATGTCTTGTATCAAATTGCTTAAACCAAATCACATCATTCCAAACAACTTTTGGCCAGTTAATCCTCATATCCTGCCATGCCTGCTTAGTAGAGAATTCCACTTGCTGTTTATCTCTAGACTCTAGTAACTCAAACAACTTTATCCTTCTTGTCCATTTGCAAAAACAAAACACTGTAATATTTTGCAAAATATTAAATCTTTCCACCCAACCTTCAGGCCACATCCATTGTCCATTATTAGTCATAGTGCTTAATCTCGTGTTCACATCCATTATGGTATCATAAAGAATTCTCTTAGAAATAAAATTACTCAATGGACCTTCTGAACACCATTTATCATACCACATGGAAATACTCATGTCATCACCAATCTTGTAACTCACATTTTGTTTCACCATATCTCTAATTTTCAACATTGTTTTCCAACCCCAACTATCATATTATCTTCAACCACCTCCCATATACTTGAATGTTTTAACTTGACAACATTCACCCAAGTAGCCCAAAGAGAGTTATCCTTCATCAAAATTTTCCAGACAACTTTTGCTTTCCCCCACAACAGAACCACCAGCATTCCACAAAAAATCTTTAAGAAGCTTCTCAATATTCTTAATGACTGTACCAGGCAACATATACATAGAAGTCCAATACAATTGAATATAGGATAACACAGAAGCCCAATGCAATACGTGTATAGAGTATATACATGTAATTATTAATGTTGAGAAGATAGTATTTGTGAAAACATTTTAAAGTGTTTTAGATGAAAACATTGTATATTTTTCAATATTTTAAAATATAAAGTATTGTTTAAAGGGTTAATCTTTTATAAAATACTATAAAAATATATAGATTAAGTGTCAATTTTGTTTTCGAAAGAACGAACTAGTGCTCACAGTAGTTAAAATAAAGGTCGATGTTGATACCTATTACATTTTATTGTTCTAGTGATTTTAAGGGTTTCGAAAAGAAAATAAGAATGAAAAGTTTGTGTCGAACAAATGTTGTTTATGAACTATGAACCATTGAATCCCATACATTACAAATCGGGGTGTTACTCACAACCACACATTTCACAAAAGTCTAAGTACAAGATAACATGAATGATTATAATATCGTATCAACATAATTTATTATTTCTATTTAGGTAAACCTTGTTGAATATTTTGGTGAATTGTTGATATGACCTATTGGATTCTTAAGACAACTCGTCATAACTGATTGTTCAAGTTAATTGTAGATATTGTAATGCAATTGAGCTTTTCAATACTTTTGGTAGCGTCCGTATTGCTTCTTTCTTTCAAGTCAAATCCAATGACTTTTATTTGTTCGCGTTGAGTTTTTCTTAACAAGACAAGATCATGTCGTTCAGACCAATGAGTTTGTGGTATGAAGAATGTGGGGTGGTAACCAATAACATTATTGTTATGCAATTTGAGTATGCAAAATCGTGAATATAAGCTTTAGGATTGCACTTAACTATCTTTTAAGTTTTAACTGTCATCTAATTATATCTACATTAGTATTATAAGATGTCTAGACTTATAAATCTTACAAATCCAACAACAGTTTTACTATGTCGGTTGTCTGACTTACCATTATTTAACATATTTATTTTATTTAACCATTTACAGCTTAAAATATTTCACGCCAAAAATAGCAAAGAACGATTTATATACAACAGACATTTTAAGCCTTTAAGGTCTAAATCCCGCCCATCATCACCTATTGGCGCAATTAGTAACTGAGATTTACATATGTTATTTTTAATATTCTTACATCATATTTGGTTTTTAAAAAACCATATATCACTCTACATCTTACAAATGTGATTTTAGCTCTATTATAAGCGCATAAATGACTACCTTTGTTTGTTACCAATCTGATTGTGAATTCGGCCCCCTTCATTGCTTAATCGACGAGACAAATACGGTGGGTCCCTTTGTCACATCAATTTGTGCTATTTGTGTGATATTTGTGTTAATTTTTTGTATTTAATTAATCTTAAGTAAAATGATGAGAACGTGGTGAGATTTTTAGAAATTTATCGATCCAAAAATCAGATTATAAATGCTCACATAACATTAATATAACATGCATTGTGACTGATCAAGTCGAACTAATGTTCGGATGATAAACTTTTTACAAACAAATGTGGTATTTAAGGTCGTCCAATAAACAAAAAGAAATAAGAAAGAAAGAAAAACATAAAAATGATTTAAGCTGTAAAAATCGTGTTTGTAAAATATTTGTAATTTAGAATTAATGAAAAAAAAAAGAAAAAGTGAGAGTAGAACCAGGACTACCACGAAGAGGAATTTGACTGGGCCGTGGACTTCATAGGCCCGAATAATATTGTTTGCAAAAATTAACACTCGCAAAGTTTAGGGTTTTTTTAGCGCCGTTACTTATACATAAAGATATACCCTTCTTTCATTCTGCACCTATATATTTATCAACATCTCACAAGCTTTCTCCCATCTCAGTATTTACCATCTTTTCCGATATATTCTTAGCTTATAATAATTCACCATCACTCTTTTCAATCCCTATATGATGTTTTCTTAGATCAAAATCGAGATTGCTATGAGGAACAAATCATTGCTCCAGAAACTAGATCTAATCTTGTTGCTGACGGATGCAATACCTCTAAGAAGTTCTGAGCAATTAGATTTTCTTAATTTTTTTTTCTTTCATGTTTTTATTAATTTTTTTTAAAAAAAGCGAGGTGACGATAAAATTCAATGGTCTGTCAATCCACTGAAATACATTTATTGATGTTAAACATTGAATCCCGACAGGTTCTGATCGCTTTTTTATTTCATCTTTCTATTATTTCTAATCTATATTTTGATAATTTTTAACTCTTTTTTATTACTATTTTGTAAATATATTGAACTTAGTGAATAAATGGGCATATGATGAAGCTTTATTTGACAAATGGGTAATTTGCGTCTGAATGCATATTTTTGCTTGATGCTACAACACCTTGGAGAACTGATGCCTTTATTTATTTATTTATGAAAAATCTAAAATGTTGAACATTATAGTGTATTTCAATAAAAAAATGTTTGTTGCAAATTAATTCAACGGATAAACAAAATTGGTTATGCCTTTTGATGAACATGAGAATGAAACTTCGTTTTGGAAAAAATAATATCTTTTAATCTCATTTTATCGATTTAGATTATTGAAAGGTTTAATTGTTTTATCATTATTTCAATAAACATTGGAACGATATAATGGTAATTGGTAAAATAATTACTGGTCAAAGATATTCATGGGTTGTTGATTGTAATCTATAAATTGGTTATTAAAACTAAATAATCTTTATATACCAATTTGATAGTGTACGACAAAAATATTATCGACTTATACTGGATTTATGAGTATGTTTTTGTTGCTTGAAAACTTACAGATTGAACTATATATACACAACAAATGGGGAAGAGGGTAAGTTGTATTTGATACTGTTACACAGTTGTTTAATGCATCTTACGATTTATTAAAATTCCCCAAATATTATCATTAACAAAAGTATAATGCTTGTATACCTATTTATAAATGGTCTCCAAGTTTCGCTCTTTTGTAACATTTTATTAGAGTTAATTTTATAAATCGTCCTTATGGTTTGTCTAAAAATGCATTTATCATCCTTAAAGTTTTAAAATGACATTGCTTGTCCTTTATTGGATCATAGTGGTCAGGTTGAATCCTTTAAAATAATGACATTAAGTGATCATCGTTAACTTCTTAACATGACTCACACGAGTCACGAGAGGATATTCTTGTTTTTTCAACTCTAAAGTACTACCAATGATAAACAATTTACCTGATGTTTTCTGTCTTATGGTTTTAAATTTTGTTAAAAGTTTTGTTTTAAGAAAATCTATATAATTTATTAATGTATGATTTTTGAAATAAAAGTGGTTGACTATTTTAATTCTATTTATAAAATGATTACATCTTTGATAATTTTAAGTTATAAACATAAGATTTATCTTTAAATTCGAGTTAAAAATATCAAAAATACATATATATCATTTTGTATTGTATATATGATTTTTTGATATTTTTATAATATATAATATGAAATAGTGTCTAATTATAACAATTTCACACAGAGTTCGTATAAAACGAGTCATTTAATAGGTCTCATTTTTGGTGTAAATCGACTTTCACGTGTTGACTCTTGATTCGTAAGAGTTTATCAACTATGGGTATCATGCTTATTCTATGATTTCAGCATTCCCTTCCCATATATTGAATATCATTCACTATGACTTTGAGTTCCCATTCTCATATACTTGTGGTTTGCGGTACTTAAGCCTACGGCTAGCCTGTTGCGGTGGTTATCATTAGTCAATTGCTTTTGTTGGATGTCATGCTACATTGCTACTGATTTGATAATGTGATATTGAGGACTAAGTGCTTTATAGATCTAAATTAAATATTCAATAAATGCTTCTAACTAACAAATGCTTGATATGAATGGATATCCATTTTATTTGAATGTAATGTATTTTTGTCCATGTCTCATTTGCAAAAAGGGTTTAGTGTGTTAGAATACAGGTAACTAATTTTGAAAAGTTATTGTGTGCAAGTACTCTAGGTCGGTTTTATTGTATTCATGAAACTTGTTCAAGAGTCTCATTGTAAACAAAAGTTACCGGGTAAAAACTCAGCAGGTTATCACTTTCACGTTGACCCGTTGATTGACATGCACACAATAACTTTTTGGTATTAGTTTATGCACAAAATAAAAAAATGTTATGAAAATTAACAAGTTTTATGTTAAGTAACTGGTCTCACATCCGTTTTATGTTCATAATTTTAAGTTTTTCGAATACAATAAAGCCGACCTAGGGCTCGTGTACACAATAACTTTTTATGATTAATTAATCTCATTCCGGCGCATTTAGTCCTTGCAAAAATGGTCAAACTTAGTGGTGATTTGATGCCTGTAATATCAACTGAGTGGTAATCTTAGTCTTAATTGACAGTATCTGTTTCTTTTCTACCATTAGAGAGGAGCAATATTGTCTTTACATACAAAATGACCATTCTTTCAATTAGGTTTTTGTGAGTTTTTCTTGTATATGAAATTATATAGATTGGTCATATGTTTGTGTATTTATATACTCGTATAGAGAAAATGGTCAGTTTTAGAAATAAAGTTAAGACGGGTTCATATAATTGGGCTGAGATCGCCATTAAGTCCATATCACAGAGACCAAAAATAAGTTTGGATCATTCTTGCAAGGACCAAAATAAAAATGCATTTCGTTCTTTTCATTTTAAGGATAAGTTTATACATCAACTTCAAACAAAGTTTCTTTCTTATTATAGCTCGCTTCAAGTATTTACATCAGTCCTCATTAGGTCAGGGTTTGATGTTTCAAACATTTTTTTTTTTAAATGTAGAGGGTAACAAAAGAAAATAATCAAGTTGTGACATAGTTCTTATCACAATAACTGATCCAAGAATAGGTTTAAATGGAACCCATTTTGAGTTGTAGCCCTTGAACTTCATTGACTGGAACTAAGAGGGTTAGCCCGGTTGCATCCGAGTGTGGTGCTAACCCTAAAATCTTGTGTGCTTCAGAACATGGGTGATAGTAGTTCATTCGGATGCCTTGCACGCAATTCTCATACATTTTAATCATTTTTTCTGCCTTGATTCCAAGGTTTATAGATATTAGCTTTATGATTTCTATAGTAAGGGCATGTAATTTGCTCGAATACTCGTCCAAGGTTGTCCTAGTCAAAACATAAATGCATACTAAGCCAAAGCGATTTTGGAAACAACAAAAGTACATGAATAGAACATTTGTTTGACGTATACTAAATATGATCATTTTAGAACGGAATAAGTAAAATCTACCTAAATGAATTGGGATTTTGGGGCCAAAATCTCATGTTCCTTTGTGGAACTGGCAAGGGTATGAGCATAAGCATGTCACCCCAATCAAGTTTTTGTTCTTGAGATACAACGAATGCTTGACCGTAACCTTTGACACTACTTGGAATTTGTGCACATTTCATCTTTTCCTCTAATGGTAGCTTGAAAAACTCTTTTGTAACCTTCTTCATTGCATCAATAGTTTCTGATATCCCATGATTTATCAACTGTTTTAAGCTTCTCAAATCATAAAAGAAAAAACTTGCTATGCATATAAATAATGAGATATAGGCCTAAAATATATACATGCACGAGCTTGGGGCATAATCAAACCATAATCAGTGAGTATGTTGCTTTTTTATTGTCAAGAGCTCATGATTAAATTCATAATACAAATAAACAATGTATATAAGATGTCATATGTATTTGGTTACCTGGAAGAAACCCCAATCTTTACAAGCAACATGAAGTTTTGCCAGTTCATCATAATAGCCAGGTTGTCCTACAACGGTAAATTTGCTAATGTCGATCACTGGAATCTGCAGTGACTCATCGGTTAATACCTCTTCAGACTCAATCTCTGGTCGAATGTAACGAATGGGAATGTCTTTCAAGTCTTTAGATGCAAGAGCTTGTACATTATCAACAGGAATTGAACCACCATAGTTTGATCTATATATTATCTCATCCGTACTCTCTTCCATCACTTATGATACCTGCTCGCTTTCTTTGATTTGAGAATCTATATATACCCGTCGAATCTATCATGCCTTCTTGTCATATTTTGTATCTATATGTGATGCTAGTTTGGAATCATTGAAAAACCGATGCTTTATGGTAGTCGACCAATTCATGGCTGGTGGTTGTCTATGATCTATCAACATAAAAAAAAAACAACTACTCAACCGTCTATATATATAAACTTATAAAATATTAGCTTATATAAGAGGTATTTGTAGACGATGTCAGGATGATCATCAAAGTTCTTGAACAGTGGTTACAATGTAGTAATCTTTTTTCAGTGACAACTGACAAGATTAATTGATTTGTTTATAGCCCTTAAATACCATAAATTAAATAGCATAAATATATGCTTCATTAACAAATAACCAAATGCATAAAATACAACAAATTAGTTATAGTATTAAGTTAGGTGTTGACAAACCTAATATCTTATTGATTTCCCTAAGTACATCTACGTTTTTGTTCAAACTTAACCCTTTTGCATAAAAAGTTAAAAGTAGAAAAGGTGGGGATGTAAGTTTTCAAGGAGTTCCATAACGAGTATACTGTTATATTAAAACACATTGGAAGTTTTATTCATTTTAAAAACTTTCCATCAAACATTGTTTTTTCATCTATGGATAGTCCATCTTAAGCTCACAAGAGTTTATTGATCATTTAAAATTTTTTTGGCATACCCTTATTATATATTTTATTATTTTTGGTTTTATTATACTTGAAATATCTTGAAAAATCAACAAAAGATATATTACCAATGTGTTTGTGTGAAAATATGCATGATTCGACCATCAAATTGGTTAGAAGGGAGTGTTCTTGTGAGAGTTTTCGTGTATTCTTGTTTCAAGATTATCCGTACAACATTTTTGTATTCTATCTCATCAATCCCCTTTTGGTCATGACTGATGTTTGAAACAATTTTTTACAATATAGAAGGTAACAAAAGAAAGTAACCAAGGTGAGACACACTTCTAATCATCCTTGATGCAATTTAATTAAGTTATAGAGCAAGAGTTAATTTCTATTAAATCTTCATGTGATCAATGAGACATTTTCCATCAAGTTTGCTGGTAATGATCAACCTCAGGTAATCCTTTACATCGATCGTCTTATATTTTGGTGTCTTCTCCTTACATAGCTCCATTAAAGGTCCGATCACGGCTTCAATACCAGGACTATGGAATGCTGCTATTGAAAGGCGTTCATTTTCAAAGTCAACTACAGCCCTGTGTTCAATACTACTATATTCTCCATTGCTCATTATCTGTTTCAGTTCAGACACAACTCGATTAGTAGCCAAAAAAGGTTTATATAAACAGACTTCTAAATGCCGCAATTTCAACTCTATCTACTTATAAGTGGGTAAATTTAAGTGACTAAAATAAAAAATGATTAGCTTAAATATATATGGGTTGATCAGGTCAATAGTTCCTTAACATGTAATATTTTAGCACACTCATTTGCCACCTCTAGTTAGTTTAGTTTGTTTAAACCAAGTTATTTATATGGTTAAAGCCTTAAAGGCTACTTTTATAAGCTGGTAAATTACCTCCATGACGTCGCCTATGTTGACGATAATTGATCCAAGAATAGGTTTGATAGGAACCCATTTGGAGTTCTTTTTAATTTGCAACCCTTGAACTTCATTGACTTGAACCAAGAGGGTTAGCCCAGTTGCATCCGAGTGTGGTGCTAACCCTACAACCTTGTGTGCTTCAGGACATGGGGGGTAGTAGTTCATTCGGATGCCTTGTGTGCATTTCTCATACACTTTGATAATTTCTTCGGCTTTAATTCCAAGGTTTATAGATATTAGCTCAAATAGTTTTATCGAAAGGCCATATAATTTGCTGGAGTACTCATCCAAGGTTGTCCTAATCAACACATAAATGCAAATGAAGCCAAAGCAATTTGAGAAATTGCAGAAGTACATGAATAGATCATCTGTTTGACTTATCCTAAATTTGATCATTTTAGAACGAAAAAAAAGTAAAATTTACCTAAATGAATTGGGATTTTGGGGCCAAAATCTCATGTTCCTTTGAGGAACTGGCAAGGGTAAGAGGAAGAGCATGTCACCCCAATCAAGTTTTTGTTCTTGAGATACAACAAATGCTTGACCGTAACCTTCGATACTACTTGAAATTTGTGCATATTTTATCTTTTCCTCTAATGGCAGCTTGAAAAACTCTTTTGTAACCTCCTTCATTGCATCAATAGTTTCTGATATCCCATGATTTATCAACTGTTTACAATTTTATGAACTTCTCAACTAAGTAACTAACTTTGTAAATCATAACTTGCTATGCATATCAGTAATGATCAATGAAATGTAGGCCTAAAATACCAGCACGAGGCATTATCAAGTATACATAGTTATATGCAAAAAAATAATGTATATAAGATTTTCTAAAATGTTTCCATTATTCATATATTAATATGTATGGATTACCTGGAAAAATCCCCAATCTTTACAAGCAACATGAAGTTTTGCCAGTTCATCATCATAGCCAGGTTGTCCTGCAACAATAAGTTTGCTAATGTCAATCACTGGAATCTGCAGTGACTCATCGGTTAATACCTCTTCAGACTCAATCTCTGGTCGAATGTAACGAATGGGAATATCTTTCAAGTCTTTAGATGCAAGAGCTTGTACATTATCAACAGGAATTGAACCACCATATTCTGATCTGTGAATTATCTCATCCGTATTTTCTTCCATCGCCTTTGCTACTTGCTATCTTTCTTTGATTTGAGAATTATATATATACCCGTCGAATCTATTATTTTATGCCTCCTTGTCATATTTTGTATCTATATTTCTATTTATGTGATATTGGTTTGGAAACATTCAAAAAATAGATTCTTTATCGCCGGCCAGCCAGCCGAACTGACTATTCATGGCTGGTGTCTGGTTATTATCTATCAACATAGAAAACAATTACTCAACAATCAATATATAAAATATTGGTTAATAAAAAGGGTACTTGTAGAGGATGATCAAATTAAGTTCATACAAAACATAAATTGATTTTTAATGTAGCCCTTAAGTGCCATGAAACAGCATAAATAGATGCTTCATTAACAAACAACCAAATGGATAAAATACAACAGATCAATAGTAATTATAATATATATTTAGGTGTTGACAAACCTACAATTCTTTCTAATTTCACCATGATACCCTGTGAGTACATCTATGTTTCCCATTTTAATCATTGAATATGCAAACGACTCAAAGAACTTTTCTTCGTCTGAAGCAAACTCCCACACGATGTCTCGAATTTCCCCTTCAACATCTTCAGAAAGCAACACGTTGTCAGAAATAAGAAGTCCTTGTCCCCTTTTTATGTTGTGAAAATAGTGATTATCAAATCTAGTTGGAGTCATTAAATCTAATGGTGCCAAAGAGTCATCTCTTCCAGATTTTGGGCATATTGATTCCAACACTCTTAAGAATTCATTGTCATTGTGGTGATTATTATACGAGGTTTCTTCTGAGTCATTGTAGTCATAGATTCTTTGCCTAAAGCTCCTGCATTTTGCCTTTCCGATTGTGTGGCTACCTGTTTAACGGAAATGGAAACAGGTAGACCAACAAAATACGAGTATATTACTATGGAGACTACTTTTAAGTTCTAACAGTCGAATAGTCCACCATGGATTTCAGTAGCTACAATCTTCTAAATTGTTTTAATCAAAAGTACCGGATTAATAACATAATACGAGATTTTGTTAAATACACTGGTTATTTTGTTAATGTACTAAAGCATTGCTTGTTATGTCGTCGCCAAATGAATTAAAAACGTCTTATTATAAAATGAATGAATTAAAAAGGATAAAACAGAACAAATAATATCAGGTGGTTGTAAGTATATGTTATATGTGATGTACCTGAAAGAGCAACCAAATCTTGAATATTAAGACCCTGAGCTTGGAAGTTGGCAATGAGGGTTTCCAAAGAAGAATTTGGAGCAGGAATGAACTTGTTTGCGCCTTTCAAGCTTGCTTTCGTGGAGTCTCTCCTTCCTAAATACACATTCCATTTAGGCCCGCCGCTCTTTTTGACATAACAAAAGATAGTGTTTAAGTTATTTCAAGCACCAATAAACTAGTAAAGGTAGTTCAGAATTCAGTAGTCACATTTGGTAAATATATGTAATAAAAGGCGGTATAAACATTTTAAAAAAGAGAAGAAAATGAACCATAGTGACGGCATCCCTAGCAACAATGGCTAGAAGGTCTGCACATGAAACGGTACAAGGACATGCATCTTCAACAAGGTACTTTATCTCATCAATGACTTCAAATCCTCTTAACGAGTTCACGTTAGGTCCTGCATTCTTTTCACTTGGCACACCCTCAAAATCATCTAGTAGAACCGAAGCATCGCACCCCTGCACCAGTATCATCAGTTAAATGTCATTACGCTCCGTGGCTCCCATTTACATGCTTATCCGGGCCCACATATTATGCAAATGAGTAGCACAAAAGTATGCAACTCTAAGTCAACATATGGGTTTAAGATATTATGGAAATGACAATGACAAACATATATGTAAATGTAAATGATACCAAGACAAAACAGTCATGGAAATGCAAGCGAAGAAGTGAAGCAGCCATTCGAGGCTCTTTCAGAACCGCAATTTTTACTTGACGATTAACGATTTCTTCCAACATGGGACATGTTTCTTCATAGTAACTTAGAACAAGAGGCTGGTTACTACAAAAACTTTGTTTGATTTGTAATAATGCAATGAGTGCTACCAACAATAATGTCACAATATTATTCATTGTCAAAGGATTTAGAATTACGAAAATGAAACAAGAATGTATGAGAACTGTTCTATTAGGTGTTAATCTTTTCACCTATATAAGTAACTTTCTGATGTAAAATTTTAAGAGATAAAGCTTTTCAAAAAGTAAATGGTTTTGACTCTTGCAACTGTTTTAACATGTCTTTTTCTTAACAACTATTTACCCTTTACAACCATTCTCTGTTTGATCATAATAGAGTCAGAGCAGATACACCTAAATCAAATGCACTTGTTACCTTTATGTAGCTACAATTTTGTTCTTATATAGACATTAAAGGATTAACCCTGCAAGCATGTTATTCCACAAAATAGTAGTCCAGTACAAATAGAAATAATATTAGTATATGATTAGTGCCATTTTAGTTCATAATATATATGACAAACAATAGCCATCTACAACAAATGTACATGTTTTACAGCACAGTGTACAAGTGTATAAAGCAAACATTGCTGTAGATGGCTAAAACTTGTTGTAGCTTTATCACTTCTCATAGGTAAATATCGCAAGAAAGAATAAATACGGGTTCTATATCTACAGGCCCAGAACCCTTTTATCAACACGCATGTTATATTGAGTAAATCAGATCGACGTGAAAGTTTAATTACTTTGTAGTAACTCCTTTTTTGTTTGGTAAAAGATTTAAAAAACAAACTCGATCACCTGCTATATTACTTGGGTCTGGAAAGCAACAAGGTTACATACAAAAGAAAGACCAACCGGGTCTACGAAATACTCTTCTAGCAGTGCGTCTTGTTTAGCTGGCTAGGTGATCATAAACAAAGACATTACGCTCTATGTTTGTTATTAGTTACATACAGAATCTTAATTAATCAAACATAGTTGTTAAATATAGTTAGGTCTCATGTACCATGGACTTAATTGGATTCTATACAGCCCAGACCCTGATTGAATAAAATGCATAATTAACAAACCGACACAAAAATCAGAGGCGGTATTAGGAAAAAATTTTCGAGGACAAAATTAAAAAGTTAATGGAAAAAAAAATCTAAAAAGGGGCCAAAGGTTAAAAACCTATAAAAAAATTTTAAAAATCGATGAAAAATTTAAAAATACATAGAGAAAATCTAAATTTTGAAGGGGCATAATAAAACCTAAATTAAGTGGTTGGGTATATCAATATGAACGGCTTAATCTACGACTTTAACTAGAGAAAGACTTTCAATTTTTAATGCGAATTTGACAATACATTAACTAGGGTGGTTGTTTATAGCTTAATCACGAATGTGCGGAGAATCTTAATTAATCAAACACGCTTAATTGTTATATAATACGGTAGCTCACATGTCCCATTGACTTAAATGAATAGTTGAATAGATTCTATACAGTACAGTGTACACGTACGAGGAGTGAAAAGTTCAGAAATCAATTAAATCAACTCTACAACTCAATTTGCGTATGTAAAATAAATAGTTAAAAGGACATAAAAATCGAAAGGCATTATATATGTTGCATTTCTACAATATTTATTGCACAAATGGAATTGGATATCGATATATGTTCACAAAGCTTATTTTTTTGATAAAGGATTCACCCTGGTTAGCTTAATTAAAGTATGCATTGACTCACAAATATTTATAAGCTACCAAACTTGCACTAGAAGCGCGCAATTAAGCGTGGATCAAGCAAGTAAAAAATGATGTGATCTTGCTAATTACAAAGTATATTCCGTGCATTGAAAGTTCCATTTGAAAGTTCCATATGATCCTCTGTATATAAATTTCTAATTCTACAATTATATTTTAATTACAGGATTAATAACGGATTCTTAACATATTCATGTTTTTTTTTATTGTTTGAAAAATAGTCAAACAATATCTAATCAATGATGAGTTGGTGTAGTGGTTTGGAGTTCCCCCGATGACCTATAGGTCTCAGGTTCGAATCCCCATTCCGTCAACTTTGAGATATAGGTAGCCCTTCTATGAAGACTTGGCTTGGGTACATCCAGGTTCAAGTCTGAGGGGGCAGAGTTTTACCCCTATTAATCGTCGTGCCTTCGGGCAGATTAGTAGGTGGTTTTTTCCCCATTGGGTATTTGAAATAGACATTTCTACTTCGAATGAGCTCTCTAGCGCGGACCCGGTTAACACAACGTATGCTAGACCTTTTACTGTCGAATCGCGACACGAAATTTCAAGCAAAATTCACCAATTAAAAAAAGAAGGTAAACAATATCCTGTGAGCCCACTTTCAAAATTTACATTTTTAACTTTCATCTTTTAATAATTTATATTTTCAGCTTAAATTTACATCAAGCTTTATATTTTAACCTTTATCTTGAATAGTCTATTCTGTTTTACAAATAAACAAATGGTATATGGAGTTTTAAAATTAAAAGAATTGGAAGGATGATGTATGTAGTTAATGAGTGTGGGAGAGATGATGGTTTTATGTCAAAATGGTGGGGATCTCTAATAAATTCCATTTTTGGGATCCATTTTCATACGTCCCACACCTCATCATGTCGGCAACGAAAAACATGGCCATCTTTAACTTTATTAATTATCAAGACGGATGCTATAATAGTACGAAGTTTATTAACCAATGACTATAATAATAATAATAACAAAAGCAATAATGATATTGGACCTTCTTTTTCGTATATAAACTTATATTTACACATGTTCTTTCAACTAATTGTGATAATCTATTGCTGAAAGATACTCGTACTTTATTGAATAATAAAACCATTCGTTAATAAGATTTGATTGGATTAGAGTGAACCTACCCTTATCATAGTTACTTGGTATAATGACTTAAAAGAGAGCTATATTTATATTGTTAAGTTGAACAATCGACTCGAAACAAGTACATATAAAATTGATAATCAAATAAATGATCAATTATTATAGAGTGTGATATGAAGCAGGTACATATAAAACTTATAATGATAAATGATCAGTTAATGTAAATTGTGATGGACATTATTTTCAGGGGAAAAAGGCGTAATATATCGGTTAATTAAAATAAAAGAGTTTAATTTTCCAATTTTTAATTTTTTAAATTTGGATAAGATTCGAATAAGGGACGGATTCATAAGAAAAATACCTAATAACAAAAATAACTAAACACCAAATTACATAAAATTTAACCATTGAAATATATTGACTCGAACGTAAATTGTAGACTTACAACAACGTGAGTGATGACCAAGTAGAATAAGTTTGTTCTTAAATCTATACTTCATTAATAAGCAAACTACCTCACCCCATTTTAACACTTCTACCTTTAAAATGTCTTTTATGCCCTCCTAATTTACACTACCCTATTTTTTCTCCATCACGCTCATTACACACACATACGCTCATCCGATTTCTGATTTTCTCTCTTTCTCCCCTTCTCTGATTTTCTCCCCCCATAAACACCATCCACCACCGCCCCAAATACCACCATCCACCGCCGCAATCCACCTTCTATGTACGCTATCCTCCATAGACACCATCCACCACCGCCCCAAAAACCACCATCAAACCACCATCCACTGCCGCCGGCTTATTTTTTTTTCTTTTTCATTGCCGCCGCCCCACAAACTACCATCAAACCACCGGTGTTTTTTTCTTATTCCCCGCTGCATCGCGCGGGTACAACGCTAGTATGAAAATATCCAGGAATTATAAGCTCAAATATTATAGGAAACAAAAAACTTTAACCGAGTAATTCACTATTTATGAATTTGGGCTATCTAAAATCCGGTGATGTATTTTAGAGGTGGCTCAACAGTATTATGGGTCTAGGTGATCGTTTTAGGCTTCCAAAAATTTATATTTTGTATTCGAGACTTAAATGTTTGAATTTTGGACTAAATCCAAATATAATTTGCATTACAATAACACCTTGTATTAGTTTTACATCAATATCTGTATCTTTTAATTACTAGTAGTTCAATAGCATAAGTCGAGTTAGTTTTTTTTGTTTAGTTTAATTTTTATGTTAATGAGCTAGGCCTCCAAAGGCCAAAAGTGATATCACTTTAAGTTTCTAAAAACCTTAAGCTGGTACTGTGTACCTAAAGTTGGATAATTAGATTAACCAAATATCAGAAATATATATAAATCAAGAAAAAAAAAAAGTCAACATAATTAGGCTCTAATACATAATATAAGTCCTATGCACATTAATCCAGAAAATCAAAAGAATTAGGCTCTAACATAGTGTTATGTTAGTCATATACTCATACAGTATATGCAAATATCACCATTTGATTTGACTTGATAAAGATACCGAACGTAAAAAATGTTGGTTATAACGGCAGCGATAAAAACGTCGTGAAAAATCACTCAAGTCCAACTACAAATAAACAAATACTATCAAACAGATCTCTCCCCACACCGTCACCGACCGCCGTCGTCGGATCCGTCAACTCCGTCACATTTTTCTTCCTCCTCATTATTAGTATCATTATTTTATTAGTATAATACACACACATATACATATACATATATCTATATATAATAATAAAACCTCATCAAATCTTTCACACACTCTTTCTCCTACTTAAAAAAAAAAAGCTACTTCCTACTATTAATGATATCTTTTTAATGTGTATGCCTGCCAAAATTGAGTGGAGAGAAAGCACTTAAATCTGCATTTCATTCATTCAGGTACTTTCTCATTTATTCTTATTATTATTATGTTCATTAACTATATGTGTGTATATATCTATGCTTAGTTTGATCTGAATTGATTAGCTGTTTTGGATCAAACATTTCAAGTTTATATGTATATCTTGATCTGGTAAACTGAAAACTTTTTTGTTCTTATTATCTGAATCGATCTTATATTTTTCAAAAATTTTATTCCCAAAATAATTAGATGTGTGCGCTTTCAAATATTGTTATTGTATGTATCCGGTAGTACTTTTGCCGACATGACAACTTATATAGATGACACATAAGCACAAATAAAATCGAATCGTTACAATTACGATGCTTGAAAGTAAGCTGGATTGGATGCAATTTCATTTACTTAACCCTCATGCCGCATCTTCAATGATTTTTGAAACCATTTGCACTATTGTACATTACTATATATAGAAAGTTAGTGTCATGCTTTTGTTGTTAGGGACCTAACTCGAATCATACGAGTCTCATTATCTCGTGTTTCCGTTTATGTTGAATTTTTGATTTAAATTCGTAAATTTTATTACTTAAAGTGGCTAAGTATGTATTGTTACATTTTACTAACTGATGCGATGAATTATAGGAACAGGGTTTTTGTAGTACAAGATGGGGTCTAAGAATAATCCGGCAAATAGACGAAGAAGTCCGTTGTCTATAATCGTTGTGTTCGGGCTTTGCTGTTTCTTTTACTTACTAGGAACGTGGCAGAAAAGTGGTTTTGGAAAGGGAGATAGCATAGCGATGGACATAACCAAGAAAACCGAATGTGAGGATGACTTTGCTAGTCTTGATTTTGACTCTCATCATAGTATTCCTATTCCCGATTCTTCCAAACCAAAAGCTAAATTGATCAAGCCATGTGATGTCAAATACACCGACTACACACCCTGTCATGAACAGGACCGAGCCATGAAGTTTCCAAGAGAGGATATGGTTTATAGAGAAAGACATTGCCCTCCTCAAGAGGAAAAGTTAAAATGTCTTATTCCAGCTCCAAAAGGGTATTCAACTCCGTTTCCATGGCCTAAAGGGCGTGACTATGTTCACTATGCTAATGTGCCTTATAAACATTTAACCGTTGAGAAGGCCAATCAACATTGGGTGGAGTTTCAGGGTAATGTCTTTAAGTTTCCAGGCGGTGGAACGATGTTCCCACAAGGAGCAGATGCATATATTGACGAACTTGCATCTGTAATTCCAATTGCCGATGGATCTATCAGAACAGCTCTGGATACTGGTTGTGGGGTATGTTTAGTTATGTTCAATTTGTTTGCTATTCTTTCCTACATGATATCTATTAATAAGGTTACTAGAACATAATGAATGGCGACACCGGTCATATTGATTTAGCAAACTCGGTACACACACTGAAGGCACAAGCTTATTAAATAATGCACTAAATATGACACAAAAACTATATAATTTAGTAAACAATGTAACCTTTTAAGCGATTTAGCAGGTTATTATTGATTTAAATACACTTTGGATGACTTTCAACCCTTTTGAACCATTTCCTTATCGATACGTTATTCACCTTAATTCATTAACCCATTAAAAGAAATAAAACGTAACTCAACTGACCCATTATGGGCGAGAGTGCTACATCTAATCTCTCAGGACTGTTTTCACAATATTGACATAGGTTGCAAGCTGGGGTGCTTTCTTGATGAAGAGAAATGTGTTGGCTTTCTCATTTGCGCCACGGGACAATCATGAAGCACAAGTGCAATTTGCTTTGGAGCGTGGTGTGCCTGCCATTATCGGTGTTCTTGGATCAATTAGTCTTCCTTTTCCATCAAGAGCATTTGATATGGCCCAGTGTTCACGATGCCTGATACCATGGGGGGAAAACGGTGAGTAATGTAAATAATATTGATTTAATATCTTATATATCATGTGAAACTGTTGAAATTCTGTAAATTTCCAGAAAGTCTAAAACTCTCTCTACTAATCACAATAGATGTGGAAAAATGGGTGGCTTGGGTAAGAGAACAGGCAGGTCTTTGGTATGGGGGCCGAATTGGGCCAGGTTGGGTTTTTGGTCCACTCAATAGGCTTTTTCTCCAAAACCTTTTATAGTGATTAAAGTATCAAATATGGTTACAAAACTTCTATTATTTAAATGCATTCTGAATTAAATAATTTAGTGGGGTTCATGTGTTAGTAGTATACGTTGGGAGACTTTCGACTGGTTTTGCTTTCATCCATATGTTTTTATTACCTTCAATGCACTCTAAATTAAATAATTTATCAGGGTTTTTGTGTTAGAAGCATATTTTGAGAGTCTTTCAACCGATTTTGCTTTCATCCAATTCTTTTTGTTACTTCTTAACCCGTTAAAATTGTCACTTTTAAATTACAAGTATATTCTTAGGTTTTTGAAGTGTTCTATTCTAGCATGGAGTGAAAACTTAGACAAACATGTTTCAAGTTTTCCCTTAATTGAACATGCTTACATGCAAGCAACTTATAACTGATATTTCTAAATTTCTTGATGCATAAAAATTGTAATATGAAGTATTCGAAATTGTGGGCAGATGGGAAGTACTTGATGGAAGTTGATCGAGTACTTAGGCCTGGAGGATTCTGGATCTTATCTGGTCCTCCAATCAATTGGAAGACATACTATCAGACATGGAAAAGGTCAAAAGAGGATCTGAAGGCAGAGCAAAGAAAGATTGAAAAGCTTGCTGAATCTCTTTGCTGGGAGAAGAAATATGAGAAGGGAGATATTGCTATATGGAGGAAAAAAGTAAACACCGAATCCTGCCAAATGGATTCTGTGAATTTCTGCAAATCCAGTGATGCTGATGATGTATGGTGAGTTGCTATGCTCCTCAAGTTTTTTTGTGTTTTGCATTGAATAAAAATAACTATTTAAGGAATATCATGAAAATTGATTATGAAGATTAACTTCCCAACTTTTCATGTTTAACTCTATTTAGCATGGTTAGTTTTTTTTTCAATAGATGATGTTTACACATAATCAACTCTAGGCTCTTTACCATGTTTTGTGTCGAGCTTTATTTGTGTTTTTTGAGTCAGCCTGAAAATTAAGAATAGAAGCTGAATGCTATTTGTTTCAACAATTGATATAATGGTTGATGGATTTTTAAATTGGTATTTGTTCATTTTTAGCCTTCTTAAAGAGTAATATGAATCAGTACATTGTAATTTTGTGACAAACTCATTTAAAAGGGACCCCATTTAGATTTTTCTGGTTTGAATCAGAGCATTTAGGTCCATTGAAATCTTGATTGAAAAACCAGAATGCAATTAATTTCAGTGTGTGTGACTGAACCAGACATATAGGCCATGCTCATTGATGTCAAAGTGAAATTGATTTTGACTTGTGAGAGAAAATTTTATATTACTATTTTAATACTGGAAATGCAAGTGGGTTTGGAGTCCTAGTTATCTAATCAATTATTACCTCGTAATTATAATTAGGTACAAGAAAATGGAAACATGTGTAACTCCCTACCCTAAAGTTAAGAGTGCAAATGAAGTAGCAGGAGGGGAGTTGAAAAAGTTCCCAGCAAGGCTACAGGCAGTGCCTCCTCGTGTATCCAAGGGACTAATTCCAGATGTTTCTGTTGAATCTTATCAAGAAGATAGTAAACTTTGGAAGATGTATGTTGGTACTTACAAAAGATCCAATCGGTTAATTGGCACCTCAAGATACAGAAACATTATGGATATGAATGCTGGTCTTGGAGGTTTTGCTGCAGCTCTTGACTCAAATAAATTATGGGTGATGAATGTTGTGCCGACTATTGCTCCAAACACATTGGGTGTTGTCTATGAGCGTGGTCTTATCGGTATATATCATGACTGGTGAGTTCTGTAAATCTTTATCATTTGAACTTTGGTGATGTAGTGGATCAAATAGGAAACAGTATAAACTTGTCTCATCTGACTTGTTAATGATAAAATGTGACCCAAGTTGATGCAATTTAAAGTGAATGTGTATATGACCACCTTTTCACAATGATACTTTTTGCTTAAGTTTGTAAATTACTTGACATGTTGACAAAAGTTAACATTAAATCTGATATCCAATATTATTATCTAATAGATTACTCAATTGTTGTCTGTCTTTCAGGTGTGAAGGCTTCTCAACTTACCCAAGGACATATGACCTTATTCATGGCAATGGTCTATTCAGCTTGTACGAGAACAAGTAAGTACTTCAATCTGTACCTAGAAATATCAATTAATACACTATGTACATATGGGTAAATGAATAATCTGAATCCCTAAACCCTGTACTTTTCTGCCTAAAATAAGTGTCTTCTATCTGTAATAGAGCAGAATTTGTCGTGTTATCTTTATTGATTTTCCCCTTAACGTTCGTACTAAATAATTAGTATCTCCATTATATTACTAGTATATAAAGCATGTAGAATGCGACCCAAAAGATTAACTTCCTTCACTACTCCTTGCAATACGTGTTTAACTAATTTGAACCCTGGAGTTGATCATCTTGATTGACAAATCGGTATTGATAAACAGATGTGATTTGGAAGACATCCTACTAGAGATGGACCGAATTTTGAGGCCTGAAGGTTCAGTCATCCTCCGAGATGAAGTAGATGTATTGACCAAGGTAATGAAAATCACAGCTGGCATGAGATGGGATGTTAAATTGTTGGATCATGAAGATGGACCCTTTGTCCCTAAGAAAATTTTTGTCGCCTCTAAACAATACTGGGTTGGCAGCTCAAGCAACAACACATCGAGTGAATGATCAGTTAATTGGCCATCATTATTTTAGACAACAAGTTAATCTTTTGTATTATGCCACGACTAGATTTCCAAAAATAGGAAATTCAAGATTTGCATTCGTTGATAGGTTCAAATCGGAACTTAAAGTGCATATCTCTGTGGGTAAATTGTGTTTAGAGTTCGTAAAATGTTTAGGTTATTTATCATCAAAAAGGGGTTGTAAGATTCATGGAAGATAACAGGGTGCTCAATAAACCACTTTTTAGACTTGCAAATCCTAAATTGAATACATGTAAGTCAACATAGTAATGGATTATAGCATCACTTATGAGTTGGGTACGGACTTGTGAGTTTTGTAATCGTGTTTCTGCTTTGTTTATGTTTATAATGACAATGGATTGTTATAATTTTCGAGGATCAGAATAAAATAGTTACTGTATTTGATTCATCATACGAGTATATAAACTTATATACGCATAATTCCCTTCATCAAAGTTTATATCAAATCTTAAATCTTGTGTTTTGTTGGATTTGGATTATGCATCTGTAAGGAAAAGGCAAAAAGCATTGTTGGTGAAAAGTTTATGTTGGTGTATTTAAATAGAACTTAAAACTTGTAAACATTATAACTCTTTAAGCTGACTCTTTCTATTTTTTGCTTTTATCTTTTCAACCTCTCATTTCCTTGTCTAAAAGTGACTGAAAATAAAGTGCAAAACAGTTTCATCATTCGTTATTGGCATTCACAAACCATTTTACTTGCACAACTTTTAAAAGAACATTATTATTATTCTTCTTAAAACAATTGAATTATTCGTTATTAGCATTATTAGTAGTAGTATTATTACACATATTAATTATACATTTTGTTTTAGGGAGACACTAATAACGATGATAACTTGTATATATATGCGCTGGTAATTTGATGAATTTTGCTGAGGTGGTTGTTGTCTGGCTTGGGAAACCCTTTTGTGCCCATAACGAACTGCATGCATTCCTCGTATTGAGTTTTTCACAAACTAATAAATAATGAGTGATAATCCGTCTATCATTCTTTTAGTTGTATTCTACCAATCATGTATTCATGTTTTAGGGTGTTATACAATTATACAAATTTTCCACAATTATCAATCATTTTCATGCTAGTAAATTTAAGTAACACAAACTTATATATAAACGATTTTAAATTACCGTCTTTCGTGAAGTCATCCAACTATAGTTACTTTTGGACTGTATGTGTTACTTATTTTTAATTTAATGGTAATCGCCGGTTTGGCGGTGTGACACCCCATGGTCCACCAACTTAAAAAAATTAAAAAATAATCATTAGAAAAAAGAAAAAGAAAAAAACAATCCAGCAAATTCCAATTTACCTTTTACGGATGATAACACACTTTATTTTAAAAATCCAGAAATAAATACTCGTAGTTAAAATTTAATTTCCGATTCATTATTATTATTGGATTGATTTGATTGATTTCAATTTTTCATATTTATTATCAAATATATTCCATGGTTAGGAAGGAGTATTACTTGTAAATCTGAACCTACCACCTCCTCCTCTTTGTCTCTCTGTTTGTAAGTACTTCATTCTCCAATCCAATCCAATCCAATTATACATACAAATCTCATGTATCTATCTATTTTCTTTTATTTGTATCCATTTTCGAAATTCAATCCAGTTTTGATCCATTTAGGCTTTTATTCATGATCTGCTTACTTATATAAAATATACATATACCTATATATTTGGAATCTATTGAATTCTGTTTCTAATACTGTACCCCTTTTCCGATTTTTATTAAGTTTTATTTTTAATTTGAATCAAAAAAAAATCAGCTCCATTTCATCATATATTTTTTATGTTGTTAAGGTTGTTATAACTAACGTGTTATGTTTTTCTGTTTTTTTTTTTTTGTAATGTAGGATTGAAGTACTAGTTTGACAAGTATATATACATATATATTATATACATAGAAGATAGATATAGAAGATGGGGTGTAAGGGGTTTTTGGAGTGTCTACTGAAGCTCCTAAACTTCTTGTTGACGTTACTCGGACTAGCGATGGTTGGATATGGGGTATACATGTTTGTTATGTATAGAAATGGAATGGATGATTGGGGACCCCCACACGGACAAGACTTAATACAGCTCGGTCGTCCTATGTTAATGGCTGTTTCAATGTCTGGTAGCAACATCTTTGATAACCTGCCTACTGCTTGGTATGGTCCCGTCTATTATGTTTTACGTTTATTTAATCGCTGCGGCCTATTAATTGCTAGTAATGACTTTTGATAGTAAGATTTAGATTTCCCGATGCTATACTTAGTTGTTGAAGTAGCCACTAAGATGATTGAAAAGCGGCTAATAACTAAACATTGATATCGAGTTATAAACAGTTAAAAGGATTATTTCAAAAAAGTAATGCTCCTAATGATGACTGTTATATAAGGTTTAATATGTGAAGGTTTGAATACCAAAAACTTGATGCATTTTGATCAATTTTTTGTGTGTGGGCATTAGCTCTAAAAGACTAGAACCACATGAGATGTTTCATGAGATGCACAACCAGCTGGTTTTCTAAACGTTGGCAGCAATGGCAACCATAGTTATTGTGACATTTTATACATATGTTCAAGCAATATTTTGGGTTGTAAGTAGTTTCTATGGTATGTTGAAACCAAGCTATCTTTAGAAAAATGTTGCTTAGTCTATCATGAATCACCTAGCCCATAAGTTCCGTAGCCTTGCCCTTGCGGTAAGCAACTATTTGCTGAATCTTAACATCTTAATGAATTAGGCATGCTCGCTTGGAGTACTTGTGAACCTGGCCACCTGGGTATATATATTTGCCCAAATACAGAAATTGTAATTTTCTGTTTAATAACATTTTGAATTTACACTTATCATATTTTAGGGTGCTGGAAAATAAAAATAGAGTCTCTTCTAATGATCTCAGCTACATATTTACATGAATTAAAAATAGTGTAAACAATTTGTTAGGAAAGTCTAAAAGGTCATGGAGTATCCTATATTTGTTTTAACTCTTTAGATGTTGGTGGTTATTTGTCTAATTAATTATCACTGAATTGGAATTATCTAGATGACTGCAAAACATGGTTTTGAAGACCCAAATATATAATTGTCAATCAGAAAATGAAAAAAAAGCACAAAAGTCACATGTTTTTTCCTTACCTATAACTATGTTGGGATGTTTTATAAATGAAAATGGGTTCAAGTTAATCAAATGTTAAAACGTTAGAAATTTAGTTGCTCTGTGTTCAATATAATAAACTGTAATTTTGGATAACGTTTAGTGTGTTTGAGAGTTATAATATGATTAGATGATAAGCCTGATTATCAACCTAAATCATACCTAGTACTTTCAATTTGTTTACTCGGTTTATAGTTGCAAAAATAGCTATAGAGCACTTAACCCAAACTGTGAGCAAATCTGTTGCCATTGCTGACTCCAAAAGGTACAAGTCAAGAACAAGACCACAACATTCCGTGAGCAAATCTGCAAATTCATCACCACTTTTACGACTTGCAATTGCTGAGTGAACTGTCACTGTGAGACTGAGTTGGCTGCATTTTATTTTGTTCAATTATTACCATCTTAGTTTTATTGTTTTACAAGTGTTGTACTTGAATATAGTTGTACTGTATGATTGTTGTATCAACTGTAGTGTCTTATATAAGATTTATTTACTAGGAACTTTCTATTATGACCCACTGACTACTGTTTTCAAGGTCCTCGTACCTATTTTTGACGGCCTCTACACTCTGTATGTGCCTCTGGCCTATTTTGTTAAAAACATTACTTGTGGATCAGATATTATGAAGAAGACCAATTGATTCTCTGTGCTACAGCCTAGTTGAATTCTTCTTTAACTTGGTGACATTATTCAACTTCTTGAAACAAATATGCGGAGTTATGAATTACTATTAACATATGTCGTATTTTCTACAACTCATTGACTGAAGCATGCCATATGTTTTTCGGTTTGTTAGGCTTACCAGCTACATTTTGCTTTTAGGGCTACAGCTAGTTTCAGAGTCCTATTACTATAGTAACCAATATTGCCCCTTCTATGCAGGTTCATTTATCTATTCATTGGCATTGGTGCAGCTCTGCTTGTCATATCTTGTTTTGGTTGCATTGGAGCAGCAACTCGAAGTGGATGCTGCCTTACTTGTGTATCCTTTATTTTGACTTCCTTATAAATGTCTTTAATGTGAAGTAAAGCATAATGACCTAATAATCATTAAATTTATACAAGTGAAGCCTATACTGTGATAATAGGTGACATAATGAACAGGTTGGTGACAAGTTAAGAGAGTTCCAAAATGAGCATGTTTGCTTGGGTTGGCCAACTATTGCGCCAACATTTTCTTTTTGTCTTTATACTAATCTTATCGCCTACGTATTATAATAGTACTAATAGTACGTTTACAAATGCTGTTGTCTGATTATCATTCTTGCATGACACAGTGTAATTGTGTGCAAGTATTGAGTGCATATCTTTGGACTACTATTAAATTGTTTGAGTAGTTTAGCTAGTTTTAATTAAAATTTACCTGTTTCGTCTGTCAGTTTTAATTGTTGCCCCTATACGTGTGTTGCATATGTATGTAGTTAATTTCCTTAAGCATACACAGTACTCTCTTCTTGTGATCTTGTTAATTATTGCTGAAGTGGGATGTGCTGCTTTCATCTTCTTTGACAAAAGCTGGAGAGCCGTGAGTTTTCTTTCAAATGCTGCTTTAATTTCTACATGATATATCTTATTTTTCTGAATACCTGAATATGAATGTTTCCTTCCCAGGAGATACCAGTAGACAAAACTGGAGATTTCGACATGATATATGGATTTCTAAAGAAAAATTGGAAAGTATGCAGATGGGTAGCCCTTGGGGCGGTTATATTGGAGGTGAGATATTTAATCTTATGTCGTGCCCTCGTGATAACAAAAACAGTATGTGAATAGTATCTAGGAAGAATTTCATATATGTCCCCAACAAAAATTCAAAATATTGTATGTATCTTTTTAATTTTCAAAATATTATATATCTTAATATGCATTAATATCTCTTATATATCCAAATAAATAATTAAATTAATATTAAATTCTTAAAAAATCTCAAAACTTCTCATTTTTGTCAGTTGATGTATTAAATAACATTTTTATCTAGTGTTCATCAAAATGACAAGTGTCAACAGAAATAACTGACTTTTCTTAGCAGTTTTTGAGGGATATATATATATATATGATATTTTAGTCATTTAGAAGTATATGTATATATATATGGATGATATTTTAAGGTTTTGTAGGGACATATATGAAATTTTCCTTGGTTTTTATTGGCTGGTAATTGGACCCATTTACTTATGAATGAGTTGATCTTCTATATGTGAGTACTGAGTATTATAGTTAGCGGCGTTGAATTTTAGTATGGATCATATATGGATTTGTAGGTTCTTGTATTCTTGTTAGCTCTTATGGTCCGGGCTGCAAATAGTCCAGCTGATTATGATAGTGATGATGAATACATAGCTGGCCCCAGGCAACAACGTCAACCATTGATAAGTAGGCAACCAGCGCCTGCGACGGGTATTCCTGTTACTGGGACTCTTGATAGTCGTCCAAGCAGAAATGATGCGTGGAGTACACGAATGAGGGAAAAGGTGTGTATAATCTTAGTGTTTAGAAGGTGTAAAATATTTCTGATATGACCTTGCCTGCTCAGTCCGTCTAATAAGTTGAAGTGGAAATTGCAACCTGTTATGCTGTGAAAGGGTCGATTTGGGTTATGCTTTTACCTCTAATGGGTCAAATTTAAAAAGATCGGCTAAAAATGAAAGAAGGTTGAAAGCCACCTGAAGTTTATCTCTAAAACGTAAATTTTAATCTAAGAACCGGAGTCTATTACTGAAAATTTGTGGATTTAATCATCATTACAAGTCTTGGGAAGTTTATTTGAAAAAAAAAGTCGAAAAGATTTGGACAAATATGTCGTTTCTGACTCATCCTTCATTGACCCATAATGCGACCCTCCATCAATCCCATTCTCCCACCTCTTGGTTGCATGTCATCGTGAATGGCATGCCACTTGCACCAAACAGAATCTGCAAATATTAAAAGGACATGTTTTACTCTTCATATAATTATAACTAGAAAAGTCTTGTCAGTTTAATATTTATTTGAACCTCTAAATAACATGGTTTGGAGGTGTTATACATTTAAAGCTAACCTGACAACCTTCAACATGTTTGACCTAATTCTTTTTGGTTCTGTCCTTTTGACATGAACAAAGAACCGTACCTAAGGAAAAAGATGTCAACAATTAAACTTTGTTTTATATTTCTATTGAGCAGTATGGGCTTGATACGGCCGAGTTCACATACAACCCGAACGAGTCAAACAGGTATCAGCAGGGCAACACACAACCAACCGAGGAGAAAAGCCGTTGCACCATCATGTAACTCTGATTTGATGGTGTGTTTCTGAGACCCATTTTTTGTTCAATTGATGTTGGATCTGTGTATGCTTACCAGTTATCAACATAACAATGTTCTTGTTGAGTGTGTATAAAAACACAGTTTCAGGAACTTAACTATTGTATTTAATATTTATCTTGTTATCCTAACTTAATTATCGGTCTCTATCTCTTTTATTTTCTTCAGCTGTATAGTCTGTATTTTCTTTTGATCCACTCAGTGAGCAAATACTGTGTGTGGTGGTAACGATTGTTCTTCCTAACCACCCGTACTTTTAGCACTTGCAGACACCGGTTTTTGAAAAATTCCTAGCATTTGCACAGAAATGATCCATGGAGACTTGAAATATAGTTGCCAGGGGTAACCTAGTTTTACATTAAGCGAAATCCTCATTTCCACCCTAAAAGAAAATTGTGTACCATTTGTTTGCGTTTTTAAATGCTTTGTTGTCTAACTTGCTAATGTGGTTATGTGTGTTTCTTTTGATCGCCTCTGCCACACAAAAAAACGGTTTTTTTATTAGTGAGTTTTAGACTGTTATGTACTTATAGAAACACACAATTCCGAACAGTATTCATCATCTATATAGAAAGCGATACATATAAACGAAATAGTATCTTTTGCTAGCCCACCATATTCAATCCAAATTTTTTCTATATATTATATATTTACATCTTTTAAAAATTAGACATTTATAAACTATATATTTCATATTCATACGAGATTTTAGACCCATGTCAAATATACGGGTTTTACAACATTATCAATATATGAGTTAATATATTGGGAAAAGAACTTATATGCTAAATGTAAAAATATATACTTTTAAATAAATTGAGATTTTCAAATGTTAATATTGAATGCTAAATTATATTAAGGATGGATGATGTAAAAAAGTTTTCTTCATACAAACTATTATTATAGAAAAGTAATATCTTAATTTTGATTACACTATTGACCGAGTTTTCATTGATATCTTACAAAAAAGATACTTTTATTTTCATTAGACATGATTGTTAATGATAGTTTGATTACAATTTAATAACAATAATGATTGTCTTAATTATAGTCTAATTACAATTACTAATTATGACAATTAAACTTGATCACAGTTAATAATATGAAAATAAAGGTATTGATATAAGTATGTAACATTCCTAACTTTTAGCTATATTTTGTTATTTGATAGATATTATGCAATAAAGTATTAATTATTTTTAAATTGGGTTGAATGTGTAAATTGGTGATGGAAAACAAAAAAATGTAAATTAATTTAAACATGTGTTGATTTAATTAATTTCGAGAAATTGAGAATTGTGATTGGTCAATTGATGTTAGGTCAGTTGCCTTTTTGGTATATATAACGATAAAGATTCATAGTCTTAAATTCTTAAACTGTTGATATTCACTATATAAGCTAGAAATGCTCTTATAAAAATTTTCTTTACGTAACTTTTAATTATATTTAGAGTAATTATTTGAATTAAAAACTTAAGATTTTCTTTTGTATATTTGAAAAGAATTATTGATTAAATTAAATCAACTTAAATAATGTTTAACTATTTAGGATGAAATATGATAAAAGATAACTTTAAAAGGGTTTATTTCGACAAATATGAAAGTAGAATTAGTAGTGGGTTAGGATTAAGTTAGTTTTTACCTTTATATAAACCCAACGATTTGCCTTAGTTTCACCATTCAAAAAATCGATACATACTTAATTTTTCTTTTCTCTCAAGATACATAGGATTTGTTTCGGCATGGATAGGAGTAACGGGCATATGCTACCTATGTCATCGGTCTCTTCTCCCGGTTACGACAAGGCAGTCAAGAAGGCAAGAAACGCCGGTTACGACGAAGAACTCATAAAATCAAGAAACGTGTACGAGCCATTCGACCTAGACAACTCAAGGAGACTATACACCATATGTAAACTATTGGTTATACTAACTGGGGCTTGGGTATTCAGCATCCTCCTTTTTGAGTTCTGTTTTTTCGTTGATGCTTATTTCAAGCCAGACTATTCGTTAGAAAAAAACGGTGATTATGGCTTGCGGATGATCACCAAGGAATATGGAGGAGTCGAGTTTTATGTGAAGTCGTTGGAAGAGTTTGAGAAAAAATATCCTTCTGAAACTCTTGCACGGGCCGATATGGAGAAGAATATCTTGGTCGAGTACGTATACATAGTCCTATGATATTGTGAATATGAACTTCAGTGGTCTACAAGATTACCAGATTATCCAACTCCTTATTGTAACAAACTTCAAAGCATGAAAGTACCTGTAGGGCTTGGAATGATGGCACAACGATGGCCATATCATAACTATACTCCTCTTTTGGAAGAGCCTTAATTTTTTAGCTCATTTTTTACAACGTTTATTTTTTAGGAATTTGTTACAACTCTAGCAGGCTATATATATATATATATATATAGTCATTAGCGTTATTATTAACAAAATCCTGTTTTATAATTCAATTTTAAGTTGTAATATATGGATGACTATTTTTGTAGTGATTGGTTATTTATTAGTTGTTGATTGTTTATATACTTGTTACGAGTATTTTTATTCATGGCAATATGTATTTCGTACAAATAGGTTGTTTGTTCAAAGGCACATATTCAACGGATTGCTTAAATCATTTTTTTTCCTCTACATACAATAAACAATTTTCAAATTTGTTTTCAAGGATAAATATGAATCTACCTCTTTAGAATCAACTTTTTTGGCCAAACATTACATATTTATATATGGTCACGTAAATAATAATGTTCTTTGTTTTCTTCGAATGAAACAATGAAGGAAGAGCCAAATCAATCTCAAATCCACCAACGAAATGCACCTCAAGCCCTTCCACCAACGGCGGAAATCAACCACCAATCTCCGTTACCAGCACCAATGGAAAACGGCAACCCAATGGCACCTATGTATTATTGGCCACATTCCGCCGGCCTTCCTCCTCCTTATCCTCCACCAGCTTTCATCATGGGCCAGGAATCTATACACTACCTTAATCAAAGACATAGTTGGGCAATTGGTCTTTTTGATTGTTTCTCCGATATTAAAATATGTAAGAATTCTTGAAAACAAAATTATTAAAATCTAGCTAGAATATTTATATATTCAAGCATTTTTCATACATAAAACATACTGTATTTGTTATTCGAATTATGTTTCTCATACGTTTGATTAGGTTTCTTGGTACTTCTTTGCCCATGTGTTGCATTTGGAAAGATTGCGGAAATTGTTAATGAAGGGGAAACAAGTAAGCTTTTTCAAAGAAAACTATTCTACCTAGATGTAACACATTATGACAAATTGTCAAAAAGAAAAAAAAAAAGAAAAAGAAAAAATGATCCCAATTGTCACTAATTAAACAACGTATTATAGTTTGGAGCGAACCAGGAGCGCTATATTGCTTTCTATACATAATACACATTGGATTTATGGAACTCGTGGACTTTATATGGTTTTTTCTTTTTCGACATCAATGTTTCGGGTCCATGGGCTATCAAGGGTGTGTCGTTGGTTTCATTTTAGCAACTTTCTACAATGGCCTTTATCGCACTAAAATCAGAAGACAGTGGCATTTGAAAGGAAGCTTGTTGAGCGATTACTGCATTCATCTTTTTTGTCACCAATGTGCCTTGTGTCAACAATATCGTCAACTTGAGCACCAAGGACTAATTGTTTTTCAAGGTACCATTTTTAGATTTTACATTGAACTATACTCATTTAATTTGCGACACTCCATTAATTAAAACATCTACATGGTAAAAAGATTTGCTGCAAGTTTTTAATAAAAAATTCTGTTAGTCTTTTAACGATATTTAATTTGCGACACTCCAACAATGCATGCAATATACAGTTATACTCTGCGCAATAAAATATATGCATTTGTTGTAGATGGTAAAATTTTGTTGTATATTTATCCCTACCCGTATATGTTGAATTCTTTGGGTGAAAGGGAGATGCTAGGTAGGTGAAAGCAACACACCTATGATTTCCTCATATATATATATATATAAAGTTATTTTGAGAACCTTTTTTTTGCGAGAACCTTTGAGAACTTTTCAAATCATGCCCAACCGATTATTGTTCTTTACATGAAAATTGTTTTTTGATTGTTTTCTGAATAACTTATGTATAATTTTGAAGTTTATAATTGTGTAGAGGCATGGATTATCATCCGTTATACAATTATGTGGAGATTTGGATTCTTGATCACATGTGCATGAATATTGCTATAATCACATGTATGCAAGTCGATCACATGTAATCATAGCAATATTCATGCACATGTGATCAAGAATCCAAGTCTCCACATAATTGTATAACGGATGATAATCCATGCCTCTACACAATTATAAACTTCAAATTTATACATAAGTTATTCAGAAAACAATCAAAAAACAATTTTCATGTAAAGAATAGTCATCGGTTGGGCTTGATTTGAAAACTTCTCAAAGGTTCTCGCCAAAAAAAGAGTTCTCAAAATAATTTTTCAATATATATATATGTATATGTGGTTTATATATGTTTTTGTTTTTTTTTTTGGTATTTTTGTAGGATGGGGGAGAAATAAGGAAAGGTATAGACAAGCAATGGCTACAATATATCCACAAGCACCTCCTGTACAAGAGATGTCAAGATAAAGAATGCACTATTATATCCAGTTAAATATATTTTCTTAATCAATCATAGTATATATGGGAAATTTGTAAGAATATGTAAAGAAAGATGTTTGTATCATAAATGTTTTAGAGAATTTATAATGGGTGATGATTTTAAGAATTTAAAGATTTTTTTAGTACATGATGTGTCACATAACTAAACAATTAAAGACGTCTAAAAGTATCATTGTATAAGTGTTGGGTAATAGGGGTTAAAGGTCCAACAAATTTCTGATTAGATATAACTCTTATATGTTTAAATTGAAACTATTTTTTTTTTTAAATTGTATTGGACAAAGGTTGTTGACAAGACGATTTACATTTTGTAAGTGTGAATAATTCTTTTATGTAAGTTCGTGTTCTCTAACATGTTAGTGACATGATATGTTTGGAAGAAAAACAATGATTGGAGGTGAGATTGTGGTTAGGAATTGAAACTAGAGTTTAGAACTAAAATTAGAAACTAAAGTTTTTTTAACCATCCTTACGAAATCTTTCGAGGCTTTCAAGTAGGGATTAGCATATAACCTGAAAACTTGCAACCCGGTCCAAACCCATCTCAACCCGACCTGCCCGATAAGGTTACGAGTCAAGTCAAGTATTTTGTTGCTCCGTTGGGTTTCGGGCCTGGTCAGGTGAGTTTTGACAAGTGAATAACAAATGTCCCTTAAAATCCAAAACCGAGTCACGGATCGGGCCGGGTTTTGACCCATGCGATTATTTTTTTCTGTTGTAACATAAAAAAACTATATTTTAAACAGACTAATTTTAATACTACAAATTTTAAGCTGTTTAAAACTTAGAAACTTTGATTAATATTTGAAATTCGATGATTCGATGAATGTATATGTGCTATTTGGAGTAACAACAATTTCGTGGAAGAAATGCAAGAAAAAAGGAAACAACACTTGTCAACCTTCTACAAATGTCACATCACATGTGTTATATATAAAAAGCTCTTCTAGCATCTGCATCTTGTATTGGCAGCCAGACACTGTCGATCGGCACATTCGTTTCAACATTCCAATTTCTTTCCATATTATTCTTGTTGCCCTTTTTCTTTTCTTTTTTTTAACTTTTCAGATTTGAAATTTCTTCCTTCCTTTCAACAACCCCCGGCACGATGACGGTTTCTTCTGATATTTCAGAAACCAGGTTATTATAACATCCCTTCCTTCTTTTTCACCTTTTTTATATTACGAGTATTATATTACTATTATTAGGATTTTGCTTTTCTATGAATATGAAATCCATAATTATTATTGTTGTTGTTGTTGTTGATGTTAATATAGTGATGTAAAATCAAATTCTGTTATTCTGTTCGTAATTATTTATCTACTATTATCGTTTTTATTATCTGATCTAATGCTTCTATATTCATCATTTCGGTTTCGATACTTCATAATAATTTTTATAATTAATTAAGTAACTGCTGATTGATTTGTTGTAATTAATTATCAACGTAGGATGATTACCATTAAATATGCGTTCGTTCGCTTTACCTTTTATTTAGGAGCTGTTTGTATAGATGTGTTTGTCAAAGCTGTAGCATATATAAACGTAATAATGACAAGCAAATAGACCTTGAAGCCCCTATAAATAAAGGATATTTTCTTCCTAGGACAAATAGTTGGATTTATGGTGATAGATATATCTATATAATTTTGGTTTTGTTCATATTCTGTATATATGTATCCTTGTAATGGTATTGTCTTACATAATAATTTAACTAGACAAATGTCCGCACGATGGGTGGTGGTGGGGGTGGTAGCAGTGTTGGGTATTAATGTAAAAATGATTGATGTAAAATGGATAGTTATCTTAAAGGTTTAGGGATGTATGTTGTAAATAATTTCATTTAGGGTATTATATGTAAGGTCTGATTGAGACGATTTCTCATCCCAACCGTGACCGGTTTCTTGGTTAACTTCATCACAGGTTTTTGTAGATTCAGATATAGAAAATAGAGAGAGAATAATGATAATAACAATACTAATATTAACAGAGAATTTGTAATACAACTGATGATCATGTTCGATACGTATCCTAGTATATATACATATCGAATCGTTGCTTCCAACAGGTGTGTTTCATAGTGAACCGGTATAACTGAAGGATAACTGTGGCAACATTTCTATCTAATCGACACAAGGCTTTATTTTATATACAGAGGGTTTGTTGGCCTAAGGCCCAAACTGAATAGCCTTTTTACTAATGACCCATTAAACACTATAATAGTATGTCTGACCCATATTTATACAAACTGACTTATATATGTACACGTTTTGACATTAAGTCTTCCAACATTATAGGTATCTTAAGTGAAGATGTTTAAATTATTGAACAAAAGAAAGGAGTATTTTGGGGTTATCAACTACTTAATTGAAAAAATTGGAGGGAACAAATGCTTTATAATGTAGTAGAGATAGAGATAGAGATAATCATAATACTGACTCTTTTTTTTCTATTATTTGATTCCTAATTGCAACAGCAAAGCTGCATTTACAGCGCTTGCTCCACTTGAGGCGGTATTGTTTGATGTTGATGGAACCCTTTTGGATTCAGATCCCATCCACCACATTGCTTTTCGAGAAATGCTTCTAGAGGTTGATACTCTCTCTCTCTTTAACAACGCTAAATAGAATTCACTGATACATATGTTTTTTTTGTATACAGATCGGTTTCAACAATGGTGTCCCAATAGATGAAGATTTCTTCTCAAAGAATATTGCCGGAAAACACAATGATGACATTGCAGCTGTCCTCTTTCCTGATGATATCGAAAGGGGTTTAAAGTTTTGTGAAGAAAAAGAAGCATACTTCAGGAAGTAAGGCTTTTTGTTGAAATTTTCGACCTGTGTGTGTGTATCTTTTGATTCGATATCTGATTTTTATATCGTATGCAGATTGGTGAAGGAAAAGGTAGAGCCCATAAAGGGTCTATATAAATTAACTAAATGGGTTGAAGATCATGGGTTGAAACGTGCAGCTGTTACAAATGCGCCTAGGGAAAATGCTGAGCTGATGATTTCAACTCTCGGTCTTACTGATTTCTTCCAGTTGGTTATCATTGGTGGTGAGTGTGAGCATGCCAAGCCGGCACCTGATCCTTACCTAAAGGCAATTGAGGCTCTCAACGTGTCAAAGGAGCATACCTTCATCTGTGAGGTATAGATTTTCTGTTTTGTAGTCAAAGTTACATCATCATGCTATCAAGATAATGCGACTAATTCATTTTCATAGTATTCTTAATTGGAAATTATTCTAGATTGTTTATATATAGCGTTATAGCAGTGATGTGCAAGTTGGATAATGGGTAAAAACAGATTGCATTGGGTGTGATAAAATAAAAAATAGTTCATAAACAATTAGAGTGCCGAAATTGATTATAGAAAATTAGAAATGACACTTTTTCATAAGTAATTAGAGTGTCAAGTTGGATAATGAGTTTGTCTCATTTAAAGTAATTAATCTTTCTGGCTTTTAGGATTCAGTTTCTGGGATAAAGGCTGGTGTGGCTGCCGGAATGCCAGTTGTTGGCTTAACCACTAGAAATCCTGAAAACATGCTAATAACAGCAAACCCTACACTTCTCATTGAAAATTATGAAGATCCTAAACTTTGGGCAGTTTTGGAAGAGCTCGATAAAAAGGCTTGAAAAATCAATCATAGGCAACACACGTCTATTTGTTCATGAAGTTGCTGCATCATTATTGCCTTGCTTGAAAGGCTTAGATGACTCTTGATTAGCACCTGCATGACATGCTTGGCATGATAATAATCAGAAACGCTTCTATTATATTCAATGGCTGTAGAAATTTGCAGCCATAAACAAAGATCAACTCCGGGTCAGTAACTCAGTATAGCTTCATTGTGCTTTTACTATATTTGAAAACATAGTAGGTGATATCAATTGTACTTTTTCGATTGGTTTCTTTTAATGGGAATAATGGTTTTCCTATCAGATGAATGCATTATCTATGTTGGTTTTAAGATCTGAGAAGTATATGATTCAGTAACCCGCCTACAACTTTGTTGCATCTTTTATTCACCCATGTTGAAAGTTGTCATATGAGAGCATCAAAACTTTGTGCAGTATCGAACCTTATATAAATGATAACCATGAAACTAGATCTTTCTTGAATCAAACCAAAAAGATGTCTTGAGCTCTTTTTTCGGTTTCAGTACACCAGTAGATTCTTTTGACCGGTTTCCCCATTAACTAAGCTCATGAACCAGTGCACCTATCAGGAAAATTCACAATACACATTGACTCATTCATAAATGTAGTTTGTATCAGTTTCCTAAAAGTCTCTTTGGTCGGAAGACCCTGCAATCTGATTTGGTGCTTGTACTCATTAGCCAGGGGTTTGTGGTGGCGGATTAATGAGGGAATGTCTTACGGTTTTTAGCTGATTCATTTGGTTTGAATTGGTCCATCTGTTTTGGTTCAATAGTTTGGGGTGGCATTTGGTTTGGTGCCACACGATTGGCTATTTAACAAATGTCTTCATCTGTACACCTTTTTTTTAATGTCACTCCTGGGTACTTGAGGTTTGTGATATCTCTCTCAAACAGCCCTATAACCTCTCCAATCCTCCATTTCAGCTACCAAATAATGTCACTTAGAGGGCTAAGTTTTTTGGAAACAATAATGCATTTCACCTTTAAAAAAGGCTCGTGGGCTCGATTATATGGCCAGACCTTTGGCAGTTGCTCAACCAAACCTCTAATCTGATGAATGATGATGTTGATGATGCAAGTAATGCAACATTCTTTTTTTCAAGACTGGTCTTGTATTATTTAAGGGCCCGGTGCATAGAAATTTCTACTTGCATTATTCATATTGCCCCACGCCCCCACGTATTATTTCTCGATAGCAACCAATCATCCCCACCTAAATATTTTTGCTTCAATCCCCATCTGTACTTAATTAGATACCAATGCTTACTTCGCACATTTCATCCATTTATGTTGTTCAATTGCATGCACAAGAATGACTCTCAAGATATTTGAGGGGAAAAAAAAAAGATGTATAGAGCATCAGCATGAGTACAAGTTTTGTCATTCACAGTTGAATTCCCTTAACTTTCATAGTGGTTAGAAAAGGAAAAAGAAAAAAAAAAGGGGGGGGGGGGGGGGGGGGGGGGGGTTGGGAAAGAAAGGCACTTTAAGGAATTATTATGGTACATGTTGATGCTTACGAAAGACTAGATACAAACGGAGGTTCCGGAATAGTAATGTTGATGTGGAGATGATCTTGCATAGCATTAAGTCCTCTGGGTTTTCTTTGGTATAAGACTAGAAAGAAAAAAAATCGTGTTAATTCGAATAATTGGTGTTAGTAGTAATCTTTTTAAAAAAATATCAACATATTACAAGTTATGTATATCAAAGTTGAAACCTTGGGCCCACTCGATCCTTAGTCACGTACCTCAACATATCGCAACTCGCAAGTTATGTCATACATAGCAAGTCTTTCGTCTGATAGTTCTGGGCAATTCGGCTGTCTTAAGTTTTCATCATCATTGCCTTTAGAATTGGTTCTTTTATTTTAGTTCATTTGTTTTCCTATCATATTTTTCATAATAATTTAGTCAATTGTACCTTACATGTACAACTTTAAAAGTTTTAGTAAAATATATAGGTTAGGTTCTAGTTAAAATAAAACAAATTAAACAATAAGTTTTTTTCACTGAAAATCATTATGCATCATGAAAATCATCGTGAATCTATATATATATATATACACACACTTGTGCTTCGTGAGTCTTCATGTTCAAATGATCACGACCTTATCTTACTTGTTTTACTTTAATATTTATTTTACAATATTCAACCCCTATATAGATAATACAACTGTGTATAAACCAAATATTCTTTGTCATTTAAGATTTCATGTTTTTAAGAAATGGAGCAAAAAATAAATAAATTTGGACTTATTGAAAATTAGCTATGTTTGCATTAAACTTTAATTTGTTATAGATAATTGTGGAATACTCTTATTATTGGATAATTTATATTTTATTCTAATAGATTGTATCTTGAATGACACTCTAACTTGTAATTGTTTTTTTTTTTTTTTAACGGTACTCCAACTTGTAATTGTACATTTACTAAAACATTTCATTTTCTTTGTTCTATTCATTGTTTGTCCATCATAATTTTAGCATATAATCATAGGGGTTAATATTTATCCTACTAGTAGCAACTTTCTTTTTTCGTTTTCTACCCTGGGTTCTTTTAAGTGTATATAAGGACATATGATCGGTATTGTGGTAGTACCTAAGTTTGGGTATTGGCCTTCTCACATATATGAGGCTTAGTCTGTATATTAAATTAACTTCAGAGGAAAAATCAATTCTTTTTTCTTCACAAATCTACATTGCGGATCATTTCCCCAATCATATTAGTGTTTTCATATAAAACCACCCATAGAAAAAAAGATACACATCAAAGGTCCTATTCATGGCCCCTTTATATTTAGTTTCAACTTATGTTATAGGGCAAATGAAACCCTTTTGGTAATCAAAGAGATGTGGAGTTAGAAAGTGATGGATCATTGTTTGGCTCCGCTGATGACTCCAAATTTAGTACTCCTATCTTTACTGTTACATTTTTAGATAATGTTGTATTTTCTCTTTAATCCAAAATATTATAAATTGAATCCATAGCTTTACATATGGTTTAATTGCTATGTATAATTAACAACATATGTATCTTTACATTTTTATTTTTTTTTTAACATTCAATTTAGATTTCCATTGGTATGAATAAGACTAGTAAGTAGCTAGATTACAAGGGGAGTACGTAAGAAATACATCTAGAAAGAAGATATTCTCTAGCCTAGAGGAAAGAGACCGTGGAATGGAAGACTATAGATAAGCAGTAATATATATCGTATAGGCAGCGCTTTGGATCACGATAGGTGGAGTCTTTAAAAGACTTTATAGAAGCATGAGACTGATAAATTTTCCTCTTCACAATACTTACAAGGGGAGTACAATCTTTACATGGTTTAATTATAAGTTTTCCTAAGATATTAAGTGCATATTTTCGAAAAACAAATAACTTTTAATCATAGGTTTTGATGATTTGAATAATAATCTATCAAACAATAGGTTATAAGCTATGGTTTTACTATTATTATTTTTTTTTTTTTTTTTAAAAAAAAGAAGGAAATATAGAAAGAGAAAGGGTTCTCAATTATCAATATCAAACGAGAAAGGGAAATGATCTTTACACAACACCTTTTACTCATATACAACATAAATATGCATCATATGATTATACTGTACAACTGCTTAATGCATACAGTGTTGTGTATGGTTAAAAGATGTTGTGTAGGGATCATTTCCCAACGAGAAAGAGAAAGGTTTCTCAATATCAAACGAATTTATTAAAATGAAAAGATTGCGGTTGAGTTTAGGCAGGAATAAATTTCCCAACGAGAAAGAGAAAGGTTTCTCAATATCAAACGAATTTATTAAAATGAAAAGATTACGGTTGAGTTTAGGCAGGAATAAAAAGCGCTTTTCATGATTAAATTGGTAAACGAGGAATATATTCTCTTATTTTGGTATCAATAAACCTTTTACAATCAATAACCTTTTTTATATATCAAAAAGGATCTGATATGAAATTTTCCAACTTGCTCCCTTGACTTCATGTATACAGATTGAAGTCATCAACATGATTATTGCTGTTGTAATGACAAAATATCGTAGGCTCAAGTTTTATATAAGGGGTGTTTGGGTTGAATTTTTTAAATAGATTTTGCGTTTTGAAAAAACATGTCTCCACCTGTTTTTTCAAAATCATGTACATATTACTTCTTTCAAAACGCATATAATTATTTTTTGGAAATGCTAAAGGAAGTCCTTAGGGGTTCACTTAACGTGCATAAAAAGATTGTACATTTCCATATTAAATGTCGTCTCCTGAATTTTATGATAAGTGTACAACTAATTAATGCACCTTAACGAAAGCCCTTAGGGCTTTGTTTAGCAAAACCCTTATTTTTTAAACCAAATAGTTTTTTTAATTATTTGTGTTTTACAAATATAATAATCAGAATATCATTTTTAAACGTAATACCAAACACCTATATAGTGGACAAATGTGTAAATCCAAATTTACTTATTTTGCTTCACTTATCGTTGTAATTTCATCTTGCAAATGAAAGACTTACGTGTAGCTAAGGTTGCATTCAATTGTCAAGACAAAACAATATGCATCTAAGACATGGTCATACTATCATAATTGCTTATCGATCTATGAATAGTTGAATACATTGCCATTAGCATCCATCTAACTTTGTATACTCAATAAAGAGGAGTGGTTTAGCAGCGTGTGTACGCGCACACACACATATATATAGGAAAGTTAATTTGAGTACACATGGAAGAAAAAATGTACAAAAATACACTCCATAGCCATTGGATCAAAGCTTTGGACGGACCAGATCAAGCATTCTTCCTCCTTCCTCCTTCTCCAGCCAGCAACCTGCTTCTTTTCCGACGAAACTATCGCCGCCAGCCACTACCTTCTTCTTCTCCGGCAAGACAGCCACCATCATCTCTGACCACCCCAACCACGGCGTCGGCGCCAGCAGCAAGGGCTTCGCCCGTACCGTAGCAAACCGTCACATCTCTTGGATCACCGCCCATCAAATCCATACGATTTCCATATGCGTCCCTTGACGGTCAGTTTAGAACGGATAAGGGCCACTGACCCGTATCGTATCCACCCGAAAACGAACCTGATTCTCGCCGGAAAGTCGTCGGAGGTGGTGGCGGTGATTGTTCGCCGGAGAAGAAGGAGCAGGTGTGGCGGTCGCCGGAGAAGAAGGTGGCCAGAGAAAAAGGAAGAATGTTGTATTTTTTTAATATGACTTAGTATATATATGCTGCAATTGTATCCATTATGAGTGTTGTTGCTCTCACGTAAAGAGGATTTATGATATGTATCTTGTAAAATTTAGGGGTCAGGAGGTATTATTTGATGTAACTTGAAAATATATATGCCTATTGTAAGGGTATTATATCGTGTTCAAGTACTATTAGCTGTAAAAGAAAATAATACGAGTTATAAGTTGTTTGAGTCTGAAACTATAAAATATGGTGAATATATAATTGCACTAAGTAAATAAAACACTCGGTTAGAAATCACAATGTAGAGTTTTTTTTCCAAATTAGTGCAGTGGGAAAAATTATTTACCAAATTAGTATAATTTTTTTAAAATTTTTTTGAACTTATTCCACCCAAATTATCATCCATCTAAATTACAATACAGTACCTATATCATATATATCTACCTATTTGATTTCACCTAAATTATCTTCATCCCCTTAAATTTGACTTTTATACGCTTAACCAAAACCTTCAACCAAACAAATCTATTCTGATTATATGGGCATAACCTTAAGCTTTTAACAAATCTATAACACTTGGTCAAAAAGTTGTAAGTAAATTCAAGCTTTTTAATTATATCATCAGCTTTTAACTTTTAACAAGATTGTGGTCTTTTAATTATATCATCAGTCAATGAAGCTATTTGATATTATCAGGTTCTTTAATAATAAATGTTTTATATATATAAAACTATTTACAAGAGATAACAGGTAGTACTTTTTTAAAAAAAAACAAACTTTTGTGATATCAATAGATAGACATTCAACTTGAACACATTTAAGTTTCACCCATATTATCTTCATTTTTCCTCATTCTATATAACTTGAATTTTTCATACTTAAAAAGGATTTGCTTCCAACTTCTTAAAATCTGATCACCATTTCAAGATTTATAAAAGCTTGCATCAACATGTAATATTTAATCTTGAGATGATGGTATAATAAAATAAGCCATAATCGATTAATCCTTATCATGTAATAGTACAAAAGATTTTCTATCTATTTATTGTAAATCTTTTTAATAAAAATCATGTTAAAATATGTTACAACCCATAATGGTAAATATTTTTGAAACTATACTAATATGGTAAATAACTTTTCCCATTACACTAATTTTGAAAAAAACTCTCACAATGTAGGTGTTAATATTCTCGTGAGAGATTTTTTGTCTTAAATTCAACCTCACGAGATAAATATTCCTAATTTCATTTAGTATTCATTGCTAAATAAAAAGGAAATAAATAAATAACACTCGGTAAGAAATCACCATTTAGGTGTTCTAATTTTCTTGTAAAATATCTTTTGTAAAATACTAAATACAGCCTTTAAGCTGTATTTAACGTGTATAAAAAAACTTATATCTTCCATATTAAAAGTCTGCCCCTAATTTTCATGATAAATGTACAAATAATCTATACACCTTAAATACAGCCCTAAGAACTGTATTTAGCAAACCCCAAACTTAAAACCTTCGAGTGGCTACTATGATAAGTACTTTGCTTTTTTTCAATTTAGGTATGTTGTTAAGTCATTGTCTTTACGTAACTTATGTTATTTTATTAATAATAATAATAATAACTATTATTATTATTATTATTATTATTATTATTATAGTTAATAGTTTTTTAATTTATAAAAATGTGTTATTATAATTTAATATTGATGATGATGTGACCGGTTAAAACTAAATGATTGGAATTAAAAAGAAAATTTGATACGAATGATCATGTGATTAGTTGAAATTAAAATTGGTTAAAGTTTGTTCTGGGTTGTAATGGTCAAAAATTAAGTCTCAAACCTGTTAATTTATAAGTAATAAAACTAGTAGTTTTTTTTTTTTTTTTTTGCATAAACTAACATCAAATATTATATGATTTTATATTTCTTAAAAATCAAATATAATACTCGTAACAATTCAAAATAAAATACCATTTTCCGTTTGTCATTAACAAAAATTAATAGAAGACCATGTTTACACATATAAAAAGTTTATGAAACTGATAAAAAATAAAAATTGAAAATAAATCTCTTAAAATAAAACTTTATCTATAAATAAGGTTTCATTTTATGACAAAATAGGTTTTTAATGGTCAGACGAGTAACGATATACTCCCTCCGTCTCATTTTAATTGTCTATTGTTGACTTTCAAAGTCTTTTTGTCACAACTTTGACCGCAAATATATTTGTTTATATTCTATAACACTTGATACAAATATATAAATAAATTTGATTTTAAACGAACTTTTCAATGATATAACTTTAATCAAGTATTATATAATACAAACAAAAATATTTATGGTCAAAGTTGAAGCAAAAAGATTTTAAAAGTCAACAGTGGACAATTAAAATGGGACAGATGGAGTATAACACTCCGATATTACGGTATATCCGTATTTAAGGGTGGCACCCTATCAAATTCACTCAATCTTTTAAATTCATGTAAAATTAATTGTTATTTTATGAAAGTAATTCTAAATATAACTTATAAATAAAGTTTTAAGTACGAGTATATGATTGGTTGAACTCTAATATGACATAAGACAAACAAAATCACATCTCTCTAGTTTTTTTTTAAAGTTAAATTTTATTCATAAATCGCTAAATACCCACAAACTGTGGAGTGGCCAACTCTTTTACAAGTATATTATAAGGATTACAAATTTACATTGAAAGATGTCCATTCTTGCCAACTAGGGGAACTTAGACTCGACCGATTCTTGAGTCACAAAAAACTCAAGGCCTTGATCTCGTGAATAATCTTCTCCACCTTGATCTCTTTGCCTTCGAACTTCTTCTCATTCCTTGCCTTCCAAATAGACCAGCAAGTGACAAAGACCACCCCCTTAAATACCTTCCTTGTTTTCTTCCCAAATCCCATATGCATATATAAATCAAATATGTCTTTCACAGAAAAGATAAAGATGAGATTTACCTTACACCAAACACTAATTCTATACCACACATCCATAGCAATCTCGCAAGAGCATAAAATATGTTCGATGGATTCATCCGCTTCCTGACATAAACCGCAAACCAAGCTTCCATAGACACAATTCCTATCTTTCAGAGCCAATAACGTTAGTAACCTATCCATGGAAGCTCTCCACATCTCTCTAGTTTATTTGTAAAAGTTTACGATTATTAAAATCCATATATCCCTTGATCTAGAAGTAAAAAGAAACCAACTGTTTATCTAACTTTAGTTAGATTTTTATTTTTTAAACAATTAATTAATTTCTTTAAAAAAAAAAAATCTAAATGAGATTAACTAAAATAATACTCTAATTAAACAGAAAGGAAAACATTAGTTTAAAGAAGATGTGAGAGGAGGAATATGTCTGACAAATGGTATTGTCGTTTACTTAACCAACAAACTCCTTTGACTTCTGCAGAAAGCAATTTTTGTATGTGAGGGCGGGAATCTCTCTCTCCATCTCTCTCTTTCTTTCTTTATTATTTTTATTTATATTTGTTTTATTTTATTGATAATTTAAAGTACTTTTTCCTTTATTTTCTTTGACAAAACGTTGAAAAAGCTCAGCTGGTAGGCTCGCTGTTCCTGTTCCTGTTATAAACAAACAAATTAAAAAATTATAAACTACGTAACGATTTGGTGACTTTTATTGATTTTTTACTTTAGATTTTTACTCACAAGTAATACTTGAGTTTGACTCCTTCCAATAATAAGTTTATGCAATTTTTTCATTTATTTTCTGGTTGAATTTTATATACTATTCACATCTAAAAATTAAATGTTTAATAAAGTAAATGAAAAATAAAATAATGCCCCCAGTTTATTAAAGGTTTAAGTGTTTAACTTCCTTTCACTATTGATTTATTTTTTATCATCAAATTTATTAGGACTATGAATAACATGGTATAATATAATAATAATAATAATAATAATAATAATATAAATTAATAATTGTTTTAAGAAGAATTTCAATCATCTTAATTACTATATAAAACATTTTTTTCCCTTAATAATTAATGCCATTAGGCTATTAATAAAGCTTTATAGTGAGGTGATAAATGTTATTCTTATATAAAAGCTTAATATGTTCCCCGAATAATGCGACGATAACGCTAGGTAGCGGTGGTGAAGACGGGTGGCATCAGTTGCGGTGACAACGAGGTAGCAATGTGGTTATTAATGTAAAGATAAATTGATTTAATGTAGGAAATGTAAAAATAATTAATTTTACTAAGGGTATTATAATTATATTAGGTGAAAATGTTTAAATTAATGAATAAATGAGAATAGTAATTTAGGTATTTCAAAGGCCGAAAGTTTAAAGATGGGGAAGAGTGATTTGCTTTATAAGAAATTATTGTTAGAATATGAGCACATAAACATATAACAATTCACGAGTATGCAAAAAAAAACGTATATGCAATCAACTTATAAATAATATTATTATTATGATGAATTAGGGTTTAAAGCAAAACCCTTCTATAATCGCACGCTAAGCACCCTTATACCATATGTTAGTACCCGAATCACGATCCAACAAACTCCTTTGTTAATTCTCTTAGTTTGAAATTCCATGAACCAAGAACATATGTAGTCGACTACACTAAAACCATAATTAATGTAGACATTAATTATTATATATATGTTGTTCCATGTTGTATTTCGAACAGCACCAACAAACAAAATCCCTTTTGAGATTTAGTTTGGTTTGACCGAAAGAGAGAGGAAAAGAGTTTTGCTTGTGTGTAATTGTATGTAAAAATCCTTAGAATTAGCCCTCTATATATAGGCTAATTAGTTAGGGCTTTAGACTTGACGAGCAAGCAACTTCGAAGACTTTCCAAACCTTAGAAATTTCGGCTTTATCATATTAGGATTAGGAAACTTCCACTGATTTCTAATTACACTTAAACACCTCCTTTTAATTAATTTAAATACTATTGACCCTTTAATATATTTAAATTAATCAATTCGTGATTATATTAATTAATATATTACATCAATATACTAATTAAACTTAAATTATTTTCGGACATAAGTTTATATTTAACATAATCACACTCCAACAATTATAGATATGTAATCATGTTGTAATATGTGGAATTACAACTTTTTAATTAATTGCTAGTATCGTTCTAAAGTCTTATAACACTTTGGAAAGATTTTGCAGTCTTTTCTTATGATGACCTGGTCGAGAGAGATTATGATCATATTAGAAAAGCATAATTTACATTTGTAACTATTTTATCACTTCTATAAGTAGTGACTAGTGACACACATGAGACACTATTGAATAATACAACATTGAGAAATCGATACAAATAACTAATAATCTGAAGTTGAATACCTAAAATAAATTTTTTTATTTGTTCAATATAAATATAAATATAATAAGTGTTATAAATCTTGATCTTTTGATCAATAACAAGTGCTACAATAATTAACATACAATATAATAGATAAATGAATTAGGAGAAGAAATGTTGGAGGAGGGAAGAGAGAATGTATTAGAACAATAGAACGTGTGTTACAATGGTTAGGGTTAAGACCTTTATATAAACCAACACAATAACATAATAGGTAAATACACATGATATATATATTGTATATAACAATAAGTTAATTAACCATAGTCTAACCATTATCAACGTCATCCACTAAGCAATAGTTTGTAAACTCCAATGACATATGGGATAATGGAATAGTAATATGAATATAGATAGGATACGATTTATTTATTTTTACTTGCAAACCAAAGTTTTATATAACAATATATTTGTGACATGGTATATCATACTGGACGTTTGTCCGGGAGATATGACAGTGATGCATGATTTGATAGAGGCAACGACGGTTAGTAGTGGCGCGATGATAATGTAAATGTAATTAATCTAAAAAAGAGTAACGTAGTTATTTTAAATGTTGAGAGATCCATATTGTATCATATTTCATTAAAGAAAATTTATATAAATCATAAATGTGATGTTAAAATACATTAAGAGGTAAGAGACATACTGACATACTAGTCTATTCAACTATCTTTACATTGAAAAGGGAGATAGGATAGACATAAGAAGTTCCTCTATGAGAATTTGATTTGGGTATAACCAGGTTCAAGTATAAAGAGACATGGTTTAATCTTATTAATCGTCGTGTCTTTTGGCGGATTAGTAGGGGCTTTCCTAAACGGGTATGTGAATTAGGCATTTCTACTTCGAGTGAAATCTCTAATGCGTATTTGATTAAGACAATGTATATTAGACCTACAACTCAAATCGCGACACAAAATTACTTCAAGCGAAATTCACCATTAAAAAAAAACTATTAACATATTAGTTTGTTTTTAAAACCAAACCTTGTACCAACTGATACTTAACATAAAATAACCTTTTTTTTTTTAATAATATTTGAAAGTAGAAATCGGTTATTATAAGGATAAACAATATTTGTTTACTTTTTATAATGATTTATATGATATTTTTCATTTTTTTTACATTTCACATATATAAGTATAATTTTAGTGTGTTTTCATTTTTCCCCCCAATTTTATCACATTTTTATCAATTACACATATCTATACACCCTATATAAACAAACTACTCCCTTACCAAATTAAACACTCTACCTTTAAAATCCTTATTTTACCCTTTAATTTACATTACCATCAAACCATTTATTTCTGAATCTATGCTATATTAATAAACAAACTACCCACTTTTCAACTCTCTACCTTTAAAATACCAAAAATATTTTTAATTTTCAACACATTTCTATTTCACACATTAAATCCACCCAATATATTCCTAAAATAATTTACACACATATTTTTCCAAACTATTTATCTTCTTTATTAATTAATTTAAATATTTTCACCTAATATCTTATAATAATCTTAATAAAGTTACTTACAAAATACACATCTCTTAACTATAAAATAACTACACTACCATTTACGTTTATTACTTTTAGATTAATAACCACATCTTTACCACCACCGCCACTAATACCACCCGATGCCGTCACCGCCGCCGCCGCATTGCGCGGGTACCCATCTCGTATAGTTAATACATGATTAACATTTGGTTTTTTCATTCAATTATTCATAGAATTGATTATGTAAATGAATACTATATCTTATATATGTACATGATAACATATTTTTAGAAAACACGTCATAATCATAATAGGAAACAAATAAATGTATCTTTTACTTGATAAGGTTTCTAAAAACAACATAACGCACGGTAAAAATAAACAGTATGAATTAAGAAAAAAGTCTACAAAATGTAGACAAAAACAATGTGGCGTTTGACTATCAGGTACAGCTACATACAGCGACATGCATATTTTCTTATGTCAACTTGAATCTCCACCGTCCACGTATTACAAAAACAACTTTCCCAAAGTTCCTAGTTTTGCACAACATTACTTATTTAAGTATTTACCTTGGGTAATGTCAAGTCAAAGTTACAAATCCTAAATTAACTATTTTAATAACAATTACAATCATAAACTACTAACCGTTTTTATATATGGTTCCAAACTTCCAATGAAGTATCCAATAAACTTCATTATTTTTACATTATACTTAATCATTCAAAATGTATATAAAAGCTTTATTTATAAGAACATTTGAAAGAAACTCCGAGGTAACTAACTATTTAAAGTTAATCTTAGTTATAGCAAATACTTTTTTGTTTTGGTTAAACTACACTCAAGTACTCAACTATGTATACTTAAATCATGTAAAGTATTAAGGACTAAGGAGTAACAATTTGTCGGAAATGATATGTGCATCATCGCAATTGATTAGGGTCGTTTGGTTGTTGAAAATGTTTTCAAATTTTTCACTTCTAATTTTCTAGAAAATACAAACCCTTTTAGTTTTGTAGGAAACAAATAAGAATTTTAAAAACGCGTTCTAATTAAAATATTAAAAAATATGTTAGAGATGTAAGTGGAAGGGGAAGAGGAAATTGAAAACAAGAAAAAGATGCTTTCAGGTTTTTAATTGAAAAGTAGAAAACATTGTTTTCTGTTTTCTTGGAAAATATTTATAGAAAACTATGATTAGAACGCGTTTTCTGTTTTCTATGTTTTCTTAAAAAATAAAAATGAAAAACAAGAGGTGTTTTCTGCAACCAAACACGCCTTTAATGTTTTGATATTGTTACATTTCGCAATCGTGTTACACTGTTACTTAACTTGTAGATATTATGTTGACTATAGTTTAAAGCGAGTTCATGTTATAATAGTCTAATGACAACGAACATGCAATATAAATACTGAAAGGCATAAATTCAAACTTCATTTAAATATATTATCATATAAGTATTGTATTTACATTGGCATGCTGGACACTAGAAGTAACTAAAAGATAACTTATAATTTAAAAGTTAACATAAATTACAAATCTATCTTGATAAGTTGTAAAATATGTGATAATCTATACTTCTATACTACTATATAAAAATTATAACCTTATGTTGAAAGTTACAAAAATGGGACATGCGAATTGACTAAAATACTCTTAATGAATTAAATCATCATCAACCCTTAATATTAAATTACACCATTAGTCCATTATATTATAAAATATCTCTACCAACCCCTTTAAATCAAATATATTTACCTACACCAATAGATGTCGCCACCACCGTCATCATCGGCTCGCCGCCGCATTGCGCGGATACCGTACTCGTGTATAATTATGAGAATTAATGTCATTACTCTAAACTCTAATGAAATAAGACTAAGGTATTTTTTACCGAAAAACTTTAAAATACATGAAAATAAAACAAACCTAGTTCTTATCATGTTGAAGAATAACTATATGTTTTTTTAATGTACTTTGATGTATTTTGTAAGTTTTTTTTAATTTAATGTTAGTCGATCATATCTACAACAAATTTTGGTAATCAACAACAATGCATACTTTATACAGTTGTATATTTTGCAATAAATATGTATTTTTGTTGTAGATGGCTAAAATATGTTGTAGATATATCACTCACCTTAAATTTTTGTGTGATTGTTAAGATTAGGTAAATGATATTTTGGGGTTGAATATTGTAAAACAAGTATTAAAGTAAAATAAATAGACCAAGATCTTGACCCTAAGATCATAGTTAAATTGATGCACGAAGATTTATGAAGCAATTGATGCATGATAATTTTAATGATACACGATGATTTTCAGTAAAAAAAAACTTATTATTTTATTTATTTTACTTTAATACTTATTTTATTTTACTTATGTATTAATAATATTAACATTATGTTTTTCAAAGAAATTCAACCAAAACCCTACAAAGAAGAGAAAATACACCCATCGATTTTGATTTTTAATTTTTTAATATGTGCAACAATCATGAAAGTTTTCTTTCATATTTAAAGCAAAGTCTTCTTTCTCTCTCCAATTTTATTTATTTTTTGTTTAACACAAAACAATCAGCTCTTTTTTCTCTCACTACTTCTTTCTTTGATTCACACACGCTTACTGTGTGTATTCAAAATATACATACATATACATACATATATACATACAAATTTGTTACAACAAACTTCACTTCATTTTACTAAAGTCACAAATCAAATGTGATGGGAAGTGGATTCTCCTGCTTCAATCCATCGACGGCGTTAAGCAAACGGCGGAGCACCACCTCACCGGACCTCAACTTCACCGGCACCGGCGAGCAACCGCCGCCGCTAGATGAAACCCTAGGTCACTCTTTTTGTTACGTCAGGTCATCTGCGAGATTTATATCACCTACTCACTCCGATCGGTTTTTGTCTCCGTCTCAATCGCTTCGATTTTCTCAAAATCAAAACGGTGTCGTTTTGGAAACTGGATTTAAAGCGATTTCAGGCGCTTATGTAAGTGCTAATTCGTTTACCCCTAGAACTGTTGATATTTACGATTCTGCCACTGATACTGATAATCATAATAACAATAATATTAATAATATTACTTATAGTAGTAGTAGTAGTGTTAAGGCTGGTAGTAATAGTGTTAGTGTAATTAATGGATTTGAAAGTACGTCGTCGTTTAGTGCTTTACCGTTGCAGCCTTTACCTAGAGGAGATTCTGATTCAGGCAGGGGAGGGTTTTTTATGTCCGGACCGATTGAGCGTGGGGCGTTGTCTGGTCCGTTGGATTCGGATTTAGGTCATGGTGGAGGTAGTGGTGGTGTTCCGTTTTCGGCACCGTTGAATAGCGGAATGTACCTTAAGAAGAAGAGGAGGAAAGGGGATGGATGGGATTAGGAAGGCATTTAATAGAAATTTCCCGAGGCCTTGGGTAGTTCCGGTTAGGAATTTTGTGGGAGGCCGGAAGGAGGGAGGCGGAGGTGGAGGGGGAGAGGGAGGGGAGGAGGGAGGGCTGAAGGATGACAGGGATGTGCAATGGGCGTTGGGGAAAGCGGGTGAAGATCGGGTTCATGTGGTGGTGTCAGAAGAACATGGGTGGTTGTTTGTTGGGATTTATGATGGGTTTAATGGTCCTGATGCTCCTGAGTTTTTTGATGGGGAATTTGTATAAAGCGATGTATAAAGAGCTTGAAGGTTTGTTTTGGGATTTGGATAATACGGTTCAGGATCAGAGTCAGTGTCAGAGTCATAGTCAGGGTGATGTTCGAGTTCAAGATCAAGCTCAATCTTGTTTGCAGGAATTACAAGAAAAAGAAATTAGAGATGTTGTTTTAGTACCTGAGAATGTTGTAAAGAAGGTTTCGTTTCGATCAGGAGAAGAAATAGTGATTAGGAGAAGGAGATTATGGGAATATCTTGCAGAGGAAGAACCTGAAGATGGGCTTGATCTTTCTGGTTCTGAGCGGTTTGCATTTTCGGTGGATGATGCACTTAGTGTAAGCAAAAACAGTTCCGGTGTTAATCGAAGGTCATTACTGCTGTCTAAATTAAGAAATGGATTCACTAAGCATAAGGAAGGTAGTAAGTTGTTTGCTTGGAAATTTGGGTTGGATACTAAAGAGCATAAAGAAGCGGAAAACAGAATAGAGGAGACAGGTAATGTTGTTAAAAGTGTTAGGAAGAAAAAAGCTGGTCCGGTAGACCATGATTTGGTGTTGAGAGCAATGTCGAGGGCTTTGGAAGTAACCGAGGTTGCGTATTTGGATATGACTGATAAAGTTATGGATCAATATCCAGAGCTTGCGCTAATGGGTTCCTGCTTATTGGCTGTTTTGATGAGAGACGAGGACGTGTATGTGATGAATTTAGGAGATAGCCGGGCAATTGTTGCACAACACCAAGAAACAGAAGATCCATCTCAACCGCAGGATAGTGGGATTGTTGATGACAGTGTAGTCAAGGAATCCTTAGATACAGTTGGGAAGGGGAACGACACAGAAAATGAAGTTGCTGATCAAGATATGAGGCTGACCGCGTTACAACTATCTACCGATCATAGCACAAGCATCGAAGAAGTAAGTTTACTTATGATATATCATGTTTAATGCTCTTAACATACTTAGAGCCTAACCTTGGTGTTATTTAGACGTTTTTGATGAAGCCAGAAAAAAAGAGTGAACTTCTTGTCTGTTATTGATTAATTATATTATTTGAGGTGTTTTATTCTTTTTTGAAGTATGCTATCTAGCATTCTTGGATGATTATGGGGACAGTTACTACTAGCAGCTCCATCATAGTCAAATTGTGCTTCTCATTACTTTTGTTGATTATAGATAGTAAGAGAGAGGCCACATTATCTTGTAACTCAAATCTAGCCTTTTAAGTAATTCTGAAAGGTTTGATGTGTACTAGATGGGAGTACAAGCCAAACTTTAGTCGGTGTAATTGCTTTCTCTCCTTTTAATCTTTTTGTTGACATATCTTTTGGTTCTTTACTTGAACCACAATTTAAGTTACACTATCATTCTAAAGTTTCTTCCTGTAGGGATGCATCTTATGCTTCACTTACCTGAATTCACTTTTCAACCCGTCATCATTTTTTAAAGTAATGGCTCATCATGTACCAAGACATGTGGCTTTATATTTGACCACTTAATAAAATAAGTATAAAGTCGTAATGTAGTGTTTATATTATTAGTGGCCTTTAGATCTTTGAAACTGTTTATTGGATCGATCTTTTGCATGGTGACACTTTTTTTTTACCTTGGCGAGAATTATTTGATTAATTGAGGACATTTGCATGTGAGACTTCCTCTAAATCATAGATGCCGTTTTAAGAGATAAGGTATTTTCTAAATGATATATGCTGTGATGTATGTTTTCCAATATGTAACTGAAATGTGAACTACTAATCATTGGTAGCTTCATTGTAGTCTTTGTACATATGTGTGGTGGTAAATTCTTAACATTGTTTTATTACACTCTTAAAATAAAACTTGATTTGATTTTGTTTTTAAGCTTTTCTTGTCTTATACCTAAGTTTACCAGAGATTATCTCAAATTATCGCAGAAATCTTGTTACCATTGCAGGAAGTTATTCGAATTAAAAATGAGCATCCAGATGACAACAATTGTATAGTAAATGATAGAGTCAAAGGTCGTCTGAAGGTTACTCGTGCTTTTGGTGCTGGATCTCTCAAACAGGTTTGTTACTTAATTCTAACTTTGTCTCACCTTTTTATTGTTATTAACTTATATGAAATATTGAGGTATTCACTGTCTTTGAATAGTTAAAATAAAACATTGGTCATCATACTACTGTACTAGTTCAAACAACACATTGATCATTATGCTGCTTGTACCTTTGCTTTGTGCATGATTTGTTTATTCTTGGATACTTTCAGGCGAAATGGAATGATTCATTATTGGAGATGTTTCGTAACGAGTATATTGGAAATGCACCTTACATATCTTGCCTACCTTCTCTTAGACACCATAAACTATGTCCAAGAGACCAATTTTTGGTTCTTTCATCAGATGGGTTGTATCAGTACTTCACCAATCAGGAAGTCGTGTCACACGTTGACAATTTCATGGAAAGGTTTCCTGATGGGGACCCTGCTCAACACCTGATTGAGGAGCTTCTTTTACGCGCGGCTAAGAAAGCTGGTAACCTCCCACATCTTCCCTCTTATTATGTTTGCTGTTTCATCAAATCAGTAAGCTGGCCATCCTTACTTTAATGGTGGGTTGTGTAGCAAGTCAAAATGGGTTTGGTGAAATTGGTCATTTTATGGTGTGTTAAAACAGGGTGGGTGACCAGCTCACACATTTTTCCTCAATTTTTTAAAATTAGATTATCAATAATAATTATATATTGTGTGTGTGAGAGAGAGAGAGAGGAGAGAGAAGAGAGAGAGAGAGACTATTATTAACATGTTGAATAGATCAATACAATAGGTCGTAATCACTTGACCTATAAATCATTTGACCCATTGGCAACAAAACATGACCCATGCTGGTTAAAATCCCCCCTGCAAGATAAATTGATAGCAATAAGTCAATAGCTTAGTCTTTACCTAGCAAATAGTTTGAATTTATGTTTTCTAATTTTTCCAGATAGTTCAAATAAACTTTAGTTTAATATTGTTTTATGAAGTTCAAAGTATTATTGAAGCTCGTTCATAGCAACAACTTGAGAACATTATTAAATCCATTTTGTTAGCCCTTGAAACAACGAGTTACTGCTTTTTTTCTAAACACGATTGAACAGTGTGTGGTGTATTCCTTAGGTTTTTGATGTGCATCATTATATACTAGAGGTGGATAAACAGCAGATTGGCTAATAGGTCTTAACAGTTGAATAGTGTGTGGTTTATTCCTTAGGTTTTTGATGTGCATCATCATATACTAGAGGTGTATAAACAGCAGATTGGCTAATAGGTCTTAACGGGTAGTTTTAACTCACTTGGTTTTGAGACTCACCAACTCTTTCTAAATATAACAACTCAACAAGTGCTCAAAGTTTTAGATATGATGTCAAAAACTAGAATGTTGAATTATTAATCTTTATTTTTTAAGTCATCCAAAGGGTCGTAAGCATTGCATAGGGCATTTTTTTTTACTGCATTTTTCAGCCAGTCTTCAACTTTTACTCATTTGACTAGTTAAATACGGAGTATAAAAATATAGGCCAAATTTACCATATTTAGGTAAATAGGTTGAAATTGTCATCTCTAGCATATATTTTCTTGTGTTGGATTTGGGATATACTGAAGAAATCTAATTAACATTTTACTTTTGGTCACATTAATTTTATTGGTATTGTTCAAAACTTCCAGCTACGATATTAGCTGCTGCGTGCTCTAACGACGAGTTTCTGTAACTCCCTACAGGGATGGATTTACATGAATTGTTGGACATTCCACAAGGAGATCGTAGAAAATACCATGATGATGTGACAGTCATGATCATTTCTCTTGAGGGAAGAATATGGAAATCATCTGGAAAATATCTCTAAACACCATAAGAACCAAAGCATATCTCATTTTTGCCCCATGATCCTCAAAAGCAAAGCCAAGCCTATATCTTGTTGTAGAAACTTCAACGTGGACCCACATGTTGTGCGTCCGAATGGAATGTGCCAGGCAAATGTGATCAAAAATTTAGCTAGATGCCCAAAAAATTGGTTGAATATGGAGTAAACATGCTGGCGGCAATCTTTCTTGACAAAGAGGGACTTATTTTTTTTTTTAAATTAGGTGAAGGGGGGTGGTAAAGAATGGATTATTATTTTTTTTCTTCTTATTTTCTATTATCGTTAGATTTTGCTGCATAGGTGGAGAAAATGTGGTTAATTAGTTTTTCATTCTCAACCTGAAATAGGATGTGGTTGTGGTTGTAAGTTAGGGGGGAGGTTTTTTCTTTCTTTTCTTACATTTGTTAAGACATTGAAAAATTTTCACTTTCAAAAGTGAAAATATGTAATTTTGATGGTGGATTACGAGAATCCATAAAGGATGTTGTTGAAGCCAAACATATCAAGTAGGTTAGAGGGGCAATTCATTATTCGGTATGACTTTTTGCCAAATGTATCTATAAAAACCTTATCAGTTAAATACATAGCCTAATGCTAATAATCGTGCAATATAAAAATGGAGTCACTAATTCAAATTTTATATATATCTCATTAAGTAACTCATGTCGATAATGAGATTGATCTGTAGGAAAAGATGATAGTTTGGTTTAACACTTGAGTGCTTCAACTTTCAAACATTATTTAAGGAATAACAAATCTTAGAAATTGTTCAGGCGTGTCATTTTTTAATTTAGACATAGGCTGGACTGATCAGCTAAATAAGGACGGGGCTAATCCGTACGAAATATAGACAATTATGATAATTGACTATTGGAAAACATAAAATAAATGTAGAAAAAAAAAGAGAAAGTAAATTAACTCCTAATGCCGTCTTCTATCGGTTTTGGATCCCAAATACCTTATTTGATAAGGTATGGAGGAGGTTAAGATGTAGACAACCTTATCCCTACCAAGGGTAGAGATGTTGTTTATAGGTTTGGTAGAAAAGAACTTCAGCCTTGCTGGATATGAAAGCTAGAAGATTATAGAGTAAAGTAAACGTGTTATGGAAATTGCATATATTATATTACTTTTTTTTGTAGATACAACAAAACCAGTGCCGTCTATGAGGATTTATGAAGACCGAGAATACAAAAAGGGCTCTGAGGATATACGCAACAATTATAATTATATAAACTAAGATATAAAAACGATGATAAATGTTATATCAAATTGTTACTTGAGCTTTTTTTTGTTAAGTACTATTGTTTAAATTTTGGATAATTGTTAAAATTTGTAACGATCTTGGTTAACAACATATTATATATATATATATATATATGGGTGAGTTAGATTAGGGACTCCTTATTTTAGGGACTCGATCTAGACCGTCCATTTTCATCAGATCTAATCACCACTGATTATCTCCAGCGACATCTTCGACCATATTCAACTCCGGCGACATCTCTGGCGAGACTTACATATGTGTAAGTACAACTTACACATGTGTAAGTTGAATAAAAATTATAATTCGGAGCGGGCTTCGCCCTTAAGGATATTCATAAACCAAAGCTGGTGGGACTGATAGGTCATTGAGGGTGATAGGTCATTAAGGGTGATAGGTCATAGAGGGTGATAGGTCATAGGGGGTGGCCGGTGATGGGTGATTTACCTAAAAAAATTGTACTTAAAACATGTGTAAGTTACTTACACATGTGTAAGTCTCGCCGGAGATGGTCGTCGTCGCCGGAGGATCATGGTGGTAGTCGGAGATGATCATGGTGGTGGTGGTCAGAGATGATGGTGGTGGTGGCCGGAGAAGGAGGTAGAAGGAGTCCCTAACAGTCCCTAAAATAAGGAGTCCCTAATTTAACTTTTCATATATATATGCATAAAAAAAAATAAAAAGTCGAGCCCCCTTAAAAATCAGACCTCAGCCGATTGTCCACTTCGTCCAATGCCTAAGCCCCCCATGAACAAAACATTGATGAAAACTTCCATTAACACATACATGAAAGTGTTAGAATCCATATTACTAAAAGAAACAACCGCATTGCATCCTTGTATTTTACTCTTTAATCTTCTAGCTTTTAGGCATGCTTGGTAAGGAAACATTTATAGTGAAATTGAAATGAAAGATCATCAAGTTTTCTTATAGAAGTTAAAATTAAATTAAGATAAAGTTTAGTTAAATATGCCATATGGAAACCGAAAAATGCAAATGAAGGATAAAAGTGCAAACATACGATGGACAGGAAAATTTCGGCATTTTCTCGCATCTTAATTAAGCTTTTACATTAAACAGAGCACCTCACGGACCTTGCTAGTCTTGAACACTTACAAAAGTTTGTTAGTAATAGATTTAATGGACAAAAGAAAAGAAAAAAAACTTACACCTTTCTTTGGGTCATCTCTTAATAACTTTTGTTTTAGCAGCCCAAATGATAAATTTGTACTTCAGTAGTTCAGTTTTCTTATTTTCCGACTTCTTGAACAAATATGAAAAGTTCACCTAAAAGGACAAATACTATCTGCTTTCTTGTCCTTTTTCTTTGAACGCATTTTCTACTAAGTGCAACTATTAGGGCGCGTTTGGTTCACATAATGTTTTGGGAAGAAATGGAATCTTTCAAAGGAATTAGAATTTGAAGGAATGAAATTTGACGGAATGTTTTTATTTTTTGAAAATTCAAGTGATGGAAGGAATAAAATTCCTTCCTCCATCCCCAAGGAATGGAGATTCCATCAAATGATGGAATGTTTACATTCCTGTGAAATGAGATTTCCTCTTCTTTGTGCAACCAAACGCATTAAGGAATGAAATTCAATTCCAATTTCATCAAATTCTATCAGATTCTGTGAACAAAACGCGACCTTAATCTTTGATTAATCCCTGTTCTTTTAATATGCAATACTCCAGATGTTATCCAAAGTTAAGCTGTTAAAATCATATCTAATCTAATCATTTATGGCATTTGACATAGTTTTAGTTTTTAAACTTTTTAAAAATTATGAATTACCATTCTATTTTTTCATCTTGTCTATAGCAACATAATTAACAGAGTCGTACTTCCATCATTTATATTAATCTATCACAAATTAAGTACAACTGATATAACATACATCACAGATATTATATAATTTATAGTAGTGGTAGATTTTTTTTTTGATGTATATTAATAACCAAAAACTAGAAAGATACTAGTTGAAAGTACAAGAACGGATTACATTAGAGGTGCAGAAGACACAACAGAGAATTAAAAGTTGAAACTATACCACTTTGACCATTCGATTCGGATTGAAGTTGTTCTATGTAGGGTACAATAGTTAAAAGTTAAAACTAGACCATTCGATTCGGATTGAAGTTGTTCTAGGTAGGGTACAATTATTAATTCCCCGATTATTATACAAGAAAGTAAACACTAATTAAATGCTTAACAAACAAAAACAAAATATTTTCTTTCGAGGGCATCATCAACGACTCTCTATATTTTACCACCAACATCGACCATACTTTTAACTAGTTTTAAGTCGTGGTTGAAGAAGCCGCATGTCGCCATTCCTAGCCATTTGTCTTAAAGGAAATTTGGAAAGTCAATTGAAAAAAATTGAACAATTGAGTCCTCAAGAACGGCTCTGACTCACAATAAAAATAACATAACAAACTCTACAAGTCATTGAATGGGAAAGGCCCACATGTTTCATTTTAATATATTATACCCTACATAAAAATTTCATATATACAAAGTTACAAAATGTAAATACATAACGTGATATGCTTTAGACATTTCGAATTGGCTTTTTGTAATTTGTATGCCTTGACTCATACGCATTGGATTCGAAATTTCTAATACTTGGAAATAAAAAACAATTCTAAGAGACAAACTGCATTAATAAAATATACTTTCACCTTTTTACACAAGCCATCTTTTTGTGTATATCCTTGACTTCCATGATAGTTGTATGTTCAAGCATATTATTGCTTTTTTGTATCAAGCATAACTTTAAACTAATAATAAGTTGGTACATAAAATCACGCATGTCACAGGTCCTATACATGGTGTTCGACGAATTAAAAGTCTTTTGATTCTATAGCGCGACTGGTCTAATTCTATGGAATTCAATAAAAGATTTCAAATGATATATCACTATATTTCAATACGAAATTCAAAATCATGCTACAACTAGTAATAAACTGATCTTTCAGTCAAGTTTGTATACAATTAGTCAAAAAGGAAATATTTTTGTAGATTTTGTTATATATGGAGCAATGAATCTGATAAGTAGAATATAGTGACACTAATAATTAGAAAATGACACAAGCTAGTCCAATGATATAAATGGGTTGAATTTTGAAGAACCATCAGGAGCCAAAGTAGCCGTTGATTTAGAGGTCAGGGGAGTAGTGTGAGACTCATGGGCTGGGTTAATTTGGGTTCGGAGACAATGAGCCGAAAGCATATATAGGACCCAACATAGAGACAAGATAAGCTTATCTCTATCCTTTTCATTTCCCCATAATAAAAACCATAACCCACTTAAATGATTAATTTTTCCTACCACATTTCACACTAACAAATAATCAACGGACCAAAAATTTCGATTTATAATGAATTAATTGTTTTCATGAAATACATTTATGTAGCAACACATAATTTTATCCTTTTTTTTTACATTAAAAGTTACATTTTTTTTTTACACACAAGTCATTTAAGGTAATTAAGAACATAACTCATATTTATCATGAACTATTTAAGTCTACAACTCGACAAGACTACAAAAGAAAATAATTAAGTTTTAAATTCTACACATTGATATCTGTTTATCTGAGCCCATTGTTATCTTAGAGATCAGACTAGACAAAAGCATTACACATAACTTTCGATTTTTGGTAACTACTCGTATATTCTAATCACGCACAAAAGTGTGTAGAAACACACAGGATTTAAACTTAATGGGTAATTAGTAGTAATACACAAGTTTGTTTTTTAAATAAATGTTATTTAAGTATAATGAGTCCTTAAATCTCTAATCAAGATTTATATATATGGCCTAACGCATGGTATCTCGCGATCATTTTCACACTCCTGACCCCCTTTATATTATTTGTACCCAGAGAGGTTGGAATTTGAGTTTTCTTGTGAAAAAAATTATGACACTTAACACGCTAAGACATGTTATTGATTAAACAAGTTATATATAGTTGAATTTCTTCGTAGTATCTGAATATGAAACAACGGACTGTGTAGCAAGTTGGCTTTTGAGAATTCAAAGACATGCACGCCAAAAAAAATACATATATATGGTAGGTTCATTAATAAAAAATATAAAACGGCGGCTGTCGTAAATCGAAAATATTAATAAGATATTGCTATTATATTGTAGGTCACATGTCTAAATATGTTTTGCATCGTTGTTTTTCAATTTTATTTAAGCTACCAACAACACCTATTGCTATATTTTTGGTCAGAAAAGAGAGTTTATTTTTCCTATTACTTGCATCATTGCAATTTGATAATCGAAAATATACTTTTAAGATGTTTGAAAGGTCCTACAACTAGTCCTTAGTATTAGAGTATTTGAGTAGAGCAACAATATAGATTATAAAACAATTTACAAATAAAAAAAATGTTTAACTGGACTATGTCACATGTGATATGAAATAATAAGTTCTTTTTTAATAAACTATTTGTGAGTGTAAGTGTAAGTAACATTTTAATTCTTCTTCTTAACTATGATCCTAACTTGTATGGAATTACGGGTCATGAAAATGTTGGTTATGCCTATAACTTTTGAATATTCCTATATGATTAGACACAAGATGACTCATAAGTTATAGGGAAAAGAATTTCGGAGTGTATGTGTCATCTTTTACTAACTATATTTATACTCTTTATGTTGTATATATCTAAATCTGTATCTATATAATATATATTTAAATCATTACATACATACACAAAAATTATATAAATCAGTAACAACAAATATCTATAATACCTTATAAAAGAAATGACCTATTTTTATATTAGGTAATTCTACCTTTGAATTACCAGATTTGCCCTTGGACTTTTTTATTTATTTTTCTTTACGTAACTACCAAAAATCTCTAGTAAAACAGACCGCCTTCCCCACTACTGCCGCCGCATTGCGCGAGTACCATGCTCGTAAAATTAAAATAAAGTTACAATACAATTCACATCTCGAACAATAATAGTACGGATTGTGGATGGTGGCTGCTGTGGAGGACTACATGAAACCAAAATTGAATTCTCGATCTAAGTCATAATCAAACTCTAATGGCGGTTGGCTGGCGGCAGCTATGGCGTGGGCTTATTCCCGGTGTGGTGATAATGGGGCTATGGCGGTTGGCTGATTCCCGACGTGGGTTTTTGCCGGCCACCACCATTGGTTTATGACTTGGTGGGATTCTTATGGACTGTTGGTGGTAACGAGGTATAGATAGATATACATATAAATAGAGATTAATATAGCGAGTAAATGATTGCCGGAAACTCGATCCAGACAATGTTGGCACACACGGTACAAAACCCAAGCACAATTCAGTTCCATTTTAAAAACCAATTCGCAATACGAGAACTCGAAAATTAGCTCTGAAACTTAAAGTTTTAACTACAGAACTTTATATATCCACATTGGTATTTCATGTTACTTTATTTTTCGGAATCTTTACGAATATAAAAAATGTAATTACATCTGTTTTTTTCTTTTTTCTTTTTCCAGAAACTTCATGATATATAAGGTTGTTTAGAAACATGGAGATCTGATGATGATTGATATAGATGATGATATTTTGTTTTTTTCTTTAAAAAAATAAAAAATATGAAGTGACTCCATCAATGAGCGGCTAAAATTTAGATCCAACCGGTAATTCCACGATTCATTCAATTTAGCAGGTATACTTCCATCAAACATTCAAAATTTTTTATGCATACATACAATAGTAAAAGATGACAAATTACTTGCATTTCCAGATTCTGTTCCCTAAGTTATATCCAAAAACCTTACATAAGTGAAGTCTTGTGTAAATAAAATTCATTAATTATTTGAATCGATTGTTAGTAGAACAAACTGCAAACCTTTTTGTCACTTTTGGCATACTTGTATTGAAAATATACATACAAAAATCATCTTTTGGAAAAGGTAACAAACTAATTTTGAGATTCAAGTTGTAACATTTTGTTGGAGGGGAATCTAAGGTCTTAAAATTGTTGTAAGTTGTAACCTTTGGTTGAAAAAAGATTATAGTTGGAAGTGTAACATCAAAATCTCAAATCCTCAGTAGTCATTGCTTTAAAGCCGTAAACCATGGTCTCTCTTTTTTTTCGCTTTATGTACATTTTCTATCTTCTAGTTTATCTCCAATGTCTTTGGTGATTACCTTTTGTCTTTTCCCAAAGTAAATAGTACTAGTATTAAATTAAACTTTGTATCAGTTTGAAATTTAAAAATACAAAACCATAATGTGTAACCTTTGATTAAGTTGGCTTTCATTTATGTGTTATGTATGGGATGTTTTGTTTACCTTTGGATGTATATTGCTTTCGAAGTGTGATTTGTATGCTTATAATTTTGTTTTACTTGAATTTTTTCTTAGTTCAAACAAAAAAATGAATTATGATAAGTTTCTATCGGTTCTACCTAATTGTTTTGAATTGGACATTCATTTTACCCTTCGATTTTTTCATAGTTTAAACAGGGGTTAAGTATCGTGGGATGTAACTAACTACAACTAGATGTCTATAGTAAGAACGAACTAAGGTTTTGGACATTGTATGTTCACAACTTGATAAATTGTCCAAATCATGTAATATGACACACGTGGCAACCCATATGACCCGTCACGTGTAAGTTTTTATTAGTCGGTTTATGATTTGAATATTTTTACTAAGTTCTTAACACACAATATCCAATCTGATAGTTCGTTCCCACTATACACATTTTTAGACAATTATCATAAAAATTGTTAAAATGAATAGAAGAAATAAGAGAAGAATATGCTCTTCGTGGTGTTTAAAGAAGAAGAAAAGAAATTTCCTAGAAAAACATGACAAGTCCTTAATTTTAAGTTCATAAAAGACATTTTGGCCGGTCCCACTTTAAATTTTTAAACACATTGATGACATAAAAGCATGTGTGAAATGAGAAAAAAAGAGTGAACTACCAAAAGCTAGAAGCTCTCATCAAGTCATTATCAAGCTAAATGTTATTCCCAATATTATATAGTCTTCATCCAGAGACATTTTTATCAAATACAGATTTATGTACAGCTTATAATGAAAGGAACTACAAGATATTGTGATAAACTGATAATGGTGTGTGTATTAAAAGCTAATGGGTCTGGGAATAAAGATTCAACAATAAAAAAAAGTGGCAAATAAACTGAAGCAGCACTTTTTGGTTTGATGATGAGTAGATGCTGATGACAACATCACCTTTAAGTTACTATAAATAACAGGGTAAAGGGCAAAATAGTGATTTTGTCTGACTCAAGCTGATGTGTATTTTGTTCACACACTTTTATACAGTAGTTTTTAGACAACATTACCTTGAGTTATTGACTTGACCGTGAATTCGAGTTGGAGTCGATTGTTAGAACTGGAAGTTAATTGGAACTTTTGTTTAGAGTTTATAATTTGTTTCACAACATTTAAACTTTTATATCTGTGGAAGTTTAAAAATCAAAACTTACGAATTTTTATAATAAATGTGTAGAACACTAGTATATAACTCTTTGTAGATTTTATTAATTCGACCACTTTAGAGTTTTTCGTTTCTATATTTGGTTCTATTATAATCGCAATTAGTATTGAGGGAATATCAACGTCTAATATAACGAGTTAAGTGCTCCAAATTGAGGCAATTAGGATGTTTGTGAGATTTTTCCATGAGTTTAATCCTTAGAAATGACATAATGACATGTCTGTGAGATTTTTTCTCGGGATCCCATTCTATGACAACGCCAGTCTTGGTTAAGATAATGTAGCATATCTTAAGTGCCATTTAGATGCATCTATTTTAGTTCAACTTGTTTTTGTTGGAAGATAATTTTCAAGACATGAAGGGAGCTATACATTTACACAACAATTCTAAGATGACAAAACGAGATATCTGCTAAGATAACTAGTATGATACGCATTAAAAGTTGTAATGCAAATTCAACGGTCACAATGTATAGCTTTTTTGGCGCGAATAGCCGTTTAGGTGTGAACTTATGGCCTTTTTTGTGGAATTTCATTTTAGCTTCAAACATACCTATCCCACTTTCGGTGTTTTTGTTCCTTTCATTTTTAATATATTTTATATTTCTATATAACATACTATTACTATTATTGTAGAGTATATATATTATAAAATATTATAAGATAGATATATACTTTTAAAGACTTTTTGCCCCCAAAATCTTGTATAAAACCCATCTCCACTCCAACTCTTACACCTCCCCTCTTCCCCCCTATCAATTATAATTCTCACATATTTTCTTGATCATTTTACTTGTGGGTATTTCAAAGATTCGATATTTTTTTCCATAACTTGTAACAAATATATATATACTTTTAACAATTTGGGAAGGTTTTGATTGTTAAGAATCCATTGAAGTTTCTAAAAGAAAATGATCTTGTTGAACAATGGAAGCATTCTATGGAACTTAGTTGCAACTCTTGAAAGTAAATTATGTATTGAGAAAAGCTTCTATTTCTGGATTTTTCAAATTTTCAATAGTTATAATACGAGTACTTAACCGAAAACTCTGACATTGTATTGTTCTAAGTTACTTTTGGCCTTTTTTTTGGTTCTATATTTTCTTTGTAAATTCTCTAAATTCTAGTAGGAGATTATGGGAGGATCTTCACTGCCACCAGGGTTTCGCTTTCATCCAACGGATGAAGAATTGATTGGATATTACCTTAAAAGGAAAGTTGAAGGACTTCAATTCGAACTTGAAGTGATTCCGGTTATTGAATTGTACAAATTTGATCCATGGGAATTGCCTGGTGAGCTTCATTTTTTGATATAAATTTGAAAGCTTTGATGGTTTAATGAAAAACTAGTTCATGCTAATTAGTAGAATTGTTTGATTGTGAAGCTTTAGTGGCACTTTATTCTTTTTCTGTAAAGATAGATAATTGAGATCATGAAACTTTTCAGAAAATGATCTTGTTATAGAATCTTTCTTTTTATCTCTAAAGCAATAATGAAGTGCTTTTATGATGGTATGCTTTCTAATTGGTGTGTTAATTACAGATAAATCTTTCCTTCCAAAGCGCGATATGGAGTGGTTCTTTTTTGTTCCACGTGATCGCAAATACCCAAATGGGTCGCGAACAAATAGAGCAACAAAAGCCGGTTACTGGAAAGCCACAGGAAAAGACCGAAAAGTGACATGCCAATCTTCTCTGGCAGGGTATCGTAAGACTCTTGTCTTTTATCGTGGCAGAGCACCATTAGGTGATCGCACTGATTGGGTGATGCATGAGTACCGCCTATGTGACGATGTTTCAAGAGGGACACCAAGTTTTCAGGTATATATTTTAGGAAACATGCATCTAAATTCCTTCCGTTAACAATTTTCTTTAACGATATAGTAGTGTAGCAGAGTTTAATAATGAGTTGCATCCATGCTTTCACAGGGACAGTTTGCTTTGTGTCGTGTGATGAAAAGGAACGAGTCAAAAACCAGCTATGTGACTAGTGGCCCAAAAACTAAGGAGCCCGGAAGTAGTAGTAATGGAGTTGTCAATGACTCGTTGGTTCTTCAAACAAGCACCCGAATGGGTAATGAGAGTAATTTATCCAGTCCTCTTGCCTCTTATGAGAAAACGTCTACTTCAGAAAATGAACCAACTTCCTCTGTTGGCCGTACCAATTCTTCGAGCTTTTGGGTCTCACCTGATTTAATTCTTGATTCTTCAAAGGTATGTTTTTTTTACAATCCATATCCTAGGGATTAACCAAATTATACGGGTTGGGTAACGGGTCGAAGTTGTAAGGGTTGAGAAATGCCACCTTTAAAATTGCCCTGTCCGTAAATGGATGGGTCAAGATTGCCACTTCTAGCTCAATAACAAACCTACATTTAAGCTATGCACAAGGGCAGGTTTCAACATGATTTTAATGACAATGCAGGAACAATCGAGAGGATTAGAAGGGCCGTTTGGGTATATCACAGAGGACATTTCAAATCCAATGAGTCCATGGCAACCATATCACCAGGTTGAAATCTCACCAAGTTCATCATACTCGAATTTTACAGAGGAAGTTGAACTAGTTGATGACCCAAATCGATTTGGCTACATGTCGCCATATTCAGTAAATGAAAACTTAACAGGATTTTTTGGAAACGAAGATCAATTTCCATATGAGTTTTACGGAGGTAGTTGAGCCTTTAGTTCTCGAAAGGCACACAAAGATTGGGGTTACTGTGTTCCTAATACGTTTAAGGGGGTTGTGTTTTCTGTCTTCATTTTTTTCTTATTATTGTGTAATGCTTTATAGTAGAATACAAAAAGAGTCCCTGAGTAACGATCACTATTATCGATTGTTACCAGGAGTGGATATGATGTCTGCTTTTATAAGCTTTCATGGAAGCAATCTACTGTGAAATACTATATTTTTTTTCAAAGGCATCACTATGATCTCTCTTTAAGTACAAAATTAGTAAACATACTTGTGCCAATATATCTAAAACACTACTAATAGAAACTGGGTTACAGTTTAAAACCTAGTACGGAGACAGAAGGGTATTAACATATCAAAACCCTTTTTTTTCTTTAGTCATGAAAATGCCAGCCTATTGTGCTAAGTTGACATTGACACAGCTCGATCAAAATGGTTCATTGCAACACAAAAGGATACCTACTTTAGTTCACAACACTACAACAAAGTACCTACTGTGGTTCATAACATCATAAAGAAACATCTATTTTAGAAAACAACTTTAGCAGATACCTGTAAACTACAACCCAAGACTAGGAGCTCGCCCCAAAAACACGAATCCTCTGTTCTATTGAGGTGCTGCAAATTGGACAGATTGCCCTTCTATACTCAACATTGCAGCTAATGCAAAGAACTTGATGTGCACATGGTAAGAGAACTACAGAAACTTCATGTCTTTGACAAATTATGCATGCACGATCAATAGCTTCTGTTTCATCAACATCATCCAATTCAGAAAGCATGTTAGCTATAGTTCCGTCTTGAAGGTGGAACCCATATGAATTGGTTAACTGCTGATCCGGGTTGGTAGATGTCCTGATGCATGACAGTTCTTGTTCGAGTCGTTGGAGGTCGTCTTTGTAACGTTGGAAGTCTAATTTGATTTTTGAGCATAAACTCTCATTCTTTCTTTTATTAGTTGCATCAGTTTCTTCTTTCCGGCGTCTTTCTACTTCTACTTGTGCTAAAGCACTCTCTTTAGCTCTCCGTTCTTCCCTCCATTGGGCCTGTTTTGCAAAATACATTATGACATACAAACATCGTCAAAGTAATAGTGGACTAATTTATAATCCAAGTAATTAATAATTGAACCACAATCAATATAGATAAGAACTCAATATAGAACTCAAAGTAAATACTCGGTATTCACAAAATCTACTCGAGAGACTATTATTTTCTTGTTCCAGAAAAAAACTACCTCTCAGAAACAGAACATAACAAAACAGAAAACACTAGCAAATAGATGCTTTCTGCAAATGGTGCATTGATTAGACGCAATTTGACCAAATGGACAATTTTTCAAAGCTTATTATTAATCAGTTAGCCTCAGACCGTCTTTATAATTAATAGAAAGTAACAGTAAACGACCGAGTCCAAGTTTGTCATTGGGGGCATATGGAAATTTTAACAAGTTCTTATTGCAGATTCATACCAGAGATACCAACATCATTTCTTTCTTGATCAACCACATTGACAAAAACAAAACCAAACAAGGTTTTACAAAAGAATTTCTGTGTGAGAACGAAACAAACAGTATTAATGAGTTGAATATAAAATCATAAGGCGTAAACCAGAATGAATCAAGAAATTAATCAAAGTTTAGAGCTTTGCACTTCACGGCTGAGGCTAGGATGTCCTTGTTGTCTTATTGAAGGCTAGGGTTTTAGAGCGAATAAGAGGGTTATATTAAAATATGTACAACTAATATCCATGGAAAAGTCTATGCCATTATTAATTATTATGCAGAAAAAACTCCTTATATGTACATCAGGAACCTCCAAACTTGGTGATATAAACAGGTATGTATTAAACACTAACTAGGATAAGTATCTTAAACAAAGTAGGATAAAGACTCCCAGCTCTTTTAACACTACAAAACTATTTTCTGAGTTGTGATTGTTGGAAGTTGCCATATTAATACAAAAACTTTTGTTAGCCATCAATGCTTTGCATACAAGTTACATGTTAATCAAGCAAATTGTTGTTAAAAACAAGTATATGGGCTTGTTTAGGAGTGAGGTGACTTGAGGCGCACTAGAAGCATTTATCTGCTAACACTAGGAGACTTTCTTATCAAGCGTGTAACTTTACAGCTTTAAGCAGAAGCTGCAAGCAACATGGATTCATACTAATGATCAAAACTACAACTTTGGACGTGTGGGTATGTGCCCGAGTAGGGGCTAACACACCACATAAGATTTTTTTATAAAAAGAACAAGGGAAAATAAGAGGCGGGTGTAAGTAATTAAGAAAATGTATCTACAGGTCTTGTTGGTCAATATATTGATAAACCAAGTAACTTACCATAGAACCCCCAAGCATTAAAATCTTTGTACAACAAGTCTTCTCAGTTTAACCATATTTGGAAGAAAAGATGAACTATATCATATTAAATAATTAATATTAGAGTATATATTAATACTTGCATATGTATAAAAACAAAATCTAAGTTCAGTTATAACATTAACTACATCATTTTATGTCTCTTAGTCACAGAGGCGCCTTCCATAGTTGACTTTACGATAATTTTGTGGATAAGTAAGACCACCAAACAGGGATAGCTTGGTTGAACGAGTGACAGACTCCAGTTCTTTAGGTCACGTGTTAGAAACACATCCACTTCATCTTACTTATGGAAGCTTTTCCAATGATTCCTTTTTCTCCAATGACCTTTTATGAAGCAATAACCAAACTATTTTTACATAAGTTTGTTGACTGTTATTCAAAAAGCTAATGTTGTTTTTAGTTGTCCTTGTAATATTTAAAACATCAAACCCATCACTAGATGCGGTTAATCAAAAAAAAAGAAGTTTATAAATAAACCAAAAGGAATATATTGCATTTTACTATGGGTAAAAGGAACAATGGTGGGTTTGGTGTTAATGTTGGTAATTTCTAGAGGTATCAAATTTCACTCATGTATATTTCAATGCTAACGGGTCAAAACGGTAAAAATTAGAATATCAGCGCTTAAAAATTGATCAGAATTTGCGGCCATATTTAAGTTCTTTTAATTAAACCAGCTATTCATGTGTTACACCCAAGTATAGGTATTCTTGACTTACCAGTGTACTCTCCCCATCCCAAAATAGTAGGCCACTTTCAAAATAGGATAGTAACAGTTAACTAACTTTCCCACTTCATTCTTCGTTATCATTATCACTAAATCTTTCAAGTTCACCAAATCAACTATTTATACAATTATACTATTTTATAAAGCATTTACACCTCCTCCATTGTAGAGTTATAAAGCTCTAAAAGGAATGTGCCTCGTCGCCTTCTTCCCTCCCCCGAAGTATATGAATGTCCCCTCCTCTTACACACCTAACATGGACAATTGCCATAAACAGCCAGATATTGCCAAAAACTGCTGAATAGCCAAAATTGCTTTAATTATCCTAAAAACAATCATTCTGATTGTTTTAATTTTTGATCTAGTAATGTTTTCTATACTTGAAAACCTCAAAAACACTAGATGCGTTTAGTTGGTTGGAATTGGCACAAATGCCCAGCATGCCTTCTCACATCATTTGTGTGTTTGGATAATGTGACTCGCTCTCGTGTGACTTCAAACAAGCATCCGACAGTAGAATGTATCAATCCTTGCAGCATGTTTGGATCTTGGTGATGATATAACCATAGCCATCACAAATTATGCACAACAAAATAAGTCATCCAGAAGTTCCGTATAAACCTTCTCTAATACCGGCTTAACGAGCTGTATGTGACTCTAAAAGCATATAATCTAATATCTATAAAGTTCTTATTACAAAAACTGAAGGAATCCAAAGAGCGGTTCAGGACAAAGAAACAATAGAACAATTTGGTTGCATTAGTCCATTGCTCAAACTTTTATTGTGGATACTACTATTATCATTACTATGACTGCCTATTTACTCGGTGCCCTTTTTGGCCTCCATTAGTCCATTGTAACCGCCCTCATCAGTTATCACCATGTGATTTGTGATAATCTAATTATCAGACTGGAGTAATGATTAACAAAAAGGAGGGAAAAGTTATCTCATTTACCATGCTTCTGTTTGGGCAAGCATTAACTATTTTTACGTATAAAAAAGGAAATGGGTAAAGAGAAGATTGAATTCACGTGTAATGCAACTTGAAAAGAGAGACTCAAGATTCTTCTGTAGGCTGTTGAAGCTAAGAAACTCTAAGAGGAAAAAAAAGAAGAGTAGGAAGACAGTCGAACAAGGGAAATGATATATCATCCTAAAGATTAGTCTAAAAATCCTCCAAAAACCACAACATGATATCATGATGACACGTGGATTCACTAAATCTCTTTCCTAATCTTATCCCTTGATTATTCCACAAGTCATCATCTTGTGATTCGGAAGACTTTTAGGCTATTCTTTTAGGAGGACTTATCAGTTTCTGTCGATCAAAGAGAACGTCTGGACGTGATACCAATATTAGGTGATCACAACTCCTTTAAGATGATATATTAGGTACTAATGATAACATATCTCAATAATAAAGAGACAATCATAATAAGGAAGTGAAGTTCACAAAAGAATAATTTGTTAGCATGTTGCATTCAATTATAGTAACCAAATAAATGGAATATATTCTGGAAAAGGATAATAAGCATTTATTAGCATTCTACATCTAATGACATTAAACAAATAAAGAGATCATACCTCGGCGGTCTTGGTAGCAGCTTCAACTTGGATCCTTTCTTCCTGCAACTCTATGAGTTTCTGTTTCTCAGCTGTAATATCCTCCTGCAGCTTGGCCCTCTGTTTCTCCCAAGCCAAAACCTTTTTGAGATACTTCTTCTCTCTCTTAGCAACAGACAAGCACAAAGTCATGGACTCGGAGGCACTTAACTTTGAAGCCTCCGTTTCTGCTCTGATCTCCGCGTTCTCTACTTCAAGACGTCTAACTATTAAATTTCCACGCCCCATTTGACCACTCACTTTCCTCAACGAGTTCTCCATCTCTGAAAGCCTCTTCATAGTGGAATCATCGACAGTTGGCTTCTCCTGATTAACTTTCTGATTTTCCTCCCTTTCCATCCTTAACATCTTTAACTCGGCGAGATCATGAGCTAGCTTTCTAGCTGCTTGCATAGCCTTCTGATGGGCCCACTCCCTCCTTTCCTTTACTTGACCCTCAAGAGCCACAATTTCATTAACTAAACTTAAAAGCATCTCATCTTTTTGGTCCATATCAGCAGATTCTTTATCTCCTTCAATCGTCAGATCATAAAACTGCTTCAAAATCGTGTCAATTCCTTCGTTATTTTTCACACTCATTTTTTCCATAATTTCATTGAATAAATCAGAAGCACAAGAATCCACACCCTCTGTTTCAACTACACTCAACTGACCTCCATTACACACAGCTCCCGAACCACCATCCGAATCGGCCTGCCTCTTTTTTATTTTCGCTCTATCCTCTTCAGCAAACGTTCCATTAATTCTACTTATCAACTTCTCATTGGAATAAATCACCAAATCATTTGAACCCTTACGATCTACTCCCAAAATCTTTTCAAACTCAGCACGCGATACAGGACGCTTTACATGAAACTCATCCACCATAATTTTCCCAAACCCCCAACCACTACTAAACCTACACGAATCAGGACTCACCCCACTCATACCATCCTCACTAACCTCCGCATCCGTAACCCTAACCTCATCACCGACATTCATATCCCTAGCACTATCAACATGAAGATCACACATAACCAAACGCCACATAGCCTCCTCTTTACTCATCTCCTCTTTCTCTCGTCTAACCATACACACTAAAAACGCAACCGAAAAACTCAACAACATCGACAAATTATCAAAAACTTGCTTCGTATCCTTCCCGCCTTTCACCGACTTATCAAAATAACCGACAACATTACTAACTATATTACTTACAGCATCCATTTTACCATTACAAAATCCACACCTTAATATACCTTTCATAACAGCATCTTTATCGTAACCTAAACCGATAAGCTTATCGAATGCTAAATTATATACTATATCTAATTTTATTAATAACATTTTTTCTAAATGTTTTTCCCTACAATAAAGGCAGTCATCATCACCACAATAAGTGTTTGATTTATGTTCATTATTAAACCCTAATTTACTATTTTTATCGGAATTATTTTTTTTATTAGGTTTAGGTTTTTGCACAGACGATTTTTTAACGCTGCTACTCATTGCTATCTGCAATAAAAGATAATAATATTCAAAAATTGATGAGAAAAAGAAGCCAATTTTGGATACATATAGATATGAATACAGATATATATAGAGAAATATATAATATATGAGTATATTTACCGCCGGAAATTGGTGTCTGGAACGCCGATGAACTGGTAAATGGTTCGTACGGACACAATTGAGAAGTAGTATAATGGTATATAAATCTGTATATATTATTTCAACTGGGTTGTTAAATTTAAAATGTCTTTCTTTTTGATTTAATACGGAGTATTTAAAATCTATGTTTAAAATATGGGATGTCATTGGAGGAACAGAACGTACTTTTTCACAATTTACATGTTTGCCCATTGAACTGGATTATTGATATGTATTACTCATATATTTTTTAATTTTTTACATGGTTGACGAGTGACCTGCTATAATAGGTTAATCTCTATTTACATGGTTGTCCATTGAACTAAATTAATAATATACATCACCCACGTACTTTTCTAATTTTTACATGGTTGATCAAATGTTGACCTGATTACCTACAATAACAAATTAACAAATTAATTTTATTTTTATTTTTTCAAAAATTTATTAATTTCTGCTTCATCATTTTCATTAATTTTCAATAAAAATTTATTATATAACGATATTATAATATTATATAATAACTGTAGAACCATATAGTAGATATGTTTATATTTTTAATAATATCATAATGGGTAAAGTTATTTTGAGAACTTTTTTTTTGCGAGAACCTTTGAAAACTTTTCAAATCAAGCCTAATCGATGATTATTTTTTACATGAAAATTGTTTTTTGATTGTTTTCCGAACAACTTATGTGTAATTTTGAAATTTATAATTGTGTGGAGGCATGGATTATCATCCGTTATACAATTATGTGGAGATTTGGATTTTTAGTCACATGTGCACGAATATTGCTATGATCACATGTATGCAAGTCGATCACATGTTATCACGACATCACATATTGAAATATTCTTTTGACATGAGGTGAGATATCTATGATACAATTTGATGTGTGAAAATCTAGTTAAATTAAATTCCTTAAAAATACTCCGAATCAAATACCACACACAATCGGGCAATGGACCCGTTCGTATGCAATATAGATTAAAGCAAGTAAAGGTTCGTTCCACGGAGACTACAAAGAGCTAGCGAGTTTTAAGTAGTTAAAAAGAGTTTGGTTTTTTAAAGACACTACGTCATCTTGGTTTTTATATTAAAACGTTAGTTGATTAAAAGAGTTAGAAATTTTAAAGAATTTATCGAAAAGAGAATTGTTGTATATCAAATAGAATTAAAAGATCATTCACTTCGACTCCATGACACACATTATTTAGGTTGCACTTAAATGAAGAACTAATTCGAATATGTTGATTAATAACCGAGAACTAAACAAAGACTCACCCTGTACCCGTCAAGTTCGTTACTTTATTCAATTCCCTTAATTAACTAGTTTCATTACTAAGAACGGTACCCCAAGAAGCATTTCATAACTTTCCTAGTCAACTAATTGTTTTGGTTATTTAGATAACAATTGTGTCTATTGATTGTACCCAACCATTAACCCGTTAACTCTTATTAACTATTAATTACTTTTTACCGTACCCGTCATAGAAACAATCGCTTCTAACCAAGCAATCAAAATAACTTTTACACAGCCTAGTTACCACTAAGATCATGCAAAAACTATCCGCAATTAAGAGTTAAATAACAAAGAATTAATAAGTTAAGATTACGACATAACGTTAAATCAAATCAACTTGAATTCAAAAGATTATGCAACCATAGTCAATGTATCACTTCATCTCAGTGGATGACGAATTATTTAGCTACTCATAATCATAAACAAAACACAAAGAGTAAAAGTATAAGAGAACATATTGTACCAATGTGTAGAAAACAAGTAAACGCTAAGAAGATCGATAACCGAATGCCTTGAAGCTCATGAACAACCCTTGGACCTTGATGGACGAAAAAGCTGCTGAGTATTGCCCCAAAGAACCCTAAAATCGACTAGAGGTGATTGTATATCGAATGGTAGGGTTTTGGTCTTGTATTTATAGTGTAAAAACAAAAAAAAATCTGCCAACCTAGTTTATGCACCACATAAACTAGAGTTTCCATAATTTGGGCACCCGATATGCACCGCACAAAAGAGTTGTGCACCGCATAAACTTCACTTATGAACAGTAATTGCCCGTTATGCACCGCATGCCATTTTTATGCCCCGCACAGGAACTTTTGCCAAATTTTCTGATCAAAATTACATATTTCCATGCGCCGCATACCACTTCTATGCGCCGCATAAAGCTTCGAAACTCACAAAACTTGTATTTTTCATTCAATCTTCACTCCAACTCGTCCAAGAACCATCTTAATGCATCTTTTGACCTTCCAAATGCCATTTCTAACCATTGTACCTGTTCTAAGCCTGAATTCACTAACAATACCATCAAAGCATCGAATATATATGTAATTTGCACATAATTAAGCTTAAAACGACTTAGAATCAATATGGGAATGTATATATAAATAGACATATCACAATTCTACGAATACTGGTTATATAAAATCTACTTAATTAGTGAACCACTTTTAAATAACTCATAACAAATCATTATAGAGATTATTATCTATGGAAGTAACTAGCTATACTAAAATGTCTATGTTATGTAAAGATCTTGTAAAATGTCAATGTTATGTCATGAACTTTCAAATCTTGATTATTGATGTACCTGACTTATTAAAAAACTTACACGTGTCAGCTTATATGGTTGCCACATATACTCGGGTACATCCAATAACCAGAATTCGAAAGTTCATTACATTACAAAGACATTTTACGAGATCTTTACAAAACATTTTAGCATAGTTGTTTACATCCGTAGTTAATAATCCCATCATTATAAAAGAAATTTTAATAAACTTTTTAAAAAGTTTATTTGTTTATAAACTTTTTTTAGTAGTAGAAAATATTAAATTTTGGATTAGCAACATTTAAAAATCTAATTACTTCTGTTTGCAGTGTTTTTTTTTTTTTTTCCATTAAGAACAAGCTTTACAATGTAGTTAAATAGAATAAATAAATAAATAACAGGAGTAATTTTTTTTTCTTCTATTGGCGCCAAATGTCAAACTAGATATAAAAAAACTTTCCTTGCCGTCATCATGTCCATAGTGATCTCCAATTTGCAATGCTGTTCCTCAGACGAAGGAATCAAGAAACACCACTTCAAGTCAACCAAAGATTCCAATCATTGGCACCTTCCCCCCACCCTTACATATATATGATCTATATGTATACACTTAAATATTCCATAAAAATTTTCATACCCACAAATTGTTTGATAAAATGCCTGAATGAACTCTATAAAGTTTTGAGCTTTATCATGTAAACTTGCTATACAACCGATAAAAAATAAAAAAAGTTTATATATACAAGAAAAGGTAATATTTGGTTTGATATGGTTGATCCAACTGATGAAGGATCACAACATTCTCAAGGTGTACTAGTTGTTCCATTCAGAAAACCAAATGCATCTCTTAAGGCGATATTGCTACACGGAAATCTTGATGTGTGTGTTAAAGAAGCCAAGAATTTACCAAACATGGGGTCTTTTAATGAGAAATTTAAGCCGCTTTTGGGGACGAGTGATCCTTATGTGACGATTTCTTTATCTGATGCGGTGATTGGAAGAACATTTGTTGTGAATAATAATGAGAACCCTGTTTGGAATCAGCGTATATATGTTAACGTGGCTCATTATGCTTCTGAAGTTATTTTTGTAGTTAAAGATAATAATGTCGTTGGTTCTAAACTTATAGGAGCTGTTGGGGTTCCTGCTGATTTATTGGTTTGTGATTCGGTTGTTGAAGGTACTTTTCCGATTTTAAATGCAAGTGGTCAAGTGTGTAAACTTGGAGCTGTGTTATCTTTATCGATTCAGTACACACCTGTGGAGAAAATGGCTATTTATCGTGAAGGTGTGGGATGTGATCCAGAAGTTAAAGGTGTTCCAGGGACTTATTTTCCTCTTAGAAGAGGTGGGAAAGTTACCCTTTATCAAGATGCTCATGTTGATGGTAGTATTCCAAGTTTGAAGCTTGACCGAGGAATGAAGTATATACAAAAAGATTGTTGGCGTGATATCTGTGATGCCATAAGACAGGCTCGTCGTTTGATTTACATTACAGGGTGGTCAATTTACCATAAAGTCCAGCTTGTTCGTTATGGTATGAACGCAAGAGATAGTATTTTGGGAGACCTTCTCAAAAGTAAGTCAGAAGAAGGTGTAAGAGTTTTGCTTCTTTTGTGGGATGATCCTACTTCTAAGAGCATTTTTGGGTATAAGACGGTAAGTATATATAATAATAATGGGAACAATATTTCAAGTAGTATCTTCGTATATTTGATTCTAATAGATTTTCCTGCAATATGTAGGAAGGGGTAATGCATACTCATGATGAAGAAACCCGAGCTTTTTTCAAGAATTCTTCAGTTCAAGTATTACTTTGTCCTCGTTCAGTAGGGAAGGGCAAGAAGGTTGGATTACAATTCTATTTACTTTAATGGTTTTTTTACTCTCATTATGCAGATAACACTAATGTATAGGTAGAGGAGACGAATTCGACCCATTTAACAAAAGAATGTGTCAATTTAGGTTATATTTTAGGGCTAAGTGCGCCGGAATGCAGTTAACTAATCCCAAAAAGTTATTGTGTGCACGAACTTTAGGTTTGTTTTATTGTATTCAGGAAACTTGTTCAAGAGTCCCATAGTAAACAAAAGTTAACGGGTAAGAAGTTAACCGGTCACCACTTTCACGTTGACTGCTTACGTGGCATGCACACAATAACCTTTTGGGATTAGTTTATGCACACAATAAAAATAATGATTTACATACAATGTTTGTGTATATGAAAAAACTGTACCCACAAGCAGATTCAACCACAAACTACAAGCAGATTCAACCTTCCCATCGGAAAATCCGTCGGGTTTTTTTTTGGAAAAAAGGCAGATTCACTACATACAATGGTATACATATACATTTATCCCGTATAGAGCTGATTCAACCTTCCCGTATCGATTATGTGAGTTTTGGTTGTGTTTCATTTTTTCTAGCCAAGATTTCCGACGAGATTTGTTCCGACACCTGCAAATCCAATCATCTTCAGCGCTGGTGCTTATCATCTTCAACAACAACCAACAACAACAACCAAATACTGTACGGGATCATAAATCATACCGGTTTATCTAACAACATCTCGAAATTAGTTGTTTGGATTTGATGATCGAGAAATAGCAATAGCAGCAGATGGCGGTGGTAGTTGGATATTGATTTATGATGATCAAGAGTAGTTGGTTCCTAGTTTATCGCAATAGCAGCAGATGGCGGTGCTAATTGATTGTCCCTGTTATCGCTCCTCTGCCGCCGTCACTTCTCATCACCACCATCACCACCACTTCCAGCCACCCCATCCCTAGACAAACAACATCATTGATTCATCATCATCGTTCAGGTCTAGACCCACCATCGTCTCAATCATTTTTCTTTGGTAAATATACATCAAAACACATACCCACTAATCAATTAGCAATAAAAAGAAAAAGAAAAAGAAAGAAAAGGGGGTTGGTTTGTTAGACAAAGAAAAAAAGAGATAGATGGGTTGAGATGCTTATGGTGGAGAGGTAACCGGTGCTCATAAGTAGGAAACCGGTTCTATGTTTACTATAACCATCTTTTTAAGTTTCCTGAATACAATAAAATAAACCTAAAGTTCGTGCACACGATAACTTTTTGGGATTAGTTAACTGTATACCGGCGCACTTGGCCCTATATTTTATATCCAACCGGTTAAAAGGTAAAATGAAAAAAATCTGCTAAAATGAACTATCATTTTTGTCGAACGTGTCAAATGTCACCCACATATCTTCAGTTGCTATTAAAGATTAGCATATTCTACTAGTAGGAAAGTTCTTCTAATCGTATTTAGTACATTAGTTAAACAGTATCATAAAGAGGAAACAAAATATATTTTGAGAGTCAACCTGACCAGTAATAGAATTTGCTTGTTGATCCACCCGTACCTTGTACCGGCATACTCTACTTGATTAACCAGCTCGCCTCTATATGATCTGTATTTCAAGTAGCTACTTATACTAACTGTCAATGGTGTCAGGGAAGACAATGGTTGCCTTTATGTACAATTTGAGTGAAATTTGTTAAATGTTAAAGGACTATATGAAATATGCACGATATGTTTTGAGTAGGAAAATCTTTGTGGGTGACCGAATTTGGTATTGTCGATTTGCAGGATGCTGAAGCAATCTTTACCCATAATCAGAAAAGCATTATAGTGGATGCTAGTGCTGGTATCAAAAGAAGGATAATGGCATTCATTGGTGGTCTTGATTTATGCACGGGAAGATATGATACTCCAGAACATTCTCTTTTCAACACATTACGGACGCTACACAAAGATGATTATCACAATCCTAACTATACAGTAAACAACTTGTACTTTAATAATACATACTCTACATTTTTCGTGTCAAAGTATGCTTTACGTTAAGTTAAGTGCTTTATAAGGAAGTTATTTCTTTCACTCTTTAACTTCTGATCACAATTTTTTTCTTTTGTTGCATATTGACTTCTCACTTAACCAGGGGTCAACTGTTGGTTGTCCAAGAGAACCATGGCATGATCTGCACTGTCGAATTGAAGGTCCGGCGGCTTATGATGTACTCAAGAACTTTGAGGAGCGGTGGTTGAGAGCTTCTAAGCCTCGTGGTCTTTCAAAAATTAAGAAATTTTCTGATGATGTATTACTTAAGCTAGACAAAATTCCTGACATTTTAGGAATCACTGATGCTCGTTACACTAGTGAAAAGGATCCTGAAGGTTGGCATATTCAGGTTTGTTAGTTAAAAGGCAGGAAAATGAGCGGGCCAGGGCAGGTTGGGTAGATGGTAAAAACAGATCGGGCAGGTTCCCAGTACAACTTCTTTCTGAATTTAGTTATATTTCCTAAACTTACACCATATCGCCTGTAGGTGTTCCGTTCCATTGATTCTAACTCCGTGAAAGGCTTCCCAAAAGACTTAAAAGATGCTTCAAGCAAGGTAAGGTGATTTTTTGGCTTTAATATCTACTATTTCATAGTCATATTTTCGATTAAAATTCACCACTTACCAAGATGCTAAAGGTGGAATAGGATCAATTATTGTTTTGGTACAAGTAGATTATGGATAACAAAACCAGTATTGTTTTCTGGCTTTAAGTATCTGCATTTGTGAACAATAGCTATACTCTGGTTGTTAGATATTGCCATATTGGGCCGGATCTAGACTGCATTAAAATATGGTTGCGAGCAATAATTGGGATACTTAGGTTCACAATTTTCATGTTTTGTCCCTTTTTTTTTTATCTGAACTATACTTTCTAATTGGGATACTTAGGTTCACAATTTTCATGTTTTGTCCCTTTTTTATCTGAACTATACTTTCTAACAATGTTAGGCTGCTTCTGTATATGTATCACGTTTGAATTCACAATCATATAATAAGAATCCTAACAAAACCACAAAAATATTTTTTATGTCGGCGATGGATCCCTATACCTGAGTTGCATAACCTCTAGAAAACTTTGTAGCGTAAAAATATAAATATATAAAAACGTCCTTTGGTAGTGCATCACCAGGTTAGAAAACTTGATCCCCCACTGTTATAGTGATTGCGATAATATCTTCTAAGTTCTAACTTAGGCTACCTTGTAACAGAACCTCGTATGTGGGAAGAATGTGCTGATTGACATGAGTATACATTCCGCTTATGTGAAGGCAATTCGTTCGGCTCAACATTTCATTTATATTGAAAATGAATATTTTCTTGGTTCTTCATATAACTGGACTGATCACAGAGGATTAGGTAAGATACATTAACATTTTAACTATTAGGTTTTACCTTTTTCCTTGTAATTTGACCAAAATATAACCTCCAAGGTGGAGAGTACAAGTCACTTCACATGCTCATTGGTAAACAACAGGATGCGTAAATGATGACATTCAAACAAATATTTTTAGGATGCACCTAAAAATATAAATAAGTAATTTGTAGCATGCATCTAGCAAAATTTTGATTGTCCGGTAATTTTTATGAAGAACTTTGCTTGTTTTGCAGGTGCTAATAACTTAATACCAATGGAACTTGCTCTAAAAATTGCAAATAAAATCAGAAACAACGAGAGGTTTGCTGTATATATTGTCATTCCAATGTGGCCGGAGGGCTGTCCTACAAATTCTGCAACTCAACGTATTCTCTATTGGCAGGTTAAATCCTTGAGAAAGAAGCATCAGTTATTATTATTTCATTTATATAATCACTTCTATCTCAATTAATTTATTTTGGCAGCATCAAACTATGCAAATGATGTATGGAGTCATTTACAAGGCATTAGAAGAGGCAGGACTTGAAAATAAATTTGAGCCTCAAGACTACTTGAACTTTTTCTGTCTTGGTGTTCGTGAGTCGCTTGGAGGCATAGCACCGATTCTAAATGGGAAAGACTCATCTGGCTCTAATAAGCCTCAAGTACATCCCTACCTTTCTTTTTACACTGAAGAGCTGAAAGGTTCTATTTGTTTTAATCATTTGACATTTTTATCGTAGGAGACAAAATGAGGAGGCCGGGCAGGCTAAGAAACAAGTCAAACATGTTAACTTTTTGCATGGGCCGTGGCTGGCCTGAAACACTTTTTGTGTAAAATATTCTTTTTACAAATAAAATTTCAAGTACGATTTTGAAAATTATATTATTTCAATGATATTCTAACTTTAGGAGATTTTATACATTAAAACCAACCATTCTATGTGCTACACTGCTACTTTTAATCCATTTGAGGCGTGTTTTTAGCTAATTTAGTTTTATGTGACCTGCTAAGAGATAAAGTGTAAGCTGAAGACCAATTCATGCAATATTGCCTCTTCTAATTTTGATACAGTGGATGCAGAAAATTTAAACAAGACCTTGTACGAAGATTCACCATGTCATCATCTAACATACAATCTTTCGAATTGCATAGGCACTAAGCAGAAAAAGTGGGCGTTTTATGATATATGTGAATTCAAAAGGAATGATAGTGGATGATGAGTTTGTGCTTTTGGGTTCAGCAAACATTAATCAACGTTCACTGGAAGGCACTAGAGACACTGAAATTGCTATGGGTGCATATCAGCCTCATCACACTTGGGCTCGCAAGGGTTTTAATCCAACTGGACAGGTGACTAGTTAATTCAGAGGTCATAGAATTGCACACAGATGTTTATATCAGTAAACTTATCATGCGTTTATATGTATATGTGTGAACTTAAGTAAGCCCTGTATGTTACTCATAAAACAACTGAGATCCCTTACATATTCTACAAATCTAGAAGTGAGGCGGGTTGGGAGGATTGGGTTTGAAACAAATATCGGCGAGTCATGTCGGGTTGGGTTGGCTGACAAACACTTAATCTATCCACTCTTATTGATTTTTATACCAGATAAATATTATTTCCTATTCTTGTATAATAACAGTCCAAGGTTCTAAAAAGCAATTCTGGAGTTTTGATTCATTTTATATACACTTCAGATAACTTTTGGCCTGCTCAACTATGTTTTCGCCAACTCTTCCAACTTTACCATTTTGATGTATTAGCGAAAATGAAATGGTTTTGTGCAGGTATTTGGATACAGGATGTCACTTTGGGCAGAGCACATTGGAAATCTAGAGAGCTGTTTTGAGCAACCCAATAGCCTCAAGTGTGTAAGAAAGGTGAGGTTGTTGGCAGAACAAAACTGGGACCGGTATGCGGCGGATGAAGCAAGTGACGTGACGGCTCATCTTCTTAAGTATCCGGTGGAAGTCGATGGCAAGGGTCAGGTGAACTCTCTCCCTGGCTGCCCAAATTTTCCAGATATGGGCGGCAGCATTGTGGGCAGTTTTATGCCTGTTCAAGAAAATCTCACGATTTGAAGCTACCAATTCAATGTATTTTTGAATAATTAGTGCATGAGATCTTTTCCCTTGTTTTTAATATAAATATTTTAACACAATGTATTGGACATGAAGACGTTGGCGTATATATTTTTTAATAATGGGGCAGATTCATGATCTAGATCTCGTTGGATTCTATTATAATATACGAGTCGACATAAATAAAAAAACTGTATTTACATATTTAATATATACTCTTAAAACTACATTACTTATAAAGTTATCATCTCAACATGTTAGTCATGTTTTCACGTACGCGTACACGGTACATCAAAGATTTATTATATATGGAAAATAACTGTTTTAGCAAATATTGTAAAGAAATCATTTTTCTTCTAGGGGGAATAGGGCCTAGAAGTACAACGAATGAATAGATGGTCTCTTGATGACGAAACTAAACATATTTAATTATATTAATTTTGTTGAACGTCACGAATTCTATCTAAACATATAATAAGTTTTCAAACGTGACAGAATATGGCTTGTTCCCACCCGGCAACCACATTTCAATTACTCCACAATTAAAACTCGAATCATTTCATGATGGATAAGTCGTTTACTTTCGCTTGGCAACCGGAATACTATTTCTTTACTTCGACACAATAATTCTTCAGTCTTATTATAAGCAATACGTGATTCACATTGATCTTATATATTTTATTATATAAGAGTATTATATTTTTATTTTATGCCGTGATCCAAATTGACGATGGACTTATCTTTGTGCATATTATACTACTATCATCAAAAAATCGTGTGTACATCGTGGTATCACATTCCCACTGCATTCTTAAACAATAAAAACATACGGATTACTTTTTAATAACATCACGGAATGCTTTTTAATTATCACACATGTTCTCTATTTATTTTTATCGTTGTCTGGAAGATGAGAATGCCATGAACGTCCTCTGAGACGTGAGACATGATGTCTTATTGGAAAATGTCTTAGAAATAGAAAATCTAGCCATAATTGAGAAAACACTTTAAAATAACCATACAAAAAAAATCATTAATTAGACTGTAATCATAATAAAAGAATATGTCAATTTAAACTATAATATAAAAGAAAATGAAATATGTAGCTGTTAGACACTCATTTGAGTGTAAAACCCATTCCATACTAATTTTTTAATATATTTATAAATATTTGGTCTTTGAATTAAAAAAATTAAGATGTGAGGGGTTCTAGTCAAATAAACCCTAACCAAATGGTATAATTCGCATTCCACATTTTATTACAAACCGACAATGGACATGGTTACTGTTACATTTTAACACAACTCGAACAATAAGAATAAAATTACAGCTGGCGAATCTCCGTCAAACTCCCCACCGTCACACACACACAAAACACTTCTATAAACTCTCACAAACATAGACATATAACACACACACCATATCACTATATCAATATTTTCATATCTATCTCTCTTTCAAACAATAATGGTTTCCCAATCCAACGGTTCACAAACAACAACCACAGCCCCTTTAAACTTCTTGATCTACGGTCGAACCGGTTGGATTGGGGGTCTACTTGGCAAAATCTGTGAATCTCAAAACATCAAATACACATATGGGTCAGGCAGGCTAGAGTCACGTGACACCCTGGTCGCTGACCTTGCTGCCGTGAACCCAACTCACGTGTTCAACGCTGCTGGTGTGACTGGCAGACCAAACGTTGACTGGTGTGAGTCACATAAAGTTGAAACCATTAGGACTAATGTTGTTGGGACATTGACTCTTGCTGATGTTTGTCGTGAAAAAGGTTTGATTTTGATTAATTATGCTACTGGGTGTATTTTTGAGTATGATGATGCTCATCCTCTCGGGTCGGGTCTTGGGTTTAAGGAAGAGGATATTCCCAACTTTATTGGATCTTTTTACTCCAAGACTAAAGCTATGGTAAGTTTTTCTTTTCCATATTTCATTATTACTTATCTTTATTTTAATCTCAGCTGCTTTTCAAGATTGTAGATTTGGTTGATTTTTAGTATATATTAATGATTTTGTGATGACCCTTTTGATGATTTTGTGTGATTCAAGATTTTTAGAATGTATATGATCATTTTAGTATAGTTTTGATGATCCATTTGATGATTTTGTGTAATTTGAAAATATTTTTAAAAAATGAATTGGATCCTAAAGATCTTGATATGATCTTATGGATATGTGTGCCTAATTTTGTCAGTTTTTACTATTGTCATTTGCTGATTTGTTTGTTTCTATGATGTATTTGTGTGAAATTGTTGATTATAGTTTGGTGGATCTAAGGTTTGATGTGCATTCTAATGAAAAAAATTTAAGCTTTTCATAATACTTTATGATAAATTGTTAATATCATGGGCCCATGTTAATGTATGAAAGGTTGATAGTTACCTCAAGTTATTAATCTTAAGAACAACTTTGAAGTTTTTTGCAATGAAGTGATGAACCTTGTGTTGATTTGTGTTCTTATGATATTTGTGTCATTTTTTTGATGAGCTTTGGAGGATCTAAGATCTTATGTCCATATTAAACAAAGCATAAGTTTTAATGGCCTTATATTTCACACTGAAACCAATCAAAGTACAATAAGTTTGTAAGAGGACTTACAATAAGTTCAAGATCTCATTTTTGTTAAACTTTTGTCCAATGTTGTATAGTCGTGCAACTAACCTTGCGATAAGTTTTTTTTTTTTAATATATGTGTGTGGAGTTGTTGATAAAATTATGGTGGATTCAAGGTATTGGATAAACCACATTTTTGTATAACAAGTTTACATTAATATGGAGAAATATGAAGTTATCATGTGAACTCATTACATATATGTTCAAAATCATACTGAAGTTTAATGACAATGGATGTTGAGGTAGATGCCTAGCATTTCTACTGTGTATAGTAGCTCTGTTGAATCAGTTAAAACTTACATGTCGTGGGTCACAATTCACAAATTATTATTCTCATTTAAGTAGAAGAGGACAGTTTCATGGACCTTTTGGGACCCATAAATTGATAGCCTCAACCTCAAAATCATTCTCTTGGAGGATTTAGTATTTACTGCATGATTCCATCGATCCATCTTATATTAGACTTAAATCAGACTTTAAGATTTATACGGTGACTTAAGTTTCTACTTTTGATAAGCCTGTGCTTTTGTAAATAATTATGAGGTAAATAGGCAATTTTATTACTCACGTTGAAGAATCCAAGCTTCATTGGTTTTAATCTGGTTCTTCTCCCCTATACATTCTTATTAAAACGTGATCTGGATCTTTACGCATTTGGTACACCTAAGATGAAAAAGTTCAACAAAGAAAAGAATTGCTGTAAGATTCTAATAAGAAATTTTGTTAAGTTAATGTTTCAATTTCATATTTTCTTAGTTTGAATACAACAGTCAAGGTTTCCTAACTTATGTTGTCTTCACCTTGCATTTCCTTAGTTCATGTTCATTTGTTAGCTAGACTAGACAATAGCCAGCCTTTTATTTCGACAAATGCTCTATGAATCAAACTTGTTAAATATTGATGAAAGCTATAATAGAGGTAAAACTTGATACCGTTATTTCAATATTTTGTCTTTCTGAAGTTAAGGCAATCATGAAGTTTTGGGGAAATACCATTTCTATGGCCGGATGCGGAATTTTTATGATGCATTTGTCGTGGATTTGAGATCGTAATGTTGAATTAATACAAAAACAAACTGACATATACGTGTATGTTGTCATCTTTCAATTTTTGGGTCTTACTTTGAAGTCAATTTGGATCTACAATAAAAGATCTATAGATATTTATAATTTATCTTGCTCAATAAAGACTAACTCTAAGGAACCTACTAATTCAAACTTTCAAAGTTTTTGTATTTCCTGAATATTTAGCATTATGTAAACATTTTTGTGATGATCATTGTAAAGATTTTGTGTCGCTTAGGCATTTTCTGATATTTGCTGATAAAAATGTGGTAGAATAGTAGATTTTTACAATTTTGATGTACATTTCGAAGCAATATCAAGCCACTTTGACACTCAGACCTTACGATGCCATTGTTTGACTTGCAGGTAGAGGAACTGCTCAAAAACTACGATAATGTCTGCACATTACGTGTAAGGATGCCTATCTCTTCGGATCTTACAAACCCCCGAAACTTCATCACAAAAATCAGCCGCTACGAGAAAGTGGTCAACATCCCAAACTCCATGACCATTCTTGACGAGCTTCTCCCAATCTCTGTAGAAATGGCTAAGAGAAACCTAACCGGGATCTACAATTTCACTAACCCTGGTTGTGTTAGCCACAATGAAGTCTTGGAGCTGTACCGTGAGTACATTGACTCAAGCTTTACATGGAAGAACTTCAGTCTTGAAGAACAAGCAAAAGTGATAATTGCACCAAGAAGCAACAATGAACTAGATACCACCAAGTTAAAAGCTGAGTTTCCTGAGCTCTTATCGATCAAAGAATCACTTGTGAAGTACGTGTTTGCACCAAACCGAAAGACGCCAATTGCAGCCTAACCATAAGTTTTGAAGTTGCATTGATGCATCATGTTTTCTTGAAGATGTTATTGTTGTACGTTCAAATTGTGTGGGACCGATGAGGATTTATCAACGATATAGTTATTTTTCAGTGTTTAATTTTCTGGATTGTTTTGATTAGCGCTCGGGGATTGTTTTTGTTATGAATAAACGTTGTTATAAAAGGATATAGTGTTACATTCATTTTTATTGTAAAAACGAATTCTGTATTCATTTGGTCATGTGAAATTGCGCACGATTTGAAAATCATAATTCAATATTATCCCTACTATATCATAAAACATTTGTTATAATTAAGTAATTGAAAATTTCAAAATACTCTAATTTTTTTTTAATTTATTAATTTAATGTTTTAAACATTTTCCCTAAGATATATATATATATATATATATATATATATAATGAGAAAAGTGAGTATGAGGTTGTTTCTCATCTAAGCTTAGATGAGGAGCTTAGACGGGGAACCCCTCACATACAAATATTTTATTATTTGTTTGAATTTAAAACAAATACATGTCCCCATGATTTTCATGATTATAAAAACCAGATATGAGGGGTTCCCCATCTAAGCTTAAATGGGGGACAACCTCATACTCACTTCCCCCATATATAATATCTTTAATAAATTGTAAACATACATTTCCCAACTTTTAAAATAACTATATCACTATCTTTTACATAAATCGTTTTTATATTAATACCCACATCGTTACTACCACTGTTTTTGTGGCTGCCGTTGCCCGTTGTCGTTATCGCCATACCTCCCGCATCGCACGGGTATTTTTCTAGTAAGAAGTTATAACATCGAGATATAGAAAGGTAATATGTAGAGGAGTGATGTCGATGGTTATCGATATAGTTATATGAGATATGGTAAAGACCCTTAAAAGATATGGTAAGAATACATATACCTACTTATATATAAATCTTCATGAATAAATTAAAATATGTTATGTTTTTATTACTAGTAGTCCCTGAGACTATGAAATGGACTAAAATGTCCTCATGTGATATGAACGTGAGAGATCTAACAGCTAAACTAACAAAAGTTAATGTCAACGACCATTTTCAACGAAAATAAAATACTAAAGGATTGTTTGCAACAGAAAAAACACATGGCGCGAAATGTGAATATAACTAACCATAGAAACCAGTTGTGACATTTTCTCTAGAGAGAACTTCACATGTGGGACCCATAATATTTGGATCCAATTGATCTATGACAAAACGCTACATCCATAAGGGGAGAAAGAGTGATACTCGAAGTATCCAATTATACTCAAATTACCACATCATTTTTATCCAATAAAAACTTTTCAACTCAAAACTACTAAATTCTACAATAATCTTACTCAATTTGGTGGCAATGGTACTCAAACTACCCAAATTCTTTTCTTTATTTTTTGACATATAACTTTAATACATCAACCCACACTATATCTCAACCCTCACTACATTTTTCATATTTATACAACTTTAAACTATTAATAATAATGATACTTTACCAAAAACATATTCACTTCAAAGTAATTTTTCATATAACATAAAAGTTGGAGGGTTCAAAGTGAAATTTAAATAAATAAATAAATAAAAATAATCTATAATAATATAATTAAAAGAGTAGGTTGGGGACACCCCTAATCCCTTTTTAAACCTAAAGCTACCTCCTAATTAATCCTCACTATTTTTTATTTTTTTTTACAACTATCTTTAATATATAAACTAGCTAATCAACCCGGGTTAACTTATAAACGCTTTACAGATAAACTGAATTCTATCTGGGTAGCTTTAAAATATATTATCATGTTAAAATGTATAAAAACAACGTTAATTTATTGAAAAGTTGTGATAAGTTATTATATAAATGACGAAACTAAACGGAAACTAAACTTGTGTAGCTGTGAACACATGGTTGATACACATACGGGTGGTAAAAACAAAAGAGTAAAACATATCCTAAAAGAGACCATAGTTTTCGCCCTATTATAACGAAAAATTAAGGTGATTAAAATGTTATATATATAATATAGGGTTAATATCAGAAATGGCCCCTGTGGTTGTCAAAATTAGCATTTTGCACCCTGTGGTCGATTAATGCTTCTAGATGCCTTTATAGTTGCATTTTTGATCACCAGAAGCCCCTGACTCAAACGTACCTCTAATTTCCTCCGTTAATGCCCTCATGTGTATCCCACGTGAGGGTATATTAATTCGCCAACCCATGTATTAGTCTGGTGACTTGGGTCGACCGGAATCGAGTCCAGGTTGAAGTGTCTGATCTTGAATTTCAACCCGACCCTAGAACAGAAAAGAATTATCTGACAATAGTTTATCTAATATTTATTTTAGTAGGGAAAAAATAAATAATCATTGTTGATATATAAACCGTATATATAAATTGATAAATTTCTTAGCTAGAGATAAGGTATCCTTTGTTTTTTGATTTTTTTTTTAATTGTACAATTGTTTTAAAAAAGTATTATATTATAAATATTAGGTTATATTAAGAGATTTCCAACTTATTTAGAATTTAAATCTATTTTTTATAGTTTCCTTTTAGATTTGGTTGTTACCAAATATAAAAAAGACATTTAAGAATACTTTCTAAATATAACTTCAACCAATAAGAATACAAGAAAATAAAACTCCCAGCCAATCAAAAGCGAGAAAATTCATTCATTTTTTCTCTCTGCTCTACCAGCAATATATATATATAGATATATATATATACACTAGGTTTTGGGCCCGTGCGTTGCATGAGCTAATGTAAATTTTTAACGAATAATTCAATAACATATGAATATAATTCATTGAAAGACGAAGATATATTATTGTGAAATTCAAGTAAATGTCATCAAAGTACAAAGTAATAAACACCATTCCTCACTCTTTCCTATTTTTTCATCCCCCTTCATCCTCTCCCCGCAAGTACGGAATGTTTCACCATTCTCTCCCCATCTCTCTACATTTAAAAGAAAACAAAAAAATCAAGAAAAAAATTAAACAAATTATAAGGTGAGAGTGTGAAGAAGAAATCAGACACTACTATCACCACTTTGTTCCTCATCCCATAAGTACCTATAGAGCAGGGAGTTGTTTCATCTGGTCACCACCTTACTCTCATACGTACGTACTCCTTCCACCTTCAGATAACTAAATATAAAGTATATAAAAACATATATCAACTTAAATTAAGACAACATTTTTCGTGATGACTTGTTATGTAATAAAAACAAACAACTGATAGTCATAGTGATTAAAAATTTACAAGCCAAAAGGGAGATACATTACAAATTACATGTTTTGTATACATTTAGAAATGATTTTAACCATCCCACTCTTTTATATAGTAAAGTTGTTTGGGAGAACCACTCGTTTAATGGCGCAGTGGCCACCTGCATCCTTACAAAAACCCCTTGTGGGCGCATGTCCTGAGTTATATCCCAACACAAGGAGTTTGGAGATTTCACCGCCAAGCTTGCTTTGCTAGGGTAGCGGCTTGAGAGAATTATTCTCTATGCGATTAAGTGGTGCCCAGGCAAATACCAATTTTTTTTAAAGTTGTTTGGGAGGTTACACAACTTTATGTATCTATTCCTATAACTTTCTATTTTAGATAATCAATCTTTTTTTATATAACGTGTAATAACTTGAATCAGATGGTAATGAAGACGATAACTACAGAAAAAACAATAAAAAGAGCAACAACTATCATCTTGATTATCTACACATAATAACATGTTTTACTAAAAAATGTTGGAATGAAAGAGGCAATATGTAATTGAGGATTATGAGTGGATTCTCTAAACGGAGTCTGTTAAAACAACGTATTTATCGAATTTGGTCACTCATTATTGAAAGTTTTATACCTTTTCCCTTTTCTCTTTTTTATCTTCCAAGTTATCTAAAGTTTATCTTTTTGTAATAAATTTGTATTAAAAAGTAAAAGTTAAATATAAATATGAAATTTTATATCTCAAAACATTTAAAAAAGATATTAAGAGCCATGATTATTTTTTAGTGAGAATTAGACAAAATCCTTTAATTACAAAAATTTAATGACTTTCGAATATGTCATTAAGATATAATTATTATTAATCGATTTATATAGTATATATTAATATTATATTTTTTTATATATATCTTTTTTATATATTGGAAAAGTGAATATGAGGTTATTAGACACTCAAATTTTATGAACACTTTTCACATATTAATTTTTTAATATTTTGAATAATTAATTGGGCCCATATATTTTTTTATGTATTATAAATTGATATATTGGAGTTTTTTTCACAAAACTTGGGTGCCTAACATATATATATATAATATTATCAATATAATACTATTGCCATTTTACGTCCACTTTACACTAACAACCCTTAATTACCACGACATACACATACTATTTTCCGTTTTTCATTATGCATTACCAAAATATTTCTAGATCAGTAAACTCCAATAGTCCAATGCAAAAGATCGAAGCAGATCATCGGTAGTGCAGCATATCCTTGTTTACTTGTTACAAAATGCAAAAGAAAGACTTACGTATATATATAGTTCTTGATCAAAATTGCGCTCTTCCTTGATCATCAATAATGTATTATTGTCATCGGTTATAATCACAATAGACTATATAAACTATATATGTAATACAAAGTTTGTAGTACATGTAACAAAATCTATGGTACAACTGCAATTAGCAATTGATTTAGATGTTATGTTGTTTTTTCCCTCATCTAACTAGCAATACTTACAGAGACACCATGAAACAACATATAAAATCAATTTAAAAACATATGAAACATATGTAACAAGAAATTATATCATTTATGAACCGTTTACTTGTGTCAAATGTTACTACCCATTTGAGACCGGATCTAGCAAAAACTGAACATGATATTTTTAGTAGCGGAATCATGAATTTAGAATTTATCTATTTTTGGGTTGGGGGGAGGGGGGGTCGATTAACTGGCTATGGAAGATTGGGGGAGGCCGATTGCTAAATCCCATTTTCTAAATATGGTCCCAGACATAACTTGCAATGAAAGGTTGGCTGGTTGTGGGCGGAGCCTCCCTTTTGGCTCTGTCGCTGTTTAGTAGAGTGATTGACATCATCTTTGTTATGATTACTGTCAAATTAGAGCCTTCTTGTTTAACGTTTACGAGCGTACCTTTGATGGAACCCGTTCAAGCCTTGATTTGTGTTCTTATCTCAAATTAAGCGAGCTAGTTGCAGAGCAACTCTCCTTTGGCAAGAATTCTATAGACTCGATATATAATATATGTATAGTACGTTGTATACACATTTCACATAGATATATATATATAATTGCATGCATACATACATACGTTTATTGCATTTGATGTTTGTCTGCCAAAGGAGAGAAGCCCTACAACCGGTTTGCTTATTACTCACTTGACTATGGTTCAAACTTGGAAGACTCTACCGTTTCAAGATATAAAGATCGAGTAATATCAATGCTGATATATAGTTTCATAGGTTTATGCCATGGATATTCTTGTATGGACGCAAAGGTTCTTCTTAATAGTGAGATTCTTGGAGTAGCAATTTTATATGTTTAAGAGAAGAATGGGAGCTGATAAAGGAGATGCTTAATGAAGATGGTCTTTTAATCGACTTTTGGGAAGCTAGGTATATGTCATGTACTACACAAATCTAAATAGAACCCCCCAAATAAAACCCTCTTATTAAAAAACCGATCGAGTTGTATCAAGGAGGCGCCCTAATTAAAACAAACGCGCTTGCTTACTATATGGAACCTCAAATAGAACCCGGATGTCATACATTAAGCCCCGCTCTTACACTAGATAAAAACTTATTATCTCCCAAATTTTTTTGTTCCCTTCTTATTTCCCTCCAAGTCCGGCCCCTTCCCCCAAAATATGTCTTTTCAAATTTTATCAACCTACATTTCTTCTCGTTTCACCATTAATTGTTGCCCCCTTTTTTCATTTATTTTGAGGCCAGAATATTGGTGTTTACTTCAATTCTTCTCGAGCCATTTTACATAAAAAGGTAAGTTTTTATGTATCTCACATGCATCTGTCTTTTTTCTACACAATTAGTTATGTAATTTTAAACTACATTAGGATTCACTATCGAGATCGTTATTATTATAATTATTATTTATATTAATTATTATGCATGTGAAGCTATTAGTACTACCTTTCTTTTGATCTAAGTGGGTTGACCTTCACCAATAGATTAGATTCTGTTACTATGATGAAGGTTGGAATTGCGTATCCATGCGGATGTTGTTTAATTAGGATTGTGGACACTATATTTATTCATCTATGACGTGAAAAATTGGAAACTGTTGACGTACAGTTATTATCGGTGAAACGGACTCAGATAATAGCACAGAAGCGTTTTAAACCAGACTTTTGCTTGGATGTTTAATTATTATTACTTACTTTTTACAATGATTAACACATTAAAAAACAATATTTGAAAACTGATATCTATCTATCTATTAACAAATGCACATTATTATTAGAAGTATGGAATTTTGTTTGACCCGTTTAACATTTAAGTTTTTGTTAGATGTATTCATAGTTTTTTAAATTGATGTTTTCGGTTAAAATGTTATTTCACCGCTAAATAAGTCTTTCCCACTGGTGGAGATGCTCAGGTAAACAAACTCCTTCCACATTTTAGGGGGAAATATCACACAAGTCTTCCTTAAAACCTCTCATACCAACTGTGACAACAGATTACGGTGATTTAGGAGATAAATATCTACTAGTGATCTTACAAAAATATTACGTCCATTTGAAGTATGCAAGCATGATGTTTTATTTTACATTTGGTTGACTTATGGGTACTTAAATATACCACTACAGACATTTTAGCAGGGTAAGCAGGATCCCGGCCCGATTGAGTTTTTTGGGAAAATAAGAACCATTAGAGGTTCATCTGGTACCCAAGTGTCCTCGTTTTTCAACGACATGAACTTTATTAGATTATTTGCATACTAGCGATATGCTGGCATAATGTAGGAATTACAATAAACTATTACGACTTTAATCCACCTGATTAATTGCAGATTTGACATTATCACGAAGTCTATTACCCCGAGGATTCTTTTGGGAAAAAGTGAGATCATAAGTATGCAATTCAACCTGTCTATATGCTTAATCTTTGCTACATTAGTTTTGTATGTATTAATCTACTTTCTGTCAAAGTCAATAAAAAAGGTTGTTCTCTTATGGCTGTGTTTTTGAACATATTTTTTTCTCCAGTAATATCAGGTTAACGTGAGTTTTTTTTTACCTATCTAATGCTACGTTAGCTGATTAGGGTGAGTTTTTTGTTTGCAGTAGAAATGATAAGAACTTTGGACAAGGAGTGTGGCAAGTATGCTTATTGCTTAATTTGCTTGCAGTAGAAATGATAAGAACTTTGGACAAGGAGTGTTTCCGGTCAACCAACTTCGAGATCTTTTAACAAGTTACCTGACAAGCCCAATCCGTCTATCAGCTACCTCTAACCATTATCTATGATCATTTATTTGGTTGCAGTAACGGCCTGAAAACGTCACGAGGGATTAAATACAATGCTGATCTTGAGGTACTATCCCTAATTAAATAATTAGTAACAAATAGCCTGCCAATTTACCACCTTGCTCCTAAAGCCTTGTTGTAATTTCTGTGACGTTATACTGGCTCATTTGTTGGCCATTGATCTGACAAGTATGCCTCATTGGGCTGGAAATTGGTCCCAAATCTGTCCTACTTGCAAGGTTCATATAGAGGCAGTGATATGTGGTGCATGTTGCTGTCCATAACAAGCAATAACTCATAGCTATATATAACATTATGATGTTCTTCTTGGGCTATTTTGTTCATTGCTACATGTTTATTGCTCAAAATGACAGGAATGTGCACTTTAACACCAGCATTGCAGAACGAAGAGTCTTGGATTCATCATGTTGATTTCAACATCCTCGTGCAACCATCTTCCTGTTTATGGTCTCTTTTATCTTACTTGCTATTGGATCTTTATCTGTTGTAGAAGCGTACCAGGTAATAACTCTCTGATTATATAGTAGTGAGTAGTGACTCCAGAAAATTAATTGTAAGATTCTCTCTTACTAGAAAATCATAGCAGGACGCTACTTTGAAATTTCAGATGTGAAAAGTCTATTAAGTGTTCATTCTGTTGATTGAAACCTCCTGATATAGTTTTTTTTAGTATGTTTACAAAACTGCAAAAGGGTTATTTACGATTGTGCTTTGAGTTCCCAGCGTGAGTGCATTGTTTATTCATATTCAATTTGGTAATTTTCACAAGACCATCTCTTTGTCTAATACCATATTTCATGTATTTGCATATAGATTCTTTATACTGATTTTTCCTACATTTCGCATGATCATTTGAACAGGGTTGTTGACATGTGGGTTAACAAATTTGCTGCGTTAAATCATCTGCCTTGGCTCCCTTGATTTTGGAATGAACGAAGATGCATTATTATATTGAAGTACAAAGACTATCGATATAGTCCATGAAGGGATGTATCATGTTTAGTTAAACACCATGGTGACTTGGTTTATTAGACCCGTATTTAGTATAATAATTTAGGGTGTTTGTAACTTTCGGGATGTAGGGATGCTTGATCAATTGTTTTTCTTTTTCCTTTATCTTGGAATATTGTTGCTGTAAACTAGTTGGTGTTATTGAAGTTTTTTCTATAAATTTGGTGTAGTTTTTGTTGCGTTATGATTTAAGTTGCCCGTATAAGATTTGGCTTAATGTAAACTGTAATGTTGATGGTGGAAGCTCAAGCAGTGGCTCCAGAGCTAATTTATATAGAATCCGGTTATGTTAAAAATAGAATAGCGGGTTCTATAAGTAACTAGCGGTTAAGAAAAAGTGTGTTCTGTTATATCAAATGCGGGTTCTAATGTATTTAATAAGGCTCGGTTGTTTGAATAGGACTCGGTTGTATGAAGCGGGTCTTATTATCGAGATAAATTAATAGGACTCCGCCGCAAAGGATTCGGTTGTTATGCGGGTTGTAATCTACTTTTTAACCGGGCCTTATTCTTTTAATTTTAGAGGAATCTTGTTTGATCAAATCTCTTATTTCTTGTCTGCATCACTAAAGAGATAATCATTTTGTAATGAAAACGATATTTTTATATCACAAATATGTCTATTTAGTATTAATCATAAATATGTCCACAAACATCTCACATACACGTCCATTTATTTAACAATGTGTTAAGTATATTTGAGTACGTTGAAGATTCATCAACTCTTGATAACCAAGATAAGGGTTTGAATTTGGTCACGGGAAAGCCTCGGTTAAGTTGTGTACATTTGAGTTAAAGACTCACGTTTCTTGGATAGCCCCAATCACTGGCTTAATATATGCTTAAGCTAGGTTCTTATGTGCTTATAAAGAGTCTCAAATGTATGTACGTAAACCTCAAGTAAACAAAGTTGAAGATAGTTGGGGAAAATGTTCAAAAACGATTTATATATATACGAGAGTAAGTACCCGCGCGTTGCGGCAGTGAGATGGTGAGGGTGATAGCTAGGTCAGAGAGTGTGATAGTCAAATGCTTACGACCTCCGCCCTCGGATTTAAAAATTCGTCGAAAGTATATCGAATGACATCTCTAATAAAAGAACATGAAATTTTAATAACACCCATACAACTTTTATAATTTATCGACGTATGATTTTTGAGATAAAAGATTTTGAATGAATGAGAGGGATAAATGATTTATGAAGGAGAAAGAGAAAAGATGATTGGTTGAGATTTGAGGAGAGAAAAAGAGTATTATGGTTATTTTAGATAAATATAAGATAGATGAAAGGGGTATTTTAAGGATGTACTTAAAATCAATATTGAAAATTTCAATTCAATGTTGAAAATCTGGAAAGAATCTGTTTTACAATATAGTATAAATAATACCTTGGTTTTCTGTAGAAATGGCTAAGAGATGTTGGAAATCAGGCCCCAAACTCACACACTCCTATATGTATATATGTTATGCATGGATAATACATATGAATATTCAGATAGATATCGAGAAGAAAAGAAAATATGGATAAACAAAGTGAAAGTGACATTTCAATGAATAAAGCTGATAGCATGGCTTTAATTACAAGGAGAAAACGTGCAAACAAAAAACTAGGAACAAACTACCACTAGAACCTAAAGAAAAGGTCTAAAGAGTGACCAACGTTCTTCCAAAAATCTCGGTCAACTCTTCTACCAAATTCATTTTATTTGACACATGCATAAAACTAAATACTAAATTTATAAGACCGGCCAACTAATAAAACTAATTAAATAAAACTAATTAAACCCAAGTCATGATTATATATATCCTACAAGAGAAACCTAACAGGGATCTACAATGTCACGAACCCCGGTTGTGTTAGCCACAATGAAGTCTTGGAGCGAGCTGTACCGTGAGTACATAGACTCAAGCATTACATGGAAGCTAGAACTTCAGTCTTGAAGAGCGCGCAAGCAAATTAAAAGTGATAATTGCACCAAGAAGCAACAATGAACTAGATACCACGCACCAAGTTGAAAGCCGAGTTTCCTGAGCTTTTATCGATCAAAGAATCACTTGTGAAGTACGTGTTTGCGCCAAACCGAAAGACACCGGCCCATTGCAGCCTAACCATAAGGTTTGAAGTTGCATTGATGCACCATGTTTTCTCGAAGATGTTATTGTTGTACGTTCAAATTGCATGGCCGCGTACGATGAGTATTTCATTTATCAACGATATAGTACGTGTATTTTTCAGTGTTTTAATTTCTGGATTGTTTTGATTAGCGCTCGGGATTGTTTTTTGTTATGAATAAACGTTGTTATAAAGCTAGGGATATAGTGTTATATTCACTTTTCTATACTATATTATAAAGCAGATTCTTTTCAGATTTTCAACATTGAATTGAAATTTTCAATATTAATTTTAAGTAAATCCTCAAAATACCCCTCTCATCTATTATATGTTTATCTAAAATAACCATAATACCCTTTTTCTCTCCTCAAATCTCAACCAATCATCTTTTTTCTCTATCCTCAATAAATCATTTATTCCTCCAATTCATTCAAAATCTTTTATCTTAAAAATCATACGTCGATAAATTATAAAAATTGTATGGGTGTTCTTAAAATTTCATGCTCTTTCATTAGAGATGTCATTCGATATACTTTCGACAAATTTTTAAATCCGAGGGCGGAGCCCGTACGGCTAAGGCATTTGACTATCATACTCTATGATATATCAACTCCTATAACCTATCATACTCTATGACCTAGGTATCACCCCACCATCTCACCGCCACAACACGCGGGTACTTGCTCTCGTATTAAAAAAAAAAAAAAAACTTCTGTATTCATTTGGTCATGTGAAATTGCACATGATTTCAAATTTTACCTGATCAGATCGATGGAAATCATAATTCAATATTATAAGTTATAACCCATCAAGATCTTACTGTTTGTCCTTTCCAAGATCAAAATCATAAGATCTTTACTATTTGTCTTGTCCAATTTCAAATCATAAGATCGGGACATTCAATATCATAACCCATCGCCAGCTCTAAACTTCTATCGTCTGCAAATCACAAAATGCTCAATTTTATAAACACTTCCACCATTTCATACAATATTGAGGACTAATTAATTATTAATGCTAACTAGAAAAGGTGACCCCGTTTGTTTGCAGTTATTTAACATATAATTTTAACTAGAAAGTTCGGTGCCGCTCAGTGACGTGTTTTGCTAGGCATGAGCAGCACGGACATAAGACCGGACCGGACCGGAGGCCCGAAGACCGAGATGGCATGAAAAACCAAACCGAAGCCCAGCCCGAAACATGCTCGGTCGGTCTGATTCGGTTCTCGGGTATAACGGGTCGGGTTCGGTTTATGCAAGCTTGGACCAAAATAGCAAATGGACTTGAATATCTGGATTCTGTTGGGCTCAATCATGCTGTTGGGCTGCTGAATCCGTTTTTTCTGCTTGGTTTTGATCAAAAAACTGTAGGCATGGACAAGAATAAAACACAAAAGCTTTATTATTGGTGGAGTTGTTTCTGATTTGGTGTAGTCGATCGTTCGACCCCATGAAAGTTAATTGAAAGCCTTTTATTATTATTGATTGAGAATTGAAAATGGAGCATTGAATTGTATTACTTTACTGATACAAAAGTAAAAGTTAAGAGTAGATGTAGGAAATAGGAATATATAATAACTAGTGCTTAGAACCCGTGCGATGCACGGACAACCCTAAATAATTTTTCTTAAATTTTATTTTAAGATTGTATCAATGAATAAATATAACTGAGTTGGACATAATAAAAATATTCTTATGAGTCGATTAATTTAAAGAATAAGAATGCTAGATACATAGTTATCGACTCGTTATTTTCGATTAGACTCGAAATCCGATTTTTGCACTCGTAACTCGAAACATGACTCGAATCGTAAGAGTAAAGATATTTGATAATATATCATTTTATAAGTATATGTAAGGATTTATTGTAAAATAAGTATATTATTTGATATATTAAGCTAAAAACAAAAAACACTACTAAAATAATATCAAATTTAATAACATATAAAAAAGTTATGTTTAAAAAATATAAAAAAAGTTTTGAATAAAAAATAAAAAATTTGTGATTCGTGACTCGACTCGTGACTCGGACATGACTCGGACCGACTTGCACAACAAAACACGAGTCATGTTACGAGTCTAGAGTAAAGACGAGTCATTCACCGATTCGTCTCGTTTTCATTATGTTTTGACTCGACTCGTACGAGTCGACTCGTGACTCGTACACGTTTGACAACTATGGCTAGATATACTTTGGGATTTATTAATGATACACGAGGGCTTAAAACGCGTACATTGCACTCCGGAGAGAAATTATAAAATGGATTGCCCATAGTAGGCGCATATAAGAAGGATTATGTTGGTTACCTGGATGTGATAGGTATTATGAATTTTCACCCACTTTGATATATAGACCCACGTGGATGCACTATAACCTTAAATAATTTATTTAACACCAGTTTAAGCATGCGTGTAGCGAAGTAAATGTACTCCTATTACAACTAATGACCATTTTAAAAAAAATTAATGACTTAAAATGCATAGAAAAGTCTTATTTAGCACTAAAATAAACCAAATATACCTCATAATTTTCATCACAAATTTGATAGGCTGTTCTTTGTATAAGATTTGAAATTTGTTGATCATTCATTTTAACTTCAATAGCACCAGTGGCATCTATAATCCTAACTTGCACATTAAACCTACCAAAAAAAAAAACAGAGATACAATTTTACCACACAACTTAATGATTATATAGTTTTAATATGAAAAATAAATATATACCCAGGATTGATGAAAAATAAAAAACAGAGATACATATTTTGTTGTCCCTTAAAGCATCAATAATGTTGACTGCATCCATGTAGAGATCGGTCAACTTAAATTCTTGAGAACAGTTCACACATTTCATTGAATACCATAACTGGTCGGTTGGAATAAACCGATTGTTGCAACAACAACCACTTTATCAAACTGTTAAAATGAAAATGTTTATACATTAAAATGTTAAAAGCTAGTTATAAATTCGAAAGAAAGTTATGTTAAAAAGTAATCTAATCAAAAAAGAAAAATTCACAAACAATGAATACTTACATGTTCGTCCATTAGGATCATCTCAATACTACCTATATTATTGACATCTCCATATAGAGGTTGCTTCCATAGCCGCAAATTCTAACCGTTATCGTACATGGCTTATTATTTGGACACAAATTTCTAATTGAAACATGGTTTAGTGAAGCCATGCTAAAATTGATCTGTTATGTGTTTACATTTTGAAATGCCTTAAAACTGAATGGAAGTGACCTTGTATAGACATAGACATGCAAGGAAGTAACCGCCACAAGCAATACACGAACGGTTACATATTCAAATTTTCGACAATTTGAACTTCTTGAAAGCATAACTAATCCGTTTTCGAAAATTTGAACTTATAAAAATAACTAATCCGTAGACCTTCCAAGGAGCAATATTGTAATGATTTTTGGGCTTTCTTGCATTTTTAAGCATGCCACATAGACAATAACTAACAAATTTTGAAGTGAGATTTATATAATGTAGGGATGTGTACTCCAACTTCTAATACCCACCGTTTCTTTTTGCTTGATTTTGATAAAAATATTACTCCTCCGTCTCATATTTTCCTTCGAGTCTTATACTTTGACCGTAAATATTTTTATTTCTGTTATATAATTTTTGACATAACATATATAAATTGATTGAGTTTTAAATGTACTTTTCATTGATATAACTTTTATCAACTAATATATAATACAAACAAAGATATTTACGGTCAAAGTCAAAGGAAAAAGACTTGACCAGTCAAAATATGATAATTAAAATAGAATGGAAGGAGTATTATATTAAAAATATCTATTAGTCATATTGCCATACATGCATACAGCTGGCTACTCTTGTCGAAACTATTTTTATATTATATTTATAGGAATAGGAATAAATGTACATAGTAACTTGTTTTGACCCATGCTTACATATTTATTCTTTTCTTCTTCTTTTTTAAATGGATATTGCTCTCTTCTCACCTGTAACTCTTCCGATTTCCATGAAAATATACTACCTTCTCTCTTCTTTTTTTTTTTTTTATAAACATCGGCTGTAATTATAAAAACCCAAAGTAGATGTACAATATATATATAAAGTTTGTTTTATCGGGTTTTCGTGTCTGGCCTGGTTTTTGTCGGATTTTAGACCGGCCCGGACCGAAACTGAAACTCCACTGATTTCTAGGACCGAAGCCCGGACTGTTTGGTGGTCGGGCAGGCCAGGTTGGGCCAGGTTCGGTCGGGTCAGGGTCGGGCTTCTGGTTTCCGGTCCAAATTCTCATGCTATGTTTTGCTACTTAGCTGGATGTTTTTGGCGTGTAAGAAATTTGGTTAATGGTAAGAATGTGTGTTTAATGATATATGAAATATTGAAAGTACTATCGTTCATATTCGAGTTTAAGGAAAAATACGAAAACCAAATGTGAAAAAGATATATGGAAAAGGAAATGTTAGGAATAAAACCCGAAATAATTCATAATAAAACCAAAAAAATACAAAAAAAAAGGCAAAACAAAAAAAAATACAAAAGAAAAACAAAGGTATAAGAAACAAATAAACAAAAGAAAATCAAATTGAATATAAAAGAAAAAGTATAAGAAAACCAAATGGTATAAATAGAAAAGACAAAAAAAAAGGCATGGGTAAAACAGTACCAAAAAGGAATAATAAGAAAAGAAAACACAAAAGGAAAGGGAACAAATAGAAATACAAAACCAAAATGAAAAGTCATAATAATAAAGTAATTATTAAATGTAAAAATATTACTATAACACAAAAAGAAAAAATACAAAGGAATTATATATAATAAAACAAAAAATAAAATGATTAAAACAAAAAAAAATGCATGAGAAAAAAGGGAATTAAAAAAAAAAGAGGATAGAAAATAATTAGGATAAAAGGAAAAGGGAAATTTCTGTAAAACCTCAAAAGATTTATGAAAAACAAATAAAATCTAGATTTAGAAAAAGCAAATAAAAACTAAAATAATTGAGTTGCGTTATTGTTTTATAATTTTTATATGTCATACTTATATTAAAAATACAGAAAAGGACAAAATAGCGATTGTTCATAACCACCATGTTTAATGATATTACAATTAGAAAACAATTGAACTAATAAGAATTTTGACCAGAAAACTTTTTATAAAGATCTTAGAAATACTTAAAGAATGTTTAACAAAAACAATGCGGAAAACAGTAATAACTCAAGATCAAGACAATGATCTCGATAATAATCAAAGAAAAAGAATTGCGATTATATAAACGACACTAGAATTTTGTTGACGTGAAAGTTCTAGATCCTATTATGGAATCTTAGGTAAAAAACCCTCAGAGAAAGCATTTGTTCCTGTGTTCTCTTATTAATGATCAAAAATTACAATACAACGAATTATAAGTGTTTTGAAAGGTTAACGAAGTAATGAACAAATAATAACTGGAAATGAATGTGAATGATGTATGTAAGTATGATGAGTGTGATCCCATTTCCATTGATGCAGTTCTTGTATTTATAGAGCTAGACATTGAACTATTTGTGCGAAAAAATTGGGATCCTCCTGGACTTGCTCCTTACGTTGAAGACTTGGTAGAGATGACCGTTGAGACCTTTTCCTCACATGGTAAAATTCTCTTCAACTCCCATCTTCATGGTTCGCCTGACAGCCGTTATGACTAATTTCTTCATGTGTGAGTTATCCGCGACTTATTCCTTAGACGGGTTCCTTGCTACAAATGTTATATTTTGTACTTAAATATCTCAATATACTATATATACATTTGTTAGTTTTCATACTGATCTTGATCATCTCAAGATCCCGTTTTGTCAAGATTACAAGATAACACAATCAGGATCCTTCTGACAATATCAAACAAATATTAAAGGCTAAATAAATCACACTTAATAATGATATTAGGATCCTAGTTGTGAAAATCTCACCCCAAACAATAAGGATGACGATAACAACAACGATGAGGTGAAAAACCCTTTGGACAGACTTCTTTTGTCGACCAGTTCGCCGCATAGTCAAACCTTTCCACGCGTCCAGAAAAGTAAAAATCGCTTATCCTGTTTAAGCATAACTACAAGTTCGCACGCGTTTGGAGATTCCAAATGTGAACGTGAAAGGCACACAACTCTCAAATCCCATAAATTCCGAGCAAATGGACTCAAATAAGTATTGCCTCCTAGCAACCACTAACTTCTGAGTAAAACTTCTACTTCCAGTAACGAGGGCACACTCAACCTTTATGTCGCAAATCACATGCCCACGATTTAGGACTCCTTTGAATATCTCTTTCACCCAATCGTTGCGGGGAGACTTGTTGATGCACGTTGATGTGACAACAGCAACTTAGATTTGATCTGTCTTTTAGATTAAGACATTATGTTATTTTATGTCGTATCTATATATATGTAATTGATAGATTATGGACTTTATGTTTTGGTAATGATCGATTACATGTTTTGGTGTTATATATATGTTATGTATGATGTTTGTTGTGTGTTCTACAAATACAAACATAATATGTGTTAAGATTCCTTAAGATGAAACACTTAGGAATATAACCAAGTATTACATCTAACGAAGATAAGGAATATCTTCGTTAGAGGCAAACGAAGATAAACTTCGTTTGGTACAAACGAAGATTAACTTCGTTACATGGGCTGGGCAGCTAAGTTCGTCAGAACAAAGCCCAGCAAGCCCAGTTCGATCTGAAACATATATATACGAATGAATACCCTAAAATGAGTTATCACATTCGACATACACGTACTCCAGACCACTAAGTTCGTTCTATAGCTTATAGAAACGAATATAGCATCATACGGCTGATTATTTACTTGATAATTAGCGATACACACGTTAACTAATCAAACTAGTTATCTCGTGAGGATTCCGCACTCACGACATAATAATAGACGATCTCGAGAGCGATCTGTAGCTATTGAGGGATTCACAAGTGGTATCAGAGCCAATCGATATCTTATCGAAGGTTCGAGATCGTTTGTTTGATTATTCTCTCTCAAAACAACCTCCCGATACCCTAACTGTCGCTAAGTTCGTTTTCTCAAACGAATTTAGCAAACGAACTTAACCTTATCTTCGTTTCCAATCTCTTCAAACGTATTTAGCTTTATTTTCGTTAAGTTTCTTCTAACGAATTTAAAGTTATCTTCGTTCATCTTCACCTAACGAATTTAGCCTTATCTTCGTTCAATTCCTTCAAACGAAGTTAGACCTATCTTCGTTTCTTACCTTCAAACGAATTTACTCCTATTTTCGTTAAGTTGCAGCAAACGAATTTAAACAATGGCTTCCTCGTCAACCAACATTGCTGTTGCACAATACCTGAATTCTCTTGTCTATCATGATCATCTCGTTGGACGTACTAATTCTCCACCGAAGTTAGTTTCATTGGCTGACTTCTGGGCATGGAGAGGCCGATTTAAAGATTATATTCAACGAGAAGATTTGAACATGTGGATAATGATCACCGAAGGATATGAATGGCCAATTCTTACTGTGAACGGTGTTACAACTAATTACAAGGTAGGAGAGTTAAAAGGAGAAGAAAAATCTATGTATGCTATTGAAGTTAAAGCTCTTTCTACTCTTCGGATGTGCATTCCTCAAGAATTAGTGCACCTGTTTCCTAAACAGGAGTACAAGACTTCAAAGCAATTGTTCGATGCTATTGAAGCTCACTGTGAAGGTGATCCATTATTGAAGCAAAATAGAATTAAGATGCTTAAGAAACAATTTGATTGCTTTAATGCTACCAAGAACGAACAAGTTGAGGATCTTATATTAAGATTTCAACATCTTCTTGCTGAGTTAGCTTATTTTGATCTTAAGTACACTCCTACTGAGATAGTGGATAAATTCTTGGATGGTTTGCCGAAAGCTTATAAAGAGTTTCGTCATGGATTGCAAGAACGAGCAGATTATGCATCTCTTCGTATAGATGGTGTTATATCCACATTAAGAAACAGAGAAATGAAGGATAAAGCAAAGGATCTCCAAGACAACTTCACACAAGATCCATCTCTTTATCATGCCACTATGAAAAATCCAACAGCTGATGTTAATGCATTCTTTTCTGGGGTTGGTACGTCTGGCACGAAAGAGCGTTCTAATTGTGTTATGGATGGAGATGATTCTGCTGGTTTCATGGCTTCTAATGCTGGTTACAAGGCTAGAAAGTCTAATGAGAGTGCAAAGCCTGGAAATATGACGTTTGGTAACATTTCATCTACTTCTGCTGGTTACAAGTCTATGCCCATGGATATGAAATCTGCTGAGGGAAGGATGAATGTATTTGCTGCAATGTGTGCTGCACATAAAGCTTTTGTTGCAGGAAGGATCACAGATCCAACACTCATTGATGAGGATTATGACCAAATAGATCCAGATGATGTTGAAGAAACGGATCTGAAATGGAATTTGGCGATGATCACCAAAAGAGTGCAACGGTTTATGCAACGAACAGGTAGAAAGCTTATTAGGGGTACTCAGGGGTTTGACAAGTCAAAGGTTAAGTGTTATAATTGCGATGGCTTTGGACATTTTGCCAAAGAATGTCAACGACCAAAGAGAGATGTCAATATTACCCCTACACGTCAAGATAGAGGTGGTAATCGTCCTTTTAATCCGAATGCAAGTAGAGCTCTCTTGTTGACTGATGATACTACTGGAAATGGCAATGACAAGGCTATCGTAGCTGCTCAACCTGATGGTTCTTATGTTTGGAATCTTCCATAGGATGAGACCAATAATGCTTATTTGGCTGAAATAGTTGATGATATGGCTCAGATAGTAGATTCTGTTGAGGATTTCTTGGACACCACAGTTTACCACAATGATGAGCATTTGTATGAAAATGTTCAAAGCTCGAACATGGAATCTTCTGCTCAGGTATATGATACTAATTCTGAGTCTGATGAAGAGGTTGAGGTTGATGATATGAAAGATTCTGGAGAGGTGAAAGCTGCTGAGAACAAAGACGATTCTGCTACAGAAAAGGTTGAAAAGACAATTGAAGAGGAGATGAAGGAATATGAAATTCCAGCAGGCATGAGTGTGGATGACTTTGTCGCTTACATAGCAGACTGCAAAGAAGCAGATCAACAGGTATCTTACTCTCTACATACTATTGTTCATGTTTGCAAAATTGTTAATCGAATGTTTGATGAAATCGAACAAAAGAATGAACAAATTAAGCAATTAGAATCTGTTGTCAATGCTGCTCATGAAGAAAGAGATAAGTTGATTAAAAAGGATTTAACTGTCACTGATAGAGAAAAATTCTTAAAGGATAGGATTAAATCTTTAGAGTCTGACATTAGTGCTATGAAAGACAAAGTTAAACATGTTGTGGCTGTAGAAAGAGTAGGTGGTGAAGCTTATGCATTGTTAGCTAAAAAGTGTGCTACAATTGAGAAAGAACTTGCTGATGCTAGGATAGAAATAGTGGAATTACAAGCTAAGGTTGATTCTGCTAGACATGATGAGCTTTTAATGCATATGAAAAAGTTTGAGGATTCTCCATCTAAGACTTCTGACACTGCTAAGGTTTCTTACAATAGCATGCCTCCTCCTTTCAACAATAACTATACTCTTGTTGAACCTAATATTCCTGAAGTCCTACTTCAACCTAGTGTTGATGATGGTAAATCAAAAGACTCAACTCCTAAGCCAATTTTGACTAAGGAAACAACAGAGTCTAAAGGAGTTTCTTCTCAACCTACCAAGGAAAAGAAATTGAAAGGTGTCGTCCTAGATTCGTCCACTTCTTATGGTCAGAAAGACAGTATTACTCACTTTACACTTCGAAAGAGTAGTAGGGTCTACACTGAGTTAGAATTTCCATTAGCATCTATTGACCCTAAGAGGATTGATAAAGTCTGGGATGTTGATATTAAGGATATGAAGCGATTAAGTCAGTTGCGTCAAACTCCTTTACTTAAGCAGTCTAGGGATAGCAAATCTGAAGATGAATTAGTTGTTAATGTAGAAGCAACTAAGGTTTTGAAGCATATTCTAATGCCTGCACGTAAGAAGTCCCCAAGTAAGTCTAGGATATCACCGACCAAACGAGACCATGAGGATTCTAGAAAAACAAGTAAGTCAGTGGACACTAGTGAATCTGTAAGTACCCATAATAAGGTAGATACAAAGAAAAAGGTTAAGGTCCTCTCTTGCTTTGCTTGTCATGAAAAAGGTCATGTTTACAGTGTATGTCCAAATCGACCTCGGAGATCGGGCTCTCCTTCAAAGGTTTCCACCTCGGAAGGAAAAAGGGGGTTGGGTAATGATAAACAGGTTCATGAGACTAAAGTTCAATCTTCTACAAAACCGTTTACTATACCTCACCGACGTGAATCTCCACCAAAAGGTTCTTCTCTTAAGGAACAAAGATTCACTACCCCCAGTGGGAGTTCGAGTCGGTCACAAACACCTCCAAGTCGTAATTCATTTTATGACAGAATTAACTCAAGTGTTAGACCTTCTTTTGGCCCTCATTCCCCAAGACCTTCTCCAACGAGAGGTCAGAAGTCTTCTCCAGTGAGAAGACAAGTTGAGAATCAAGTCACACCCACGGCTTCTAGCAATGGATATTGGACTGAACTGATTCTCAAGGATGAGAAGGGACGACCCAAACCTATGAAGGTTTGGGTCCCCAATGAAAACTAATTTTTCTCATTTTATGTGCAGGGAGTTCCTAGGAAACCAATTCATTTGTGGTACCTTGACAGTGGATGCTCCAGGCACATGACAGGGGACAAGAAGCTCTTGTCCAATTATACTGGTATAAATGGGTCGTATGTTAGTTTTGCTAGATCCAAGGGCGGCAACATCACCGGTCAAGGAGATGTCGTCAATGGACAACTAGCTCTAGAAAGAGTTAACTATGTGGAACAACTTACTCACAATCTAATGAGTGTCTCACAAATCTGTGATAAGGGCAACAATGTTCATTTCACAGAAAAGGAGGCATACATCTTGAAGCCGGGTTTCGTTATTCCAGAAGAATGGATAATGCTCAGAGCTCCTAGGAAGAGAGACATCTATGGCTTACTTTTAGGTGTTGATAATCCAAAGGAGCCCCTTTGTTTGTTGAGCAAGGCAAATGAGTCTGAATCTCTCTTATGGCATCGTAGAATGGAACATATCAACTTTTGGAAGATGAATTAACTTATTAGTCTTGGGTTAGTTGACGGTGTGCCAGTTAAGAAGTTTGGGATGGAAGATAAGTATGTACCGTGTTTGAAAGGAAAGCAACATAAGAATTCGCATAAATCAAAAGTACTAAACACTATTTCCAAACCATTCGAATTACTTCATATGGATCTCTTTGGTCCTGTGAACAAAAGAAGCATTGGAGGGATGTCTTACTGTTTGGTGATCACTGATGATTACTCGAGGTACTCATGGGTATTCTTTCTAAAGACCAAGGATGAGACCGCAAAACGATTTATGGATTTTATCAAGCAAGTTGAAAATGTCCATGGAGTCAACGTTAAGAGAATCAGGAGTGACAATGGTACTAAGTTCAAGAATAATACTATTACTGTATTTTGCTTGACCAAAGGAATTCAACATCAGTACAGTGCACCATATGAGCCACAACAGAATGGCGTGGCTGAAAGGAAGAACATGACATTGATTGAGACAGCCAGGACGATGCGTGCTGATTCAGGGCTTCCTATTACTTTCTGGGGAGAGGCAGTGAATACAGCTTGTCACATTCTGAATCGGGTTTTGACAGTTAAACGGTTTAAGAAAACTAGTTATGAACTTTTGCACAACAAAAAGCCCAATTTGCAGAATGTTGAGCCTTTCGGTGTTCCTTGCACTTTTCTTAAAACTCTTCCTCAAGGAAAATTTGAACCTAAATCTGAGGAGGGTTTCTTTCTGGGTTATGTACCAAGTACACTGATTAGGCGAGTGTACAATCAGAAGACTGGCAAAGTAGATCTTGGTACAAATGTCTTAATTGTCAGTCATAAACCTGCTGTACACATTGGTCCTGCTAATAATTTTGATTATGATGGTGTATTCACTTCTTTTCGTGGTCCTGTTTCTTTTGCAGGTGTTTCGACTTTGGAGGATGTCGTTACTCTCCATGATCCTCTGGATGGTGGACCGGTTTCTGGTTCTTCTTCTGTTTCCTCACCAATAGTTGAGCCTACTTCTGAATCTGTAGAATCTAGTGGGACAAAAGTAGCAGATTCTACCTTAGAGCCTGCTCCTATAGTTCCTACTGATCCCTTGCATATACCTCTACTTGATTCTCCTTTCTATGATACTGATGACACGGAAGGTGAAAATCAGGAGGAGCTTAAAACTCCAGATTATAAAACTCCAGAGCAACATGTGCAGACAAACTTGGGTGATGATCTTTCAGTCGATAAGGTTCCTCAAACTAGGGTCAACAAGGATCATCCAGTCGAGCAAATCATTGGTGATGCTTCTGCCTCTGTTCGCACGAGGAATCAATCTAAGAAACTGTCGTGTATGTTTGCTGAAGTTAAGGATACTGGGGCAATTACTTGGTACTTGTATTATTGCTTTATCTCTCAGGTTGAGCCTAAAAATGTTGGCATGGCTCTTAAAGAACTGTCATGGGTTGAGGCGATGCAAGAAGAATTGGCTCAGTTTCGAAAGCTTGAAGTATGGAAGTTAGTTGACCTACCTCCGGGTGAATCTCCTTTAACAACACGTTGGGTTTTTCGTTGTAAACGAGATGACAGAGGTGTAGTCGCTCGCAATAAGGCTCGCTTGGTGGTTAGAGGATTTGAGCAACAAGAAGGCTTTGATTACGATGAGACATTTGCACCTGTAGCTAGACTTGAAGCTATTCGATTATTTCTGGCATATGCTAGTTATAAAGGTATTACGGTGTATCAGCTTGATGTAAAGAGTGCCTTTTTGTATGGAGACATTAAAGAAGAAGTGTATGTAGAACAACCTGCCGGGTTTGAGGATCCAGACTTTCCTAATAGAGTATATCGTCTCGATAAGGCTTTATATGGTTTGCATCAGGCTCCTTGATCGTGGTATGAAAAATTGTCAACTCATTTGAAGGAAAGTGGTTTTACCAAAGGTTCTATAGACAGCACGTTGTTTATTAAATGGAAAGGGAAGGACTACTTGCTTGTACAGGTTTACGTCGATGACATCATTTTTGGTTCATCTGATGATAATATGTGCAAGGAATTTGAACAGAGCATGAAGGCTAAATTTGAGATGAGTGCTATGGGGGAATTAACCTTCTTCCTTGGACTACAGGTGGATCAACTGAAGGATGGCTTCTTTATACATCAGACCAAGTATGTCAAAGATCTTCTTACTAGGTTTCGAGTGTCTGATGCTAAGGATGCTGTTACTCCCATTAAGACTAATCATGGGTTGTGTCCTGATAAGCCTAATGATCCGTACGTCGATGCCACTCAATATCGAGCTATCATTGGATCCTTGATGTATCTGACAGCCTCACGTCCAGATATTACCTTTGCTGTTTCTATGTGTGCTAGATATCAGGCTAATCCGAAAGAGTCTCACTTGAAAGCTGCGAAAAGGATTCTTCGTTATGTGAAAGCCAAGCCTCGTCTAGGTCTTTGGTATCCCATGTATGGTTCCTTTGACTTCGTAGCTTATACTGATTCGGATTATGGTGGTGACAATTCGGATAGGAAATCAACGTCAGCTAGATGTCAGCTTTTAGGGGGGAGAATTATATCGTGGCAGTGCAAAAAGCAGACATCTGTTGCACAGTCTTTCAGTGAAGCAGAGTACATTGCTGCTGGATATTGCTGTTCTCAGGTGCTTTGGATACAGCAACAATTGCGCGATTATGGTATGAATATCTCCAATACTCCTATTTGTATTGATAATAAGTCTGCCATAGATATTACCAAGAATCCGAAAAACATTAAAGTCACCAAGCACATAGATATAAAGTATCATTTCACACGTGACTGCTTTGAGAAAAAGCTAATTCATTTAGAAAAGGTTATTACTGATGATAATCTTGCTGATCTATACACTAAAGCTTTTGATGGACCTCGTCTTGAGTTGTTATATCAACTCAATGGTATGAAGAATGCCGAGTAGTTTCTCTCAAAGAACTTACATTTATTTTTCGTGTCTTTGTAGTGTAAGTCGTACATAGATAGAGTCATAAAAATACAAAAAGAGTTGTCTTAGTATAAGTTTGTATATACCTAGTGTCAGAAAAATACAAAAACATTTAAAAAAAAAAATCGAAAATCCAAAAAATATGAATAAAGTACCAAGGTTTCCTTCAATCTGAACTTAAATTATACAATGTTCTTGTGGGAAACATATTCAGATATATGGCTGAGATTGCTTGCTTTTCAGTAATGAATTGATCTAGTCCTTAAATTTTGTGAAAGATCTAGCATTACTATAAGATTTGTTCAATGTATAGGCAAGAACCTCTACCAATCATGAGCATGAAAGTAAATGTGATACTACTATGCAAATCAAATGAATGCAAATTAAGGGGCTAATGTGGTCTTTGAGATTCGGACAAGTATGTCCTCGGGGTGTCTTTGTATACCTAGCCTACCTAAAGCTTCCAACTTGGGATAGGTTGTCAGAAAGTTCGCTACATCGATCTCATAGAAAATCACGGGTTCCTTATAAATCATGAAATGCAGAAGCAAATATGTGAAATCACAAAGTAATTAAATTCAGTTATCTATAAAGTGTCTCATGATTTGGTAAGGATGTTTTTGAATATATTGAATATTTGTTATCTTAGTGCTTGTATCGATTACGGAAGTATATCTGAATGTGGGTTACATAAGTTCACAAACTATTCAAATGGCATATTAGGCTACTCCAGTTACATGGTGACTGTCCTTGGCCAGGGTATGTCGAAAGTGTCATAACTCAAAGGAGACTGGAAATACCGAGTGTTTAAGAGGACAAACATACCGGTAATCGCTATTGGGTCATGGTTCAGAACTTATAATAAGAGAATTATTTCTCACCCGCAGGCTTATGTAACATGCTAACCTGATCTAATCAGCAGTAATCAAGCATAATGTGAATAATGTATAAAGTCAAGTTAATTAGAATTTAGATTAGTTTATTATTCTACAATTTTTATTCCGAGTTATTTTTCTTTTTTATTGAGTCAAAGTTGTATTTTTTATATTTATAAGTTCTTATTGCACGAGAGATCCTATTCAAATTCTGAGTATATGTTTTGCTGCATTCCTTCATGTGAATTTGTAATGAGGTTGTGTGGGTTTGTTTACAAAGAAGATTTTCTAATATGGACATTAATTTGTTTAAGTTTAGAAAATGATCTTTCAAGTGTTATGTGAAATGTCAAAGTTATTTGTAACAAGTTAAGTATTTGATTAATAACTTGGTGACATTTTAGGGTTTGACAAGAAATGACCTCCCTTGATCTTTTGTTAGATTTTTAGTTATTTCATATTTGTTAACCCTGATTGAGTGTGTTTGTAGCTTGAATTTTCTGCATTATACTGTTTTGTTCTCAATGCGTTAATGAGTTCTGTAGTAAGTGTGCAGTGTTCAGGTTAAGAAGATAAAGTTGGAGTGCTGATTTCTGTTACTACATTGTTATTTACACGGATGATATCATGACGATAAGATCCTTGGTGTGTAGTGATAATATTTGTGATGCAAATTTGAGCATGTGAAGGATGAATACATGAACTTGTTTTTGGAATAGTTATTTACTTTATGATTCATGTATTTAATAATCAAATTTGATATTAGGTTCTTTTGAATTTCATGCTGTGATTTATGACATCCTTTTGGAAACTTTACTAAGTTCTTCAGTGAATTTTTGTTGGATAGTTCATTGTTTGTTAAGTTTTGTAGACGGCATCTAGTATGGGACTTAAGTGTTTCAAGATGGTTTGCCGTCACACATATTCATGATCAAAGGAAGTTCTCGGTGTCATAATCGTCATTGGTAATGAGATTCATATATAAATTAATTATTTTCAGGTTTATTGATGGTTAGTGTTTAAACCATGGGTTTTCATTCAAGATTATAATGTTCGGTTATATACTTACATTATGATTATGAATTTGGGTGATAAGCACGTTTTAGTACAAGGCATGAACAGGTTGCTTTCTAACGAGTTTTTGCTATGTACAGATTGTGATGAAGGGTCGTGTTTTGGAAGATCGTTTTGATGAAAATCTGAAAACTTTTCAGAAACTTAGCTGAAATCTGGAATATTTTCTGACTTTGATTTGTTCTTACGAAGATAACTGTTATCTTCGTTTTGATAGTTCGAAATTATTCTGTCCAAACGAAGGCTATCTTCGTTTGGATAACTTCGTTCGTGGATTTTAGCCCGACCCATAGTTAGCCCATTTTTACTTCACTATATAAAGGGGTTTTTCTTCGTTTCTTTTTCACAAACGAAAATTACTCTCATTTTCAAGCAAAACCCTAAACCCCAAAAACTTTTCTTTTCTCTCTATCTACTTCGTTTTCTTGATTTGTTTTGCAAACCGTGATCTAAGTAAGTGTTTGATCTTATTTTCATTCACGAAAATGATCTAGGTTCTCTATGTATCTTCGATTTGCTTCGTTTTGATTATATATCTATATTTTTGAAATCATTAACTGGTTTATCCAAACGAAGTTAGACTTGTACAAACGAACTTAGACATTAGTTCAAACGAATTTAGATTTGTGAACATGAACTTAGCTTTTAGTTCGAACGAAGTTAAATTGGGTAGAAACGAAGTTAACTTTCAATTATGCCTTACGAACTTATAATTTAGTTGATACGGAACGAGCTTAGCAAGGCTTAACAAATTTAGTTTCTTAGCAATGCTTACGAACTTAGTTTCTGTCCAAACGAATTTAGATTTCGTTTATTAGTTACGAACTTAGAATATAAGTTATAACTTACGAACTTGCATGTTCAGTTTAGACCTTACGAATTTAAACTTCGTTAGGTGAAAATTTCAGTTTAGTTCTTACGAATTTAGAATTTATCTTCCTTCATTTATAGCTTACGAGTTTAGATTCCATCTTCGTTTCTGTATACTTAACGAATTTAGTGCCTATTTTCGTACAGTTTGAATAATTTTGTGCAGTTTTACTTTGCGAAATTATTGATTAGGTTTTTCAATTCTGCAATTCATTTACCGTGCTTATTTATATTTGTTTCGATATTGTGATTTGTTTTGCAGAAATGGCTCTAGCTCCTCGTCAGTTTGTAAAGAAACATAATCTTGCACTGAATCTTAATCCAGATCAGCATAATAGTGACCATTTTCATGAAATGTTTAACTACATTGCTCGCTCGAGATTATTTTTTGCTTTTTGTGATTCGCCTAGACTTGTCAGGCAGTATATCAATTCTTTTTTGTCAACTGCTCATGAAGTCATGGTTGAAGGACAGAGTTTTGTACTTGCTACTGTCGAAGGAATCACATTTGATTTCAAAGCTGAATCGCTTCGTACTATTTTGCATCTAGGAGCAGAACCGGAAGTAGCAGAAGAGGAAGACGTAGAGATGACTTATGACTTTGAACTTCTTCTTCAATGTTTTCAGAGAATGGGATTTGTTGGCCAGGTCAAACTTCCTTTTGATAAGAGTGGTTTTCAGGGAAGATGGAGATATCTGGCGTATGCATTGCTCGTTTGTTTGAGCAATCGCAAGGCTGGTTTTGATCAACTGTCTGCTCAGATTGCGTCGCAGATGGTTGCATTAGTATATAATCGACCTTATCCTTTCTCAAGATACTTTTATCAGGAGTTTATTGATCAGCTTAATGCTAGGGGGAGGAAGAGATTTCTTTTATATCCTCGGTTTGTTATGGCCATAGTTAGACACTTTTGTCCTAACTTAGTGTATGCCCAAGGTCCTCGCTACGTTCTTCATGCTTGGCCTTCGCGTCTTTTTGCTGATCTTGAAGCAAATACAAGTAATGTGGCTAGTCTTCATGATCCACCACTTTTTGGTCACTTGATTAATCCAAACTATCGATCTCGTCTTGAGAATGATATGTTTGTGGATGATGATGATGAAGATTCTGATTCTGATGATTCAGAAAGTTCTGTTGATGGTTCTGGTGATGATTCAAGGGATGAGTCTGATGGTTCGGATGATGGAAATGATGAAGGTGAAGTTCATAGTTCCGACGGTTCTGCTGCTACAAATGAGACAGACACTCCTGAACGTCGAACTAAGTTGATTCATGATATCTCGGCTGCTTCTGAAAGCGATCATTCGCATCAGTCATTTGATCAAGAAGGTGTTGCGTTCCATCGAGAGCGTAGAAGTAAGGCTTGTCATGCTGTTCCAGCTGTTTCAGATTCAGCTAACTCCATTCCTGATGCTGCTCAGATTGATCCTGATGTTGCTGCTCAGCATGATTCTGAACTGCATGAAATTTTTGAAGATATGGAAGATCCGGTGAACAGAGCCAGTTCGGTTAGTCCGGTAAAACGGAAAAGGAGTGTTGATCTTCAGTATACAAGAACTAAGCGTAGACGTGTTGTTGAAGCTTCTTCTGTAGCATTTCCTGATCCTCCAAGACCAACTGCTGCTGTTGTTCCTGTTGTTTCACAAGCACAAGTCTTGCATCCTCTAGTGGCTCCTTCCTTATCGTACAGACTTCCTTCCGATTCCTCGCTGGGTCGTCGTGTTGATCTTTTGGAGACTCGAGTTCATACTTTGGAGTCTGATCTCACCGATACTCGAGTCGCCTTGACATTTTTGATCAACTGGGTCAAGAATCAAGGGGAGAAGTTCCTGAAGAGGTTTGTAGATTGTCAGCGGTTCAACTAAGACGTCAGAATGACGATGATGATGCTGATAATGCTGGTGATAGGAATGATTCTCGCCCAGTTGAAGATAAAGGAAAGGGTGCAGAGACTGAGGGGGAGACAAGAGGTGATTCTTCTCATGCTGGTCCTTCTAGTGGTGCTCCTCGTGATTCAGGTTTCTGATGTTTCTGATTTTGATTATGATAAAGATTTTTAGATAGAATGTATATTCGATTGTATGTAATAAGTTATGACATTTTGTGTAATGTAAATGTAATCTATCTTATTTCAATACAATCACATTTCATCTTTATTATAATTATCATGATTATTCTTTCTATTCTGGTGTTCATTTTGTGTAAATTTTAATAGATGATCCAGATAATACATATTTATTCTTTGATGGTGATGAGCTCGAGGAAGGTGAATTTGTTCCTGAACCAAATCTAAACATATTCAAGAAGCCTTATGGGTTTGATGAAGTATGGGACTCAATTCCTGAAGATCCATCGATTGAAGAAAGTAGGGAGTTAGATCTGAAGAGATCAGATGTTCGGGAAAAAATGCTTCAAGTTCCATTCAGTAGCCAAACTCAAGTCTTACATTTTGTTGTGTATGCTAAGAGTGGTGATGCATTGATTCCATCTGATTATGAGATTAACGTGTCAAGGGGGAGTTTGTTGATGCACGTTGATGTGACAACAGCAACTTAGATTTGATCTGTCTTTTAGATTAAGACATTATGTTATTTTATGTCGTATCTATATATATGTAATTGATAGATTATGGACTTTATGTTTTGGTAATGATCGATTACATGTTTTGGTGTTATATATATGTTATGTATGATGTTTGTTGTGTGTTCTACAAATACAAACATAATATGTGTTAAGATTCCTTAAGATGAAACACTTAGGAATATAACCAAGTATTACATCTAACGAAGATAAGGAATATCTTCGTTAGAGGCAAACGAAGATAAACTTCGTTTGGTACAAACGAAGATTAACTTCGTTACATGGGCTGGGCAGCTAAGTTCGTAAGAACAAAGCCCAGCAAGCCCAGTTCGATCTGAAACATATATATACGAATGAATACCCTAAAATGAGTTATCACATTCGACATACACGTACTCCAGACCGCTAAGTTCGTTCTATAGCTTATAGAAACGAATATAGCATCATACGGCTGATTATTTACTTGATAATTAGCGATACACACGTTAACTAATCAAACTAGTTATCTCGTGAGGATTCCGCACTCACGACATAATAATAGACGATCTCGAGAGCGATCTGTAGCTATCGAGGGATTCACAAGACTCCGCAACCATCATTATCTGAACTACTAAAAAAGAACCTAGAACTCTTGATAATGATGGTTGCGGAATCTACCCGTAACGAGTGGGGAAGAGATTTTCGACGGAGTCTTAAATGATGGGCATGTGATTCGCGACATCAAGGTTGAGTGTGCCAAACCTCATTACTAGAAGTGGAAGGTTTATTTAGAAATTAGCCGTTGTAAGGATGCAATACTTATTTGAGTTTTGCCTTCTACGCTCACATTTGGAACTCCAAAACGCGTGGGAAATTGTAGTTAAGCTGAAATGCTTAAACACAGGAAGCAATTTTTAAAAGAGCAAGTGTTAGCTAACGAATTAGCTAAGTAAGATAACACAAAGTTTATAAAATGTTTGTCCATTTAAAACATTATATAAAAGTCATATTAAATTGTTAAGGTACATGTCACATCAATGCATCACCTTATCCACAACTTATCATCGCATCAAACATCATCATAATAGGTTGAATCACCCTAGATGTGCCTAATCATCTTTTACTTCACATATGTCATATAAGCATCATCGTATAGTGTGACATAAGTCACTTACATTAGGTGTGACATAAGTCACTCATCACATATAAGATGTAAGTTTGTGTGTAGGCGGTCATAAGACCTAACAGGGAACCTCACACCCGACTGGATGGATAAGCTTTTCAGCGATCCATCAGTGTCATTAAGGAATGGCAAGCCAATCCAGGAGTAGTCCGTATGTTCAAAGACATTGGTGGGTAATCACTCCACCCGGAGATACTCAAACCACATAATTACGTTGCAAGGAGCCACCCAAGCAACCATATACGCACTCACCGGGCAAGGGCAAATACTGGTTAAGCTTAACACTTTCATATCATATACGAGATCGGTTTTCATTACATATAGTTTAGGTGTCCACGTTACCTAAACATCATCACATATCATCTTTTACGTTTGGGCCCTTAAACGTGCACGTGTCATGGCAACTTAATAAGTCTAGTGAACTAGATGAACAAGCCATGTAATCATGCACATTTCACATATCATCAACATATATCACATTTCAAATCATCTCAAGACATTACATATCATTTCATAGTATATAATTACATCTCATATCATTGCATGACATTTCATAACGTATTATTACATATCATCTTTCATTGCATAACATAGTTCATTTCATAATGTATTTCATAACAACTCAAAGCATTTCATATCATATCATAACGTCACATATCTATGGGGTAGCATTTCAGGCTTCAATATACATATACATAGCTCATATCACCTCCCGTATAATCCCGAATACCCATAAGCAAACACGATAGCATTTGGGGAAGTTATTATATGAAAAATATGTTTTTGTTGAACCCTCAGCGTGTCAAAGTAGTGTATCTTACCTGATGATGAGCACAACGATCAATAAGCAACTTTAAAGTGTCTTGTATGTGTTCTCGACTACCTATAATCATTAAATGATTATTAACAATCTAATCACCTTCTTACTTATGATCATTACCAAGCTTTAAATACTTGACCCATGTCAATGCTTGATTCAACAAAGATCCGACCATTAGATTAGAGTTCACTAAACTAGACAAAACTTGACCTTCGTTCATTATATTAACCATATGAACACTTTTAGGTTTGATTCATCTTTAAAGGATATTAACATTGGAAAATAGACTCTCCCACGATTTCGTGGATAGCTTATTCGTCAAAAACGGAGTTACGGTTCAAAAGTTCTAGTCGTTTAAAAATGTTAACAAAAATCAGTCCCTCACGGGAGTTACGAATATTTGTAACGGGAGTTACGCGCCTAACGGGAGTTATGAAAATTTGTAACGGGAGTTACAGTGGAGGTGTTATCGCAATTACCCAGCTAACGGGAGTTACGACGACCAGTCGTGAAAAACAACCCCAAAACCTAACCAAACACATCTCAAACGACCCCAAACCTTATGAACGACTTTTATACCTCAAAATTCATCATTTTAAGACCATAATGATGCAATGAAATCATTGGTTAATCCCTACTTGATTTGCATCACAATAATAAACGTTTTAGGTTACCGAATCAACAAAACGGACGATTTTCAATCGATTAACACACCCTATGGTCCAGATCTGATATGACATTTATATTGACTCCATTATATCATAAAAATATCAGTAATAACAAGATCATACCTTCCGGAATCCCCAACACACCAACTGATTGCAATAACGGTTACCGTGTAACCCGAAATCAACGATTCTAGCAACGAAACACAATTAACCGATCAAGATCAAGTATGAACGAGATAAACACTTAGGAATCACCTAAAATTAGTGTAGAATACAATCCTTACCTTGAAGATGATTACCAGATTGATATACATGTGATTAATTGCTTCTAATGGACCCGAAATCGATAGAAAATCGAATAGAGGATTGATATAGGCTAGGGGTGGTTTAGGGTTCAAAGAGAGGATTAATTTTCTGCAATTTAGGGGAAAATGAACTGATACAAAACCCTTAATCCCGTTTTTAGGTTTTCACCTATGTCAAAACTAGTCCCTAAACTTCCATAGAGCTCATATTTAGCTCAAAACTCCTATTGGGAATACTTACAACACATTAAACACTTTAAGCACCTCTAAAGGCATTAAAATATACCTTTAAACACATTAACACATGAATCATTAAGGCTTTAAAACCTTACACACATAGCACATTAATCATACGTGAGCATCACATCGTCTGGAGACTTAACGGACACGTGGTGTTGACTTAACGACTCCAGTCAACCGTTAATAAAAAAGTTCGGGATGTTACAAGACTTTTAAACAAAAAACCTTAACGATAAGGACGGGGAGGAGAAAGATAATGATGACGAGGGGGAGAAAAAACCCTTCGGATAGACTTCTTATGTGAACCAGTTCGCAAAGTCGAACCTTTCCATGCGTCTAGAAAAATAAAAATTGCTTCCCCTATTTAAGCATTTTAGCTTAGCTACAAGTTCGCACGCGTTTGAAGATTCCAAATGTGAGCGTAAAACGCGCACAACTCTAGGATCCCATAAATCTCGGGCAAGTAGACTCAAATAAATATTGCCTCTTGACTACAACTAATTTCTAAGTTAACCTTACACTTCCATTAATGAGATTTCGCACACTTAACCTTCATGTCGCGAATGACATGCCCACAATTTAGGACTTCGTTGAATATTTCTTCCACCCAATCATTGCGAAGAGACTCCGCAACCATCATTATCAGGAGTTCTAGGTTCTTTGTCAATGGTCTTTGTTCATTTTAATCGAGTCTATGTGTGTTATATAGGTTTGTTCCTACAAATGTCATAGCATCTTTCAGTTAAATATACCCTACTTCATTGTTTTCACATGTTGATACACCGCCTGAAATGGTCGACCAATGGCTGTTGAATTATCAAACATTCACGTTTGGGGAGAAATGTTTTAGTATCAATGTCGAGTAATTCCAAGACATGCCCAAACCCCCTCCGAGATCCATGTCTCCTGGCAAAAATTCCAATGGATGTAGGCATCATCATTTCCCGTATGCAGACGAAGATTGTAACTTTTAGCAGTCACTTGGTTAAGAGTCACTTGATCGATGAATGCCTACTTCAAAGAACCTATTTCTCTGGACCGCTTGTCGCAGGTGGATAAGATTGTCTCTAAAACCTTGAGGGATCATGAGATCGAAATCGATCCTAGTGCTCCTCTCGTAAATGTTAGCCATCTGAAAAAATAAATAAAAATATAATAAAATTTAGTCACAACTTAGAAAACATAGATTCACTTAAAACTACATTCAAATGATTAAAACGAAATCATATTTTCATTCAATTAGGAATCATTTTAATCCACTACTTCTTGGTCCCTTTCCAACACTAATCGGAGATATGAGGTTGATTCTTAGTTGAATGGAAATATGATTTTGTTTTAATTATTTGAATGTGATTTTTAGTGAATCTTTGTTCTCCAACTTGTGTCTAATTCTTATAATATTTTTATTTATTTTCATAGATGACTAACATTTAAGAAAGGAGCACGAGAATCTATTTCGATCTCATGATCCCTAGTAGTTTTAGAGGCAATCTTATCCACCGCCTTGGAGAAGCCATCCGGGGAAACATGGTCTTTGAATGTCTTCATCCACCAAGCCTTAACACCAATCAAGTCACTATTATCCAAGTGACTACTCAAGGTTACCATCTTCGTCTGCATATGAAGAACGATGATGCCTACATCATTGGAATTTTTGCCAGCAGACCCGGGAGGGATTTTGGAGATCTCATGGAATTACTTGACCCTGATGATAGTACATTGCTCCCCAAAACGCAAATGCTTAACAATTCAATAGCCCTTGGCTGGCCATTTCAGATTTCAGACGGTATATGAACATGTGAAAGAAATGAAGAAAATAGGTATAATGGACTGATAAATGTTGTGACATTTGTAGGAACACACCTATATCACACAGATAGGCTCGATGAAGATGAACAATGACTACTGAAAAACAACCTAGAACTCCCAATAATGATGGTTGCGGAATCCCTCAGAAACGATTGGGAGGAAGAGATATTTGACGGAGTCCTAAAATATGGCCATGTGATTCGCGACATGAAGGTTGAGTGTGCAAAACCTCATTACTGTAAGTGGAAGGTTTACTCAGATGTTAGTCGTTGTCACGAGGCAATACTTATTTGAGTCCACTTACCCGGGGTTTATGGGATCTTAGAGTAGTGCACCTTGTACGCTCACATTTGGAATTTCCAAATGCGTGCGAACTTGTAGTTATGCTAAAATGCTTAAACATGGGAAGCGATTTTTACTTTTTTAAAAGCGTGGAAAGTTCATGGAAGGGTTTGATTAGACGGCGAACGGGTTCACATAAGAAGACTATCCAGAGGATTTTTCTTTTTCTCCTCCTCCTCGTCGTTGTTATTGTACTCCTCGTCGTTGTTATCGTCCTTATCGTTAAGGTTTTTTTTTTTAAAGTTTCATCTATTACCTTCTGTTATTGATATGATGCATATACTACTTTATCTATTAAAGGGGTTTGACCATTTGGATGTTTGGCAAACATGCATATATATATATATATATATATATTATGAAAAACATTGTGCATGTGTGATTTTCGGTTCAAGGTTCCATTTACTATCTTTTCAAAAATGGAATATAAAAAAAGTGGAAGTTTATATCTACAAGCACAAAAACAATATATTAAAATCCAATGTTTAACATCCCAATCTATTGGTTCCCCCTGTCATCATGTTAGACTCATAAATTGCTCTTTTTGAAATTGTGTCACACAAAGAACCTTTTTCATACCATTTGTCATACATAACTCAAAAAAAAGAAAAACAATTGGAGTTGTTATTATCTATATATTATATATAAAGCAAATCCTTTTTCAACATTCAATTTTAACAATGTATACATAATAATGCATGATGGACCATACATCAATGCATACAACTTTCTCCCTCCTTCATAAATCATTTTATTCCTCTAATTCTTTAAAAAAAATTTATCTCAAAAACCGTACATAGATAAATTATAAAAATTATATGGTGTTCTTAAAATTTCATGCTCTTTCATTAGAGATGTTATTCGATATACTTTTGACGAATTTTTAAATTCGAGGATAGAGCCCACTAAGACATTTGCCTATGACACTCTATGACATATCACCTCCTATGACCTATCACACTCTATGACCTATCACACTCATCATTTTACCGCCGCAACGTACGGGTACTTGCTCTCGTTCAAATTAAATCATGTAATGCACTTAAAATATAATTAAGGATGCACTTAGATTTTACATACACAAATAATATTATTAAAAAAAGTGGAAATTTACATCTACAAGCACAGATTCAATATATTAAAATACATCAAATTTGTAAAATATAGTATATTAAAAAAGATAGGAAACGCAAAAAATCTCATGTTCAATGAGCCTTTTGGATTTCTATTTTTGTTATATTTGATACTGAAACTATTAGATTTTGATGGATTTGATCGTTATAAAAAGCACTAAATAAGAGAATTATGATTATTAATACATCACAGATTGCGGACTCCTGGGAATATCGGATACATGGCTTGATGCTATTCGACTAGTTTACACTATTTTTGCACGAAGCGAGGTATTAGCAACCAGCTGATAAAGTTCGTGTGTGTAATAGTATCAGAGCTGCCCTTTCTTAAAAGATGTGGAGATGACTTGTATATTGTTAGCACACGGATAAAAACTATCAGATATATTTTGGTACTTGATTTACTTGTTGATCTTATTTCATCCTCTCTATAACTAATAAAAGATATTTTTTGCTTAGTTGACATTTGTGAGAACATGACATTAGATTTTGTATGATTTGTTATTTTCTCCATTAAGTTCTTTAATTATAGTTGTCATGTATTTAGCCGTGTCATTTATATTACTCCTAAGTCCTAATCATTAATTAATTAAACATAAAAATTGCATTGAGATAAAAAGAAAAGGAGAAAAGGGGATATATATTGGAGGGATACGAGCATGGTACCCGCGCAATGCGATGGAGGTAGCGGGTACGACGGTCTAGTATTGTCGGTACAGTATTATTTTTAGTGGTGGCGGTGTCAAATCTCAAATGGTGTAGATTGATATAAAGGTGTTAGTGTAATATTTTAATAAGACAATGGCTTAAAGTGTTAATTATTAAAGTAAATGTCAAAGGCAATTCTGGTAATTTAAAGACAAAAATTACCAAAAATAAAAAGTCCCTTTTTGCTTTATAAGGGAGTAGAAATATCTCAATCATTCGAATATACCTCCTAAGATGTAGGATCTGCAGCAACTAAGGCCTCAGTCAACCCTGCAGCTTTTCTTACCTCTTCTTCACAGCCACATTAACTTTTTTCTCTCTTTAAATTATCTCTTCCTACTCACTACCAACTCTACCTCTTCCTCATCTCTTCCTTTACTTTTATTTATCTATAATTTATATAATTAAGTGATAGAGTCCGCGTGGACCCCACTTGGTTCTTCTTCGCTCAACGCTACATGGAAGAGGTGCTTAAGGAAAAGCTTAAGATGAGCATGCTACCAACCCAAGATGAGGACCAATGTGCCACACCGAGCACTCCACGCCGGGGTTGGCTCCGGCCTAATTAACATGTAGATATGTCCTCCTAATATGTAACAATTTAAGTTTCTTCTTTTTTGAGAAAGATTGTTTACTTTTCATGCTATTTACAAAGTCCAAATAAGTTTGTGTGGGCATATCAGTCATATTATTTCTACATTCTTTGTGCAAATTATAAAAAAGATGCCTTTGATAATTTTCTTTTCCTTTAAGGCCGTTTAGTGTATCTCTTATATGTTGAAGCTATTGTCATGTGTGATACAAGCAATATAAGATATTATCTTTATGCATGGATCTCTATTTTAGTGATGAATAAGCTGAATTTGATCAACCAAAATATTTGTGTATAATTTATTTTTAATATTATGTATGCATGTGCTTGCATAAACAACTTGTGTTAGTAATTGAATAATTTGATGGTTTTTTAATGCTCAAAACAAATGTAATAATTTGTATCAATTGGTACCGTCATTTGATATGTGTATATTCTATATAATAATGTAATATTGATTTGTAGTTCGTTACGAGTTTAATGGAATATTAGAGTTTTTAACAGAGTTTGCTGAAATTAAAATATGAACATGTAGTTTTCTTTCTTTTTATTCTGCCACAATGTTAGTGATTTGGTTAGTATTAACTAAAAGCTTACAATAACATCACAGAAATATAACTTAGTGTTTTTTTTTTAACGAAAAAATGCCTATATCTATAATTATTTTTTTTTAATGGTTAGTCGGTATTCGAGATTAGGGAACATCTCATCGTATAGTGGTGAAACCCTGTACGTGCTCTAAACTACGAGATATAAACCATAAACCGTTACAGGTTATTCAGGGAAAAAACCCACAGACTTGTCACTCTTAAGAGTCGAACCCAAAACCTGTAAGAAAACCAATGATGCATCTGCCAGTTGAGTTAGCTTTATTTGCTTATCTATAACTAATATAGAGGATATTTTTGCTCTGAGTTGTCACATTCAATTGTTGATTTATTTTTTTTAAGGGTGGAAGAATCGTTGATTATTTGTCATTTATAACATTATTTAGTTTATTTTTATGCCACATGTCACACAATTAAAGCTTAGTCATCAATTATTACTTAACTTTAATTGTTACCTAAAGTTTAGTGATTTATTTTGGAAAGTCAATTAAAAAAATGTTGTAAAACTTTTTATTTTAAACTAGACTTAATACTCGCGCAATACGACGACGGTGGGTTAGTGATTGTGGATGTGGTAGTGGTGACGGTGGCAGTGGCAATGGGGACGGTGATGGAGACGGCGATGGTCGTGAATGTAAAAGTAATTGATATTAATGGTGGTATTGTAAGTTATTTTAAGTGTTGGAGGATCTATATACTATAAATTACTTCATTAAAGGTATTATAGGCATATTAGATAGAGATATTTAAATTAGTGAATAAAGAAAAAAAGTATATTTTGTTTTTCAAAAGTAAAGAGTTTAAAGAAAATAAGGATGGTTTTATTAAATTGTATAGATAAATTAGTGAATAGATCAAAGTATTCAGCTGGCAGAAAGATTGTTGATAATTTCTCATTGTATAACATTATTTAGTTTATTTTCATGTCATGTATATAACCATGTCAGACAATTAAAAGTTAGTCATCAATTATTACTTAATTTTAATTGTTACCTAAAGTTTAGTGATTTATTGGAAAGTCAATTAAAAAGATTGTTGCAAAACCTTCTATTTTAAATAAATTAGTGAATATAAAATTTTTCTTTTGAAGTATTTAGCTTAATGTGAATGTTAAAATAAGTTTTTTTCTTTTAAATTCATACGTATAATATTTCTTTTAAATTCATACATATAATATAAAATTAGTAAACACTAGATTTTAGACCCGTGTCCAACATTGGACACGGGGTTTACGATATTATCAATATTAGATGTTTATACATTTAATTCATAAAAGCTTATAATTTTGAATGTATACAGTTCTAAGTATTATACTTTGCAAGTTGTAGTACAATAATCACATGTTCGTCACTGTCATTATTAGTTGAGACATATTGATGGAATTGTTTGTCGTAATCATTCCACAAGACACATGCTACAATAATTTCTCTATTATAGAATTTTTGAAACCAGTTGTACTTATAACTTGATATTATTATTAAAGATAATTAGGAATTAAAATATAAACATACTTGTGATCCTGTACTTGACATTCAAGTATATATATTTAATCATGATGCGGACTCATAACACGAATAAGTTTACTTTCAATCACATGTCCTATAATAATTAGATAATAATTAGGATTATTTTCATACTCTTTGATAACAATTAGGATTCTTGATTTAAGTGACAATTGAAACTTTAAAAAATTAAATATAAATACCTTTTGTAACTTTTTTTAAAAAATTTCTTCAAGTTGATGCTAAAAGTAAATATAAGTTAAGTATTGAGGGCTAAAAAATGTAAATTATTGATGGAAAACAAAAAAGTGTAAAATAATGAGATTTTTTATAAAAATTAATATAAATACTACTATAATATATTTGGATAATGATTATTAGAGTTTTTAATTTATAGCTAATCTAAATGATGACATAAGCGAAAGTCAATTTTGATGAATTGAGCGATTTGATTGATTAATAAGTCATTAATTTAACTGTCTTATAGTATATATTAAGATTAAGATTAAAATCGCATAATATTTGATAAATAATTTATTATTCAGTCTTTGATGATCTACATGTATTAAAAATGACATATATTATCTACTTAGTATACAGATAATATTATAGTTTAATTTTATGTTACCGGCCAACGGACTAATCTAGTTTTTCATATTCATACGGGTAGGATTTCTGTATTGGCGTACGTAATTGTGCCAACCACCCTTGTTTTCTTTCCAAAAAGGTTAAATAAGAAGTTAAAAATTCATCTCTCTTCTTTCTTTATCCTCCGACAAAAGCTCAAAACAAATCCATAGCTTAAAAACCACAAAAATGTCAAATGACAGTTTATCTAAAAATTTAAATTAAATGTTTTTTAATTTTTATAATACATTTTCAAATAATGTGACCTTTTTTTTTTAATGTGTAATATATATAAAATTCAACTTTTTTTACCCGGTTACAGACCGGGTATGAAAATAGCCGTTTGACTCATTAGCTGTAAGCTTTTAACCATGATGATAGCCCATTCATGAACTAATCGCTTGAAATTGCAAACTATGATGATAACGTCGTGTATATCAATGTTTTTAGGGTCACAGGTGTCCGAAAGTCATTTATAGTGTACTTTTTAAGCATCTACCAATGATATTCTATATGCTTAAAGAACAATGGGAGTTGATGAAGGAGATAGAATTATAATTCTCATTTAAGTAGAAGGGGACAGTTTCATGAACTTTTAGGACCCATAAATTGACAGTCATCTTATATAGTTATAGTAAACTTAAGATTCCATCTTATATATAGTTATATTAAACTTGAGTAAGACTTTGAAAATTTATACAATGACTTGAGTTTTTGCATATATAATAAACCCGTGGTTTTGTAAATAATTATGTGGTAAATATGGAATCTTTGATTTTCAAGTTAAAGAAAAATTCAAGCCTTCATTGGTTAATCTGGTTCTCCCATATTCATTTTTATTATAACGTGATCTGGATCTTTACACATATGGAACACCAAAGATGAAAATGTTCAATACAGAAAAGAATTATGTCGTAAGATTTTATTAAGAAATTATGTTACTTATGTTTCAATTGGATGTTTTCTTAGCTTGAATACAACACTAAGGTTTTCTAATCTTATGTTGTTTAGTTAATGTTCATTTATTAAGCTATCAAAGACTATAGCTAGCCTTCTATTTCTATGAAAGAAGCATGTAGTTAGAACTGTAAATATCATAGATCTAAAACCAGAAAGAAACAAAGTCGGTAGTAGTTTTACCGCGTAACAATGAAGATCCTTCGATGGTGAATCACTTTCGTATTTTATTTCGTGTAGCGGAGTTTTAGCTTAGATCTGTAAAAATCAAATAAAAAACTTTTAGATCTAACAAAAGGTAAAAAAAGTAAAAACCATTCAATCTAGCTTAAAATGTTAAATCTAGTTTTACCGTGTGTAAGAATCCAAAAATAAAGTGAATAGAAACCATAAATAGATTTAAAAAGAGTAAACAAAATGTTGACTTTTGAGATTGTATTTTGTTGCGTGTGTGTAAGAAAGAAACAAAATTTGTGTTTAAAGAAAAAAACAAAGAAACGAGGTGAGTTACTTTTGAAAGTGTGAAATTGGAGACAGGGTATTGGATTGTAGTTTTCCTTTTTCTGGTTTGATTTGTTATTGTTCTTTTCTGTATGCTTTAGTATTGGCATTGGGTGGTGTTGTTGTAATGTATGGTGGATATTATTATCAGCTAGTGTTTAAATGGAGTATTGATTGATCTTGCAAAAAAAAAAGAAAAAAAAGAAAAGAGAAAGCATTGAATTAATATTGCAGTTTTAGTAAGACTCATTTATGTGTGCCAGTACGCGTGCCTGATCTGTCAAAATGGGTTGTCAAAAGAAAACGCTTTAATATGTGATCTGTCATATAAAGCGTTTCATTCACAAGTCTAAATGAGTGCATCTGTTGATTTGTGTTAGTACATTTTTGGCTCAAGATTGTTAATCGGGCTTAAACTTTGTTTTGAACTACAGTTTTGATTGGGCTATTTTGTAGTGGGTTTACATCTCTTGTTGGATTCAATCTTTGATTTTTTTTCATTTGGCGGAACCTGGACTAAAGATTTTTCTTTACACTAACAACCCTTTACCACGACATACACATACCATTCTAAATCAATAAACTCCAATGGTCCAATGCAAAAGAAGCAGGTCATCGGTGGTGACAAATATATCCTTGTTTACTTGTTACAAAATGCATGAGAAAGATACGTATATAGTTCTTGATCAACAATAGTGCGCTCTTTCTTGATCATCAATAATGTATTGTCATCGGTTATAATCATGATAGTTTTATAAACAATATATAACACAAAGTTTGCAGTAAATGTAACACAATCTATGGTACAACTGCAATTAGCAATTGATTTAGATGTTATGTTGTTTTTTCCCTCATTTATAAGACTATAACTAGTAATACTTACAAGAACCACCTTGAAACAACAATGAAATCAATTTGAAAACCTATGTAGCAAGAAATTATATCATTTATGACCCATTTACTTGTGTCAAATGTTATTACCCATTTGAGACCGGATCTAGCAAAAATTGAACATGAATTTAAATTTATTTTTTCACTTTTGAAGGGGTTTTTTTTTGTGTGTGTGTGTGGTGGGGGGGCAAAGTGTAAAGATTAAACGGTTATGGAAGATTTGGCGTCCGCCTAGACAAAGTTTCCAATGGAAGGTTGGCTGGTTGTGGCCAGAGCCTCCCTGTTGGCTCTACCACTGTTTAGTAGAGTGATTGCCATCATTTTTGTCATGATTAATGTCAACTAACAGCATTCTTGTTTAATGTTTATGAGCGTACCTTTGATGGAACCCATTCAAGCCTTGATTTGTGTTCTTATCTCAAATTAAGCAAGCTAGTTACAGGGCAACTCTCCTTTGGCAAAAATTCCTTAAACTCTCTATAATATATGTATTGTTGTACACACGCTTCACATGGATATGTAAATGCATGCACGCATACATACATATGTTTATTGCATTTGATGACCAAGTGATCCGGCCTTCGATATATGTCTACCAAAGGAGAGAAGCCCTACAACCGGTTTGCTTAATACTCACTTGACTATGGTTCAAACTTGAAAGACTCTACCGTTTCAAGATATAAAGAGTAATATCAATGTTGATATATAGTTTCATAGGTTTATGCCATGGATATTCTTGTATGACCGCAAAGGTTCTTAATAAGTTATAAGTGAGATTCTTGGAGTAGCAATTCTATATGCTTGAGAAGAATGGGAGTTGATAAAGCAGATGCTTGCTGAAGATGGTCTTTTGATTGACTTTTGGGAAGGTATATGCCATGTTATATTCTTTTAATTTTAAAGGAATCTTGTTTTATCAAATCTCTTATTTCCTGTCTGCATCATTAAAGGGATGATCATTTTGTAAGGAAAGAGATATTTTATATCACCACAAATACGTCTATTAAGTATTAATCATAAAATACGTCCACAAACACGAAAATTTATTTAACATGTATGAAATATATTTGAGTTAAAGACCAATCAACAAGAGATAACCAAGAAAAGGGTTTGAAATGGTCACGAGAAAGCCTCGGTTAAGTTGTGTATGTTTGAGCTAAAGACTCATGATTCTTGGATAGCCCCAATCACCATGTAACTGGCATAATGCTTAAGCTAGGTTCTTATGTGCTCATAAAGAGTCTCAAATGTAGACCTCAAGACTCAAGTGAACAAGTTGAAGATAGTTGGGGAAAATGTTCAAAAACGATTTATATAATACCTCGGTTTTCTTACACGAGTTTAAAAACATTGTTGGAGTAAACATGGTTCCTTTAGATTAACGTTCTAATAGATATTTATATGGGTTCGGTGTTTAAGAAGCCCTTTTATTTCTTATCATCAGTGGTAACAAGTTTTTCTTTTGAAATGTAATTTTTATTCACAACCGACCCAACAAACTTGTCAGGCCAAACAACATACAAACAATAATTACACCAGCTTAAACCTACACCAACCTTTCCAACTAATATTATTATTCTTTTTCCAATTCTATACCAAATGGACCCAAAGACCAGTAATTCAAACTTGGGCCGTGCAATGGGATGTAAAATTTATGATCTATCTGAATTTGCGAAATTCATCACTTAGCAGGCCCATGTTGGCCTTTTACTAAACCTTGGGCTCAAATCCTTTGTACACTTGCAGAGTTTCAGTTATGAGCTAATGAGCAATATCAACAGACTTTGATTGAAAAATAATTGGAATTTTTTTTACTTGTTCTAGCAAGGTTAAACTAAGAAATCTCAAATACTTTTCACCAAATTCTATTCAAACCTTTAAACCAAACGACTTCTATTATGATAGACAATTACGCATTTATCACTGCTAGAAACCATTATAAAAGCAAAAATTGTAGTCCAAAATGTTGTCCTTTTTTTAAAAAAAAATTAACAGCCATCTATATATTCACACCTTTTAAAAAAAAAACAAACAAACAAACTATATTTTAAACTTCGAAAAAGATAAGCGGGCACCCTTATATCCTTCACTTGTTATACACTTATACATACGATTTATGTACACATATACGTGCAACACTTTACACAATCAACACTTTACTCATGATCCATGCATACTACATTACTAGCTCTCACACTTTCATATATAGTCTCACTCACATCCTTTTCTCTTATTAACAAAATATACATATTTTATTTTAAAAAATGCAATCTATCCCTCTCTTTATTTTGTTCTTTAGAGACAAATATTCTCAGTTTCTCACACACTATATATTATTACACATTTTGTTCCAATTAGAACTCAATTAAATTGATGATAGGCTTGGGGACTCTGTCTTCTCCCCGACTTAATTAAATTAATAGCTCCAAAGGTTATCTTGATTATCAAGAGAATCAATCGCTGACTGGCCATCGTTGCTTGTCTCTTGCCGTGGCGGGCTAATCATCATTCCCTCCGCCATATCAACCAACAAATTCGGCATACCAAATATATCATCTTCATCCACAAACTCTTTACTCGAATAATCATGTGTCACACTACTACTAATCCTTTGACTTGAATATTTCATTAACTGGGCTGCCACCTCAGCCGCATTTCTAATGAATACGGGCTCAGGTATATGAGGCACAATATAAGACCCAACAAGGTCAGGGAAATTTAGAACTGTGTCACTACCTTTTAGTGACAATGCGGCCACATCATATGCGGTCGCAGCCATTTCAGGTGTGGGGTACGTCCCAAGCCATATACGAGTAGTTTTACGTGGTTCGCGTATTTCAGACACCCATTTTCCACTACGACACCGTATTCCATGGTATATAGGGTGTTTCTTGGTTGCGGAGCGACTAGGGGTGTTGAAGGAGGTGCTCATGGGTGTTGTTTTTGTAAAGAGTGATCAATTATTTTAGCAAGAGACGATGGAGGAAGGTCGACAGCCATATATACTAAGTTACAAATAGTCCACGTACTTTATGAATTTATTCTTATTACGTACGAAATGCAAAAAGTATAGTAGGTGAAGCGGAACAAATTAAAGTAGTGTTTGGTAAAGAGTGATCAATTTTTAAAAATTGTCTTTTTAAAAAAATTAGGGTTCAATAAATTTCAATTTCTAAGGTGAATTTAAGAATACTTGAATTAGTTTTAAAAAGAGGAGTAATTGTGGTGCAACATTTAGCCATTAGAAAAGCTTAATTAAATAGAATTAGTATGTAAAAGAAAATTCAGGGGAGTGATCATATCCGGTTATGTATTTCCTTGCCTAGGAAAAATTCATTTTGGTATGATATTTTTTAATCACGAGACGGCTAGCCGTTACATTCATACGGGCAGACAGTCACTAGCGACCTATTCATAAAATCAGGGACCATAGGGAAGAGAAAACCCACTAATTTAATCGCTACAGAAGGTACGACGTTAAATTGAAGATAAATCCTTGTCTGCTCAGAGTTTCGAACAATTTTTGGTTATGTATAGTGTTTCGAGTTTGAATGTTCTGTTTGTTTGACCCCGAGGCACCCTTTGCTATTGGATATTTATATATTTTTTTTAACAATTAGTTATCTTTCAAGTTAGGATTGCTCGTTTACAATCTTGATAAAATCATCTCTGTGAGGGCGAAAACACAATCACAAACACCTATTATTATAAAATTAAAATAAAAAACGAGTCATAAATGAAATAATCATGACATGCAATAATGATAAATTTGACATTATATGGACATATATGTTCTGCAAAGCCAATATATTGTCGTTTCACATGACGATTAACGACATTAGACAATCCGCATCAGTTCAGGATATCCTTCTAACAAACATCCTGATAGATATGTCACGTCAGCTTTTTATCCATCATTCCCATAAACACTTTTTACCCACAACAATAATATATCTATCTTTCTTACAAACAACCAAATAAACTCTAAAGTAACTTTTGTCTTTTACATTTATCTCTCTTCATCATTCCCCATCCTTTTCTACAAACAACCATGGATGGACATCCTCCATGTGATGACCCACATAATAGTCTCCCTACAAACACCCTCTATGTCACCACAAATATCCTATGGACATCCTTGTTGTGGATGGTCTTATAAAATATCTATCGTTTTTCTTGATTTCTTAATCCCTCTTAGTTCACTAATAAACGCTATATAACTTAATAACTACATAAATAAACTTTCATGAGAAATATATTAATGTTATGTGTAAAATATCGTACTTAGTTGTTTACAATTCGCTATATTGGTTTAATCCTCTGTTCAAGCAGAAGTTATTGGTTTAATCTTGGAAGGGGGGACTACACGTTTTAGAGAGTTGGCCTTGATTTGAACTGATGTACGTAGTTAAATAAATTAAGTGTACCTTTTTTGGGCCATGAGATTTCTTTAACTTTTGTCACATGGACACAAGGTAGCCTTACCTTTTTCCTTGATAAGATTGTTCTTTGTTATTTTGATTGTTTTAAGGTTTTTTAATTAATGTTTTTGTACCTCAAAGGATTGCTATGTATCAACTACTCTTGAATACACTCATTGTACTCTACTACTTTATTTTTCAATTTTCAGATATCTTTGTAAGGTATTATATTTTTGTTCATAAGCCTAATTGATTTTTGTCTCATTGGCTATGAAAGTTGACTATTGAAATAATGTTGACCTAAGACATTTTTACATATATATATATGTTTATTTCAAAGAGACTTAACAATTAAGTGAGATGAATATCAAAAATTGAGGGAGGTTCATACTTCATACTTTTATATCTTGATAAATCATGATTCCTTGATAACAAAAAGCAAAAAAAAAAAAATAGCGTATAAAGGATTTTCAACAAGAAAAATTGAAAGAAGATGCTTAGCCATCATCATTTTCTAAAGTTAGGATGAAGCTCATTCAACATGTCATTTTGTGTGTAGAAGATAATGTTTTATTTTTGTATCGGAAATGTGCATAATTCTTAGCTTAGGAGGTGACATTTCAAAAATAGATAATTGTTCGAACAAAGATGGTGAACCATTATGATTGACCTTATTTCTTCTCAATTCTCCCAATGAGGCCTCTTTCACTTACTTAGTGGACGACCCATAAGACTTTAACAAAGCCCGTATTCATATCTTTTGCTGGTGAACTACTTTTTCCATGTCACGAAGAAATTAACATGTATATTTAATAAATTATAACGGCAAACTAAATATATTCTCGCTAAAGTTTGTTAATTTTAAATCCACTGTGTGGGTCCGTAGGGGTTCGAGTTTTGGGTTTCTCATCTCAAGGTATTTTCCATGAGGAGGTGGTTGAGGGTCCAGCGATTTGCTGGTTAAAATTACCCCAAAACGTCTGAATCGAAAATAACTTTAAATTTTTTATTTTTTTTAATGAAACACAAATTTATATTTTGTTTGTTATCGACTTATTGCTTTAAATAAATGGGCCAATATATTGGGCCTGATATAAAAAGGTTTAAAACTCATTTTAGTGCTTAACGAGGAATTGACGACCAGTATCGGTACATACACTAGTTAGCGGCAGCCGTTAATTCGACTTTCACAAGCTCTTATTTAGCTGCTTTAATCCTCCGTACGAATTCTTTTCCCTAACTTATTTTAGTTCCATTTACATAAATATGACCTAGTAGCTTTTCAATTTTTTGATATTATTATTATAGCTAATTTATATTGAATTTTGAGGCTTTAGTTAGTTAGTTAGGATAACAATTACTGTAAATATTACAAGAATTTTTATTCTTAATCTGGCAATTTCAGATATAATTATAATTGTTGAGATGAATCGGTTCAGTGATGATATGCCTACTTCCAGCAAGATCAAATTTGATAGCGATGACGATGACGAACAAGTAGAATCGGCTTCTGATGATGTTAGTTTTCTTGTTCAATATATACACGCATTACTCGTTTTTATGCTTACATTTTCATACAAGTATTGTTATTTTCAATATTATAATGTGTATATATATGGGTAGATTCTATGATAGTTTATTTGAACTTTCGACCCAGAGTAACTAGCAGCCTGTCCAAACCACAAAGTTAGTTTTAAGATGTGCACTGAATCACGATTTTTGCTATTTTGAAACGTGCGTTAGATCAAATAGAACAAGTTCTTATGGTAAAAAAAAAAAAAAAAAAAAGAGTAGGAAGAAGGACAGAGCGACTTTTGGGTTTGTTTTACAATATCCAACCCCATCTAGATAGTACTATGGATGCAGGTTTTTTGGGCTACTTTTTTTAGTGTATTTAGGGGTAAAGTTAGAAACTTGGAGAATATCCATTTACTTTGAGACAAAGTCGATAGCTTTTTATTTTCTGTGACCAATGGAGGGAGTAAGAATTTACCAGCAGAGAGCACTAATCTACCGCGTGACAGTGTTTATTACATAGTTGTTTAAGCAGCGGCATTAGGTTCATGATGCTGTCATCTTGCTTGGCAATTTTTTTTTGTATTTGTATTTAATTTCTTGCATTGTGGTATGCATAATAGTTGTGACTGTATAAGATGGATGTGTGTTTTAGGATGAGAAGAATGAGATAAATGAGGTGCTTGCCAATGTTACATTTGAGGAGTTGCAGAAGGCACGTTCAGATGGGTCACATGTAATTAATCAGAAGCCTAAGTTAGAGCGGAAGGGTAAACGAGAAAACAAAAATAGGTAAGTGAGTTTTGCAAGTATTTATTGTTCATATTGTTTTGTTTATGTTGTTGATGGTTGAGTATGGTTACAATATTTTCAGGCCAATGGAGATCAGTAGCAAAAAGCCAGTTGGTAGATTTAGAGAAGTCATTCAGGCTCCTAAAAAGGTTAGTTATGGGTTTTATAAGCTATTTTTATCAATCAAATTACCTTATAACGGCCGTTTGGTTGAAAGATTTCAAAGGATTTTGAGGGAATGGAGTTTGGGATTTCATATGTTAACCAAACAAAACAAAAGAAAGGAATCAAAATTCCATTCTATCAAATTCCTTTAGATTTTAGGAACCATACTACCCCTAAGCGTTGACTGTAAAAAAGGAGATTGGACCATTAACTTATGAGATGTTACTCCCCTGGTAGTTTATTTGCGTGTGAGTTCTATGGGCTATAATTTAGGCTGTTTTTGCAAGTGTGATAGTAAATGCTCTTCACCGCCAGCTTGTGTATGCATGCATGTACATACACGTGCACACACACTTACCATTCACTCCCTGCGCCTAGTGTATTCAATTTTTAAAATAATGGTGGTGTAACTGATATTTTTATCTAATCTGTTTTAAACAGGTTATTCGTGACCCCCGTTTTGAATCTTTATGTGGAACACTTGATGAAGATGGGTAATTTTCATTTCTTCCCTTCATTTGCATTCATTTAGATTTGTGAAGTGCATACATAGATTGTGATGGCTACTTGTACAACTTGTGCACTGCCTTCTGAGCTTCCATCTTGCAATTACTAGTCGAATATCTTTTTTGAAAGACAAAAACTTGTATACACAAAACTATTTACCTTTGCATGACTTGAACTGGGAACCTTTGGTGTGCGAGGCACCCTCGATACCAGCATATTTCTTGGCCAAAGGCCTGCTGGTGATACTAGTTTTTTTCAAAATCTTACTAGGGATTATTTGGAACCTTTCAATCTTTTTGTGAGCTAATAGCATGCATCTTGCAGGTTCAAGAAAAGATATAACTTTCTATACGATGATGAGAAAAAGGTAGCTTTTCAGAGTTTAAAAAGTTAGTTTGTGTATACATAAAGTATTTCATGAGTTTTCTGAATAATTTTTCATGGTTATGATAGCGATTGGAAGAACAGATGGAGAGGACAAAGAACCCCGAAGTCCTTGATGGGTTGAAAGGGCAACTAGCATGGATTGTAAGTCACTTTGACTAGTCCAGAGTCATAAACTTGTTTGCAATACTGTTCATCATAGTGTTAATTTTTTGTTACTTGCCATGTGTTAGAACAAGCAATTGAAAGCGGAATCTACAAAACATATTAGTAAAGAGATTCTTGTTAAGCACAAGAAGAAGGAAAGAGAAGCAGCAAAACAAGGGAAACAACCTTACTATTTGAAGAAATGTAAATTCTCTCCCTCTCTCTCTCATATATAATATAATTATAGACATGGACACACAAATGCATGCGAGTATTGATTATGACATTCTTTTTAATGTGGTTGATATTAGTTTTGCCACAATGAGCTTTTTTTCTTAGTGTTTTTGTTCACGAGCACCTTGATGAACATCTTTATTAATTTTTCATTTCTTTGCAGCTGAAATCCGAAAGCAGCAGCTTGCTGAGAAATTCAAGGAGCTCAAGGTACATAGTTATATCTATTACAATATTGCGCTTTGCTTACTTATACTATTCATGCCAAACAGCAAACATTGCAATTTTTATATTTAAGATAAATTTAGTCATGCCTTAGAAAGTTAACCAGCATCTTTTGGTAATTTCATTGCATACTTGCTATTAGGTTAAACTAATTCTTAGCTAATTTTAGCCTCGTTCGAGCTGAAAGTTTTTAAGTATTCTTTTAAGTGGTAGACTTGTCAAACCATTATACTTGGTCCAAAAGTTCAAAAAGAAAACATTAAAGGGTACCAAAATCTGTTATTTTGGACATAGAAATGCAAAAGCAATGGTTATTTTATATTTATATCTATGTTCTTGTAATTTTGTGAATTAAAAACATATAAATATGAAGGAAGGAAGTTGACACACTGTTGTAAATGAGATTACAAGTTACTGTTTTTTTTTCTTTTTCTTTTTTTTTTTTTTTGTATTCTTTCAACATTAATGGTTATTTTCAATGAAATGCCAAGTATAATTACTGTATAAAAAGTTGATGATCAACTTCATTTTTGATCACCACCTGCCGAATGGAGTGTGAAAACCTCTGGATGAATGCATTGGCAAGGTAGTCTACTGACTTCTAATTTAAATGGATGCCAGTTTTTTGGTTATTACAGATGATACCTTGTGGTAACAGTTTTTTCTGTCTTAATATTTTTTCTTCTTCTTTTTTTTTCTTTTTTTTTTCTTTTTTTTTATAAAAAAAAGAATAGTGGTGTTTTCTACATAGACTACATTTTGATCTATAATTAAGATTCAAATAATGAAGTTTTAGCAAGAAACGGGTTTCCATTGGTTTACAAACAATAGTAACCCAACATAACATTTTGTTTTGTGTACTAACTAGGCATCTGGCAAGCTTAATTCTTTCATAGAGAAAAAGAGGAAGAAAAATGCTGCTAAAGACCACAAGTTCATGCCATATCGAAGACCAAACGACAACCAACAAGAAAACTAGATACATTACTTTTACTACTTGTTTTGTAAAAGTATCATTCAAGTACCTAACATTATGTGTTACTTTTGCTCCTGAGTTGATGGTAGTTTTTGATTTAGTTAAGATTCTGGCTGTTGTTCTAGAAGTTTTGTTTCATCGAAAGTGATATGTATCACTTGATAAGCTCCGTGGAAAAGTTGTCTTTGCCATTTGACAGAGTTGAAGTAAATTTCAACCTCTACATGAATCTTTGGAGGATCAGGATAGATAACCCATCAATTCCATTGACAAAAATAGTCTTTTTGTACTATAATAGCAACTTTTTCTCTTGGATATGTTCAGTGGATGAGAATACGTTTTAACTTTACATAATTACATGCCATTTTTTAAGTGGCAGAATATGTGTACAAAAATATCATTATATATATTGATATTGATTAATTAAATTAAAAGCTCAAGAAAATCTCATTGATGATACACCTCATTTAATTACAGCCATAATCTTGTTTAAAATATAAGTTAAGGACAAAGTGAAGTATTGAACATGAAGATGAACTTGATCATCATCTTGCTTATTGTGTGAGACATAGACTTGGCACAGCTAAAATCTTGAAGCTAGAAACAATGACCATAATGCAAAACGACGTGGTTTGAACCTTGCCTCCAATCCAACTATTGAGCGCCTTCACTTGCATACGATGCAAAACTAACTTACAAATTTGCATGGTTGGTCGTCATGATCCACAAACAATAAAATTCTAAATTTAAAACTAAAAATTCTGATGAAACTTAGAGTTCAATTGACACGGATACGCTCAAGGTCTCAGTCTTATTGAAATGTAAGTAACTCGGGATATCTAAGTAGAAAACAGCGCTCTAGTATTTTTATTTTCCTATCCTTCTTTTATGGAAAGCATCTCATGGTGGAAATATGTTCTTTTTGACAGAAAGATGAAGATAATTGATTTGGTTTATCAAACAAATGTAAAAAAGAGGTAGATTGATGAGAAGTCTTTGAACCCATATACCGAATTAATACTCACATAACCTCCAATAAGAATAGTGTCAAGGTAATTCAACCTATTTAATTCAATTCCACCTTCAGCAGAAATCAAACCCGGGTTGCTCCCTGAAAGTGGCGGCTGCTGGCATACTCTTCTATGAAGAGTTGGTTTTTTCAAACAGATATATAACAGATTAGCAGTATATTAAAAGAAAGCAAAACTGTGTCTCCATCACAATATATTTGAGAAAAGAAAACTCATATACAACAATCGATGCGGTATACAATCTGTTTTAGAGGTTGTATAATGTATAGTGTAGCAGTAGTGCATGAAAGTATGACACTTTAAAGTAGTGTACGATTTACTTTCCAACTTATTGCACATAAATAATAGAAACTTTAACATTATAAATTTGTCAAAGCCATGTAAACTAAATAACGAGGCGCGTAACACCACTAGGCAAAAAAAGGTAACACCATCAGGGAGACGTCGCCGCTAATACTGCGGGCCCCCATGTCTGTAATGGTAAATCTAGCAGAGAAATTAACAGGCTCACTGTCAGTGTCAGAGTATTAGCGGCGACGTCGCCGCTAATGCCCGGTCGGGTTGACCTTTTCCTGGTGGTGTTACCCTGTGCCCTAAATAAAGCTTTTTGATAAGCCACTTGGTAAAAAAATATCTATTGAAATGACCTTGATCTAAACCAACTTAAAACTTGGCATATTATATGACTTACACAGATGGCAAATATTCATTGAATTTATACCAAATTTTTTTAGAAATATGTTGTTTCCTTGATTTTCAAGGTTGGTTCCACCTTTTTTCTTACAGGTTTCGTACGTGTATGTGACAAGATAGTAGATACATTTGAACGTACAAAATCAAGTTTTAGTATTGCTTCTATGATAACATTTGCTCAATAAATCCATTCTTAACTATGTTCTCAATTAATGTGGGTCAGCCGAAATTTGATTTTTGACAACTGACATGACACGAAAGGCTAGCTGGAGTTTGTTAATAAAATATCTTGTTTAACATCAAAATATCAGACTTTAAAGTTTGGTTCATAATTGTGTCGAGTTTGAAGACGTATGAGTCATAGATGTTTTGATCATTTTTTGATGCGATGTTCATAAATGATTCAGAAAATTTGAAAGTTTTCGTGTTGGCATGTTACTAGTTTTTACCTGAAGAATGCACACCCTACTAAGTAAATATGGATCCTGAGGGTCATTTTCAGACATTCTTTGACTGGTCCAACCATTATGAAACACCAGTTCTCGAGCTGATGGTGCCCTTTAGGTAAATACAATACCTATGTAACATAGCTGACTATCGTTACCGTTACCAGTAGTCGACTATCGTTTTCTGTATGCTCAGAATACTCGACAAACAATCAAAACAGAACTTAAGGATTTTGCGTCAACCACAAGCATCTTACCCAATTAAAGTTCAATCAAACCATACCCACTTCATTGAACTGAACTAGAAATGGAATTCACCCAAAAATACAAACACAGGACTCAAACAATAAACAGACTGAACTTGTTTATTGTTTCACCTAAACTAACAATAGTAGATATACATCATTATCGGTCGTTTTGGGACCATTCTTTGACCGGTATGCCAAACACCAAATACTGAGCTCTTTTGTGCACTAGTGGATAAAAGCAAATATATATTGACAACCATCATGGAAAATAAGTCAATAATAGATTCTGAATACACATTATTTCAATCAAATGAGACCAAAAAACTGGTATTAGCCAAAAACTTGCTTTACATTACCAAAAGGGCAACACTCAACTTAGAAAATGTACACAAATACACAATACTAATTACTTGTTCTTGATCTCACCTCACTACATATATCACACATACATGACGTATTCTACTGAAAAAGGTTACTTGCAAATCAAAAAAGTTGCTTCTAACCTTGATTATGTCTATCAAACAAAACTTCTAAATCTTTCATTTAGGGCGTATGATCACAGTATCTACAGATAGTCCACCTTTCGTATGTGTACAATCAATCTGCGTCATTGAAAATTTGATCTTCATTGGTACCTTTGAATCCTCAACAACAAAATCACCAGCTGGATAAAGATTCCATTTTCCAGGATCAGTCAAATAGCTGTGACTTATCGCCTTCTGACCATCTGAAGTTGACAGCTGGAATTTCACTGGTTTTATATCCCAGCCATGGATGTGATCGGAGTTGCAGACCCGGCGCCCGAAACGTCTGCCTGAACGCCCAAGTTGTAGGCGGAAATAGAGGCTGTAGGTCCCACATGGGAAAGGGAACTCAACCTCTCCATCAACTTCAAACCACCAAATTTGCTGGAGATAAGCCACAGAACGGAATCTACACAAGAAAAATTCCAGTTGCTTTAGGGATGTATCGTTTTCAATACGTCCATCATGTGCAAATGGAGTCAAAAAACAAAAAATGTGATAGTGACTACCATTTTGTTGTTGGGATATCAAACAAAATATAAGATTTTGAATTTTCCTTTAACCAAAAATACACATTTTGATAATTTAAAAGTTAATAGCATCATTTAACCTTTTGGGGACATATTCACTCTCAACAGTTTATATCCCTAGGCGAGTCCAGTGGCTGAGAACGGTAATTTCTATCTTATCTCAACAGCAATTTTGCAAGGCAGTATATCTTTTGGGGGTATATATAAACCACATAGGTCCGCCATTGATTGGGGGTAACAGAGGCACAGAGCCAATCTCTTTATAAAAGGCTTACCATTATTTTTTGTAACAACCTACTATAGAAACACTTCATTTTGTCGTGGGCTAAACTTGAATTTTAGTTCAAAAAGTAACCAAAATAGAATTTAGACGGATAGAAAACTAAATTTCCGAACTAAAAATATTTTAAATAGTGGAAATAAAAAAAGATGCAAAATCTCACCTAGATTCCTCGGTAGAAATCCAGCTCCAGTACCTGCGATCATCAATCCCTGTAATTGCTAATCCATTGGAAGATATCAATACACAGGCTTTTCCCGTGCCTTTATCTAACCAAACACTCTACAAAAAGAATTCCCAAACATAATTAATAAACTTCATCAAAACTCAATGACCATTTCAGATGACAATAAGGGGTGTTTGGATGTGCGTTTAAGTTTACCATTGCTACTTCAAGAGTTCAAGTCGTTAATATTAGTCTTAGTCTGTACTTCAGACTACTTTACACAACACTATTTATAATTTATGATTAGTTAGGGTCAAAACATCTATACTAGACAAAACTACTAATTGAAATAAATCTAAAAGTACCTGACTACATATAACTTGAAACATTCGATAATCCAATCAGCAAACTATACAATTTTAATCGTTTAAGTTGCAATAATCACTTTTAAGAAAGCACATTCAAACATCATATTATTTTCTTAAACAACCAAGATCACAAACAAGAAAAACAAAAGAACATCTCTTATATTATTTGTAACACTTATGATCCTTCTAATCACACCCAAAAAATTACACATAAATAAATATTAGAGATTCCACCAAAACTATAATCTACTCCAACAAATTTCTATTCAAGATCCCTTCATTTCACTATAACTAATCAACAAGAAATACCTCACAAAACACATACACACAAACAAGAATTTGTGGATTCTAATGATAATAATAAAAAAAAAAAACTCAATACTAATAATACCAAACTTCATTCTAAATCCTACATCAAACTTAACTCATAAAGCAAGAAACTTTCTTCTATTTTTAGTCTTGTTGCCACATATTTAACTCAATACTTTACAGATCAAAAAGTATCCTTTTACCACATAGACGCCCATCTACATATACATACATACATATAAATAATACACACATATATAGAGATATACATACATATATAATATAATCAAGTACATGACTAAAAAAATCAAACCTTGGCACCACCATCAATAGGACTAGGTGTAGACAACCTAGCATAAATCTCCTTTTTACAAATACTTGAACAAATTTTATTATCATCAAATACTCTTGTAATGATCATTTCATAATTATTAGGCAACTTAGATTCCCAAACAAATTCAGCAGTTGATGCATAGCGAAAAGCACGGTTAAGAGATGCAAGTTTACAGATCTCTTGTGGGCTTAAGTACACTAGAACATTCGCCACTACACTTTCCGGCAAGTCACCTAGCCCCGGCACCGGCGGAGCTACCGGACCAGCGGTGGTGCTGTTACACATAAGTAAAAAAGATGATAGCCCAGATCCCATAGACCAAAACCCAGCTCAAAGATTGAAGCTTTTTGTGATTATTGGTTGGAATTTGGATTGAAATTCAAGAAAATGTTTAAAGAAAGAAACATGGGATGGTGATGATATAATATGAATAAAGAAAGAAAAAGGTGTGTTTAGCTAATTAAGGTTTTATTTATGGGAAGATGCATTTTTATAAAGAGTGGAAGTACATGTTTAGTCCTTTAAGTATTTGGTGATATATAGTTGTCAACTTTTAATATTAAAACTTTTACAAGTAATATTTTGGGTTAGAAATGTTTTGGGGTATTCATGCTGGTCGGGGTTAAATTATTTGTTAACAAAGACAAGCTAGGGTGAAAATCGGTGATACAGTCTTTAGTTTAGGAGATTTTTTTTAGGTTTTTATTTTTTTTAGTTCTCTCGCAGTTAAGATCCAGATAAAAAAAAGTTGTTTAAATTGTAGTTAACATGTTGTATTGGTGTTTTAAAGTTCATCTTGTGTATGCATATGTACTTTAGTCAGTAGTCTTTATTGAATAGATTTTTTGCCTTTTAAATAAAAAAAAATTAAAACGAGTAAACGAATCAGATTATTCATTAAAGGCAATTTTTTGTATCTAGATGTAAGCAACCTACGACTCTACGAGGATATCTCATGATCATTTTTGAATCTTTTGTTGAGTTTTTTTCCAAAAGAGTGTAATAAATAAACTTATTTACCAAATTAGTATAGTTTTAAAAATATTTATTAAATTAGTATATTTAATAAATTTAGTTAATTTCATTACATTCATATTATCAAGATTTGTCAACCTCAGTCAAATCTATCTTCTTAAGATGCTTCATCTTTTATCCATGCTCCAGCAATTTTCTTCACTAACGTCCATCATATACTTCCAGGTTTTACTACTTTCAAATAACAAACGTAACTTACGATAGGCACTATAAATTTTTGTAGACCTTATCAGTTGTACAGTGTACACACAATTTATATTATTGTTACTGTTAGAAAAAGAAATAATTCGGGATCAGAACAAATCGTCATCACCTCCCGAAATAGAAGATCCGCATTTACATAGTTTCCATAATTATTGTATGCAATTCTAGTATAAAAGGAACTCGTTGTATCTCTTTTAAAATCATCGAAATATAATCTATATATTTCATATTTTCAGTTCTTTCGTTTAATATGGTATCAGAGCCAACGGTTCTGGCATCATCATCTACCCCTTGAAATCACTTATCACACCAACAGGAAACCGAAGCCACCATGGGAGAAACTCCCGGCGGCTCTGGCTCAGATTTAGCAACACAATTAGCCACCCTTTTGCAAAATAATGCCAATCAAAACCCACAAATTCCGAAACTCTCAGACAACCTTCAGATTAATCTGAAATTAAATAGCCAAAATTATGCCTTATGGACTCGGATGATCCGAGTTGCCATTGGCGGCAAATCAAAAAACTTACTAACTCACTTAACCGAAAACCCACCAGAAAAAGCAACAGAATCAAAATATGAAACATAGGAACAAGAAGACCTGATAGTGTTCTCATGGCTCATCCAAAACATTGAACCAAATCTGGCCGGAAATCTTACCGAATTTGCCACATCCAAGGAACTTTGGGATGCCTTGGCAACCACCTATAGCAGCGGCAAGGACAAACTGCAAGCATTCAATCTTCATGTCAAAGCAAATGATCTTAAACAACATGAAAAATCTCTCGAAGATTTCTGGATTTCTCTCCAAGGTGTATGGGGAGAAATCGATCGATCCGACCCAAATCCCATGAAGTGCCAAGAAGATATTAAGATTTATGCAAAAATAAGATCCGAACAGAAACTATTTCAATTTCTCAATGGATTAGATCATAAATTCGAACCCATCAAAAGAGAAATTCTCCGGATCGACCCGTTACTGTCCCCAGAGGTTGCGTACGCCACTGTTCGCAAAGAAGCCGCTCACCAAATAATTTTGGGAGCAACTAATGATGGTATACAGGGCATAGCAGCTGGACTCACCGCCGGAGATATTGAAGGTGCCGGATTTACCACAAAAAGCTACCGGCGGCATGACGGGAAGAAACCAATGACCAAAGAAGACAAATCCCATCTCACATGTGATGAATGTCACATGACTGGACACACAAAAACACAATGTTTTCGGGTGATCGGGTATCCGGATTGGTGGGTCGGAAACAAGAAAAACATCAAACCTGGAGGTAAGCCTTCTCCTACCGCCAATACCACCACCAAAGGAGGCAGTGATCGAAAGTCAGATGGAGGCTTCGGGGGAATGGCAGCTGCGGCCGAAGAAGATGAAGTGGAGGAGGTTTTTTCGGTGGGAGGTAAAAGGGAAAGTGAGATCAATTATAGATCTCCAAACCTTGTCTCACGATCTGCTCGATCTATGACCAAAAATAAAAGGAATTTCCTTTATTCTAAAATTGGTCAACAAAGTCAACAAAGCAATATTTCCTTTAAATCTGATTTTTTTTGTGAAAGCCCATTTAAACCTCCAAATTATTTTAACGGCCCAAACCGAATTTCTAAAGGCCCATTGAATCTGAATGGATCTGCTTACATGGCCCAAAATCATTTTAAAAATTCCAAAGGGCCATGGATATTTGATTGTGGGGCGACCGACACTATGACCTATGATTTGTCAGATTTTAAGGTTGTAACGAAACCTACAAAAACCCACATTGAAGCTGCAAACCAGGGAAAAATGAATGTGAAATCTGGCGGAACAGTCGAAATTTTCCCAAACATTAAACTTCCAAACAGTCTTTATGTTCCATCTTTATCTCACAAACTCCTGTCAATCAGTCATGTCACAAAAGAACTCAACTGTTCTGTTCTCATGCACCCTACTTTTTGCATTTTGCAGGATATCAGGACGGGTCAGATTATTGGGCGTGGCACTGAAAGGCATGGATTGTACTATGTTGATGAAGTTACTCAGAATGGTAGTGTGATGTTAGCTCATGGAACATCAGAAAGGGAAGCTTGGTTATGGCATAGGAGACTGGGACATCCATCTGCTGGTTATTTACATATCTTATTTCCTGAACTTTTTCCTTCAAATAAATCTGTTAATTGTGAAACTTGTGTATTAGCCAAAAGCCATAGACAGCCATTCAAACATAATAACACTAAGGTTGAGAAACCTTTTACTTTAATACACTCTGATGTTTGGGGACCTGCACCGGTTATTGGGGGACAACACTTTAGGTTTTATGTTCTATTTGTCGATGATTGTACTCGAATGACGTGGATTTATTTCTTGAAAAACAAATCTGAGGTGTTTAACGTCTTTACAATATTTTATGCCATGGTTCAAACCCAATTCAAACAAAATATCCAAATTGTTCGGTCTGACAATGGTGGAGAATATGTTAACCACCAAATGAAAGATTTCTTTCAATCTAAAGGAATAATCCACCAAACCTCATGCTCACATACCCCGGAACAAAACGGTGTTGCAGAGCGCAAAAATCGTATCCTTTTGGAAATTACTCGTGCACTTATAATTGAATCTCATGTTCCAAAGTCTTTTTGGCCTGAAGCTGTAGCCACAGCCACTTACCTTCTTAATAGGCTTCCAACCAAAATCCTTAAGCTCAAAACCCCGCTTGAAACCCTCGGAAAATACACTGAAATCCCTCCAATTCTCACCCTACAACCCAAAGTTTTTGGGTGTACAATTTTTGTCCATATACCCAAAACTTATCGGGATAAACTTGACCCTTGTGCCGAAAAATGTGTTTTTGTGGGATACGGAGTCAATCAGAAAGGGTATAGATGCTATAACCCTGAAACTCGTCGCATGTTCACCACAATGAACTGTGATTTCTTGGAAACAAAATATTACTACTCCACCCAACACAGTAGTCAAGGGGAGGGTGATTATGACACACTGAGTTGGTTGGGAAGTGCTACAGACACAGGAGGTGATACAGGAAGGAATAGTCCAGTTCATAGTACCATCCCAGATCCTGATCCTAACAGTGCCACCGAAGATATATCTCCCAACCTGATATCTGAGGTATGTAATTCTCAACCTACTGAGCCTCATGTTGATGATTTTATTGGAACTTCCAATGATGTCACAGAGTTAGAGCCCATACACGAAGATGAACCGAAACATGAATCATTGGAACACCCTATAAATGAAGAAGTGTTGGAAGAAATAAGAGTAGAACCAGTCAAGTATGTGCTTCCAGCAAGAACAAATAGAGGAGTACCGACAAAGAGATATTCTCCAGAAAAAGCATCCAAAGGCTCTAAGTACCCTATGGCTAACATAGCTATTGGGAACTTATCCAAGGAAGCAAAAGCATTCAATGCAAGTCTGTACTCCGAAAGGATCCCATCAAATATTGAACAAGCCTTGGAATCAAAAGAATGGAAGGGTGCTATGGATGTCGAGATGGATGCTTTGATCAAGAACGATACATGGGATACGTGTGTTCTGCCACAAGGAAAGAACCCTGTAGGGTGTAGGTGGATTTTCACTGTGAAATACAAACCAAATGGTGAGATTGAAAGATATAAAGCCCGTCTTGTTGCCAAAGGCTACACTCAGACTTATGGGATTGATTACTCTGAAACATTCTCTCCTGTTGCCAAGATTGATACCATAAGAGTGTTGTTTTCAGTAGCTGCAAATCAAGGATGGCCGCTTTACCAGTTTGATGTTAAGAATGCCTTTCTACATGGAGAATTAAAAGAAGAAGTATATATGGAGGCACCTCCAGGTTTTTCTCATAATTTCAAAACAGGAGAGGTTTGTCGATTGAAGAAGTCCTTATACGGGCTAAAACAATCTCCAAGGGCATGGTTTGGCAGGTTCACTCAGGCAATGAAGAAATACGGGTTTAGGCAGAGTAATTCGGATCACACCCTATTTCTCAAACATAGAGGAAAACATGTAACATGTTTAATAATCTATGTTGATGATATGATCATTACCGGGGATGATGAAGAAGAAATTAAGAAGTTGAAAAGTGGATTGTTCACAGAGTTTGAAATGAAAGATTTGGGAAAATTGAAATACTTTCTCGGAATCGAAGTGCTTAGATCACCCGCTGGAATCTTCATTTGTCAGAAAAAATATATTTTGGATTTACTTGCAGAGACAGGAATGATAGACTGTAAATCAGCAGATACCCCTATGATAGTTAATCAAAAGCTATACATAGAACCTAAAGAAAGACTTGCTGACAAAGAAAAGTATCAAAGAATGGTAGGGAAGTTGATATATCTTTCCCATACCAGACCAGATATAGCATATGCCGTTGGGGTAGTCAGTCAGTTTATGCACCAACCACAAAAAAGGCATATGGAAGCAGTGTTTAGGATTGTCAAGTATCTAAAGGGAACTGCTGGATATGGGGTACTATTTAAATCAAATGGCCACCTAAACATCCAGGTATATACAGATGCTGATTGGGCAGGAGACAAAGGGAACCGGAGATCGACATCGGGATATTTCTCGTTAGTTGGAGACAATCTTGTTACATGGAGAAGCAAAAAGCAGAAGGTGGTTTCACTGTCAAGTGCTGAAGCTGAATTCAGAGGAATTTCCAGAGGTATAGCAGAAGTACTATGGATACGGAAACTGTTAACTGAAGTTGGGTTTCCTCCAAAGAAAGCCACTCAGGTTATGTGTGACAATGAAGCTGCAATTCAAATCTCAGAAAATCCCGTGCAACATGACAGAACAAAACATGTGGAGATTGATCGTCACTTCATCAAAGAAAAACTAGAGGCTGGGATAATTGAAATTCCTTTCGTCAAGTCCGAAGATCAACTAGCTGATGTTCTCACCAAAGCAGTAGGTACAATCAATTTCAACAAGTGTCTAAGCAAGTTGAATTTTGGTGATCCCACTATTCAACTTGAGGGGGAGTGTTAGAAAAAGAAATGATTCGGGATCAGAACAAATCGTCATCACCTCCCGAAATAGAAGATCTGCATTTACATAGTTTCCATAATTATTGTATGCAATTCTAGTATAAAAGGAACTCGTTGTATCTCTTTTAAAATCATCGAAATATAATCTATATAATTCATATTTTCAGTTCTTTCGTTTAATAGTTACATGTAAACCGATTATGTTTCGCAGTGATCGGCTTACTTTAATAACTAGTCGATTTAATTATATATATATTGTAATTAATAACTCTGACCTCTTTTGACTAAGTGCATGTGACATTGCAAAACATGATTTATCAAAAATATATAATTTCATATCAGAATACTCATATATGTATAACAAATAAAATCATTATCATACATCCAAGTGTGTATATTATTACATTGAACAGTGTTAGACAACTTATGCAATATGAAAAATTGCTATTGCCTTTAATTGAACAATCATATGTGTGAACTAATTTTAACTCTTAAAAGTAATTATGATTATAGGTGTAAATGAGATGTGGTTTATTGGTAAAATATTTGACCTTAGAAAAAATTTATTTGAGTTCGAGTCTCACTTTTCACATTTGATAGGGTGGATTAGTAATGATTTTTCAAAAATCCCGAGTAGGATTAAAATAGAAGGTTGTACTAAAAAAATTATGATAAACATGATGATATGAATCACAATTAGTTTCTCCTTCCAGATAAATTTTTACATGTTACAACTTTTACCTTTAGACAACCTGTTTGTCTAACGTATATGATAAATGTTGATATTAGATCAATATTGATGTCAGATAAATATACATGTAACTATGATGAAATTTGATTTGATTTAATCTTTATTAATATCCAATGTTTGTGGTTAGATGGTTGATTTTATGTGAATATGTATGTATTCATTTTTAATTGGAATAAAATGATAATTTGCTTACCATAAAGATATAATGATAAAAGAAGTATCAAACTTGATAATATGACAAACATTAAGGGGATGTAATGAAAATATATATACTAATTTGGTAAATAATTTTGAAACTATACCATTTTGGTAAATAATTTTATCCACGACACTAGTATGGTAAAAAAACTCATCTTTTGTTAGTTAACTTCAAAATTAATTAGACATAACGAGATTTGAACTTAAACTTCATGTAGAGACATCCATGATAATAATCGACTAGTCCAAGGTGGTTTGGTCCCTAGACTAAGGAGTAAATAGGATTGGTTGTTGTTGAGTCTTCAGATTTTTAAACTTCTTTTAGTTACGATTATTGTAACTTGTTACTTGACATTTTCAAATATTTAGGCAAAATGTAACAACATTAGTCGTTATAAGTTTCCCTTAATGTCTTTTTTTAAGGCAGAAGTATAATAATATTAATATAAGCAACTAGCAAGATACTTGATGCTAAAAAAATACAATTACAATACTAATCGTCAATCAACATAAAAATTAATAGATACGTTACATAAATGATCCATTAATTAAAACTCTCCAGTTTCCCAATGTCTTTATCAAGATTTGATAAGAGATCGGATCAAACGAAAATGGTCGGTTTTGATGACTTAAAAGAAATATATTTTCGGGTTTTATTTACTAGTGACATGTGAACCGGCAACACATCGCTACGAATGTGAATGCTTTGTATGATAGAAACGAAGGTAGAGATTGCGTGTATCATAACAAATGTATGAAAGTGATACGAATTAATTAGTAATACAAAATCGTTTACATTGTACTCCCAATGTTCATGAAGAAAGAATAGAATGACATTAATAAAAGTAGTAAACCACCAAGAAAGATGCATGATAACTTTACAATGACATTCTTACTTTGGAAATAAGTTTGAGATAACTTAACGACTAAATAATATCTTCTTTTATTTTTCCCTTCTTTTGGTTTTTCTTCAAAAATTTCCACATGTGACTGGGAAGTGGAGAAATTAACCTAAAAACTTTTCCTCCAAATTTTACTCTTTTTTAAAAAAATAAATAACAACATAAACATGTACAAATTCTTTTGTCTGTCATCATCACTTCCGTCTCAAAGAGAGTTCGTAGTGGTTATTGATAGCAACATGCAATGCTAGCCTGACCAAACAGAATTCGGCGATCACAACTCATTTGTAATTACTACATTTACTCATAAAAATAAAAAGAAGGAAACAAACAAACAAACAAACTTCGCTTCTATTCTATATATATAGGGGTGAGTTATTTGGATAGGGATTCTCTAAAGTTAAGGTAACTTTATAGGTAAAGGTATGAGAATCTTGACCATTGGATTAAAATCAATGGTTAAGATTTAAAGATGACTTTTTAATCATAACCATTGATTTTAATCCAATGGTTGAAATCTCCAACTTTACCTATAAAGTTCATTTGAACTTTAAAGGATCTTTATCCGAATTATTTTGAGAACTCATTAAAAAAAAACTCAAGAACCATTCTGGACCACACATTCTTTCTCTCTCTTCAATTAAATAATAAAATTCACCCAAATCATTCAAAATGTTTTATCTCACAAACCGTAAATCGTTAGACGAAACAAAAAGCATGGGTAGTCGTAAAATTTCGTCCTCTTTCATTAGAGATCCAATTTAATATACTTTTGACGACTTTTTAATTTTCGTTTTGGTACTTACACATGTGTAGGTTGAACACAAATTATGATTCGGAGCGGGCTTCGCCCTTAAGGATATTCATAAACCAAGGCTGGTGGGGGTAATAGGTCATTGAGGGCGATAGGTCATATTAGGTGACTAGTGATGGGTGATCTACCTAACGGGCTCCACCCTTAGCCGCTATGGCTCCGCCATGGATTGACGGGCTCCACCGTTAATCTTCATTGTTGTATACATATGTTCATTTACTAATTTACATGTGAAAACAATGATCCTACTCATGTGTAGGTACACAAGTACAAGAGGGAAAAAACGAAAATTAAAAGGTCGTCAAAATTATATCGAATTGAATATCTAATAAAAGAGGACGAAACTTTAAGACTACTCATGCTTTTTGTTTCGTCTAACAATTTACGGTTTGTGAGATAAAACATTTTGAATGATTTGAGTGAATTTTATTATTTAATTGAAGAGAGAAAGAATGTGCGGTCCAAAATGGTTCTTGAGTTCTTTTTTATTTGTGGGTTTTTAAATAACCCTTTCTATATATATATATATATATAGTGAAAAGTTATTTTGAGAACCTTTTTTTTTGCGAGAACCTTTGAGAACTTTTCAAGTCTAGCCCAACCGATGATTATTCTTTACATAAAAATTGTTTTTTGATTATTTTCTGAATAACTTATGTGTAATTTTGAAGTTTATAATTGTGTGGAGGCATGGATTATCATCCGTTATACAATTATGTGGAGATTTGGATTCTTGATCACATGTACACGAATATTGCTATGTGTAAGAACCAAACTCATTAAACTAAAAACCAATTTTTTTTTTTGTGCTGGCCGTAAATTTATGGTCCAGGACCGTAAATTTACGGCTCAATTACAACTAGCCGTAAAATTTGCACCATAATTTGCTCTTAGATTTTTTTCGTCCCTGTTTGAAAACAACTCAAAATTGCAAGGACCGTAAATTTACGGTTCCAAGTAAATCAATGGGCCGTAAATTTATGGTCAGAGACCGTAAATTTATGATCCGACCTGCACAATTCTATTTTAGCCAAAAATCCATATTTCACTTTTCATGCTACAAATTCTTTAAACCAAAACACCAAAATGAGTAAAATCATATATTACAACATAATTGATGGATCCAAAACCTTAACCATTGAACTATACATTAAAACGACCAAACGGGTCATTCGCCCAAAACGATCTTTCAAAGCAAAACGATCATGTCAACCTTTAAACACCATGTGAACCATTTGCAAATCAAATTCCAGAAATTTTATCCTAAAATAAGTTAAACCAAAAGAACATTGTATCATGAGCCATCATGGTTATTAGGGATAGTCTATCAACAATTACCCAAGTTGCCCACCTTCAAGCCAATGTTCTACAAACTCCAACTTTAACTTCACTTGATCACCTCCTTTTCCTTGCTGCTACCACTACCTATAAGAAAATTTAAACAACTAAAATATAAGCAATTTGCTTATTGAATACATATGAATATGATCAATATCTAACTATACAAAACCAAGTGCATATAACAATTTAAGCCATTCACTTAACAATTAAAACAACAACAAACAAATCATGATCATGTTACTTCTACTTGGCCAAGGATATATACTAGTAGGTACCTCATCATCTACTAGTCTTACACAAAACCAAGGTATGCTAGTAGGTATTTCATCATCTACTAGTCTTACACTCCATATATGCTAGTAGGTATATCATCATCTACTAGTCTTACTCAATTCAACATACAATTGGGACATAGAAATTTATTCATCTATGCCCTTCATATCACAACTATGGACACATACATATGTACTCACCTTGATTTTGGTTATTTGACAATGTATGGTTATTAGACTCCACAAATTGATCTTCACCACCTATACATAATTCAACATATTTATCTTTATGAGTTCAATAACTCAATTCTTTCACAATCATCTAACTAATTTCACCATAACTCTAGCTTCATGGTGTTTGGCTTATTCAAAACCTTCTAAAAATCAAATTCTCATAGTAAAGCTTCATACTATATCTACTAGCCAAATACCACCAATTATAAAGTTCTTACTATGGGGGGGGGGGGGGGGGGGCTTTAACTATCAATTTCTCAATCAAATTGATTAGGGCTTTACTTGAAAACCTCAAATAATAAAACCCCCAATTTCTATGATTAAGAACCCTAATTTAATAAAAGGAACTAGAAGTAGGTTAAGAAAATCAATACCTCAAGAATTCAATAATTTGGACTTGAATCAAAATTCCCCTTTTTTCCCTTTTTCTCTCTTAAATTCAGCCACCACCATCCAAAAACACAACTCTAACTTTTCAATTTTTGCTTCTTGAAGATTAATGATTATTATTGTTATTGTTAAATCACTTGGAAGATTGATTGAAAGGGATTGAGAAGAAAATTTGCTTTTGAATTGGAAGGATTTAGAATGTGATCGAAGATTAAAGCTTTTGAGAGAAATTAGACTAATGATTCATCAAGCAAAAGTGGGTGGGCTATCCCCCCCCCCCCTTTGCCACGTAAATAAAAATATAAATGGGTATTTTTACCCGCTATCCACTAAAGTTTCAACTAAATTAACCCCTTATCCCAAAACAAAATACTAGGAAATTAATTTAATGTTAAAACTATAAAAAGATTAATTTTCTATTACCTTAAAGTTATTGGGGTGTTACATTATGATCACATGTATGCAAGTCGATCATATGTAATCATAGCAATATTCGTGTACATGTGATCAAAAATCCAAATCTCCACATAATTGTATAACGGATGATAATCCATGGCTCCACACAATTATAAACTTCAAATTTACACATAAGTTATTTAGAAAACAATCAAAAACAATTTTCATGTAAAGAATAATCATCGGTTGGGCTTGATTTGAAAAGTTCTCAAAGGTTCTCGCAAAAAAAGGTTCTCAAAATAACTTTACCCTATATATATATACAATCAAATAAAAACAGTTTTAAAATAAGAACGGTGAGAACACTTAAAAAACATCATTTTGATGCATTAAAAGTCCATAAAACTAAGATAGTGCTTAACTAATTATCATTAATTAAGTGTTTAACAACATATTGATCCGTCAAAATCGAAAAAATCACGTTTTTTGGTGGATGCATTATTTTGAAGAATATGCATCCAAGATGGATGCACAAAACAAAAAACATGATTTTCTTGATTTTGACAGGCCAATGTGTTGTTATACACTTAAATAATGATAATTAGTTAAGCACTATTTTAGTTTTATGGACTTTTAATGCATCAAAATGATGTTTTTTAAGTGTTCTCGCCGTTCTTATTTTAAGACTGTTCTCACTGGAGTGTTACCCTATATATATATATATATATTCCAATTATTCTAATTTGGCAAAAAGCTGTAGATATTATTCTCTTTTGGTGACTTTCGGCAAAAACATTATTAAAATAAAAACAGAACATTTAAAAGCCAAAATAATGTACACCAGACGTGTATCCATATCGAATATTGCTACGTGTTTATGACTTTGTTTATGTACTTAATTTATAATATTAATTTCTAAGTTTTTTAGCATATATATTATTTATATTAAAAAAAGAATACGAATCTAAGAATTGTATAGATCAATGGTATATATGTTCTCACTCCATATATCAAAACTTCTACAAGTGTGTCTTGGTTTAAAATTTGGTCATTACTCAGAGAATGTACAATCTCTGACGTAGTACGTATATATATATATATATATATATATATATATATAAGAGATTGACATTTAGGAATCGATGGACAAAAAGCAATGATATGCATCATGATGTGCGTGACGATGCAATTAATATAATGAATTGATCCATGTGACCATAACCTTGAATAAGAGATTGACATTAAAAAAAATAAAAATAAAAAAAAATAAAAAAAAAAAAAAATCCCATGTGATATATATTTGTTTCAAACTAATTTATAAGAGGACTTTAAAGAGCAAACTTGTACGTATATATATACACAATGACAATGTCTAGATAAGACCTAAACATTGATGTATAGTCATAATTAAATCGGTACGTAGCGTATGAAAAGAAAAGGACTTCGAATGCTAGATAGCATCAATCCATATCCCAGCCAGTTGTCAATAAGCTAATTACGTACTCTAAATTAGTAAGGAGACCTTATACTTAGATGAGATTGGTCTCGTCGTGTGGTCACGACACCCTTGGCTTGTGTTAGATCGTCGACACTGGTCTCTTCGGTTTGGGACTTTTCGGTTAGCCGACGAATAAAGTGAGGAAGAGGGGGTGACCATTTGGGATAAATTGTTTTTTTTTTGCAGAGGCTATTATTACCGTTGTATCTTAATAAGCTAACGTTTTTTTACTAATTAAATTTCGGATTATATAGTTGATATGAGTGTTCTACAGTAGTATATAACATATATATGTGATATGTGTGTCTATAAATTGTGGCAAATCATAAAGAGATGAATTAACAAGTTATATACCGGCCCCGATATCTAATTAAACATATTAAATGACATACACATATGAGAGTGAAACACTCTGAATATCACACTCATTGGCAGTACGTACACGTCATCATCCATAAAAGTAAGTGAGATACAAACGTCTGAATGTTAGCTAAAATCAACGGTTTAGAGATGATGGGCGATTTCATTGACGTACGTATTGTCATTGCTCCACAGTTGAAAGGGATTAGGAATGAGCTAGGTAGATAGATTTGCTTTTAATAATTACATCTATCGAATAGTTTAATTAAATGAGCTAGATAAATAGATTAATTTGCTTTTATCATTGTGTCAAAAACTCATCTTCTCATGACAGTCTTAGGTTTGAGATGACCCGGGTTTAAGTTTTGAGTAGGCAAGGTAAACTTCTATTAATCGCCAAGCCGTTTGACGAATTAATATGAGGTTTTCTTTCCTTTGAAATTAACTGAAAATTCGAATGAAATTCTGACCTAAGGACGTAGGTGCAAAAGGAACTAGGCCCTGTTCTTTCCCACCTTGCTACCCCCATCTCGACCCAATGTCGCAAGGGTCTAACCGGTGGAACCGGTGACGAACAGTCTCTGACCATTCGAACGTTAAAAAAAAAGGATAGATTTGCTTTTACTAAATAAATTTATCAAATAATTTCGATTTAAATGATATATATAGGCAATATTTTAAAAGGGATAAATCCTTCTAATTTATAAGCCTAAAAATCTTCCTAATTCATAGGATGGTAACATGTGAAAATTCAAGGTGTAAGATTAAGAAAGTGATTAACTGGAATCCACTTGTTATATTCATATAGTTTTAGAAAGATTTTTAGTCTAATGTTTAGGAGATTGAAATAATTTTAGTGATCATTGATGAAAATTTATAATTAGGTTTTTTTTCTCATTGATGAAAAGTAATATTTCTATTTGAATTAATTTAATTTTAATAAGGCTTGTTCTTAAATAAAAATAAATATTCTTATTTGCCCCGTTAAAAAGTTTTCTCAAATTCTTTTCTTAGGGTGGGGGAGTAACTCACCACCTCTCCCCGCCCTCTCTGGTTTTTCAATAGGTACTTGTTCGTTCTCTAATTACAGGGAATACCTCCGCACCCCTCCCCGACCCTCCTTATCCTTTTTTATTTTATTTATTTTCTATATATTTTTATTCAGTTAATAACTTAAACTTTTATTTAATAAATTAAAACTAGTACAATATTAAACTAACACGATAAAATAAAACACGAAACTACAATTTAAAACGAAACGACAACACAATACATAAAGGGTTGTTGAAAAAAGGGTTCATGATTTATATAATATGTGTTAAATGTAAATATGTATGTATATGTGATTTGGGAGTGTAGATTTGGATGTTTGTTTAGAAAAAAAAAAGTTACATATATATATATATATATATATAAAGATGAAGAAGAAGAGGATAAAACATAAAAGACAAAAAAGAAAAGAAGGAAAAAGAGACTTTAACAAGTTGGCCCAGTTTTTTTTATTAAATTGACAACGGTCATTTTAAGCAGCAACAAAACCGATACTACGGTCCCCAAAACTCTCCCAACCCTATCGATACCCGTTGTACGGATTGGTGTTCAAATAAGTATTTGTCCAATACCTATTCCTTCCCGGGGCACTCGTGCATCCTTATGTTGTATACAAACTTTACAAAGTGGGCATAACAGATTACCTTAAAATGACATTTGTAGTTTTGTAAAAAACATAGAAACAAATCAGCTGAATATTAATTGGTTTTATTCCACTTTTCTTTTTCAAATGAATATTTTTATTATTACATCGTACTATATGGAGTGGTAAGTTTTGTCAAAAAGCTAGTACCACTAAGTAGTTGGTATCACATCTACAACTATAACCACAACTTTCTTGGTGCAAAACCACTAATCATCTAATTGCATGCTTCCAAATTCCAAAGTGACTAGAATAAGATCCTTCTAAACACTCAACACTCAGAAAAGAGATTTTTTCAAATTGCCTAACATAAATCTTGAACTTTGGATAAAAATTAATGGTTAAAATCTAAAAATCTTTAAATCTTAACTTTTGATTTTAATTCAAAGGTCTAGATTTTTTCAACTTAATCCCTCAAGTTGAATTTAACTTGAGAGAATCTTTCCCCGATAATCATTGCATAATAAAACTACAGTATTATTATTCTATCTTTTGAATAAAACTAAATTTAACAACTCTCTTTTACGAGTATCTTTTTCAAATCTAGTTTCATGGTAATCCTAGTTTTGCCGGCAAGCATTTAAAACACAAGTTACATCATTTTCACCCATTTTCAATTTATTTACGGAATATATCTTTATTCCCTAAATATGATAATACTAGCTCCAATTTTAAAGTGACCCCAACAATAAAAAGTGAGGTTATGTTGTACACTTGTACTCCGTATAACAATGGGCAAACGGTAAAAGATATCCTGATATAATGTCAGGTACACAATTTTGTTTACCATTAAAAGGTATTCTAAAAAAAATGCTTTTTAACTTGTTAAGTTTCAACAACAATGTTGAGTAATTGGTATCACATCTAAAACCATTCTTTATGCGTAAAAAATAAATAGCTAATATGCTGTTAACAGCATTTAGTTGATTGTCGTTGTCCTTACATTCATTAGGAATGATTATTGATTTATCATGTGACAAACAGGGAGACTTTTGTGAGAGTAGCAGTAATGTTATTAACAGCATTTTATATTTCCCCTTAAAAAAAATGAAAACCTGGCCAAAAATGAAATCTAGCATGTATGATATTTCCAGCTTAATGGGACGATATACCCCTACACTCGAACCCCACAAGTGACAGATTTAATCTTTCTTGATGTCCAAGTTCCCGACACCATCATCATTAAATAAAAATCGTTACATGACATTGAATCATCAATAATAATCAATATATCAATATATATTATTTATAGATGAAATTGATAAATAGACAATTATATTGGGACGTACAAAAATCAAAACACTTCGAACAAAAAAATCGTGTGACAGGGGAAAGTACCAACAAGCAACAGTTAGTGAAATGTAGAACAACTGATTGATTGCTAATTTAAAGTCAATACTCCTTTCATCCAATTTTGTTCTTCTGTCAACAAAAAAAAAAAATCTATTTTCGGAATAGAATGACATTTGGTTATGTTGACAACAATAATTAAATTTTATAAAGGTATACGCTATTTCAGACCATGTAGCATGTGATTTCAGAAAGTAGCAAATGTATCATTCATAGTAGTCTTATTTTAGGACATAAACTTGATCAAACACATGCTAACTCCCTCCGACCCATTGGCAGCCACCACTGAAACATCGACGGTTAACATGAAACAGATAAATTGGGGGCCGGATTTCCAAACAAACCATGTAAAAACAATATATTTTACAAACACAGAATACTATGCAATGGAGTCCTCCCAGAATAAATGTCATCCAATATTAATATCAACTATATAAATACAAAAGTTATCACACCCAAACATTCAAAGAGCTTCCTGGCCCACACCTTGTAGAAAGGTCCAAACCAATGAGCTCAATGACACATTGGATATGACCAAAGAACCATGACGCTCGTACCACAACCACACTATTGGTATATGTATTTTTCATGAGGTCTATGTTTTCTAAGTAACAAAAGCTGCTATTTTGACACCAGATTCTAAATAGACTCAAGAAATAGTGCCTCCTGTTTGCTAGTTAAACCAAGTTCATTCAACGTTAAGTTACTTTCTCCATCATTAAATGCACGGCGAGGGTAAGGTCTCACCTGCAAAAGAGAGCAGTAGTACTGATCAGCCACATAAACAGATTCTACTTTGGAGTTTGGATATTGGTACACACTGCCTTTAATAACATGTTACGAATCATTATTTTCAAAAGTAGGTCATTACATATATGAAGAGGGAAGGTAGCAACAGCCAAAACAGATTCAGATTGAAAATGGGTAACTTTTAGTGAGGGTTGAAATGTTTAGGGTCAACAGGTCAAGTCAGGATGACTCAGACAATTTATTAAATTCTTAAATAAAGATAAATAATTAATGTGTTATATATGATTATAATTACGAGTATAGTATTATTTTTGTAAATATATAAAATAGTAATAAAATTGATTTACAAAGTTGGATGCATTAATAACACACACTAGATGAGGAACTTTCAAAATTCAGACCATTTGACCCATCCTCTTTTGAGCTTATTTTTATGTCATCTTGTATGAACTATAATAGATCATCACTCAAATCAAGTGTTGGAATGGGAGGCGATTATTTTAAACCACCGAGACTGATGTTTTACACCACCACAATTTGGCCTTTCATCTCATATTAAAAAAACAGAATATTTTGGGTTATGTTCCATCTTATGAAAGGATATACCAGAATTATCACAATATCAGCCACCACATGAACTAAACAAAACAAAAGTTTGCAGATGTATAGAAAAGAGTGAATGAAGAATTACCAGTCTGTACGAACCAGGCTTGACCACTCGGGCAACATCGATGAAGTTGAAAAGATACTGTCAGGAATAAAGATAAAAAGTAGTTAATTAAAGGTGATTAGCATTTTCGGTTGTAGGCAGCCTTTACGTTAGCCGCATCATACTTTCTAAAATGCTAACAAGAATTGCACCAAACTTGCAAGAAATGGCTAAAATGAGTGATTGCCTAAACAGACATTAGTATCATTACAGATTTTGCTACAGTACACCAAAAGCCAGATAGCCATTAGAATCTTGCCAATTCTTGCCATGTTCAGGATTTCAATTGTTAGTATTAATGTCCATTCTGAGTTTGTTATAAAAAAAATTTTGCCAAGTTGAACTGCATTTTTCTCGACTTAGAACATATGAAGGTTTCGCTCAAAACAAATTGCCAGGCATATTGGTAAAAAATTGCCCATCACCAGATTTACAGCTCAAAAGTTACCCTTATAGTGCAGAATTGTACCTGTAGCTTGTCAGTCCTGAGAAATCTGCGACCACGGCGGCTTCCATCAGGCATGCGCACAAGAAGATTCACAGCATTTTCATCATCAGATGTAGGTTCCTGAGGAAGGGACGCTTCTTTTGCTGTCAACTGCCTCTCAATTTCCTGCAAGGGATTAAATCAAGCATAAAACATGAATATTTACTTTTAGTATTAATTGGTGATAGATTTTGGCCCACAATCTCTATATCGTATGAATAAAAGGAGAAAGAAAACTCAGTGTCTCAAGAGTCGTATCAAAGAAGTTCACATAATCTATCAGAGACTCGTGCTTTTTTCAAACTAACATTATTTGATGTATGCGATCTCATAATCATCTAGGAATATTATGTGTAATTGACTCCCAAAGTCCCACATCTAACCACTAACCATGTTAGACTGCAAACGAAAATCCATAAAATATACTGAAGCGCCCTAGAAACCCAAGCTGCAAATCTAAGTAATTAAAAGTAATCATGTAAGATCAGAAACTCCAACCTCCAAAGTTAAAATATCATGAAATTAATCATTGCTTCAGTAATGTGACCAATCCCAGAGGCTCATATAGCCTAAAACCCACAGCTAATAGCGCTTATGCTTTAGTTTGGGTTCATATACGGTCTAGACAGACTATTTTGGATAGAAGAGTCGGTATTGGTGAAGCGGCTTGTTAGCAGTTATCACACTCCAATTAGCATAAAAAGTTTGCATGATAAATATATATTAAACACCCATCACCTGTTCCTCTTCCAGCTTTATGCGTGCCTCTTCTTCCTTACGCCTTTCTTCTTCCATGGCAGCTTCTTTGGCTGACTGTTCTAGCAGCTCTTTTTCTCTGTCAGCTTGCAAAGATGCAAGATACTCATCATCCTGTACACAATTATTCAAATGAAGATCATTGATTTAAATCATAGAATTTTTCATATAGATGGCAGATTGAGCAGGACAATAAGGTTAGATAAACGTTCAAAATCAGGCAGCGTTAAATGGGTAACTTTTTGGTAAGTGTTGGCTTGACCAAAAACACTTTCTTTTCCAAAACTATCTATAATGTATAATAAGTTATAAACTATTTACATCTTTTTCTTAAACTCTTATATTTCAAAGAGTGAAAATTACTTACATATATTTACAACTTAAATAATTATCAATACTTTCCTTAAAAAATTTAGTCAAACACCTAAATTTCTATAATTAACTCGTTCAATTACTTGGCTTATTGCAACTTATGTTTTAAACTACAAAAATTGCATAAAAATATGTTCCAACAAAAAAATGCACTTTTTTGGATTTTAAAATACACATAAACTTTTATCAGTTATTTGTAACGGAAGTTATCCTTAATGAAATAGAGTTGAATTTACCTGCTGTTCTCTTATTAAACGCTGAGCAGTAAGATTGGGTGATGGAGGGCGAGGTGTCGGCCTGGAGTAAGGTCCCAAAGTTCCATCTATGTCATTCTGCATGTATTGATGTGGTGCATATGGTACATGATATCTGCTCCCTTCAGGAATTCCACCAAAGATTGCAGCCTCGAGCATGACCGCTTCATCATGTTCCAGGGATGAGATACCTCCCCACTACAAGGAAATAATGATTATCAATAGTAGGTACTCACATATGCAATGTGTAACAACATAAAATTAATTTAAATGAATCAATGTATAATATCCCCAGTGTAACAGATTAATTTCAAGTTCTCAACGATTAAATTGGCATGTAGTTTCAATTAGAAGTCATAGCGTTATATTGCCCTTCTGGTAAAAGTCGTAGATCTAAGATACTCTTGAAGTAAAAGTCATAGATCTAAATTACTTTTCAAATAAGACAAAAATTAATGTAATTACGATGGTGGTAAGAAATAAATAAGTAACATTGGCTTTGTTGCCGGAGGGGTTGAAAAACATTTCATTTAAGTTGAAGAGAATGAATAGAGATTACTTCAGATGGGAAGTCAGTGCTGTTGTTCCCGGGACGGACGATATCTGGCTGGTGTGGAGGACTCGGTGGTGAGCTCAAATCCACTTCTTCAATGTCATCGGCAGAGTCAATAGAGGTAGAGGATATAAGTCGACTCCTGTTTCTAACAAGAGGCTCTTCTTCTGTATCTTCAACTTCATCTGGAATAGATGAGCTTCCCACATTCAACCTGTTTTACATTACATAATACATGTTGTAAGACACCATGTAAAATTCTCATCTTGTGGGATTGGGATCCCACCTTGAAATATTTAAGACACAACTACAAGGAAGAATGAACAGAGAAGTGTAAACTAGAGGTGGCATCTTAGGCCCGTTTACTTATAGATATGTTGGGTTGGATTGTATTGGATTATATCTAAAAAGGTTAAACTAGGACAGCATAAAAAAGAGGAACGGGTCAAATCAGTTGAAAGTCACCCAAAGTCTAATGTAATGCATACATCCTCCTTAATCGTTTTATTCAAAACCTATATATATGTGTGTGTGAGAGAGAGAGAGAGAGAGAGATTACAACCAACACTTTTCCACTTATAGTATAGACAATTGAAACCTTACCTTCCATTTGATGAAGGCAATGTCTCCACATCTTCTATCTCGATCAATTCCGTACTTCTTGGTGCTGATGGCCCAACATCAGATCCTACTTGACGTAAGGCTTTCTCTTGCTCAGCAGTCTGAAAAGATAAATGTTATGGAAGAAGAGAAAATACCACAAGGGCTACATCAATGATATATAATATAAAATAGAATAAAATACAACCTTTATAGACAAAGAGACTGCCTGTGCCAGTTCAGGATCCTCTAAATGAGACTGCCTAGGCTGAGCTACAACATCTCCTTGACCAATCAGGGAATCCTGTTTGGAAGCCTCAATTGCAGCCCGGATCATCTCTTCTTCAATGCCATAGTCAGGTAAATCACCAATTGGTCTCAAATTATGTATACCTGCACGTTCACTACGCCCAGATGGAACAGAAATTGGAATATAATCATCGTCGTCATCATCGTCGTCATCATCATCATCATCAATAATCACATTTCCATGAGTTTCTGGAATATTTTCTATTAAAGTCTCGGAAACATCTTCGATTCTAGGAGCACGTCCAGAACGATCAGTTTCTGTACTAGGCCCATCCTTGACCTCAATGGGGATCTGCCTCACTTCTCTTGGATGGGAGACAAATGGTTCACCATCCATTAACCCTGGCCCACTGTTAAATATACTTCCGGTGAAATTGGGATCAAGAATAGCAAAAGGATTCATGTCTCTAGCGGAAGGAAAGAGTGATAATGGAGGTCTAGAAAATGCAGTTTGACTTGAATCATCTAAGTCCATAAAATCCTCATGTGGATCAGCAACGGATGTGTCACGTCTGCTGAAATAATAAAACCGTAGAATGTAAAAGAAAATAAGATGAAGTGAAATGGAACTCAGATCGATGCAATTATGTCATTTGACATTATTGAATAATGAAATCAACTAACATGTTTCTGTCTCCTTCAGTGAAATGGGCATTGACAGCTGCATTGAGATCACCACCATGCTCCTAATAAAGACCAAGATTTAGCTCAGGCAGATAGTAGAATTAGAACAAAATAGAAATTTAACTGCTAAATATGAAAATTTTGGGGTAAAAGGATTTCAGATTGGTAAATTTTGTAAAAATGAATTTTGTCATAGTATATCAAACAAATGCAGTAAATACTAGAGTAAATATTATTAGATAAATAAATAATAACAAATAAAACAGGATTGGAAACTGCATATCCCAAAAATTTGTACAACTTTAACTATGCGAACAAGGTTTTGATCCTTAAAAAAGTTGAGGGGAAGTTTCATGTATAAACTTGATATCCATTATATGTATCAAAAGTATATACGCAACAGAATTATCAACAGCTGTCAAATAATTAGTATTAGACCCATCTACTTTCTACAATCTTTTACGCTGAGGTTCTAAACATCGGGCATGTAGATCCAAAACAGGTCAAAAGGAAACTAGCGTATAAATGCTCCTTAAATGTGAAAGGCGTGAGATACATTGCCTTCCCGTAATATTTTCAAAGATGTTTTTGCGACTCATACTCATTCCAAGTTTCCAAATATACTTGTAAATCAACAATGGCCAGCAACTTTTAATGAAGGCGAATAATTAAAATAAATGGGTAAAATTATTGGCTGTGTTTCTAAAATAGGTGATGAACAAATATGGCGCGAAACTTCTAATGCAATCACTAACATTACCACAAACTGAAACCGAAATTCTTAGCAACATAGACCTACTTCAATCTAACATTCTAACAAAACAGGACAAACGGAATTTCTTGGCAACATAGACCAACTTCAATATAACAAAACAAGACAAACGGAATTTCTTAACAACATAGACCTACTTCAATCTAACAAAACAAGACGGGGGAAAACCCTAAATCAAGAATTTGGATCCTGGCCTTTGGATGCCAAACAAGTTACCTTCCAAAATCAAATCAAATATGAACAAAAACTACGAAAGTTTCAAACTTTATTAAACCCTGTATCAAGTAATGTTTCAATATTTGATTTTATAACATACCATATGAAAATTGTGCATTAATGTAATAATTCTGACACCAAACCCTAATTCTTATGACAAACAAAATTTCAAACCTTTACTTACAAGCAATCAAATGTTCAATATAAATAAACAAATAATAATTAGAGTACATTATATATGATAATTTAATAAAATAAAATAAAAGGAGCTAAATATAACATGTAAGCATAAATTAAAAAGTTCTAAAAAGTGTCATATCAAACAAATATATATAAATGGTTTAATAAACGAAACCATATAATAAGTGATGTAATATAGATGCATATATATAGATATAAATATAAAAGATGGAAAATTGAGAGTGAGATTACGGTGAGTTTTTGAATGGCAACAGATTGAGAAGAACCGGTGATGCTGATGAACGTATCGATTGCTTCTTGATTAGGTGTAGAAGCCATCGGTGGAGGTGTTTTGCAGAACAAGTTAGAAGAACCAGATATACATATACAAATGCACACAGTATATAGTATAAATATAACTTCTTTACGAGGGTAAAGACCGAAAAATTTACAGGAAATCTATAAATTGATAATCGATAAATTAATAATTTTGATAAAACTAATAATCTGTCTTATCTCAATTTAAGACTAGTATAAAATTGGATACTAATTAATAAAATAATAAGATTATAATTTTTTTAAATCATAGTTTATTTACATTGGTCACAACGAAACTATAAATTAATAACTATTAAGAGCTTCCAAAATTTAAGATTGCTTAATAAAAAGCCGCTTGTTTTTTTGTTTGAACTTCAAATCTACATTGAGTTTATCGTTAAATATTCTCATTGTACTCAAGAGTTGCGACATTATTTTTCTCGTATTGCAACAAAAAGTTGAGAAGACTTGTTTGCCCTTTACAAATGCTTCTTTTTAAGGCTATTGGACATCCTCAACTTTGTCAACAACTAAATTTTGAATGATTTCGCCATATATTCTGTAATATTTTTTACCTTATAACCTTCATTATTTACATCACGATAAATAAGCAAGTGATTCACAACCATTTTTGTGTTGATAATGCATACTTGTACAAGTTCTAAGGCTCACGAATGTCATCTCCACAACTTACATCGTAAAATCTCTTTAAATTAATAAAATATTAATTTATCGATATAATAATATCTCGTTAAATTGATAAAGTATCCCGGTCCTGACATTATTAATTTATAGAGGTTTTACTGTATTTGAAAATTTTCTTTTTAACGACTCATTAGGTCGGTCGAGTGAAGATTTATTAGGAAATTTCCTTTATAACGATTCATTAGGTCGATTTAACCAGACTTTTTTGTTTTGAAACCATGCCAATTCTTTATGTCACTAGTGTAAGAAACATAACGATTAGTCCTTTACCAGTTTACCAATAGGCCATATTATAATGGTTTATGATGAGTTGTTATGATGTATATTAGTTCTTGGAAGAAGGTTTATCTTTTCGACTTATTCGTGGATGACGAGTTTTTTTTGGATTAGATGTACACAGGCTACTAGTGTATTCCGTGAACCATTAACCTAACCACCCCAAGACAACTAAATAGGTTTCTAACCTAAACCTCCTGTAAAAAAAATATGAATTTGAACACTAGACCATCTTGATGGTAGTAGTTAAACATTACGTATATAACTTAACGAAAACAAGGAAGAATTGGACCTCAATAACCCGGTGCATGTTGTTTGATTGAAAGAAAATGGCAAATTGATATTCAAGGGAGGCTAAGGTTGTTATCTCATATATAAAAGGGGTTATATGCAATAACCCATAGATGATAAACATTAGGTTAGGTTAGTTGGTAAAATAACAAAAATTGGCCCAATAATTGAACATTTTGGTACACAATATTTTTAAAACCAGACCGAACATTGAAATGGTCTAGTGAGCACTAATAAAATCTTAATTGTTAAATAAAATAAAATAACCAACTAACTATAGGAGAAGACGATAACCGAGGACTTGTTTATTTATTTTTGTTTTGAAATTTATCTATTTACTTAATTATATTATTACCCGCGTAATACGTGTAAAACATATAAAATTCATGACAAGTTAAATTTTTATAATATCATAATTTGACAAATATTTAACCAGATAAGACTTAAACCACAAAATAAAACATGAAGTTACATTAGTGGTTGTTTAAATTCCGATTAACAATGACCAGACAGTTGAAAAATGGATACATAATATATTAGAAGTTTCGGTAAGTAAAGTTTTCATTTATTTGGATGTCTTTCATTCATCCGGATATGTCTGCATTGTCATTGTACTTGTGCTTTAACATTTTGTTCGAATAATTTAGTTATCCAATAAAATTGCTAAGCAATTTAAATATCAATCTATATATCGCATGTTGTGTTAATATAATTTAAAATTATGCATAATATCATTGCAATTTTCATTCAATTATTTTCCGATATATAATTGTGATAACTTACCATAAACTTTATATTTGTTTTTTAGTTCTTTATTAAGAAAACCGGTTTACATCCGGTTCAGTTTTCAAACCATTAATTTAATAATAATAAAATATTGTGATATAAAACTAAATACTTATAACCAAATTTTGTTACGTTATAAAATTGAATTCCTATACAAAAACATAATTTAATAAAAGTGTATTACATTGCAAAAGAAAATTTTATCGTAAAAAGAAATCAAAAATTGATTTTAAAGACGAAAAATGATGTAAAATATAAAAATATTAGTTCTCGTAAATATATAATTAAAAACATTAATTATTAATGTCTACAAATTTAAATAAAAAAATAATGATCATTTAAATTAATTAAATTAAAATCAAATCTAAAAAATTTAAAAAAGTTATATGACATCATTATTTGATCTAATGGCTCTAATTAAAAGTTGAACTTTATCTAAGGATCCATACCTCTCCAATTATAAATTAGGATTTCTCTTTTATATATATTTAAAAATACAAATACTTATGTAATTTCTCTTCGACTAGCAAACCTAGTCCAATTAGCATTTCATACATTTTAACACTCATTGAAAATATAAAATTTATTATTATCAATACTCTACCCCCATTTTACTGAATTTGAATTTTGAAATACCCAAATTATTTATAGTTTAATGTAATGTGGAAACCTTGTAAAATTGAAAAGAAACAATCTTTCTTTCATGAATTCTTTTATGTTATGATTTTTTTACCCGTATAATGTACACGTTGTTATAATTTGTTCATATTTAAAAATGCAAATAACATTAATGAATAATAAAAACTGAATGAAAATCAAGAATCTTTCTCTTTTTTCTTGGTCAAAGTTTAAAAAAGAAAAGAATTGACAAAAAGTTATTTAGATTTCCATTATGATGAAATTTTTTTTTTTAAGGTGAATTTCGCTTGAGAACTTCGTGTCGTGATTCGACAGCGGGAGGTCTAACATACGTTGTCTTAACCGGGTCCGCGTTAGAGAGCTCACTCGAAGTAGAAATGCTTATTTCAAATACCCGATGGGGGAAAACCCCCTACTAATCCGCCCGAAGACACGACGATCAATAGGGGTAAACTCTGCCTCCTCATACTTGAACATGGGTATACCCAAGCCAAACCTTCATAGAAAAACCTCCTATGTACTTCCCAAGTCTTGAACCCAAAACCTACTACTTGTAAGGCAGGTACTTAATTACTTAAACTAACTAGGAAGTACTCCATTAATAATCATCTCGATATTTTCTGAAGTCTCGTATTGTGAGGCATGAATTTACTAGTTAAATATTAGCAATAAAGTTGTTTCTTAGCAATGAAGCACATTGCAAGAATCTTTTTTTCCTTTTACCTGAAATCAAAGCAAGGCACTTCATATCCAAGATCACAAAGTTACTGTAGATTAATTATATTGTAAGTTATCTACTTTCTTAACATGTACACACTTAATGTCAATGTTCAAATGATAGTTTAGTTAGAATTAGAATTTAAGTGGATGATTTTATCTCTAGAAAATGATAAATCCTTTTAACCAATCATCCAAAAAATCCTTCTAATATATCCACTTGTTAACACTGGAATCCATTAATTCTCTTTCCTAATCGCACCCTTTGATTTTTCATATGTCACAATCCTATTAATTAGGGGGATTTTTAGGCTAATGATTTAAGAGGATTGATCATTACTCTTTTATCTCTATTGATTGTCAACGATTTAGAAATTGTGAGGGGATTCCCTCAAGTTACCCGACTTGACTGTTAAACAAAGAAAATCTGAACTTTTGAATTAAATTCACTTTTATTCTTAACCTTTTATTTTAATTCAAGAAATTAAAATTATTATAACTTGACCCCTCAAGTTATTTCCAACTTGAAGGGAACTTCACTTTAAAAAATTTAATATTCATTGTTGGAACAAATCAAACCAATCATGAAAATTAATAAAAATAATGAAAATCAACAAAACCCAATGATTAACCTTTACGAACAAAATGGTATACATACGCTAAACCACTAATTAACCACCTTTTAAGTGGTCTAGTGACAAGCTTATTATTAAGAGTAATTTTTTTTTATGGAAAATGCTAAATGAAATCGTTGGGACTTTACTTAACGTGCATAAAAAAGTTGTACGTTTTCATATTAAAACTCCACCCTGAATTTTATGGTAAATGTACAACTATTTAATGCACCTTAACGAAAACCCTAAGGATTTCATTTAGCAAAACCCATTTTTATTTAGAACCTACTTTTTTTCTAAAGATATTTAGAAATCTTTTTAAATTTGGATATTGTGACAAACTTAGCTTTGGAAACTACTATAGAAATGACTAAAATCATGATTATAGTCAACCAATTAAAACTTGAACCATATATAAATCAAACTACTATAATTAACCAAAAATGGCTCATCAATTAGAAGCCTTATGCAACCACTAGTATAAACTCTGGTGGTTAGGAGTATCTTTTAAATTCACTATATAAGTACCGGGATGAGTTTACCCAAGGTCTCAAAAGGAGGGAGGGGTTGGATGTCTCAAAAATCTCAGGTTATAATTGCCAAATTGCAACTCACTTTTTTTAAAAAAAAGTAATAAAAAAAATAAAAATTATAAGCCTTATAGAAAAAAAGGAAAGAAAGAAAAAAAAAAGTTATATATACACATTAAGATAGATGTTGCAACTATAATATAACTATCAAAGGTGACAAAATCTTAAATACATTTAATCAAATATCTTAGCATTAGTTAATCAACCCGGGTTCAACCCGGGCTATTTAAATAACTTTTATAACAAATTAATGCGAAGATCTTTGAAATGACAAACAAAAGCTTAAACCAATGTTATATTGTTAAGTAATGTAAGCAAGATCCATTTTCTCATCCTCCAACGTATATATAAGAATTTTGCACCAAATCCATTATTGTTTTGTTAGAAAGAGAAAAAAAATTGACAACCAATTTAACTTGTAAACTTATAACTGAACAATTAAAGGTAAAGCTTATAAAAATAGTTTTAAAAGATGTATATTGGTATCTTATGCTTTGAACATAATTCATTGATTGTCAGCTTGTATGGATCAAAAGAAGTTAATTTAAAACCAACAAAATGTTGGCTGTGTTTGATTGCATCTGAATGGAATGGTTCATCACTGAGTGTTAAATCGGTCAGCATTCAGTGTGTTTGATATGGAAATATGAACACTGAACGAACAAAAAATGACTCTGGATCATTCCTCCTCAAAAGGCTTCCTTAACCATTCAGCATATACAATTTTACCTTAATAACCCTTATTGAAAATAATACATCTGGTTTTCCGGGTAGACCTTCCTTTCATCCCAAATTCTTTTTTTCTCTCACTTCTTTACCCAGGTTAATACAAAAATATTTATTCTTATAAATCTCTTTCTTTTTTTATTTTTTCTTCTTTGTTTCTCTAACTTGGAGGTAAATACATTTTCTTTTCTCGTTTTCTCTGATTTGAAGGCAAGTACGTGGTTGTTGAAAAACAAGAACATCTTTGGATCTATTTTTTCCTTTTCAGGTGGAGAAGTTTATATTTATAGATCACTAATCTGTTTACATGTTTCTTTTACAGATCTAATTTTTTTATTTTTGTGCTATAAGCAACTATATGTATTTTTTGTTTATTAGTTATTATCATCTTTCAAAAATATATTATTATTTTTGTTATTGACAAAAAATTGTTTTTTAATATCCAATTATAAAAGTTTTATGAGTCATAATGAGAAATAACAAAAAAAAATGGAATTTATGTATACATCATCCGTTCATTCAATAGAATAGGTGGTTTTTGTTTGATTTTATTTTATTTTCTCTTTCATAAACACAGACAATCCATGTTAATAAAAACTGGGTTATGACATTGGTATTAACCATTATTTTTATTTAAAAAAATGAATATTTGATGTTGCTTTACGATTAGTTTGTTTTATAATTGCTATAAAATCAAGTAAATGAGATGATAGTTGTTTGAATATAGATTATATTATAAAATGTTTTTATTCACTAAACATATACAAGGGTGAAATGGTAATTTTATATCATTTAGGTTATTGATTCAGAACATTTATCAAACATATGGTTGTGATTTAGAATCATATTCATACAGATATATGAACCATTCAGATATTAGAATCATTCAACACTATATCATTCTGTACTATCAAACACAACTTTAGTCTTAAATTTATAGAAACAAATAATTAAAAATATTATTAAAATATAGGATTTGATTGTCGTTCCCATACAAATATGGGATTTAATAATAATTTTGAGCCAATGATAAGAAATCAATTTAATTTTATTTTAAATAATTGTTAAAATTAATTAATATGACATCATTAAACTTAAATTGAGATTTGTAAAGGAAGCTAGAAATCTTCTTTTAAATAAAATAAGTATTAATAACTAAATTATTGTTTTATCATGAAAAATTTTAATGTATCAATTTTATAACTAACTAAATTATAAAATTACAAGCAGCAGCAGCTGAGCAGAGCAACAGTTGATGAGTCTCCGATCAGAAACCACCAGCAAACAACAATGGAGAAATCAACAACTGCAACGAAGAAGAAGCATCAGAAGGAGACATGGTTTTGGAGATCCGCAGTATCATCCATAATCATAAGAATCATACTTATATTTTATTTCCCAAACTCTCTCAATTTCTCTTCCCGTCCTGAAGTCTCCACCCCAATCACCAGCCTTCGCCGCCGTAACCCTAATTCTCATCACATTTCTATTTCTTCTTATTTTTATTTATTTTTTTACTAAAATCAATTTCCTATTTTAACTAATTAAGTTCTTTTAATATTTTTCCAGTGGCGGAAGGTTATTGGCTAAAACAATCATCTATATCGCCTTATGCCGGTTCGTATATTCATGATCTTTTGTAATTACATAATGTATATATATATGTATATGTATATAATTTCAATGATATCTTATTGAGTTTTGATTGATTTGTCCAGGTTCAATGTACCATGGATCTCCACTTTTGTTATCAGTTCTTGGTCCTCTTACTATTGATAATAGGTATAAATATATGTATATATATATGTTGAATTTATGGAAATTCTGTATATATGAGATGTATAAATCGGAAGAGAGTATACATTTTGTCAGATTTAAGTTCAAACTAGTATTGCTTGGATAGGACACTACAGATGTCTATATATATATATGAATTATGAAATGAAATTTTTGTATTTACTGTTTTGTAGAAACAAAAGAAAGTAATTTTTGTATTTATACGTGTACGGTTATACTGTATGTGTGATATGTTATGCTATGATATGATATTGATGTATTGATTGGGGCTTGTTATTGTGTCTGCAGAGGTGAAGGGCAGCCAAGTCATCTGTTATGCGGGTAAAATTTCTTTGATTTTTTCCCCCTTGCATGTGAAGTCAAATAATTGGAGATGTGCTCTTATGTAGCAATGATCATTACAGTTCCTTGTTAGTGGACACTATTGTTGATGATGAGATTAGGAATTGAATTTGTGCTAAATTAGATTAGAATAAATTGTTTGAACTTAGAAAGGTTAAAGTTGTATGTTACTACAAATATCAGAAAGCTAGGTACAAATAGTAGCTTTCATATTGTTGAAACGTATATCAGAAATGAAACTAAATTGGGGCAGGGAAAGTGTAAGATTACATTTTTCATAAAAATGAGATTGAAATTTCTTTAACTTTGAGGAATTATAACTTCTCATAGTGAATGTGAGAGACCCAATATGTTAATGTTAAAATGAGATTTTTTAAATTGCAATATGGCATGGACATCATAAGGATAGACAACATTAGTAATAGAAAGTTAATCAGTTTTCATAGTACTTGAATCATAAGTTTCTCTTTATTTATATGAGCAAAAGTATTATTTAGTTTGATTAAATTTATCCCTAAAGGTGGTCATAAATTCTGAAGCAGGTAGTTGGTCAAACCTATATTAATAGGTAAAAGATTTAAGAGGAGGGTCGAGAGACTGTTGAGACTGGTTTTTGCTTGGTTAATATTGTTATTTCTTTGTTCATTTGGTGTTATCCGCTTTTTGTATACCTTATTAGTTGCATAGTTGATATAAATTGTTATTTTTGGATACAGACTTGCATTTGTTATTGCAGATTTCATCACTGCAATGCTTATTCGTGCAATAGGCCAGCGTCTCCAAGTGGCAGATATTCAGAGTCTGAAATTATTAGGAGCTGGCCAATTTTTGAAAATTTCAGGTTTGTATTTCAATTGCATTTAAATACGTCATTCTGCTAAATTCAGAGTGTCTTTTATGCTCTTTCTTTCTAAGAAAGCTGATGGACTTTGTATTATGTAGAAAATTTTCAATCTGGCGATGTAGCTGCTCTTGTGTATTTATGGAATCCTTTGACTATCATTACCTGCCTGGGATGTTCAACATCACCGCTTGAAAATCTTATGATTGTTTTGTCCCTATATGGGGCTTGCATGAGTAAGACCTCGTCAGTCATTTTCTACTTCATTAGTGTCATGTTAATCTTTTAGTAGTGTCAGTCTGTCAGGCATCACTAAAGGTGGTAGCTTTGACGCATTATTTTTCAATGGGTTGGATTTGGGCAGTATTTTATCTTAGACCAGTAAAATGAAAAAGTTTAGCCAAAAGGAAAACGGGTAGGATGGGTCATCGAACAAGTCGAAGGACACTTAAATTCTATTAATGATGCATACAACCTTGAAATTAATGTTCATTCAAGCTTTTGACGGTTTTTGCAATAATATTATTTATCTTGATTAAGGATTTAGTTATCTATTTAAATATGGACAAAAAGAGTGTTTTCAGGTCAACCTGTACCAACCCTTTTCAAACTCTACCAAAATTGACCATTTAATTCAATTGCGTTGTGACACGTTAGCCTACCTGTTCATCTTGCCACCTCTAGGTATCAGGTATTAACAAATCCCATTGATTCTCTTGATTGTAATTGCAACAGGACTAGTTCCCCTGGCTGCTTTTGGATGGGTGATAGCATCTCATTTGTCCCTCTATCCTGTTATTCTAGTCATACCAGTATGCCCGTACTTAATACCTTTCCTCTTCTTTTGGTGCATCAGTCTTCAATACAATAACAAGGCTTTTTTCCTTTTTCTTGCATTTTTCTGTTTCAGTTGGTTCTCTTAATAGGTTGTGGTCTGGATACGCCACCACAGAAACTCTTTCTGCAACAGACACATGGTGATGATCACAAGGAAACAAGTGAATCCTTGAATCCGAGAATCTTTTCATGGAGACGAGCTGTTCTTTTCTTTTTATGGGCTACTGCTTGGGCGTTCTATGTTCTAGTCCTATGTGGCTTATCTCTAAAAGAATATAGTGGTCTTGGAGAAATGTTTAAAAGGTACAACTTATTACTATATTTTACTAAATCTATACTGGCATGTCCTATTTGTAGCCTACTCACTTTTGTGACCTTTCTTTTGCTAACATTGTTTCTTTTTTAATATTGTCAATACTGGCAGAACCTATGGATTTATTCTGAGTGTGGAAGATTTATCTCCAAACATTGGTGTCTTGTGGTGTGTACCCATTTTCTTATGGTGGCTGTTATAGATGGATTATATATTATATAATAACATTTTCCCAATGGTCCTAATATGGAAACAGGTACTTCTTTGCAGAGGTTTTTGATTTCTTCAGAGACTTTTTCCTGATTGTATTCCATATAAACATTCTTTTTATGGTATTGCCACTTGCTGTACGGCTACACCATCGCCCTTGCTTTCTCGCTTTTGTGTACATTGCAATCTCTTCGGTGCTTAAGTCCTATCCTTCTGTAAGTTTTCTACTATCTTTCTTAAAACATTTATTTATCTCCTCTTTCTCTTCCCCAATTTTTCTTGGTTACAAATGCAAGGTCCTAAACTGCTGAAATATCTTCCGATTTACATGAATGATTAATAAAAGCTTTCTTATATCATTATATGATAGCTCATACTTCATTCTATCTGACCTATATGCTTTGCTTGGAATAGAGGTGGCAGTTTTGACTCATTCATCTATGGATGGGTTGAATTATGGGTATGTTTTCATCATCAAAAGGGTGAAATGGGTAAAAAAATTTTTGAAGATTGCAGTGTAGTATGTGGGTCAATTGGTTAAAGTCAACTGTTTTTCTATGCATAATTGCATCCTTCTAAATACATTTTTCAAGAATATTGGATTATTAATGAAATAAATAGATGTAATCATATTTGACGTACCCATTATTTATAAATGGACAAAACGTTTTTAGGTCAAACCAACCTTGCCCATCTCAACCTCAGCAACATTACAAGTTTGAACTTCTCAGCCACCATGGCCTGCTCATTGTGTCACCTTTAACATTTCACAATAAGCATATTGTCATCATAGTCATTTGTTTCATTTCCTTGACATTCATGGACATGGACATGGACAGGTTGGAGATTCAGCTCTTTACCTGGGTTTACTAGGCCTGTTTGTGAATGCACTAGCTGGTAACTGATTAAAGCACTTATTAAATACAATGATTTTTATGCTTCTAGTACACCTTGAGCTTATTTTAACATCCATATATGTGCAGATATGCAATTCTCGTTTTTCCTGTTCTCTGGTTATTTGGGTACTTTACTTCTTAGCCCTGTAATGCACAACTTGTGGATATGGAGGGTATGATTCTTGCTAATGTCTTGTTTACATAGCTTGCTTGGTCACTTGGTTAAAGTTTGACCTGATGGAATTTTCAGGGAACGGGAAATGCAAACTTCTACTTCGCTACTGCAATGGCTTATGCTTGCTTTCAGGTTAGTCGATGTCTGATCTGACAGTCCTAAATAGAGGCTGAAAAGCGGGTGGGTCGAGTGGGTTGGGTAACAGGTTAAAACAGGTTCTGGTTAAAATAAGTATTTTTTAAACAAGTCCAAATGGTTGGGTTGATTCATTAACTCTTTGTTTTGTTCCTCTTTTGAATTTTATAAAGAACTTACTGTAACTAACAAGGATAAAAAATTTAAATTGTTCAAGTAAAGCAATTTAGGAGGTATAGAGCATTTGAAAACACTTTATGCAACTATCGACATGTTTGACTTGTTACGATTTGTTACTTGTTTGAGATAATATCCAAATTGACCCAAACTTGGGATTCCTCTAGTCCTCAGTGTTGATAAAATTTCATTTCCCTCCCCCTCCCAACCACCTCAAGAGACAATCCACTATAAGAAGAAAAGGAGAAACATCTTATTCTCTTCATTCCATGAAAACTGTAACATATTTATCTATTACCATAGTTACAGTGTTTTTTTAAATTTTTTATTATTTTTTTTTTCTGATTATGAGTTCGGTCTTGCAAGATCCCTATCTTTTTGTGTTGAGGGTATTTTACATACAGTCGAGGACCGGGCTTTTGTTAAAACCCCACTTAAAACTGTGCCAGACAAACATTGCAAGTTTTATTGACTGGTCAATAGGATAAGAACAAATGAAAATTGTTCTAGATTCAGAAGTAACAAATTGTTTGAGATCCAAATTTAATATGGAAAGCGACAAAATTAGTTGTTACTCTGATTAATATACAGGAGTCTTATTTTCCGTTCTGTTCTTTAAAAGTTGCAGTCCAATAACCTTAACCACATAACCTAGATGTGTAAATAGGTTTGTATTTCTTGCTCTCGTGAGTCTTTACACGATGTCAATCCAATGTCACAAATTGAAATCTGCTGGTTAAACCATTATCCAACATACCCGACCTGGTTGTTTTACCACATTTAACATCTACACTGTGTGTTTGTCATTCACCAACAATGGCTAATTCTGTTTCTCTCTGTTTTGCGTTTCCATTTACTCAGATTATCTTGGTGGTCGAGAGTGTTAGCTCAATGCTCAAGCATGATAGAGCTTTGAAGCAAGATACCACAACAGTTGCAAAGAAGTTACAATAATACTAACTAAAGCCTCCATACTTGAGTATTTAGATTTAGCACTCGAAACAAAATCCCTAAAAGCTCATTTTCAATAGGCAATCTGCCCAGTTATTGAGATAGTTTTTGTTTTCACATGGGTTTTTGCATTGCATAATGTTGTAATTTGTATTTACAAATTTGAGTTGGATGAGTAGAATGTATTTGTTGCAAGTTAGTATAATGTTGTTTATAAGTTCAGAATTGGTTGTTGGGCACACAACATCCGTGCATATTTACGTCCTACAAATTCCTTACTGTCTAGGGGTATGTATATATGAACCTGTTATTGAATACTTTTTGTGCATTTTAATATTTTTAAAGATCATATTTCATTTGCCTAAGGTACTAATTTTGCAGTGAATAAGAAGTTACTTCAGTGGTAATAATAAAATATCTTCAAAATCTGGTTGGGTTTCGGGCTGGTTTACCAACGGGAAGTAGGGACCGGGTAGGCCCCAATAGGCTAACTTTGATAAGATACTCGAGGATGGTGACCGGATGTTAGTAATTATTGTCAAAAGATTTTGCCTAGATTATTTTTGAAAGTTCAGTTTCGCCTTATTTTTCAACGTTGTACATAATAATAGATACATCTTTATTTAATAATTTTCATTATCATACACTATCTCATGGATGTCTAATTGCATGGGAAAAAATTGAAAGTGACCTTTAACCCCAATTTTTTCACACTGTGCATTATAGTAACGATAATGACTATATTGTTACGAACTTACGATTATTAACGGTTTTCAAATATTTTTTGGTCATTTTTAGTACAGTAACATTTAAGAGTTTTTGGGAGCAACTTCCAATTCCCACTAAGTTAAGTTTCATAGTTAAGAAATTTTTTAAAAGATTAAAGTTAGCTACATTATATATATTTTTTTACGTAACATCAATAAAAAACTCAATAAGCAGCATGGTTGGATCCCTTGCCTCTGGAGACAGAGATCATGGGTTCGAGACTACCTCTACTTTCAAGTAGTTCCGCCCTTGTATTTGCATATATATTAGCTTTCTTAAGTTTCTCATTTCCTTCAATTGCTAATTAGGCTTTCTTTAAACAAAGTAACAGCTAATGATGTGGAATATTAGTATGTTTGTTTTAGCTCTAATTGTGGTATGCTTTTCACATTGGGTTTATAGATGGAGGAACCCAAAATGTTACGGCAAACTTCCTCCAGGTTCAATGGGTTGGCCACTATTCGGAGAAACTCTCCAATTCTTTGCCCCCAACCGCACTTGGGACGCCCCTCCCTTCGTTAAAGAAAGGGTCAAAAGGTGATTATTTTTTTATAAGTGTAATATGTCTGTGTCATTATGGTAAATGCTGTGACATTCTTTGTTATATATGATTTCAGGTATGGCTCAGTATTTCGAACCAGTTTTATTGGGCTTCGTGTAATAGTCTCGACAGATCTTGATCTTAATCATATGGTGTTCCAAAAGGAGGGTGAGTTGTTCCAGAGTTGGTACCCATATAGTGTGAGAACGGTATACGGGGAACAAAACGTAAGTACCTTACATGGAAACCAACATAAATATCTCAAGAACATGGTGCTCAATCTAGTTGGTTATGAAAGCCTCAAAAAAATCCTTTCTGAAGTTGAAAGTATAGCAACAAGAAACATTGAGAAGTGGGTTGGCCAAGAAACGGTTGAATTGAAAGCGGCAACTGCAAATGTAAGTAAATGGATAATTGTCCTCATTTCAACTCTTTCACACATAAAAAGAAGTCATTTTAGGAGTGTATAAATCGAATGGGTTGAACAACAAGTCAAATTAATGGGTCAAATAGTAGAAAGTTATCATGTGTATTTTGGGAAATTAGTGTATTGTGATTGTTATAATCTTTTGGTGTTCAACAGTTGATATTTAGTCTCACTGCAAAAAAGTTGATAAGTTATGATCTAGAAAATTCATCCGAGAAGCTAAAGGAGAACTTTGAAGCTTTTCTTGAAGGTCTGCTCTCAGTTCCTATGGCGATTCCTGGAACAGCGTATTACAAGTGTCTACGGGTACCAAATGAAGAAATATTATCACTTACCATGTGTAAATAGTAAATAATTTCTGACCAATTTCTTATAAAAATTAATCAGGGTAGGAAAAAGGTGATGAAGATGCTCAAGAACATGTTGGAGGAAAGGAGGAGGAAGCCTAATAAAGCCAACACCGATTTCTTTGACTATGTTCTTGAAGAACTGAAGCGAGATAATACAATCCTTACAGAAGCAATTGCCCTGGATTTGATGTTTACACTTTTGTTTGTAAGCTATGAAACGACTTCCATGGCATTATTAGTAGCTATCAAACTTCTTACAGACAATCCTCCAGCATTGAAGGAATTAACAGTAAGTGAAAATTCAAAAGTGAAACTAATGAATCATGAGTTGGTCTCTTAGTAGATATTTTTTGCCCAATGAAAAAGTATACTCTTGATATTACTCGTATGATATAGGAAGAACATGGAAAAATCTTAAAAGCGCGTGAAAACACAAAGTCGGGACTTACATGGGAAGAATATAAGTCGATGACATTCACGTTTCAGGTGGGTTACATGACATAATCACATTTCAGGTTATAAACAATTGTTGGTAAAACTGTGGAAATTTTGGTTCTTGCACATGTATCCCTAAAATGCGTTCACAATTACATGAGATGATCACATTTCAGGTTATAAACGAAGCGGTGAGGATGACAAATATTGTTCCGACAGTATTTAGAAAAACACTAAAAGATATCAAGTTCAAAGGTATATTATATCCACCATAGGCTAGGTTTTTTTTACATAAATAATAGGTGTGCCGTGATATTAAAATTGGGTTTGATGCAGGCTACACTATTCCATCTGGTTGGGTTGTAATGGTAAGCCTATCAGCGGTCCATTTAGACCCTGTCAACTTTAAGGATCCACTGCACTTCAATCCATGGCGTTGGGAGGTAATCGCTCATTATTTTCACACTGACCAAAAATTTAGAGTTGACAGATTTCAGTTTGTTTAATTGCAATGGGGTCAAATTGGGTTGTATGTGTTAGAATATATGAACATAAACACATAACAAATCACGAGTACGCAGCGGAAAAAAAACGTTTATGTAATCATATTAATTAACAAAGTAATGAATAAAATATGTGTACCTTTGTGCAAAGCTTCCAATAAAGTTGATAATTATTATTATTATTATTATTATTATATTATTATTATTATTATTATTATTATATTATTATTATTATTATTATTATTATTATTATTATTATTATTATAGGGTCTAAACTAAAACTCCTCTACGATCGAACACTTGACACCCTTATATCGTATGCTAGTACCCGATCACGAATTCACAAACCCGTTGTGTTTTTGCCCACGGCCGAACGAGAGAGAGAGAAGAGAGGAGAGTGTTTAGGGTTTTCAAAACTAATTGTCTTGAATGAATGAATAAAACCCTTAACTCTTGATCTCTTTTTAAAGGGATTAATTAGAAGGGTTTTCTAACTTAGTGACCAAGTTAGAATGGGATTAGGAAACTCCCTAAGGAATTTCGACCCCCCCCCTCCTTTGTACAATTAGGAAACTTCTAATTTACAATTTAATCCTTCCTTTTTGATTAATTAAACACTATTAAACCTTTAACATAGTTTAATTAATAATTTAAGTGATCGTTTAATTAATATATTACTATAATATACTAATTAAATATACAAAGTTAACGTGTCATTTTATGTAACCCCGTAGGCTTAAATAAATACCGGACATGCGTTTATTATAACGTGATCATATTCCAACAACTCCCACTTGAGCAGGTTATTATAAAGGCAATAACATTGGTTAGCGTCTAGCAACACGCCAATGCTCCCGGAAATATTTGAGTATAGTTTCTTAAAGTATCATTTGAAATGATTTAGTCTTTAATATATCCCTTTGTTTCAGATACCATTGTTAGTTATGGATATGGATCAATGTCATTCCATAATGTAACGATTTTGTTTCTCATTTAGCAATTAACTTAAGATTATCAAATTGCGTCAAGACAACTTCTTGAGTTTATTTGGGTACGGCCGTACAAACATCTTAATTAATCAATAAGGGCGTCAAATGGTATCATTCTTCAGTTGCAAATTGAAAGAACAAATCTTATATTGACTACAAGTGTCAAGTCATGCTACTTCTCAACATTTCTGAAATAGCCCTTTATTACTACCTTGTTCAGGATAGCGTAGAACTAAATCAAGAGATTGTGATCCATACATTTTTAACCTACTTGCATCTCAAGCCTAAGGATAACTAAAGCAACCATTTCACGAATTTCACTTAATGACGCCGATCCATAAAATGATAATTCGTTAAGTGGATTAAGTCCGATATGCACCTCTTTGGATATCATGTGAGTTTGGCAGGACCATCTTCATATATTCACCAGAATATTACCAATCTCTCACATATGTCTTAGTTTAACTATATTCCTATATAGTTAATCGACAATGGACATTTAGAATATTTAAAACATTCATGGATTTAAACATGTAAATATAGGACATAATTATTATGAAATGAAAGCACTCATTTATTGAAATAACAATTGGTTAACATCCCTTATCCAAATACCAATCACAGATTTACATGGCACAACTTATCAACTTAAGACCAATGCCTTCAGCATGCTTATTAAGCTTTCCTTTTGATAATGCCTTCGTAAAAGGATCTGCTAGGTTGCAATCCATGTGAACTTTGAGTAGATTGATTTCACCCGATTCGATTTGCTCTCGAACATAGTGATATCTTCTCTGGTAATGTCCGACACCTTTCTGAACTCCAGGTTCATTGGCAATGACAATAGCTCCCGTATTGTCACAGTACAGATCCATAGGTGAGTTATTTGAGGACATCACGTCAAGTCCAAAAATAAACTTCTTGATCCAGACAGCTTCCATAGCGGCCTCTGAAGCGGCAATGTACTCAGACTCTGTAGCAGACATAGCAACTGTGGTTTGCTTCTTGCTCTTCCAATCCACCGCGCCTCCATTTAAAATGAAGACGTATCCTGACTGAGACTTTGTATCGTCTTTATCAGTCTGAAACCCCGCATCACAGTATCCAGTCACTTTGAGTTCTGTGTCAGAATTTCCTCCATACACCAAAAATAAATCTTTAGTAGCTCGCATGTACTTAAGAATATTCTTTACAACAGTCCAATGATCCTCTCCAAGATTTTGCTGATAGCGGCTAACAATATTTTGCGTGAACGCAATGTCAGGTCTAGTGCATCTTACCGCATACATAATAGATCCCACAGCCGAAGCATAAGGAACTCTTTGCATACGCTCCACCTCTTCAAGCGTTGAAGCACCGTTCTTGCTAGATAATTTAAGTCCTTCTTGCATGGGAACAAAACCGCACTTAGAATTCTCCATCTTGAATCGCTTCAAGATTTTATCTATATAAGCACTTTGACTTAATCCGATCAACCTTTTGCTTCTATCTCTATAGATCTTGATTCCAAGAATAAATGCTGCTTCTCCCAAGTCTTTCATAGCAAAACACTTTCCAAGATAAGATTTAACGTCTTTCAACATTGGAATGTGATTTTCTATTATCAATATGTCATCTACATATAAGACAAGGAAAGTAACATTACTCCCACTAGCTTTGCGATATACACATGGCTCATCAAGATTTTGAGCAAAACCAAACTTCTTGATTTCCTCATCAAACCTTTTATTCCAACTTCTTGATGTTTGCTTCAATCCATAAATGGACCTTTGAAGTTTGCACACTTTGTTGGGATGATTTGGATCGACAAAACCTTCCGGTTGAACCATATAGACTTCTTCGTCTAGAAAACCGTTTAAGAAGGTGGTTTTGACATCCATTTGCCATATCTCAAAGTCATAGAATGCAGCTATGGCTAAGATGATCCTAATAGCTCTAATGTCCGCAACGGGAGAAAAGGTCTCCTCATAGTCAACTCCGTAAAGTTAAGTATAGCCTTTCGCCACAAGACGAGCTTTATAGGTGTGTACATTTCCATCCATGTCGTTCTACTTCTTGAAGATCCATTTACACCCAACGGTTCTACCATTTGGTGGAAGATCAACCAAGCTCCAAACTTGATTATCTTTCATGGATTTCATTTCCACATTCGCAGCTTCAAGCCATTTGTCAGACTCCGGATCCGATAATGCAGCATTGAAATTAGGAGGTTCATTTAAGTCTCCTAATATGTGTTCTTCAGATTGAACCATAAGATTTAATCTTTCACGAGCACGTATTGTCCTTGAGGACCTACGAATTGGAATCGCATTATCATTATCTTCAACTTGATATTCATGAGATTCATCTCTTTGAACATTTTCCCCCCCAAGTTGATGATTGCTAGTCTTTTCAGAAGTTGACATATCTTGCTCTTGAACTTCATCAAGTTCTACAATCCTCCCACTGTCTTCTTGAGATATAAGCTTCTTTTCAAGAAACTCAGCATATCGGAAAACCCATCGTTTCCTTTGGGTATCCTACAAAGATGCACTTAACGGATCTAGGTTCTAGTTTGTCAGGCGTATCTCTCTTCACAAGAGCCTCACATCCCCAAACCCGTAAGTAAGACAAATTGGGAACACTCTCATGCCACAGTTCATGCGGTGTCTTGTCAACCTTCTTAGTTGGAACCGTATTGAGAATGCGTACAACAGTCTCTAGGGCATAATCCCAAAACGAAAAAGGAAGAGTTGTAAGATTCATCATGGATCGAACCATTTCAAGCAATGTTCGATTCCTCATCTCCGATACACCATTATGCTGTGGAGTATATGGAGGAGTAAGCTGTTGAATGATTCCACAAGCTTTAAGATAATCTTTAAACTCTTGGCTTAAGTACTCACCACCTCGATCCGAACGAAGAATCTTGATGGTTTTACCGAGTTGATTTTCTACTTCACTTTTAAACACCTTGAATGTTTCGAAGACTTCATGTTTATGTTTCAGCAAGTAAACATAACCATAACGACTAAAATCATCCGTAAAAGTGACAAAGTAGCTAGCACCTCTCCTTAACACATGTCTAAATGGGCCACATACATCCGAATGTATTAGTCCAAGTAGCTCTTTAGCCCTCTCCGGTTTATTTGGAAAAGGTTTTATTGTCATCTTGCCGGAAACACAAGATACGCATTTATCAAATGATTCATCACTTGATTCTAAAATCCCTTCACGTTGAAGTCTCTCAATGCGTTTCTTGCCAACATGAGCAAGTCGACAATGCCAAAGATAAGTCGAGTCCAAATTGGGCTTGACTCGTTTGCTAACATTATACATTGAATTATTTGAATCACAACCACGCATATCAATTTCATAAATACCATCACAAGCAATAGCATCAAAATAATGGACATTATTTCTAGAAACTGAAATACCAATGTCATTAAAAACATTAATGAATCCGTTGTCTTTCAACAAAGAAACTGAAATTACACCTCTAGTAATAGACGGTGCATAGTGACAATTGTCTAAAACAATAACTAAACCAGAAGGTAAAACTAAATGATAGTCGCCTATTTCTTCTACAGTCGCCGGTAGACCATTGCCCACGAACAGTTGTAAAGATCCTGGCTTCAGTTTCTTTTTCCTTCTAAGCCCCTGTAAAGAATTACAGATATGAGTACCACACCCGGTGTCGTAAACCCATGAATAACGCTTAGAAAAGGAATATAATTCAATTGTGAAGATACTGGTTGAACCAACTTGCTTCTTCTTTGCATTCAACTCGGCTAGGTATTTAGGACAATTCCTCTTCCAATGTCCCACTTCATCACAGTAAAAACAAGTTTGGTCCTTAGCCTGTTTATCCTCTTTTGCTAGAGGCATTTTCTTTGGTTTCGGGACTGAAGTACTTCGCTTTCCCTTGCCATCTTTCTTGCCCTTAGCTCTTGGTTGCTTTGGTTTCTGGACTCTTCCCCCCTTGATCGTGAGAACTTGGGGTGTAGGAGATTTCTTTGGAAGCTTATTTTCAAACTCATTAACCATAGCATGAAGTTCAGCAATGGTTTTACTCATGCTATGCATATTATAATTGCGTACAAACTCCTCAAAATCCTTAGATAAAGACTTGAGAATTATGCCAATCACAACAGCAGGAGGGTAAGCATGATTCAACCTTTCCAATTGCTCAAAGTACGTTTTCATCTTTAGTACATGAGGCCCAACCGGTGTTCCTTGCTCGTGCCTTAAGTCATGGAGTACATCAATTAGATCGAATAACTCCACTCCGGCTTGTTTCTCGTACAAAGACTTGAGTTCTTTGATCATATCACATGGGAAATAGTTCTCAAATTGCTTTTGAAGCTTAACATTCATGCTTCCAAGCATCAAACAAGCAACCTCATTATGTCTATCGTACTGAGCAGCATAATGAGCTAACTCCTCATTAGTAGCATTAGCTCCCGGAACAACGGGTCTCTCCTCTTCAAGGATTTCATATTTCCTTTCAGCTCTTAGAACTATTCTCAGCTGACGAAACCAATCATTGAAGTTTGGTCCAGAAAGTTTTTCTCTTTCTAGCATCGACCTAAAAGCCAATTGGTGTGTGTTTTGAGTAGGATTTGTTGTTGCCATCTACAAAACAGACAAAAGTTCAATTATCGGTATTTTCGATAATTAATCCTTAAGAAATGTAATTTACCCATGTTAAATACTTTTAACAATTAATTTCATTAAGGCTAGGATCCAATTTGACATACCATCACCGCATCAGTTGATCTGCTAGAGATGATGATACTCAAAATGGTAAGTAATGATTAGTAATTGCATATCTAATGCAACTCGTAGAGTTATGAAACTTACAACAACACTAAAGGGTCTTTAAGTGTTTTGTAAACATGTTTTTGTTCCATCTTATGTCACGGGTCAAGGTCTCACCGTCTTAACTCGTTTTAAGTCGCCCAATTAAGAACGTGTAAATAGTCTGCCGCTGGTCTCACAACGGGTTGGTAATCTACCCTCAAGAGATACTATCCGCCTACGGTCTCACGTAGGGTCAAATAGTAACTGGGAGGTGTTCTAAGCGTATGAAGACTCATGCAAATCTTCATAACATAATATTTAATAAAATCATTTGTATAGTCTTAACAACACAAGAGAGCTCGGTAGCTCCATTTGAAAGCACAAAGAAGCGCAAGGGCAAAGGTTTGCGATGGACGGAATTAAAAACCCGCCCTTTTAGAAGGCTAGCGCACTCCGACTTATACCTCTCTTAGAGTTTGTTCAAATGGGGGAGCCGGTGTATCTCAAGGTTGTAAGACTCCAATTTTATTAAAAAATCTTATTTCGATATTGCTTAGTCAAGTTTATATTTTCTCAAAACTATTTTGCATCACCATTTATACCTCAATAAATACGCAAAACAATAGACTTTACTAATCTATTAACTATTAAGCATGCAACGAGTTATGGTAGGCCACCTAAACATGTCACTATGATTTCTATTATGTCTAAGCCGGCTCCCCCTTCAAAGAAGAGGACCACATACATCAAGTTGCCTTGATTGCATAAGCCTTAAACATATATAAAACAATCAATTATCACATAAGCACATAGTTGCTGACTGAAATTTTCCAGTAGCTTATACTACTGGAAATTTAGAGTTGACAGATTTCAATTTCTTTAATTGCAAATGGGTCAAATTGGGTTGTCTGTTATCTCAAACGGGCCAAATTAAAAAGTGAAGAAAGAATGGGAACTACTAAAGTGAGTTGAACAAGATGAAAGTTACCCAAAGTCAATTTAAGGAATATAGTTTATATTTGTTTTTCATCATCATCATTATTGGTGCAACTCTCAACTTGCATTGTAAACAGGGAAAGGATTTAAAAAGAGCGTCAAAAACGTTCATGGCTTTTGGAGGTGGTCAGAGGTTTTGTATTGGAGCAGAATTTGCCAAGCTTCAGATGGCTGTCTTTCTTCATTGTCTAGTGACCAAATATGAGTAAAAATAAACAAAAACTATTAGTATAAGCTTGCAAGAGGGACAAAAAATGATACAATAACATAATTTTCCTTTGAATTCTCAGGTGGATACCAATCAAAGGAGGAGAGACTTTACGAAACCCAGGCTTACAATTTCCAAATGGCTTTCATGTTCAGTTTTTCAATAAAGATACGCAAAACAGGATCTGAATGTACATATGATTTGTACCTTGCTATTGCAGTTCATAGTTCTCTTTTCAGCTTATAACTTCGAATAAAGAGATAAGAGGTGTTCCTCCCTATTATCTTTAGAATCTTATGTATGATATGACTTTGTTCGTTGGCCAGCATGTAGTTCTTTCATGAATAGACAAAGGCTTGTTAATAATGGAATATATATAGGATAAGACGAGACTAGCATTCCTTTATTCCAGTACTATTCTACAATTATAGATATACATAAGTTAACAATTAACAATCGCTAAGGTCCATACATAAAGACCGACACTCATAAGTTAACAATTAACAATCACTAAGGTCCATACAAAAAGTTATTATACAAAGAGTTTGCTGATTCCCTTACAAATACTATCCATCATAACATATTTAGTAATACTCGTAATAATTTATCCACGGAACAAATGTAGAAGATAACATTCATGTACAAATTAATTAATTTTAAAACATCTCTAGACTTTGTAGTGATGATATAAACATATGTTAAAATTCAGGACGTCTTTCAAGAAGCAATATCTCTATGTGTGGGTAGGAGTTATCTTACATCTCAATATATACTGCATCTATATGTATTCTACATGTAAGAGTTATTTAGAATATCAATATGATAAAGAAAATTATTTGGAGACTTGAAATGAAAGTGATAGGTCGATAATTGATACAAAAGATATATATATCTTGGTTTGGATTTTGTTAAAGTTTGATGTCAATTATTTTAGCTTTAGCTGTGAGTTTTTTAATATCAAGAAGTTGTATAATTGAACTGAGCATGGTTTTTTGTTGAGGCTATAGCCACAATTTTAGCTATAGGTGTGAGTTTTTTAATGCCACTATACATATTTTGCTTGCCTTCTCTTAGACACCATAAAACTATGTCCAACAGAAAGTCGTGTGGGTTTGTTCGGTTGTTCCAAAGCTTCGCATTCTGAATGTATCGAGCACACCAAATTGTGCTGGTTTACATATGAAGTGAATTTATACATGATCAATAGACTGGCCTCACAAAATTAAAAAATGGAATGGGATGTGAGAGTTTACAATGATGATATAACTTGTACCTCAATGCTTAATGTACTTGTATCATTGTAACTATTTTAGTTTGATAGTAACTAATTGAGTTACTATACGTAACCAGATCTGATTCAGTATATGTAATAATGATGATTCTAAGCACTGCTGGTACAAAAGAAAAGAAAAGAGAAAAGTATACACTTATTTGGTTGGTAGGAAGCGACATGATGTCCTTCATAAATGTTCTTGAAGTAGATATCATTTATTTGGGCTGTATCCAGGACTAGCCAATACATTCCCATAAGTTAATCAGGGAAAATGATACACTCGTGTTTTAAGTTGTTTAAATTGCTCCAACACTTGTAGAACTTTAATTATTAATGATACTAATCACAAAAAAATGCTAACAATGTGACTAAAATTCGGTCACCCAGTTGTGCATGATCATATCGTATTGGCTATAACTTGAATTTGCCCACTTGAAGTTTCATTTTAAATAGCAAGACTTCAATTTTATTTTTTTTAAACCAATATCATGTGTCTAGTAATATTTGTTACTTCTATGACATGTTCATTAAATTTGTTTCTTAAATCATTTGTACTATGATGTACTAGCTTATCACCCGCATAATAACGCGGCGGTTTTTGTGGTGGCTACGGTGTGGTGCTAGGGAACGGCTATTGGTGGTAGCTCCCAACAGTTATATGAGGGAAATGACTAAGATATTCTTAATAAGTATATAACACTATCAGTCATTTTTCTTTTTAAATATCAACATTAACCCTTTACATAAACTTTTTTACATCAATTATTTAACATCACTCGAGTTAATTCATCATAGTTATCACTTATTGAATGAGTCACTTTCAAGAAAAAGAAAAAAACCTTATTAAATGAGTCAATCGACTATAGTTAAAAGATGTTAACTGTAACATAGTTTTTTTTTTTTTAAAAAGGTAGGTGAAGTAAGAAATAGAAGTAAACATTTAATCCTTTGTACTTTTATTAAATTTGTAGCAGACGATTTTGCAACACAAGCATTTCTCTCTATTTTCTTTTAGTCAATAAACTATCCTTTAGATAAAAAAAAATAGTGTAAAACTTTATCACTTTCTTATCCTCTTTAGACTTTCAAAGAAAAAAATTCACTTTTTTTTTTAAAAAAAAAATTTACAAATAAAAAATTATGCAAACACAACAAACAAACACTCGTACACACAAAAAGAATACCCCAGGCTCAATTGCCTTTGAAAGAAGGTAAGTGTGCATTTACCGGACAAATTCGTCGGTAAATGGGGGTTTGGGATTATTTGTTTTATTTTTTCAATATTTTGCACAATATATGGGGAAAGTGCCGAAAAACAAGTGGGTAAAGTTTGAAAAATGTTTTGATTTTTTTTTTTTTGGTTAACTTACCGGACTTTTTTTCCGGTAAATGAAATTTTATTGAAAAATCTTGACTTAGAGCATCAGGTATGGGAACTCTATACACAAGCATCAAAAACGTCATCTCAACACCACATCAGCTTCTATTAACTTTGGACCGTTATGGATACAGAACGACGCAGAACACAGAATACTACTTTTATTGTTTTTCTATTTTCTTTCAAAAATTACATATATTAGTTTTAAAATAATATTTTATTCAAAACTACAAATAAAATAGATATCAATAATTTATTATCTAACATCTTCCAATAAGTATAAAAGAGAGTTCTAAATTCTTTTTTGAAAAAACCACGACCATTGGATGAAAAACAATACAATATTGACTTGTGACCTTTGGATTGTTTCGATGACCTCATCTTCCTTTTTTGGATTTTACTAAATTTGTAAATGATGTTATATTTAATTAATTAAATAAACCAATCATTTAATAACAAACTAAGTAATACTATATTTTTTCCAAATTAGTAACCAATACAATTGTTTGAGTTACGTTTCTTTCCTTTTTTTATCTTTCTTAAAATTTATTATTATTATATTAAATTTATAACAAATTATATTTGTTATGATTGATTTTTTAATTTTAATTTTATTTTGATTTTGTATTTTTATTATGTTTTTTATAAACTTTTAATTATCTAAATTCATTTTTTTATATTTATATTTTCTTTTCTTCATTTTTAGTTGGTTAACTCTTATTTAGGTTTTTTATGTGAGTCAATCGTTTATTACTTTTTAATTGTGGTTGATATACATTAAATTTTTTGTTTCATCTTAGTATTTATATTTTACAGTCGTTAAGAATATTGATTTGATTCATAGTTACTTAATTTCAAATATATCGTCTTAAATAGATAAATGTATGAATTTAAGTTTAAAAATTTAAGTCCTCATATAATAGTCACACAATAAATTCGGATGAATATATTATATCCATAAAATCATTAATATTGATTGAGGAACATAGTGGTATTTGATAAAGTTTAACTTTGAACCAAAATCATATTTTTAACGAATATAAAATATAGAAACATAAAATCTTGGGAATCCGTATAGATTTTTCAATTTATAGATTTTATACTTTTGACAAATTTGTATATATTTGTATATTCTTATTGAATATAAAATATTAAGATTTATGAACCAAATCCGCATAGATTATTTAGTTTATAGACTTTATATTTTTATAAAACTATAAAACCTTATGATTTTATTTAAATAAAGACATTATATACGAGCGATTTTACCATTAATTCTAAACCCAATATTTCTTGGTAATTTTTTTAAAAAAAGTTAACCTATTATAACATGATACCAATTAACTCAACATTATATGTACTATAATTGTACCTAGACAATGTGTCGTTGTGGTTTGGTGTCTAAGCCACAAAAAAATTTTAAATTTTAGGTAAATCAAATTTAAGAATAAAAGTTGTAAATTTAAATTAGTACATGAAGTAACTAGTGTAATTAGCAAATGGCTTCACCATTGTAATATAAATAATTACACATGCAATTAAGACGACATATGTTTGGTTTCATGATATCATGAGTAATTCATACTTTAAATATATATATATAAATGTTTGTAACTAAACAAATATAAAACATATATTTAGTATTAGAACTAATTAAAAATTAAATACGTTAGAACTAATATTGTGATTTTGTATAAAACATTTATGACATCACATAATAAAACTTTGTCATATGTATTTTCTTTTATACTTCAATATTAATATCTTAAAATATTTATATAAATGATACTAATTAAATGTTGATAGTGAAAACAATTATTTTTACAAAATAATAATATAATTATTTTCAACATTTTTGTATTTACATCTGTCAATATGTGATATTATGAAAAATAACATGTCACTCGATATATATGTTCACCTGCGTATTACGCGGGATTATAATATAGTTTTTATATATACTTGTAATAATTTATTTTCTCATTTAATGATTAGATGTTTTACAATATTAACAAGTATCTTATATATGGGGTGGATTATTTTAGGGAACCTTAGGGACTCGTGTTTTTTGTAATTTATACACCACCATCATCATTTACTATGATATACAAGACTTTTTTGTAAAAATCATGATGGTGGTCAGAGATGATCATGGTGGTATGTAAGTTACAAAAAATACGAGTCCTTAATGGATCTTAAAATAAGGAGTCTCTAAAATAACTTTTCCCTCTTATATATTATATCATATATACCTTTTTTTAATGACAAAAATCAACCCAAAACATAATTAATTAAGACAATATTAACTATGATTACATCATTTTATATAATACGAGTAGTATTAGTTAATAATGATACATGTACATCAAGTTTTTGTCATCTACAACAAGCGTACAGATTATATTGCACAGTGTACAACTGTATAATGCGTGCATTGTTGTATATAGCAAAATCTTGTTGTAGATATATCACCCCTTATAATATATATATATTGAAATAAAAATGAAAACAAAATCAATTGATACTAAAGGTTTTTCACAGCTGTCGTTATCCACACTCCAGGTCACGTTGCTTTTTAAATCTTATATAATAAAAGTTCAATTTTCATTTATTCCACTGTATCCCATCCTTACGCATATCACTTTTACTCCCATTACCCCCATTTTTTACTTTTTGTACCTGAACCTAAAAAGCTACTGGTAGCGGAGCCGGAAAATCTCAGGCAACGGAGCCAGCAACAACAATTGACACACCCACAGTCATTGGATATTTCAGAGTTTGGTAACAAGTAATATATGTAAATGGTAATTACTTTTTGATATCTTACTGTGTTTTTGGTTTACTCTTTAATTTACTATGAAAAATGTTGATTTACCGGACCTTTTTTCCCAGTAAATGAAGGTTTGTTGAAAAATTTCCCATCTCGAAAAAGTCGATTTACCGGACTAATTGGTTGGTAAATGTCAGAATTTTGAACCCTCCTTTTTGAAGAATTTTGAACACGATTCAACAGGTGGCCGGAAAATCGAAACTCGCCGGGAAAATTAAAATCTCGTTTTTTCACACGTTACTTGGAATTTGAACTCGAAATTGGTACCAAAATGTTCAAAATTACAATCTGCACAAATCCTAGTCAAAAATAAGTTCGATCTTGACTTCGTCGGAAAAACTGAGTTGCTGGGAAAATGTAACGGTCACCAAAACTTAATTTATCCGAAAACGGAAAACATGAACTCGATCAGTAGTCTTCTGCAAAATAAACCTACTGATTTCCATATGGATTTGAAGCAAAACAACAATAAAATTGAAAAAAGAATGTGAAAAACTATTTCTCAAACAGGAAAGAGAAACTGATTTTTGATTTGATTTTTTTAGGCGCCTGGTGACCCGACCAGTTTTTAGTAAAATGACCACACTTTTTGCAGCGAGGGTCGCTGCAAAAAGTTAGTGTACGAAACCGTACACTGTGGCCTTAATGGTCCACAGTGTACGAAACCGTACACTGTGGCCTTAATGGTCCACAGTGTACGGGTGGTTCTATATATGGAAACTCGTATCGTCCGATTTTCTCACAATCGTTTTCATTCGTTCTTTCTATTTGTTTCATAGACAATTGGTTTTTTTTGTTCTCACAATCGTTTTCATATAACTATTCTTATAGTTATAGTTTGTTCTTTCAGTTCTATTTCAGTTCTTTCACTTTTCAATATATATATATATATATATGTTATTGTTTTCATTTATATATATAGATATAGATATATAGATATACATTAGATTTTCAATATACTATAAATTGTAGATCTTTAGTATTATTATTATAGTTTATCATTATTTCAGATGGATTTTGAAAGTATATGCGGCGAAATGGGTGCGGAAGGTTTTGAGCTTCACTTAGAAGAACCTGATGAAGAATTTGACATACCAGAGGCGGCCCCTCATTTTGACTACGACGCTAGGGTTTTCCACACCGATCAGGTATCCTTGTTAACTTTAAAAAAAACTAATTTAGGCAAATATCATTATTAGTTTATATTTTAGTAGTATTTAATTTGTGTTTTTTTGTTAAATTTATTGCATATTTAAAATGTTAGATATTTATTAGTATACAAATTAATGATAATTTGGGTTACCAAAAAGGTGGTCGGGTTACCAGACACCTTTATAAAAAAAACTAATTTAGGCAAATATCATTAAAATATTTATATTTTAGTACTATTTAATTTGTGTTTCGTTGTTAAATTTATTGCAATTTTAAAATGTTAGATATTGCATATTTAAAATGTTAGATATTTATTAGTATACAAATTAATGATAATTTAAAAAAAAAAACTAATTTAGGCAAATATCATTAGAATATTTATATTTTAGTACTATTTAATTTGTGTTTCGTTGTTATATTTATTGCAATTTTAAAATGTTAGATATTGCAATTTTAAAATGTTAGATATTTATTAGTATACAAATTAATGATAATTTGTTAAAAAAAAACTAATTTAGGCAAATATCATTATAATATTTATATTTTAGTACTATTTAATTTGTGTTTCGTTGTTATACTTATTGCATATTTAAAATGTTAGATATTTATAAGTATACAATTTAATGATAATTTAAAAATAAAAAACTAATTTAGGTGTTCGATTCACACGAAGAATTGTTCAACTGGGCCAAAAGTACAGGATTGCAGCTTGGTTATGTGTTAATCAAACGACGAACAAATTCCAACTTAGCTGGTGTAAAAAATAAAGTGACGATAGTCTGTAATCTTTCTGGGAAAATGGATGATAGGATAGGCGGGCTCATTAAAAAGACACTTAAATGTCAGTGCCCCTTTAGATTAATCGGTCGTTTGACTGATGATGGTTGGAGGATAACCGTTGTAGACGACACACATAATCACTATCCAGCTGAGAATCTGGAGGGTTACGCGTACGCAAGAAGGTTGACTGAAGAGGAGAGATTGTTTCTAGAAGAAGAATATCATCGTGGTAGTACGCCCCGTAGGATGTTAAAGCTATTGAAAGAAAAATTTCCAGGAAACTTGACCCGCAGTGATGACATTTACAATTTCCAAAAAGCTATGCGGAAGAAGGCGGCCGAAAAACATGGGAACACTCCAATGCAGGTATATTATATCAAATTTACATATCTTTTTATTTATTTACTATGATAGAGTATCTGAAACGACATATGTACGCCATATTGTTCAAATGAAACAGGTTATGTTCAGTTTGCTTAAGGAGCATAATTACTTGTATTATCATACAACAAACAGTGTATCTGGTCGGTTGGAGAATCTGTTTTTTATACATCCGACATCATTTAAGTTGTGGCGTGCATTTCCTTATGTTATCCAAATAGACGCCACGTACAAAACTAATATGTACAACATGCCATTGGTCGAGATCGTTGGTGTCACTCCAACAAACAGGACCTTTAGCATATCATATGCGTTTATCATAAGCGAACAAGAACATAATTATAGATGAATCCATATTGCGCGGATACTATGAGGGTGCATTCGCTGGTGACGCTAAACACATACACACTTTGCTATCAATGTCTTATCTAAATGGTCGCCCACACGATTACTGGATGATGAATCCATATTGCGCTATGCTTCTGTCTAATGCGTTGGGGGTAATAATTATCTGTTTAAGTTTAGAGGAGAACATCACATGTTTTCCTTTTTGGAAGGGGCCAGGCGAGCTATACGTAGATGACCCGATATGCATTGCCCTGGTATCGAGGTCGACACATTTTGTTACGGTTTTTTTAGATAAGGACTGCCCAATGCCTTACACCTCAGCTTGGGGACATGATAAACCTGCATCGCAGGCCTGGGCAACACATCCGAAGTACAGAGACCGTTTGGCTGAGTACCACAGACACATTCAAGCTAATAAGGCACCTACGGGATATGAGATCCTTGAATAGTTTATTTATATCATATAATTGTTTGTTTGTAACTCTTTAACGTATGTAATAATAGTTATTATAAGTACTAGATATCGTTGATGTATTTTTTTTACTTATATTTGTTATAATGATTACTAATAATAGTTGACGTATTCTATAGCTATCTTTGATGTTTTTGTTTTTATAAGTACTAGATATCGTTGACGTATTCTATTACTAATAATAGTTGGCATATTTATTTATATAGATTAGGCATATTTTTTTTACGTTTTTTTCGTTTATTATGACCATCATCACCAGCACATCGGAAAAGATAAACACATATACACCGCAAACATAATTCATACGATAAAAATATATTGTTTATAACCACAAAATACTAATCATGAGCATCATCGCTCTCATCATCATCATCATCGTCATCCAAATTGACATGATACGATCCGCTTGAGTATTGAGGGGCTGTGGGCAACTGCTGGGACGGCTGAGGAGGAAAAGGAGCCTGTGCATAACTAGAATAGTTAAATAATTCCTCAAATAAGGAGGACGTCTGGCTAGGCTGAGGTGGATCATTGTTCAAGTCGAATGATGCACGTGGCTGTCCCTGGGTAAGATGCGTATAGTCATACGCCTCGGTACCCATCTGCCTGATCACCCGCCCTATGCCTCGACGATGCCCCGCCCGGGGTCCCCGTACATCCATGACAATGTCAGGATCTGGTTTTGGAACGGGGTCCTGTTCAGCCTCCTCTTTCTTCTTCTTGAGCTGAGACGGTAAAAAACGTTACATTATACATAAGGTTGATTAATTAACATTTAATACTAAAAAATATAAAATCCTACAGAGAGACACATACATGTATTTCTTCAGCCATCGGGTGTTCCCATTGTTTATCCTTCTTCTTCTTGTGCTTAATCTCGAACAAATCCACCAAGTCCACGTCCTTGTTTTTTTCAACCTGTAAACACATCAATTTATCATAAGACATATATATTCTTTAATTTATACTTTTAAACACAAGTATTTATATTTAATACATATATATATAAGAAATATACATTATTAAACTTATACTTTTAAACACAAGTATATATTTAATACATATATAATTCATAACTAACCTTCTCCTGGTGGACGTACTGAGAGTAAGACTTACGACCATGGGTCCCCGCAAGAACTTGCTTGCCCCTGTTCGTGCTGTTTCTCGCCGACTGCTTAACCCGGTCCTCCCTCTGGTAATACCCAACAAAGCTCTCCAGTCCTCCTGTGACATACCCTCTGGAGGAACAGCCTGTTCCAACTGGGGAACTGCATCCAGGCCCCCCTTTTTGGAAAAGTGGGCTCTCTTGAACTGGCTCTTTCGGAGCCAATACTGATCGGAGCAGTCCCTATCAACACACAGCCTGAACCTCCGCCTGATAGGATCCTCGGGGTTAGGAATCTGAATAAAGTGGTCCAATTTGAACCGAGTCTGCAATTTATAAAAGTAAAAGTTAGCGAAATTAAAAATTGATACAAACATCAAAGAAGAAGTTAAAAATGAATAATATTTTACGTTCAGAGTCGGGATGATAAAATCCTTTCTTTCAGCAGGCACATGGTCCCAGGAGTCATATGTCTGAGGGATGTGGCAGACCAATGTGCCAATGAGGCTCTTATACATAGAAGAATTTGGGCCGATCGCCTGCCACGTTTTTAAGTTGCTCGTGTCAAAGTCGATCGACAGACGGCCTTTTTTCGCGAATTCGGCCTCCAGATTTAAATTCTAACAGGGCCCCCTCCTCTTTCCCTTTCGTGGGGCTAGCAAAAATTAAAAAAACAAGTTAGTAAAAAAATATTAAATTAAAATATAAATTATAAAGAACCAAATTCTAAAAAGACAAGTTAGTAAAAAAATATTAAATTAAATTATGAATTATAAAAAAACCAAATTCCTTACCGCCGCTGTCTTTGCAGCCCCATGTAATCTTCCACCATGGTCGACGTGGGTCTTCATTGCCGCCATCAGCGCCATGGTAAGTCGCCATCTATACTGCAAAATACAAATCATATTATACGTTTTTTGCAAAACACAAATCATATAACAAAATTATCACAAATTTAATTACTTTTATATATATCTTTTTTTACTTGATAATAATTTTTAGAACTCCGTTTATACAATATAAATTTACTTTTATACTTTTAAATTTAACTTTATAGTAATTTTTAATACGTCTTAAGTAGTTTATTTAATCAAAATTTTTAATTCATATTTTTAAATAATTTTGTATATTTAGTTCAATACATATATTTTTTAACATAATCTTGGCTATTTATTTTAATCAATTTTTTAACAAATTTTAATCTACGTCATTTTTATTTTGTCAATATTCTAACAAAAAAGTAAAACACCTAACACTAATGACTAAAATATTCTAACAAATCAATATATTAACTTTTAACTTAATTTTTTATACTTTTGAACTTAATTTTTATAATTAATTTTTATGTATATTTTTGTTGAACTAAATTTTATTACGTCTTAAGTAGTTTATTTAATCAAAATTTTTACATAATCTTGCCTATTTATTTTAATCAATTTTTAACAAATTTTAATCTACGTAATTTTGCATTTAAAGATATATATTCTAACAAATCACTAACAAAACAAATTCGTGGCTCCTAACAAATCACTAAATTATCAACAAATCAAAACTAACTATACTAACAAACCTATTAAAATCCTATAAACAACTAATAATCCTAACAAAACTAATAAATATACAAAAACTATACTAACATACCAATATTCTAACAAAACTAACAAAACTAATAAATATACAAAAACTATACTAACATACCAATATTCTAACAAAACTAACTAATTAACAAAACTAACAAAACTAATAATAACATACCAATATACTAACAAACCTATTAAAATCCTATAAACAACTGATAATTCTAACAAATTAACAAAACTGATATATATACAAAAACTATACTAACATACCATGGAGGCCTGCATTTTTTCACTTTTTGCAGCGAGGGTCGCTGCAAAAATTAGTAATGGTCTAGATACTAAAAAATAATGGTTTGGATATTGGGAAAAACATAAAATACATACCAGAATTTGAAATGGCTTGAAAATTTGGGGGAGGACGACCGGCCGGAATTTGGGGGAGGATAATCCCGACACTGGCGGTACTGCGGTGGCGGTGGACGGCGGCGGCGGCTGGCGGTACTGCACGGTGGTGGCTGGTGGTGGACGGTGGTGGCTGGCGGCGGTACTGCAATAGATGGTGGAGGAAGAAAAGGCTGGCGGTACTGCATGGTGGTGGCTGGCGGTGGACGGTGGTGGCTGGCGGCGGTACTGCAATAGATGGGTGGAGGAAGAAAAAGTGTAAGAAAATGTTATATTTTGAAGGGTGGAGGAAGGAAAATGATGGAATAGATGGATGGGTGGATCGGTTTTTAAAAACGGCTCCGGGTTAACTTATTGCAGCGAGGGTCGCTGCAATAAGTGGAGTAACAGTCGGGTCAAACATTTAAAGCGGGTGAGTGGAATGCTGACGTGGCGAGGGTTATTGCAGTGAGGGCCGCTGCAAAATCTGTCTGGTCAAATTACTAAAAATGGTGGTCGAGATACGGGGCACGTTTTTTTATTATTAACTAATAAAGGGGTATTAGTGTTAATAATTATACCCCTTGTACAATTTAACGGCGTTTTTATTTTTAACATCAATTAATACCTTCTTCATCTACGAACATCAGACATATATTATTCCCACATAACCAACATCAAACATAGTTTCATCATAATTTCCTCATTCATTTCAGAATTAGCTCTAAAAGGAGAAAAAAATAGTCTAATCTAATTATTCAGCTAAAAGTCTAATCTGATTATTTGGTTACTATTTATTAATTCAGCACTTTATCTTCCTTAAAATTTTGTATGCCAATGTTTATGTTTTTGAGAAAAGGATATCTAACATCCCAATCTCATTCAACATTTCACCTACTTTCATATCATAATCCAACTTGGCCTCATAAATTGCTCTTCTTGAAATTGTGTTAAACCATTTGTCATACCATAAAGGAGGTGAAGTATATAACAATTTCAGAGTTAAAGTAAAAAGCGGATTGTCATAGTTGGTATCTATGTTTTAAGATTTGATTTGATAGATCTACTTTTATTTTTTGGGTATATATATTGTAAAATAAAAAATAGAGATGATAATGCGACAATCTTTAACAATACTTTTAAATAAAAAAGAAGGGCGAGAATGCTTGAATAACTATTAATCCTGTTTTGTTTTCTTAAGTGCATTTGTTTTTTATAATTTTATTGGTTTTTATGTTTTATAAGTGGTTTTTGGTTTTTTTTTTTTTCTCTTTTTTGAGGTTCATAAAAAGGTATTGTTGCTGTAGTTTTTGGATTAGACGAGGAAAAGAATTTGGAAAGCTTTGTTCTTCTTAAAAATGGCTTTTATAATCCAAACTTAAACTTAAAAAAAGCTAAAGGCGTGGAAAAAAAGCATAAGCATTCTAAATTACTTAATACATTTGTATTTTATTTTTTTTTCCAAAAAAGTTAAAAAAATAAGTGCATTGTTACTTATATGGCAAGTGCATTATTGAATCGACTCTCTTTCATGGTAGATGATTGTTTATGACAAATGGTCTTTGTTATAGTTAGATAATCAATTCTTATTATATTTTCCTAGGTGAATTACGATTACAAATTCCTGACGCACAATCCATTTTGATCTCAATAACCCTCGAGGTTTTCGGAAATCGTTGAGTTATGCATCACACCAACCAAGTGACTATATTCCAAGTACGTGCGGATGTTCACAAAAGTTTGGTTACACATGAAGAATGATGATGCTTATATCGCTCATGTCAGCCAAACAAGGCAAACATACACATTTTGGGGATACAAAGGAATTGTTGGACCAAGATGCTAATCATAGACCGGAAACTTGAATGTTTTGGAATTCAAGAGCCCTTGGCTTGCGATTTTGAGCTAAACATGAACATGTGGAACAAATGAAGAATATAAGGCATCGTGAACTCGTAGCTTTTGTCAGACTTGTAGCAAGAAACTTGTGTTGGGCAGTCAGGCAGATAGGCTTGATAAAGATGGTCAAGAAGAACTCAAAATGAACATCGAATTGCTTATCATGTTGGTTGCATACTCACTCCGCAACCAGTGCGTCGAAGAGATATTTGATAGAGTGTTGAATGTCGAGGGAATGATTCGCAACATGAAGGTCGATTGTGCGACACCTTTTTTCTAGAAATAGAGCGAATACTGGGAGATTAGCATGCTATCACAAAGGAAGACTAGTTTGACTCAAAATGGTCAGACATTATGGCAAGCGAGAGATGTATACCTTCTATGCCAACATTGGGAAGCATCATACGCCTGTGAGAGTGAAGTTACTGAAATGAATAAACAGGCCAACAGATTTTCGTTATTCTCACAAGCTTGTAGAATAACGAAAATCTGGGGCATGTTTAAACACTTCAGCCTAACTTCACTCTTACATGCATACGGTGCTTCCCAATGTTGGCGTAAAAGGTATACATCTCTCGCTTGCCATAATGTCCGACCATCTTGAGTCAAACTAATCTTCCTTTGTGACAGCATGCTAATCTCCGAGTATTTTCTCCACTTCCAGAAAAAGGTGTCGCCAAATCGACCTTCATGTTGTGAATCATTCCCCGAGCATTCAACACTCTATCAAATATCTCTTCGACGCACTAGTTGCGGAGTGATTCTGCAACCAACATGATAAGCAATTCGATGTTCATTTTGAGTTCTTCTTGACCATCTTTATCGAGCATATCTGCCCAATACAAGTTTCTTGCTACAAGTCTGACAACAGCTACGAGTTCACGATGCCCTATATTTTTCGATCATTTGTTCCACATGTTCACATTTAGCTTGAAATCGCAAGCCTAAGGGCTCTTGAATTCCAATACATACGAGTTTTAGGTGGAAGACTAGTAACAAAACCTGGTGACCATCCGCGCGAACTTGGATTATAGCCCTATACATAAAACAGGCTAATAGATCGAAATCAACATAAAACTACTAACAAAAGTAAGTTTCACTAAATTAAGAAAACCAAATTACAATTTTCCTTTGCAAGGACCCGTCTTTAGAAAGCGTTTGATGATTTTTTTCACTTGTGACATTGACAAGTGTTTCTTTTTCTGCCGTACAAATTAAACATCAGTTAACAAAAAACAATTTAATTTTGCAAATCCGTCTTTCAAGTTTTTCTTCATGTATCTTACAAAATAATAAAATTATAAAATAACTTACAAAAATAGCTTAAAAACATATATAAACTAGCAGCATCCCAACAGGAATGGAATACAAAAGAATCATAAAATTAAGACATTCATAATCCAATAATTAAAGATTTATAAAATTGTGACCTAATATTAAGTAAAATTGGGGATTTGAAATAAATCATAAATAAAAATTCACCCTTATAGCATTCATAAAATTTTGGCCAAATAGCAAGTAAAATTAGGGATTTAAAGTACCTTTTTAAGATCAAATGTAATAATTGGATAGTTGTTACTGTTGTTCATTTTGTGTCTTAATTCTTAGAAACTTTCACCAAAAGGTAATACAATATATGTTTTTTTCAATTAGTTAACTGTATCTTTTTTCCCCAAAGAGCATTGGGTTTTTTCTAGAACCTTGTCTACCAAAGCTGCTGTCTACCAAATCAAATGATGGTGTTCCAAGACAATCTATCAAATATCAAAACCACATTAATCACAAACGAGAACCTTAACGATGATAACCATGACGACTACGAGGATATGGATGATGACGATGATAACTAGGACGAGGAGAACGAGGACGACCACGACCACAAGGATATGGAGGATGAGGAGAACGAGCATGACGACCACAATGATCATACGGATAATTCTTATAGATTTTTTTCGTGTAGTCATTCTAGCTATAGTCAAAGTCTTGGACGTCCTTTCTCAACCATTCAGAAAAAAAAATCTATTATCCTGTTACAAGATTTCAGCGTAACCTGACACATCCCACAGTCTATTAATATACCAAAGTATATTGTACACAGAACAGTTGTAGAGGCGTGGAATATACCAAAGTATATTCCACTGCCAGAAAAAAGGAATGACACAGTCGGCCTCCATGTCTTCAATCGTTTCCCATCATTCTCAGATTGCCTCAAAAATGTCTTCAACCCACTCGTTGCGAACTAATTCCGCAACGAGCATGGTAAGCAATTCGATGTTCTTTTTGAGTCCTTCTTGACCATTTGTATCGAGTTTATGTACCTAATACAAGTGTTCTGCTACAAGTTTGGCAGCAGCTACTAGATCATGATGCCCTATATTTTCCATTTGTTTTACATGTTGATATCTAGCTTCGAATAGCAAACCACGGGGTCTTGAATTCCAAAACATTTGAGATTTAGGTCGATGATTAGCATCATGGTCTAGCAACTCCATTATGTCCCTAAAATGGTTGTCTTGTTTGGCTGACAGCCCAGTGACATATGTGTCGTCGTTTTTCATATGTAACCTAACCTGAATTCTAGTCACTTGGTAGGGGTGAAGCATAGCTCGATTACGGTGGATCCCTGAAAAACTATTGGTCTTCACGGCACGAAGAACTAGGGTGATGAGACTGTCTTTAAAACCTTTACGGTTATTGAGATCAAAATTGATTGTGCGACAGGAATTGTAGTAAGCCATCTGAAAGTATTATAAGAATTATTTATCTAACCATAACAAAGACCATTTGTCATAAACAATCATCTACCATGAAATAGAGTGCTTATTAAGTAACAATGTACTCACATTATTCAATAATAAGCACTCTCTTTCATGGTAGATGATTCTTTATGACAAATGGTCTTTGTTATGGTTAGATAATGAATTCTTATAATATTTTCGGATGGCTTACTACAATTCCTGCCGCATAATCAATGATGATCTCAATAACCCTGAAGGTTTTAGAGACAGTCTCATCACCCTAGTTCTTCTTGCCGTGAAGACCAATAGGTTTTCAGGAATCCGCCGTAATCGAGCTATGCTTCACCCCTACCAAGTGACTATGATCTAAGTTATTGCGGATGGTTACGAGGTTAGGTAACATATGAAAAACGACAACGCACATGTCACGGGGCTGTTAGCCAAACAAGAGAACCATTTTGGGGACATAAGGGAGTTGCGACCATGATGCTAATCATCGACCTAAATCTCAAATGTGTTGGAATTCAAGAGCCCTTGGGTTGCTATTTGAAGCTAGATATCAACATGTAAAACAAATGGAAAATATAGGGCATTGTGATCTAGTAGCCGCTGTCAAACTTGTAGCAGAAAACTTGTATGAGATACATAGGCTTGATACAAATGGTCAAGAAGAACTCAAAAAGAACATTGAATTGCTTATCATGCTCGTTGCGGAATCAGTCCACAATGAGTGGGTTGAAGACATTTTTGAGGCAGTCTTGAATGATGGGAAAACGATTGAAGACATGGAGGCCGATTGTGCCACACCTTTTTTCTGCCAGTGGAATATACTTTGGTATTTTACACGCCTCTACAACTATTTTGTGTACAATATACTTTGGTATATTAATACATTGTGTGATGTGTAAGGTTACGCTAAAATGTTGTAATAGGCTAACATATAGTTATTATTCTGAAAGGTTGAGAAAGGACGTCCAAGACTTTGACTATAGCTGGAATGACTACACGAAAAAAGTCTAAGAATTATCCGTATGATCGCAGTGGTCGTCATGCTCGTTCTCTTCATCCTCCTCGCTATCGGTTCCGGCTTAAGCAATTTAGGGGTCTTAAGCGAGATCATTTTTTGGGTCCTTATTCATTAGTATATATATAGGCTTACTCTCTATAAGATCAATAGACCACCATACATCATTGCATCTACTTACAACACCTTCAACTCATTGAAATATTAAGTAATTAGTTCACTGATTATGTAATTTTAAATGACATAGAGAGAGCAAGACATAATGAAGGATATCAGCATACCTTTTATAAATTCGAATGCCATAATCATGGTAAAGACTCTTCGATTTTTGGGCAATGTACTTAGGTTTTCAAGTAAAGTATGCTTGGAACCCTTGGAGCGATTTATCTTCACATGGGTAAAAGGAAACAGTTGTTTTCTAGGTGCCTTAACAGTAATCATATCTATATTATATTACGTTTTAAATAAAATGTCCATAATACCTAACCTAATATATTAAAATTTGGGGGCCCTAATAATTAAGGGGCCTTAAACATGTGCCTAACCCAAAACTAATGTTGAGCCGACCTTGCTCGCTATCATCCATATCGCCGTGGTCGTCCTCGTTCTCCTCGTCCTATTATCATCGTCATCATTCATATCCTCATGATCATCCTGGTTATCATCGTTAAGGTTCTCCTTTGTGATTAATGTGGTTTTGCTATTTGATAGATTGTCTTGGAACTCCATCATTTGCTTTGGTAGACAGGGTTCTAGAAAAAACCCAATGCCCTTTGGGGAAAATAGATACAGTTAAGTGATTTTGTGATTCTTTTGTTATTCAATTCCTGTTGGGATGTTGCTAGTTTATATATGTTTTTAAGCTATTTTTGAAAGATATTTTATTATTTGTGATATTAGGATACATTAAGAAATACTTGAAAGACGGATTTGCGAAATTAAATTGGTTTTTGTTAACTCATGTTTAATTTGTACGGTAGAAAAAGAGACACTTGTCAATGTCACAAGTGAAAAGAACCATCAAACGCTTTCTAAAGATGGGTCCTCGCAAAGGATAATTGTAATTTGGTTTTCTTAGTTTAGTGAAACTTACTTTTGTTAGTAGTCTTATGTTGATTTTAATCTATTAGCCTGTTTTATGAAGAGGGCTGTTTTTTGCGATGTTTGTATGCTGATATGTGTTGTATTTACTCTTGTTTTTACCCTTAATTTGCTGCAATTTTTACTGTTATAGTACGTTGTATTTACTCCTATTGAGAGTGTTGTTTTGTTGTTTTACAAATTATTTTACTGTTGTTTGTAAGCTACTTTTAGGTGGTTAAATTGTTGTTTTTAGTGCTATTAGTTCAAAGATATTTTGCGGAAGACTTGGGATGAACTATTTTGATGTTATCATGAGTTCTTTTTAAGATAAATTTGTTTTGCCCCCACCATTTTTTTTACCCGACCCAAACCCCTCTTCTCGATGCTTTTCACATTTTCACATATGAAGTATACCTTGTTATTGCAGTTCACAATTCTCTTTTGAGCTTATAATTCAAATACAGAGATAAGGGGTGTTCCTCCCTATTATCTTTAGAGTCTTGTATGACATGTGAAATATATTTTTGTGTTACTGTGTGTAGAAAGGCTTGTTAATAATGAAATATAGGATAAGACGAGGCTAGCATCCCTTTATGCCATAATTCTAACAATCACCAAGGTCTATACAGACTCATAATCAGTGGTAACAATGTCAAAAATGGCATCCTACTTACAAATTCAAATTTGTAACATACTTACACTTATAACTTTATTGGACGAAAGTTTTGGTCGGAAAGATACAAATGAGAAATTTGAGAAATAATGTAGATCCATATCAAGATCAAAAGTCATTATATAAGTAGTTTGCTGATTTACAACTATTATCCATCATAACATATTCACTAATATGTTAATTTCAAAACATCTCTAGATTTTGTAGTGATAACATAAACATATGTTAAAACTCATATTTGTTTAAACAGACGGACGTCTCTCAAGAAACAATGTCTCTACGTGTGGGTAGGAGTTATCTTACATTTCAATACCACACGTATATATATTCTAGATGCAAGATCTAATTAGAATATGAGTAAGATAAAAAATTAATTTGAGAGTGAAAATGAAAGTGATAGTTCGATAATTGATACAAAAGATAGATCATGGTTTAGATTTTGTCAAGTTTTGATGCAAATTTTAGCTTTATCTGTGAGTTTTTTAATACCAAGTAGTTGTAGATTACTCGACCACCAGAGTGTTAGATGTCGATGTTTTGTTTTTCAATATTTCCATGCATCGTCAGTTATAGTGTGCTGGCAAGTTGCATGGTCATTTAAATTTAAATAGAGGTGATCATCAGTCCCATTCTACCTTCTTTTAAGTCTATTGATTTCTTAATCCCGAATACTATAACTTTTAGCTTTACATCCAACGTGCCACCAATGTGGTCTGCTGGCTTATGCATTGCAGCTTTGGTGCTTGTAAGCACACCCATTGGATTTACAGATGGAACAATCCTAAATGCAATGGAACTCTTCCTCCAGGTTCCATGGGTTGGCCATTACTCGGTGAAACTCTACACTTCTTCGCCCCAAATCCAACTTGGGATACTCCTCCTTTCATCAAGAACAGGATAGAAAGGTAAATCATTTGTGCTTGAAGAGGTGGCAAAATGATTGGGTTGGATAATGGGTCAAAACTGAATCTTATAGACTTATAGTATGGAATGAAATAAGTCAGAGATAGTGAAAATGTAAAAAAAAATTTTGTCAATCAATATGTTTACTACGATGAAAAGCTACTTAAAGTAAGAATCTTTTTATTTTAACAAAATAATCTTGGCATGTTTGGCTCATTTCCAATATACAACTTTTTGAATCAATCCATACTCTTTTGACATGTTAGAGTGTTTATCGAAGTGTTTGAAGTCATGAGAATTTGAGATTCATTTGAATATGCTAGATATGGATCTATATTCCGAACTAGTTTGTTTGGGTTGCAAGTTGTAATGTCAACTGATTTGCAACTTAACTAAATGCTTTTTCAACAAGAGGACCAATTGACCGAGAGTTGGTACCCAAGGAGCGTGACAAAGATATTTGGGAGCCAAAATATCAGTTCCGTGCATGGGAACACGCACAAGTATCTCAAGAACATGATACTAACTATAGTCGGTCCGGAAAACCTTAAGAAAATTTTTACAGAAGTAGAAAGTGTAGCAACGAGAAACATGGAGGCATGGGCTAGCAAAGATACAGTGGAATTGAAGACTACAGTTGCAGATGTAAGTAACTTTTTTCAATTAGCACTAACCACCTTATTTTTGATACTATTATGGTGTTTTAATCAGATGATATTTGAGTTCATGGGCAAGAAACTGATAAGTTATGATTCAAAGAAGTCGTCTGAGAATCTAAGGGAGAGTTTTGATGCTTTTATACATGGAATTATTTCATTTCCTTTGGATATTCCAGGAACTGCTCACCATAAGTGTCTACAGGTACACATATGATTTCATAATCAGAAATAGCAGCTTCAACCCATTTGGATAGTTTTTTCACGAATCGGTAAAACTAGATACTTACAGAACTAGTCAAATATGAATGGGTCGAAGTTGCCCAATTTGTATCAAGAATACAAAAAAATCTCGTAAATACTTTAGGATAAATTGCCTAAATAACAAGCTACTTTATCTAATGTTCTGTTTAGAAATTCTACTTTTTTTGTATTTCGGGGACATCAAAAGTTGGGTTTCGATTCCCTTTTGGGCATTGCGACCAAATTTAATTATAAAAATAACTATACTTTCCTACGTGGCAGTTTAAATTTTGACTGGATTGATGACATGGATCTTTATGCTTACATGGCACATACTTACCTGGCAAAAAAGCATTTTCCTAAAAATACAAATCAACTGGGTTGGATCAGTGGTTGGAGCTCATGCCTCTGGAAACAGAGGTCATGGGTTCGATCCTCATGCCCAGCAAGGCTGGAGGTCCTTTTCTACCTATGGTAGGACCTGGAAGCAGCCTCTCTACCTTTGGTAGGGGTAAGGCTGTCTACATGTCAACCTCCCCCATACACCGTCGAAGACGGTATTGGGACCTAAAACCCGTGGAAGACGGCATTGGGAGTTACTTACTTTACTATATTTATTTGAGTTTTTCAAACATGTGCCCACAAGACACATGTTTAGAAGCATTAGACGAGCTCGTCTAAAGATACAGTGGAAAAAGAAGATTGTGACTGTAATAATATAGTTTTTGTTAACATATTGACACGTAAAGTAAGTATGGAGTTAAAAAATGAAAAGACAAAAAAGAAGTTTTTTCGTGTTTGCCCAAAAGAAAAACTGATTTGACCCAAGTTGTGACCCATTACCCGACCTAGGCATACCCATCACCTCTAATGGGCTCTGAGAGAAGCCAAGACATCATTTTTTATTCTAAATTTAATCAGGGAAGAAAGAAAGTATTGATGATGCTCAAGAAGATGCTAGAGGATAGACGCGCTAAGCCAAATAAGGTCAAAAATGATTTCTTTGATTATGTGCTCGAAGAACTCAAGCAAGATGATACATTCCTTACAGAACCAATTGCTTTGGACTTCATGTTCGCATTACTCTATGCCAACTTTGAAACAACCTCCCAAGCCATAATAGTAGCTATCAAGCTTCTAACAGATAACCCTCGGGCATTAAAGGAACTAACGGTATGTATAGAATGTAAAAATTTGATTATGTTTCACTCAGTTAACAATCAACATGCTTGTTGGAGTATCTAATATAGGAAGAACATGAGAAACTCCTAAGAAAGCGGAAAACCACAGAGTCTGGACTTACATGGGAAGAATATAAGTCGATGACATTCACGTTCCAGGTGTGTTGATTACCTTTAGTCTTACATTAGTTATCAAACCAGAGGTGGAAAATGGATAGGTTGAGTAACAGGTTAAAATGGGTGGTGGTTGGTTAGGTTGACCCACGAATACTCATTGGCTGTTACAAAAATTACATGTGCTAATTGTGTGTATTCTTTTAGAAAGACCAGTTCAAGATGTATACCATGAGAAAAATAAAAAACTTTTACCGTGGTATATTTCAGCCCGTTCGACCCAATTTACAAGTTCTGTTGTTAGTTTATTTATTTTACCCTGATATGAACCAACTTGACATCACAGATTATAAATGAAACTCTAAGGCTAGCAAATATAGTTCCAATATTATTCAGAAAGGCACTAACAGAGATCAAATTCAAAGGTATATATCTACCAATGGTAAATTTCTACACAATAGTAAAACTCAAAGGTGTACCGTCATATGACAATTGGCTTGATTCAGACTACACTATTCCATCTGGTTGGGTGATAATGGTATGCCCTCCGGCTGTCCATTTAGACCCCATCAACTATAAGGATCCACTCAACTTCGATCCATGGCGATGGGAGGTATGTAAGTTCTTATTCTCACTACAGTTATATAATTAAAACATCATAAACATTTGTCGGGTCTTGAAATAACCCAAATTTCTGAATTGCAATCAGGGGAGGGATTTTAAAGGTGCTTCAAGGACTTTCATGGCTTTTGGAAGTGGACTTAGGTTTTGTGTTGGAGCAGAGTTTTCTAGACTTCAGATGGCAGTCTTTCTCCATTGCCTAGTTACCAAATATCGGTAATATAAGTCATAAGTTATATTAGTATAAGAGATAGGAAAAGACGACTAAAACTAACTTTCCTTTACTATTTTCAGGTGGAAACTAGTGAAAGGAGGTGAAATTGTACGAAATCCGTGTCTACAGTTTCAGAATGGGTTTCATGTTCAGTTCTCTGGTAAAGATAAGGAAAACCAAAAACAAGCATCTGATCCAGCTAATTATCGTAAAGAGAAATGAAGAAAAAATCATTCTCTTTCACATATGATCCGTATCTTAGCTTTACAGTCCCAAGTTTCATGTCAGCTTTTGTTTTAATAAAGAGATAAGGAGAGCTCCTCCATACTATTTCTGTGATTGCAAGCGTTGTTAGCTTTAAGTTGTTTAAATAAATCGATTGTAGTTTCTTGTATGTAGGTTACTCACATGTTTTCATGTATTTATATATAACGGCGTACTTTGTCAGTAATATATGTATAAGATAATATAAGATTGGGATTCCTTTATCACACTCATGGTTGTCCATAAGCTAATAGCAAATAATACTAATGCCCGAAATAAAGGTTGAGGATTTAAATTAGGATCCGGTGAAGCTTCCTGATTATATAGTCCTAAAAAGATGATATTAGACTCATTCCTCTATAACTTTCTCTTGGAATGCAGATGCTTATGGCGTTTGTCTTCTGATGTAGCATGCCCGTGCTTGTTCACAGTTCTATCACCATGTTTAGAAAACTTCACTAGTTCCATATTTCCTCTTTCCTTTCTCTGCCTCCTTTCACCGACATTATCATCATCATCATCATCATCCCCTGCACCCAAATAAAGTGGATGTTTGATGATACTTGAAGCCTTTATTCGCTCATGTTTGTGTTTGTCCTTCTTAACGTTGTGTCGATGCTCCTGATGATCATCTTTTTGATTTGTATGATGACCATCAGTATGATGTTTTGGTTTCTTCTTATGATGGACATGTATGGCATGTTTTCTCAAGTGTTGGATTTTCCGCTCATCATCCCAAAAATGATCTTCCCACCAATCATAAAAGGGATCAAAAAGTCCGTTTTCATGTAGAAGCCAAACCAGGACAATCACTGAAAATTAAAAGATCGCAGATGTCATTTCCTAAGCCCACAAATTGATTTTCTATAAAATATAAAAGTGAAGTTAGTACAAGATTACCTGTAGGAAAGATTGCCAAAAATAGACCAAACATCAGCATCCAGCTCATACAAATATAATGTACGTGGCAATTGAAGTCAAAGAACCCGGAGCATTTCTTTCTGCAGCCAGAATTAGACTTCATTAAGCTTAAATTGAATAGCCAAAGCAAACTCCTAATGACATCTATATTCGTGTAAATTCGACATATAACACACTAACCTGCAAGATTTTCCGGTGATGAAGTCAACCATACCCTCCCAAAGCATATGCCACCAATCCTCAATAGAGTCAAAGAAGCCTTTTACTTCATTTTTTGGTGGTTCAAATACAGTCTGAAAGAAAAATCAAAGATATATGTAGATTAGTGAAACTATATAAACTAAACCAAGGGTTCTTTTAACCCATTCTATACTAACTCGTGTTTACTGTACCTGGGTTCCATTGTCAATAACCGTGGCTGTTGTTGTAAACTGACACTCTGCTCTATCAACTTCATGAAAGTCAGAATCTTTCAATATAGCTGCCATGACAAGTTTTTATTTGCAACAAGTTTACATGATACATTTATAAACAAACTAATACTGTATAATCTTCCATACCGAAACACACATATTTGGCAGCTTGATCATTTGTTGGGTACAATTTAAAATGGCGGGACGCAACTACATTTGGCCTCATAATGAAAAATTGTTCCTGCAAGGAAGTATTCAATATTGTTATAACTCGTCTTTAAAACTTCCATATCATGTTATAAATTACTATATCTACTCAGATGATATATAGTCCATTCCACATATACCTCCATCTGACTGACACCTCCCGAGCAATCAAACTGCAAAAAGTAAAAGTCTAATCAATCCATAAAAATTTAAAATCACAGGCAGATAAATTTGACTAATGATACAAGTATATGAAATGAAAGTGTTACATAATATACTGGCATGATATATACACAGAATAACACAGAAAAAATCTTTCAAGATAAAACAGGACCGAGGACTCCAATTAAATTGCATGAAAACAGTTAAGAAATATAACGTTCGGTCAAACTACCGTTAAGCTGTACGAAGCTTCCACTTCACCAGTGTTGTTAGCTGTGATTGTGGCAGTCCCATACTGAGTAAGGGCTTCAAAAGTAGGTATTGTGACACTTACGATGTTCCCAGGACTCCTGCAACCGAACATAATGTATGAATATGTCTTTTTATAGAGTATAATCTCCTAGCACTCTTTCAATGATAAAATTATCAGAATTAGTGTGAACCTCGAGAACTTTGGACCAACCTTTGATAGACATATTCGATATCATCAGCACTCAGTTCTATTAAAACATTTGAATTTATAACTTCAGTGATTCCTATAGAAAAGGAAAGGCTTCCTGCATTCTGCATACAAAGATTAGTGACACAAAAAAAAATAAAGGAAGAGAAAGAGCGAAAAGAAATGTGTGACAGTGAAATTTAAAAGTATTGGAACCTAACTGGATGCTCATTGATTCTTTCATATTTTCCTTGCACAGTAAAAAGAGGCATCTGCTTTCTATTGATCCTATTCTGATCGGACTGTCAGATTTAAGTTTAAGATGAACAAATTAGAATAGTTATCCAATGATCGGACAATCATATGAATCAATATTACTAACTACTGAAATAGTTATCCAATGTGGTGAAGATTATTATTATATGTATTTACTAGCCTCCCAGAAGTTCCACAACTGATTATGGAGACAGCTTCCAAATGGTGCAGAACAGAAATTTGGCTGCCTATTAAAAGCTTCATAGCTGACACCGATTTTATCACATTCAAGGCCATCTAACGTGAACCTGATCCGCTCAAGCAGCATCCACATAGAATAATTCCTTCCCAGATCTTGTGGTTGACCTGGGTTGCCCTTCAGAAGCATAAAAAAAAGAAGAAGAAGAAACATTAGGCCGTAAAAAGTGAGTTTACCAAGATGCATAGGATGCAGCAAAGTACCTGTCTAGGAACAGCAAGAAAGAAGTTTTCGAAAGAAGGTACATCAGAGTATCCAGCATAGTCCCCAATTAGGTTCACTCTAAGAAAGTTATCAGATGACGCAGCAGTTCGATTATTAGGCCCAATAACAACTTCCTGCTTGGACAATACCACAGATTGAAAAGTGAACAAAAAGTTCTTTTCCAGTTCTGTTCAAGGCTAATAGAGTTTAAGAATATGTTGATAAACATATCAAAGTTAAGTCCGAATCAAGTTGAAGAATGATGGAAAAACTTACAGAGACTTTCGTTCCTTTTTTGACTTGTATCCTTATGCTGAACCCAACTGTGTGCTGGCCAATTCCAAAAACGTGGAACCTGGGTAGATATAACGGACTAATTTTAGATTTGTAACAAAATGCAAGGTGTTAAAATCAGAAGATATACATTAACCAAATTATGTGAAATCCATTGTGTCTAAAGGATGGTAACATTTTATTAAATTTGGAAACACCAATTCATAAATGCTAACTATATATGTATGTACATGTGCCTCATCAAGTCCCAAAATCTTTCAATAAAAAGAATGCCATGGAACTTCATACGATCACTTATCAATATTTTCTTTGTTGAATGGTTTCAATGAATATAAGAAACAGCAAACAAAAATGCTTGTTTTGAAGATGAAAAAAAGCTACTGAAAGGGATGAAAAAGTACATACCAATCACCTGGGAAACGGACGCAGTGTGCAGTGTTCGCCTTTCCTTTCCTCACCTTGTTAACTGATTTCAACAAAGTGAACTATCATAAAAGGAAACTCTAAATGCATAGTTGAAAATGGTACCAAATTCGCACGACTTACAAAAATTCCCACACGATGAAGGCACTCGACGCCACTTCCCACAAGGACAACAAGTTGGCTGTACGTACAATGACATGGACACGTCATCATAAATGATATTTGTGAAGGTAAGCAGAGTACTAATTACCTGAGTATGCTCAATAATACGTCCTTGATTATCGCGCAAACTATAGAGCACACACAAACAAAACTGTACTTTAGTTCAAGATAACTATACTTTAAATCTATATAATATATAGCATAATGATATATTGTAATCTTGCCTCTCACACTGCTGGACAACATTAGCACCTGCACTTGAGGAACATTTTCGCGTCTTAAAAAACAACTCTTGAGGTCTGTACGCGACATCCTGCGATCAGATTATAAACAAAAACATAAGAAAAAATAAAATTCCAGTGTTATTAAATGATTATTAACAAAAGAAAAAAGATTAATTCGTTATATATCTAACCCGAATATAAGTCAATTGATACTGTGCGTATGCGGCGGATTTGGTGATAGTAATAGTTGGAGGATCACGGAGCGTTTTCATGTTATCAGTCGTATTTTCAACCTCGTCGATTTGGGCAGTAATTGATGCTTCTCCACCAGTCTAAGTAAAAAGAATAAAACAAAACAGAACGAAAAAATGATATATATATAGATAAATACAAAAAGTGAAAATTAACTTTTTAATATATAAATATTGATGATCTAGGACTTACTGCTTCACTAGGAACAGCCATATCGACGACGATTTTTTGAGTACAGTTGAGAGGGTCTTTGTTGTTACCCGACACCTTTTCGCATTTCTCGAGCTTTGATTTTGAAAGGAGTTGAACGCTTGAGACATTGACGATTTTACAAAACAGAGTGAGAGTGATAATAACATTGAATATGAGAGGTTTCATTGTGTGTGTGTGTTTGTTTTTAGTGTGTGTAGTTTTTTAATTTAAGAAGAAAAATATATAAGTTAAAAAGTGATGATTCTGGCGGGAAATAACTGCTAATGGATTTGAATACAAGAAGCCTTGGTTGTACATTATGCAACATAAATTGTACCTTATAAGAAATAATTGTTTGACAGTTGCGGTTTCGAAATGGTCACAAGAACTGATTATTTGTAATGGCAATTAATTTGCAACGTTTATTAATTTTCTATTTTTAGTATTTAAGAAAAACATATATACACACATATGTATATCACACATACCTGAAATCCTTTTCCGGCGAGCAATTTTGAGATCTGAAACATTGCCCGGTGATTCCGATGAGGTGTGGCGGTGGTCAGGCGGTTGTGGTGATTTCGGTGAGGTGTGGCGGTGGTGGTGATCGAGATCTGAACAAGGGAGAGAGTGAGAGGGAGAAGGAGTCCCAAAAATCTGAGATAGAACACACATTCTTGATTACTTGGTGGTTCCGGTGAGGTGTGATGGTGGTCAGGCGGTGGTGGCGATCTGAATAGAGCAGGAAGGAGTGAGAGGGAGAAGAAAAGGGGAGCCTCCAAGGTGTGAATTTTCTTCTTTCATAAATTTTGTTATTGTCCTAATACTTTAAAAGAGATTAGAGATTTAGAGGATGATCCAAGAAAAGCTTAGGTGTCAATTAAGTAGTCTGTTCCATAGTTGCTGACTCGTAAATCTCGACTCGATTTCAAATCTGATTTCTCATCTGGTGGCTCGAAACGTGACTCGAATCGTAGCAGTCAGGATATTTGAAAATGCATATTTTTATAATTATGTGCAAGTATTTATTGTAGACATATTGTAATGTATAAATATATTAAGCTAAAAATAGAAATACTATTAAAATCAAATTAAATTTAAAAGCATATAAAAAAGTTATGTAAAAAATAAATTAAAAAAAATAGAAAAAATTTAAAAATTGTTATGTGACTCGTGACTCGACTCGTGACTCAGACATGACTCGGACCGACTCGCACCACAAAACACGAGTCATGTTACGAGTCTGGAGTAAAGCGAGTTTTTCCATCGAGTCGTCTCGTTTTCCCTTTGTTTTGACTCGACTCGTGACTCGTACGAGTTTAACAACTATGATCTGTCCACATAGGAAATATGGGTTTGTTGATGATGTAATTAAGTTGGATTTTGTATTTATTAAGTTAAACTTATATTTAAGTAGAGGGATAGCTAATATGCTGTTAACAGCATTTAGCTAGATGATGTTGCCCTCACATTCAGGGGGGGGATGATTATTATTTTTATCATGTGATAAACAGGGAGGGATGTTTGTGAGAGGAAAATGATTACTATTAACAGCATAGTATATTATCCCTTAAGTAAAAGCTTTCTTCATAAGATTCTTTTTAACTGTTTTTTTTTTATTTGTAATTTTGGGCTTTGTAAGCTTTCATAGGAAGATATTATTACTTTCTTTTTCCATACATTCATACATTTTTTTAAAAATTGAAATACAACTTCTTATGTGTTTTTAATCTAACAAGGTAAAATTCATTTCAAAAGAACTATTCATTGTTTTTAATATTTATTTTGATCATTGAAAAAATTTTGACAAAATTTTTTGTAAGTTTTTCTATTGGCTTCTTCATCTTATTCTTAGTCATTCATCTTCATGTAAATCTTTCCCTTTTTCTTTTTAGATAATCCGAAAATCTGAAACTGTGTTATCTATTCATCTTCTAGATCTGCTTCTTCATCTTTATCTTGCTCCTTCATCTTATTTTTAGTCATCCATCTTCATGTAAATCTTTCTCTTTTCTCTTTTGATAATCATAACTAAACACCAAAAGAAAATTCTAAATGCATAGTTGAAATTGGTACCAAATTCGCACGACTTACAAAAATTCCCACACGATGAAGGCACCCGACGCCACTTTCCACAAGGACAACATGTTGGCTATACAATGAAGAAAAGTACAATGACATGGACACGTCATTAAAAATGATATTTGTGAAGGTAAGCAGAGTACTAATTACCTGAGTATGCTCAATAATACGTCCTTGATTATCGCGCAAACTATAGAGCACACACAAACAAAACTTTACTTGAGTTCGAGATAATTATACTTCACATCTATATAATATATAGCATAATGATATATACATATATAGGGGTGGGTTATTTTAGGACCACCTCTTATTTTAAGACCAATTAAGACCACATCATAATCATCATCACCGACCACCACCATCATGATCATCTCCGACCAAAAACATGGTCCTCCGGCTCCGGCGACCACCGCCGTCGGCGAAAAATCATGTGTAAGTTAACTTAAAAATGATTTTCTAGTGGTCCCCGTCACCGGAAAATCATGGTGGTGATCGGAGATGGTCATGGTGGTGTGTAAGTTACAAAAAACACATGTCCTAAAATAAGTGGTCCTAAAATAACTTGCACCTATATATATATATATAAGCACACGGTGAGAACCTGATTAAAATAAGCACACGGTGAGAACACTTAAAAATTATATTTTGATGCATTAAAACTCCATAAAACCAAGATCATGTATAACTAATTATCACTATTTAAGTGTTTAACAACACATTGGCCTGTCAAAATCAAGAAAATCATGTTTTTTGTTTTGTGCATCCATTTTGGATGCATATTCTTCAAAATGATGCATCCAACCAAAAAGTGTTTCTTTCGATTTTGACGGATCAATGTGTTGTTAAACACTTAAATAATAATAATTAGTTATGCACTATGTTAATTTTGTGGACTTTTAATGCATCAAAACTAGGTGGTCATTTGATCTAAGATCAAGTAGTTGCATTATATATTGTCATTGCGAAAAAAACAAACATTATATTGAGAGGTTTGTATTTTATTATATTTTCGTAAAGTATCGTGCAAGGAAGGAGCTTGATTTTCATTATAGTTTGTGTAGGATTTGGTTTGAGCGTTTATTGTGTTTTCATATATGAAAGGAGTTGGCATATTGTTATTTTTCTTTTTTAGTGGTAATCCAAATCAATACTATATGTTGGTGGACAAATTTTTAATGTTTTTATTTTTAATGTGATTTTGTTTTTATACCTAATTTAGTCACATGTTTAAAAATTTAATTTAAAAAAATTGAAAGTTGTGATTGGTTAATTGGGTTTTGATCACTGTTTTTTAGTATATATTAAGAGTAGATTTTTGACTCGTGTCACATACACGAGTTTTACAAACATTATTAATATAAGAATTAGTATATGAAACAAAAAAATACTTATACATTAAATATAAAAATATACTTAAAAAGAATTGAGATATTTAATTTAAATGTAAATACTGAATGATAAATCATATTAAGGTTCTTGGGGTTTTCAATAATTTTGTTTGTTGTGATTTTATTTGTAGATTTCAGTTTAGATAAGAAGAACTATATCCTAGATATAATTTGATTTTGATTACTAATAATAATAATGATTATCCTAATTATAATCTGATTACAATTACTAATAATAACAATAGTAGAATTAAATTGATTACAGTTAATAATATAAAATAAATTTTGATATAAATATGTACGTTCCTAACTTTTAGCTATATTTTGTTATTAGATAGAAATTATGCAATAACGTATTCATTATTTTTAAATTGGGTTAAAAAGTGTAATTTGATGATGAAAAATCAAAAAGTGTAAATTAATTTAGACATGTGTTGATTTAATTAATTTCAACAACAATGATTATCTACAATTACTAATAACAATAATATTACAATTAAAATAAATTTTGACATAAATATGTAATGTCCTTAACTTTTAGCTATATTATTAGATAGAAGTTATGCAATAAAGTATTAATTGTTTTTAAATTGGGCTAAAAAGAGTAAATTAGTGATGAAAAATCAAAAAGTGTCAACTAATTTAGACATGTGTTGATTTAGTTAATTTCAACAACAATGATTATCTTAATTATAGTCCGATTACAATTACTAATAACAACAATATTACAATTAAATTGATTACATTTATTAATATAAAATAAAATATTGATATAAATATGTAACGTCCCTAACTTTTAACTATATTTTGTTATTAGATAAACATTATACAATAAAGTATTAATTATTTTAAATTGGGTTGAAAGTGTAAATTGATGATGGAAAATCAAAAAGTGTAAATTAATTTAGACGTGTGTTGATTTAATTAATTTTGAGAAATCGAGAGCTGTGATTGGTCAATTGATGTTAGGTCAGTTGCCTTATAGTATATATTAAGATAAGATTAAGATTAAGATAAGATAAGATTAAGATTGCTTTTTTATTTTTGGAAATTAAGCAATTTTTTTCAGTATTCCCATAATACCCCTTACACCCTACTTAAACATAAACCCTTATATATATACATCCTATTTTCCTCATTCATTCTAATTATTACACGCTCTCCTCGACCTTTTATCACTCTCCGTCGCCGCCCTCCTTCTCCATCACTGCCCTCGATCTCCACCACCGCCTCCCTTTTATATTTTCCTCACCTCCTAGCCGCTACAACGCGCGGACATTATCCTCGTTTAAGAAAGAAATATATTGGATTTGAAGATAGAATTGCATAATTATATCTTTATTTATTTTATTGATTTTATATTAGAACTATTCACTTTAGAAACAAAATCTGGTCGCCACCAAACAAACCTATCCGTATATCACTAGATGATATTGGCATTAACCATTTTACTAATTAATTAATTATTATAATCTATAAAACTCTAGCTAACAACTTAAGACAATATTGTATATGATTGTTAATCATTATTTTGGCAGCATGATTACTTTTATGCGTAACAATTTTCTAAACCGTATGCACAAAAGCCTTATATTTCATTAGATTTCCGTTTATGATTTCAAGATACTATTTACCAAAGGAATCTGTGTACCCTAATCCTATAATGGATTTGAGCTAGAGGTGTTTGCTTTGAAAGAAAACTCAATTGGAGATTTAACAACGCTAAAATGAGAAAAAGTGTGTCGGATCATCTTATGCTTGGCTCAAATGCTTTTACATATATGGAAAAACTTCAATGATTTTCAACCAACTTAACTTTTCTTCAATTAGCAAAAGTTTTATATTTATATTTTATATAAACCCAATATAAACAAAAGCAACTTATTTGCACATTAATGGGTCAAAATCGATATCTACTTTAAAGGGAAGTTTGTGTGAACATAAAAAGAAAAGGGGAAAAAAAACGGATTCTCAGGTTTTAAAGGGTCGAAAAGTGTCACACAAACACACCTTTGTAAATAGATAATTTGTTTTAAATAAGCTAAACCACACAGGAAAAGACATATAAGTCAAACGTGACCTAATATTCATTAGAGAAACCATGCAAGACAACAAAACAGGAAAGCAAGCTAAAATAAAGTACAACAATTTTTTTTTTTCTTTTAAGATTTCTAAAAGAAGTTTGTAACCAGGAGTTTAAACACAAACATTTACGCATATCTATTTAAACATAATTTTTTTAAACTTTAGATTATGCACCCAACCATTTGGATTACTTACTTTCTTAGTTCTGTATATAACTTCTAAAAGATCTAACTCATCAAGTTCTTTGAAATCAAAGAAGACGAGTCCCAGCCTGTATTATCAGACACTTCATAAAACTAACGACGGGGAAGCACCGGTCGGTCTTCCACCATTTCATATTGAACAACAAAGTTGTCCTGCAACGCAAGTCAAACAACTATCAAAACTTGGCAGCATACATGTCTAATTGTGTATAGTATATATATGTATGTCAATGTACTTGATCATAGACATTAGCTAATTTTGACAAGAAAGCTAAGGAGATAAGATTACAAAAGCAACATATGTTCACAAAATATCCACTACGATGTACTATTCAATGGATACATTAGTACAGATATGTGGTGATTAGTAAAAGACAAACTGGAGGACCCGAACCAACAACACATGGTACGGTACACAGTTCAATAGTAACATCTTTGGTCTGCCCTTCCAAGGTAAACTATTTAATGCTCAAATGCAACTTAATTACTGGCATGAAAAGTTGATAGATGAAAGAAAGAACCGTATTTTTTCAAAATAAAAGTGTGGACCCTAAAAGGATACTTTTGCAAGCATGATTCATGATTGGAATAAGTAACTTTACAATCCCTTGATCCAGTTAGGTTTTGGCAAAACCAAGCAAAACCGTAACTATGTCAATTCCATTTTTCTAGACTTCTGGACAAGACTAAGTACTTGAAATAAATTTCTCAGGGTATTCATCAAAAGACTTTTTTTTTTCTAACAAGACATAACCATTCATAAGTGTTAAGGGATTGTGAGTTTGTAAAAACATTACCCTTGATGTTTAATATGTACTGCATACTTTTCAGAAAAAGACTGAAATACTCATGAACCAAGACCAAACCCCATCGAACCAGGGTATCCCTTTTACCAAAAAAAGAATGACCAAACCCAATGTATCTTTCCTGTTACTTGGTCCAATTTATTTTTTAATAGTTTGGATCCAGTTTGGCAAAATTCTGGATCAAAAACAAACCCCTATTGGAGATTTACCTACTCACTTTTTACATAATTTTCTTTGTGGCACAGATTTAAAGATCTAATATGCATAGAACACTAGTTGAATGTATGCATATTAGAGTGAAAAGGTAAAGGTAATGATGCGGATATTGAATTATGCAAACCTTTCGAATAGTTTCCCAGGTGTTGGGGTCGAAACAGTAATAACAACCTCTCTCAAAAGTACTTGTCTTGACAAGGAGTTCCATGTTGGGAGCCCTTGAAAACCATAGACGCAGCTCTCGGTGATAAAACCATCCTCTATTGTGCCTGCAACACATGTCAATAAAGCATATGAAATAATGAAGATAAAATTCATAATCACTTTCAGATAAATCAATTCTACACTACTTGCCAGGGTCAACGTCATACAAGAACTCAAATCATTTCAAACAATAATCTAGAATGGGAATTTTGACCCATTTACTTGTGTGAATGGGTTGATTTGGGGTGTAATTTTTTCTTAAGCACATCAAACGGGAACGAGCTATAAGGGGAACAATTCAAATGGGTTCAAAGTCCCCACAAAGTCTAGTTAAAATGCAAAACCCCTAAATCACCCTATTCAAACTTCAAAGTTTCAGATAACTATAAACATGAATACATGATACACATAAATTATTTACTACGAATAAAATATGGAAAAGAAAGTGTGGCTAAACCCAACCCAGCGGCCAGTATAAAAAATACTACCCGTTTCGACTCGTTACCCAATAAACGAGTATCAATTTCTTAAAGTAGTCCGGGCGAGTGCTGGTTTGGATCTTGTCCAACCCCATTGCAACCTAAAGCCCGTCTACCCCCAACTGCATCGGTAGGTGAACTTGACAAGGTTCGTTAGTAAAGCATAACAGCACGTAAAAAGCATAACTGAATCATCAGTCTCCCAAGTTTTCACACTTCCTAATTCCCATGTGAAGCATTTGTCGACGATCTATATCCTAAATCTTATATACCCCTCAAGATCATTTAGACAAGGATCCATACGAGGATAGTATGGCCATTTCAACAGATCAGTAACAAGTAAGTTTACGACCAAGGTGCAACTCATTTTAACCATTTACCCTTCTTTTTTTATATACAAATGGCGAGAGAAGGAAACATGTAACTGCAGACCTATTTGTTTATTACAAGAAAAAAAAAAGAGAGAATGGGGGATGGATAGAAATGCTATAAGTGAGTGGAACTGAGTTCCGAGTCGGAAAAACAAACTGAACATTTATGTTCGGTCCATTCAGTCGAGTGTATGTGATTTAGTCCGCAACAACGTGAGGTACAGCTCAATTGTATTACATTATTCTCATTTCCGTATAATAAGTGAGCTAGCTTGCTGTGACAATCACTCAATTTACATGAGCTGGTTATATACCTAAGGGAGTTAAACCAAATGATTTTGATGGGCATGATCAACAAACAAAGTTTAAAAAAAAGGAGGTCGAAGGGGTACATACAGTTCATTTGCCGCAAACAACTGGGCCTCGTCCTTTGGCATGCTGTAAAATGTGAACAAACGTTTGAGGTGGAGTGGGCAGAGTAAATTATGGATTAAACCAAATAAACTTTATGCTGAACAAGATGGGCCAAGTTGAGCTGACCCAAAACACTTTCTCTCAAAAAAAAATTAGATCTATTATAAATAATCAGCATGTAAAATATAACTTCAAATATACGAAGTATATGAATACAATGATGAAAATTTTAAAAAATAATTTAGAAGGTTTTATGCATTAAAAAACTACTTTTGCTCTACTTTAAACTGTAATTACACATTTTACAAGTTTACTTAGGGTTAATCTTTAAATTCAACCAATTTGAGCAATTAAAGATCAACCATAACCCAATCTACCCAGTCACAGCTTAATGGGTAGAAATTGCAAACTATTAGTAACATGCAACAATATAAACTTTGTAAGTAGGAGAAAGTAACCTATAGAATATATAAAACAAGGTCTCTGGAGAAAATCTTGAGAAGCTATCTTGCTGTAATAAACAAAGAAAACTGAGACTCCTTAGGCCAGGCATCTATAGAAAAAAATCAGACAGAACAAAACTCACGTTTAGGGGAGATGGTTGTTTGGTGTTAAAACACTCAGGAATGGCGTAATGGGGCTCTCCCTTGGCAGATTCATCCGACCATGGAGATGAAAACTTCTTATACAGATTGTCAGGAGAATTCAAGTTTAGACCCAATGTCATAAGATCTATACCTAGAGCAAGAGGGGTCAAATCAGGATTGTTCATCCTTATGACATTCAACAAACCCAATAATCCAAATCTGTCAGCAACAGATTGAGATGCCTGGGTTGACTTCAAATCCTGGTCTCTAAACGGACTGGCAAGGCGTATCTGCGCCTGTTTCTGAAAGTGTTGATACTGCTGAATGAGCTGATCGTAAGAACCACCACCTGACACTGTGTTTGACAAGTTTACAGGCCTTGATCCACTGGCAAGCATCCCCGAGTTTCTTGCCTACATGAAATAGTAAGCCATGCCTAAAATTAACTTGGAAAATTTAATAAAGCTATAGCTAGTATGAACGTTCCAGATAGAGCCATAGAGGTGAGTAATCGCTCTACATCAATATATATATATATATAGAGAGAGAGAGAGAGACGGGTTGGCCAAAAACCCTTTTGATCCAATTTACTCTTTTTTTCCATAACTAGTGTGCCAGCTATGATTAAAAAAAATCAGTTTAATAGTAATCTAATCTTCTAAACAAAGAGTTTCAGAGTTTTATGCATCGAAAAAACTTTTGACAACTTTTAACCCATTTGACCCAATTCGTTTGTAAGCTTATATTTTCCATTTGACCCGTTAGAGGTAAACGAGTGGACATTGCCACCTCTAATTAGTAACAAACAGATGAGAAACAAACATGGAATCAAAATTTACAATATAAGCTTGGAATGCAAGTATACACCACCTCAGAACCATGAAAATGGAGATCTTGAGTGTTTGTCGGAAGGTAGGAACTACCACCATTAAGTGAAGCATGCTGCTGTTGTTGATGCGATGAATATCCACTACCTCCCAAGCTGAATACAGCTGATCTCCCGACCTGAGAATCAAGTACGAGGTAGTAACTGCAGGCTAGTATTTATGGAAACTTGATACCCTATTAACTAACTACCAAAAACAGTTGAGGCTTACAGGCAAATGTTGCTGGGATTGCATGCCAGACACCACATTGTCACGGAGCTGTTCCTTCTGGTGCATATTAACTGGAAAATCATTACCACCTGTAATAGGAAAAGGGTTACAATCATTAACAAGTACCGTTTGCCTCATGACAGATCATATTCCTCCCTTACTATTGAAATGTGAATTGATAAAACAATAATACATGCTTGATTCTTGATCCAAATAATACTAATAGAACGAATCATGATAATACTATTGATGACGAGATAACTCTAAGAGGATGATAGCTATAAACATCACGACTACTACTTAAAAGTAGTAACACGACAACATCAATGATAGATATGAAGAACATAAGAACTTGAATGATTTATAGTTCAAATTACCAACTTGATGATAGACATAAAATGAATGTCAGGGCCTTGGCGACCCCTGTTCAAATATATATGTTAAATTTTCTAACAAAATACAGAGCAATTTCAACCCATTTACCTATCAATGAGTCTCAAACTGACCCATTTCTACTGATACGTCACAATCAATCGTTTTGACCCATTACCCCAATCCAACCATTTACATTTGTAACCCTCTAGATTATACCATTACTAGCCATAAAGACACATTTTTGTACGTACATACTAAATTAATCTGAGGTCTAAAAGAACCAAGTAACTTTTTAAACAGATTAGAACAGACTGAGGCACTTCTATACAGTAGTATCCCATGATACCTCAATTCTTGAAAAGAAGTCATTAAGTACACTAATAAGAAGACTACACTCAGATGTCAAATTTAAGAAATGTGAAATCTAATGAAGAAAAACTACACAGATCTTCATACTAAAATCATCTGAAATAGAATCTAATTATCTATATAATTATGGTTAAACAATAACAATACCTCCCATATTTTCCAATGGAACAGAGAAAAAGATTAACTTTAAACTGATAAATCAGTCGACGTAAAATGCAAATTTCCCTGGAATATATTAGGGATTTGATATCTTGCTCTACTCTTTTTGTCTTAAGAAATATTTATACACAAAAAATGTAAGTATGTAACTAGAAATTCATGGATTATTTCCCGAGATGGAGTTCTCAATGAAGAAACTGAAGTGATTCTTTAAAAGGAGAGAAAAAGAGAGGTTCTGAACTTTAAGTTTTTGAGAGGGTCGGTCCAGTTGGTAAAGCTTTGGAGCTTTCTCTCAGCATGAGACACGTGGACTGTTTGTCGGTAAGTTTGGATTTTTCTGTCATCTTGATACACGTAAGACTCTGCCAGATAATCACATTGACCAGGATTTTACAGTCCTTTTTAGTAAATTAGTCTATATTAGCTATTTTGTGCACTTAAGTTATTTACACTGAATTACAAAAAGGGGAATGAGTATATAGTTAATTAGTTATATGTTTCCATACATGATCAGTTTTGTGAAGTCATTTTTTTTACCTTTATAGCATATTGCACATTCGCAATGTAACCATTCGGAGACATTAAATATTAGCAGATCTGCTTAGGTATAATACTGTTTTGCTTCGGACATTTAAATAATATGATAAAGCATTTTAATTTTGAAATGACTGAGTAACTAGAATAATATATGTGCTAACTTTGAGATCAATAACTCCTTGAAGGTTACTGCCATTTAACACAACTTTCTTTTTGTATCACTAACAATTCTATAACCTCGTGGCAACTACATAAGATAGTAGAATCTAGGTTATTTCCCCTGATCTTATAGAAGTGTGGCACACGACAAAGGAAGGGAAATAGACCAAAGTATGTATCTGATTAACTATGCAAAACACTAATGTGCACCTTAAGTACGCTACAACAGTCTACGTACTGAGAAAACAAATAAGAATTGCAAAGCCAAGTACTGAACTAGCTGTCAATCACATATCTTGATTTTTCCATCAATCCACCAAGAGAAAGTAGAAAGTTGCATAGCTGCTTAAGATATAAAACTCCAAACAAATTTAACAGATGGAGTGGGATCTCTTTTTGTTGGAAATCAATGCATGTATACTGAGCGCTCTGAAAATTAAATAGAATGCTAGTCTCAATCATAGGATGACCAAAAAATTAAAGACCAAGAGCAATGATGGACTGAAAAGACCATTCAATCATGATTTAATAAAATAACTAGCTAGGATCTAAGAAGTTGATACCCAGCACCAGGTTCATTTAGCATTCACGTCAAAGAATTGATAGCTTCATATCGAGGTTGCTTAAGTCGGTAAACAATATGTTTGATAAAAATATCTTCAATTAAAAGTAACAAAAAATGTTTGTCCCAAGAATTGATAACAGAAAACCATACCAGAACTTTATGCTCCAACTGAACAAATAGGGACAAATCGAATCTCAGACCATTTAGAGCAAAATAACTAAATCAACAACAAAGATTATGAAAAATCCTATCTATGACCTACAGATGTATGATAAATGACATTCGAGCATTTGCCTAATCAGAGCTTAAAAGAATCAATCTTCTTCCAACAACAATTTCTATTTGCTAGAATGAAAACAAGATGATTAGTGTACCTTTATATCCAGGCAAAGCAGGAAAATCTTCGTTTTGGATGCTAAATTCTTGGTTTTGTTGCATAAAGCCTACACTTTGCCGCCGTGACAAACCCCCTGCTTAGTAATAAGCAAAAACATTATTGTACTGCCGTGCTTATATCAATTGAAAGATTAAACAAGAAGACGTGCATGTATCTTATAGGTCAGCAGCTACGGTACCTAGTTGTCTTTGAGAACCACCAGCAGAGCTAAGATGCCCACTTAGCTGAGGGAAATCGTTCATATCAAAAGAATGGTCACGATTCAGCTCAGTTAGCAAAGCCATTGAATTTAGATGATTATTCCCTCCTTGAAATTGATTCTGTGAAATTGGGCCTCCAGCACCAGTGTAAGAATTCCCTAGGAGAGATACCATCTGGGGTGCTAAAGTTCCAGGATCCATTCAAACAACACACCAAGTTACTATTTTGGTCGAACATGATGAGATTATTCACATATATTTTGATTTGCCATTAAATACACATACTGCCGACAATATAGTAAGAACGAAGATCTATAAATAACAGTTACAACTAAAATATGTACTTGAGGATCTATGACTGCAGCAACACACATTTGAATTTAGTGACTCATCATAACATTTTACAAAAACAAAGATATTGCAAAATGTTGTGGTCTATTGTTACCAGTTAGATTCAAGCGACTAGCAACCCCAGGCATATTCAGTCCACCAGAGCTTAAACTTCTTCCAATGTTTCCACCATTTACTAGGTTTCCCATTGCCATTGAGCTCATAAGCTGTTCTCTATTTCCTAAACTTTGAGGTATACCTGACCCTGAAATTTTACTAGTATGAGAAACGGAAGGGGAACCAAAGATTAAAAGCAGAAATGAAAAAACTACACGTTTTACTCAAACTAATTTTACATGTACCTCCATTGTTTGTCATCCCTGAAAGCCCAAGAGAGCTGGCAGCAGATTGCTTCATCCAAAAAAGAAGCATACATGAAAAGGATGGTAAATGAAAATTAGCACAATCATATCAATAAAGAAATAAAAATCGAAGTCCAAGTGAGCCCAAGGGGGCACGTGGAATTTTACAGAAAGGCTTACTAACTTATTGACAAAATTGTTGTAAAACATGATACCTGAGAAAGTGCAACCGGAAGATTATTTACTGCATATCGTCCGTTAGATATGTTTCCAGTAGGTGGTTGTATACCATTCAAGGGACCATTTAATCCCGAATTTCTTGATGTGTATCCCCCAGGCATGCTGGGAAGGTTGTAGTTACCATTCAAACTTCGCAACCCTAGTACATCGTAAACCAAGTAAGTAAAGAAACCCCAAAAGAACAAAATGGCTATAGATTGAAAAACTTGAGCACACCTATTGCATCATTGTGGTTCATATCAGCAGCAGAGGCACCTAACTGACCAGAAAATGCTGTAGTATAAGCCCTTCCGGTGGCGTCTGGAAAAGTTGACGTTGAGCCATTCACACCTGACTGCAACCAAAAATCAAACGACTTCAACAAAATTTAAACAGACAGTAACATGTGACTCTGGAGCGGTACTCCCAATTAGGTACTGGTTTGTCCAATTAGAACCAAAGGACAATGCATTGATTTTGAGCATTGTATGTGTTGGTTAGGAGCAGAACAAAGATAGACTGTTAGCCTATTAATCAGAAATTAAGTATGGAGAACAGAAAATACATTAAGTATCCCGGACATTGTAGAGGAAAGCTGAGACAAAGAGCAATTAAATCATTCCTCTTCAGTGTCGTTGGTTTGTGTGATTCTTTGGCAGAGCACACTATCTCTGAAAAATTGAAGGTGTGGAAACAAAAAAAGGATTAACAAATTAGCCAGATTGAAAGGGTACATAACAATGACATAAATTACCAAAATTTCACCCAGCATCATGAGACCCTTTGATCAGAAAATCAAATTTATATAATACAACAAAACAAGTATGCATTTGCATGCACCAACCAAGGAAACGAAACAATACCCAATTTGGAGGCATGTGAGCAATACTAGATCACTTGGAAAATAATGTATTGGACGTTTGTTCGTCACAATACAAATGACACATGTCACACGCAATCTATCCATAAATTAGGAAAATTCAAACATCAAATATTGATGGCGTCTATTATCTTAAAAACACAACTTCCCAAGTAATGAAAGATTCATTCATAATTCCACTAAGAATAACGAATCAACCCGTACCTGATCCTTAAAATAACTTTACGTCATTGGATTATAATATCCAGAAACTTAAATAGTAGAACTATACGAAACAACTATTAATCAGGCGTACAAGACTTTTACCCTATAAAAAGCTATACCAAACAACAAGAACATCACTTTACTACTTTCATAGCTATATGAAACCAGTTTAAAAAACGTATCAGCTGCCAAACAGCATATCAGAACTCTAGTCATAAGCAAAAGTACAAAACCGGATAAAACCAAGTTATAACTAACAAATAAACGGTTCTTAAAACCCAAATATCATGACACATTGTTAAACTTATAGCTATGTGATCAGTATTTTATTTATTTTGATGTAATTGAGTAACATTTTTTTCGCAAAAATTAATCTTTATCAAAAAAAAATAAAATCAAAACTTACACATAAATTAAAAAAAAATCATAATCTTATTTACGCAACTCGAAATCGACAACAATATATAAAAATTAAGTAAAAACCTCAACAATATATATGTATAAACATGTAATTACAGATGGAGAATAAACCTAACAAAAAACAATTAATTTCAAAATAAGAGGAATGAAATTGATCGATATGTATATATGATCGATTGAAAGAATATTATATTAATAATAAGATATAAAATTTAAAAAAGAATATACCGAGTGTGATTGATCCGGGTAGATATATATATATATATATAATATAATTTGAAAATAAGTGATCGGTGTAGTAAATTATTCACACAGACGGTGAGTTCGTTTGGCGATCTTCTTCTTCGAAGTGTTTTTGTGAGAGTGTGTCTGAAGCTGGTAAGGGGTTTTTTTTTAATAAGTTTATTCATTTAAACCAATATACACACGCATAACGTCACAATTTGTATTGCTGATTAATAAATTTAGATACTTTAATTCAATAAATTATAAATGTTTTTTATACTAACACTATGCCTTTTCGTAATGCAACGGTGACCATGATGTGGCTTGTGGGTGAAATCGTGGTAGAGACAGCCTCGAATATTAGACGATTGATATAAAATTACTTGATATAAAGAAAGAGTTAGATATAATTATTTTAAAAGATAAAGAACTGATAATATAATTTAATCATTAAGTATATTTTAAACTATTCTTTTTATAACTTTTAACAAGAGCCAATTTATTTATTTATAATATATATTAGAGACAAAAGTTTTCGGTAAATAAACTAATATTATATTAATTATAAAAAATATATGAGAAGTATTGAGTTTATAGTTTATCAATGGAAAAGATTATATTGAATAATTGCATTTGAAGAAGTTATTTTTCTTATTAATATTTTAGGTTAAGATTTATGCATGTCAATATACTTTTAAAATCTTTTAAATTTGACTATTTTCCATTCATATTCATATGCATGATATAATATCTATATTATATTATAATTATAATATATTTAAATTAATTTTTTTTAAAGACGCGAAATTATTATATTATCGTTTCTATCAAATAAAAATTATTTAGGTTAGTTATTTTCATATATAGTTGAATATTCAAATTAAAAAAATTTAATTTAAATATGTCGGTGTGTTAGATAATGCAAAGTTGACGGTCATTAGAGTCGTCCGTTGGCCATGATTTACATCAAAATATAAATATTTTGACAAAACTATGACCACTACGCATTATATTATTTTAGTATCATTTGTTTGATACGGTCGATGAAAATTTTAAAAAATCAATTCTTTATAAAATAAAGTTATAGTTAGAATTTACAAAATCGAAAGAATGTATAAATTTTTTGAAAGTTATGTTCAAATGAGATGGTGTGTTAGCGGTTACTTGGATACCATGGAATGATGACGTAAATAAATGGAAAGGGATTCCTTCAAGTTTTTCAACTTGACTATTCAAATAGAAAGATCTTGACAATTGAATTTTAATAAAAGATTAAGATTCAAATATCATCTTTAAATCTTGACCTTTAATTATAATTCAATGGTCAAGAGTTTTTTTTAACTTGACGCTTCAATTTGAAACTAACAAAATGGGGTTAATAGAGGAAATGAAAATGTATCATACTTATTGGATTATATCAATAAAGATTATGTAATATTTTTTTTAGAAGTAGACTCATACTTAAATTTTTCATACTTTAATAATAGTACTTTGTTTTTTAAACGCTATGGTCCAAAAAATTTGTTTAAATCCCAAATGAAACATAATACTTGATGACAATACTTTGTTTATGTACTTTGAAAAATTACTTTGTTTTTGAAAATTCATTTAAATGATATTTGAGCACAACTAATATTTTTTTAGAGCAACTAATAGATGTTTTCTTTTTTAATCTTTTTAATATTTGACTATGTAATTGATATTGATGTGAGAAGAAACTAAAATGTATAAGTTTATCTCATGATATTTTACTAGTGTCATATGTATTGATTCTATTAGACTTTTATAAAAATAAAATATAAAGGTACGGATCGAATGTCAAAACGGGGGTCTAAACTATGTTGTCGTAACCGGATATACTAGAGAGCCCCCTTACCCAATACTTAATATGAGGAAAACCCCATAATATTTCGCTCAAAGGCAGAACAACATATCAAGGAAAAACCTTGTCTTCTAAGACTTGAAATTAGGTCTCTTCAAATCAAAACTCTCATAGAAATACTCTTAAAGTTAGCCTTCACTTTCGATCAACATATATTTATGAGAATGGAAAAATATATTTATATTTTTAACCTTTAGGTCAAAATAGATTATCGAATGCTTGTATTTAAAGCTCTAATAAACTCTGAAGTAATCGATAATCAAAAATAGCATTTGATAAGCATTAAGGTCTAAAAATAGATAGTAAGAGTCATGATTTAAAATAAAATAATAAATTTGACTATAAATAGAGAGCAAAGTTGAAAACGAATGTAACATCGAAAAAGAACCCCATGTAAATGAATAACAACTATGAAGGTCACCGAAATGATGTCAATGGACCTTCGCAATAGTGTGTATCTGTGTGTGTATAATATATATATATATATATATATATAAACCTTAAAGTCCAAAGTTCAATGTGAATTTATCAAATCCACCTTTTTGTTATTAATTTTTTTTTTTATAAACAACACCAATAATATTTTTCTAAAAATAAAATATAGTTTTCCTAAAAAGAGTCCATCGCATTTCTCTTAATTTCTTACATTGTTGTTACATTTTTTGCTCACTAGTTCATTTATATGATGTCATAATCAGTGGCGGATCCAGACATTCATACGATAGGGGGCCTAATCTTTTTTTCTTATATCACTAAATTCCTTTAATATATATATATATATAATCTACAAATAAAATATGTAAACGTAATATTCAATAATCAAAACATGCTAATGGTACTACATTATTAGCCCTTTTTTTGAACATAATCTTGAATGATTCGATTCTTTACAATGTGTTTAGTGTACATTATTTATTTTATGGTAGACAAAAATTCACATCATAGTTATACTAATGTCTCTTAGAGGGTTTAATTTGATTTAGTTTGGACTTACACTGCAATACCTGAATTTTATTAAAAGAAAATAAATGAGAAGATTGGGTAGGAAATGAAATGATAAAAAATTACATTAAAAAAATACTTGATCATAATCAATATATATATATATATATATGGGATGAGAATATAAGGCTGTCGGGTATCTAAGCTTAGGTGTGAAACAATCACATATTGTTTTTTTAATCTATAAAAATCATGGGGGCCCATGCATTTATTCATTAAACAAGAAATAATAGAATATTAGTATATGAGGGGTTCCATACCTAAACTTAGGTGTCCGACAACCTTATATTCCCTTTTTCCATATATATATATAACAATGCTCACGAAAGCATACCTTAAAAATCAAATATCCCCAATTCATGAATCCAAGACCTAATAATACTTATGTTCAAAAATTCGAAGATGTCAAAATAGGATTCCAAGAAATAATGGAGAAAAGAATTGATATCTGATAATTAAGATCGAAGAATAAGTAAAGAGTGAGTAGATCATATTATGGAGAAAATTTTGTGATTCTGTCATTGTGTGTGTGAATTGTTGGTTTAAGGATGAAAGAGACAACTTTTTTCATTCAAATCAGACAAAAAATGGCCAGAAAATTTTTGTTAGAAAAAAACCCCTCCATTACACTGTGAATCCACCAATGGTTATAAATAAAACATTACTTCTATCAATTAACTAATAAAATATGGTTCAAATAAAACAAATGTTCAATTGTAACAAATAAAAATTTTCCATAAGCATTATGAAAATATATGTAGACCAATATATAAATTTGTAATCTTATCATTATGTTCAACAAATTATCTTATCTACTTAAACGTTTATTTTACATTAATCAATATCCTTAACTATTGCTCCATGTATATGTCTCCCAACACTCCATCATAAGAAACGAATCACAGCATGGAAACAATTGTATTAAATAGAAAATGTGAAACGTGTACACCTTATAAGTTCTTTAGAATGAAATAGAAACAAAAATGCGGATAGTTCCCGTATCAGCTTACAAGTTGGGCTGCCATGACTCGTTGAAGAGCATGTCAAAAGTAGCAAGTTTGGTACACACGTCATAACACCATTAGATTTAGTCTTAGGCAACTTCAAGGTGTCACATGGATCTCCCACATTTTCAGCCAGAGATTTCCGCGCTACTTGCATCCCACTTGCCAACATTATTCTATCTTTGTCCCATCTTCTTTAGTTCTACTACACCTTTTACCACCATCTAGGTTCATTTCTTACACTTCAACCCCATGTAGTTTGTTGGACCTCATTATATCATGGCATTTTCGCTTAAATAGTCTCACACATGGATGGATCCATTCTCGCTAATGAATCAATAATATCATTGTGGTCAACCTAGTCCACAACCATGCCGTATAAATTTTCACAATGTTTAAAACCAAATATGATCGGAAAAATTGCCATGATATAAATTATTAAATTAGCTAGTGTATGTGTGTCTCATCTTATCACTATCAGAAAATTGTCAATGACGCACAAAATATGCCACTAATTATTCAAAAAGTGCCGCTAAAAGCCGTTGTGGTGATGTGTGACACAAAAAGAATGTCACTAACTAATAGTGTTGTAGTAAAACCTTTTTGTGACACTTTTAGTTTTGTCATTATAAAGTTTCATTATTTTATTGACACTTTTACTATTGTCATGACAGCCAATTCAAAATTTTGCAACACATAGTTACTCTAATCATTTGGCATTTGAATCATTACACCAAATTTGGTTACACTTTAAGCTACTACAACACCAATTTATAACATTGATTTGTTATGATGGTTCAAATCTAAAAGATAGAAACTTAAAAAGATAAGAAATCAAAAGCATAACTTTATTACTAGGTTAGAGAATTATGTTGTCTTACAACACTACATTCCTAACCAAAGTAATCGTGTGAAGATATTGTTGAAGTTTACATAAGTGGAAGATCAAAATTAATCAAAATCAAAGTTATTAGTCCTCGCAAGTTAATGTATGTTGCCTAAAGTTAACTTTTTGGTGAGATGGCTACCCAAGTTAAACCAAATCGTCTTCGCCCGTTTGTGAAGCCGCAAACTCGACACGAGTCGGATCATAAGTTCCACTTATGATAAAACACAAGAAACATATGAAAACTCGACAGAAAACAAGGGGTTCTAAATATAACTTTATTAATTCTATTTTTATTTCCAAATGTTTTTGGTTTATGGCGGTTCTTGTATCAACTTAAGAACCACGCACTACATATAAATACTCAAAACACTTCAATGGCCACCACGTTTCAAACCAATTCCACATGGCTTTATCCACCATCAGCCACGGCAGCTACACTCAAGCTACGGCGGAGACAACCGCCAGCTGTGATCAGAACTCCCCCATTTACCAGTATTTACTTGAACGCTGCCGGAGCTTAGAAGCTAGTTATGCCGAATTACAAGAAGAGTTTCATATGTTAGAACAAGAACAATTATTAGCACAACAAACATCCTTCTCCTCCACTAAATCGAGGTTGTTACTAGCAGCTGACGAAATGACGCCGCCGTTAATTTCGGATTGGATAAGTGTCCCGGATGTTTTGCCAGTTGGGTTTTCGTATAAACGAGCATTGGATCAGTTGGGACATGCTGTTTATGTTAGCAAAGCTATCACTCGAGAGATTATTTACTGGTACTACTTTTGACATTATTTTTTCTATTATTTTAATTTGTACTGTCTAAAAAGGTTTTTTTAATTAATTACCAACTTTTGATTACATTGGTTGCACAAATTTGGATATCCCTTGTGAAAAAAATGGTTACTTGGTGATTATTACTCGTATATTATATTAGATATGTGTAACCGGGTACTTAGAGCCATGCATACTAATCTAAAGTAACATATACTTTGATAAAATAAAATTTTCATAAAGCTATATTGCCGAACAAAACCATATATAGAAAGTTGTTGGAATGATAGTTCACTTTTTTTTTTTAAATGACGAGATAGTTGTTAGTGATCGAGTACCGACGGTGACATCCAACTAGACAATATGCAGATTCACGTTTCCTCGTTACCACTCCCGGCCAAGGGAAGCCCTTGGCCCACTCGGAAGGGGAAGAGACTCTATTACTTTCGTTTTGAACCACAAATAGTCTTGCAAATGGCTCTCAACTTGTGCTTTCGAAGATACAAACGTACTACTTTTCTAAGTCAAGTTTAGAAACCTATATTGAATGAAGGTTACAAAATATGCCTTTTGATGCTTAAAAGTCAAAGTCAACTATGATGTTCAGATGTTGACTGGATATGACTTTTCCGAATACAAGTAGCATGATGACTGATAAGGATGCTGTTACTATGTAAGGTAGCAGCCAACAAATGGTTGGTATAGAGCATGATGTTAGTTGAAGTTTGAATGGTTACAATATCAAATTTATAGTATCAAACTTCCCAAGTTAATTAAGATTTACAACTTTTAAATGTTTTAATCTTTTACCTAGCAAAAGTATAAACGATGAGACCGGGTAATGTTACTTTTGGCCTGATTTATGCTAGAACATAATGCAAAATCAAGATTGTAACTATATTTGAACTTTTTGTTTCATTACAAAATACAATACAATTTGAAAACCATGTTTCAGGAACCGCTCTGCTGAGATACTCTTTGGCTATGAGGACTATGAGGCACTTGGTCAAACAGTATCCGACTTACTTATCTATGACGAGTTTCATATATCTTCAGAAAATATCCTAAAAAGGGTGAGGGCTGGCCAAAGTTGGGCCGGTCAGTTTCCTTTTAGGAAGAGGTCTGGTGTGACATTTATGGCTTTAGTGAACAAAAGCCCCTTATACGAGAATGGTGAGCTTGTTGGTATTGTCACCGTCGCAAGTGATGCAACTTTATTTAATAAAATAAAATCAGAAAACATGAGACCATATGAGGAAGACCCCTCTAATGGCCAAGCTAAAACACGGGGGTTAAACTTTAAGAAGATTCAGTGGAACCCACCACAGCAGTTATCATCTTTTGTTTCGAATTTGGTACTCCTATAGTCCTATAGATAATTTTTTTATTTTGATCTTCTATAACTATCGCCTAACATTTATCGTACTTTTAACCTAAGCTATCTATGTCCATTTCTTGAACAAACCAGACTTCAAAAGATATCCTGCGGAAAAGCGGAGGTGACAATAGGCATACACGAGAAACATTAGTGGACATAGACGGGAACAATCTAGAAACTGAAAATGTTAACTTAGAGAAGCCTACAAAAGCACCTGTAAGTTCCAAGTGTTAGAAGAGCATCTAAAAACTGCACTATTAGATAGCTTAACAAACCCATGTGTCTCTTTTTTGTTTGGAGATGTTGAGGAGTCTTGAAACCAATGTTTTTCTCAGTATTGAAATGATTATTCATTGCAGCCCCCTAAGCGTGGTTTTGGCTTTAACCTCTGGAAGAAAGCCACTGGTGGTGACACTGCAGATGATGAAGCCTCTGAACCTTCTAACTACGTATGTATTCCTTCTACAGATGTAAAATGGGTGGGTTGGGTCGCAGGTCAAAACACATTCGCATGAAAAACATTTAAGTATTGTTTCGGTTAAAAAGGATTGGGCTGGGTTGACCCAAAACACTTTTCTCCAAAAGCTACAAATTTTTCACATATAGTTGTTGAGTTCGTTGTGGTTACAAAGTATATTGTTTCAATAATGATCTAGTTCATTGAATGAACAGTTTTATACACTAAATATACAAATTTGGGCGAGTTTTGCCCATTTGACCCATTTCATTTAAGCTACTTTTTATTTATTATTTTACCCATTTGACCTGTTAGTGATAAAAACTACCCGATTAGAACCATTTGTTAGTAAATGGTTAGAAATTGGCACCTCTAATTCTTCTTGATTACTAAATAGAGCAAAACCCAAACATTTTATAGTTGACATTTGGTAATAAAAAGATTGTTAAATTGCAGGCAGCCAAAGTCTTGTCAAAATTGAACATCCACAGAAATGGAAACGCACGGCAAAATGGTCATGCCGATGTCTCAGAAATCCACGATGCAGCAAATTATCAGCAAATCTCAGCAGCTGCAGCTCCTGGCCGCGGATTCTTTGTTACAGAATATGAAACAAGGATATCTCATGGAGCACACTCTCCTCTTAGTGCCAACAGGTATGCAAACGTAAATGGACAAGTGCTCCCTAATGTCATTGAAGATGGGTTTTCATTTGAAGACCCCGGGGTGGAGCAGAATGAGGGTTTTGAAGTAGCAAAACCAGTTAATCAGTTAGCAGTTTCACCTTACCGCTACTCGAGGAAAGAATTGGAGCTTGACAATGACCTGAACTCTGAAGCAGATTGTGAAATTCGATGGGAAGATTTAATTTTCAAAGAAGAGATTGGGCATGGTAAGGAAAAGATAACTATTCACTTTTGTTTGATTGCAAGAGGCAGTCAGGCAGATAGCATGTCTCTTAGGATTCTAAGTTCGGTGGCGATATAGGTGGGTCGGGCTGGTTTTGATGCAACACTTTTTGTCCAAATAAGTAATATAATATTATTATGAGGTTGTATTAACCGTCTGTTTTTGTTGACATTTTGGGACGAAAGGAGGTAAAAAACTGCTTCGTAGGTAACAGGTCAGACAGGTTAAACAGGGTTCCAAAGTGGACATTATCGTTTCCGTCCGAGCAACTTTTTTTTACCCATATGACCCTTGATAGATAAAACATAATCTGACTCAAGCCTTTCATAAATGGCATCTTTTCAGGGTCATTTGCGCAGGTATACCGTGGACTTTGGAATGGATCGGTAAATCCTTAAACTAGAATCTTCCCATACTTGTGTTTCATGTTAAAAAATTGAAATCCATTTACTTATTTGTCAAGACTTGTATTCCTTTCATTGCTCTTCCAACCAGGATGTTGCGGTTAAAGTATATTTTGGTAATCAATACAGTGAGCAGGTTTTGCAGGACTACAATAAAGAGGTATGGGGAATATGCATCAAATTAGAAGTTATATAGGTCTTAAAATGTATAACTACATCATTCTTGTTGTATTATGTGGGTGCTCCAGATTGATATAATGAAAAGACTCCGTCATCCAAATGTATTGCTTTATATGGGGTCTGTATGTTCACAAGATAAACTTGCCATGGTCACGGAGTTACTACCTAGGTAATGCTTTTTCTTGTTATCTAGTAGGATCTAAGAGTATGGATTGCTCTAGTCACAATGTTGGTGCATTGCTAATTGTTTCTACTAAAATTGGTTTCTTGTTGCAAACAAACTGTCCTTTCTGCATAAAGGCAAAAGTGATAAACAGTATGAATTCCAAGAGCTGAAGTTTTTGAATATAAGTTGGAAAATGAGCTGGTTGTGTAACATGTCAAAGACTCAAAAAGGGTTTGGGTTGGAACCGGTCACCTTTTTTTCATGCCGATAAGTCCTGGTTCAGTGGCTTGAGTTGATCCACACACATTTTTCTTTTTAAAAAAACTATAACTTGACGACATATTTGCACGTAAATGTACTAAATATCCTAAGTTTAATGTGTGTGAACACAGCTTAAATAGTCACTGATAAAAACATACTACATTTATTTGATCAGAGGAAGTCTTTTCAATGTTCTTCACAACAGTGCTCACTCTTTAGATATCAAACGACGGCTACGGATGGCTGCTGATGTTGTAAGTTATTTTTTCTATTCAAATACTTAATACGAGTATTAAGTTTTTCCACATATATAAAGAAGACTTGCCGTTTTCTGATTATAGGCGAGAGGTATGAACTATTTGCACCACAGAAATCCCCCAATAGTACACAGAGACCTGAAGTCTTCAAACCTTCTTGTAGACAAAAATTGGTCCGTGAAGGTAGTGTTTCTCTTAACAATGTCTTCAAAATGATCCCTTGTCATTACAAATTCCAATTCGTGACACAAGCTACATTAAGCTTGTCATCAGGTTGGAGATTTTGGTCTTTCAAAATTGAAGCATGCAACATTTTTAACTGCTAGATCTGGGAGAGGGACAGTAAGGATCTTCCCTTTTATCCATTTTCTTTACTAAGAATCAGACTGGAAATTTTACATATATATTTCTGTAAAACATCTTGTATATATATGAACTCTTCAATGAAATGTGTTCTGCAGCCTCAGTGGATGGCACCTGAAGTTCTTCGTAATGAACCTTCAAATGAGAAGTGAGTTCCAGTTACCCTGTTGAAATTAGTCATTAGTAAAAAAGAATTCTTGATTCCTGAATAGCCTTAATGATAGTGGTGGTATAATGGGTAGGCTAGGTAACGATCAATATGGGTAACTTTTTCATTTTTTTGGTACGGCTCAGGTCGACTTGAAACAGTTTTTTTCCATTTTTATTAATTACAAAAATGATACTCCCTCCTTCAAAATCCTGATAATAGTCTAGTTTTTTAGATAAATGATTTAGGAGGTTTTCTGGAAGGAAGTTTTATGTTTGATGACTTGACCCTTCCTTTTAAGCTTGTCTGTTATTTAATATTTCTCGATAAAACATAACCCAAAAGTCACCCATTTATAAGGAAATGAGTCGAAACTGCCCTCTGAATTAGGGCTTGTTTTCATCACGTTTAGATAACATAGTTAACTTTTGTTATGTATTACGCTAATGGATGCTTTTTTTCTGTCGATGTGCAGATCAGATGTGTTTAGTTTTGGCATAATACTATGGGAATTAGTCACCCAAAGCATCCCTTGGCACAATATGAATCCACTACAGGTACCACTCATTCTTTAAACTTTAACTCGTGAACGGCAACAACTCCCATACTTACGTTTCTACGCGTACACTGACTAATTCTTATGGATATGAAGTTTTTGGATACTCTTACATAGTTGTATGTATCGTAACACCTGTTATATACCAATATATACTTCTTGATGTGTTCAATTTTGGCATATTGTTAGGCGTACTAGTAACATATGTTGTTTACCAATATAAACTTGTTGATGCTTGAAGGTTGTTGGTATTGTGGGTTTCATGGACCGTCGGTTAGACTTGCCAGAAGACATAGACCCATCTTTATCCTCTATCATTCAAGATTGCTGGCAAAGGTGATCTGAATTTACAATGTCTTCTTTCTGTTCCATATTCCATTTGCATGGTGTAGACACAAAATACATACATCCTATACTTGAGGTTTATATCTCTATTAACTATACCGTTCTAAACTCTCATCCAATTACTTCATGTAAATAGCCAATATGGGACAAGAACCGGGTGTGAACAATGTGGAGTGGTGTGTCCTATCTACTTCTAACCATCGATGATATGAAGAGGTGGCAAAATGGGTGAGGTGGGTGTGGGTTGGGTGACGGGTCAAATAGAAGTCGTAACCTTTTTATCTGAGTTGATACGAGTCTGGTCTGGTCACCCAATGTTTCAACACTTGGGGGGTATTAAACACTTCAAAACACTATGCACCATTTTCAACAATTCAGCCTATTTGAACCATCTACCCGTTTGACCCATTTCCATTTTATACGTTTGACCTGTTGGAAATAACCAACCAACTAAAGTGGCCCATTTCTGGCACTCTCTCATGATAATGATCATAAGTATGCAAGTATGTGATAGGTATTTTCTTGTTTAAAATATAGATATCTAAATATTAAGTTAAATTACAATCATAAACCATGACTACTTGATTTGACTTGAACTTGATTCAATTTTGAATTTATATCCTGCAGCAACCCAGCTCTCCGTCCATCCTTTGAGAACATTATGATGAGAATACCGGGCATAATGCAAAATCTTCCAGGTTAAAGCACAGACTTTCCGATCATTCGACTTGGTTCTAGGCTAATGTCAAATTTTTGTACTAGAGTAAGATTGACATGCTTGTCAGTATGTCACTAATCCTCAAAATTCCTAATGTATGAAATATCAAGATCATATGTAGTTATGGATCGATAGACAGATTATCAGCTACAATATTATAACAAAATCTGTTTGTTACCATCAGTGTCTTGTTTGTAGACCAGTTGCAGTGTGGATTTGCTTTGCATCGAGATAATTATGAAACATGAATGCTATAATATTATACGACCAAAATTTGTATACCACAAGGTGTACAAATAAGTGAAAATTTCTAAAGAGAGTTCTAAAAACTACCAACATGGATGCGGCACTTCACACTTTATTCCTCTTTCTTGCACCATTATCATTGAATCGTCGAATATCTTTAACAACTACCAATAATTGTCAAATATCTCCTAATTGCCCATTTATATATGGATATTCTCTCTTTTAATTTATTTCTTTTATTTTCAATCAAAATAATGATGGTTTCTTTTATTTCAATCAAACATGTTTTGCTGTGGACCTCTACTTGCAGCTTTCGTCTCTAAGTTTCATAAATTACAGTTTTAGTCTAAAAAACTTTGTTCCGTCACACTTTTGGTCCTGGATGGTAACGTCAGTTTAAAAACTCATCATGTGCCAGCAATGTGATGGGTATTTTCGTCATTTTTCTTCTTTCTTTTGTTACACTTTGTCCAAATATTTGGTTACCTTTTTTATTCCAGATCTTCATTATCAACAATCATCATCCATCACCACAATTTATATCTATTATCATTATCATTAAAAAAAAAACAAAAATACTATTTTTCCAAATTTTCCTCAAATCCAGATCTATCATCAATCATCACAAATCTTTTGTCAACTACTTTAATATATCTATATTTATATAGCCTTTTATATGAAAATGAAAATCAACAACAAACCTGTAGTTTAAATCTAAAATCCAAATCAAAAAATCTAAATTATAAAATCATCAAGTCAAAAGCATCCTTAACACCAACAGTGGAAAAGTCAGAAAAAAAAAATTTACCCATCAAAATGCTACTCGTATAACTTTCACACACACACACACACACAAATTAGGGTGGGGGAGGGCTTCCCCACTCCTCCCCTCCCCTCCCCTCCCCGATTTTTTTTCTCCTCCCTTCCCCTCCCAGATTGCTAGGAGCACTTCGCCACCTCTCCCCTCCGCACTCTTTTCTATTTAATTCATTTCTATTTATTTTTAAAACTAAAATATTTTATTTAATAAATTAAAACTAATACAAATATTAAATATAAAACAAACAACAAAATAAAATAAAAATATAGATATATGTGTGTTATTTGTGTGTTTGAAAGAAAAAAAAAAGAAACCGAAGTGCAGAAACAAAAAAGAAAGAAGAAAGAAAGAAGAAGGAAGAGAGAGACGTTTGGATGTGGGCCCCATGTTTTTTTTTGTAACGGTCGAATTCAAGGGTACGGGATCCGGCACCACGCTCCCCTCCCCACCGGTACCGGAGGGTCGGAGCGGTGTCCATCCGGTACCGACCCGGTACCAGTTCCCTCCCCATACGACTCCGTCCACCCTTATGCACAAACCTTAAGCCATATATATACACACACACAATGATGATGAAGAAGAAAGTGGCAACGCAGATCTGGTCACCACTTACACTATCAAGATCTGCTACCTATCATGTTAGCAACAAACCACCACCATTTGAAACCCTAATCATCGAAACCTTAAATTCGTCAATAATCAAAACAAAGAAGAACAAACAAACATGGCTGCAAAAATCATCGTATGTTTTGATATGTACGGATGAAGATGATGGCTTTCGGGAAACAAGAAATGGAAATGTCTTCATAAACTTTAAGACATATTTTCTCTTTTATTGTCTATTTTTTCTTGTATCTTTTCTATATCTTTAAAATAGATAGAAAAAAAGTTTAGATGTTTACAAGAAAAATAATGTATGGATCTTGTCGTTCTTTTTATTTATATTTTATGGATTTTGGTGATGATGGTAGATAGATAAATCTGGGAATGGTTGTAGCAAAGAAAACGACAAAAATACCCATCACGTGGCTGATACGTGATGGGTTTTTAAACTGACGTTACTGCTCAGGACCAAAAGTGTTGACGGTACAAAGTTTTTTGGACTAAAACTGTAATTTATTAAACTTAGAGACGAAAACTGTAAGTAGAGATCCATGATAAGGGCGATTTATAATTAGCTCTAAAGACAATTATGTTATATGGATGACTTTACCTTAAAAATAGAAAGATGTATAAAGCCCAAACCCCATTTTGGCAAGAAAAAGCAAAATCAAAACGTATTTTTTCAAACTACAGGTTCACTACTTTTGTATCACGAAGATTTGGAACACCACTTTTGCATAACAAATGAAATAAACACCATTTCATACAAGAAAAAATTTAATATACGTATTTTGTCTTTATAAAAGACCGTAAAAATAAATTTTGAAAAAATATTTTACTTAACATATTTGTTTCTCCATACTCGATCGTAACGGCAAAACGTTATGGCATCATGAGTGGTTGGTCGTAGACCTGTCTTGTCGGCCCGATAGGTATAATATTACTTAGCTAAACATTTGACGAGTGAGAACACAGAAGAATGGGTCAACCATTTCGGCAAACGGGTCAAAGGGTCTAACCAAATTCCACGTGATACGACCCCATCCAAGTCTTTGTCCAATCACACATTGTCCTTTTCTTACATATATATGTTATTAAAATGAAATTTCATGAGATTCCATAATTCCATACAATTAACATTAAATTCTACAATATGTAGATGATTTATGCCTTAGTATCGTGATTTTCATTATAAAGGTATTTGAATTTACGGATTAACTTGATAACCCAAGAAAATAACTTAAAAAATATCCTGTCCCAAAAGATAAGTAAAAAGTTCCATTGGCTTTTGTTTATTACTCGTAAAAAATTTGCATGTGAACGAGGATTTTGATGATTGGAGAAATGGATAGGTGTTTTGGAATTGTGGGAGCAAAAGCGGTGTATCAACAAGCAGTCTGATCAAATATCCGTGTCAATATCCATGGCCCGGCCCCACTCTCTGCTGGCTGTCCGTATCCTATCATTTTCATCATATTTTACCTCTTTTCTATTTGCTATCCGCAATTCCTTATTGAAATTTTTTATACAAATTTAAGAATACAGAAAATCTAATTGATTTATGCTATATGTTATATTATAACTTGTACTTTTAAATTTTAGTTGTATTAATTTCAAACATGTAAAAAACAATTGTATCTTTTGGTAAACAAAATAATATACTTTTCGATTTAGACGTGTCGGAGATAATTTTAACCAGATATTTCTGGATCACCAACGCTCTCTTCATAAAAAATACCTTTGAGATGAGAATCCCAAAGCTTAAACCCGAGGCCTTGTATAAACTCACCATGAGGCCCACATGTTGAGTTTAGAAAATACTTCTGGCCACTAGATTTAAATGGTGGTTAAATTATATATACATGTATTAAAACTAATATGTATGTATTATACATGGGATCATATATTGTGAAAAGATATCAATTTCTTTTAAATACAGACACGTACGCACAAACATCGACTAATCTTGTCGGTGTCTAATATAAACCTCAATTATCAAGTACTAAACATTTGGATACAATTTTAGCTTTACATTCCAAGTCAATTAACATAGTATAAAACCAAATGCATACCGCCAAAATAAATAAATTTTTAAATACAATAAGTTGCCAAACCGTTTGTATTCATTTATAAATAACACGTACACCAAAACAAGACCATACTATGAACCTTACCTTCTAGTTTCTCCCCACACCATAGAAGTCCTCATTACATATCTCTCTTTTTATATCATCACACACACTCACATACTATATGTTTCCTCAATCTAAAATGCATTCCCTATACTAATTAGCAGAATCCAAATTAACAAAATGGGAAAAACTTCAAGGTTCTTTTTATCACTTTTCGGATTCAAGAACAACGATCCACCAACGTCTCGTGGTGAGCATAATAAGCAACTAAAACGAAGATGGAGCTTTGTAAAATCGAGAAGAGGGAACTCTAGTTTGCCACGTATTCGTGAGACCTCAAATTCTCTCGATTTAACGTCGTTTCATCATCATGAGTGTAACCTCTACGAGAATGAGGATCCTAATAAGCACGCAATTGAGCTTGCTGCGGCTACAACTGCAGTAGTTGATGCAGCTGTAGCCGCAGCTCATGCTTCTAAAGAAGTTGTACGGATGATTAGTGCTAGTAGTAGTAGAACAACCGGATATAGTGGTCGTGATAAATTGGCTGCTATTAAAATTCAATCATGTTTTCGAGCTTATTTGGTATGTACTTCTATGTAGCCTGAATTACAGACATTTTTAAATTATTTTTTTCGTTTATTCCGAATTGCGAGCTAACAAAATTTTACTTTAGTAAATATTGGGCTTTTTATTTTAAAAATTTAATAAATTGAATTTATCTAAACAAGATTTAAAATTGAATATATAAATGATATTTATATAACTCTTAAATTTCGTATGCAATTATAAGTGAAATTAAATTTCCGAGATAATTTTAATACTCCGTATCTACAATACTACAAAACGAGTAAACAAGTTAAAAATCTACTTAATTATTAGGGTAATTGGTTTGATACAAATTTACATGGTATATTATTCAAAACCTTAATCATTGATAAAAAATTTTAGTTGAACTTACGCTTTATTTTGTGATTTATTCATTTAAATATTGATTTTGCATATTTCGTTTGATATCTTTCGTTTAGTTTGAAGCTAGTTGCCTAGTTGTCTTATTATATATATTCTCAAAAAAAAATTCAGAAATTAAAAGGACGAACCAAGTTTTAAATGCGTTCATTGAAATTTATCATTCCAATTCATTATGATAGACATGGAAATATGATGTAGTGACTTATTGAAAGACATATATGATAAGATATGTCCCATGAAGTTAATGCTTATGGTTTTATTAGAGTGTTTGGTACATTGTCATAGTTTTACTAAAATTCACATCCCCTTTAGCCAACCTTCGACTTCGTATGGTCACTTTCATTTTCCCATACAATTAAATGCACACAAGTTATTATTGTCCTTTAAAAGAAGAAATTCTATGACTTACTTGTATTGAGATGACATATTTGTAGCTATTTTTAACAACTTGATAGCAACATTATTATAGCTATATATACGCTGTTCAAAAAAAAAAAAATAATAAAAATTATAGCTATATATAGTGCTTGACATTTTAACTGTTAAAAAAAAAGGTGAGAAACACGTTACAACTTTAATTACATGATATGTAGCATTGTAGCGTACCAATATGGATGTACATCGTGTGCGATTCAAAGTTTATATATTCGTCGATTGTTTCTAATTTTGGATGATGATATAATACATGAAAATTATTGTATGTTACTAATTTTAGAACTCCGTAGATATGAGTATGATGTTTACTTATGAAATTACTTTTTGTAGGACTAATGTACAATTATAACAGTGTAATTAAAGATGATAAGTAATAATTTTTTTTTTAATATAATAATTTGTATTGGTATAGGCAAGAAGAGCATTGAGAGCGCTAAAAGCTTTGGTGAGATTGCAAGCAGTGGTGAGAGGTCACATTCTAAGAAAACAAACTGCCGATATGATGCGGCGTTTACAAGCCTTGGTACGGGCCCAAGCACGTGCACGAGCATTGCGGTCCCAATTCTATGATCCAACAACCAATTATAATAATAAGCCCATTTCTCATTTTTACCATCATGTAAGCCTACTTTTCTTTTGTACAATTTTTTTTTTTTTTTTTTTAATTTTTCCCTCCATATAGAGTTGAATAGTACTATCAAAATTCATTTACAAAAGTTTAAACTTAAAAGTTATGACATATAACTAGTCGAGTTGTTCGACTTTATAAAGCTGTGACTTGTATTCATATGTTATAGCCTTTATAAAGTCATGACTTGAACTCATATCGAGATTCAGCAAAAAAAAATGTGATACGAGTACTATACTTAATAGTCGTAACATGTATTGTTTTTGTAGGGGCCTCCAACTCCTGAGAAATTTGAACATCTTCCACATACTAAACACGACCATCGACCTATATTCAAGGTAATTTATAAGATGTATAAAATAGTTTTTTCGCTAAATAAGATGAGTAAATTTTAAATTTGGTAATTATTAATACAACATTTAAAATTTACAGAGAAATAGCTCAAAAACTTATGACCGAGGTATAATGAATGATAAGATTGTTGAAGTAGATATTGTTAGAAGAAAGCTCTATCAACCGGATCAAGTCAGTTTCGGGTACAGTCATAGTATAAGCACTTCAAGAGGGTCAACATTTCAACCAACAAGCTCAAGCCCTTGTGCATCTTGTGAAGTGAATTCTTTTGATGATTCAATAAGAGGAGTTTCTAAGCCTATTAAGAGTGATGGTCCGAGAAGTTGCATTAGTGGGTACTCAGACCATCCAAACTACATGGCTTACACCGAGTCATCACGGGCCAAAGTTAGGTCTTTAAGTGCTCCAAGACTAAGGTCGCAATTTGAGATAAGTTCAAATTCAACAAAAACCGATTTTGGTTATAAGTATGGGTCGGGTATGCCACGAGTTCCAACCATAAAGGATAGTTTTGCCAAGAAGGCCGCCTATTCGGGGTCGGGTAGGCTTGATCGGCTTGGGATTCCGGTCTACGATATGGAGGAAAGTGAGTTTTGTGTTAGTTATTGGAACTAACGCTTCTAAAAATAGTTTCATGTTAGAGTTTATTGTTGTTGCTAATTTGTATATGCGATGTTACTATTCTGTTATATGATATATTTACCTGTTGTCCATAGACTACGCCTTTTGACCTGATGGTCAGCTTCATATCATTTTTAAACTATACAAAAATAGAGTGGTCACATATGTGATAATAATTTCAAGAATATGTTAGTTGAAGCAACACAATGTAAGGCTGAAGTCGCCCAAATCAAGAAATAATATTGGACCACAAATTAAAACCTCCAAGTTAAATTATTTGGCCACATTTTTAGCAACCTAAAATCCAAAACAAAAGGAACATTTTTTTTTTTAATCATATCCTAATGTCACCACCATGCCATCACCGTCACCGACACCACCATCGGATCAACATTGTCCGCCACCACCCCCACCGCCACCAATTAATGGTCTCTTACGATCTTCCTACAAGAAAGGCAAGCAAACCAAAGTTTTCAGAGTTGTTAGGTCCGTTTTCAGATCATTCCCAATCATGACACAATCCACATACAAAATAGCATTGCCAGGTGGCCGTTGCCAGCTGACGGCCAATGGGGAACAAATTGTGTTACAGGGACACTCTATGTTATAGAAAAGGCCGTGTGAGCCTTGCCATACAAGAGAATCCTAAAACGTCACCAATCGTCATTCTAGAATTGGAACTCAAGACGGATGCTTTACAAAAAGAAATGAGTCTAGGCATGGTCTGAATCGCGTTAGAATGTGAAAAACCATTAGACAAAGACAAGGGTAAGCTTTTAAGAGAATCATTATGGACAATGCTTTTTAACGGTAAAAAAGGTGGCCTAGGGGTAAAGCGTGATGCCACGGAGGATGATTTGAACATCATTGACTTGCTTCGGCCCGTGTCCATGGGCGCTGGAGTGTTGCCCGGAAAATCTGATGTGGAAGGCCCAGATGGTGAAATAGCATACATGAGGGCCCACTTTGACCGTGTAGTTGGGTCTAAAGATTCAGAAACACTTTACATGTTGAGCCCTGATAATGGGAACAATGGGCCTGAGTTGAGCATTTTCTTTGTAAGAATATGATCTTCCTAGTTTTGAAATAGAATTTAGTTAGGGGATGTAGGGGTGAGTTATATTGAGAACTCTTAAAAAAAAAACTCAAGAACCATTTTGGACCACACATTCTTTTCCTTTTTCTCTCTCTTTAATTAAATATTAAAATTCACCCAAATCATTCAAAATGTTCTAACTCACAAACCGTAAATCGTTAGACAAAACAAAAAGCATGGGTAGTCTTAAAATTTCGTCCTTTTCATTAGAGATTCAATTCGATATACTTTTGACGACTTTTTAATTTTCGTTTTCTTTTTGGTAGTTACACATAATTTACACATGTGTAGGCTGAACAAAAATTAAGATTCGGAACGGGTTTCACCCTTAAGGATATTCATAAACCAAAGCTAGTGGGGGTGATAGGTCATATAGGGTGATAGGTCATAAGGTGATAGGTCATAGAGGGTGATAAGTCATAGGGGGTGACTAGTGAGGGGTGATTTACCTAACGGGCTCCGCCCTTAGCCGCTATTCCTCCGCCATGAACTGACGGGCTCCGTCCTTGGCTACCATGGCTCTGCCATGGATTGACGGGCTCCGCTCTTAACCTTCATTGTTGTGTACATATGTTCATTTACTAATTTACATGTGAAAACAATGATCTTACACATGTGTCGGATGAACTTACACATGTGTAGGATGAACGCGATGGGAAAAAAAACGAAAATTAAAAAGTCGTCAAAATTATATCGAATTGGATCTCTAATGAAAGAGGACGAAATTTTAAGACTACCCATGCTTTTTGTATCGTCTAACGATTTACGGTTTGTGAGATAAAACATTTTAAATGATTTGGGTGAATTTTCTTTTTTAATGGAAGAAAAAGAAAATATAAAAAAATAAGTGGTCCAGAATTGTTCTCGCGTTCTTTTTTATTTGTGAATTCTCAAATAAACCTTCCTCAGGGAATGTGTATATATATATATATATAAATATATTGTACTACATTTTTAGTATAGCTATTCAATTCCCAAACATGAGAAATGGCCCAAACAGTTATTGTTATTTTTCTGAATACATCTATCAAATTGGCCCGACCCAAGGCAATTGAGCAATAATAGATAAACACGTACATATAACAAATATGGTTCCTAGATTAATACACTTAAAAAAAAAAAGGTTTTGATTACATAAAACAAAAAGGCTGAAACGATATATACTATATATTAACAATAGCGAGCTTATTAATTAATCTATATATATAGTCCCAAGTTATGAAGCTTGTTACATATACGAGTGGGAAACTCTGGGCGTTCTGAATACCAGCCGAGTTCGTGAGAGCAATAAGTTTGTAGCAACTTTCGGTAATCCGTTAAGATTTTATGTTCAATAAATGCGCGTGCAACAGTTCCGGATGGATATTTCTCTTCAAACTCATCTTGTGACGTCACATAAAACACAATACCATATTCCTTTTGTTGGAATATGATCACGTTATAATAAACGCATGTCCGAAAATTATTTAAGCCTACGGGGTTACACAAAAATAACACGTAAACTCTATGTAATTAATTAATGTATTAAAGTAATATATTGATTAATTGATCATGAAATAATTAATAAACTATTAAAAGATTAATAGTGTTTATTAATTAATTAAAGAAGGAGGTGTTTAATTGTAAATTAGGAATTGGAATTGTTTCCTAATTTCCTATAGGGCCGAAAATTTGAGGGTTTCCTTAATACCCTCAAACTTGGTCATCAAATCCTAAAACCCTTATAATTAATCCTTATATATATAGCTTAAGGGTTAAGGGTTTTGATGTACACTTACACAATATAATTAGATTTGTAAAAACCTAAAAACCTCCTTTTCTCTCTTTTCTTCGTTTCGGTCGAGCAAAGAAAAACCATAAATTGGTTTTGTGTCATTAGACATTACACATGAAACCAACATGAATCATATATAATTAATACTAGAATTAATTATGGTTTTGTTTTACTTTTGACGACAACCAATGGTTTTCGGTTCATATGGGTTTCGAAATAAAAGCGATACACAACGGGTTTATGAGTTTGTGATCGGGTACTAGCATACATCATAGGGGTGTCAAGTGTGCGATCGTAGAGAGGTTTTAGTTTAGACCCTATACTAATAATTATTATTAATAACATTATTGGAAGCTTTGCACAAAGGTACACATATTCTATTCATTACTTTGTTAATTAATATGTTAATTAATATGATTGCGTAAACGTTTCTTTCCGCTGTGTACTCGTGATTTGTATGTTTTTATGCTCATATATTCTAACACCTTTGTTGTCATCGGTAACTTATAATCTCCGGACACTTTTATTTCATATGGTATAGTTGTGGGGTCGGGCGAGGTGTAAAGAAAAGGAAATATTACGATTATAGCAGCCAAAATAATTAACACGAGTGTGAGGTGTGACGAGGGGCCGTTGGGATCCCAATCAGCTATGAATGCATGTAGGATCCTTGAGGGCGTATGACTCAGACACTTGAATGCGTCGTTCACTTTTTTAAGTGCCTCAGCTCCTCGGCACCGAGTGCTTTGTTTTTGTGTGGATCGAGTTTTTCTGATAAATTCGTATACGCATTCTTGATCTTTTTCGTGGAACTCCACCCCGGCCATGACAACAAGGGAGCACGGAATCGTGTTTTATGTGACATCAACCAATGCGTTTGAAAAAAAATATCCTGCCGGAACTGCTGCACGCGTTTTTATTGAACGTGAAATCTTAGCAGATTACCAAGAGTTGCTACAAGATTATTGCTCTGAAGAACTAGACTGGCATATAATACGCCCGGACTTTCCAACTCCTATATGTAACAAGCTTCAAAACATGGGTGTATATGCATAAATAAATTTTATTAAGGCCGCACATATATAGCTTCACTATTATTGTTCTATTCTATTATTGATTTATTATATGATCGAACCTCGATCATAGGATATGATATTCTATAGAAACCATTAAATAATTCTTGTCTTATAAATTCTTGTTTGTATTTATTACGTTTCGAGTGTTATGGGTTGATTAGTTACTTTCAATAAGGATGAAAAGAAAGGCTATCTTTTTCATATGATGCACGTATATAGGAAACTTAAAAGGAAAAAGGTATAAATGATTGTATTAGCTTGATTGTATTTTATGTATATCAAACAATAAATTAAAACAGAAGTTAAGTAGTATTTAAACGACCCATGACATATTATTTAAGCGATAAGTGTCTTTTTTTTTTTTAATACTTAATCAAATCAAAATAGAATTCTTAACTAATGGTAGGTAGTTAATTTAATATTTAATGTTTATTGAAAGAGTTTTAGACTATATCTTTAGGAGATTTATATATATCTTTCATTTTAAAGACATAATTACATATATGTTTGAAACATGCTTTAAAAGCATTGTATTTATGCATTAAAAATTTGCATTTAAGATATATATGTAATTATGTCTTTAAGATGAGACATATATACGAGTATATAATTATTCAAATAATTTAAATCTCACACAAGATTCCTTCAATGATGCCATTTTAATTAACATATTTTATTAAGTATAGAAACAATTACATATAAAAATATTGTTTCAACAAATAGTTTTCAACCATCATCTACAAAGAAGGTAAATGTATAACATATATTTAATCCGTACATCGTAGGATATTAATGTTATCTAAAAATTTAAAATTTAAGTTTTTAATTTTGATATGGTTTCAAAAGTTTAAGGTAAATGTAAATTTCTAAACTAAAAAAATATTATATTCATTATTATTGTTATTATAATTAGCTTTACTAATCGATTTACTTTAACCATAGATTATGTCATACTCATATAAATTATATTCGAGTTTACTTGTAAAATTCATATTTTTTTTAAGTATATAAATAACTACGAGTAATAATGTTATCATGTGATCTCTTATATAAATAAAGTAAGATTGTGATGACATAATATGTTTTTAAAAAAATCTTATTTGGCATCATTAGACTTTTTCTTGTTAATTATTTATTTTTTATATAATTAATTTATGACATCATCTTTTGAATTTAAATTTTTAGTCCCTTTAACATTGCTTACTTGCCTTTAAAATATAAACATTTTTACTTACGGTGTTTTTTATGTTTCATTATGATAATAAACATGTATTTACGAAATTTGTTTAGAAATACCCAGATTTAACCCGGGATAATTAACTAGTAGATAAATAAATAAAAATTTCTTAACAGTATAGTCAAATGGGCCTAAAGTAGCATATTAAATTAGAAGTTCAACAAGTTGCTAGAGTAATGAGAGTTTCAAAGTGTCTTGCTTGATGGGCTTCGTATGGGAAAAAGTAACACACGGATGACCCCGGCCCAACCCCAACAAGTGCCTCTGAATCTGATCATGATATCAAAGATTCTTGTATGGATCACTTATTTGTAAATCTATTTAAAACAAAATCTAAATATTTCATAATACGTAGTAAAGTAGAAAAATTACGGATCAAAAAATATATATCTAATTAACATCTAGCAATACCTAGCTAGCTAGCAGATATATTATAATGAAAACAATATAAGTAGACAATAGTTATATTATTTAATAATTAAAGGTTTTGAAGCTTGTCACAAATAGGAGGAATTGACGAGAACTCGTCGGGACGTTCCAAAATCACCCATTTTCTCGCATTGTAATACCTCTCGAGTATATCTTTGTAACCCTTGACAATCTCTTTCTCGATTTTAGCCCAGACATGCGTTCCAACAGCATAATTTTGATCAAACGCACTTGTTGATTGGACATAAAACACAACATCGTATTCACTTGTCTTCATTGGTGCCGCAAATTGGTCATTCATTGTCATTGAATAAGAAGGATAGAAGAAGTCATAGAAATAAGTGTACCATATGACGTATATTATAAACGCCAAAACTCCAAAAAACAACATCATCCAACACAAGAATCGGGTTGCGAGTTTGAGATCATAGCATCTTCGGGAGTGAAGATTGCTCAGGCACTCGTATGCTTGGCAAACCTTGTCGTAAGCTTCATTGGAATCCGGGATCTTGTTGATGTCGGGATGAAGTTTTTGTGACAGATTTATAAATGCATTCTTATTTCTTAATATCGTCGTTGGTACATGTCGAAATATCATCTATACCCAAAATAATCATTGTGTCTTCTAATACGAGCCACCAGTTGTTGTTTATCTTTATCATCATCCATTATTATTATATTTATATATGCTGATATGTTGATTGATCAATTTATGACAAGCTAGGCACTCTATATTAAAAAATAACCTACAACAAATTAATCAAAATTTATATGATGTTTTAATTAAATATGTAAAGTAACTTACAGAGAAATCGTCGATTGAAGAGGGTAAAATCGATCTTACGTAATTAATTAAGAAAGTTTGATGATTAAATCGATCGACGAATCGAGGATAATAATAATTTGTATTTGATTTTAGTTTATGTACTAGATTTTAGACCCGTGTCAAATACACGAGTTTACAACATTATCATCATATATGTGAAAACGATTCCCCATGTAATAGCATAAAAATCGTTTTGTAGAAAAAGGGATCTTCAAAGATAAGTTTACATGTTGGGCTATCTCGAATCACTTAAATTTGAAAACTATATGTTATAATTGATTTATATAAACAAAAAAGATGAAAATTTTGAAATTATAGATAATAAGATTATCCTAACTCAATACAAATTTTATTATATATTGGCATTAGTTAAAAAAGAGAATATAACATATGTTTCCCAACTACTAAATCAGTATATGTATATGAGGATTATTAATTTATATGTATAAATAAAGAACATAAATTCAAGATACAAAACAGATAAATAGAAAGAAAAAGATAATAGAAGTAAAACTCAGATGTAAATTTCTATACTTACTTTGTCAGAAGTGAAACTTTGCAAGTTGTAAGAGAATTGTCACAATTCATCATTGGTTTTATTAGTTGAGACATACTCAGAAGAATTGTTCTACATAGTCGTCTCATAAGACATATAATACAATAATTTCTCTGTTATAGTTAATAATAAGATTAAACATATAAACAATGTATCATGATAAGTACTTACGAATCAAGATATTTACATGTTAAAACTTACAAAGAATCCAAGAACACGCCTTAATACAGATTTGAAGAATAGAAGAAAATTGGAGAGTGGGAAGTTCTGGCATAAAAGGGAGGGTTGAACACGAATGTGTTTGATGGGTATAATTTTTTGTTATCTTTAGTTGTATTGGTTTTTTTTTTTTTACAAATATTAATAGAGATCAGATGCATATTTAAAGAGTTGTATTTATCTAGTCTAAATCTAATCTAAATAGTTGTATATTTATCTAGATGGGGGAAAAAATTTATATAGCAAAAGTTATAATCTATTTAATAGTTGTATTTATCTATTGAGTCTTTTTGTTTGATCCACATTTAAGTTTACTTTTAAATAAGATGATTTAATTTAATTAATAGAGTTCTATATAGTTGTATTTATCTATTGAGTCTTTTTGTTTGATCGACGTTTAGGTTTAATTTTAAATAAGATAATTTAATTTAATTAATAGAATTAAGTTACATGTTTAATTTAGAAAATTAGTAAAATTGAGAGTTTTGATTGGTATGTAGACTAACTATATAGAGAGAGAGGAAGAAGAAAAGAATAATTTACATAACGATATTATCTTTTCTTCTATTTACTAGCATGGTACTCGCGCGTTGTAGCGGATACCATGAATAATGCGTCAATTAAGCGAGATATCATGATGTATATACGTTTCTACACAGCTTGGAATTAAGGAGTCTTCATATGGTCAACCAAAGTATATAGAGTCTGAATTGTTTTAGTATTGAAGCCATTATTTGTTCTCACAACTACTATCATAAAGAAAATAATTTTTAAAATGTCAAGTTTCAACAAAAAGCGGTTTCGTCAATATTTATTACAACAAACAATACAATATTTCTTCCTACAAACTTGCAAACAACAGTGACACATTTGTTCCTGCAAACCCAAAAGCATTTCATAAGGCTACTTTGATTGGCATCTCTTTTGAATCCATCAAAGGCGTGAAAGCTTCTTTGAAATGGGACATTAATTGCTCAGATTTAACGACAAGGGTGCAATTCCCTAGTCCACTTGATCGGGATGAAGAGTTTGATTGCATGAGCTTCCACTGTGTCACCTGATGGGTAAATGATTAATACTGAAACAAGAGTTTGTAGAGAATCTTGGATCAAAATGATGTACTTAGAGCTGCGGAAGTAGCATGAGCATTCACATAGCCCACTTGATCGGGACGAAGACCTGACTGCAAGTACAAGAAAAATAATAGTTTATTAGATATAATACTACTCCATTTAGAAACTACTGAATATTTACAAATGAGAATTCAACAACAACTGCAAGTTAGCAACAAAGGGTGAAAATTAATTTAGAAACTTAATTTATAACTTATAAGCATCTCTCAAATGTCACCTCAATTTTAATAATATTCCTTTTGTGATGTCAAGTTACTTAGGGAGTGGGGAGTGCATCCCTTCCCCTCACCACCTTTTTACATTCTCTCTCCTCCAATCCTTTCCCCTCTCTCATGCAAGGAATGCCCATCCCTTCCCCTCCCTTCCCTTATACAAGGAATGCCTCTCACCTCCTTTCACCACTTTCATTCAATACTAAAATCACGATATAGACAACGAGACCTCTATCCCCTCTCTTTTCCCCTCATCACGGTATCTATTACAAGGATTGGTGTTCACCTCCCCTCATCACGGTATCTCTCCCCTCATCGATGCACTCCCCACCCCCTTATAGTACTCCTGATTATCCCATTTGCCTTTCCACTAAAACACAGAAGTATGTGAACATAAGCTTGAGTCAATAGCCAATAGGCTAATTGTGTAACGAAATAACAATACTTGAAAAATTGGTACCTATATATGTCATCCCTCCTTGCACACCGACAATCATTTTTAGTATTTAATCTGCTTCTGATATAACAATATACTCGTAATATATTGTCAATTGAGTTTTTTAAGAGCAACGTATAAGTTATAAAACCACAACATTGTTCTCTTTTGAGTAAACTGTGTCAACATAAATACATAATCCAGATCGATACATTCATAAGTAAATGGGTCAAAGTGTCGAATTTCTAGATAAAGGCTCACTTGTTCAATAGAGAAAAAGCTAAAGCATTCGGATCATACACACGACACTTGTCGTTAGAGCATCTAGTGTAACAATCTAAGGAGAACTTGTTCTTGAAAAGACGAAAAATGAGTCTAGACCTGGTTTTGCTACTACATGATAGAAACTTCATCATCAATAAGAAAAACACAGCTTGAGTTCTAGTATAGACTAATCACCTCCTAATGTTTCTGAAAGACATGAAAAAAAGGATTACCTCTTGTTATAAGCATCTCCAAATGATTCACCCGTTGACTCGAGCGTGGCGGCACTTTTGTAAACGTGCACCTCTTCTTTTTCGTCTTCTGCAACAATCTGTGTGTGCTTTTCTGGTGAATCATCTACAATCCAAAAGGCATAGAGCATTAAATTAAAATACAATTCTGTATGCTTCTCTGTGTATATCTCTACTACATTATAAAGCATTTCTTCTCTAAAAAATTCAACTTTCAACAAGTAAAAACCTTAAAATACCCCTATCACTTATTTATAATATCCCTAAAATAAATCTCAACCACTCATTTTTTTTCCCTCTCTTCAAATTTCAATCACTCATTTTTCTCTCCTCTATAAATTTCTCTTATTCATTCAAAATCATTTATCTCAAAAACCGTAAATCGATAAATCATAAAAATTAGGGGGAAGGAAATATGAGGCTGTTAGGCACCCAAGTTGGGTGGAAAAAACCCTCACATACCTTTTTTTAAAAGGTAAAAATCATGGGGGGCCATGTATTTATTTAAAATATTAAAATATTAGTATGTGAGGGGTTTTTCACCCAAGTTGGATGCATAACAGCCTCAAACTCACTTTTCCATAAAAATTATATGGGTGTTCTTAAAATTTCTTGCTCTTTCATTAGAGATGTCATTCGATATACTTTCGATGAATTTTTAAATCCGATGTTGGAGCGCGTACAACTAAGGCATTTGGCTATGACTTATCACAACCTATGACCTATCACTCTATCATCTTACCGCTGCAACGCGCGGGTACTTACTCTGGTATAAATATTTAGATTTAAGCTTAGCGTACAATTACAATTCTCATCTAAAAAGCAGTACTAAGATCCGATCAAGGATCCGGTAATGACTTCTTAACCATTTAAACAAAATAAAAATATACCACGTAACATATATTCATTTGCATAAGCGTTTAAAAAAAATGATATTCATCCGCATAAACAATTCAACAGAATAGGATATCCAACTAAAAAATTTACATAATAAAAAAAGTTATATCAATTGAAAAAAGAAAAGAAGATACTCATGTTGGTGTCCAGATTCGTAGACGGTGGTGAATGATGGTGGCGGTGGATCAGCTGCCCTGGATCTGAAAAAATAAACAAAAGTTTAAAAACATATAAAAACAAAAAATATTTTTAAAAAAGGAAAGGTTAACGATATTGAATAGGGATGGTGGTGTTGTTTCACGACGGTGGAGTTGGCGTTCATGGCGGCGTTGAGGATGGACGGTGGTGTTTCTGTTGACGAGAGAGAGGGAGGAGAGCGTTTGAGAGAAGGGATCTGTTTTGTGAAGGAATGAGGGTAGGTTATGTGTGTTGCAGGGGTAGTTTGGACAAATCCCTATGTTACATTTTTACATGGTGTATTTTTTTTAATAGGTAGTATAGATTAGTCCTATCAAAACACAAATAAGAATTAGAAAACTAATTATCACAAATATCACATTAAATTTGAATTTGAGTTGAATTGGGATATTTATCTAGCAAGTCGAATTCAGTTGATTTATTTGAATTTAAGTAGTGTTCAGATTCATAATTTACATCCATTATCAACTATCACTAGCATATACAATTCTAGGACCACACGAGTTGTTGGTCACTTTGTCTATTATTTTTAGAACTAGTCAAAAGTTCCTTTTCTATTGTATGAAAATTTGTTGCCAAAAACATTGAATAAACCTTAAAGTTTCTGCAAGGTTCATATATGTATCCACGGTCAACTTTCATTTCTTGTTTGCAGCTTTGTTTAGCCAACTGTAAATACACTAATCTAGTAATCGCAGTATAGCCTTGCTTACTCATCTTTGTGTACTCTTTCTTCTATCTTGTGCAGGACATACTTATAAATGGTGGTGGATGCATAGCTAAGAATAAAAAGCTAACATATATAGAGCAACTTTTGTTTTCGTGTATATAGCACCTTAATGCACGGAAGCAAGATTAGAAGTTTCAGACGGATTTAATTAGGCAGCTTCAAAAATGGTATCTAATATGTAGATGAATACTTCAACATCTTTAACGCTATATGGTGCCGACGTTTTTTGTCTAACACGCCGAGGCCTAACCATATATAAGAAAATCCTAATTAACTGTTATTCGGATAAATGATAACGTACAAAATAACCAAAATACCCGATAATAGAGAAGTTAAGTTATAATAAACAGTAATGATAAATTATATATGTTTAGTTCGATTTATCTTAAATTTTTAAAATCACATCAAAATTGGATCTTGTAAGCATAGAGGATGACGACAAATATCTTTGTGATTTCGGATCGTAAACTCAAGTTTTTGAAGTCTTCATGTTATTAACTTAGTATAAGTAATATGAGTTGAATAATTGCGAAAGAAAAAGAGACAACTTTTTTTTTAGAACAGTGAAGGCCGGACCACAGGTATCCGGACTGGATACTGAGGGCCTACCCGATCCCCTCCCACACCCGCCCCACCCGGTAAATTCAACTCGCACGCCAAGAATATTGGCTAGTAACAATGCTTGAGATGAGATTCGAACATACGACCTTTGTTACAACATCCGGGGTGTCCAACCACTGCGCTAGCAAGTGAAGGACGGAAAAGAGACAATTTTATTAATGAGAAACCGATTAATCGAATAAGGTTACAATGTGTTTTATATCTATAAGCTAAGAGTTAGTGTTTAATTCTAAGTCTAATAAGAAAATTGTATCTATATACAATTAAAAAAGCTAACTTAATAAAATAAATAAACTAAAAAGACACGTGTTGATCAAGGATTACGTCACGTGTCGTTTCAAGAACATCTCAATCCTGTTTTAGTTTATTAGTAGATATATCTATCTCTATCTTTATCTTTAGTCTTTTGATAAAACAAACTATCACCCTTTCATCTTTAACTTTCTATTTTTAAAATACCTAAAATATCCTTAATTTTTAACACATTTTAAAATATTTTTTAACACATCTTCAATTTTTTTTATTTCAACTTTTACCATACATATTTTTTTTAGTATAAATATGTATCTAAGATGAATGCACAAAACAAAAAACGTAACTTTCTTAATTTTAACGCATCAATGTGTTGTTAAATTAAAAACTTAAATATATGTTAGTTTTATAGACATTATACGAATGAAAATGAAGTTTTTAAGTATTCTTATCGTATTTTCATACTAAGGTTGGATGTATTTGATTCTTAACCTTGTTGTCATCCTTTTTGTCGGCAGCTTGTACTCATTGAGTACTTTTAAATGATATGGAGGCGGATGGATTGTGACAAGGTGGGCAAACCTAAAACGAAGTGATGGCGCGAAAATAAGTAACACGATCAAGAAAAGTAGCTATGTGAGTAGTTTTTAGCCAAAGTGGTGTATTTGAAAAACATATTTACTAAGATGGTGTAGTTTAAAAACTATTTATCAAAATGGTATATTTATATATGTTTTTAGATATTTTTGATTTTATTTTCTTTAAGATTCACCTATCTCAATACAATCAACTCATTTTTTGCTGCCCAAACTCAATCAAACTACCATGAATCGTCCAAGATATGATATACAAACATGAAACATAATTAAAACCCAGTATATTCATCATGATTTTGATTTTGTACCATACAACCATAAAGTGATATAGATGGTATATATCAAAATCCATCACACCTACGTCAAATGTTTCATATATATGTCAAAGATCTTTTTCATTCATCAAATACAAGACAATAAAAATAAATTCTGAGATAGTAATAAGAAAAGCACAAATTAAGTTAATATATAGCTATACATTCGATCAAGAACAGATAATAATTACAAAATCAATATGGATCTGGTTCAATACTTTCTCTCTATATCTATATATATCCAAGAACACATAATAATAAGACCAAAGCACAAGGTTTGTAGTGATGGCTGTTGGATGGTCTCGATCAGGTGGAGATGGTGGTGGTGGTTGATGGCGGCTTATGGTTGATGATGTTTATGGATGATGGTAGATGGTATTTAGGTTTTTGTTGGTTAAGGAGAAAGTGAGTTTTGTGTGTAAAATAAATTTAGATGAATGAAAGATGAAGAGCATTTGAAAGTAAATCTGGAAAAGAAAGAAGAAATGAATAAGATCTGGTGTATATAGGATTGAGTGTTTATTTAAAAGAAGAATAGAAGACAGATGTAAAAAACATTCTCAGTTAGTTTTCTTAGAAAAAATATAGAGTTGAACACTAGTTTGGTAAATAGTTTTTAAAATACACTAATTTGGTAAATATTTTTTATAAATACACTATTTTAGTTAAACACTCACTATGTGAGTGCATGTAGTAACACGATCAAGAAAAGCTAATTAAAAATATGAACCAAATAGCCTAATAATTCTTCTAACTAGTTACTAAGAAAAGTTAATTAAAAATATGAACCAAATAGCCTAATAATCCTTCTAACTAGTTACTAAAGCTGGCCTAATATATAAATGGCTTGATTACTACAAGTAACATGTTGAGGCTGGCCAGCTAATACAATAACTCATATCCTAATAAACTAGTTACTAAAGCTTGTAAGAAAAATACTTAATACATATAGGTCTAATTCGTCATAAGCCAGCTTACAATATACTAATACTAATTATAATGCTAAAAGTGATCTCTTCTAGCTAGTTACGATGATAACGTGCACGCTCCATCTTCAAATATCCCTTAAAAGCTGACTAAGAAATGATAACCACATATAGTACCCCTGTTACGATGCTCATAATAAGCTTGTGGTGTTTGTATGGCCAAAAGAACTCTGAACATACAATCCCAGTTGTTGAGTCATGGATTCGCTGAGAGACTCAGCAAGTCTCTTTGTCAGCGAGCGGCTTCGTCAGCGATCTCCCAGCGATCACTTATTATCTTCAAGTTAAAGATAATTTCAATGACTCACCGTCTAGTTTTTGTAAGTCAGAAATAAGCGGGAAAATGAAGATAAGAATGTTGGTCCCAATGACACGTGTTGATAAGGATGAAGACATGTGACCATGTACCAAAATGGTACCTTGGCGTTTCTCTTTCATACCAGATTTGGAAACAAACAAGATGGAAAAAGATAGCCTAGCAAATCTAGGAGATCCACCAATAGATGGTTGACAACCTTGAGGTGTCAACATCTATTGAATTGTCATGTGATTGTTTCTTTTGCCTATATAAAGAATTACTTGACCTAGCCGCAACTTGTTGGTGTGTCCACAGAAAACACTTAGTGTGTAGTTTTTCTCTCCTTGTGTAATTGTTAAGTTTTTGGTGTGTCAAAAACTTAACAAGATTTTCTCTTTTATTTTGTTGTAAAACCAATCATGTATTCACCGTTTAATCAATAATACATACGATTAGACTATTTCTGTTCTTTAATTTACATTGATAAGTAGTTTACATTAGTTGTTTATTACGAGTAATCTGTGCAAACTCTGGGATCTACACCAGTCATAAGAAAACACAAGCCAAACCCAAGGAGGATTAGTAGACTCTCGACCGATGACGGTACTGAAGAAAAAGCAAACGTGCGAAGTGATAATTAATCTTGACAAACTGACAAGTAAATCTTGCCTATCTATAAACACTTCCGTTGCCTTCTTTAAAGTAAACAAGCTACCCATGATGGAAATGGTGAAGGTTTGCCCCTTCTTCATCAATTCATCGAAACACTTATGCAATGTCTCATCGTATTCGTTTGCAGCTGGTGGAGCACCATTTTCGTTTTCAGTTTGATTCTGATTATCAACTGTTTGAGCAACGGGTTGTTGTATGGTTTCTCTCCGACCCCTTCTCAGCATGATGCGCGCTTTTACCTAAAACATCCATACCAAAATATTTAGGATTACACCAAATGAAGAAGCAATAAAATAAATATGTAACTTAGGAATTAACTCTATAGATGTAACGAGAACACGAAATACATGCCTGCGGTTATAACTTTTAAGTAATCTTGATCAAACAAACCTTTTTTAAATTTCTTTCATTTCCTTAGGAAAACAAAATAATATATCCATATATATATAGAGAGAGAGAGAAAGAGAGGGGGAGGGGGAAATTAACCTCAGTATATGCTATATGCTTCATGAGCAGATTGTCTCAACTTAACTTTTGTTGTTCTTTTTACAAGGGAGCCAAGGGTGGGGAGTCCTTGATCCTCACCATCCACTTATCAATCAATCAATGCCACCTAAGATTTACCATCAAATTTCATTACTAGATGGAACTCTAGTCTTAAAATACTTGAATGTGTTTTACATCAAAAAACTAGTTTAAAACATTTTTATGATGGTGTAGTTAACAATGGTAATGGATCGGGTAACTTTGACAATTAAAAAATTATTCATTATAAAATAGATTTACTTTAAGTGTATAAAGATGTTACAACTTTGTTGTAAGGGTCTATTATTTTACTAGTCATTTGGTAATTCATCATATTTATTTGATTTCTGAAAAATTGGGAGAATATATATGAGTTTGCTTATGATGGTTTCTTTGAAAACATGATAAAAGCCATGAAAAAAAGAATTAAGAAAAAAACTTTATGGAAATGCTCCCCATTTTTGTTTGTGCCGCCGCATGAACCCTACTTTGAATGCTAACGAAGTTAAAATGCTTTTGAAAAAATAAGTGATGATTTTGGGTGTTGGGATGAGGATATGAACTTTTCTATGAATGCAAAAAATGAGTTTAATAGACAATTAGACAAATTGTTTATGGTTTATAATGAGAAATATGGTTCAAGTTCTTATACTCCTAATTTGGTTTTTTCTATAAAAAAAAAAGCCACGGATCCAAAAGTAAACCTATATAATATGGTGTTCGAAGCAAACACCAAACAATGCTAGGAGTGAAAGTTCAAGTTCTAAGAATAACAATTTGGGGAGGTATCTTGGAACCAATTTTTTTTTCACAAGCATTGGATGCGTTTGAAAAGAAATATCCTGCCGGAACTACTACACGCGTTTTTATTGAACGTGAAATCATAGCGGATGGCCAAGAGTTGCTACAAGATTATTGCTCTAAAGAACTCGACTGGCATTTAATACGCCCAGACTTTCCAACTCCTATATGTAACAAGCATCGAAACATGGGTGTATATGCATAAATTTAAGACCACACATATATAGCTTAATTCTTCATCACTATTATATTAGTATTTTTGTTTGTCAAATAGTTCTTATGAATGAATAGATATTGTATCTTTTTGCTATTTGAAATTAAATACAATTACAGTTTTTCTTGTATCTTACTTGTGTATGTATATAATTATTATTGCAACCCAGATAATTATACTACCAATTAATATCTAATTGCTGGGACTTTTATTACTGAACTTATAGACAGTAGTGAACTTTCTTCAAAGTTTTTAGAACATTAAATAATGTAAATAATAGTCACTATATCTTCCAAACCTTTTGTGACTGAAAATTTGAGTTAGAAGTTAGAACTGACTTTTAGTAATGGTGGCAGTAGTGACTTTTTTTATTTGAGAAGGAGAAAGTATGATAGGATTTAGTGACTGTTTTATCACTTTTTCTGACTCTTCTTGTCAGTCACTAAAAGTCATTAATCTTGTAGTGACAATAACATCAAAATAATCTGCCAATCTGTTTATACAATATAAAATAATATTATAGTACTCACCATGCATCACAAATTATGATTGAAGTATAGATTAATTAGCAAAATTACCTGATTATTAGAATATGCTTTCATGATGAGGGAGAGCCTAACTTAATTTAAGGGTAGATTAATTAGCAAAATTACCTGATTAGTAGTACATATTTTTTGTCCAAATTTTTTTGACCTGCTATATAAAAACACAATTAGTGCATGATTATGATTACAAAACATATACTAATAGTATTTTCTGATCGTAGAACGAGTTAGTTTACTACTGTGATTGCTTATGTCATCAATGTACGTACACAAGGGCAACCTGCAGGAACACATTTGTCTTGTTAGTTTAATGGGCTTATTATAAAACATCCATCATGCACTCTATGTTTCTCAACTTCATTATTTAGGTTTGATTATATATAAACATGTCTCTACATAATTATATCTAGCTACACAATACCTTTATTTTTCTTATTCATCAATTAGAAAACCTTGCTTTATTTCTTCTTCTTTATCTTCATTTATTTTTCAATCAAATCCAAAAACAAGCTAGCTAACCCTTAGGAAAAAAAATGGATGACGAATCAAGAAAAAAATAAAATAGGAGCTCATCAAAGAACACGGGGAAGATTATAGGGACATCTTAGGTGCTTACTTTACGTGGTCAGGAGTTGCACTTATAACGCTAGTAACGTGAACCACCATGAGCCAGCAAGTGCCATCCACCACTTTATGCCTTGCCTTTCTCATAATGTGTGGTTTGGTGTGATTTTATTACTCTATCTTCATGAAAGGCGTTATGTATCGTGTGATATTAGTTGTTGGATCGATTCTCCAGAACATCATGATGGCTCTGTGCATCACGCAGGCCATCATTAACCCATTCATAGTGATTCTTGTGGACTGCGTGATGCACAGTGCCATCATGATGTTCTGGAGAATCGATCCAACAACTAATATCACACGATAAATAACGCCTTTCATGAAGATAGAGTAATAAAAGCACACCAAACCACACATTATGAGAAAGGCAAATAAAGTGGTGGATGACACTTGCTGGCTCATGGTGGTTCCTAGCGTTATAAGTGCAACTCCTGACCACGTAAAGTAAGCACCTAAGATGTCCCTATAATCTTCCCAGTGTTCTTTGATGAGCTCCTATTCTTGTTTTTTTCTTGATTCGTCATCCATTTTTTTTCCTAAGGGTTAGCTAGCTTGTTTTTGGATTTGATTGAAAAATAAATGAAGATAAAGAAGAAGAAATAAAGCAAGGTTTTCTGATTGATGAATAAGAAAAATAAAGGTATTGTGTAGCTAGATATAATTATATAGAGACAGATGTGTATATATAATCAAACCTGAAATAATGAAGCTGAGAAACACAGAGTGCAGGATGGATGGTTTATAATAAGCCCATTAAACTAACAAGACAAATGTGTTCCTGCAGGTTGCCGTTCTGTACGTACATATGTGGTAGTTTTTTCCGTCATAACCGCACAAAACAAAACAACCCCCAGTAACTAAATGGATGGCGAAACTTGCGTACTGTGATCTCCAACCCAAAACCGAACCTACAAAAATGAAAAAGTAAGAAGTAAGAGTGATAACTATCAAAACATTTAATGTGTCATTTTTCATGTATATCTATAATCTATATCTATATCTATCTATAATCTATAATAAAAGGTATTGAAATTAAGATTTTAACCATAACTTTGAGTGAAATGGAGCTGTCTGTTGCCTTTTTCAAGGTGAAAAAGAACCCGATTATGGGAACACAAAAGTTCTGTCCTTTTTTCATTAGGTCATCACAATTTTTTTTGTAGAACTTCATCCTACCTTCAGATTATGGGCATCATTTTCATGTTGAAGAGGTGGCTGACTCTGTGGGTTAGACATTTTCATCCAAAGATACATCATCAAATTATTGAACATCAACTAGTAGTGGGTTCTCTCTTATCATCCCTTATATATGCTTACAAACAAGGTGGTTGGCCGATCAAGTTTCTAGTATTCACAAGACTTCATTTGTTAGTTTTATAATAAAGGCATATTACTTTTTGAGTGTAAATTGACTAATTGAGTTTCATAATTTTTGTATTCATATTATGTTTTTCTTTTTTAACATTTTGAGTACGTACTTCTATGTTTTCTCAAATTGTATAAACTTAATTAGTTTATACGAGTAATAAATTATTATACTAACAAGCAAGGTCCATATATGGTGCTATATAGTAATAATTTTTTTTTTTTAATTATTATACATATAACTAATTTAGTAATTTAAATTTCTAGATTTCACTTACAATATATAAGAATGATATACAAATAGATACAAATGTATTGATAGTATTATATCTCGCCTATAAATACTTCCAATCCCAAATACATCCTTTAATTGTGAAACCAAACTTATTCGACGAGGCAATTAACTAAAAGATTGATAATCTAAAATCTTTGATAGAAGTATCAACATTGGGTTGTTTAACATACATTTATTAGATTAATGAACATTAATAAAAAAAAAATCCGCTTGATTAAGTTAAATAAATAAAACAGTCGTTAATTCATGTTTGTAACTCCTAAAAGGAATGAACATGACTTAATTTTTACCAGAAGAGTTTGCATAAGGTATCCTTTGACAGCCGCATTGATACATTTGAAGCTATAATATAACATATAGATAACAACTTCAAACAAGCATAGGCTTTGACAATACCCAAATACATATACTTACGTATTCATAGAACTTATGACAATACCTGAATCAGATGCAATAGCACCAGGTGGAACATGATCTGGAACTGCAGGACCATACTCATGAAGGCAGCTACTACAATAAAAGTCCCTGACATAAATTTACTTAACAATTTAAGATGGATGGATGAAGCATGATGTAAAGTATAGATGTAGAAAAAATAGGATTTGTAAAATCTATACCATTTGAACTTGCCGACCGCTTGAAGAAGATTAGTTCCATGCTTAATCATTATAGAAACATGTTGAAAGTATTTTCAGATACCAAATTGGAAGAAAAAAAAAATAATAAAAAAAACCTTAATGTATCCATAAATACCCCATATCCATACCAAAAAAAAACAATACAAAGATCCCTATTATCTTGGAAAACTTATGTTATATAATCCCAAATTTTCCTTAACCTTCACCATATAAAACCAATAAATTTATTACAAAAATACTTCCATCCCGGCCACAACTCATGATTTCCAAAAATTACCAAAAACAGTTCAAAATTTAAGAGAACAAAAAAATATAAGTTAAAGCACCGATGATAACAATTACCCACTCCCTCACGGGCTGATACGTACGTGTGTGTTATTGTTTAGTGACGATAACATTTTGTATAATCGTTGACAAAATTGCTCTAGCCGCGTACCGGTTTCAAATAGCATTGACCCAAAGACAATTGGATCCTTACTATTATAAGGGTCGCAAGTATGTTCGGAACGATATGATGCTATTTGAGGTGGGTGGTACGCTACTGGAGGGATATAATCAACTTTCATACAAAACCTTATGTCACCATAACAATAACACACGTATATCACCCGGGAGGAAATGGGTTGATATTATCATAGTTGTTTTTATTTTATTTTTTCATTGTTATCTCAAAATGACCAACCATCTTTGGTAATTTTTAAGAAATCACGGGCTGGGTTAATGACCTAGTTAAAAGTAGCTTGCAAATTTCTTGGATTATATGGGTACGGTTGAGGAACATATGGGATTTATATAATTGGTGCGTTCCAACATATTAGAGATATGAGGACTGGTTTTATAGATGGATGGTATTATTTTGGGGGTTTTTTCGGATGAATTGTTTCCGAAATTCTTTGTGTGCCTGCTTATTCTTTTTATTTTTTACGTTTTCTTCGATCAGAAGATTTGGTCGTGATAGTTTAGACATTTTGGATTTGGATTGAGCAAGAAAAATGACTAAAGTGAGAAGATGATGATAGAGGTGGAATATTGACAGCTAGTGTCCTCAAGCTTGCGTCCAGCCAAATATTCTCCCACAAGAAGTTGGAAGACGCTTGCGTGTGGGGCCATCGGTGTTTACTTCTATTTTTCTTTTTCTTCTTTTTTTGCTTTAATACATATATAAACATGGTAGATATATTTATAATATATATATGTGTATGTCTTGTATCTTGTTCTAGTTTGTGTGTGTGTGAGATTTGCAGGTGAAGTTGCTGAGGAAGACAAAGGGGACAGGTACATATATGTATATATATAATAATGAATTTTCATTTCTACCCTTATAATATAACATGTTTATGAATTAACTTTTTGAGTTTTAAAAGTTATCAATTTAGCCCCTAAAATTAATTTATTGTTTTTATTTTTGTATTCTTTATAATTTGTTAATCCTAATATGTTTTTTAATATTCAAAAACTAGTTATTTAATTATATGTTTAGGTAATAGGGAAAAATAAATTAATTGATGATGTGAGGAAGAAGTTCGAAGAAGCTTGTCTTATAAACAGTGAGAAACAGTGAGAGTCTTGAGGGGAGTCCTAAGTAATGTAATGCTGACGTGGCAGTCAAGAAGCTGTGAGGACTCCATCCTTATAAGCACTGGCCTTACTTGGTGATTGTGAATTGTATTTGGCCGGTGCTTATAGGCGTCTTGGAGCTGCGTCATGAGACCATGAAGACGTTGGACGCTATGGACAGTGAACTTCCATAGTTTGCGTCCTGGAGCTGGAGTCCTCACGTAGATAATGAAGGACGCAAATTGGTGGGGTCAGAGGAGCGGCTGAGTTGCTTTGTTTTCTTATTCTTTTTCTTTCTGTTTTTTTTTGTTACATGTATATTTTTGCTTTATTTTTATAGAATAATATGTGTGCTTTGTGTAATTGTGTGTGTGATTTTATGTGCAGGTGTGAAAATTTGGAGAAGAAGATACATATATAACTATTGTGTATATAAAATATTAAAAACATTTTTATTTCAGCCCTTGCAATAGTTATAAAGTGTGATTTAACCCTTGACATTTCTTAAAAGTTTTATTATATGATATGTTTTGTTATAAAAATTTAATTTCTAAAAGTTATTTTTAATAAGAATTGTATCTATCATTATTTAATATTAATGTGATGTTTTATTAATAATTATTAAATTTGTACGTAAATTATAAGTTATTATAAAATAATAATTGATGATGTGGTGAAAAAGTTCTGAAGAAGTTGTCCTTATAAACAGTGAGTGTCCTGAAGAGAGTTCTGGATTATATGATGCTGATGTGACAGTGAAAAAGCTTTAAGAAGATGGTGTCTATAAGCACAGGCCTTATAGAGAATTATATCTACATTGGGCGCGCTTTTGAAAGAAAAACTTAAATTTGTATTCTATCCATCTACCTCACATAATGAGAACATAATTAAGTTGGTCGTGTCAAGTCATAGTCACGTTTTCTTTTGAACGGCTGAAAAGTCATAGTCACATTATTCACGGTTTTGGTTCAGGTTCGCGATTTGAGATCGCATTTTGTGGGATCTCGTGAATCCTGTGCGGGAGAAAGTAGACTCATTTCGGTTCACTAGGTGCAGTCGAATTTCAAAATACAATAATAGATTTGAATATTGAATACTCTAAAATCAAAAACTTTTCGATACATCAAAAACAAATTACTAAGTCATTAAACTTAAAAGCTTAAAACCAACTACATAAAATAAAACATATATTTAAAAATTACTCCATCCTTAATTATATCTCATCCATTTAGTATATTTATTTTGATAATTGCAATATTTAACTAATAGTTAAATCAAAAATACTAAACTCAGGACACAAATTTTTCTTGTCTAATTTGTTGAACTACATCTATTTGGGGTCGTCAAACCACCCTCTACCAGTTCAATATTTTTTGTCTTTGGTTTGCGGGTTCGCGATTTGGATCGCCGAACCAATAATGAAATTTGTGAGGTGTTCAGCGAATCCTGTAATTATGGTCCAATTATATCATTTCCTACATCTATGTGTGACAAAAAATTACAATATCACATTGTTGGATATTAGCAAACGTGGCAGTTATAAATTGAGAATCCTTGAAAGTTGAAAACAAGTTTTTTTTAATAAAGTTAGGGAGATTTTGACCCTTACAATACAAAGCAAAAGTCTAAATTTAAAAATCATCTTTAATTAATAACTTATAATTTAATCCAATAATCAAAATCTTCCCTTAATAAAGTTGTCTTACAACGTTAGAAAACTAGTGGTAAATGACATGGTAAAAAAAAAAAATTTGAAGGTGAATTTCGTTGAAAACTTCGTGTCATAATTCAAAAACGAGAGGTTTAGCATACGTTGTCTTAACCGGGTCCACGTTAGAGAACTCCAGCAAAGTAGAATTGCCTATTTCAAGTACCCGATGAGAAAACCCCCTATTAATCCGCCTGAAAACACCACGATTAATAGAGGTAAACCCTGTCTTATAGACTTGAACCCGAGTATACCCAAATCAAGTCCTTATAAAGAGACTTCTTTCTTAGTTAAGGCCTGAATACAAGACACTTTAGAACATGGTAGATAAAGTGTGTCATTCTCATAGAACGGTAGAAAAATAATGGTAAGGGACATGGTATCCTCATAGAGGTTTAATGAAATGGCATAGCAGTTAATGAGTTTGAAAAGGATAGAGGTGTTTAGTATATAAACTTATTTATGAAGAGGAAATAGATAGTTTAAATTTTTTTCAAAATTATTAGTACTTTTTACATGTGTTTGTTAAATTAGGACTAAGATGTCTCATATTTTTTCTATTTCTTCTTTCTCTTGATTGGTTCACACCATATTTTACATGTGTTTGTAATCATTTGTTTATAAATTATTTGTAGATGTAGCATTCCTGTTTTTAATCACAACCTCCCATAAAATCCAAACACCCAATCTTTTGCTTAGTTAATTCCCCGTTTCTTATACAACACCTCACATGTCCAGTTCTTCAATTACGAACCGTAAGATTCATCATTCTCAAAAATTTTAGTTAGATAAATTAAACTTAAGATCTGAAAATATTTAAATCGGTATTTGTTAATTTTATTTTAACACTCTCTTAATTCAAACTTTTTCACATATTAATATCCATAAAGACCACCATATATCTAATTGTTTTCTTTTAAGCAATCAATTAATTTTATAAGACTTATAGGCCCTTAAAGTTCATATATTACTTCATTTACATCAATTTTGGCTATAATTATAAATGAAAAATATTTAAAACGGTCATGAAAACATAATTAGCAGTATCTATATCATTTTCCCAAATGAAACGACTCATAATCACCGATTAAATTTTCATTCTACTTCCATATTCCCACTCTTGTTCAATCTAAATCCAATATGTCTCAAACTCTCAACCACCACCATCAAATATAAATGTTGTGACCTATTCAGAATGTTAATAAAAGGAAATCATATAATGAATATCAAAAGTATCAAACTCAGACTTACACAAACAAGGCAAGAAGCCTTTAAACATAAAGCCAAAAGTGTCTTTATTACAAGCCGTACACATGCAAACATAGGGAACAATGACATTGGTTCAAAGAAAATTTGGATAAAATGAATTTGTCAAAATGTGACTTTAAAATATATTTTATAAGGTTTAAAGTCAAATGTGTCTTTATCACACTATTATTTTAAACACGTTAACTAAAATTTGGATAAATTGACACTTGTCTCGTGAAGCCTCCTTAAACCATTCACATCCCCAACCTTTTAAGAAGTGGGTTAATGAAAAGATATTTAAGAAAAAGAAAAAGTCACACAAAATACATGACTTAAGGGAGTCACTTTCTGTTTTGCCATTTGTCACATTGTGATCAGTTAAAATTTATTTATAAACCTTATTAGTTTTTTTTTTATATCTTCCATTTTATAATATTTTATAAAAATATAAAAACATGTTATTTTCTATTTTTTTCTTTACGAACTTTTTGACATAAATTTTATTAAAAACAAAGAAATTTCAAAAATATATATTTTCAGATACGAAACCTTATATTAATATATAACTTTATGACACTTGTTATTGTTATTGGTTCAAAATATTCTTGGATGAAAAATCTTATCTTAAAAAAAGTTTGATGTTATCTAGTTATTTTTTTTATATATATATAAAAAGTCATTTTTGGTCTATAAATAGTGTATAGACATAACTTGTACTCATATCATTATCTCACTTGTAATCTATAAATTCTTTAAAATTCATATTTTCTACTATAGATCTGTTAATTTTATTGAATTGATAAAAACCATAAATCATATTAATTTAGTTAAAAGAATAATATAAGTTGAGTTGTGAATGTGTGTAAAAGGTTGAGTTAGGTTGAGTTGTTTAAGTGGAAGAGAGAGAAACTAATTTTTTATTAAAGGTTGGGTTGATGTAGGTTGAGAGTGTGGATGATCTTACAAGATAGGTGATACCGTGACGGCAACAAGTAAAGTTATTAGGTGAATAATGTGCGTTGTAAAAAGGGAAGGATATGGTCCTTTTTTAATAAAATAAAATAAAATCATTTGTTGTTGTTTTACATATGTGAATAATCTCGACTGCCCCTACCCATTGTCCATCGGTTAGCCAATGACATTGGTAACAAAAAGTATCATTTCATACCTTTGCTTTTCTCGAGTACCGTCATCGGTCAAGATTCTAGATGTACAAGCTTACGAATCCTTGTTGGGGTTGTCTACTGTTTTGTTTTGGCCGGAGGTGCGTTTTCAGAGTTCTTTTGTCCAAAACACAAGCTTTACATGACGGAATAACATGGACACTATGTGGTTATCATTTCTCTGTCAACTTGTTGGGATATTTGAAGCTTCGGATTGCACGTTTTCATAATTTGGTGGTAATTAGAAGAAATTAACTGTTAGCAGTATATTAGTATTTGGTTACAAGTTTCTGCCATGAGTTTCATTTGTTATCACTTGTATTTCTTGTTTATTGTAAACAGTCTTTTCCCCGTGGCATGGTTGGGTCTACATCAAAAACACCACAAAGTAAAAACCGGTGGCTCGGCCTTTATTGGTTGGGGGTTTTTCTCGTGTCTAAGCGAGCTTTTTCACCCTTTTTGTGGGCCTCGCAGTTCATGTCACGGGATGAGTCTAGAATGTTGTAGCTTGTTTTGTTTCTAGATTGTAACTGTAATAATCTTGGTAACTAGTGTCTTGCTAGTTACCTCATAATAAATATATTTTTTTGCTGTTCAAAACAAAACAAAAAAAAGGAGTATATTAGTAGTATTGATATATTTGTAATTTTGTATTATTAGTATTGCAAGTCCAAAAGACTATAATGAATTGCTAATTAGACCTATATTCGTTTTCTTATTAGTATCTAGTTAGGATTTTCTTATCTAGTTAGGCCTCTTCATATTAGGCCAAAAACGCCGGCACAATAAAGCATTCATCTATAAATGCAATACCATTTCTGAAGCTGCCTAAGAAACTTCGTTTTACTCTTTACTTCCGTCCAGTAAGGTGCTACAGCTAAACATAAAGATGTCTGCTTGTTATTCTTAGCTTTGCATGCACCATTATTCTGGTTCAACCATTTATTATGTCCTGCATAGTATAGAAGAAAGAGTACATATAACATAAAGTAATAAAAGATGAGTAAGAAATAGAATCGGTCTATACGATTACTCGATTAGTGTATTTACTGTTGGCTAAACAAAAGCTGCAAATAAGAAATGGAAATTGATAGTAGATACATTTTACATATATGAAACTTGCAGACACTTTAAGCTTTAATTATTCAATGCTTTTGGCAACAACTCTTCATACAATAGAAAAGGAAGTTTTGACTAGTGCTAGCAATAGGAAAAACAAAGTAACAAACTACATATGAAATTTGAATTCGATCGGGAATATAAAGATAAAGATTTACCTTTAGTTTAATTGAGTATATACTATTTGGAGCAGATTTTTTTAAAATAAATAAATAAATAAATTTTATACTTTAAAACGCAGCCCCTTAAAAAACTTTGGTAGGCAGTCACATAACAATATGGGCATGCTAGACAACATGCCTAACAGATCAAAACAGATTTGGGTACAGGTAACGTTGGGTTGAACCAAAATATTAGTTTCTCAATATTATTAATTGTCTTACAATCTAGTACGTCAAATCGTTTTTTGAAGGAAGCGCATATAGTAAACGTTATGGATTAAGATTTGTTTTGAGAGACTTTTAACCCGTTCAAAGTGTTTCTTATAAGCCATTCTTATTTATTTGACCCGTAATAGATAAAACTTGCGCCAAAATCAACCCATTCATAGATATATGGGTCGCGAATACCACCAGATAATGACTTGATTTAAGAAAGATAAAAACTCACCAATTACAGTAAATCAAAGAGTCACCACTTAGCATCCAGTGTCCATATTCACATTTGTAGATGGAGCTATACAACTCTGGTTGAAGCTTTGGCAACAGTTAAATCCCATTCTGAACTGAACATACGATCCAGGTATCTTCCTAGTGATGGTTTAGATCTATGAACCCACAAGTCTGAACTTGGCTTCATGTTTTCTGAACCAGCGGTCTTGATTTTTTTTCCATGATTGATTCCACATGAATGTGTGTGATATTGACCAAGTGTACATTGACATAAACAAACAACAGAAAACTCCTTCCCTAAGATGAAACGTGTGCTATTTGAACTCGTTTCGGAGTTTGTCAAGAAAGATTCTGGACTACTGTTACTAAATGAGATGCTTGTAAGATCAGGGGGAGCCACACAAGATAACTGATCAATTTCACGTCCAAAACTGTTTTGCGGATGTGGGAGTCCACTATTTTCACGAACGCCAAATGTAGATGAATTCAGAAAAAAAGGCTCTGGTGAAGACCAGGGTTTCAAATCATTAACGTCATCTATCTTATGCCTTTTACGAGGTTCATATATCATATGAGAGTCTGTAATAGGATCAGAATGCCTTGATGGTGTCTTGAACTCATTGCCTTTAGCGAATCTGGCAAAACCTGGACAATCTTGATTGGTACTACCAAAATTACTGATTCCTAGAGATAAGAGGGCGGAACATGCATTCAAATCCTTCTCTGATAGCCCCTTCGGGGACATCCATTCACTTTCCAATACACTTTTTTGAGTAAATAACGTGTTTTGAACAATATTTTGTGTCGGTCCTCTGCTTTCCTTTTTTGTTTCACTGTTGTAAGGCTCTTTATGTGTATTTTCATTAGGTGGCAAAACAGTAGGCATGTTTACATCCAACTTTCTCTTCAAAGAGCAATTCCAATGGTTTTTGATCGCGTTGGCAGTCCTGCCAAATACACAAAATTACTTGACGGAGATGGAAAATCAATGAGAGGGCAACCAAGACTACACATGGATGGTTCGAGTTCATTTGTTGCATCCTAAACTGTGAATTCTGGTAGTGTGGGTATGAGTGGATTGGGTAATGGGTCAGAATGGGTATTTTGTACGGATCATGACCAAAACACTAGTCCAAATGTATAACTTTCTTTCATGAAATAGGTATCCAAAAATCATATAACTTAAAGCTTAACATTTTGAATAAGACAGGTTTTATGCACTAAACACACACTTTGGCAACATTTAATCCAATTGACCCACTTCATTTTTAGCTAACTTATTTGTTATTTGTAGATTACGGAGAGCAAAGTTTGAAACTCGACACACTTTATTTGTAGGTAACAAAACTAAAACCAGCACATAAAAATATCTATGACCACCATAAGGTCCACAAAAAGATGTTTTCAAGGGTACCTTCCTGGTAGAAATCTAGCTATTTCAGTCCATTTGTTCCCATACATATGGTGGTAATTTGTAAAAATTAATTCCTCGTCTTTACTCCATGCTGCTTTCTTTATAGCTGGATTTAAACGGTTGTGCCACCTGAGAAACCATAAACCAATACGGTGTGATATCAGTGTAACACTGAATGATGATGGAAAGCCACTTGATATTAGAATGCACACAAGTCTCTACACACACACACACACATTAAATGATTCCGAATAAATCACACGAACATTTTACACAAGAAATGATGGTGGATTCCAAGCTCTGCTACTTGAATATTACAAAAAAGGAAGAGTTGAGTAACATCACTTACCTCTCCCGACATTGATTTCCAATTCGACCGGGTAAATACTTTGCAATAAGTGACCATTTCAAACAACCATGAGCCTCCACAAGCTTTACAATATGATCATCTTCCTGGATAGAAATTAGAAATCAATAAAAGAAACAAAGAAACAAACTGGCAATATAGAGCCCAAACATACCTCCTTGGTCCATATCCCTTTGATAATGTCAGGATTAAGAACTTTTTTCCAACGAGAGAAACACTGACGAGTTGTCCGGCCTGGAATACTTTCAGCTTCACAAGACAAAGAAGAACAGTTTATCAAGCTAAACAATATAACTTTCTGAACTCCTGTCCAAATGATATGTGAATGTCGATTGCAATTAGTTTGGAAAAATAGATCAAACATTTAATTCAGAATCAAATGATCAATATATATGGTTCTGTAATTGACCAAATACAGAAAATAAGTGCATGATATCTACCTCACCTATTCTCTTCCAATTCTTCGCATTGTGCTTCTTCACTAGCTCAATTAACAGATAATCCTAAAACAGATAGAAAAAAAAATGCAATAATCAATGTTTTTTTAGTGAAAATGTGAATTATATTAATATTCAAAATATGTACATTTTACAAATACAGTCAATTTGACAATTCCAACTGTAACAGAATTCACCTATATACTCATCAACTAACAGCACACTATATCTAACAAGCTAAGAAGCACAAACTAAAAACCAGCAGTCCAGACATTCTTCCAAAAACTCAGCACATCAAAACCACCAAAATTCAGCACCCAAGATGTTTGACTGCACTAGTATAGGACCAAGTAGTCCCATCTTGCATGACTCACTATTCCTATACGCATGAGCAATCAATCATTCATTCAAAAACATCAATTCCCCACCAATTCATATCCGCCAACAAATCAAATAGCTCTCAGAGTATTGCCAATCCATTGTAAATTCCACATTGCTGGTTCTTCTCACTTCGATGGCCATTAATTGGAATCTAACACTATCTGTGATGATCTGACATAGTTTCTCCTTATTCCTTTCTTGATTCTTGAAAATTCTAGCATTTCGTTCTTGCCAAATATAATATACTGCAGCAGCCACAATTAGTTTATTCACCACCACTCCTAATATTTTCTTTATTCCTGGCTAAAATTCTTATCACATCTTGAAGACTATCCACCTTCTGCATCTGATACATGACTTACATTCTTCCAAATATCATTTATATATTCGCACTTAAAAAAGAGATGATCATGACTATCTACAGAACTGCTGCAGAACACACATTTATACTCCGCATTTTGATTCCAGCAAACCATCTTGTCTTGAGTTAACAATTTTTCCTGCACTGCTAACCATAAAAATTGAATGCATACCTTGGGATAAATTGTCTGAACCAAATTACACTTTTCCATTCCACACTAGACCCTTCATCCCTCAAATCCTTCCAAGCTTGTTTAGTAGAAAATCAACCAGTTGATTGTCATTTGTGATCCACATTCTATCCTCTGCCCCAATGAGAATATTAGGAACAACAATTTCTCTAAGTGCAGGATACTCTTCTGTCCATCCAGCAGGCCATCTCCATTGCCCATTGCAAATCATTTTGTCAACAGTAATGTTATCTTCCATTCTAGCATCATATAAAGCTCTTCTATTAATGAAGGCACATAAAGGCCCATCCACATACCATTTGTCAAACCACATTGATGTTTTCTGTCCATCACCAAGTTTCACAAAAATGTGTTGCTTTACTAAATCCCTAATATCCATCATATTCTTCCATCCCCAACTGTCAGACTTATCAGTTTGGTAACTCCAAATCAGTACTACGTAGATCATCACAGATAGTGAAGATGGCTATACTCATCAACTAACAGCACACTATATCTAACAAACTAAAAACCAGCAGTCCAGACATTCTTCCAAAAACTCAACACATCAAAACCACCATAATTCAGCACCCAAGATGTTTGGCCATTTTTTGGTGAATGCAATAATCAATGTTCTGCTTTGAACTTACAGTAGCTCATAAGTTCCAAATACAATCCAAACTTCTAAATTATTAATCATACTGAAGCTACTACTCCTATACAAACTAGTTATACGAGTCGTTAAAATACCCTAAATTAGCCCAAATGAAACTTAGATTCTATAGCAGCAGCAGGAGTCTAAACAAGCACAAAAGTGTATTTAAACTGAAGTCAGAACTAACCTCGTCGTCTGTCCAGCCTGCCTGCGATGGACGTTTAGTCTTATTGATGATCCTAAAACAACAACAAAAAAACATAACCCTCATAAAAATAAAAACCTAATTTCAAAGTCAGTTAGATGCAACTTAGTAAACTGTAAAAGCAACTTAATAGGCTAACCCGCATCTATTACAAGACCTCGGTGTAGTTGCATCGCAACTACTACTACTGCCAGAAATCGACGGACTCGATGTCAGTCCCGTTTCTTTAACCGCCAAGTCGTGTCTACGTCGTTCCTTTTTCACTCTAACCATCACAACATCTGTTTCCCCAAAAATTGAGTCTTTTTCAACCTAAAATCAAACATAATCACATTTAGGCATCATTAAAAAAAAAAAAAATTAAATTAATATCATGCATTTTGTTATATTAAAACATTCATCAAAAATCAATCAACTTTACAAGTAATTAAAAAAAAATTATGATTTTACAGTAAGGCCTAGAGGGGAAATTTAGAGGAACGTATATGTATAGATACAGAAATAATATATAGATACAGATAATAAGAGACCACCTGCATTGCATTGATGTTTTTGTAACCGTCAGATAAGTTGTTAAAAAAAGAAAATTAAAAACAGAGAAAATAGATTTTTAGAGTTAAAGATATGAGCGAAAGAATCGGAATTGAAAATTGCAACTGACCTGGTGATGATGATGATGATGATGATGATGATGATGATGATGATGGTGCGACTAATTGGGGTAACGAAGATTTAGGGAATAAAGGAATGAGGGAAAATATACTCGTACTGTATTTGATTTGATTATTTAATGTTTCGATATAAAAGACATTTCAAGGTTATTTTCAAGTAGCGGGAAAATAAAGAGTGATGTTGAGTAGAAATAAATCACTTTTTTTCTTTTTCATTCTTAACATTTAGTAAGAGAAATCTTTACGTATAATGTTGAATTCTTATATGTAAATAATTTATCGACTTAAGACAATAATCAATGTTACTAGTGTAATATAGATAATTATCATAAAGTGTTTAAACGTATTTCCTCGTTTAATTATTAGGGTTGAGATTGTTTAAAGAATGGTCAAAAGAAGAATGATGGTTTTTTGACAGTTCCGTTCCATATATGGAATCAATTCACGCCACCAAATTATCAAATGAATTGTATGAAATGTTCTGCCTCAGAATAAGAATTGAGACGAGTATTTATAGATGGTTGGGAGACAAGACATGGGTACTTGGTCTCCTACAATCAGTTAGTACGGTGTGGAGTTCGTTAAAGGTATACCTCCTTTCATGGTGATTATCCTAACCTTACGTCATCTTGTCAGAATGATCGGTCATGTGTTACTTAGGTAGTGGCCTTCTATCTTGGAGCATCTGGTTCGAAGAAGCAGTTCCATCCGGACACTGCTATTTCACATCCGGAGTGAGGAGTTGTCACTGATGATGCTGACTAGGCTATAATGCGACTAAGCTAGGTACGCAGAGGTGACTCAACAGTACTATGAGACTAGGCGATCGCTTTAGGCCCCCAAATTTCTAAGGCCTCAGAATCTTGTTTATTAGACTTAGTGTTTGAATTTTGAATTGAGTATTGTTATATAATTTGTATTGCAGTAACGCCTTTTTTATTTTTGCATCAATATCTGCATATTTTTTTATTACTTGTAGTTCAATAACAAAAGATGAGTTACTTTTTTTTTTTTTTACTTTAGTTTATATGGTAATGAGTTAGGCCCCCAAAATTGATCTCGTTTGTGGCCTCCAAAAACCTTAAGCCGCCACTGTAGGTACGGATCTAATGATCAAAACAGATACACTATCATAAAGTATTTCCGCTATTATTTGTTTTTGAGAGTCTTAAATTTCATCTCACACATGCATATTTCGAGCTTCGTATACTGCTCGATTAGATGTCATTGTGATGTTTCGAATGGTAACTAATAACTATTAAATCATTGTTGAAAAAAATAAAAGTTTATATATCACGGTACATATATCGTGATATATCACCTCGCAACATGGAATGTTCTTGAATTATTTTTTATGGAATTGCAAGAAATATTTGACATTTTGACATGTACGTATATTGACGTGACTCGCTTCTCTTTGAGAAGATCGCATCTCATAAATTCCTTAATAGAAAACAAGAGTTTGGCAAATATATTTGGGATCTTCCAAACGTTCAAATCTACGTGTTAGAAGATAAAACTATGATTACTTTTCAATTCATGTACTACTTTCATTTCTTAACATCATATGTCTTAAAACATACTATCTCCGTCTCATTTTAAGTGTCATAGTTTGACTTTTAAAGTCTTTTTCTTTTAATTTTGACCGTAAGTATCTTCGTATGTACTTTATAATAGTTGATGAAACTTATATCATTGGAAAAACATCGAAAACTCAATACATTCATATATACTATATCAAGTATTGCATAACATAACAAAAGATAACTACGGTCAAAGTTTTAAAAAAAAGACTTTAAAAGTCAAAAAAGGACACTTAAAATGGGACGGAAGGAATACGATTAAGTATTTCTATTTATAAGGGAGACGTGAGCTCAGGTCCCGTGTAAAAATCAGGACTTCGGATATTTACGTTGAAATACTTCCTTGAGAAAAATTATAAACTATTACGAGTAACAATTTAAAAGAGCAATGTCCATTCTAATGATATTACTTAATTCTCTAGTTGAAGTACTTCTGTATATAAAACGAGATTTTTCTTTCGCAATGGCATGCATTCTATCATGTTTATCTATATAAAATAATACAGTATATAAAAGATGTGAAGAAATAACATACAAGACGTAATGTATTTGTGTTGTAGACTCTTCTAATTTCCAATTTTCTTTCTTATCAACATTTTACTATCATACTAGCTTCCAACTATGTTATTTTCTATTTAATGTTTACAATTCTAACTATTTGGAAAAAAAATTGAAAATTCCTGCACTTATATGCCTAACTTACGGCAACCTTCCACTATATAAACCCATCTAAACCAAAGCCTTATGGACTCACACTAGAAAACCATACTTTGACATACATACCAAAAACATGGGTCCTTGTGTCAAAAATGGTCTAATTTCGTTAGTCGTTTTTACAATCTTTAGTTTGATCTCTTTAACTCAGGGAGCCAATTTCGACGTTATAAACCAATGTCAATACACTGTATGGGCTGCAGCCTCACCCGGAGGAGGAAAACGCCTTGAAAATGGCCAAAGTTGGCAAGTCACTGTGGCACCTGGAACGCCTAAAGCTCGTATATGGGGACGAACTGGTTGCACATTTGATGCTAATGGAAAAGGCAAGTGTGACACAGGTGATTGCAATGGAATGCTTGAATGTCAAGGCTATGGGTCGCCTCCCAACACTTTAGCCGAGTTTGCTCTGAACCAATATAACAATGATGACTTTGTTGACATATCTCTTGTTGACGGCTTTAACATCCCCATGGAATTCGCCCCTGTTGGTGCTTCGTGTAAGACTATGAAATGTGGCGTTGATCTTAATCCCGAGTGCCCTCAGCCACTACGAACTCAAGGAGGATGCAACAATCCTTGCACAGTTTTTAAAACTGTTGAATATTGTTGCACTCTTGAGCGTGGTAGTTGTGGACCAACTGAGTATTCCAAGTTTTTTAAAGATAAGTGTCCTGATGCTGCTTATACTTACCCTCAAGATGATCAGACGAGTCTGTTTACCTGTCCTGGCGGTACCAACTACAAAGTCGTGTTCTGTCCATAATGAACACTATCAATATGAACTTCTACATAGTTGCAGCCTTAGTAATCTTTTAAACAGAATAAACGGGCTTCATCTCACAGAGTGTGGCCCATAGAGTACTGTAAACAGAATAACGAGTTCAATAAGTACTACTAATATGTGATTGCCCTGTTTGTTAATTCATATCCGTGTTCAATGATCATTGCATCGAAACACTTGTTTTAGTAACAAAGTTGTAATCATCTAGATGAAAAATATACAAATCGAAATCAAGTTACTAATTCACAAGGACTGTCAATATTTAGAGACATGTTGTTAAAAAGTATCATATTACAGTATCATATTGTTTCAAAAAAATAATAATAATGTGGGGTACTTAAATGTAAGTATGGCATGGATCGATCTAATTAAAGACCTCAATATTTAAAAACTAAATTTAACTTAATTGAAAAACCCTACAAATCCCTTAATTAATTACGGCAAAGTACGAACACAAACACAAAACAGAGTTGAAGCTTTCTGGGTAATTGAGATGGCGAATGTTCATCAGTTACTAATCAAAACAAGATTTAAGGGTAATCTGTCAACTAACTGTTTTCTTGTTCCTTCAGCATCTTTTCTGCAGTTAGGTCAAAGGTTCGGTCCTCATCCTAATACTAATATTGAATCACTTCGTAATTATTCGAGTTCTTGTTCTTTAGTTAATAATAATGCTGGTGCATCATCTGTAGTTGCGTGTGATCATTATGATAAAGTGACCAACTTGAACGATGCTCTGAATTCGTACAAGGTAATGATCCACAAACGACCCCTTCCATCCGTAGTTAAGTTTACTCGATTATTGCATGATGTCACCAAGCTAAAACATTATGCTTGCTCCCTATATCTTTTTAAACAAATTTCTGCACTTGGTGTTCCTGTTAACACTTACACCACCGGTATTGCCATAAAGTGTTATCATCGATTGAAACGCACCAAATATGGTCTTGCAGTCTTAGGCTCTTGTTTCAAACAAGGTGTTGAACTTCATGTGTCCACTTATAATACTCTCTTGAAAGGCTTTGTCCTAAATAACACTCACCTGGCTGAGCATCTGTTCCGTGATTTCATCTCAAGTAACCGACTATCTGAACTTAACTTGGTCAGCTACAAGATTATGGTTAAAGGGCTTTGTAAGATCGGCGATAGCTTTACAGCCATCGGTTTGCTTAGGCTTATTGATCATGGAATATTAGATGGCGGCAAGAGTAAGCTTGATGTTGTCATATATAACACCATCTTTGAAAGTCTCTGCAGTGACATAATATTTATAGATTATGCATTCAAGCTCTTTAAAGAAATGGTTCATCACAAAGGCATCCAGCCAAACATCCACACATACAACTCTTTGATTCGTAACCTTTGTAAGTTAGGTCGTTGGGACGAGGTGTGTAGGATGCTAAAACAAATGGAGGATGAGAAAATCTCCCCAAAAGTCAAGACTTTTAATATCATTGTTGATGCACTTTGCAAACAGGGTAAGATAGATGAAGCAAAAGCTGTTATCGACATCATGAATGATGAGACCGGTGGCCAGTATCCTCCTAACGCCGTCACCTACAATCCACTAATTGACTTTTATTGCTGGAGACGTAAAATGAGTGAAGCAAGGGGAATTTATGATTCATTGGACTCCAAAGGCATCAAACCGAATTATGTTACTGATCATGAGTTATTGCTTGGGTATTTGATTGATGGAAAAAAAAGAAAGTTTTACGATTTCTATGATGATATAAAAACTACATGCCTTGCCTTTTTTTTAGCGGATGAAGTATCTAGTAACACGTCTGATAAATTTTCATTTCCGAAGTACATTGGAAGTTATAGAAGTATTATAATGAGACTTCCGTATGATGAGGCACTTGTTTTCATGTGTCTCATGGATCGCAGCGGGCACAATTCAGAACTTTATCCTCACGATGAACTCATCGAAGGTGCGATCAAACACCGGAGGTTTGATGATGCAAGGCGTCATTTCCACAACCTACTTGTGAAAGGCATGAAACCTGATGGGTTTATATATATATTTCTAATAGATGGTTTTATCAAGGCAGGTTTATTCAGAGAAGCTATATAACTGCATCTTAAATATTGGGGAAAGAAGGGTTATTCCGATCCGTTATGTATTGAAAGTTTGCTTCTGGGCCGTCTAATTTCCATTGGTGCTGTTTGGCAACGAAGAATCGTAGAGGCTTCAGGCTTGCTGGTGACACGATAAAGGGATCTTCTCTTCTTATAATTAGACTATTAGCTATATATATATGTTTTGGTGCTTAGACAAGTTTAAAAGAAACTTGTTGATCAGGTGCAAGATTGTTTATCTACTTTTTAATTAATTACGGAGTATTAGCTATGTTTTTGTTGCTAAATGAGAACAGCAATTACTATTGGCTAGTATCTATCTATGAGCTACTATATATATATATATATATATATTCTGTAACTTAAAAGTTATATGAGCAAAGTGTTTACATAACACTTGATATGAGCTCGCACAAATCCTGGTTTTGGTCTACTGTGATCATTACAAGCAGCTCCCGGCCCGTTTGTGTTCTGTACGTCCTGGTACTGGACAAATTAAAGCACCGAGGTATGCTTCTGATATCAACAGTATAAGTTTGTGATTGCCAATGGTTATATATGTATTATACTTGAACTTGATGTATTCAACTCATACTTGTTTGCATTTGGACTTGATCCCTGATCAGTCTCAAACTCAAAATCATGTCGAAGTTTTTTTTTTTTTTTTGCTTTATAAACCTTAATTGGGTGTACCACTCGCTTTACGATAGCTTACTCCCGAGAGCTGACTCGCTTTTATGAAGTAGTTTTTTAAAATAATAGAATTCTCTCTCCTATTTGATTAGACTTACACTGATTTGCATTCAATATGACGAATTAGTGTATTGTTAACATAACACCAACAAAGGAAGTTTTAAGTTGGGAGTTAAAATTTATTCTACCAATCCATCAACATAATAAATTGTAAGTTATTGTCTCAAACTAGACAACTGATAGTGACAATTGATAAACATATTTGAATGTTTATAAAGTGGAAATTGCTAACTAGCGCTTACCGGGTAGCAATTAATCCCCTACAAGCTTGTCTTTCTGTGTGCTAGATTGCTGGTGGTCACTTTTACTTAATTTATGTGTGTAAATTGTTGGTAGTTACGTTGGAAGCATATAAATTATGTTATTCATCAGGCAAACAATAATTCTCTTGAAGAAGTACGTGTTTCATTCTATTACCTCCTTATCTTATTTTTGTATTTCTAATCGTGATAAGATAAGAAGTCTGATGTTTGATTCATGCATCGGCATCTTGCCGAACCATTGTATTAATAAAATTATAGATGTTAAAAAAAAACATATATAGTCTTTCTAATCCAACATTGGTCAATTTTTAGCGGACCTTTTGTGATGTATGGTCAAATTAAAGGGGGACTAGTATATATGATTAGAAAAGTGAGTATGGGGTTGTCATGCACCCAACTTTTAGAAACTCTATTATCTAGAACATCTTTCCCCTTCTCATACTACTTTAGGGGTAGATCTATTAGGACTGGTATGACTGTTATCCCCCTTACTAGTAAGGGAAAAGGCTAGCGCTTAAGGGCTGATGAAAAGCCAGCAATTTGGGTGAAAAACCTCTCACATACCAATATCTTAATATTTTGAATAAATGTTTGGCCCCCCATGATTTTTATGGTTTAAAAAAAGGTACGTGAGGGGTTTTTCACCAAACATAGATGCCTAACAGCCTCATATTTCTTCCCCATATACAATGGGGAGTTATATTTTTACAACAAAATTAAGTTATCTACAACAAAAGTACAAGTTTTGATGCACAATGTATACCTGAATAATGCAGATATTGTTGTAAATGTCTAAATTTTGTTAAGAATACCATTTCTCATATACAGTACAATATACTGAACAAATATACTATCATACACATAGACAACTCATCATACATATAGAGAGATCCTCTATATGAAAGCTGGCCCACTCAGGTCACAGAAAAGTAGAAAACACACGAATATCGAAAAAGTATCCTATATTCTCTCCATCACCGGGATCTGTGTCTGTATTTTTTTTTTTTCCCGACAAAGAAAAAAATTATGCCAAGAGGAAAGATTCAAGTCCTACTTGTTAGTGCTAAAGGCCTCCATGACACCGATTTTTTAAGTAAGTGCCCTCCCATTCCAATCATTCATTCCTTCCTTCCTTCCTTTTAATATTAATATATGAATATGATCATCCATCATGCTTGTTTATATATGAATGGAATGGACTAATATTTTTTTTAGTAGTTATCACTTATCAGGCCGCTACATATAGATCTTTAGATGTACAAGTAGTATTTGTATTGTATAAGAGATCGAAAAAGTTAAATATATCACTTGATCTTACACTAAAATATGTTGATCCAACTTTGTGTACAAAAAATTAAGAGAATTAAGTGTATACTAGATCTGTCCGAACGGTTCTGAACCAGTGATCTTTGTTTTAATTTGTGCTGAATATCAATCGTCATATATATTTGTATACGTACGATCAGATTTTTAAACAGTTTCTAGAATTTTAATATAGATCTTCATGTGACTCTATGTATTATTATTAGGTGTAGAATTAAGCTCCCGTTGACTTTGCTTCGCTCCATAAACTTTGTATGATCATGTATTCATGTGTGATAATTTATCTTACCTTTCAAAAAACAATATTATAGTTTTTCTTGATCGTTTTAATTTTTAGTAAATTAAGGCTCACACAAGACGTCAAAGCACTAAAGAAAAGGACTCATTGTCCATAAAACCATGAAATGCAAGATTTCTTATAGCGGCTAGATGTCCAAAAAAAATTGATAACGACACTATGGAGTATGTTATGATCATGTGATATTAATTAGTGGCCATGAAATGCAAGATTTCTTATAGCGGCTACATTAGTTTAAGTTGGACCATTTTTACTTTCAAAAAGGATTTTGGATTTAGTTCATGTGCATATATGTTTATCAGTTTTTACACTGCTTGTGCTATTCTTAGTATTTTACAAGTGTTTGATGTAAATCATAATATATGTTTGTTTGTAGATAAAATGGACCCTTATGTGACACTCACTTGTCGAACTCAGGAGCAAAAGAGCAACGTTGCATCAGGTTATACCTTCTTTTCTTTCTTTTTTTGACAATATTCATTTTATGTTATTTGTGTATACATATTGCAATAATTAGCTAATTGCCTAATTTTAATGATAAACATGTGCTCACAGGACAAGGATCGTCACCAGAATGGAACGAGACGTTTGAGTTTTCTGTGACTGGTGAAGTGGAAGAACTCGTGATCCGCATAAAGGATAGTGACGTTGGTTCTGAGGACGACGTTGTGGGAGAGGCGAAGTAAGTACTATTTTAATTAGGAAATTCTTAACCTATTGATTAAAAATGAAGTTGGTGGCATTTCTTGATATGTGCTTATGGATGCAGAATTCCACTAGAGCCATTGTTCTTGGCAGGAAGCATCCCACCAACACCTTACAATGTGGTGATAAATGATGAATTCTGTGGGGAAGTTAAAGTTGGCTTGGATTTCATTCCAGAGGTTAGTCATTTCACTTTCTAACAATCAAAATGTGATAAATCGTATGTCATAAAACTGTCACGCTCGATAACAAGTCAAAATGGATAAATCGTTAATGTGTTTTTAGAAAGGAGTCGGTTAACTAGTCTACGCTCTTAAGTATGTCTCGTACTTATAAAAGATCAAGAGCGTAAAATATCCAACTAACGATAATCTAATCCTTTGTTATAAAAGGAGACACACGAACATGGACATGGATATGGACACGAACATGGTCATGGGCATCATGAAGAAGCTAGAAACTTCGGAGGATGGAAAGAATCATCATACTAAATTAATGGATCGTAAACTCTTCAAGTTGATGTTTCATTGATTTAAAAGTTTATTTCACCGTTGTTGATGTTCTCATCTTGTTTCTTGATAACCCGTTCTTATGGGTATAACATGAGGCTATGCAGTCCGAGTGTTGATGCTGGAATTTTTTGCATTTGGTTTCTGTTTGGTTTGTTGGTTTTGTGAGTATTTTGTATCGGAAACTCTTCAAGTACTTCAAATTGAATGAATGCGTTTGTGTTGAATGAATGAGGCCTCAAAAAGGTCATTAGCCACTATTTGAATGTATATCCCACCTTGAGGGACAAAACCCAAGTTTCCTTGTCGGATTGTTCTTTTTGCGATGAAGTTGGATTTGTTGGTCGTGATCATTTTGATCTTGGCAATATCGATCATTAGTTAGTATGTAATAAAAAGTAACATGTGGCTGAGTATGTAATAAAAAGTAACATATGGCTAGAACGCCTAATATCTGAGTATTTGACATTTTTGACCGTTATTATGAAGAAAAGAGCCACATAAATTACTTGCAAAAATTGTCGTGGCAGCTCATGATTATTGATAAAAATTCCAATTTTTCCAAATAGTAATTTTGTATAAGCACAGCATATTACCAGCATATTACCGTGGTTAGCTTTAACCTATCGGAGATAAAATTGAACAATGTCAAAAGCAGAAAATAAGGTCGGGCAATAGACTTGTCCAGACTTCATAACCCTGTCGAATGATATTATTCTGTGTTTGCGATCGAGTTTATAAAGCACACTTGTCTCAATCAAGTTAAGTTTTATATCCGCCTTTTACAGTTAATAAAGTTTGTGCTTACCTTCAAATTGTTTATTGAGATTTGCGAAAATCTTTAGGGTTACAGTTAAATTGCATTTATGCACTTATCATAAAATTTAAAAAACGAAACTATTAATATGAAAAGTATAATTTTTTTAGGAAAATGATAATGACAGCTTTAAGGGCTGTCACTAATAACATATTACATGCTTAAAAACTTATACATTATATATTAAAAAACCATAGCCTGATTTTTCTAACCCAAAGTTACAAATTTTAATACACCCAATTAGTTTTTACTGATAACCCTAAAGATTGTCACTAACAAAACCCATTTTTTTATCCTACAGTTTAACATTTCCCATTTTTATTTTGTGGATAAGAAAAGCACTAATTTCCAATTCAGAAACATTACATTTGAACCAATAAACTAATGGCACGTGGCACAAATTCTACTGTCTGATGACACGTATCCATATTTGCAATTACTCGTAACATTTAAAACTAAAATTTGGGTTTTCCTTGTGATGGTGATACAAGTCGGATATTATTTTCACAATAAAACACCTATTAAAGCAACCAGAAAACACTACATAAGTTGACTAGCAAATTCATAGACAGATTTAAATACATAATATTAAAGTCAATCGCCCCATCGTCGCTGAGAAACCCACTGCACATCAACACTCAATTCACCTTCGTAGGAGTTTTGTTCACACCAGTCTCCACCCCACCATTTTCTTCCTGAAAAGCCCCGGGTGCTGGTTGACCATTTATTAGAATTTCATCTGTAAGTGTTTTGACTGCGAAGTCAATGCATTGGTCTGTCCAATTATCATCATCTGGAATGTCATAAGAGAGATGGCCATCATCGGGCTCCTTTTCCAGATTTACCCCCGGTCCCTGCTTCTCTTGGACTGCTCTGTTATCTTCAGTGAGACCCCCACCTGAAGGGCCAGTTTCGAAATTTACCCCTTTTTGTCTTTTTGAAGATTGAGCAGGCGAAGTAGTTGCGGAGTTGTTGCTACGATTTGCAATCCTACTTGACACCCTACCTCTCACAGAGATGTTACCAGCAGATGATACATCATTGTCTTGTTTTTCCACAGAGTTCTCTCCTCCTATTGTTATGTTGATAAGCTTGATATTAGAATTCAATATCTCACATTATAAACAGATTAGAAAACTAACATAGTTTTGTCATATTTCTATTTAAGTAAGTATTTTCTCACTTCAGCATAACAAGTTTCGAATTAAAAAAATTGATAAAACGATCACCCACAAAAAAAAAATTATATATGGGGAAGGACCCGAACAAGTTACAAGGTAAAGAGAAGTTGATGACGTAGCATTTACATTTGGGTTATGGTTTTTGCTAGGATAATCTCTTGATTAACCCGATGTATTTCCCTTTTAAGGAATTTTAGGTATAAGACTAGTTAAATTAGAGTCTTGCATTTCTTCATTTAGTAAGACTCTAATTTAACTATGGACTTATACCTAAAATTCCTTAAAAGGATGTGTATGAATAGAGTCATATAACATTTGGGTTATGGTTTTTGTTAGGATAATCTCTTGATTAACCCGATGTATTTCCCTTTTAAAGAATTTTAGGTAATAAGACCATAGTTAAATTAGAGTCTTATAAATATCTAATTTTTATAGGCAATAATGCCTTTGTTTTTGATGTATATAATCTAATCGATCATTATGTAAATTGATCATTATGTATGTGTCAAATAATTGGCTCATATGGGGAGCATAAAACACAGTTAACTTAGAGGGTACCCCTAACTGAAAGATTCCGATAGTTGAATCCTTCTCTGTACTGAGAAAAAATTCCCCTTAATTAGATATACGAATACAAGCAATCAACCTAAATTAACTTTTCTTGCAAGTTTCCCTAAATAAAATGATAAATTGGCAACTGAAGAGAACTGAAACAATTTAACTCCTTACCTTCAACGAGTTGTTCACCAGTTGTTTTAGCTGGTTTTGGCACACCATCTGTACGCACATACTAACAAAAACATCCAGGAGAATTACGTTAGAATAAGCCTTATATTAGTCTCCCAGTGAGCAAATATAATGACACATGAAACCCAATTCTGGTTATTATAGTTACGAGATTTCAAATGTTTGATAACAGTACCTATTTTTTGCGCTTTTTTAATGATTTAGTTATACTACCACTAAAGGTGACAAAATGTATGGATAACAGGTTCGTGTTGGTTACTGTCTAGTACGGGAAAAGCCGGTCAGGTCAAACGGGTATCAGTTGATCACGGGTCGGACCGGGTTGACACATGTCGTTTTTATATATCAAATTATTGTTTCAATATATATATACTGAAAAACAAAATACTTTGAATATAATTATTTATTAAATTAAATCTAATTTTATATATCAAATTATTGTTTGAATATATATATACTGAAAAACAAAATACTTTGAATATAACTATTTATTAAATTAGATCTAACTAGATTGAAATTTTAAATTTAATGATATTTTAATGATATAAAATCTAAAAAAGAAAGAAAAATAATGCATGCAGTAGGCATTAATAATTTTATAATATATTTTGCTATTCCTAATATTTTTATTAATGTTTTCCTATTTATAACAGATAAATTTCTTGTGCCAGCCAAATAGTACATCTAATATGACTAATCATCCTATTCAGAAGTCAATGGGTCAAAAGCCACCTCTAATCTTAAGAAACTCGAGCCAATTGCTATATTTGAGGGAATGTTTGTTGAACTATGGACTTACAACTTCATTTCCATCTTTATCCTTCACCTTCGGTTTCATGGCACATGCGTTTATGTCACCAGTCTCTAGAAAGCGCAGAGCATCCAATTTAGAGCGAAAGATGTATCCATTCTCAGGGTCAATATAGTACTGCATAAATCCATTTCATCATATGTAAATATGTAATGATGAAAACTTGCATGATATGACAAGGAATTACAACAGCCAATAGGTGGGTTATTATTAGAAATTCGATGCAAGAATATAAATGATTGAATACTTCATACCGGATCATGTCTTTTGTGGGTTCCAGATATCTTTGTTCTAACTTCTTTTATCCATCCTTCAGGCAACCCTTCCGCCGGAGTTGTTGTGATAAACTAGAGATCGTATAATCGTCCAAATAGTCATATTATCAACCATGGGTAGCATACATACATAAACACACACACACACATATATACATACACCCACACACTGACACACACACACACACATATACACACACCCACACACACATGTGAAGCATAATTTGGAATAGAATAAGGAACTTACTTCTTCAAAATTCGAGTTATCTTTCTTGTTGCTAGATCTTTTGGGTTTTGGGGACGAATCAGACACCACGGAAGAATTATCCTTGAGAGTTTAGAACAAATGAATCAGCCAGATAATCAAATTCAACAGTTGGATAAATCTTATTTGATGTTGTTGTGGTACACATAAAACATAATGAGCAAAAGAACAAAAAAAGGACAATACTACATTATTTTTTAACTCGGAAGGAAACAGGTGAAAAATGTATCTAATACATAAAAGCCTCATTAATCAGTTTATTTTAAAATAAAGATATTGATTAAAAAACTATCACGATACTTGACGCTATTTATTTTATTTTTTTTGTTTCTAAAATTCAAGATAAAACTATGGTAAAACCAGCATATACCAAAAATACCCATTTTGACCTGTTACCCACCCTAAGTACACTAACAGAATGCCAGTTCACATACTTTTCTCTTTCTAGAGTTGCTACTACTGCCATTTGCAAGATAGTCCAGCACTTGTGGCTTCGAATAAAACTTTTTCCCACTTGCAGATTCCTTGTAAATCTACCAAGTCAGAACAATAACATTGTTATATGAACATATCTGTGTAAAGAAAATAAAACTAAAAATATTTAGTTGTATTGAAAAAACCAGAAACCCAATCTTTAAAAAAATTTCAGTCTACGGACTAGAGGGTATAAAGAAAGGATAAGTTGGGTGCGAACTTGACATTCAAGATCACACAATTGGATAATATCATAAACTTATTTTAGGTGTTAGTTAATCAAGATGGAATTCAAGTGTGGTTCGGCTTTTAATTACCTTGTACTTCATTCCAGAACTTTTGTAATGCAGTTCAACAGTCCATCCATCAGGTAGCCAATCAGAAACTACTTCTTTCGGACTAGGGAAAGATCCTCCAGATCTAGTGCGAGCCTCTTTTTGGGAAGCAACAGGTGTAGAGAAAATTCCACCAGTTATAGAGCGAATTGGCTTCTGGATCACCAATCATTATATATTACATTTAATTATTAAATGAGAAAAACAGAAGATAAAAGTATTACTCCCTCCGTCCCAAATTTATAGTCCACCTTTCTATTTTGGGATGTCCAGTAATTGTCCATTTCTAATCCCCCCAATCAGAAAGCTTTTCAATGGTAAATCTCAAATATTATTGGTGACAATAATGATTGCACTTTTCTTTAACTGAGTGATTCTTGTCTGAGGGCAATCATTTTTGGATGAAAGGAGTACTAGTGATAACTGTCAGATATTCAGATGGCAAACTCTGTTTTTTTAAGGTAAAAAAACAAATTTTCAATAAACTGCAGAAAATTGATGAAAATAATTTGTAGTTTACCGGGTTCTCGACTGGATTCTCGGCCGGGTTCTCTGTAGCAATTCCGTTTGTTTTCGAATCTGTTACGCAACCATTTGTCAGCACTTCGGAAGTCTCAATTCCTTTGCATGGATCGGGTGGTGAAGCCATTTCGTCTCCAGACATTTTTAAATTAAGCTGAAACGAAGAGAATATGGCAGGATTGTGAGTTAGAAGTTCAAGATCATAGCATATATAATTTTACAGTGTCGTCAACAGATTAAAGAATAAACCTATTAAAAGAAGGGAGAATGATTAGACTTTTGATGGCCTGGCCAAATTATAACTTCAAAACAATATATTTATTTAACTTATGATAACAAATCTACCAAAGCCACTAACTGAACAAACTAACATTACAAAATCTTAACCAAGTATACAAAACTGGCAACTATTTATTTTATCATAAGGAGATTTCAGCAGCCGAGTTGTCCTTAACATTAACCATGTCATATATTTTTCAAAAAGGTACCGACATAGTGGCTAGAAACCAGTTAACCTAAAAAATTACCTTGAACTTAAATCATTCGAAATTATGTTACCTCTTTAGGGATGAAAACCCAGCTTGTTTCCCAAAATAGAAATCAAACTAAAGTAAACCTAGTAATGCAATTTGACAGACAACAATGTTGCTTCCTTTTTTAGGAAGGTCATTATAAATTTCAGAAAATAGATCAAAAGTGATTAACGGAACACAATGTTCTGTTTCATTTTAGAGAAGCTGATTTTCTTTCTTTCATAATAGAAACATGAAGCGGATTTTTATTTCAGAAAACTTACAGAGGCATCTGCATTCATATTCCTTATCATCGGTTTCATGACACATGCCTTGACATCCCCAGCTTCCAGATAACGCAAGGCATCCTTTTTCGAGAAGAAGACGTATTCACTCGAAGGGTCTACAAAGAACTGCATGTTTCAAGCCATCATCAGACATACGTTGGACAACTATAATGCATTGAACTATAGAAATATATAATGTCAGGCTACCGGATCCCTCTTAATTCCATCATTTCTCAATCTCATTTCTTTTATCCACCCCGGAGGTAATCCTTCTGCTGGAATCCTTGTGACAACCTAGACATTGCTCCAGAGGTCAAAATCGACATATAAAATTTAAATTTAACATAATATTGGAGATCAACAATGAAACTCAACTCTACGTTCCGAGTACAAGCGAGCGCTTTCTGTCTTCTTTTCGAATTTATTCTTCTCGTCTTCAGTGGCTTCATTGGTCTGGGAATTACCAGGTTCTGTAGACGCATTCTCTCTCTAATGAATTGAATAACATGTTCACCAACAACCAGTCAGTTAAAACAAAATAATGCTCGCAACAGCTGCTACTAGAGGCGCCAAGATAGGCATATGATATAACGTGTTTTTTAAAAGTATTCAGATGAACACTGAATGATCATAAATAGATTACAGAAACAATATTATCACACAAATAATGTAAATTTCTGAATGTAAGAGGGATGTGTGCCTTAATAATACATTAGGCGAATTTGGACTGATATAGAGAACCTGGTCTTTAACTCCATTATTAAAATTATGAGAATTCTATATTTATTCTGAGAGAAGATGCTAAAACATGTTGTGTATATCAAGTTTTCAAACATTTGACCCGTTTAACAATTAAACACGCCAGATTAGAGCCCATTCGTAAGCAAATTGGTCAAAACTGCCACTTCCATTTAACAATACCATAGAAAACACATAAAAATGACAAAAGGAATACCCAAGCTGTTATCGGAGTGGCGATAATAGGTTCTGTGTTTAACTCTTTCTGTCCACCAAAACTCCGGTTTGTTTTGGCAAGATGACTCAGAACCTGTGGCTTTGAAAAGAACTTTTGTCCACTTAGAGGATCTGTGTAGCACTGCAGTAGCACAACAATTAAGAAAATTTTAGAGGATTATCATATCAAGTAGTATGATTGTAGATTTGCAGCAAGCTAGAAAAATTGTAACATTTTTATACTTTTAAGATTATAGTTGAAAACTATTGAGAATAATTAAAAAAACAAACCCTTGTTAGTGAATGCAAACCTTATATCGGCAATATAATTCTTCAATTACCTTATATCTCATTCCTGTACTGTTACCACCTTTGCGAGTCTTCACTTCCACAGTCCAACCATCAGGTAGCCAACTAGAATCACCATGGCTTCTTTCAGATGATAAAGGCTCAGAAGGAGATCCAACTCCAGATGAAACACCTTCAGCTTCGTGCATCGCCTATTGCAAACAAATGAAAAACCGACATTCAAAAGAATAATCTAACATACAGCAGAAACCACTGTAACCAACGACATAAATACGCGAGGACTTTTTTGATACCAGGGGTTTCTTCCTGCTACTTCTAGTTGCCAGTTTCGCAGGTGGTCCTCCAGGTGACGATCCAATAACTTCATTTTCTGGCTCCATCGATAAGTCTAAAGTTGATCCATTGGCATTATCCTGAAAATAAAAACAGAAACGTAAGTGTACCCGCAAACTGCAGCTCAATGCAGAAAATATTAAAGCAAAGTGCGTAAAGAGGTAGCACTTACAGTATTCACATGAGCTTCTTTCCCGCCAATCTTCTTAAGATAATCGAACACTTGTGGCTTAGAATAACACTTGTGTCCTTGAGAATCAACATAACACTACAACAACACATACATATGGATTTAGCAAAACATCCCAAAATATAAGATACCACATAAAACAACACCACTATAATTGTTACTATTACAGTGGTATGAAAGTACTAATTCCTTGAAATCATTTCCAAAACATCACATATACAATTACAGAAATTCCTACAAGGTACCATTTTTTTAATAGATAAACTAAACAAAAAAAAAACAAAAAAAGATAATCGGTTTTATTAAGCAGGGAGCTTATAAGAGCCTATATTATACAATAGCTCCAAGTCCGGCTGAGAGCTTACCGAAACAAGATTAAAGAATAAGCTACTTCGAGCAGCTTTTAAAACTCGCTTGAGCTTATAATATGCATTGTTGAACTACAAAAATACCCCTTAAAAAGTTTTTGTAATAACTAGCTACTTAGTCAAACATCTCTACTTAATTAAAATAACTAGCTTCCAGCTCTATATATCTTAAAGTATACATATTTACATTTCATCATATATATATATATATATATGATTTTAACAATTATTATAAAATTACATCACCTTTTTTTACAGATCAGCTTTTCAAAAGTAAACAAAACCCTAACATTACATACACAAATCATCTCTAATTACACGCATATAGCTTAAATCTAACTAATTCATCAAAATTCATCAACTAATTGCATGAAAAAACTATCAATTTCTCAACTTTTTTTAAAACCTAAAATCAAATAAGATGGACAAAAGTAATATAAAATCAACATGCAGGTATTAATTTCAGATAAAAAAAAATCAAAACTAAACCTTAAAAAAATACAAAAAAAAAAAAAATTGAAGAAAAAAAAAACCCTAGAAAAAAAACAATTAAAAGAAAATTAATAATTACTTTGACTTTGCGTTGATCGATCTTTTTGATTTGCATAGTCCAGTCAGCAGGTAACCAATCCGGCCAGTCATCCGACGACATTTTTGGTTCCGATAAGTAACGTTTTTTCGTATCTGTATCTATATGTGTGTGTTTTTAGTGTGTGTAAATAAAATGTAAATAAATAAAAAGTGAAAAGATAATATATATCCTTTTTTTAAAAATGACAATAATATTAAATGTGAGTTAGTAATTGGGGAAAGTTGGAGCATAATGACAAGTAAGTGCGATGGACACGTGTCAGTTATATACAGACACGTCAGTTTGGATTTTCGTGTTGTTTGACTTGTTGTTTTCTCTATTGGGCTTGATTATCTTTTTCTTTTCATTTCTTTTATATGGGCTAGAAATTGTTTGTTTTTAGCTTTTTGCTATATATGTGTTGGCCTGTTGGGTTAATTTTAGAATATTATTATTTGTTTTGGGTTATAACTTATAAAGGGCATTGCTTATTTTGTTTGCAAGTATATGAAAAGAAAGTAACTGGATCATTAAACTTTCGAATATCGAAACAGTAAAAGTGACACTTAATTATTCGACATCTTTCATTATTTGAAACTTTTAAAGCAAAACATGTTTTGAGCCAAAACATTTGTGCCTAGTAAAAACATTTTCAATGACATGTAACAAAAGATTGACTTTTTTTAATTTATATATAATAAAAACTGTCAAATTATAAAAAGTAAAAAAAAACAAAAACTGTCAGATTAATAGCAATATAAAGATGTTACTTTTCTTTGTCAAATTTATCTTTCTTTTTGGTATTTGTGGTTTTTAAGAACTATTGAATCAAAGATGGTTATTAACAATAAAAGGAAAATCAGATGATGAAAACAAAATGGTTTACGTAAAACTGAATTCGAACTAAAAAAATTTCACATATAAAGGAATAAATGAGACATTGATGAGCCAAACTAACCCTCCGCTTACATGTATTAAAATCAAGGGGATAATATTATGAACATTGATTGAGCACCAAATCACGTCTATTACTTTGTGAGGTAAGGGACTTCTTTATGGAAAAATGGTAATGGCTTTATGGTTTATTGACACTTTTTTGGATTTAGTTTGACCTCAATTAGGATTGTGTGATTATTCGGTTGATTGTAATTGTGCCACTAAATAAAGATGACCTCTCATTTTATAGCAAAGGTTTGACTTGAAGAATAAGTTAAGGGCTTTAGAATTTACTTTAAGGTTTCAGTCTATCCGATCTCATGCCTATACAAATTATCTTAATTAGGCCGAATATATACACATGTTCATTTATTATGAAAGTTTTAGGTAAAGTAAAACAAATAAAACAAAAGTCATGATTGAAGAGTCAAGATATTGTCTTTAATACTTGTTTTACAATATCCAACTCCTTATTATGAATATTATTTTATCTTTGAAATAAATTGAGTATATAATAAATTACTTAAACACCCTCGCACATGAGTCCTTCATATGGATTATCCTTCGTATAACTGTATAAGCGAAAGAGGGATATATCATCAAACATATATCATACTATAATTTGAGATAGATATATCGTAAGGTCTTCCGATTAAAGATTCATATACCATACCATAATTTAAATATATCATAATAAGACCTCTTCTTATATGCATCATTTGTAAAATAACTATAGTACTATCATAGGATCTTGAGTTAAAAGTAAAAAAAAAAAAACATTAAAGTAGGCCATGATAAAATACTACCCTCATGATTAGACCATGTCCATGAGATTTGATAAAAGAAAGGTGCATTTGCGGTTAATTTGGGTGTAAACGAGTCAAACCTGTTCGCGAAATATTTGAACTCGATTCGTAAAAAGCTCATTTCTAGCCAAGCTTAAACGAGCTCGAGTCGAATTCGAGCTTATTTGTTGACTCGTTTATCAAACGAACTCGAGCTCGAACTTCGAATGTATAACTCGAATAAGTTTGCGAGCCTAAATGAGCTTTTATATATGTAATATAATAATATATATATATATATATACATATAATTATATTAGTAGAGCTTTCATATGCTAATCAAGTCGAGCTTAAGCGAGCTTTTTACCCCGAGCATATGTGAATCGAGCTTAATTTTGATCACTTACCAAGCTCGAACGTGTTTAGTTTTTTTTTTTTGACAAACGAGTCTATCTCGAGCCGAGCTCAAGCTTTCTTAATAAACCACGAGCCGAGCTCGAGTTTAAATACTAAGGCTCGAATGAGCTCGAGCTCATGCTCGATCTCGGGTGGACTCGTTTACACCCCTACATTAAAGTAATGGTGTTGTTAGTTTAGTGTTAACTGTTAAGTTACATACCCACTTGATATATATACTTGATTTTATGATATACAAATCTTATCTTTGTTCTTCCACCTTTTAGATTTAAATTAACTCTGTAAAATGTATCTTTCAAAGTCAAAAATCTTAAAATCCTAATTTACTATGTATGATCGAAATGTATCGAATGATTTGATAAAACCATAGATTATATAACTTATGTTTGATCAAACTTTTTGAAGAATTTTCTTTTTTATTAAGTATTTAAGTTAACATCACTCATTTTTTTTTATAACTTAAGTTCCATACATACTTATTATAAACGCTCATATCCATCTTTTGAGTGTGTGTTTGTAAATTGTAATACGAGTTTTTTTAAACTTGAATTATATATATATTTTAAAAACCAACATGCAATGTACAACTCTTTAAGCTTACTGTACAACCCTTTTTTAACTTTTAACAACTTTTATTTTATACCCTAAACTTTTAACATTTTTAGTTTTAAGGCTTTAACATCACTTTGGTCTCTTTTCATTTGCACCCCCTAAAGTTTTTACCTCAAACTTTTGCCTCATATCAAAGTTTTCGTTTTCAAACTTTTGACACAAAACTTTTGAGTTCTCATATTTCTATCCAACAACTTTTACACATTTGCAGTTTTACCTTTAAACATTTGGTTTTGATGATTTTTTTTCATTCCGTTATATATAATAATTTAAATCATTGTTACGCATTACGTTAATTTAACATTTAGAGTAAGACACTTTATTACATCGTCGTCGTCATATTGTCATTATTTACATTAACATAGTTATTTTATGTGTATGTTTTTTTTCTTTAATACATCTTATTATTCATACTGTTTTTATATGTTTTATTTATTTATTTATGTATATAGCAACGATTACAAGTTATGTTTGTTGATGACTTTATCATGTTTATATTCAACACTTTATCGTCTGAAAACCATATCTAGAAGCAACGCAAGGACAAATTTACTACGAGTAGTTAATAACTGTATTAATGTATTTTTAGATTGAATTGATGCGCATTTGTTGTTTTTTTAAAAAACTCTAAGTTAATTAAACGTAAACTAATTTTTTCCAGCTGAAAATGAAAAAGTATTAATATTCATCATCCAATCAATAAATATCCAATCTAAAAGAGAAAAAATATCAATAAAACAAGAAAGAAATGTGTATAAGAATAAGAAATAAATAAAAGGTTTGAAAAATATAAAAAAAATATAAAAATATTACGAAAAATCTTTTTTTCTCCAATCATCTCTCTCTCATCCATTTTCTATGAATAGTCATTCCACATCCCATTTCAACCTTCCTCTCTTCATCCCCCATCAACCAAGGTTTCTCTCTTTTTCATTTCATACATACATATATACATATATATATATATATAAACAATACATAATTGTATATTTTAGAAGAAGAATTCATATTTATTCATGTTTGTATATAATATGCAGGTGTTGTTTTTGCATATAGATCTCTAGTCACTTTCTTGAAGTTTCAAGATATGATGAATGATTATTATGCAAAAAACAATAATAACACCACCTTGGTTGTTGGAGATATGAACGGTGTCGTTTGCCCAAAACCTCGTCGTTTTAATCCTTCCATCATTTCTATCTCATCTCCTCGATCCCATCACCACCATTATTCAATGTATGTATGTATATATGTCTGTGAGATAAACATTTTTTTGTTTCCTTGAATTTATGTTTTTTTGTTACTAAATGTTTTGTTTTTCTGTTTTGTTTGTTAAAATATAGTCATCAAACTGAAATGTACGAAACAAAAGCACAGACGGAACTCCTAGATATGATTCTCACAAAGGTATCTTTATCATTTATTTATTACTGTATATTTTCTATTTAATATAATCTAATTTGTTTAGGTAAATAAATTTGCAACAAAGTTTTAATGTATTTGTTTTAATTATTATACCACAACTTACCACTTTGGTCTCATTGTTTGTTTGTTTTTTTTTCTCATGTAATTACTTACTTACTTACAAAAAAAGGTCAAAATTCCTTCTTTTTTTTTTTTAAGTTGAGCATTTTCAAGTGTATATTATTCGAAAGTGATAGATTAGGATGTTTACGTTCTAATTTTATCAAGATTCTGTTAGCTTGTTTTATTAATAATTTCTATGGTTAGATATTTTAAAATTCAGTTTTTAATATTTCCGCACCTTTATATAAGATTTGTATATATTTTCTGTTGGATCTGCCTAGCTAGTACAAATGTGTCATTTAAATAATTTTTCATTTTGTCTGTCCTATAAAAAGCAATAAAAATAAAGATGTACCATGGTTCTCACTTTTGATGAAACCGGTTGAAGTTAATTTGTTAATTTCATGCTTTCATTTACTTGTATAGTAGCAATAATTTAATGGAGTGTTACACTTGAAAAAAAAAAGTCAAACTTTGTTAAAGTAGTCTCTCATCAAAATTATGATATATAATTTTGTTAACATTTTCAGTTTCAGTCTTTAATATTGTTGTACTTGTTGTGTGAAATTATTAAAGTAATAACAACGTGATATGTTAAAAGGTCAATTATATTGTAGAGTAGACTATTTGGTATGAGGGGGTGTTTGGCCTAACTTTTTTTCTATGGCTTATGCTTATATTTTATAAATAGTTTTTGGTTTTTTTGTTTTAAGATTAGAAGTCATTATATAGTGTTTGTATTAGCTTTTATAAGATTATGGCTTTTATTAGGAAAAGGAAAGACAAATGAGGGAAAAAAGCAAAAAAGCTTCAATTTATAGCTTATGAAAAATGGCTTTTATTGTGCTTAAATAAATAAAAAAGCATAAGCAAATAAGCCCAAACAAACACCCAAAATGGCTTTTATTGTGTTAAATAAACAAAAAAGCTATAAGCCATGAAAAAAAACTAGGCCAAACCCCCTGAATCTATTTCAATGTTCTTATTTTCCTATCACATTCTAATGCATATGTTTATTTTTTATTTATAGGAATTTTATGATGTCGAAAAAACTAATAATTTGGTATCATCGTCCCCACCATATTTTTGTGGGTCACCACCAAGTCGAGCATCTAATCCGGTTGTTCAAGATGTTCAGTTTGGTAATGAAGATATGAACCCATTTTCGCCCGTCTTTGAAGCCTCACCTTCTTCATCGGCTCGTAAAGGTGGGGGAAGTTGTGCTCGAGGACAATTTGGTCAAAAACACCCGACGGTGAGGGTCGAGGGATTCAAATGTCGAGGCATCTCCGCCGTGGCTTAAAGATAGTACAAATTGAGGCGAATTTTGACAAGAGATAGAGGAAGAGGAAGAGGGGATATCTTATATCTAAGCTTTTTCTTTTTTTTTTTTTTTTTTTTGTATATTGAGAGGATAAAACTTGTTTATTAACATGTCGTGGTTATGAGTTTTGGTCCTCTTTGGAGTCTTTATGTGAGTTTAAATGTGTACATTGTATGTTTAAAAGAGAGGTCCAAGTGAATAACAAGCGAAGGGCAAAAAGGTAGTTTGCCTTCGATGTTTAGAAAGAGATTTATCATGTGACTGTGTGAGAGAAGGTTTGCCAATCTTGTCCTTCATTGTAGTTTTGTTAAGGAGGCAAGGAGGAAACTGTCTTTTTCGATTAGTAGTACTTTTTGAATTGTTCTTTTAGCTTTTCTCTCCATTTTGCTGACTGTACATGATAAGATCTGTATGTATGGATCATAGGAGCACGTGGCTATGGAATTTTGCTAAAACTTTATCCTATTTATAATTTTAAATTTCGTTGAGCGCTTTATGACATGTTAGACAAAAATAATAATTATAATAATAATTGTTCTTCTAAAAATGAGGATTAAAACATTAAGAAGTAAATTTTGTTAAAAAGAAAGTAATAATAATAAGTTCATTTTGCAATATATGTTTTATTAAGATTATCGGAGTTTTTCAAATCTAAATAACTTGGGACGCTGAAGGGTTCCATGAGATTAAATTAACCATATCACTTCTTATGGAATACCGATCAGTTATATTCACTAGTCGTTAAAGAAAAAAATACTAATATTTGCTTCTAGTTTTGTAAATTTGCGGTCTAGTATGCATATATTTTTGTTGTTGAAGACTTGAAGATATATATTATCCAAATTATATATAACGGTACGGGTATCGAACCGGTACCAAAACCATAACTTTGGTATTGCATTCGGTTCTTATTTTTGAGGATAACCGGTTCCGATATCGGTTCGTTAAGGTATTGTCCGAAAACCATCATATGTTTTATAACAAGGTGGAAATCCGGATGACATAATTGTAGTTTTTTTTTTCTTTTTCTTTTTTAATTATTGGAGCCAAAGCAGTTTAACGGATCAAGGTTTCGGATTAATCGATTGACTTTTAGATCAACTGTTATTTACTGTATTAAATATAAACATGTGCAAAACTAGTTTGTTATTTAAATAAAAATGTACTTAAAATACTTGGCTCGTTTGTTCGCTTCAATCGGTTTTATATATAAAAACACATTAACAATTATAATATCCATTCGTAAACCAAACCAGTGTTTGAAGTTCAAATCATGTAAAATCATAAACCTTAAAAATATCCAAACTAAGAATTAACATTAATTAATATTTCTAAACAAGAGTCTGTTTAAGACACAGATTTGGTTGTATCATCCTGCTGATCATCATTGGTGCAACAACAAAGCTTGGGTTTAAATCCCTTTTCCAACATCTTTTCCACCTCTTCAAATTGCATACCTTTTGTCTCCGGTACTAGAAAGAATATAGCTGCGAGTCCAAGGGTTGAGAACCCCGCAAACAGAAGAAACGTTCCCGCGGTCCCTAGTGTCTGAGTGAGTGTCAAGAAGGTTTGGCTCACGAGTAGATTCGATGTCCAGTTAGCAACTGCAGCCGTCCCTCCACCAAAACCTCTATATCGTAAAGGGTATATCTCAGAGTTCACGATCCAAGGCACGGTTCCCATCCCAGGCGCGTATGAGATAATATATAATGCCATAAGTAATATGGCAAAAAACCCAAATTTGCTTGGACAACCTTGCGTGTACCAACTACGACGTTCTGCTTTACAAGTTCCTCTTGTTACGTCGTCTAGAGCCAAACAAGCACCGGGGTTATACTGTTTATACGACGTTGATATATAAGCATAATTAGTCTGAATGTATATAGTAGTAACGAAATAATCATAGATAAAAAGTGGTTAAGATTGAGATTGATTAACTTACTTTGTTTGCCCCATTTGCACAAAATGCACACCCTGAAGAGGCTTTTAAGCATGTCATACAGTTCCATGATGATGGATTAGGAGCTGTGTTAAATGCCAAGCAAGTAGAGTTTGAACCGAAATGATTTGACTCCACAACGCTTACAGGAGGAGCATGAACAGAAGCTTGAAAGAACATAGCTGATAAAACACATAAACAGATAATGATTCCAAACATTGAAACAATCATAAACCTTCGCCTTCCACACCTATCAACAAATAACATGCTAATGATCGTGCCAGCAGCATTTAGGCCCGCGGTGATCAATGATAGAGCTAAAGCTGTTTTGTTTGAAGCATATCCCGCGAGTTGTACAATAGTTGGGCTGTAATACAAAACAGTATTGATTCCAACAAATTGTTGAGCTACTTGGACAGTAATGCCAGCATAAAGCCCCCTACGAACAACCTTGTTCCCCCAAGCGTTTTTAATCTTTGAAAATATGCCATATTTCATGGATTCTTCAGCTTTTTGTTCTTCTTCAATGGATGATTGCAACGCTTTCATTTCCTTTTCAACTTCGTTGGCTGGATAGATCTTTTCTAGGATTTGTCTAGCTTCATCTACCTTGTTCTGAAACGGAAACAAACATATTACATTGAATACTAACAATAACATAAGGTTAATAATTTAAAGTATGAAGGAAGTACAACTTCATTGTCGTTTTGAAAAACTGTCTCTACGTGTTATTTTCCAAATCTGTCGTCTTTGAAAACGCAGATAATCAATTTTTTCCCAAACACTTTTTTGATTATATACGTAATGCAAACGCCATAATCAAAAACTCACCTAAATCGCAATCACAAACACCCTCTTACCTGCCTATAAAGCCATCTTGGAGACTCTGGAAGAGACCACATCAAGATAAATTGAACTAGTGGTGGAACACCCGCAACACCAAGCATCCAACGCCAAGTTCCAGGCGCCTGATAAAACAAAATCGTCATAAATTAGCAAACGAGTACATACCAATCCAACTAAACTAAAACAAGATTTTCTTGAAAGATTTCAACATTATAGTACATTATAACATTAATTACCCTGGTAAATGCTAGATTTATAAGGTAGGACAAAAACTGTCCTCCAGTAATGAGTAAACCATTTGTGCTAACAAGTGCCCCTCTAATTCTAGCAGGAGAAGCTTCAGATATGTATAAAGGCGCGGTCATGGAAGCCATTCCAACACCCAAACCAACAAAAATTCTACCAATGATTATGACCCATGGGGCTGGAGCAAGCGCCATGATAATCGCACCAATGAAGAACACGAAATCAGCACACATGATTGATCTTTTTCTACCAAATCGGTCGTTCATCCACCCACCAATTGCCGCACCAAAAATAGCTCCAGCTACGGCCATACTAACAATGGTTTCCTTCATAAATTTAAAAAAAACAAAAAAGTTAAGACAACATATATAGTTCTTATATATATGCAAAAATGGAATTTGGAAAATGTAATAACTAAATGTGGTACTTTAATTAGCATAAAATGGTTAATTCCAGTTTTGAAGATATAACTAATCTCAGGCGTTCGTGTAATTTAAAGTAGGATAGTTAAAGAGGCTAGTTTGAATCTGGAAATAATGAGAATAATACAACTAAACTTACTTGCAACCATGTATGCTTTTGCACTTCTTTGAAATCATCTCGGATGTATAGCAAGGCACCCGAAATAACACCTGTTTTGGTATAATTTAATCAACAAAAATACGTTAAAGAGGACTTAAATTCAACAGAAGAATATATATATAAACAAGAACTGATTCAAATTTACCAGTGTCATAGCCAAATAAGAGGCCTCCAATTCCAGCACTAAATGCAAGCCTCATGATATAAGGTGTATGCCAAACCATCCGAAAGCATTCTGTGAACTCGGTTTTATCCGGTTTCACGACACCCCCTTCCATCTTGTGACTTCAACAAAAGTTTACAAGTATCAATCTGAAATGATCAACAATTAAACAAAATATTAATGAGCTTTCCAAAATTAAAGGCAAAGGAACAAACATTATATGTCGTTCATGTATATATAGTGCCTGACATTGCAAAAACATAAAACTAAATGAACGTATAATTGGTTGAAGGAAGAAAAATATATACCTCTGTTTCACTCTTTCTCTAGTTAGTTTTTTTCTTTAATTATTACGGATTATTATAAAAAGGAGATAATTATGGATATGATTTGGTATTAGGATTAAGATAAGATATTTATGAGATATAATAGGAGTAAGATTTGTTCTAGTTGATTTAGTTTCCTACATTAACGGTTGTTTTGCAACTACCTTTTATTTTTGTTTGAAAGTCTGTTAAGCAACCACCTATGAAGAACTTGCATGTCCTATATAGAAGGAAAAAGAAATAGAATGTGAAAAGTATAATAGTAAAATAAGATAAATTAGAAAGAGAGTAATATATATATAGAAAAATTAACATATACTGAAAACACTATTCAAAAAATCATTGATGATACATGTAACATGTCTTAAACAACTTTATGGGCTACCTTTATCATTTCGTTTTAGAAAAAAACTTGCACTTATCTATCTTTTAGAAAACAAGCACGTTTTGGAAATTACCTTGATGCGTGTATTAGTCTATGTCATAAAGTTGTGTGATAACATTTTGATGGTAGTAAACATGACAAAATAAACTGGACTGGGTCATGACAATGAGTAGCCTACATAACAAAGTAACATTAAATATGGAATTTGTACCTATAAAGAGATTTCAGTGTTTCCACTATCGAAAAGATCCACCAAAAGTCATTAAAATAACTAAATTAATCTACATCAAACAGTTTATTGTCAATTTGTCATATATATTGGAATTTCGATATAATCATCCAAACTACTACGAGTAATTTTTCCTACACAATTTATGGATGATAAAGATACTCGATGATTTCTTCATCCTAAAATTACTCTAAATTCATTATTTCTTTTGTTAGTATTTTAATGTAATGGACATCATATATATACAGGTATGTGTACGGATGTACACATAGTGCGAATCAAGAGGGTTGCGTCCCCTTGCAGAGCATCCTAGCGGGGTCTAGCCGTCTAGGCCAACATTATATATATCACTTAAAAATTAATTTATATAGTAGTAGTAAGTATTATAAGTAATATGTCCTATAATTTTTCTGTAGCTGAATTACCTTGTCACACTATCATTAGATTATGTTGGTATCAAAAAGGTACATAAGCTTAAAGGGTCCCCCCAAATTTACCCAAAGTATATGCTTTTTTATTTAATGTACGTAATTAGTATTTTCTTTATTAATATTGTGCATTAACAACTAATAAAAGTAGACATAAATTATTGTATTTTATGGTAAATGTATCAGATGATATCATATATTCAATTATTCATTAATTATAGATTGATTTATTAATAATTATTAATGATAACCATAATTGTCATGCTTATCCAAATTTTGGAAAAATTAAAGAAGGTAATTAATAGTTACCGATTTCTCTGACCCTAAAATACACAGAAAACACGATACTGCATTCTTTCTTGCAACCATGATCTATTTTTAAAGTCGAAATCTAGATCATTAGAATAAAGATAATTCGTGTAAACCACCCAAGACGGTATAAGAACGAATTATTGTATATGAAAAATGATATAATTATTCTATTGATATGATGATATCTATATGCAAGGGAATATAACTAAATATGTTTTGTATATTATATCTTGATTTTATCACGTGCATTTTAGGTAGGCATTAATTGCGGTGTAATGTGTATTGCACATTGAAATATAAAGTTTTGGGAAATGCTAAATGAAACTTTAATGATTATATTTAATGGGCATAAAAAACTTGTATTTTTTATATTAAAAAATCCTTTGTATTTTATGGTAAATCTATAATTAATTTATGAACCAAACCCTTTAAGTTTATACAACATATATCTTTTACCAACAAGAACTTTTTACTAAAAGAGATTACAGCTAATAAAATAAAAATAGGAAGCACATCTAAAATTGACATTCAAGAGGCAAGCCTACATCAAAACCACCTACAAAATAAACTACTATCTCTTAAACACTACCTTAGACCACACTATCACACTAAACACTATCAATCACTCAAACACAACGCAATTGCTAATAAAAAGCTTTTATAAAAACATCTTAGACATCTAAAATATATGCTTGATGATGTCGAAATTATATTATGTGCAACTTTGTATGGAAACTTACGCGTAACACCAAAATCGATAATATAGCCACAACAAATAGCTACCGCATTCCGTTAAATGCATGATATATGAAAGGTCTGATGCAGAGGCGGAAAAAATTAAGAGGGGTGAAATTCAATAACTAATGAACAAGAAATCCAAAAGGGGAAAAAGTTTTAAATTTTATAAGAAAATTTTAAAAATGTTATGATAAAATTTCAATTTTAAAGAAGATATTGACCCTTTTTAACCTCTTTTGTTACCAACTCTGGTAAAATGTAGACAACCTAAGAGTATAGAATACATTAATACTGACATTCTACATAGTGTCCATGCATGTGTGTATAATAACAAATACTGTAGATAATATGATTAAGAATTACGTACCTCAAACTTCAAAATTCGCAAGCCCCACTAGAAATTTTGGTATAGTATTTGTATGGGTTCAAGAAAAATGGCGCACTCTATTTATAAACACACGCTTTATGGATAAGCATCTTTACCAATCCGATTTTGAGTAAAAAGTGGAACCGTGATATCCGTAAATTAGTTTCTTTTTCCAAAAATGTATTTTTGAATATCTACTATAATTAAAATTAATTCATAATTACTTTTCGCAATAATATATAAATATCATTATGGTATTCTTTTTATTATATCTTTTATTTATAAATATTAATGTATTATGGAATTTTGATAATAATTCGTAGTTTTTTTTTTCTTTCTAAAAGTATGTATCATTCACTATATCCATTACTCAGCATCACAATTACAAGAATATTATGTTACAATAAAACAATGTAATTTTGTATAGCTACTATAATAATTAATATAGAACTATTTTTTTTTTGAAAGAACATAAAAATATCATTACGATATTATTTTTATTATCATTATATATCATTTTATTCTATAAATACAAATAGCATAACACCCGCGCAATGCGACGGCGGTGGCGGCAATGCGATGGTGACGGGCGGCGGCAGCGACTGATGGTGGTGACGATGAGTAGTGTAGGCTATTGATGTAAATATAATTAAGGGTTATTTACTAAAATGGTACTTGGACTATTCACTATATTACTGGTTTCATACCTATAACTTTAAAATTACTCTCATCATACCCCAACTTATCAATTTTTCACTCGGACGATACCTGACTTGACAGACGTCAGTTTGGCCGTTAAGTTGGGGTATGACTACCGTAAATTTTAAAGTTTTAGGTATGAAACCAGTAATATGGTGGATAGTCCAGATATCATTTATGTTGTTGTTATTATTATTATTATTATTATTATTATTATTATTATTATTATTATTATTATTATTATTATTATGGTTGTTGTTGTTGTTTTTTTAATTACACAAAGTACATTGATATTTTTTTTGTAAGTATTTATATTTATTTTATAAAAGAATACTTTATTTTTATAAAAAATATTATTGTAAATATTTAATTTTTTATTAAAAACTATTAATATTTCAAAAACTATTATTTATAAAATTTATTTTTTAATAAAATAATATTTTCTTTTATAAAAGATCATTTTTAGTACAAAGTTTTTATTCTTTATAAAAAAATATTTTTCAATCTTCTTTTTTAAAGGGGTGAACCGAAAAGAATATCATAATTTATTGTATTGCATTAATACCTGTACAACTACCATGTAAGGTTTGAATCAGCTCAAAACAGATTTAATCAACTCCATGTGGTGGTATCTATTCAAGACTTCACGTTTATTTATCAATGTTTTACATGAAATTAATGTACTGCTTCCGATTTACTTATTTTTTTAAATTAAAAATAAATAAATATGAAATAAATAGTTTTTAATAAAAAAACTAAATATTTACAATATTTTTAAAAAAAATAAAGTATTCTTTTATAAAATAAAAGTAAATATTTACAAAAAATATCAATGTACTTTTTAAAATTATTTTTTCCAAAAAATACTGTGTAATTAAAACAACAAGAACAGCCATAATAATAATAATAATAATAATAATAATGATAATAATAATAGTAAAAACATCACTTCCATTAGAAATTAATAGGATTTACAAGAAATTATAGTAATAATAATAATAATAATAATAATAATAATAATAATAATAATAATAATAATAATAATAATAATAATAATAATAATAATAATGGTTAATTACATAAATGACACCTGGACTATCCACTATATTACTAGTTTCATACCTAAAACTTTAAAATTTATCGTAGTCATACCCCAACTTAACGACCAAACTGACGCCCGTCAGGTCAGGTATCGTCCGTGTGGAGAATTGATAAGTTGGGGTATGATGAGAGTAATTTTAAAGTTATAGGTATGAAATCAGTAATATGTTAAATAGTCCAGATACCATTTCAGTAAATATATATATATATATATATATATTTTAAAATGGCTAATATAATTATTTTAAAAGTTAAGGGATTGATGAAGTATTTATTTCATTTACGGTTGGGTGTATTGTATTTATGATGTGTTGTTTTAATGGAGAACATTTCTGATATTTTCTAACTTTCAAAAGAGTCTATTCTTTTTAATAAGAAATATAGATAGATGTATTTTAGAATTTTGATGATAATTTGTAGTTAATAAATATATCATATTCACGATTGACTATCTTCAAGTGGATAATAGGGTTTTCGTTAAGGTGCATTAAATAATTGTATAATTACCATAAAAATCAGTAGGTGGACATTTGATATGAAAACGTACAACCTTTTTATATACGTTAAGTGAACCCCTAAGGGCTTCATTTAACATTTTTCTTTTTATATTCACGAAATTAAATACTTCAAAATAGAAATGGAAATAAAACAATAAAAGATTTTCCTTTTACCACATCTCAAATCTTAAAAAATTTATATAAAAGGATTAATGGAAAATACTCAAAAAATTTATCTGGGTAGTAATTTAGAATTAGAATATGTTTATACTCGGGTAGTAAATGAATTAAAAAGTTTTGTTTTGTTTTTCTTTTTTGAAATTAGGAAAATGATAATGACCTTAAGGGTTGTCACTAATAACTTATTACATGCTTAAAAATTTATAATTATATATTAAAAACCGCCCCCTGATTTTTCTAACAGCAATGTACAAATTTTAATGCACCCAATTAGTTTTTACTGACAACCCTAAAGGCTGTTACTAACAAAACCCTTGAAATTATTAGCGTTTTTCATAATTATGAGTTTACTAAATAATCTTTATACTCGGGCTAACTTTATTGTTCGTTGACATTTTTATCGTAACTACTAGAGGTCAATCAAACCTAGCTCATGTATCTTGAAACAATATTGTAAGATTTATTTTCACCACACAAGAATCCAAGATCAATTATGAGGTTTTCAAATGATATACTTATTATGTATGCATTTCTTGATTTACCAAATGTTTGTTACCGGTGAATATCATAATACTATTGTAAGGGGATTGCGTGAGAATAACAACGATAAGAACATCTTTAGCTTCCATATCCATATGTTTACATAAAGTCATAGACTTAGCTTTCTTTCCATTTTACTATACATTAAAACCCATAATATTCCTTTGCAAAATTCTAAATATTACAACTAATGCTAGTAGGCATTATTCGGGTAATCATTTAAGGTATTTCTTTTTGTTAAACCTTGCTATCGACTCTATTTTTGGTAAGTTGCTGAACAAAATAATGACTATCAAACAATTTTAAAAGATAGAACTTTACCAAGATTGAACCATCAAGACTATTGTTGAGATTGGGCTTAAACAAGACTAGCCTAGTGATCAATGACCATCTTGAAAATTGAAAACTGACTTAAGGTTAGGCTCTCTCGAGACAAGGCCTAGCCAAGCCGAGGACACCAACGTTGTGCCTTTTAAATGACAACCAAGCCACAACTGCGAGAGCGGTAACAATGGTAGATGGTTTAGGAAGTTCCAAGAGAAATAATAGAGATGGGAATGAAACCCACCTATATCCTTGGGTTCTCATATATTTTTCAATGATTCCAATTTTTCAATCTCAATTCTAAAACCCAAATACATGATATGTGTATAAACCTTGAATCCATTTCAAAACCTTAAATGTTATAACTAGAAAATAGGAATACAAAGACAATGAGTTTTGTCAGCCTGGAACTCGCTCTATATTCTTACATTATGCGAAAATTTACATAAACTCACTGAAGGATCAACCAAACAAGAATCTTTAATCAGGGTATTAACATTACTTATGTATATATGTTATATATATATATTTAATGTACATATAGTTAGGTTTTATTATATCGGATCAAGAGGAAAGCGCAAGTTCGGCCCAAGCTAAAGAAGATGCTTTGAGCTCTGAAGAAACCGAAGTGTCGATTTTGCTTTCCAAGATTGCACACAAATCTTGCATTGATACTTGATCTCGAGGCCTTAAATGAATGCACATCAAAACTACTTCACATATCACCTTAAGATCTTCCTCCCGAAAATGTTTCAGTGCAGGATCAACAACGGAGGCCATCTCTTCTGGTTTTTCAAGATAATCTCTAGCCTGTCAGCACATTGAAAATTTAACCATTAATTAAAATGAAAGAATGTGTGCTTCTTTGAGCTGAAGTTGTCTTATTCACTTGAGGTACTATCAGCTCGGGAAGTAATTCGTACACCACAAAAATCGTCCCATACACCCAAGGTACAACCTTTAAGCAAAATGTACATACATATAAAGCATTGGTTGTGGTATACCAATTAGTTTGTGCGGTGTACGAAGCACTTCCCTTTTAGCTCAAGAACTTCAGGTACAAAGTTGTATTCACACAGTACGAATTGCAAGAAGAGTTGTTTAGTTCTTACCCAGTCTACCAAACATCCTTTGTCTTTGCAGAGTGGTGGCCGCCCGCTGATTATCTCCAACAAAAGAACCCCAAAAGCGTAAATGTTACCTTGGATATCTAAGTGGCGTCCTTCCAATGAACTTGGGAGAACACAAATAGCGTCCTCGGTGCTAATACAACGCGAGTTATTCTCTGATCTTGTAAGTATGGTTTTCCAACTTTCAAAATCAACTAGCTACAAGAATACAAAAACACAAGTATATGTTGTTCAGTGATCTATTCAAATTTTATAGTGTTAAGATCAATAATCATACTTTTGCAGTTCAAAATAATAAAGGATCAATAATCGCACAAACAAAAGTAGTACTGAGAGATTACTTTAACCAAACACAAGATTTACCTTTTCTCATGTTGGCTGTGATACCGGTTGCTAGGGGACCAATAGTGGGTAGGTTATCCATAAAATACACTTTGAGTGGCAATTGACCCATTTGACCCATGTCTTTTTAAGCCAGAACTTTAATTTAAACCATTTGAGATAAATACTCAACCCTTTCTTGAGCAGTTGAGCATATAGGGAAAAATGCCACCCCATAATTTAATATTTTAATTCAGAATTCCACAGTGCTTTAACTAAAGGTCTGGGCAGTTAAAACTGAAAGAATTAGACAAGATCTATTCTTTGAATACTTTAAGACTATTCACAAAGTGGTACTACTATAGAGCAGGGCTATGCATAGTTTGGCCCAAACCAAGTAAATTAGACACAAGAAAAGAAAGCTAACTTAGTTTGAAATTTTATAACTGAGTAATTCGTTTGGTTACTGGTTTGAAGCGAGAACAGGTCAATTCAACACATACATTGATACATACATTAACAATTACAATAATTAACTCAAAATGACAATACACTAGCACATACCTTGGGTGAAAAATCTTCAGTGAGATATACTGCACTAGAATTTAACTCTGATATAGTAAATGGTGGTTCAATCTCTGTATGAAGATATTTTAAACCTTTTGCAACGCCTATAACGATATTCATTCTTCTTGTCCAGCTAAGTTGGCATCCTTCTTCATCTAAAATAAAGTTATAACAAAAAAAACTTTAGCCATTATAATAATATGGCTCGCAGGCAGGTGAGGGCTGGCAAGTTAGACTTACAATGGAGGTGCTCGTACAATGTTCCGTTTGATGCATATTCAAAGACTAACATTCTTGTAAATGGGGTATTTTCCATACAATAACCTAGAAGTTTCCCCGTGTTCTCATAATTTAGCCTTGCTAAATTCGCCACCTATATTAATTGTGCAAAAAATGAACACAAAGAATGAGATCAAGAATTATAAATGAAAATAGAATAGACAATATATTTTGATCCGTTTGCTTATAAATAGGTCGATTTGGACTACATATTAATATTATATTTTAACATGGGTTATAATAAACTAGATATTTTCAAAATTTGAGACATGGAGAAAAACAGGTCAAAATGAACCGCCCCATTTTGACCCATTTACCAACCTCTCCTAGTTTGCCAAACTCTAAAATGTAATTTTGGTTCATGTAACTTTCTATACCTCCTTTTGAAAATAGAGCTCAAGATAGCCACTCCAATGCTCTTCTTTAATACAAAGCGATATTACTGCAATTTCAGGCCCACCTTTCATGTTTCCTTTGTAAACTAAACTATCCGATGAGGAACCAATAATGTTGCTAAAATCTTCACACGCTACTTCAAGTTCGTGACGATTGAATCTCATCACATCCTTCAACATATTGGGATCTGCATTTGATAAAAAGCACCAACAACATAAATTAATAATTTTTATTAATGTAAACTTTTAAATTACAGGAGTTATAATCCTCACCCATATAGATTGCAAGATGATCTTTATCACTTGCGGATTTCTTCCATGGGATGATAATCGAAGACTTGTTTTTGCATCTGTGAATAGTTGTCAGAATGGCAACAAGGAAGAGAGCACCAACCATAATTCCAGTCACTACTTCCAAAGCTACAACCCATGCTGGTTTTGAAGAAGTCTTCTGGTTGTGTTCATTTGTAGCAGGATGATGCTTCGTTTCTCCTCTATGCTTAGCTGGCGGAGCACCACCTGTGTACAGATTTGGTATATGTAGAAGTCACAAGAAGTTGCCGCAAAAAACCACAGTTGTAACGATAAATATAAAACCACCTAATTTTCCCTAATATAAGCGAAATGACAATCATATATAATTAAGTCGTAACGATCACGTTGATTCATCTGAACACCCTCTATGAAATATAAGTTGCACTTGAAAGAATCAAGATAAGGTAACATTTAGCTTGCAAGATATGGTTTCACTAATTAACATAGGCTTAAATATATCAAACTTCATTCAACTAACAACGTAAAAACGCACCGCATTGTTCAGAAGTGCGTTGCTTTATGTCTTTATATGGTAGGCAGTTTCCCTGAAAGCTCGTCCTACCGAGATAAGTAATATAAAATAAAATAAGTGAGGTTGAATAAAGGGGGAGAGAGCATACAATAAATACAAAAGAAAGTGTGATACATACTTAGGGAGGTATCCCAAACACTTAGGTATGCTCCCAACTAGGAAGTTAAACGAGAAATCTGCAACTTTTAAGGAAGCTGAACGACAGAATCCAAATCTTGTAACATTTGAAGCATACCTAAACCAAGACAATCGTTATGTCAGATGTATATATTAAAATGGCTGATGAAAGTAGCACTCAAGAAACTTGCAGCTAATGAACATAGAAACAAGCACAAACTTCCTATTATAATTCACATACAGCGAATAGAAGCATAGTTGCTAAATTTATCCTTATTGATCCCAGAAATAAGCGGAAACTATACATTGACACATAGAGTGTCTTTAGCAATTATAGAACACATCACCATCATTCTAGTAGTACATCTAGAGGTGGCGCTTTCAATGCATTTGCGTGAAAAGGGTCATTGTGGCTAATATTTACTGTAAATGGATCAATTGGGCAAAACTAAAAGATTTGGCTTAAAAAGAAATGGCTCAACAGTCTAAGTCACAAAATATATACTCAAGCGTTTACAACCTTTTAAACTGTTGTATTAACTGGATCAGTGTTTTAATAGCAGGTTTTACAATGATATTGATGTATTAGCTAATAAAGATTTTAAAAAGAAAAGGGGCAGAGATGAGTGTTTGCCAGTTAACCCAAAGCCTAAGCTGTTCTGACATGCCCAAATTTCTTTTTACCAATTTTGACCCAAAGTCATATGAACCCATTTACCCTACCCGTCGATTTTGATACCTATACAATGTTCATTACACCTACGTAAATCTACTTACATTTCTTGTGCGTTGGAAACAGAATCAGAAGCATTGCCACCAGGAACAGTTCCACGCAACTTATTTCTGTCCAACCGAAGCTCCTGAAGATGTTTAAGATTACCAAGCTCCGAAGGCAATTGACCAGTTAATCCATTTGACTGCAGGTTTCTGATCCAGCCAATGAACTTCAGGCGTAAGAAACTCTCAAAAAGAACCTTTTTAAGAAAAGGAAAGAAAACAGAAACCTGCATTCTTTTCAAACTATTAGAGTAGACTTACATTATAACGATGCTAACCAAATTTCCAATTTCATGAGGAATTGGTCCAGATATCTGGTTCTTTCCCAGATCCAAAACTTTCAGGTTCTTTAGTGATCCAATTTCTTTTGGTATAGAACCAATGAGTTTGTTACCATGTAAAATCCTACAAGCATGACCATTTGTATATAAAACTCAGATTTTCATAAAGTTACTATAAGTAAAATGAAATGGTGAAAGGAAACATACAGTTCTTGTAAGAAAGTAAGCTGAAAAAGTTCACGAGCAATGAATCCTGTTATAGATGCGCCAGAAATGTTCCTAGATATAGAAACCATTAGATAGATAATACAAAGCATTTAACTATGTACCATTGCTTAGCATAAAAGTAGACTACGCCTTTTAACATATACACATATAGTAAAAAATCATGAACGAAATTATTGCGTCCACCCGTATAATTCTTCACATTACAAATACCACTTTTACTTGAACACAAGCTTGAAAGTTGGTGGATATAGAAGTCTAGAGTTACCCTTACTAAGAAAATTTCACGCAATTACCTAGTTGCCTGTCGTAACAATGACAATATCCTATTATTGCTAATGTGGACATAAACGTTCCAAAAACTGTCATCATCAAACAGTTAACAACTTCTGAGACCAAGTCAAACTTACAACTTGTTCTTGTTTACACTAACAAATAGTCTTTTTAAGTGTACTAAAAAAGTAGTGTAAAATAACACTATACATAAGGTCAAACAAACAAATTCTTACAATTTTGTCACTTGATTTTCTGAACATGAAACACCAACCCAATTACAAGGATCTGAATCTAGAGTATTCCAGTTTGATAAAGCCAATAATGGGTCATCAAATATAGCTTCTTTGAACTTGGAAAGTGCATGAACTGCAGAATTTCAAAAACAAAATATGAAATTATTACACATACACACTAAATAAAGTCATAAAGATCTAAACTTTATCAAAATTTTTATCACATTGTTAAACTATATCCGCATTTAAGATAGATATGAACTCAAAACATCATACTTTACAAGATCTATACAAAAAATTGCAAATGAAATGAAATATAAATATAGACATATAGATATACCTTCAATTGGTTGCTTAGCATCACAAGTAGCTAGAAAAATTCCCAAAGTAATCAAGAAAAATATATATGGCTTCACTCTATTCATCTTCTATATCTATATTCTATATCTATAACACTATAAACTCATTAAAGCATGAATCTTTATAGAAATACTCAAAATTTCAAGATCATGAATTTGGATATAATTTGGTTAATTTAATACTCTTTTTCAAGTAAGCTTAAATGGGGTTTGAAATCTTTGAATAGTAAAACAAACCCAGAAAGGAAATCAGTAGAAAATGTCAGTAGGTGAAGTTTATAAAGATTTTAAGCAAACCCCAGTTCAAGAAGACTTGGATTCAAAGACAAGGTTTGGTGGCAGACTGGCAGGCAATGGTTCAGGAATTTTTTTTAATTTTTTGATAACTTTTGTTTGGTTTTATATTTAATAAATTAATAAAAATTGAAAGAAAAGAAGCAAAAATTAATTAAAATGCTAAATGCTAGCGCTATGAAGAAGGAATTTTTTAAAGTGGAATGTTTTATTTCCAAAGTTTAAAGTGAATTAAATGATTATTTTCGGTGGTTTTTGTTTTTATTTTTATTTTTAAGAAAGAAAATGGTGGGGTTTGGAGTGGCGTAACAGGTTTTTAACCTTGATATTAAAAAAATGTTTTGTACTTAGCACACTGTTAGAAGAATAATGCATGGATTAGTGTATGGTAATTGCTAACTTTTATTCACAATGACTTTTTTTTTTCCTCTCTTATAATAACTACATTCATTATTGATAAAAGACATTAGTGTTCATTGGTTTATCTATTATATTTTCAAATAATTACTGAAACAATAAATATTACTCGTATAAAGTTAAAGTTGTCTAAAAGATATTTCATACATTAAAATTAACAAATATTTTGAGAAAAATATTAAAGGTTTATTTAACATGCATAAAAAAATTTATATATTTTTATATCAAATATTCATCTTTGAATTTTATGTTAAATTTATAATTATTTAATATATTTAAATGAAAGGCCTAATATACTGATAAAATAAAACAAGTAGAGAATAAAAAGTAAACCCACCACATAGATTACTACTTTAAAACACTTGCTACTAAAGGTTTCATCATTGGGACATAGCTTGAACTTGTGAAGCGTTTACCGATTTTACTATGAAAAATAGTCAAAGGAGTGGTTCAATGAATTTACATTAATACGTGATTTTATTTTAAGGTTTTGTTAAACAAAACTTTTGATACCGTAATTAAGATGCATTAAAACACTTGCTACCAAAGAATGTTAGACCCAAGTCTGATTAATTTTGCTTTCTTTGACATATGTGTCGAAACACTATTAATCAAATGTGCAAACGGATATCGCCAATTAAGATCGAGTTTTTGATATATTAATTGGCTATAAATAGGTACCTATATGTATTAATAGACATGACCCATGCGATGACCAATTGACCATTAAAGATTTTGAAAGTGTGTGATGAATCATATGACATGTAAATTTATATAGGTTAATGCTTTAGACACATTAAATATTTTCTGTATACTAGCACGGTACTCGCACGATGCGACGGTAGTCGTGGCGGCGACGGTGTGGTTGGGCGACGGTTGGTGATGGGGCGACGTTGAGTTGTGTATATAATTGATGTAAATTGTTAATGGACATATTTTAAAACATAAAGGATTGATAGTGTAATTTAATCATTAAGGTTAAGGAAGTAGTGAATGTGAAAGTATTTTAAGAGATGCCAAATGGAAATATTACATATTTTCAACATTATCAAAAATAAAAAAAAAGCTATTCTTTTTATAATATAGTATAGATTATTCATTACTAGACTCCATTTTGTCATATGGGATCCAAAAGGTTATAACGATACAATCATTTTTTCCTTTCATTTTTATTACTCACTACATTAGCGTGATTTTATTGTTTCTCTCAAAACATTAGTGGAATATGACTCATGCCAACAATATCGCAATTCTCACCTTCTTTTTTTTAAAAAACATAATTCTCACCTTATTTACATTTACCATCTATTTTAAACACACACACACAAAAAAAAAAAAAAACACCCCACCCTTATCCCATATACTCTCCTTTTATCGTGGTCTTAGCGAAAACACCAAACCTATAACGCATCTTGAGCATGGGTCACCCCAACGTTGGTATGGAAACACAGGTCACCCCAAAGTTGGAATGGAAAATGCGCACAGAACAAGATGAAAACACCACCGTGGAGGACCTAATCATATCATTTAAATATTATCTTGCCATTATAAAAACATTTCACTCATGATAAAGATATTAAAAGGTTCAAAAGAGAAAGAAAGAAGCTAAATGTAATATATATATAATCCTTGCTTTTCTCAAATTCTACAACATAAGTTATTTTACAGATATTAATACAACCATATTAATTTTATCAAACAAACATATAGCTTCGGGATGAAGCAATAATTCTTTACAATTATTTGTTGAATTATTAGTAACTTTAAAGTGTACGTATAAATGTAGTAGATCACATATAAGTGTTTATTCATAACTAAATTAACAAGACAAATGTTAATCTACGAATTTCAGAAAGACCGGTTTCTGATTATGGAAATGTGTCTAAATCTAATTGTGTATTGTTTAATTAGATATCACGACATAAAATCATGCTGTCATCCTATTATATTTAACTAGCAACATATTAGATTACAAAAAAAATACGCATGGGTAAATTATAACGATCTCATAGTTCACAATGTTTTCAAAACAGATAGCATTCTATCATTTTTATATAAAGGATTCTTAGATTTTTGATCATGGGGTTTATGGAAGTTTCATTAAAATTAATAAAGATGTAAGGGTCGTATAATATAAATCTTAAAGTCTTTATACAATTAATATAAAAAATAAAATGAAGAGAAAATGATAATTGATTTTCATTTAAGTAATTGAAATAAGTAACAAATCTAAAGTAGTAAATAAATAGAATAACTGTTATTCTATTGTTCTCAAAATTACACGAGTTAACTTATTACAACTTACAATCTTTTTATGAGTATGTACTAGCTAATTAATCCGATTTTAATCCGGGCCATTGTAAATAAGTTTCATTATACTTATAAAAAAAAAATTGTTATAGGAGGCTAACCTTGATTTTAACATTACCAAACATTGAATTCAATAATATTAATAAGACTGGAGCTTCAAAGTAAAATAATATTAACAACATGTGTCACACCCCACCTTAGGCGGAATCGTAGGATATGACTAAAAGATATAGCAATGGCACATGGACTTTATAATAGAGTCATACTAAATGAAATTCAAATAAATGTAAATTCCATAAACGGAAAGTCTAGGCAGCACGCCTCAAATAGCAAAGAAATAATAATTGCAAATAGCGTTCAACGTTTCACATGCAATCTAGGAGTCCATGAAGGATCTCTTTATTGGTCTTCCTAAAGTCCATAAGCTCAATCTTCTTAAGCATTGTTATTACCTGAAAATGAATGCTCGAAAATGTCAACATAATGTTGGTGAGTTCGTAGGTTTAAAGGAATACAAATGAGTTTGCTGTGCATGATATATCAAGTTTTGGACAATAGCGTAAATATAAACATGTAGTAGCATACTAAATAATGATCAATGCCATCATAGTTATCCAACAACACAATCCCCATCACTCCTGTTAACAACTCAATCATGCTTTAAATACCAACAACTACCAGCTGGAGTATAAAGTTGGTCGATAGTTTTCCAATAGTCTTCAATAGATATCAAAAGACATCTATTGCATCAAAGAAATCAATACAAGCAAGCTAACATACACATTTCATAATTACACGTATTTGTCCATGAAAACAAACAAGTTTTGGCACAACTAGTAAAGAAATGAAAAGTGTTTTGAGCATCATTTCCCCCCCAAAGAAATAATATAAAAAGGGGCCACGAAACTCACCTCAACAAGCAAGTAGTTATGCAAATCCAACAAGGTCGCTAGAATCTACACAACATATAAATATGAACAAGTTACAATTATGGACATGGTCAAGAACCGTCCATTGTAACCCGTATTTGATGAAATACACATATGGCTACATTCAAAATATTCACAACTGATTTTTTTTTCATATATTATTAAGTTACAAGTCACATAACTTAATATATAATATTTGTTTTACTGATTTAAGATTAAATTCTACAAGTTCATATTAACTGAAATTTTTTGTAACTTTATCTATTTTTTATTAGGATGAAACGAATGATTCAAGATTCCAAATCTTAACTACTGTTACCTTAGAGTGTTATATACTTACATGAATTTTTACATAATTTATTTGGCACGTTAACTATTTTTAAAAATTCAATGATTACAGACTAGTCAGAAAAATCACTGTTCGCACACAGAAAAGTTTTATAAAAGTTAAGGGCCTTCGAAGATTCAAAAAAATCTAATTTTTTTACTGTACAATCTTAACATCTCAAAAAAGTTTCTGGAGAAAAATAATTGTCTAGTTCATAAAATCGACCAAGATATGACTATTTGAAGTCGACCAAAATCTGTTCGGAAAACTCAGCTTTGCGCAGTTTTGTTATAAAATTCGTTTGACAACCTTAAACTTCATATTTTGACACGAAACCGCTTCCACCAGAAAGTAGACTTCCTGAACTTAATTTTAGACACCAAAAACGTGACTTAACCATCTCCCATGACCAAGATACGACCTTTCAAAGTTAACAAAACGAATCTGTCCAGATTCTGAAATAACCCAAACTTACTGTTTTAAAGACTACTACAACTAATATTTATATATAAACTTTCAAATCTTTCCAACACCTAATTAAATCTGTTATTATGATTTTCATGCCTTCATAATTGGATTTCTTTTATTACATTAATTATTATGCTTCATTAAATACTTAAACTTTTAACATTAATATGATTTATACTTCAAGCTTTTGATTTAACCCTAAAAAAAAACCCTTTCATTCATTATTATAAATTTGCCATAATATATATTCATCAAATAGGTTACTTATAAATAAAAATTAATAAAAAAAAAGATATGCTTATATACATATACATATATATATATATTAATAATTAAAAAGACTAATATATATGAAAAGAGAAGACAAGTGATTTTACCCCAAGATTGATGATCTTCTTCTTAGATACCTTGAAAAGAAGAATAGAATATAATCTTTAAGAATTTTATTATTAATTGTAATTTAAATCAAGATTCAATAGAATTATAATTAAACTTACCAAAGTTTGTTTTGAAAATAATGATTTGAATTGCTTTGATGATGCTTGGTCTCTTTTTTTTTTTTGTTCGACGGCAGAAGCTCAATTTCAAGAGTTGTAGATTTATTTAGGGTATTTAGTTTATATTTATTATTATGGAGATAAGTGTTTTAGTTAGTTTATGATTAGACTTAATGCATCATAAGAATTTTAATGGAATTAAAATTCCTTGCTCACCATTAAATTGTGGTAATATATATATGACTAAAATTTTTACTAAACATATGATATTTTACTATTACTATTACCATCTTACGACTTATACTAATTATATATTACTTTTATAATTATTGATTTCGTTCACCACTAAATAGCGTATACTAATTTATCAATGTCTATAAATAAATATGACTAACAACTACAAGTCTAGAAATTACGGGGATAGTTATAGTCATCTACGTTTAGGAAGATCAAATATCTCAATCCTAAACTATTGAATATCAAGTAATAGAGATCCCATATTGGAAATGATCACCACAATTCTATGCTTGTTATACTATATAGGCATATTGACTAGTCAAGAAATTTGGAATGTAAGTTAGAGACTATAATAAATTACCAGTTTTGTTGACGGATGTCACAACATGATCGGTAGATAAAAATAATATAACCTATAACCTAAGAAAACAAAACACAATTCACATATAATTTTTTACTTGGATATATATATATATATAGTTATGTATTTTAACTTCAAAATAATTTTATACTTGGATATATATATATATATATATATATATCGTTAATTTAAATTTATAAATATTTCATCAAAACTTAAATGAACATTTTGAATTATGATAGACCAAATAAAGAATATGTTAACTTAAAATAAATATATTTTTGTCATATGACATCATCTTTAATTATATAAGACGTAGGAAAAAATTATAACATAACACATCATATTTTTTCTTTTAGAAACAATCTTTCTTTATTAATAATAGTCTTTTGGGTTTTATTAATGACAGTCCTTAGGATTGTCATTAAAAATTAATTAAGTGCATAAAATTTTGTATCTTGCTGTTAGAAAAATCAGGGGGACAGTTTTTAATATATAATATACAAATTTTTAAACATATAATAAGTTGTTAGTGACAACCTTAATGACTGTCATTATCATTTTCCTAGTTTTTTTGGCCCATACACTCGTTTGGTACGGTTCAAATAACATGTGGGCTACATTGTTGCAACAACAACTCGCCTACTCCAGGTTAATATATTTGTATGAAAGGCCTATATATATAGTTTTGCACTTATGTGAGTACATGTTGATTACGGGGGGAATTTGAAAAGTTAGAAAATTACATATATTTGAGTTTGTATACCATTTTACATTTTTGGGTTTTGTTCAAACGACAATGTTTGTTTAGTTTAAAACATTAATTAATGTTAATTGTCCCAAATTTGATTTTGGTTTTCAAAATAACTGTCCTGTAAAGCCCTACCCATTCGTTTAGGGTGAGATACATTATATTGTCTTTGATGAAAGGTTTTAGGTTCAAACCTGAATAGTGATAAGTAACACGTGTATATAGTGTAAAAAACTAAAAAACATGAGTATTTAAAAGATCTTACAACATTTTGTTACAACTAACCTGCTAACTGAATAAAACCTATTGTAAAGTATTTATTGAAAACTTTATTATTGTGCATCTAATTTTCGAACCATTTGTATGTGTTACAATTATATAATTGCACAGAGTTTAGCGTATCTAATTTTCTATTATATATATATATAGTTAAAGAGACTTAGAGACATCAAATTTTATGAAAAGCAAAATGATGTGACAACTTGTATGACTAATTAACATGGCTCATAATCGACTGGTTGCCCAATGAATGTGCAATTGTTTACATACAATTAACTCAATAACAGTAAATATAAAATTTTGATTATGTTATAAATAGATCAAAGTTAACTTGGAGTCTTGGACAAACATAATACCAAACATGACAAACTAACTGCATACACATTGATGCACCTATAGTCTTAAACCACAATGAATATTTTTTTAATTTTTTTTTATGTTAGGCAGTGTTGTATATATACTTGTATATAAGTACAAAACATATAACCAACTTTACAACCAATTAGTTGCAGGGTACAACAAATAGATGTCATTTACACACTAGCAATTACAATAATAGACTACCAAAACGAGAGGTGATTCGTATTAAACTAAAAAAATACGGAGTATATGTTTTACTCTTTTTTTCTTATTTAATCCAATATAGCTTTTAACACTCTAAGACAAAATAACCAATATATATCTTAAGGATGTACGGTTAAAAAGGTGTACATTTCACCTCTAAAAATCAGAAGAAGAGAAAAAGGAAAGAAAGAAAGGAAAAACTAAAAAGCACCGTGTCCACCTACTTGAGGAAGATCAATTAACTACCAGGCCCAATTAACCCAAGCAAGTCCAAACAACCTTGCCAAGCCCATTCATATAAATAATATGTCATAGTGTTCGTCGTGAGGGCAAGGTTGTGATACCAATAGTTACACCTACCCGTTCATATATTATGTTGTTGAATTTCGAATCGTCCACAACCAACATATTGCAAAATGCAAAGCACCGCCGGTTCGGACCTGACTAAATAGATGGTTAGGTTCCATCTGGTAGGGGGGGGGGGGGGGGGGGGAGCGAAGGAATGTTAAGATATCTTCATTTTTTTGTTTTGTTTTTTTTATAAAAACTTATATGGATGTCACAAGTAACTCAAAAGATAAACAACATGTATATCATACAAATACAAATACAGACACAGTAATTTAAAGAGAATGCTAAGATGGAACATTACAACTGTGGCTGTGCGATACGTGCATCACAATTGGTTTATACGTCACAGGTATGCACTCTATTATATTTAAAAAAAATTATAAATTTAAGCAAACATGTATAGTACATGAAATTAATCGACTAAAATGCAAAAATATATTCAAAGGTTTTTCATTTTAATACGACACAAAAATCATATAAATTCATGACAATAGAAAAATATGTATGTGGTTCGAGAAACACAGATGAAAACTTAAAAGAATATTATATATATATATATATGGGGATGAGAATATAAGGCTGTCGGGTATCTAAGTTTAGGTGTGGAATACTCACATATTGTTTTTTTTAATCCATAAAAATGATGGGGCCCATGCATTTATTCATTAAAATAAAAATAAAATATTAGTATGTGAGGGTTTCCACACCTAAGTTTAGGTGCCGGACAACATTATATTCTTTTATATATATATATATAGAGAGAGAGACTCTTACTTGGAATTTAGTAATTACTACTACTCATCCAAATCTGTAACATTGCCACTCTCCGCCATCTTGTTGATAGCTTCATTATACATTTTCTCCTCTTCTCGATCTTCAACATTCATCACTACTTCCTCCTCGTCACTATTGACACCATCGGCCACTCCTTTCACAATCCCCCTTACCTCTTTGATAATGTAACCAGAAACCGGGAGTTTTAACGTTGAGGCATAACAATAAGATCCATGTGCTTGTCGAATCTTTCCTCAAATTCCTCAACTCGGATATTTTGCCTTCTCATAAGCGATATGAAGAAACTTCAAAGAAGTAAGCGACGTCATCGTAGACTCAAACTCATCCACTTTTTGACAAGTGTAAATTAAACTATGGTATCTACTTCCCTCCCAAATATCACGAAAACGTTTGCAAACGCGTTTGCACTCGCAAAGTTTTTTCAAATCTAGTATTTTCTTTATAATCTCAGTTTCGATTTCATCAGGTAAATGTTCCCATGCTGTTAATGATGATTTCTTCATATTCGGCATTTTCAAAAAAGAAGCTAGTCTGTTAGGCTTGGTGATTATAGAATAAATTGGGATTACGTATATATAGATATATATGTATAGAAAGAATATGTAGAACTGTAATTGTAATCTGAGTAAATACTTACGTATTTTTAGTGGTATGACTTCTTTTTATCTATGTATATATAATCGATGATGATTGATTGATATATCATTGATTAATACTGTAGATCTAACTACAAATAATGTTGCATTTTTTCACACTTTTAGACTTTTAGTGAGTGTGAACATATTAAAAATTGTATCACGCTTTTATGTGTGTAGAATTAATATTTAAGTTCACATTTTTTAGTGTGGACTTTCATAATTATTTTGTAACACCCCATTTGTTCACGATAGCTTTTTGAAACTGCCGACTGAAATTCACGCAATCATGAATTCATGATATCCGTGTATTTTGAAAGGAGTGAACTAAATTCAAAACTTTTTCCGATATTTTCTGTTACGTGACCATCCAATGAAGTGATGTGTGCCCATCCAGTTACAAAGTAAAGCCTAATATTGTAAAGTAGTTTTTTGAAAACTTTGTTATCGTGCCTCTAAATTTTTGAACCATCTGTTATGGATTTGAAATTTATAATTGCTCAGAGTTTAGTGTATCTAATTTCCTACTGTACTAGTTATAAATACTAATAGTTAAAGTGACATCAAGTTTTATGAAATGAAAAATTATGTGACAACTTGTATGACTAACGTGGCTCATAATGGACTGGTTGCCCAATGGATGTGCAATTGTTTACATACAACTTTTTTCTTTCTTTTTTTTTTTTTTTTTATATTTATTTTGGTGATATCATTATAGTTCAAAATTAACTTAGGTAGTGTTTGATAATGACTTAATTAAAAAGTCATGACCTTAATTTTGATTGACTTAATAAGTAAAAAAACAACTATATTGACTTAATTATGTTTCTATTTAGTCACTTTTTTCATGTAGTCACTTAATGACTATGTAAACAAACAAGCCCTTAGAGTGTTGTATACTTAATACACATTGATACACTTATGCCACAATAAATTGTTTTAATTTTTTTTCATATAAGGCAGTGTTGTATACTTATGTTACAACAGCTAGTTGTAATACAAGTTTGTGGCAGGGTACAACAAATAGATGTCATCTACAGGCTAGCAACTATAACAGATTACCAATACGAGATGTGATTCGTACTCAACCTAAAAAATATATATATTAATATCTTTTACTATTTTATTCTTGTTAAATTCATTATGGTTATGTTTGGTAAAAATAGCTGTGGTAGCCGTAGCTTTTTAAGTTTTTAGGGATGTGGAGTTAAAAAAGGGTGTACGGTTAGGAAGATTCATTAACTACTAGGCCCAATTAACCAAAAGCAAACATATCCCCACATTCCCCATACTTGAAGAAGATCCATTAATTACCAGGCCCAATTAACCCAAGCAAGCTCAAAAAACCTTGCCAAGCCCGTCAGGCGTCAACCATATAGAATTATAGATTACTACTACAGATTGGAGAGTGCCTGTGACCCCAAAAAACTAAGCATCGAATTCCAAGGACTAATGCACTATAGGATCCAATCGGAGACTTGTCAGTTTGATCTTTGTGAAATCCAACCGGGGACAACTTATGCGCAAAAATAAACTGTTCTTTAGTATATTTCGATAATAATTATATATGGTGTATCATTAACGTTTAATTTGAATAAGATTATAACAGCTTCAACAAAGGAGGACAGGAATGAACACCAATTTTGTCTGGTAAATTGTCCATCTTCAAATTATCCTATCCCATATATACGTTTTATAAGATTGAGTGAAACTTAATGAAGAACATGCAACACAACCGATAGGTCATGACAGTATATATGTATTTATGCTATATATATAAATCATTTGATCTATATATATAGTTTTAAAGTTTAAAATTTAAGAACTACAATACTAATCATTGACAAAATAATCAATACTCATAAGTTCATTAATGTACAACAACTCAATGTCAATTGATTTATTAATAATAAATACACAATCTTTCTTTTTTTTTGATTGAAAAGTTCAAGCTTTAAGGAGGACATTATGAAGTCCTTTATAAAGGCTTGGCTTGGGTATACCCATGTTTAAGTCTGAGGTGGCAGGGTTTACCCCTATTGATCGTCGTGCCTTCGGGCAGATTAATAAGGGTTTTTCCCCCATAGGGTATTTGAAATAGACATTTCTACTTTGAGGGAGCTCTCTAGCGCGAACCCGGTTAAGACAACGTATGTTAGACCTTCCACTGTCGAATCGCGACACGAAGTTTCCAACGAAATTCACCTTTTAGAAGAAAAAAAAAATTCAAGAGAAACTCGGTGGAAAAATATTGTCTCAGGACTCCGGCTAGGTCTTGTTACACCTATATTCGGATCAAAAACCTTAAAATCTCAAATCCTCCAAAATGCCTATTGATAATTGGTAACACAATACGTATTACAACAACCAAATTTGTAATAAGAAACTTATTACACTAGCACAACCACACCATCCAAAGTCAGTGGGTTGGCAGGACCGATGCTATATCATTTTAACCTTATTTTTTCATTGAATTTTTTTTTTTAATTTTTAAAGTTTTTAATTTTAATGGTAAAAAAAGTTATTTATGTTTACGTAATATGTGGGTACAATTATCTTATACGTATGTATTTAATAAGATTAAAAATGTTGTAGTTACAAAACGTACAGAAATCAGCAACTTGTCTTCATTTTTCTGTTTATCATGTGAGTTTAACGATTAAATTTGAAATAATATAATTTTTGCATGTATAATTTGGACTTTGGAGTGAGCAAAAATCCTCCAGCACTACAGATGTGGATTCATTTAAAATGTGTCTCTGTTGCAATTGGAAACGCGTATATGAAAAAATAATACCGTTAGAATCCAGATTTACCCGATAAAAAAAAAAGTCAATATAGTATTATTTTCCTTAAGAAAATTTAAATTTCATATTTTTGTTAAAATTAATTAATGTAATTAGAATCTTTCTCTATTAGTAGGTTTTAATAATGTTTATATGTTTTTTTTTTAACAACAGTGGTAATTGAACCCAACAAAATTGTTTTTGCATTGTCCGGTAGAGATCAATCACGTCACTAACACAGTCAATCCGAGGGCATGACTGGTGATGGAAATCCGACCACCGTTATGGAGGAAATCAGCTAAATGCTAGAGAAATCTTCATGCCCCACCTCATTGACAATAACTTTCCAATATGCATTTCACAGTCATATTGTAAGGAAGTTCCTTCATGAGGCTTGAATTTGGGAGACATAGGTCCAAGTTTTAGAGGATAATTAAAGGTTTCTTTTTAATATATTGTCGCGCCTTTGAGCGGACTATTAGAGAGTTTTCTCCTACTGGATATTGGGTGAGAAGACTTTATAATGTAGAACCGTTTAAAACAACATAGTCTAGACTATCCTTTGTGATATTTGATCCGTACTTATAAAAGAAAATAACGTTTATAGGTAGGGATGACAACGGGCTGGGTATGGGTCGGGTTTTAGTAACCCCAGACCCGATTAAAATTTTCCGTCCCAAACCTGACAGGTCCCTGTTATTATTAATATCCTTTGAAATCCTTCTTTTATTTTGTTATATATAGATTTGTATCATAACATTTTGATGTTTACGAAAGAATCAACTATCTGGAATTTTCCATTTCTATAATCTCCATCACTAAAACATAAATATCTAACTTTAGAGAAAGTATGGAACTTATCTCAACAATTTAATTATCATAGCAATATTAACTGCAATCATTGAAACCGTTAATTTGGAATTAAAACTAAATTCATTATACAGTTTCAAGCTTCTTTGCCTTTTATGTGGAAAACCATTTTACTTTCTATAAATATTTATCTCTCTTAAACTAGAACGCATTTGGTAAGTTAGCATTCATACCTATTCAAATAATTGGAAATAAACATACTAGTATCTAATATAATATAAACGGGGCCGGATTTAGGGTATATGGGTTGGGTATGCGAGTTTTCATCTAATACCATACCCGGACACGAACGCGCATAAAAAAATAAAACCATCCCATACCTGGCCTTAGACCCGCTTACCTGGACTAAACCTGACCCAAATTTCTCGAGTTTCGAATTTCCCCATCAGATACGGGTTTGTTTGTCATCCCTATTTATATCTAGTTAAAGGAAAGGTTAGGCCACATTCACAACTTTTAATCTCGGGAACATGTTTGTTGAATCAAATGTATCATATGAAAGTATGAAACCAACACATTCCATAAATAGGGGAAATTGTCTTTTTCTTTTTGATAATTTAGAAAAATTGAAGAATTGACGTACTTAAGTAAAGGAACTACATAGATTTATTTTAACTTTTACGTATGAACTCTAATTCAAGAAAGACAAATTTGTTGGATACCAATACGATGTAGCAAATAAATGTATTGCAATTTTTTATTTTATTTTCAAAGGTATTGAGTATTTTAATGACGTTATAAACTCAATCGGAAAACTTATGTTTTGTTATAATGTAAATTCACATATTCTTGTATAAGAAAGTTCAATTTATAACTTATATTTTGTAATGTTATATATATGGGTTTAGTGCGTCAGAATGTAAATAATTATGCCTAAAAAGTTGTACTATGCACGAACTCAAGTAAACTTTTATTGTATGCACAAACTTAGTAAAAATGTTCAAATCACGTAACTATTTGTGACCAACCAATCAAAGCCTTACACGTGACATATTAAAAAAAATACACTTTACACATGGCAGCTCGTATGTGTTGCCACGTATATTATGTTACATAATTTGGACATTTTTACTAAGTTTGTGAATTCTATAAAAGGTCTATTTGTGTTCGTGCAAACTATAACCTTTTAGGCATAGTTAGTTACATTCTTGTGCACTTAACCCTATATATAATTTTACCTAACTTTTTGTTTGTACAACCAATCCGGGTTCCTATAACGAGTGAATGAGGGTTAAATGTGGTTGTAACCTGGCGATTCCCTTGCGGTAAGGCAACGCCTTTTGTACGCCAAATGTGTGCTTTTCGTATATGCCTTTTCGTGGTTTAACCTCCAAGTAGGGTTTTAAGGTGGATTATATTGTTTATGAGAATAACGTGGTACGGTATTATCTCTTCCACTAAATGCTAGCCTTGGTGATAAGTATGTATCTTTTCTTTGTTTATCGAAGATTAAGTCATCTTGGGTGTACCCTGCGTGCCGACGGCTGGTGGTTACGGCATCACTTTTATTTTAAATCGGTTTCATAATATGTAATCTATGAGATGACAAACTAAGTAAACAAATGGATAGAGAGTATGCACATGGGAAAAGAAAGAAAAGGAAGAAAAGAAAACGTTTTCCCCCTTTTTTATATATGAAATATATTAATGACAGATAATCAACTCGTATGATAACTAATTAAGGCGGTTGGTATCCCGACCAGATTTTTGGTAATTTAAAATCGCTGCAAATAATGGTGTTTTGTCCATATCCAACTATTTGCAGCGATTACTGACAGGAGATTCGCTATTATTTTGCTAGATTTGCCATTACAGACAGGGGGCCCGCACTATCTGTAGCGACTATCGCTGCAAATAGTAGTTGTGGTCGAGATACAAAAAATAATGGTTGAGATACGGTGGACGCTAATTAATCAGTGTTGCTGAAATGACGGGTAAAGTATAGAAAATTAGAGATGATGGTGGAGCTTCACTTTTCGTACATCTTGCCTCTCTTGTTTCTAATTCTTTTCAACTTTTTAAACTTCTATATGGTTTTCTAATATTTTCATTGTAATGAAAGACACTATACATAGAAAGAAAAAACTACTCAATGTCGTTTCCTTTTGATAATATATGTAAGGTTTGAGAGTCTTTTTTATCATTAAGGTAGAAAATAAAAACAGTCTTTTTACTTAGGTAGAAATAAAGTATGATTATATCTTAATTTTCCTTATACACCGTTAAGGTAACCTTAGATATCCAATCTTACATATGTTGCAACTTGTCAAGCTTAATATAAATTAAATGAGGTTACACTCTAAACTATTTAATAAAAATAGCATTCTACTAGGTAGTTATGACCGTTTTTAATCTCTAGACAAGTAGGTTCAAAATCAAGATTTTGGATCCCGGAAATATATAATTAAGATTATTAAGAATGATATATATGAGTAGTAATTAATGGATATACTCCGACATAATAATCAAAACAGATCCCACTTGAACATGATACACTTACACGTACATAATATATTAGCACAAGACATGGTTGTCTAGCTAATGGCATAAATTAACATTGTTATTTGTGTCTAAAGTCTTCATGAAAGTAACTTTCAGGGCTAAACTTGTTAAAAGTCTTGACAACATGATTTCTTCCTTTTGCTTTTCTTTAATTTATTTTCTATAATTCGGGGTATCAACCTCAAATTCTATATCGTAATTATTATCAATTTTAAATTATATGGATTCTTATGATAAATGTTTTTTTTTTAAAGGTGAATTTCGCTCCAAACTACATGTCGCGATTTGACAACGAGAGGTCTAGCATACGTTATCTTAACCGGGTACACGTTATTGAGCTTCATCGAATTAGAATTGCCTAATTCAAATATCCAACGGGGGATAAACCTCTACTAATCTGCCTGATGAAAGCATGATAACTAATAGGGTAAACCATGCCCCCTAGACTTGAAGTTGAGTATAACCAAGCCAAGTCCTCATAAAAGGATTACCTATATCTCAAAGTTGGCTAAATGAATATTCAAACTTGGAACCTATAAATCATTAGGAGAACTCTAAACCAATGTATCAACTCATCATTGATATGATAAATGTTTGTTAATTGGTGTTGTTTTTGCTTATGTTGTTAAAAGATATTTTTGATTACTTATGTGTAGCTAAGTAGTTTTCTATCCCTTTCTATGTAAGATTTCTATTTAATTAGATAAATATAAAAACATTATTGAATTATGTGGTTTTGAACGAATGACATTGATGGTGTGTGATTTAAGGTATGTTATATATTAATTCCGACCGAACAAGAATATCAAACACACATCCTCAATCATCAAGGCCCCCCGCAAGGCGAAATGTTTGAGAAACTCAATGCGTGATCATGAATAATGGATCCATGATCCATCAAGTGTAAACAATAAAGTAACGCGCTACTTGAATGGTGTAGTAATTATGTATAAGCCTTTTGATATTGCAATATACTATTCGTAAGTCAAGTAAAGATGAACTTTTGCTAAAACTCCACAATAAATGAAAAAGTTCGTTGAGTTGGGTTGCAAGTTTGAAACATACTATTAAGAAAGCCAATTTAAGGTGAATTTTTCCTAAAACCTGTGGACATGAGTTCTTATAATTTATATAATCTATGTGTACGTTGTTATGAAACCTTTTATGACGGGGAATGATAAATATACCACAAAATTTTCTCATTTATAACATGTTTATGTGAGTATTTTAGAATCGATTCTTGAACTATTGTATTCCCCTCCATTAATCCTTAGTCCATTTTAAATAAATGTTTTTGTAAAAGTTACATGTCCATTTACATTGGAAAATATTGTATATTTACACCTTTTTAGTAAAAAAAAAAAGTATATTATACATCTATACCTTTTTATAAAAAAAAAGTTAGTACATTTACCCATATAAAAGTTGTATATTGACATTGGAAAAAATGTTTGTAGATAATAAAAAAAACTCAGCTGATATTTAAATGTCTCAATGAACCTTTTTAGTGTTTTATATAGGGTTAATCGCCGGAATGTAATTAACTATGTCCAAAAAATTATAGTGTGCACGAATTACAATCAACCTTTCTTGTATGCACGAACTTAGTAAAAATGTTCAAATTATGTACATTAACTTTTTGTGATCAACTAATCAAAACCTCACACATGACTTGTTTAAAAAAAAAAAAAACCTTGCACGTGGCAGCTCATATGGGTAGTCATGTATACCATGTTACATGATTTGAACATTTTTACTAAGTTCGTACATATAATGAAGGTCGACTTGAATTCGTACATAGTATAATTTTTCAGGCATAATTAGTTACATTTCGACACACTAAACATTTTATACATCACTGTTTCAAGTGTGAACATGACGATGACCGTGTATCGAATATCAAGTTTCATAATCTTTCCTTCTTGGATACTAATCTATGTATTAAGGGCGTATTTGGTTCACAGAATATTTTTGGAAGGAATGGAATCTTTCGAAGGAATTAGAATCTGAAGGAATGGAATTTGACGGAATGTTTGTGATTTTTTGAGAATTCAAGTGACAGAAGGAATGAAATTCCTTCCTCCATGCCTAGGGAATGGAGATTCCATCAAATGATGTAATGTTTACATTCCTACGGAATGAGATTCCTTCTTCTTTGAACAACCAAACGCACTAAGAAATGAAATTCAATTCCAATTCCATCAGATTCCATCAAATTCTGTGAGACAAACGCGACCTAAGAGTTCAAAAGCAACGCTTGCCAACACAATGAGTACGCCACCATTAAGGGTTCCACTAAGGAGAAACCTTTTTGATCTTGCTTAATTAAGAGAAAATAATCAATGCCACCACTTTGATTCTATTACTTTGCTAAGAGAAAATAATCAATGTATTCGTGGCCGTTATGGCAAAAGTGTCCTATTACGTTGATGTAACTATAATTATTTTGTTTTTCGGCGTCTTGCCGAATAACAAGTTTAATGCAATCTAGTAGTTCCAAAAAAAAAATCAATGCCACCACTTTGATTGTATGATGGGTTAATACACCTAAATACCACCATATGTAAGAGATGTTTCGAATGAAACCGGTCAACTTAATCACAATTTTGCAGCTTCATTTTGCTGCCTAATTAAGTTCAAACTTCAAAAGATCGATGCAAGTCAATTTTGGCGTTTAGTCCTAAATAACAATATTTAGAGGACAAATGAAGAACTTTCATAGGTTACTTGGTAGCTACAAAGTACAAACAAACAAAGTTAGTTATTACTGAGGTATACAAATAAAGTAAAAGCCTTCTTTAATTAGTTTTTCCCCATTCACACGTCTTTATTTTATTATTTTTTGTTTTTTATTTTATAAAAGCAAAAGGCAAAGATAAAAAATACAGGTTAGTTAAATGACGAACGTAACTTAACAAATGAAATTTACATCCAACTATCCAAGCGAACAGTATAACTTCTAAGTTATTGCAACGTTTTTTCCAACTATTAACACGCACCTAGTTGATATACTCATATACAATCATTAAATATATGATGTTTTTCTAGTTAAAATAATGTATTTTTACTTAGATGCACGTAATCAAATTTGAGTATCTCTAATCGTTTCAAACCCTTTATCTGACCACCTTTATGATGTTAAGAATAAAGATAAAAAAAGATTTTTGACTATTGCAAATTGATGGTGTTTTGATATATAATTATTAGTTAACACTGGTAAATAATTACTTAATTGAAATGCGTATAACCTTGATAAAAATAAATGTCAACTTGTAGAATTGTTTGGATTTTGACTGTCAATATAGAAAAGATTAGTAAGAAATAGTCAAAAGTAAATATGAAGCGATAGTACTAGACAATACTAGTACAGACAAATATGGAAACTTTTGTGGCCCATAGTGGCATATCTTTTCTGAGTAAGAATAATATTTAACTTTTGTAGCAGTGAATTCTCGAAAAATGCTGAATAAAGCCTTTAAAACTTCACTTAACTTGTATAAAAAATTATATATTTTTATATTAAAACTCACCTCTTAAATTTTATGGTAAACGTACAACTAATTAATGTACCTTAACGAAATCCCTTAGGGCTTCCAAAACCCTTTAAATTATTATTGTTACATATATTCAACTTTAACAAAGACTTCTCTATATCATAGTTAATCAATTGTTTAGACTTATATTTTGGAAATCATATATGCTTAATCTTAATTTCCTGCTAAATATAGAAGTCTAAAACGGTAGTTGACATAGGAAGTAAGCGGTTGAGTTAATTCATTTTTAGTTCTGTTGGGTCACATTTAATTTGGGAACATCGATCCCACATTTTGTTCCCCACATGGTAGCCCTACTTGCAAAAATTTGTCACAACTCTGCAACTTTTTTTCTAAATGCAAAATAAATGTTCATTCAAATTGCAATAGTTTGTTTTCGTTTAAATTGTATTGTTCCAAAGATAATATTAGTCCAAAATACGTTGTGTTAGCTTTTAAAAATTAGGAAAACTAAACATTGAATGGATACTGATATCTTAATACGCTTACAAACACGTCCTAGCTAGTTTTAATGAGATAGAACTCGATCTACGTACTCATCCGAGAACACATTAATAATAAAATGAATTTGTGTGTATATAAATAAAAAAACTAAATCAATTAAAATATAATTACAATTTTAAGATGCTTTTTAAATTTATGTGAACTGTTATCAACTTATCATTACATAAATAAACTAGCTAATTTTGATGTTCTGTTTGAATCAAATATATTTTGAAGTTGAATATATTATATTATATATATGATAGTATATTTTAATACACACAAGAATCATATATAGTAGATGTTGTAGTCAGGATAGGTCGTTGTTTGAGAGATACCTTTCTTTATAGACTGTCAATGAACGAATTGTATTATTGGAAATAATAATTCAATCTCAAAAATCATTATTATTATTTTTATCAATTTAAAAACTTTATTTAATAAAGTAACATAAATTATGTGCCAAAGAAATAATGGTTGGTTGGTTGCTTTTCTTGACAACGCATTGTGTATGTATATATATAGCCCTCTACTATCTTATAACAGAACTTGCTAGCTAGCCTATTTAGCTAAATTACACCTCTTTTCATCAATAGTTCATCAATGTCTAAAGTTTATCCTCAAGCTCCATCATCCTCATCATCACCATCCTCATCATCTCCATACATTAGTTTAAAGCAAGAATGCTTTACAATATGGATGAAGTCTCTATTGTACAATAGCCATGGTTGCACGGCTTATAACTCGAATGGAGAAATCGTTTACCGGGTTGATAACTACGACAAGAAATGTAGCTCACAAGTCTACTTGATGGATATTCTAGGCAATGTTCTTTTTTCGATACAACGAAAGGTATAAATTGTCTACAATATCACTATTCTATTAGGATTTTTCTAATTAATTAATGACAACCCTTGAGGCTGTAAATAACATGTATTATAAACTTGTATGCAATTTAATTAAATCATCTTTTATTGTTAAAAGACGTTGTCTAACTCGATGTTTTTATATAATATTTCAGAAGTTACGAATTTTTGGATGTTGGGATGGATATAAATGGGATTTTTCCAAGAAACAACGATGGTTTCGTGTTACAAGCAAACGACAAAAGATTCAAGTTGATTTGGGGATAGATCAAGGACTTGGTTACAAGATTGTTAAAAGTTGTGGGAAATTAGGGTTCAAGATTGTGAATCTTGATCAAGATTGTGCCTTGGTAGCAGAAATTAAACGAAAGCAAACGCCTTCTGGGATTGATCTTGGAAATGATGTATTTACGTTAAGTGTAGAACCCGGTGTTGATCAATCATTGATCATGGCTATTATCATGGTTTACGGGTTGATTCATCGTCAACTTTAAAGATCATTTTTTGCAAGATTTGATTGTGGATCTTGTTAATTTACTTCGATCGAGCTAGCATCAAAAGCCAGATTTGATTGTGGGTTCTGTTTTATGAAGTTTTGAAGAGAACTAAATTAGATGGATGATCACAAAATGAAGATTGGAAATTGATGACGAAGATGGTATATTGAAACGTAATCTTAATTGTGACTATTTGTAAATCATACGAAAATTTTGATTGGTTTTTGGTGATTAATCATGTTTAGGTGGATTTACCTAAAATGATAAATATGTATACGATGATGTACACATAAAAATGAGTACAATATATACTACAATTGTTATATGATCATGCATGCATTAGTTGCATTTTTTTCAACAAATTTTAATAAAACTTGTTGTATATGAGTAATTTGTATGTATTCTTAAACAAATGCATGTATGTGTTAGTGTTTGTATATTGAGTTAATTAGTTTAATTTACAGATATTGGCCGGTGAGTTAATTTACAGATCGAATCATATTTTGCTGGGAAATTAATTAGATGATTTGGATCTTACATATCAAAAAGTTGAGATTGGATGATTTAGATGCGAGAAAACACATGTACATATCTATGCATAATTTTTATATTTGAAGAAAAGTGTAGACAAATTAGATTAAATTATTATTAACTTCACCTATACTAAAGTTAATAATTCATGAAAATGACTTGACAGGTTGGAATTAAAGACGTGATGTTAGGCCATGTTTGTAGTTTAATATGTCTCAAGGCGATGAATGAAGCTAACTTAAATGATCACATGAATTTAATAAGCTTAGATATATATTATTTTAAAAGATAATTATAAAGTTAATTAAATGGATTAGTGAAGGTAGATAGAAACTAAGATTCTGTGACAGGTTGAATAAGTGATATTAGGTCGTGTGTTTGTACACATACTTATTTATTAGGGATAATTGCTCAGAAATGCAGTCAACTAATACTCAAAAGTTATTGTGTGCACGAACTCTAAATTAGCTTTATTGTGTTCACGAAACTTGAAGTTTTGGTTATGGTGAACATAAAACAGGATTACGGCTATGTGGGACCGGTTACTTTCACGCTGACTGCTTACGTGGCATGCACACAATAACTTTTTGGGATTAGTTTATGCATACAATTAAAAAAAAAACAGATTATTTTTTCAAACTCGCCAGAAACTTCAAATACTCGCCAGAAAACTTAAAAATCCGATTAAACCTTCGTGTCTTCGAATTAGACCACGAAATTCGCACCAAAACACTCAAAAATCAGCCGCGAACAAACCTTCATCAAAAGTTAAACCGATTGAGACTCGCCCGAAAAATTAAAATCACCATAACTTTGTTGTTTATTCGAGTTTCGACTTGAAACCAACACCAAACTGCTCAAAATTGTTGTCCGAAACTCGAAGAAACAACAAAGTTATGGTGATTTTAAATTTTCCGGCAAGTTGGTGAATTATCCGGCGAGTCTCAATTGGTTTAACTTTTGTCGAAGGTTTGTTCGCGGCTGAGTTTTGAGTATTTTGGTGCCAATTTCGTGGTCTAATTCGAAGAAATGAAGATTTAATCAGATTTTTAAGTTTTTCGGCGAGTATTTGCAGTTTCCGACGAGTTTGAAAATAAATAATCTGTTTTTTTTTTAATTGTGTGCAAAAAGTAGTCCCAAAAAGTTATTGTGTGCATACACTAATCCCAGAAAGTTATTGTGTGCATGTCACGTAAGCAGTCAACGGGTCAACGTGAAAGTGGTGACCGACTAACTTTTGACCCGGTCACTTTTGCATGCTATAGGACTATTGAACAAGTTTCCTGAATACAATAAAGCTGACTTAAAGTCCGTGCACACAATAACTTTTGAGCATTAGTTGACTGTATTTCTGGGTACTTATCTCTATTTATTAATGTATTTCACAAAATCATATCTGTCTTATACGGGGAGTGAGAAATTTTTTTCGAAAGTTATTTTATATCACTAATTTTCGATAACTTAAAAACAATCTAAGTATATTATACATTTTATGCTTTAAAAATAACAACCTATGAAAACAATGATTGTTATGCTTCAAATTAAGTTATCAAATTGTGTCAAGCAAAACATATAAATACTCAACTGTCAAGATATAAGAATTAAATTAAAATAAATTGAAGAACATATAAAAGTGCGTATAATATCATCATCAACAACTTTATAGTAGTGTAATATGACTCATATGTATAAGCATCATCGTAATCACCACATCATCCCACCAGAATATTCTTTCTAATACGATTCTTTATAACACATAGATGAATGAATAATTAAAGAATACATATAAAGACAAATCTAAGAGTATAAAAATAGCAAAGCCCATAACTCTACAAAGGAATTAAAAAAAAGTGGATGAGATTTGATAAATAATGTTTCTTCCAAAAAATTTTATTCATGTTTGCCAAATCGATGTCGTGCCATAATATATAGTTCACGAGGCTAGACTCCTAGTGGACTTATAACAACGTTATTTGACTAAGAAATTAAATGGTTAAGACACATTTTAATGAATATGTACGATGACTAATTAGAAGAAACGCAAAATAGTTCGATAGTTTAGAAATGACAAATAAAAAAATACCTAAACATTTTGGATACCAAAACCTTTTTTGCTCGAGGCTTATTCAATTCTCTACATAATGGAATATCAAGGGGCCAATAATCCCCTTTCTTTTGCCCTTTTTTGGTGTTTACGAGATAAAGCCTTTGCCGAGATGCTAGTAAATCCAGTATACGAGTACATTTTACACAAGACAATATCTATCGAATAACCACCCAAAACTTCCTATTTGAATTTTAGTGTTGGGTACCCATCAACTTTAACTTGGGCCCAAACCGAAAACATATATTTGGCTACAATAAATACACTTGTCAATTATGAATATGAAATATGTATATATGTATATATATCATTATCATGTAGACAAAGGCACCAAGGGAATAATGTAATGATAAGCAGAAGGGTGACAAAAAACAAGATCATACCACATGGCTACTTGATTTGGAACCCACATAAATACCTTGAAAAGGTGTTTCATTTACCACATGAACATGATCATTAAGATAGAAACCAACATTTTTGGGTCAAAACCATGGTCCATATCCATTTTAATGGTAGGGTAGTATGAAGGTAGTTAAAAGGCTAGCTGGCCTCAAATTTAATGGGCATATGAAAATGGGGACATCTTGTTGCATAATTAAGAATGGGAACATATTTTATAATGTATAGATACATGAAATGTCTGGTTTGTCTAGACTGACTTTATGAATTTGTTCTAATAATAATTGGCCTTTTATCTGAAATAGCACTGTATGAAACTAGTCTTGCTAAAGAAAATCGGGACCACTATCATATATGTTAGTGACCAAAAAAATATCCTTATATCTGTTATCATTTTTGGTTATGCATACGTATAACTTAGCTATCATATGTTCGTGAAATAGCACTTATGAAACTAGTATTGTTAAAAAATCGTCAGGCTGAGTTGTAATTCTACTTTGTCGATTATCGAGTACTTAACTTTTCTCTCGGTAATTTAGCTCTTTGTTTGTTAAAGAACTATTTGGTTTTTTCATATGTGAAAATGATAACTTGAATAATCGAAGAAAATGTAGAACTTTAGTGCTATCCTTTTTCGGCTTCATCCTAAATGGATCGCGACCCGCATAAAAACTGACTTTTTTTGAACAGTTAGTCGGTATTCGACATCAGAGAACACCTCACTGTATAATGGTGAAGCCCTGCACGTACTCTAGACTGCGAGGTGTAGACCATAAGCCGTTACAGGTGATTCAATGAAAAAATCCCACAGACTTGTCACTCCTAAAAATCGAACCCAAGACCTATGGGAAAAACCAGGGATGCATCTGACAGTTGAGGTAGCTTCATTTGCTATAAAAAATGACTTTTGAGTGGTGTTGTTTCAACCTTTGATGATCTATTCAAATGTCTTATTTAATTAATTAGCGGTTAAGTTAGTCTCGGCATTTTCAGTTTCTACTGTAACAACATGAGGAGAATTTTAAGCCATGGAAAGATTGAAGACTCACCTTCGCAATAAAATGTTATATGAATTCAAATTATATAAAAAGAGAATTTGCTGAAAACATTGAATCCAAATTGAGGATCAATGAGTTGAAAAACCATAAAGGTCGTCCGGCTGAGTTGTACTTCCATTACTATGTTAATCACTTTTTCTCTCGACATTTTCTAAGTAATTTAGGTCATTGTTTGTTAAATAACGCTATTTGGATTTTTTATATGTAAAAACGGTAATTAATTTAGATTATTGAAAAAACTAAGGGGGTGCCTAGTAGATGGTATTTGGGGGTGGGGAATGGGTTTTATTATAATAGATTACGGTTGATTAAAAATAAAAGAGGTAATCAATACCAAAAATAGGTAATACCCCATTATAGACTAAATTGGGGGGAATGGTAATCGATATCCCGCTAATTTTCCCGCACAATCGTCTTTCCCCCATTATAATCCATCATTATCTTCTTCCTACCTTTTATTTTATCTCTTATCTATCAATCTATTCTTCCTTCTTTAAAGTAAAAGATCATCATAGTATACATCGAATCAAACATCACCCTCAAGGTAGATCCATCGATTCTAACAAGAAAACTACTACAAATCCTTCCAGGTATGTCTTATTTTATAACTTATCTCTATCATTTTTTATTTATTTTTATTGTTTGAGTTTTATCACAATATTATATTTTGCAATTGTTTTTAAGAATGACTTGATTATAAGTATTATTCTAGAAATAATAGTTCCTGAAATACAAGTTATACAACAAAGTATTAACATGTAGTTTTTGTGGTTTCATGATTAGAATTATTTCTTTTTTTCTTGTTATTATATACATAATTCATATATATGAATATAAATGGATATTGCAATTGAAGGTTACATCAGTCTGAAGTTTTGATTTCAATATTACATGTGAATTAGTTGATTGTTGATCGATCTGTAGCTTTATAAATTTAAGCAAGTTTCATTTTCATTTATTCTAGTGTTTGCAATGTAAAATACTCATGCTTTGCTTTTTCCATTCTGTTAAATATGTATTTTTGCGTAGCATATGATGATGGCAGTTTAACTATACTTTTGTAGAGCAAAATGCCTCGTCGTCTTATAAACAAAAAACAACGCAAATTAAGAAAACTTTTGTTGATTCATCAAATAGCGTCTACTGTGATGGTGTTAATATTTTCTTTTTACTATTTTATTATTTCTTCATCATTTCGAGCTAAAATTTGTGGCATTAAGACAAAGGAAGAAAAAAGGATAGAACGGATGAACTTGATGTTGAGCTTGACTCAACAAAGTGACCGTGTGTGCATTAGTGAGCTTCGTATGGATAGAGCTACTTTTAGAGTGCTATGTGATATGGTAAGAGACATCGGTGGTTTGAAGCCTACTAGAAACACAACCATAGAAGAAGTAGTAGCAATGTTCTTGTATACTTTGGCTCACCACAAAAAGAGTAGGTCGATTGGATATCTTTTTTTACGCAGTAGGGAGACGGTGAGTCGGCAATTCCATCAAGTTCTTTTATCCATTTTGAAATTATATCATATATTATTAAAGAAACCAGTCCCTATTACCGAAGATTGCCAAGATGGAAAATGAAGATGTTTTCAGGTATAATAATTCAGTAGCTCATCTACTAAGTTAATACATGGGCTGATCTAAGCATAAGATAATAAATAATCTTTACATTTTCTTTAAACTTGTAGGGCTGTTTAGGAGCTTTGGATGGAACTTTAATAAAAGTTACACCCCCTAGTGATGAGAAGTCTAGATACCGCACAAGAAAGGGTTGCATCTCAACTAATGTTTTAGGTGTTTGTTGTCCAAATATGCAATTCATATATGTATTGCCTGGTTGGGAAGGTTCAGCACATGATGGTCGTGTGCTTCGAGATGCAATCTCAAGGAATCAAGGTCTAAGAGTCCCTCTTGGTTGTTATTATCTAGTTGATTCTGGTTATTGCAATGCAAATGGATTTCTTGCTCCATACCGAGGACAACGATATCACCTTAAAGAGTTTGATGGTCATCAACCAGAGACTCCTCAAGAATATTTCAACATGAAACACTCTAAGGCAAGGAATGTGATTGAGAGATGTTTTGGATTGTTAAAAGGAAGATGGAAGATCCTTGCATCCCCTTCTTTTTTCTCAATCCAAACTCAAGTTCGAGTTATCATGGCATGTTGTTTGTTACACAATCTGATCCGTAAATATATGAGCCATGATCCTCAAGAAGATGAGGAGGAAGAGGAAGAAGAAGAATCAGAAACGGAGGACGAAAGTGAGGATATGGAATACGTTACAAACATTAGTCCAAGCGATGAGTGGTCGGAATTTAGAAATAATTTGTCAACCAATATGTTCAATGAATGGAGAAATAGATAGATTTATCTACACTTGTTTACTTTTATTTTAGTTTTTGCTATTGTATTAAAGTTCGTAACATGGTTTCTTGTATGTTTTCAAAATGCAACTTTGCAAATAATATAAACACCTATTGATGCATGCATAGTCACTTTCTACTTTACATATAATATTTCATGATCTTGTGCTTATGTATCTTTTCTTTTTTATCTGTCAAATTTTATCAAATAGGTATCACTAATATTTCCTTGAACATTTTCAGTGAGAAATGGCTACATCTTCATGTGGTGACCGTGGTAGGGGAAAAAACAAGCAATATTGGAAGGATGAGGAAGCTGATGTTTTGGTCGATGTATTGCAAGAACTTGCTTCTGATCCTTTATGGAAGGTAGATAGAGGATTTAGGAATAACTACATGGTTGAAGTAAAAAAAAGGATGGTCAAAAAGATTCCTAATTTTGATAAAGACGTTAATCCTCATATCAACTCTAAGATTGTAGGGGAACACATTTTTTTTCTTCTGAATTGTGACATTGTAGTCTGTTTGCACTCTCTCTCTCTCTCTCTCTATATATATATATATATATATATATATTTGCTATATTATATACAATTAGGATCTCACATTCATCCCTGATTACTAATAGTAGCTTTACACTTAACTCATTAACTCAAAGTTGTTTTTTATACAGAATCATAAAAATGCAGCTGGTTTATGTAACTTCAAGTTCCCGTATCTACAGAAATTGGACTCCGTATGGGGTAGAGATCGGGCAACAGGGCTACAAGCTGAAGATATATCAGAAGCATGTGACGATGCTAATAACAAAACAGATGTAGTGTTATCCTCTTCCTCTGATAGTGAAGATGAAGTTGTGAAAGTCACAAATACACCGATCATTCCAAGCATAAAGAAACGGAAAAGAGTATCACCTCCAACAGAAAGTTCTCACAAGAAAAAGAAACCAACGACTCTTCAAGAGACCATGGAAACAAAGTTAGATTCATTTGCTTCTGATTTCAAGTCTGTTTGTGGTGAAATGGTAGAAAAGATTGGTGTTGCTGCTAATGCTTTGACTGTAGACAATAATAAATCTGAATCGGTGACTGAAGAAAAGATGCAAGAGATAATGAACGAACTCCTCAACATCGGAATTTCCCACTTGGATGTTGGCAAGGTTGTTGAGGCTTGCTACAACGACCCCATTAAAGTGAAGACCTTGTTCACCTTGCCAACATATATGAGGAAAGCATACGTTATGGGGTTCTTACATCCTCAAGTTTAGTTCACGAGTCGTAATTTGTTTTATGTTTTTCTAGCATAAAAGACGCCTTATGGTTTTCTTGTAAGTTGCATTATGGATGTTATTTTATGTCTTTTTAACTTTGGGGATCTTTGTAAGGTGGTTTGGAGTGATTACTTGTAGTTGGATTTTTTTGGTTTGATACATTCACTAGGTGAGAATGACACTGGATTTTTTTTGGTCTGATGCATTCAATAGGTGAAAATGACACTGATATGTTGTTTGGAGTGATTACTTGCAGCTGGATTTTTTGCTGTTGTTAATGTTCCAACTGAAATGGAATGTTGCTTTTAGAGGCTAAGCGATAGCACTGATGTGTTGATAATAGCTTTTTCTTGCTTTTCTTATGCTTGTATATATATTATATTATTACTCATATTACATAGGAACTTTCTACATCTGTAACTAATGATTTTCAAATTGCACTTGGAGAAAAGTGCAACACTCTTTACGCCAGAAGTGATAATTGGATTGTTGCAAGTGGGTGTTATTGAATTTTTGGTATTTCATCATGGAAGCAACAATTATAAATTTATCAATAATAATAATAATAACTATAAGTTGCATAAATGTGATAAATTTATGATTTGTCGGAGAAAATTGAGAAAAAATAAGCTTACATATATTATAGTATATTTTTAAGAACCAAGCAGTATCAACGGCAATGATAATGATTGTCTTGTATGAACCAAGTAATAATAATGCAATGGTAGTATTCCCTAGTAATTCATTGCATTTCCTTTCCCATTCCTTTTTCCATTCCTTAATGTGAACCAAGCGCACCCTAATACTTGTATTTTTGTGTTATTATTGTTTGACCCGATCTAGTCTTTATCGTCAACCCATATATAGAAGCCGACACATAACGATTGGAAGAAAATTGCTAAGTCGCGTGAGGGCGTGACTCCACTCAACCCATAACGCAATCCTCGCCACTATATACTCGTATATCATATATACGTGTCAGTACTGATCAGGAAGTCAGTGGCCCGCACAACAGAGACCGGTTGATATAAAATATTACGAGTATATAATCAGTCTCTTTGCATTAAAACTTAAAACACTTGTAAGTCCAATAACTTTTACTTATTGAGACTATTTTCAGTCCAACAGTTTTGACTCAAATTCTTTTGGTACTGCATAACCCATGTGAAAACTTTACATAATAAATCACAATTATAATTTTGGTAAAGACAAATTTTATTATATTGAAAATCAAAATAAAACAAATCATAAATTTAGAGGGGTTATGTATATATGCAAAATAAGTGTGTTTAAAAGATAGTTGGGTCACCATCTTCGTCACATGGGTGTTTGCTTATTGTCTATTAATTCCGCTGTCTTATATATAGGTCAACTTCATCTTTTTGCATTAGTGAACGAGCTTTTTCATCATTGTATTTAATTATTTTTACATTCATTGTGTATATCGACTACAGAACATGTATATTATTCTATAACTTAGATATATATAGTTGATATAAATATGTCACAAATTCACAATTAAACATTTTGGTGTTTTTTTTTTAACATTTGTTTAATAATTAATTATAAGTATACTTATTCATCTACTTCTTTTTGAGAATTAATAATACCAAATAATAAATGTACCCAAACAGATATACTTGTACGCATAACCTAATACCCGTATATGTTTTTCGTATATGATAAATAATTTTTGTGTGTGTGTGTGTGTATTGCCTGTTTCGAAAGCAATATATGTAATGACTACCATGAGACATTTTCCAAACACAAATATATATGTTCCACATGACCACATGTATAAATTCATTATATTTAATTATTTATATATATACATACATATATCTTTGTGTGTGTAAAATGAAAGTTATGGGCTACATTGATAATATACCTAATATATAATCATTTTATTTTATAAGTTGATTGGTAGCAATACTTTAAAGTTCCGTTGGTACTCAAAATAAAATAATAGATGCTAAAAACGAAAGTTTTAATCCAATGACTAAATTATACAATTTTTTATGAATTGTTGACTATATAAATTTTGTATGCAATGTTCGTTTCTTGTTTGGTGATAGGAAGCCATACTTAATTTTTGAAAACGATTGTTTGAGAAGACTCGGTGATAGGAAGCCGTACTTCATAATTTAGAATATTCACGAAATTTTTTTTCTTCTTTTATCATGTAGGTTATGTTTTGACTTATATTCAGTTTGTAAATTATAGAAGGATTTTTTTTTTTAATGGTATATATAAATGTAACTACGATAGGTTTTTGGTGTACAGCTCTATCTATCATGTAGTCTTCTACTTGTCGTAAATTAATAGATAAAGTACCAGTATATTCGTATTTTTTCTACATAAAAAGGTAAACAAAATTAATTATATAAATCAGAATCATTTTGCTTTTTGAAATGTGACAAATTGTATACAAATGCAAATGTAACTTTTCTGTACATTTGACTACTACAAAATGTTCATTAAGGTAACATATTCGGATCAACCAGCTAGTCCCGTATGCGGATTATGAAAACGAATGTCGCATAGACGTTATTACATGTAAAACAACAATTTCCATATTTCTACAAATTTTTATGCACTGTGTATACAGTACGTATTTGATTTTTAAACGTTTTTCGTAATTTACAAAATTGAAAGGATAAAATTGTACCAGAAATAATTTCTTAAGTTCTCTCTCGTACGTGTTTTCATGGTTGCAGGTTCTATATTATTATTATATCATTATTTATTTTACTTGTATTTGACAAATGATATTATAAAATCAACATCTTGAGATACTCAAAAATCTTTCATGTCCATGAATAAAAATCGTATCATTTGGATTCACACTACCAAAATAATTGTAGTTTTAAATTAGTTAAGTATCAAGAACAGCAAAAATATGATCGACTTGTGATTAGGTCTACCTGGACTCTAATTTAGATCATGTTTCAATCTTAACTAAACTCAGTTTTATCTTATATCTTAATTTTATACTATCCCTTTTACATTCGACCATTCAGTTATGTACCTTAGTTTTATGACCCTAAGTTTGGATTAGGATACTGACGCCACCTACTTTTGGCCATATAACACCAAACATGTTTCATGGTATTATGGGGGTGTTTGGCCTAGCTTATATTTTTTGGCTTATGCTTATAAAATATAAGTGACTTTTGAATTTTTTGCTTTAAGTTTATAAGCTCTTATGTAGTGTTTGGATTAGCTTTTAGTTTTTGAAAGAAAAATAAGAAGAAAAGCTAAAAAACTTTGATTTTTTCCCTTAAGCAAAACAACTAAAAGCTCCTTTAAATAAGCTAGGCCAACCACCTCTCATATAGTACAACATCCAAAAATATATTTACAGTTAATAAGTGGTGTATCATAAAAGAGAATAGAAGGTAAAGCCAGATGAGGATCTGGACTTTCCCCTAGTACTCGAGTAGCATGAACATAGCCCATAGGAAATTTTTTTGAAGCTTCCTTAAAAATCCCTGTGGACTCAAGAAAGATTTAGAAGCCCAATATATATAATAAAATAAGACACAGCCCAAACTTACGTCCAAAGCGCTAAGTTGTTCCACTTTATCTTTTGATACTAGTGCTTAAACCCGCTCGATACGCGTTCAGTCGTAAGCAATTTTTATAAACTTTATCGATTCAGCAATTATACAAATAAGTATTTATGAACATAAGTGTGTTAGCTAATAAATAATAACATCTTAAACAGGAAAATAAATTACAAAGTGTCATATCCAAACATTAAAAACAACATACATAAACATTAGCTAATAACATTATACACATAAGTCTGTTTATCTTATTACATTATAACTATACATTAAAAAGCCACAAATAACAGACTTAAACATTACATTCTTCAGTTAACTTCATATTTGTTTTCTTCAGTTTCATTGAGTTATTTAAATCTTCTGGTAAATTTTAATGAAGTTATTGTATTTCAGAGACATTATTGCAAGAACACGATAGTACGATATCACATACTCATTTAGTTGACAATAAACCTTAAAAAAATAATACTCGTAATAATTAACATTCAAATCATAACAGGAATAGTGTAGAGCGTTTAATTCCATGTTCATCCATTCCCTTTTAGGAAAACTAAATGGTTTTAGAGAAATACCTATTTTAGCTTTTAGGGACATGATAAACTGAACTGATAGTGTCATATTAATCAAAGTATATATATAGACTTTCAGCTAAAAGACCTTGTTTGGTCATTTCTTGACGTTTTTCTCGGTAGCTAAATGTCTCCAAGTCCAGAGCTTTTGTGTTCTTTTTTCGCATGAGTTTAAGGGTTGATGGTATCATGCGGGGGTAAGACAGGTTGAAACGGGTGTAGGGCTGGTTCGATAAGATAAGGGTGTTCCACATATAAGGTGACCTTTTAATCCTTTAGCACATCTTTTGCTAACACACATCTGGTGATGTTTCCATAAGTACCAGCATCCATCAGAATTGACACATCCATAGAAAGTTAAAACAACTTCATATTAGATTTTTGGAAATATGGTAGGCAGTGGCGGATTTAGAAGTTTAAGTCAGGATATGCACCTTTAAGAATTCAAAAAAAAAAATTTGGCAAGTGTTTCAATAAGTATTCATGTTTATTTGTAGATTTTCGGTTCATGTTTTTGTTATAATCCAAGTTTCTAATCTTTTCGCTTTTTCCTTTTTTATGTGTGAAAAGGTAAGTTTCCTATATATATTGTCATGGAAGTGAAGCAAAATTTATCTAGACTAAAATCATAGGTGGCATCTTATATGATTCTGTTAAAAGAATATGGTTTTAAAATATTAGTTATTAAATTTAAAGAATCAAAAATAAAAACTACTTGTTTGAAGTGTGGAAGTTTTTAATAAAACCATTATTAGCAGTCTTTGGAGTGCATGATCTTTAATTACTTATAAAAACAAAAATATAGTTTCATTTAATGTTAGATTGTCATACTTACTGTATGAGTACGCATCACATAATGCGTTAAAAAACAGTTGATTGAAAAATTTTGGGGAGAGGAAAAAGTCTACTACAGTTTTGACGAGGCAGAAGATGATATACCCAATTGAGTTCTTAAACTCTCTTACAGTTAGTGGTTTGCCCCCACATTGTCTACGCCTGAAAGTACTTCAAATGTCATGTATAGAGAAGTTTTACATGATGATGATTAAGGTACATTAAAGTTGGCATCGTTTACCGTTGATGTTTTCTTTTCCATTTTTCCTAGCTTTTGATTTACGCGATGGTTAAAATTGCCATGCCAGCTACAAGGCTTATCTAAATTTTTGTGGCCCAGCCCGTTTTACCTGCACTAAATACGCCCCGTGACACAACCTGCCCACCCGTCGACTATATATTGTGTGTAACAGATTTGTTTTGCAAACAAAGATTGACGAGAAACCTGAAACTTGGAATATATTCGTCGATTAGCATATGAACTTTGGATTATATATAAGGACTTCTAAAATAATCTAAGTGCAGTCAGTTCTTCGGCTCTATGCCTCCCAATATCCAGGTTCACATTGCCTTTTGCGTGCACCATATGGTATAAGATCTTCATACTCAAAAGAGGCTGGTTCATACTGATAATTTGGAATTTAACTGTTGTCAGGAAGATTAGATACAATGCAGTGTGTTTAGTGAATTTAGATTCATGTACAACATAAAAGGCATATTCCCTGGCCATTTTATATTCAGACCTATTACAATATTTTGTTAACTTATCTTTCTTAATGTTCTTGTGGCAGGGCAATGGATCATATAGTGAATGCTAGATATGGTATTTTCGGGGCTATTGAATTCTTCGTGTCCATGTATGATTGATGGAAAGAGCTATTGGCACATGCCCTCAAGGGAACACACAATGTACTCACAGCAGCAAAGGAGCTGCGTGTGGTTGTTACTTCATCTGTTTCAGCCATGGTGGAGGTGGCAGATTTACATATGTTTGCTTCCCCTAATATTGGGCTTTTTGTTTTAACTCTATGTGTTGTTTTAATTTTTCTGTATCTCTTTGATGTTTAACTCTATGTGGAAGTAAATTCCTTTAAATGGTACCGCCACAAGGGGCATGTACTTTGACTAGTATTTACTAATCAATATATTAGCATAATTAGAGGGTTTAAATTATAAATGTAATCTCTATATACAGATTCCATTCCTCTGTAATCTCTATATACAGATTCCATCCATTTTTATGGCAAATGGATGGAATAGCGGCCGCCATTACTTGGTCCAGTGAGGAGGATAGTGCGGGTAGAAATATCTTTGCCATGAAACTCTTTCACGATAAAAAAGAACCACGAACCAAACATGAATCCTGTACAGATACTGCTAGAAGCCTAGAAATATAACAGGAACTACAGAGGGAAGCAAAATAAAATTCTTGGGTTATAACCAGATTCCAGTTGTAGTACCTTGGGTCAAGCCATGAAAATAGTTTAAACTAGTACTGAACATACAGACCTCAAATGTTGATGCAACAGGGTTTATCTAATAGCAAAGTACGAATGATTTCCTTCTAAGAGTTAAAGAGTATCCATTGTGCCATCCCCTCCAAATCCTGAAAAGTAATGGGCATAGAAAAAATGCAAATGAACAACTATAGTCAACTAACCTGTATTTACATGTATTTACATTTTACCCTCAAAACAACTAACCTGTCATCGTCAACCATATAGTTCATCGCTATAGTCGTAGAGACCATAGACTATGTCATTTACGGTTATCCTTTCACACATCTTGGTCGTAATGTTGATGTTTGGCAAGCAAAGAGCTACATGTAAAATTTGATTAGGAATACAGACAAACAAAACACATTATAGGAGAAACCACACGCTCAATACTATAGAGAATAAACAAGAATCTGGTAGAAACATGCAAAAGCTTTGGTTAGAATTCCTTAACTAGCAAGCACTTGGGGTGTTGGCCTTCCTCCGAAAGGGAAGAATGAGAAGAGCTGGCCAATGTAAGATATATTGGTGCCACGAGTTTTCTACATATCGCATGACCATTTCTGAAACTTTAATACTTATTCTGTCCCTACTTGCCTATGCATATGGTTCTATCAAGTGTTTCACTGTTTGTCGGATATCTGAATAGAGCTTGTACAACCTTGAGTAATATGTGATATCAACCATTTCAAACAAGTTACTTGCCTAGTGCCCTCCACTGAAGACTTGCTAAACTTTAACGAATATAACATATGGATATTATGGACCCTGAATGCCATAATTTGATTATAGTGATGATAATGCGCAAAAGAAAACAAAACAGAATTATGTAGATTCCTTGTTTTCTTGTTCAGAATTAAACCAAGATTGGCGTCCTCGTCTTTTAAGCCTCAGAGAAGTCACATAATATCTGCTCTTGAAAATTCTCAAAACTTATTACGTATCAGATACTCTTCCATTCTCTTTCGTTTGAGGACTGCAAATGCTATCCAGGTCAGTATTTAGACTACAATTGCCTCTTGCAAAGCTGCAATCCCTTTAGCTTAATAACGGGGTGATTTGGGTTATGCTATATCTCGAAAGGTTAAATGGGTAAAATTAGAAGGTAATGTGAAAAGAGAAACGGGTCAAATGATTTGAAAGTTTTCCGAAGTGTATTGTTAAGGCATACAGGTTAAGTTGCATTTGGATTATGTTATATTATATCTCCAATGGGTCAAATTAAAAGGCAAAGCTAAAAGGAAAATGGGTCACGTGAGTTAAAAGTTTCCCAGAGTGTATTGTTACGGCATACAAGTATACAACCTCCTAAGTTGCATGTTCAATATTAATGTAATAATATAGATTTTGTAACTATATTCAACAAAAACGATTCATATGAAAATTGACCATTAAAGTGAATTATTCATTTTTTCAGGAACGTGTTTGATTCCACAACACTGGTCTATCTCAGGTCCCTGGTGTCATAGTAATGAGTATTGAAGATGGCCACGTAGGTGTTCCTGGGTTGTCTCAACTTGATCCAAGGTAAGTCACCTTTTTGTATCTATAGTAGTTTCTGTAACCCTCTCGAAACCATTTTTATCATCACATGAAGACTTAAGCCTTTTCCATTACAGCTATTCATACATTGTGGTCATGATCAATGTTTGTCCAACTGATATCTCGTTCACAAGCCCTTTATTAAGAGGGAAAGTTCTCCAATTGCACCCATTGCAGGTATGTTTTGTTACAATGCAACACCATGCTGGCTTTATTTTTCTTTTTTAGTTGATGATATTATCTTTTTTGTGCAGATGATGCTAAATGAGAATTTGGTATAGAACTCGACGTATAATTCATCATCAGGATGCTTCAAAGTTCCGTCAAGGACAACTGCTGTTTTTGTTGAACCTCGATACATTCAGAACTAGCATGAAGCTTACTACTATAGTTGGCCAGAGAGAGTTGAATTTTTGAGGTCAATCCTTTTAGAATAAAACTGATGCATTTTTTGCTACATATCTAACTCCAACAAGAATGTATCTATCTGTGGTAAATGCTTTAAGTCGATAATTAATAAATTTTGTATCTACTTTGAAGTATAATACCAGTCTGACCTTGGAAGTCAGTCGTAATCTTCCTATTTTGTAATGTGCTTTTTCTTCCAGAACATGCTAGCTCTTCATTCTAAGCAGGGTAACGTTTTAGTCTTCGTCTTGAAAGCTAAGATAAAGTTGGTTTTATTTATATGCATCTGCCCTTTTATTTATTGTGACCAATCTTTATTGAGAATTGTCTTTTTATAAAAAAATATTATGTGGCATGTCTCAAATTTATTTCAAAAAGTTTTTATTTTATTTATGATGTCATATATAATATTGAACAATTTTAAAGCTCATTAAATGCAATGTCATATATAATATTGAATAATTTTAAAGCCCATTAAATGCTTTTTTTAAATTTCTATTTTTGATTGGAAATGCCTAATTGTACTAAAATATAATATAGATAGATAAAAGTAGATATGCAAAAGATAAGAATATAAAGTTGTCAGATATCTAATTTAGATATAAAAATTCTTGACATGTCAATATTATAATCCATAAAAATTAAAAAATTGTTCCATTTTATAATAAATATATTGAAAAATATGAAGATTTGAGTGATTGTATCTAAATTTAAACTAGCACATTACCAGTGCAATGTGGCGGTGGTCGTGACGGCGACGATGCGATGGTAGATGCGACTATTAGTGGTAAATGAATCGTCAATTGGTGTAGATTATTGATGTAAAAGGTTAATGGGGATATTTTCAAAGATAAATGAATGATAGTGTAATTTAATCATCCATGTTAAGAGAGTAGTGTGAGTGAAAATATTAAATATTTTAAGGATGGTGGATGAAAATATTATATGGGAAGACATGTTAGATATTTTTCATGTAACTTTTAACATGAGAGTATTTTCTGTAATAAAAAGTATAGATACATGAGTAAAAAAAAATGAAAAATGTGATTTGTTTCTCTCTACTTTAATTACAGTTTAGTGATTTAGCAAAATAAATCCAAATTCCGGCTACAGTAGCCTCCACAAACAATATTTCGCTTCCTGGAAAAATAAAAACACACAAAAAAAAAAATTTAAGAAAAATGTCGGACAACATTCCTTTGGGGATCCAAATGGAAATCGTGGAAAGAATCCGTGAAATCAAATGGGTTCAGTCCAGATCGGTTTGAAAAGCATGGAAGTCCGTGATCGATAGCAGCAAGTTCGTACCCGTCGCCACTCCCATGATGATGATAATCATCGTCTGCTTGTCATGAAAGAAGATTACGGTGGCACTTTGACAATTCAAAAGCGTAAATATGAGTCCATAGCGGATGATGACAGTTTCCCACATCGTTGTTTCCTTTCCTGTTAAGAAAAGTGGTGGTGCAGGTCAGATAATAGTAGATGGTATCCCGCCGCTGTTGTCTGGAATCCTTCCATAAATATTAAACTACCTTATTGCGAAGATAATAATATTACGTACTATTCTTGGTTTTGGGGTTTGTCGTATCACTCTTGACCCTAAGCTAGTCAATATTACCCATATATGTATTAGTAGGACTAGAAGATTATGCAACTACTAGCACCTATACACGCTAGGTTCGGTAAGAGGCACTTGGACAAGTAGCACTTTCCCTCATACATCCATGGAAATTGAGGGATCTTCTAGGGCGGTTGTAAACGGGGTCATTTACTGGGATGCTGTTTTTGGTAGGATTTTTGTGGGTACGAAGATTGTTAGCACCGATCACAGGCATCTAATCATGTCATTTGATTTCACAAGTGAACAAGTAAACCTCCCTGGTCCTTTAGCACTCGACCCTGATGCTCTTTTCTCGCTATATAACCTAAGGGACTCTCTTGCTGTTATCGAGGTCGATGACAACCACAACCTTGCACTATGGATGATGATTGGGCATGGTTGTTTTAATAAGCTATACTCCATTGTAATATATTCGGATTCCGAAAGAATGGTGCACCCATAATAGAATATGAGGACGACACTTTACTCTATCCAGTTTGTATGTATGAACCAGAATCAAAAAACATCACAGAATTCGCAACCCTAAAAGGTACCTCTTTTGTGTGTTCCTACAAGGAGACACTCCTTTTGCTTGGTCATTGAGACTATCTGCGTTTGAATAGAGGACTTCTGAAAGATACAAGCAAAATTCTTGAGAAACTCTCATGCAGATTTAAGGTTAAGAAATTTCTAAACACATTACATATAGATTCATGTTTTTGTTATCTGCGAGTTCCATGTTTAATATTAGTTATGTTGAATCTTACTTCATTGTAAACATTTAAACAGTTATGTTTTGTGTTTGTCTAAATTTTTGCTTCAACTCTTTTCCAGTTGTCATGCTTACTTGCAGATTATATATGTTCTGTTATACCAGACGATGTTCTATCTCATTAGTTATGTTGAATCTATAGACCGTCTATGTAGTAGATTACATCTTGCTCAATCATTGGCATTCCACTAGAACAATACATCTTTGCAAGAAAAACTGAGACAAAAAAGTTATTCTCTACGTTTTCTGCTTCACACCTCTCGTTTCAAAGTAAACCTGATTCAATCTCCACCCTTATATTGGCCTATAGGGTAATCTCTCCGTATATGCCTCACCCATAACACTGCTTCATAGGAGTTACCCCAAAGCGAATATCTTAGGTCATCATTATTTCTTATATTAGTGATATGCATCCTAAATCTCCTGAAAAGAACGCTAACTTTGCCCAATGAATAATCAGCCCATACAGTCATTTTTAGTTGATCATCTTCAAAATCTGCAGGCGCCCCAAAAGAAATTGAATTGGTCCCAGTCTTTTGATATTCAAACCAATTAGGAATCTCCATCCTCGAAAGTTAAATTGCACAATGGTGCAGCATTCCAGAGTGTCCCTTTTCAACAATTAGTCATCATTTTAAGATATAGACAGAGGAGATTAGATGCAGAGGTGACATGATTGGTGGGTCAAATAAGGCTTTCAGATTGAAACATGTCATTTTATAGTGTAGTTTGACCCCAAAACAATATTTTTCCACAAATATCTGAATAAAGCAATTTAGAGGATGTATGTTCTGGAATTTAAAAGTATCTGTAGATGATCTTCAACCCGTTTGACATTTACAACTCATTTGACTGATCTCTTTTTTGAGTTGAGATTAAAATATAACTCATATTGGCATATTCGTAACCATATATGCACTCAAGTTAAGACATGCAAAAGCATACCTGTATCAAACTTGCTGTTAATGTGGTAGACAGACTGCTGCAGCCCTCCAGGTGAGTTTCTTTGATCAAATAAAGTTTTTGAGGATGCCACGTAGGATTTAAGGGTGTTCTTTACATTCTAAACTATGCCACATAGGCAAATTAACTGACTTGGAAAACCTTTATTTATATAGTATTAAGATAAGATTTGAATTACTTGAATTGCTGATACATCGGTACGAATTTCATGATTTAAGTTTTTTATTCTTCTTTTTGGTTAAAAATGATATGCCAATTTATTGATTCTGTATATATTGCTGATGGTTGGTCTTGGGTAGCTTGATACTGTATGTATTGTTCTACTAATTGAAATTTTAAGAAAGTAAAATATTAGTAGATGATACTGAATTACTAATTTTCGAAGTTTGAAATGTTAGATAGAATTTTAACAATTTTTTCCACTCTCTAACTGTAGTATTGAACTTTTTTTTAATATGTATGCGTTTGTGACCCAATCAATCTATCCGACCCATTTTAGTATTCATTCAGTTTACCCCCATGAATTAAAATCCTAGATCCACCTTATATATATGCTAGTACATTTCAAAAACATAAAAACTTGCAATAAAGTGTCTTATATGAAATGGACGATGAGTCGTAAAGCATCAAGACCATTAGTTTATTGACATATTAACCTATCGTATACAAGTAATCAGTACAAACAAGCACTGTGTTCAAAAAAGAAAGGAAAATCCCATCAAAGTATATGGTTCAAATAAACATATTAGATAACAGGAAATTTGTCAAACGATTTTAAGTTAGCTTAAAATACAACTTCCTAATACATCTTATTAATGGATTAAGATTTTTACAATAATATGGTTATTTATAATCATAATTAACATATTAGTCATTTACAAAAATATGGACCAACAAATGTATGTGAAGCAGCCCAACCAAGCCATCTTGTTTTGACCCGTATCAGAAAAAGACCCATTTAAGCCAGAACATTTTGACCCATTTCCATGCTAACAAAACCACCCATCTTGCCACCTCTAGCTTTCAGTCAGAAGTTGCATGTGTCGAGGCATGTGAATTCTCGGTTTTTCAAAGAAGAACATCCAATTTTGTATCAAGCGCTCGAATTTCAAGTTGAAGATCTTTCTCCTTATGCAGAAATAGGTCTTCAGAGCTATCACTAACAAGTTCCATAGATCTTTCACTTTCAAGATTCTCAATCCGCATGTTTAGCCTTTGAATTTCGGCTCTGCTTGTTTCTTTTTGAAGTTCAAGCTCACCACTTATATCTGCAATCTGTTTCCTAATGTTCCCCAGCTGTTCTGACTTGAGAGCTAATTGGTTTTCAAGAAAAACTTTTGTTTTATGGAAACAGTCTCTAAGATGCTCTAAATCATTTTTCACTTTTTCGAGGGTATTCTCAAGAACCTGTTTTTCAACACGAAGTTTATTAGCTTCCTCCATGGCTTTCATGGATGCCTTCTCGTTAACTTCAAACGTAGATGCCATTTTTTGGGAGAGTCTTCTAAGTTCCTCTTGAAGCCTTGTGGCTGCATTAGCATTTTGCAACCTCATCTTTCTTAAGTTATCTTCTGCTTGAATGGCTCTTTTTTCTTGCTTGGTTTTTGCACACATTAATTCTTCAAGATCGACTTCATATTCATGAGCTTGATTATCCAATTCTTCTTCAAGATTCTTAATATGGGATTCGAGTTCTTTTATAACAACAGTTGACTTTGACAATTCTTTGGATTTTGACTTAAGATCATTCTTTAAACTCTCTATTTGTGTTTCAAGTTCGTCTACAGTGGCATAAGAGGTTGTACACTCGTACTGAAACTTTAGCTGTTCTTCAAGTTGACTACGCTCAAGTTTATAAGACATATCGTGGTTTTCTTGCTTAAGAATCTCGTAATCCAGTGCAATTTGCTCCATTTGCATTTCAAGCTCGTCTTTATCTCTTTTATACAACTCAATTTCATTGTAAAGTTGTATTATCTTTTGCTCTAGTATATACGTTTCTTTCGCACCACTATGTTCTCTTACAATGGCCTCCAACTCCCTTTGTTCCTCATCATCCGATTCAGGTTTAGAATCAACTATATGTGATTGCTGATCAATCAAACATATCGCGTTTGACTTTTCCTCTTGCATTTTCTGAAGCTGTAGATGAAGATTGGAGCTCAATTCCTTCTCATGGCTTAGTTCTTGTCTCAGTTCTTCAAGTAGAACCCAGGGATCACCTTCATCTATCAACAACATATCATTGACTTTAACTTCGACTTTGACTTCTTCTGCACAATATTGACATTCCTTAAGTCTTTCACATTCCTCCTTAAGGGTAGCGACTTCTCTTGAAAGATCTTGACTCTTTTTCATTTCTTTCACGATTTGCTTACGAAGTGTCTGCAATTCTAACTGTGAAACATCGGCTTGCCTGGTCAAGACTACCACTTCAGTTTGGAGCTTTTGGATTATAGCTTGCAAAGAACCCTCTTCGGGATTTTCTCCTAAAGTACTTACTGAAGAATCATCGGTGCTTAATTTGGGAGCTGAACCATTTGACGAATCCCATCGCAATGATCTATCTCTAGTCAATGAAGATTCATGAGTCAGTTTATTATTCTTGAGTTCGTGCTTGCTTGGGGTATCCATCCCAGAACCACTATCAGACCTCGAAAGCATGCTATCAGATCCAATGGATGCTCTGCGATCTCTGCTAATGCCATTTGCCATCCCATGATCCTGCTAGATAAGAAATATTTTTATTATGCTAATGATTGGAGAAGTGCAATATAAAAGGGTTGTGTAACTGGTTACCTTTTGTACGGGTTAAAATGGGTTGGGTTGACCCAGAACACTTTCTGTCCAAAACCTTTTCAGTTTTTTTATAATTATCTAGTGTGTCAAATATGATTAATGAATAATGATAATGTTTATTCATAATCGGATAGGCAACTTTGCACCGAATTAACCATTTTAACCAAATCTGACCCATTTACGTTTAAGCTACCTTTTCATATTACTGTGTGACCCGATGGAGATATAATGTAACCAAAAGCAACCCATTCATCAGTAAAGGGGTCTAAAGTGACCCATTCTCAAACTGCTCTTGCTGTTCTATTGATAATCTAATAACAAGACATCATATAATAACTGCATTTTTTGATAGGTGAAATGAGGACTTACTTTGGTAGGATTCCTTTCAATACTTCCTTCTAAATTACGGTTGTCAAAATGTGTCCACAAGCTTTGATCACGATGGCTTGTATTCTCAATTTCATCAAAGTCTCTATAAATTAGTAGTAGTGTAAGTATAAAGTTTGACAAAGTTAAAAGAATAGAAGACTATAATCCTTCTGAAATTTATAATTTACCTCTGATCAAAAGAACCCTGCATCTTTTGAATCAATACCTAAATCGAACAGCATATGCAACCATTACCATTTATCCAACAAATCTACTTAAACAAAAGTTTGTAAGGGAAAAAGGACTAACATGCAGTACAGCTTCAGAATTTGCATTCTTTAGAGGAAGGGATAAAGAATTGAGCTTTGCAGACTCGGCATAATTTGCAAAATCAATTGAAACTTCTCCAATACCACCAAACCTTGATGAATCCTACAAAATGTCAATAGCCCGTGAAATCAATTTACCTTTTTATGAGAGTAATGTAATACTCAGCATAGATTTGAAGAAATATGTACCTTTGTGACAACAAAGCGATAGATTTTCTCATGAACCTTTCCGGTTTTTGGATCCTGGGAGAATTTCATAGTTTCATAAAGTGGTTTTTCCCAATAACAGCTTCCATCTCGAACCTTAGCCTTTTCTAATCTTGTTGTCGGTTTTCCAATGTCGACAGGAATTACAGATAAGATCAAAGCATCGCCTCCCAACTGCCCTAACTGCGTATATATAACAGATGTGTGTACTAAGCATTTGGCAGCCAAATAAATTGCAACAAAAAAACCTTATTTCCCTGCATGTATCTTAGTCCTTAAAATAACTTAAACAGAAACATATGGCTTTTCTGGATCATTTTACAAACAATTAAATACTAGTTGGAATTCCAATTTGAATGTTCGGAACATGAATGGATGACTTGTGACAGGCGTCCTTCCTAAAACTAATTATTAACCAAGGAACTCTTTTTTGGATTATGTCTATAAACGAATAGAGTCACACCTTCGCTTTCACACCTACAAGTCAGCACCATATGTGTAAAACCGGTAAAGCGAGGGCTTTTGGCCCTTGACTTCTAAGTTCTAAGGTTCCACTTTTGTGGGTACTTGTACATATAAAAGTTCAATTTGGAACCCAAAAAGAATCCTGAGCTTTAGGGTCTCTTTTATACTTTTGAGTCGAGTATGTAAGCCAAAAGGGCACCTATACTTTAGCAAAGTTGAGTGTTATTATGTATCATTTTTGATAGATAAGACCTCATTTCATGGTTTCATATTAGGCCATGAAATCATTGAGAGGCCGCGCTACACGGATTATAGTATGATACGTATTGCTCATAGCATGAATGTGTAGGTTGTGGCCACTGGCCGCTAGTACAAAGATTCGGTGCAGAGTTCATCTTGAAACTGTGATACAATTATCCACTAAATTCGGTGCTCCAGATTCTAGCATCATATTTCATTATCGAGTACTAAACAAGCACAGAACAAACATCTCCTTTATGTGTATATGTTAAGATTATAAAAAAATTGACATTCAATAAGTATGAACAGTTGGAAATAACACCCATCAATATCCTCTTTTTTATACTTTCTCTACACATTTGTCATTTGTGTGTGTATAACAGTATAATGAGTCAATATCATAACTACCTATAAACTTGCAATTCCTTCCGGGCCTCACAACATAATCTTGAAAAATATATCTATCTTAGTTTAATTCAACAAACATATTACATGAAACAAAAGATTTGCAATATAAATACAAACATCATGCATATATATATATTAGTCAAAAGCATTCTACTCGTATATATGATCAAAAAATAGTACGAGTATATATGTTACATTGTTACCTGAGTTGCATGAAAGTGCAACTTGAAAACACCTTTGATCTTATTCTTTTCACCCCTCCATCTTGCTGACTTAAACATTTTTCTTTTTCTCTTTTTCAATTACACATTTTCAAGCTCAAAATTCAAGAAAATTTTGCACCATAAAGAAAACCCAGTTCAATGTAGCAATTTGAAAGCTCAGAACATATGAATAGAGCTACAAAGACTTTTTGTGTATGTGTTTTGGTTGGAGCACTACTGAAGCTTATCTAGAAACAAGAGCTTGTGAATGATTCAGGATTGGTGATTCACCAATAAACAAACAAAGATACAACAACAATAAATGTTTCCCAGTTTCTTGTTTTATATTCTGCAAGTAAAAACAAGAGAATAGTAGTTTGTATGTATTTCTTGTCTTTTTATAACAAGAATGTTTTTCAAGTTAAAAGAATTAATTTAGCAAGTTATTTTATGATTTCGGAAAATTATTAAAATAAACAAAGGGACATACAATAAGACCTTAAATACAGTAATCTTTATTGACAAAAGTCACAATATGACTTATCAAGGTTTTATTAATCAACCTATTAAGTATCTAAAATAAAGAGTTTTTTCTAAAATGGTGTAGTAGGTAAAATTATTTACCAAACTAATATGATTTCAAAAGTATTTACTAATATGGATTAAAACTTAATTTTATTTAATATATTATCTTTAATAGACTTTATTCATTAGTAAAACTCGTACTAAAAATTAAATATTTTTGTTGATATATAAAATTTTGTAGAAATTGGTGGGGATGTGAACGTTATTTGTGGCGACAAATGAGGACGAAAAGAAGCTGGTGACAGACATAGAGGTCAAAACTAACGGTCAGCTTCTTTGGTTACTGTATACGTGGACTAGGCCACGTCATTTATTTGTTTTAAATTCCATTTTTGTGTATATTTAATTGTTGGAAAACGACTTTTTAACCCCATATGATTGCCCACACGCAGCAATCGATAGCCCACATACACACTTGTACACTATATACGACCATGGTATTTGCCTATTTGGCATGTAGCAATGACACTGACAGCAATGTGGGGGCATTAACAGATGATGGACGACCGTTGGTAACGGTAGATGCGTTAAGTGGTGTAGCTATTCGATATAAAGATATTTGATTTAAAATAGTAGTTAATATCTTTTCGGAGATAATAGAGTTATTGTGTAAATTAATTCATTAAAGATAAAATGGTAATTTCGTATGTTCTAAAATTCTTAACTTTTCAACATGAGTGACAGAACCGGTGTTGATCAAAGACATGCGCCGAGTGTCAGGAAAGTAATATATATATATTGTTTAACCTTATATATTTTCGCTAAATTACATTAATCTTATCCTACTTCTAAATTACTTTATACATTCGTCATTAATAAGGATTACACTTTGGTCTTATCTACGAAAGACAAAATCCCCTACCACCAAGCTAAAACTGGAATGACATTTTTAACCGTATATCTTTCACAAAACCCAACTCTAATCTTTAGCTTCTTTTTTCTACATATTACTTATTTGCTTTTAGGTGTTTAACAGTATATCCGAGATTTTATGTGTAGAGTGTAATAAATTTATAATATCTTAGCAATATACAACAATACATGTTTTATACACATGTACATCATATATTTATTTTATTACCCATGTTTCCAAATAAATTAACAAACAACAATTGGAATTAATATATATATATATATATATATATATATAAAATGACTTATTGCCTATAGTGACCATAATGTATTTATTGAGTGTTAATTTACACTAGCTCCTTTAAGTTGAGTATGGACAAATTATTAATATATAGAGGTTTGACATTATTAGAACATCAGGTATGATTTGTATTTAGAAGACTTCACTAAAAATAAGACAAAAATGCAATAGACCAGTTGACTTCATTATTCGATGTTTCACTTGTTCGATGAATGACATAGTTCATATGCTTCCAAAGAGCCATCACAACACTAATATGGCTTAACCAAGAGAAGTTGCAAGTCATCACCATCAACTGATTATGGAAATGACTCGTTTTTTTTCTTATGAAGTTGCATCCCAACACGCACCCATTAACTAAACTAGACACATGGTGGTGTGGGCCACTAGTTGAGCCTACACGAGCACTTAGGTGGCTTCACTGTTCACATAGCACACAATACCCATACCCCATTTATATTGTTATCATGCCTTTCACGGGGACATTTGTAATTGATTCCTCAAGTAAATAAATAAATTGTACTTCAACCAACCATCCAACTAAGTTGAGTACTGCTAAAATCATGACATTTATTAATTAATAATTACATGGGACTATTGGTAAGAAAAATAAAAGAAGAAACTTCAGTGAACAAAAGCTTAGCCGACTACACCGACATATATACACGATAAAAAGATTTCGATTGCACTATGAACGTTGATCAAGGATTTATCAATTCACGTTAGATTATTTTCCGTTCGTAGGTCCATTATACGTACGTTATATATTACTCTTTCTGGATATATTGAACAACGATGTCATTACACGCGCATAAAATTGTTCAAGATGTGTCTTGTTAGTGTTTATTAAATTAAAACAATTGTTATGTACAAAGAAATAAAGTCTTGTTTATTTTTAGTTTTTAACAGTAGGAGAACATTGAAAATTAAAATTGAAAACGAACTACATATTGCTTAAGATGATGATGATGCTAGGCATGCCAAGTTGAATGACCCCTCCAACTCCATGTGCACCAAGGACATACACTAGTTTACCTTTTCCTTTTTTTATTATTTTTTTTTCCTTTTAATTAAAGCTTCTATACACATTCAATTTTTCTATTTGAGGTACGTTTTACTTGATAAAATTATTTGGTGGGATCGGAGACCGAGCTCGAGCTCGGTTTGGCACATGTAGTATACTTTTCATTGCCTTGACTCTTATATATAAAGAGTACCGGTTTCGTTCATATTTCTTAATAGGGTTACAATTATTTAAAATTTGTGAAAAATTTCAGAGTTATAACATGTTGCTTTTTCTTTAAATTTTTCCTTGTATTAGACTAGCTAGATATTATTTAATATACTGTATATCAAATCAATATTAGTACTTGCATTGGACTATACGTACTAACTTGACAAAGACCAGCGTTAGTAAGACGTTGTGAACTCACGTCATGTACGACGTTGATATCACTGTGGCGTCATGGGTTGCCATCATAAGCCCACATTGAGAATAAGAAGAACGACGACGAGGGAAGCAGGTTGGTGTGCGGCCAAGCAATGGTCAAACAAAAAAAAAACTTTTTTTTTTTAAAGTTTTAGTGGTAACTTTAACGTTACTCCTTTCTTTGTCTTCGACTTTAAAACTTTCTACATTATATAAACGACCATCCATGGGAGGAAAAGGTTTAAACACAAATTCACATGATAATGAAATAACGCGATAAAAAGATGCACCATCAACTTTGTAATGTTTTTGTTGAACACTTTTGGATCCTTCTGGAAACTATTGTCAAAGTTAATGTAATATTTATTTTAATTAATGCAATTGTTCTTTTTCAATATTTAAAACTAATGTAATAAAAAGAATTTATTTAACTTCGTGATAAAATAAAATGAAAATACAAAAACTTGTATGATGAAGAGAGAAAATTTAAAGAGGTAATGCTTAGATGATGTGTCGGTGTCGTTTATTGGTAAATGATGACAAGCTCAACAGGTGTTCATTGATAACATGGGCCTAAATGCTGCTTTGTTTGTAGCCTTCTTATTGTTATGGGCTATTTGTATATGGGCTTGTATCATAAATGCTCACATAAGGAATGCTTAAGTGCTTAACTGAGTTTCTAGCCGAGTATCTGTATACTAAATGGAGTAGTAAATAGTCAACTAAATACTATAGTTTGGTTATTTGGTTTTGCCATGTCAACATTAATATTGAAATGAAAATAAATATGATATTAAATAAACAACATTATATTATATAAATAAAAATTTTGTTTTTTTGGAAAGGTGAATTTCGCTTGAGAACTTCGTGTCGCGATTCGACGGTGGGAGGTCTAACATACGTTGCCTTAACCGGGTCCGCGCTAAGAGCTCACTCGAAGTAGAAATGCCTATTTCAAATACCTGAATGTACGACAATCAATAGGGGTAAACCCTGCCTCCTCAGACTTGAACTTGGATATACCTAAGTCAAGCCTTCATAGAAAGACTTGCTACGTATTTGCCAAGTCTTGAACCCAAAACCTACTGCTTGTAAAGCAGGTGTCCAACCACTTGAGCTAACTAGAAAGTATTAAATAATAATATATTGAATGAACAAAAACTGTAAATATAAGATAAACTTGTATATTAAAAAATTCAAAACATAAAATATTTAAAAATTTGTGACAAGAAAAGAGCACCTTACAATTGTTTGAAAACACAAATAAAAAATCAATAAAAAAAACCATACTGATGTGTCACTCATCTTCTCTTCCTTTTTATAAAAAAACACACATTACACACGATATATAGGGAAGGACTTCCCTCAAATTACCTAACATGATTAATATTGACTTTTAGATGAAAATCATGAGTGATCTTTGAATCTTTAACCCTTAATATTTAGGGATAATTGCAGAAAATAGAAAGCACCTTTCGACTAATTGACGAAAATAGCAGTGACCTTTAAAAATTTTATTTTTTAGAAATAAACTTTCATTTATTACCGGAAATAGTAACATTTGACACGTAGACATGGTGACGTGGACATTTTTTGATTACGTGCCATTTTTTAATGACGTGACATTCTTTATAATACAGAAAATAGAAACGACCTTTCAACCAATTAATTTACAAAAATAACAATAACCTTTAAAAGTTTACTTTTTAGAACTCTAACTTATTGTCGGATTACTCCAACACCTCGTCGGTGTTGGATGTGGAGATGGTTTTTTCTTCGATTTCTTCAACAAACTTAGACACCGCCGACAGTTTGTTTGAGTTCGAGCTAACCTCTAGACCTTCGCCATCTGGATATATGTCATCCGCGGACAAACTCTTCATAAACGACCCAAATCCGGCCTATGAAACTCTCATCTCACCTTAAACATCCTCGGGATCTCTCTCCGATAAAAACGAAGACGTTTTGGCATCTAATTTAAGAGATTTTAAATCTCGAGATAGATGAAGAAGATAGAGATCTATGTCTCCTTTATGATCTTCATACAAAGCTTCTCAATACTTGAAAATGGAAGAGATTCAACAAAAATCAATGAAAAGAAGCTAAAATTAGCTTTTACCGGGTGAGGCGGGCGGAGGGGAGGGGATCGGGTAGGTCCACGGTATCCAGTCCGGATACCCGTGATCGGGGCCTTGCTGTTCTAAAAAAAAATTAGCTTCAAAATAAAAAGACGAGAAAAAATACTTTGCCAGAACTGAAACTGAAATGGAGCCATATTATTATTTTTTGGGGGGAAATGACATGACTGATAAAAATTAAATAGTAAATAAATAAAGAATAATGCCACGTTATTAAAAAATGTCACGTAATCAAAAAAAGTCCACGTCATCATATACACGTGTCAAATGTTGCTATTTCCGGTAATAAATGAAAGTTCATTTCTAAAAAACAAAACTTTTAAAGGTGACTGTTATTTTCATGAATTGGTCGAAAGGTGCTTTCTATTTTCTGCAGTTATTCCTAATATTTATTTAAAAGTGAAGATTTTCCCAACATGAGTTAAGTTAAGGAATTAACTTGAGGAAATACTCTCCCTATATATATAGATTTTAATTGAAGTGTTTCCAATTCATATATGAAGTTTTATATTTAAGCACTTGATAAAACTAAGAGGTGAACTTTACATTGACATTAGCTTATGTAAATCTATGTATTTAAGATAGAAGGTGATGCATACATCAAAAACGTGTATCTTAATTTTATACGATACAATGTTATATCATGTTTGATACAACATTATAAAACATGTTTGATGATGCACATATATAATAACTATCGTACACACATCTATTATCCTTGTTTATAAACATGCATTCCATGTCTTTTAAAAAATTGACCAATTATCAAAAATGTGATTTTGTGATAAACTCCACTATCCTTCACTATAATTGTTTTGTTGCTCACTAATCCTCACCAGTTACCACAACTATTGCCTTAATTACTCATTAACAACGCTACTGATACCTCACCATCGTCTATCGTCATGTTATTTGGAAAACCTACTTAAAGCGAAGCTAGTTACATAATTAGCCGATATTCTACATGTTTTATAATTCAATACTTAATTTGAAAACTTTTAATAGTTTGATGGTTTAATTACGCAGAACATATTTGCTTCAATGATTATGCGAGCCATATAAAATTTTAACTAATAAATAAATAAAAAAGAGAAGTTGTTGAGCTATGAAAGCGCTGCCAAGGCACATAGCTTCCCAAATTGGATTGTTCTCGGATATGCTCAGCATTTCAATATTTTTATGCACTATAAAATGAAGAAAAGATTGCTAATTGCGTCATCAGGAGCTTAGACTTCAAACAACAATATATATATATATATATATATATATATTTAAAAATAATTATTTGGTGATGCTCATGATTTAGGTCACTAAATAAACGATTGTCTACTCCTCAAAGTTTAATAAAACCTTTTTGAGTACCGAATCAGTTCAACTTTGTTTAGTTAATAATGTGTTTGTCTACTGGAGTAATACTTGTAGTTAAGAACCAGAAGAGTATCTTCTTAATTATTTATTACATGTGTCAAAAAGTAATTGCCGCTCCGATGTTAAGGATTATTTAACACACATGTATATAAAAATGTGATTGTTATTATTGCTATAATAATATTGAAATATGAAAATGATTATCTAAAATCAATATCTATCTATCTATTAAAAGAGTAGTTATCTTAATATTTTAAAACCTCTTTCAATTTAAAGCTATTTTTAAAAATTAACACATAAGCTTTTATCCCATATGTCATTTTTATAATAATTATTTTATTTAAACATATTTAATGAATTCTAAAAATTCTATATATGGCAAAGATATTTTAATAAATTCTCATCAAATATAAATATTAATAAACTATTTTGGGGTTTATGGAATTTGTTATGGTCATCGTTTGATTTTGACAAAAAAAAAAATTATTTAGATTTTTACATGTATAATAACTTAATCAGGTTCAATAAAATTATTAACATGTAAGTTTGTTTGTTACTCACACATATAAATTATACTCGGTAATTTATAAATAAATTTTTTATCATTAAATCAATTCTTTGTATTATCCGTGTCAAAATTATTTTCAAAAAATAAATTTAATAACCGCACATCGTGCGGGTAGGTAAAACACCTAGTATATATATATATATAATATATAATATGAATGAAAAATGATACGTATTAGGTAATGCTAATTATGATGATAATTAAAATTTCAAAAATTTAGTCACAAATCAAATATTTTAAACTGTATTATAGATTAATGGTTAAGATGACTTCTAAATCATCTAGCTAAATGCTAATAGATGGGGCGGAGACATTTGTTTATTTATCAATCAAAGTATTCAAATGCTAATTAAATTAATAAGTAGTCAGAAAAAACGCTAAAATCGTTAAAAAACTGAAAAGACGAGTCAGTGAAAATAAAAGTGGGAAAATATTTTTTAAAACACTAACTGTAAATAAAATGAAAAGTATGTTAACATTTCACCAAACCTATATCTCACCAAAATAATAACAAGAAATGTCAATAAAATTTAACACATGATAACAATTTTTCTCATTACTCGTGACCAAGTCATTAGGTCACATAGATACCAATTGTGAATAAGTTTAAATGTAAATCAAGTTGATAAAAATACTCATGATGTAACTATTGAAATAGAGGAAAATACTTTGATTTTTACCCAAACTCATATTATTCAACTAAGTAACCAATTTTCTTTCCAACTAACAGGGTACTCGTGTAATGCGTCAATATATAGTAGTTGTGACGGCGGTGTGGTAGTATCGGCAACGAGTGGTGATGCGGCGAGTGATGATGGCGGCGGCGGCAAGTGGTGATAATTGATGTAAAAATAATTGAACTAAAGGAATGATGGATACATATTAAAAGATAAGGGACTAATTGTGTAAATTAGTTTATTAAGATTAAGATGGTCATTTCGCATATCTTATTTTCCTAACTTTTCAATAAAGGTGAATAACTTTTATAAAGAAGACTCCGCATAAAAATCTATATAACAAACACAAAACAAGGACAAATGGTATCAAAACTATATCAAAATGAAACAACCTTTAATTGCCATTGTGCGTGTGTTGGGGACTTCGGCGTTTATAACAATCTCGTACCATACGTTCAAGGTTCACTCCAAAAATTAATTAAATTGAATGTTCCGAAATTCATATTCTCTCCAGTCTCCACACATTATTATATACGTATATAATAAAGAATGAAGTACTTAGCTACAGTGTCGGTGCTGATGTCAGCTGACGTCATGATGATATCTCTCTCATATATATATATATATATATAGTCTTTTTCCTATTGTTTTAATTGCTAGCATGGTACCTGCGCAATGTGGTGGCGGTAACGACGGTTTATTGGTATTGGTGACGCGCGGGTGGTGATGACATCGCCAATTGGTATCGAGTGGTGTAACTGTATAAGTTGATATAATGTTAATAGTAGAAATAATTTGAAAGATATGGGTTTAGAATGTAAATTAGCGATATAAGATTTTAAAGTGTAAATTAATTCATTAATGACAAATTTGATAATCTCTAATAACCCTTTCCATAGATGCATGATGTTTATTAAAGATAATTTAATACTTTTTCATTTAACTATAATCTAACATTTTTCTAAAATAAGGGATTAAGGGTTATATAATTATTATAAAGGAGTTTAGAAGTTTAGAATTTAGATAGTATACTTTTTGAGTATTTTATTTTTACCACTTAACTATTAAGTTTTTATTTTTGGGTTAAGTCACTAGATGACTAATGTATTTTCACTCATTTATATGGTTGCCCATGAAACTGGATTATCCATATGTATCGCCCACATATTTTTCAATTTTTTACATGGTTGCCTATTTTTTACCTGATGACCTGCTATAACAGGTTAAATGTTTTTCTTTTTAATTAAAGTAGAGTTAATTTCCAGATTTCATCATCGTTGTATATTCATTTCCAGATGTCATCAAACATTTCCAGATTTCATCAATATCACCCTAAAAAGATATATCTTTCATTAAAAAAATTATTACACTTTTTCCAAATTCAACATTCATCCATTTTTCTATCAATATACAAGTCAAGATATCCCTCGTTCTCTAAAAAAAGAATAAAAGAAAAGACAAAAAGGACAGAAATACTAATAAATCAAAACAAGCCAGGATAGATGAAAGCAACAATAAGTCTTGGGCTTGTAATTTTAGATTAATAAAAAAGTAAAAGAAAATATCAAAACAAGACTTAAAATTAAGTCCTAATTGAAAGGACCCGACTCGATAAACCAAAAATACAATTTTTTTTTTTTACCCCCACTGCGACTCAATGGGGTTAGAACACCTCCACTGCGACACAGTGAAAAATTTCTGACCTGCGAGGTGAAAAACCTCCCACTGCGCCGCAGTGGGGTTGGACACCTTCCACTGCGACTCAGTGGAAAATTTCTGACCTGCGAGGTGAAAAACCCCCACTGCGCCGCAATGGGTCTAGACCACTCCCACTGCGCCGCAGTGGGCATTTTCTGACCTGCACCTGATGCAAAAACCAGCCATTTGACACACCAAACAACTCCAAACTATAATATTCATTTGCCCAACTTCCATAAACTAAATTTCAAATATTCTAACAACTATAAAGACACATTTCAAACACAATTACAACACCAACGAGTACACAAAATCAAGGTTTCCATCAAACGGGTCATTTACCCACTTTGACACCTTTTTGACCAAAATTATGAATTCACAACTATCCAAAAACTTTACAACTGGAACGTTTACAGAAATTTACCCAAAAGCATGACCCCAAACTAAAATGTACCATGAGCCAAGAAATGAGGGACAACTAAGCTTCTATACCAAAAGATCGTCATTCGCCCGGGAATGACCTAATTACCTTCAAGACGTCCAAAATCGCTTCAAACTCTAAATCAATTATTTTCAATCAACAATCAATAGTTCCTTCCTCCGGAACTACCTATAAGAGGGTAAACATCTAAAATATAAGCAAAGGCTTAGTGAATATACTTGCATACAATTATACATACGAAGGAGGGCAAAAACACAAAAGACTATCGCATGTAGCCAATGATACCGTCATATCATCACTTGCATACTCACTTTTGCGCTAACAAAACATACATGGATCCATATACGCTAAACAATAATCTCAAGAGGTTCTTAGGCCTCAAAGGTTCTTAGGCCTTTATCTCATATCAACTATGGGGTTCTTAGGCCTCGGAGGTTCTTAGGCCTCATAAACAATGCCCCACATGGGCTTAACGCCGAACCAATTACCATGCTTGGAACATTCACATCTCATGGTAATTGGCCCAACGTATACATAAAGGTATGCAAATATACTCACCTCCTCCGTGACTATCAACAATCAACAATGCAACAACAAGTGCAAAGCTTTCAACCTATCAATTCAATACAATATGCACATAAGACTTTATTCACAATCTTGGCTAACTCACTTAGCCAAACTAACGATTCACTAGCATTCCTATTTACCCAAACTCAATTTCCTTGAGTTGGCTTAAAATCAAGTTTCACTTAACAAAGTTCAATCTTTCTAACTCATCAATTTCAATTATCTATCATTTTGCTAAAAATCTCATTTTACCACCAACATGTGGCTGTTTCATCTAGTTGCTCAAAATTACTAAATTCTCATTCACTAGCCTTTTCCAAACCCAAAACCCAACCCATTTGTCATTGAGTTACTTTCACCTTTAACAACTATATTAGGTAGTTCATCTTGCCTTTTTCAACCACATTACAATAACTAGCAAAATTTTATCTTTTCTTACAAACTCAAATTATTACTTTGAACTTATCAATTTCATAATCAAACACATCATATAACTCAATGACAACTACGTTAACTAAGGAATTGGGAAAATTAGCCATAATTCATTTTCTAGCAAAAACCCCCAATTTGGTTCATCCATGAACCCTAAATTCAAAAAGAAAGATAAAAACTAAATTAGGGGAATTCAATACCTCAACAAACAATAGGTTAATGCTTAGACTTAAGTTAGAAACTTCTTCTTCCTTTCTTTTCTCTAGCAATTTCGGCCACCACCACAAAACCCGCAAGCCCTAGCTTTAATTTTCTTGGTAAAGATTATTGATGATGATGGTGATGATTTTATGGGTGATCTTATTCTTGAATTGAAGGATTTTAGTTTGATTTTTGAAGAGAACAATAAGAATTGCATGAAAGAAATGATGGGGGAAGAAAGAAAAGGAGTGGAACATGACTCATAAAAAAAGAGTTGGCTGGCACATTTTGGGGGGTGCCATGACCCACTTCTAATTTTGTGGGTATATTACCCGCTATCCGTTAAAGTTCCAACTAAATTAACCCCCGCTACAAAAATAAAATACTAAGAATTTATTTTAATGTCAAAACTACAAAAAGGGAGTTAATTTATTTATCTTTAAAACCTTGGGGTGGTACACTAATGCATCTGTTTCATTGATACATAAACAAATACCCCGCGTACTATAATTATATATATATATATGTGTGTATATATAAAACATCCGGAAATGTTAGGTAAAACATGCAGTACCTATCTTAGGTAAAGCAGGGGTGATTATGTAAATTTTGGGGGGAGTTTATGTAAAATTCAGGGGGGTTATGTATGTTTATTAAATTCAAAGGTTTAATATGTAACTTTTTTTAATGTGGCAGTACCTAAGCTTAGGTAAAGTTTGCAGTACGGATCATTTTCCCATAAAACATATATGTGTGTACAAAGTTTGAAAAACAGAGAGAATCAGAGAAAAAAAGATCGAAGAATTCAAGTCTATTGAATCTGGAATGAAAAGTTCGCATTTGAAAACAAAGAGAATCTGAAAGGCTGACCGGGTCTTCTTCAACTTGAATCTGGGTCTTCTATGGAGTGTTCGGATCTGGGTCTTCCATGGGATATTTGTAATATAGATCGAGATGTATCAAAGAAGTTGGTTTATTTTTGTTGAGTTTATCCCTCACGAGATGATTGATGCCTTCCTGATCCAAGTTATATATTGGATCTTTGATCTTTGCCTTCCTGGTCCAATTTTTTTTATAATTAATGATTAACCCATATTGGAAGAGAGATAAGTAGATAAATAAATGAACTTATGAATTTTGAATTAAAAAAAAAAAGTTTAACTTACTACAACAGGTTATCAGGTCAAAAATGGGCAACCATGTAAAAAATTAAAAAGTATGTTGGTGATACATATCAATAATCCAGTTTAATGGACAACCATGTAAATAAATAAAAGTACATTAGTCATCCAGTGACTTAACCCTTTATTTTTATACAAACTTAAGTATAATTTACTTTTTAAAGTTTTTAATTTTTATTAATTAACTTTTGGGTTTTGAACTTTAGCTAGTCATCAAATCTTTTTTTTTTTTTTTTTACTTTATATTTCTTATATTAAGGTTTCTAACTTTTATTATCAAACTCTTGATTTTTCAACTTTGACCACCCATTTTTTTAAATTTCTACCCTTTATAATAAACTTTAAGTGTCCAAACTGGGTAATGCTAGATGTATATTTACATCACGCGACGGCAATTCGGGGCAACACCCGGATATATAAAAGTTATAGTTAATTAATAAATACGTACAATAACTATACATTTAAGTTTTCTTTTTCAACGTACATGTATTCGTAATTAATTAATTAAATATGATCATGTTATAAGACTTCGTTGAAAATATCTTAAACTTTTCGCCTAAAGCAAAAGTTATTGGTCTTTATCAAAGCTACGTGCCAAAAAGATCGAAATGCTAATTGCCATAAAACTCTTTTTTTTTTTTAGCTTAGCATTTTAAATTGATAATATATAAAATTCAACCGATGCTAAATATATCATTGCTAATTACTTAAATGTGAAATATATACGTAAGCATGTTGACTTTAGTATATATATGTCACCAACTAACAAACAAAATCATGTAATCAGCCTAAGTCAATTTAAATAACAGCTATAATTAATTAATAATAATAATTTATTAATTTGATAATAGTTAATCAACATAATACCATGTTGTAATAATTTATTTTGAATGTTTTCTTTGGTCAAAATATTTTATCTACTAAAACCAGATATCGAAACTTCATTTGGTTCTAATTAAAAAGTAATCACAGCTAATTTAGATTATTTTTCATCGATTACTTAATCTAAAACTTATATGACGACTTTTGGTTTAGTGGTATCTTCAGCTAGGTACAAATGTTTGATAAGATCATATTTTTGAAATTTATTGTTAAATACAAATGTTATGGGTTCTCTGGCTCCATCGCGATACTATACAGAGTTAATTAGATAATAACCGAACAACCAACTGATTATTGAATGGCTCCAAGTTTGATGATCATACATACAAAAAATAAGTACCAAGTTAAAAAACATACACTAAAAACACATGTGAATATATAGTAAAATTGATTTGGTATAGTGACATAAAAAGCCGGCCATCCAAGTTAAGATGTAGCATGCAATTACGCTGGCGCGAACCTGGCCGGCCACTCTTAAATAAACCATATTTTAAATATATATATATATATATATATATATATATATATTGCTTGTTTATTATTGTCACACATTAATTTCTACATTATATATAAATTACCAAAAGTTAGTCTATCTCATCTCATCATATCAATATCAATCTATTAATATAATCTTGCTTAGAAAAAGATGCATTGTGTTTTTTTGCTTTGATCATATGTATATATCTAGCTTGTTTAATTTGTTAGAGAAATCTTGAAACTTAACTCTTCCGTCTGAACCTTTCTTTTTATTTAGCTAAGTTTCTGTAAATTTTCATAATTTTTGATCATATCAATTCCCTAGCTTTCTCCTCCAACTTTGTTGAACTATCATTTTTTCCTCCCCTTTTCAACCATCTATATTTCCATTGTTCACTAATTATAATTCACCTCCTTAAAATCTTAAATTTATAACGCTTGCGAGGGGCCATCAGTTTGTTATATATCAATTTTTTAATTAATTAGCTCTCTTCAATTCTCGTGTTGATTCAAGATTAATTAGCTAGATCGAGATGAGGCAAGCAGGGACGTATTCAGGAATTTTATCTGGAGGAGGGATATCGGGGAAAACTGGACCGCATTTGTTGCCATTGGCAAGGATCAAGAAGATCATGAAAAAATCAAGTGTGGATGTGAAGATGATCTCAGGAGAGGCACCACTCGTGTTCTCAAAAGCTTGTGAGCTTTTTATCGAGGAACTTACCAAGAGATCTTGGAACATGACTATCCAAGGCAAAAGAAGAACTCTACACAAAGAAGACGTTGCATCTGCAGTGGCGGCGACAGATGTCTTTGATTTCCTCATTGACTTGGTTCATCCTAACGCGGCTAGTCATCTTGATCCGAATGAAGATGATAGTACCATTGAAAAGAACCTATAGAAGTTCGATTCATTCACGTGATTATAAATTAAGCTTGGCCAAGTCGTGACTATGAGTACATAATTGTGGTATTTTTAAGTTTCATTCCCTCGAGTTGATTTCTTGAAGTTAGAGTATTGATAACGAGGCTGTTTTCTTAATTTTTCATTGTTTGTACGTCCTATATTCGTGTGTGTTGTTTACGCTATTACCTACTTTGTACCATTATATTGTGTGTTGTTTGTGCCTATATAGTTGTCACCCTCGTAAAAAAAATACTTCCTGCTTATTTTTGTGCGTAAATGGTAAAAAATGCCATCTAACATTTGTATTTGTATGTAATGAAGATCGAACCTATGACCTCTGTCTCCAAAAATCATAATGTTTACTACTGATCTAACCATACTGCTCGTAAATTTTATGTATAAACGGATCATTTAAAGCGTTAAATTGTCAACGATATAATATTGCAGCAAAGAGATAATAATAATACAGTAACTACAATTATGACACAGATATAATACCAACTATATATATAGCATCTATCAAAATTTGATACTACGTACATACATACATTGCCATATATATTATGGCAAGAAAGAAAAAAAAGATAATTAGTTAATTACTTACTCATCATCAAGGCGAGAAACAAAAGTTAAAAACCGGATTTTCCCCGAATCCATTCTCATTTTGTTGATATGCAAGCGATGGCGAGTAGCCCTTTTTTGTCACCTTTTCGCCATTCTTATCGTCCTTGTAGGTGTTGTTGGATCCGCCGCACTTTGCATTAGCAGCGTTTTTCTTCTCCATTCGTCGCTTCACCATGTATTCTTCTGATATATAGACGTCCATTAATTTTTGGCTAGATAAATTTAACTCGACGAAAATAATGGAAATAAATGTTAATTGTATAGATATTTAATTGTGAAAATTAAGTAAGGATTTTCACTTTATTGTAAGTACGTATTGGTGCTACTTGCTAGTGTTTAATTTAAAGGGTAAATTTGTAGGGAAGAATCTATGGGTGAGTTAAATAGAAATTAACCCCATAGTTTTTATGAATCAAAACAAGCAGCTGCTGGTAGCATATGGTGTCTAGCATTTCAATGTGCAAATATTCATTCGATTTCATTGGTTTTCTGAATCTTCTTTTTCCTAAACTATAAATAAATCCTTCAAAAAATAATTGTTATCTACGAGTATTAATTAATTGCTCATCATTACGAAAAATATAATTAAGAATCGTAGATGTATATTTTTATATTTTTTATATGGCGTTTAATTATAACGTTACTTTGTTTCCGTAGTATACCAAAAGTTGCATAACTGCATAACTTTAGGTAGACCTTACAAGAGATGATTCATAGTATTACTTTAATAGAGCCACAAGGATAAGGCCCACAAACCGAACCACCGGGGCTAATGGTTAAATTTAATTAGCACCCACTGAACCTGGGAGGGGGCAAATTGGAAAAGCCCAAACATCACATCACATGCGACCTAATCTATTTAAAGATAAAGGTCCTTTTCTGTCAAAGATTCGTGTTGAACTTAAGGATTATTTATGGATTTTATTGATTAGAAAAGTAAGTGTTTAAGTTGAGTTTAACTATTTATAAGGGGTATCTTTTTATTCGAGTTTAACTGTTTAAGTTGAGTTTAACTGTTTAAGTTAGGCATGAGCACGGTTAAAAGACCGGACCGGACCGATGTGGACCGAAGACCGAAATGACATAAAAACTCAAACCGAAGACCGGACCGAAACAAGCTCGGTCGGTCCGGTTCGGTCCCGGGTTTCCTCGGGCCAGTCCCGGTCTATGTAGGGTTGGACCGAAAATGAGAAATGGGCTTGAGATGTTGGACTTGTGTGGCTTTGCTGGGCTCATTTTTGGAGTATTGGACTCTTTTTGGATGTTGGACTCATTTTGTATGTTGGACAGGAGGCTGCAGGTTGGAGTTTTGGACTCAAATGAAGACTAAAGCCCATAATAAACCCATTAAACACTTAAGCCCACAGTCAAAGTCGGGTTTCGGTCTTGGACCGGCATTTTCCGGGTTTTGGACCGAACCGGACCGAAGACCGAAGTTGCAGGAAATCACAGACCGAAGACCGGACCGATTGTGGCTCGGTCGGGCCGGTCCGGGTCGGTCTCGGTCGGGTCTTGGTCGGGCTTCGGGTTTCCGGTCCATATGCTCATGCCTAGTTTAAGTTGAACTTAAAGATTCTACCCGCGCGATGCGGCGGTGGTCGTGACGGTGACGGTGGAGACGAGTGTTGGTGGTGGATGCGACATCGAGTGCCGTAGATAATTCATATAAAAGTAATTGATTTAAAATGTTAATTGAGATATTTTAGAAAAATAAAGGATTGATAGTGTAATTTAATTATTAATGTTAAGAGAATAGTGTATGTGAAAATATTTTAAAGGGTTGTAGCCTTGTAGTTGTAAATATTACATAGGAGGACATTTTAGACATTTCTCCATGTAACTTTCAACATGGGGAGTATTTTTTTTAATATAGAGTATAGATAAAGGGGGATCTTTTTATTATTGTTCTACTACTATAATTATTTTGATACCTAAAAATTCAACTATGTAATTGCGTGTGCTTATCCGCGATCTTGGATATGATTGAAAACTATAGCTTTACAATGACAAAAGAAGATGACAATTAATGAATAACGAATAGACCTCATCCAATTTTAAGCGTATATAGTTTTGCCCAAATGATGAGGTAACAAGATTCAGGCACATCACTAGAAAATAGAAATTTTTTAACAAAATATATAGATCGATAAAACAACATTATTGAATGAGTAAACAGAAAGAGCTAGGCCCTTAAACTTCGCTTTAAGCCTTAAAGCGATCCGCCCTTGACCAGCTTTCACCTGCCGTATGTGGTCTTTCATTAAGGCGGCAAATGAGAAAATATATCTTGTGAGTCATAGTGACAATGGTGAGTCATTATGCATAAGTTCTATGCGACATGCATTTCAGGTATCAAAATGGTACATTAGACTAGAGTATTCTCATTCACTTATTTTTTTAATAACAAATAAGTTAAAGATGCAAACATTTAGTTTAAGATAAAAGAAAAAAGTAAAATGCAATTGTAATTCTAGTTCCAAGTTTAGTCCAATGTTGTCCACTAACAAACAATCCCAACCCATGGCTGTCCTAAAAAATCTGTCTTGAACAATTTTTAAAGGGTAAATTTTGGATTAAAAGCAAAACTAAATTAAGTCCCTTCAAAAGATGAATATTTTTCCACCTTACCTTATTTGTTTGAGTTCTTTTGTATGCATTTATCATCATATCATAAAAGAAACAGAATATTTTTTAGATTTCAATCTGGAGAAAAAATAAATAAAGAACAAATAAAAAGGTGGTAGAATTAGGGATGGCATTCACAGGGACTCTAGAAAAATGCAAAGTTTGTGAAAAAACTGTGTATTTTCTCGAGATGATATCTGCTGATGGTATTAACTATCATAATACCTGCTTCAAATGTAGCCAATGCAATGGCAAACTTACGGTGCGTAAATTCATTCCTTCCTTTTCTAACTTTAATTTTAGAACCGGACAGTTTTAATAATATAAATGTATCTTCTCGTTTGTTTGTAAATCTAACATTTCTCTATTTTAATTAGTTCACAAATAAAAAAATTGTCCATAAACAAACTTTAGAAGTAATTTATAAATAATTGAGAAGCTTTTCCCCGTTCAGTTTTTCGGGAATGATTAGTCCTTTTGACTCGGATCTACACGACCAAACCCGAAAATTTGTAGGACCCTTTTTAATAAAAAAAATTTTGGTACGTTATCCCTAGATGTTTTCATAAGGTGGTTAATTTCATACTTGAGACGATTTGTGAAAAATATGACGTCTGAAAGCATATGAAAGGAAGGAACCATATTCAAAAAAGTTAGAACTTACAACGACATTTGGACCACCCATACAAATTACAATGTAATTTTATTTCTAAAGAGCATGCACAAAAGAATTAAACCCTCTGAAATGAAGCTTTGGACGCTCAAATAGATGTAGTTGACTTGTTGGGCTAAAATAAGCCCAACTCTTTATACATAAACTTGCGTTATGGGGAGCATATTTGAAATCTTGAGTTACTTTTATGTCTCGAGCCCAAAAAATATACGTATTTGATTTTTGTTATATTTCCAAGCAATTACTATCTTTTTATGAAACATATGAAACAATTTTAAAGTTTTAATCCTCAAAGTGTAACAATTTTAATTCTTTAATAGGATTATTGACTTTATTATTTATGGTTGTTTGCGTGACCTGATCTGACTTATTAATACTTTATTTATTTTATCCAAGCTCTCAGAATCAAAGTTTCAAAGACAAGTTTAATTTCCCCTTTCATTATGCATAAATTCGAAACTACTACCTCATTGACAATTTAGGGGTGTAAACGAGCCGAGCCGATACAGTGCCAGGCTCGAGCTCGACTCGACTCAAAAACTCGAAGCTCGAAACTCGACTCGAGCGAGTTTTTCTTTATAGGCTCGAGCTCGATCGAGCAAACGATACAATCGAGCTTGCTCGACTCGACCCGATAAGCTATCAGAAATTTTGTAGCCAACTCCCATTAAGCTTTTTTAACTGCCAGGGCAACAATTTCATTTGCATACAATACCAAAAATGAGTCACAAAGGTTTAATCAGAAAAATTACATTTGCAAGTTCTTGTAAGAACTAATCATATGCATAGTTAACGTAACTACAAAATTGAAAAAGAAAAAAACTTTGATTAATACATCTAAGCAAATGTTTAAAGATGAACATATAAAGATATAATATATGGTAACATCAAATGTACATATGAAAAGAGAGAATATATGGATTCCATATGTTTAAATTTGAATGTATTTAAATCCATTTTGTGTCAAATTACATACCAAACGGATGTATATACACATATCCAAATAACGTGTTTTTTTATGTGGTATTAGATGAGCACCTACTCATCATTGGAAGGGGTACTATTTTGCAAGCCTCATTTTGAGCAAAAGTTTAAGGAAAGAGGAGGCCTTCCTAAAGTAACACGTTAAGTAATTTCATTTTCTTTCAATATCTACATATAAAACTGAGCTTATTCATTTCTTAAACTCTGTTTATTATTTTTTTGTTGGCTAATTCTAACTTTAACCATGAACTTACGATGATCAGCTGCGAAACCACAAGAGACGGTACGTTTATTTATATAATGTACTAGTATATTTATAGAAATTGTATAAATATATATAGTCTTCTTTGAATTGATCAGCTAGTGTAATTGATTTACAGGGAAAAGCCCCTAGTAGATTAGCTGCATTGTTTTCTGGCACTCAAGATAAATGTGCAGTTTGTAAGAAAACTGTATATCCTCTCGAAAAGGTTTGTTATTTACACGTTTTATTATTTTTTGAACAGTTGAGAGATATTATAGTAAACGATTTAATTTAGCGTGTACGTAAACATGCTCAGTAAACGTAATGTACGTATTTAATTTGTTGTAAAATGTTTAGGTAACTGTCGAAGGAGAGTTTTACCACAAAGGATGTTTTCGATGTACTCAAGGAGGTTGTTTTCTCACACCATCTAATTATGCTGCTTTAGATGGAAATCTATTCTGCAAGCCACATTTCTCCCAACTTTTCAAAGAGAAAGGTAGTTATAACCACCTTAAAGAAGCTGCTACGATAAAGAAAACCGGTGGAACGTCAACAGAAGAAGCGCAAGATGATAATCAAGAAGCATCAACGGAAACAAAAGAATCACCAAAAGCAGAAGAGACTGCTCCAGAAGAAGAAGAATCACAAGACTAATTGAGATACAATCAATGGATGAATATGAAATGATTTGAATTATACAATACATTTAAACTGTAAATTCTTAAGATAGATATCAACTATTTTATTTTGGTTTGACCGTGAATTCTGAAATTATAAGTTTGTGTAACCAATCGAAATACTTACACTATATCAGTCGATATGTACACAAAGATTTCTTAACCCGTGCTTTGATCAGGCAGGATAGAAAATAGTTCACCATTCATACATATAATCTAAGAAAATTATTTTTACTCATTTATTAAACAAATTACGAATTTTCTGCTCTGGTCACCAGGATATGGGTATTCTTGAGATATTCATTCTAGGTGTTTTGTGAATTAATTAATAGCACTTGATATCATTACTTTTAATTCTAGCTATATTGGGTTGTTTTGGTTCAAGTTCTTGGTAATTAAAGTTTGTTTCTTTATGATATTACTGTAAAATATAAGTATTGTTCTCAATTTATATTAATTGAAGTGTGACAGTATAAAGTTTGAATTTGTAATATTGATTAGAGAAATGTAGTTCTTTTAAAGAGACATAGAAAACTCGAGAAAGGTGACCTTTGTAATTTATTAGAGAATATTCGAATGTAGACTTGCGTTTGTGCTTAAGGTCATGTTTCAAGGAAGTCCTGTCCAATTAGACTAGCCAATATAGACTTGAGTTATAGATTTAGGTTTAGAGGCAGTGTTATATGTTTCGTTGGGTATGGACGTGTATACCATAAGAATTATAGCTAGTGCATATCAGAGTTGGAGAAATTTAGTACTCTTTTGGGCTCTACTTTAGTTTATATAATTATAATTATAACTATAATTATATTTGTGTTTCAGTTTCTGGATGCAGCATAACTTTCAAAAACTAATAGTTATGGTGTTACTTAGATTAAGTTATGTAATTTCTGCTCATTTTGCAGTTAGTAGCTGTCGGTGTAATTGGTTTTGGTATAATATTTTTGATGTAAAATATTGATATCTCCCCACTTTTCTTCATTTCATCATATCGATCTTACTTCCTATAGAGTCATCAGATTGACTTTGAGGTTTCTATACTACTTTCCAATATTCAGACTAATACCATCTCTTTTAATCAAATTGAATACATATTTGGATGTTTTAAGTTTTTAACTAAATCGATACCCACTAAAGTTAATAGGTTTTGTTTTGTCTGTATTTAGATCAATCATTGGGTTTCTGGGAGCTGTAAAGAACAACTCTATATTATTGTGGATGGTAATGCATGTTCTGTTTTTTAAGATCTACTTTTTTTTTTGCAGTCTTTGTTAGCAACAGTTACTAAAAGGTTTATGTATATTGCAGTATTTGATAATGCTTTGCTTGATATTGTTAGGAATCCTTGTTTTTGCCCTATTAGCGTAAGTACATTTGTACATGTCTGCGGTTACCATCATGTTTTTTTTTCTTCCTATTGTTATCGATGGACCGCATCATAATCAATTCCTTCAAGGATGAACTTCGAAAATAACCTAATCTGTCTCCATTGTATACACCAACTTATGTTTATTTTTTCCGACTTCTGTTATAGGTTTATTATAACTAACAATGGCGCGGGTCATATTGTTCGGGGTTTGAGGTAAGTCCTAAAATGAAATCTCTTCTACTCTTGTATTTGCTCCTGAATTCAATAGAACAAAGAAGATTTCTAGTCCACTATCTTATTTGTTTGGTCAGATTCAAGGAATATCAACTTCAAGATTATAATACATGGTTTTTAAAAGAAGTAAGTATCTGCTAAAGTGTATATCCTAGCTTGAAATCTTAAAAATTTTCCTGCTAAATAAGTTGTTTCTTGATTTGGGAGTCAGTTAAATAACACCCGTAATTGGAAGCACCTTCAAAGTTGTCTTGTTAAAGCTGATGATTGTAGCAATCTATCGAGAAAATCCAAGGTCTGTTCATTTGACTCCTTCCCTAGTTCCCTGTGTTCCCTATGTGGACTGTGGTTCTACTTGGCGATAAAAGTGGCAATTTTGATCCATATACTTATGAATGAGACTATTTGGGTTGTGTTTCATCTCAAGCGCTCAAATGGGTCAAATGAACTAAGTGTAACCATAAGGGAAAGTGGCCGAATAGCTTAAAAGGCACACCAAGTCTAATTTCAACACAAACAAACACCTAAATTTTTTTTAAAGATTAATATTCTTATTGATTTTTGAGATCATTATTGTGGAACACTATTTATATCAAGGGCTTAAAAGGGATAAAGGAAATGTGGTGGGTCTGACCCGACTCTTTTCGGCATGTAATACAAAATGACCAGTTTCAATCCAAACCTTAACTGACCTCATGACCAACCCCCCATATTGCTCCCTCTACATGGTGAATGAGTTTCAAGAAAGTGACAGTTGTGTGTTTTCTGCAGACTCTCAAACAATACAAATTGGCAAAGTTAACTCCCATTGAAGCTGGTTGTTGCAGACCACCATCTCAGTAGGTTTATTGAATCTCTTGTTTCTGCTAATGGCAGAGTTCATTGATGTTATTAGTGTTTTCCAATCACCCACACACTTTCGGTCCTTCACTATGCTTTCCTTTGCATAACCCGATGTTTAAACTTTCAAATTCAACATTCTTTAGGTGTGGTTATCCTGCTATGAATGCGTCTTACTATGACCTGAGCTTCCATCCAGTTAGTTAGATCAAGGACTGCAAACTTTACAAGAATTCGAAAACAATCAGATGCTACAACTGTGATTCCTGCAAGTAAGCTTCCTTTTCCCATTTTTGCATTCCGTTTCATGATTATTTGCTAGTAGTTTGGCATTTTTTTTCATCTTGTAACGAATTTTCAGGGTTGGAGTAGCAGAGTACATGAAAATTGAATGGCGCATGGTTGCTATCTTTAACGTTGTTTTGTTTGTTGTCTTGGTAAGATATAAATAATTAATCTTATAGCAAAATTTGAAAACAAGCCCAAACTGTCAAATTCTTCATTCTTCAAACTTTGGCATATTAAAGACTAACAAATAGCCAAAGCCGCAAAGAGATTATATGAAAATGGGTTTTGCATAAACTTACATGTGATATTGTCTTATAAATGTCAGTCAATGATCTATATCGTGGGATGCAGTGCGAGACGAAATGTTGCAAGTAGTCATTTGAAAATTTGAAAGGCTTTGTCCCTCTATTGAATCTTGAGTCATGTCCTCAAATTCTTTTCCATTTTGGTATTGATTCCTTAGTTTAGTCTTAAGCTGTAACTTACAGTAATGCAAAGAATTCTAGAGCTTCGAAAATGATGATTTATTTCTTGGCCCTGGCTTTCTCATGTAATGGCATTGGTTACTTGGTTAGGTTTGAACTTTTGATGCAAGCAAATCTTCTTTTTTTATTTCCTTTCCTTTAATTTGTTCTGCATTTTCCTGATGTTTGTGTCTTGAATTCAAAGTCATAATACCTGATAAAAGAGAAGCAGAAAGATAGGCCCAGCCCAACTTTCTGTTTGGGCTCTAAACATTCCGACCTGATGATCTACCATGTTCATGGGCTTGGTTTACGGTTCCCACCTTTTGACACTGCATTTTTGAGTTTAAAACACAAGAAAAGAAAAGGAAAGAGAGGATAAGAAAAGAAAAAGAAAGAAAAGTATACTTATAAAAGGCATTCTTGAGTTTAAAAAAAATGATAGGAAGAGAAAGGATAAAAACTATAATTTTATAAATATATCCTTAAAATAAAGATACTCATTCTACAGGCAGACTCTTTTTTTTTTTCTTTAACTGAAACAGAACTTTGTCGCACACAATCAAGAACCATCATCAAAATTAAAACCAATATCTTTTATATCTGATCTATATTCAAATATAAGGTTAGTGGTATTAATTACAAACACATAAACAAATCAGCCGTTTTATACTTGCTACCATGAACAACCACCATCAACCACCGTCTTTTTCAGATTTGTCAAGGTTGCAGCAACAACAACAATTTCAAAGGTCAGATTAGTACTTTCATACTTGGAAGTAATGTTTTCCTTCTAAATCCGGCCATATTTGGCAGGAAAAGTTTGGAGAAAAAAACCCTTAAAGTTTTCCAATCATATCTTTTCATTTCTTGTTAAAAAGAACAAAAGTAGTTTTTTTTTATCATTTCTTTTCTTATCCTTCACTTAAAAAACTCAAAAATGCACTCTGAGTCTTTGGAATCTTCTTTGCTCCTCCATCTGTACGTCACACTCAATGCTCTAGTTATGGTTTTGGCTTTGGCCAAACTGTACTTATCTTAGTTTTAATAGTACTGTACAATTCAATTACTAATGAAAAATCTATACATGAATACAATGGTAGTCGGATACCATACAAGTGTAGTGTAGTCCTTAGCCTTACAAGCTCCGTCCTTACAAATGGTTTTCTATTAGTTCTCACAGTTCTTACCCTTGTTCTCACCTAACCACCTTATAGTATATATATATATATATATATGGTAACACTCCGGCAAGAACACCTTAAAAACATCATTTTGATGCATTAAAAGTCCATAAAATTAACATAGTGCATAACTAATTATCATTATTTAAGTGTTTAACAACACATTCATCCGTTAAAATCGAAATAATCATGTTTTTTGTTTTGTGCATCCATCTTGGATGCATATTCATCAAAATGATGCATCCAACAAAAAACGTAATTTTTTCGATTTTGATGAATCAATGTTTTGTTAAACACTTAAATAATGATAATTAGTTATGCACTATGTTAGTTTTATGGACTTTTAATGCATCAAAATGGTGATTTTAAGGTGTTCTCACCGTTCTTATTTTAAATCTGTTCTTATTTGATTGTCCATATATATATATATATATATATAAAGTATAGTTACAGTTTTGAAACAAGTTAATGGTACGACGATCTAAATGAACAAAAAGATGTTCCATGCTTAAAAGCAAATACTAAAAGAAACAACTATATTTTGGTGATTTTAACCTTTAAAAAAAACTAGACAAAAATATAAGAAGGACCAGTATAACTAATTTGCGGGAGGTATGCATATATGATACCTAACTACCTAAGTAGTGTTTGTTTAATGTTTTAATAATAAAAGAGAGTTGTGACTTAATCAAAAGTACTCGATTTATTAAATTATTAAAAATGTTTGTTAGTTTGACTTAATGAATATATAAAATAACTGTATTAATTTAACCCATACAGACATTATTTATCCATTCAGTCATCAGATCAATTCAGTCACCTAATAATTAAAAAAATATTTTATGCCTTTCTAAAACCGACAAATTTAATAAAGATAAAAAGCAAGTAAAAATCCAACACCTTCGGACCTTCTCCCATGAATTTGTAATTTTATTATCTTTTAATGCATATTATTGAAAATCTTAGGGGTTATTATTAGCAAAGTTTTAAATTTAAAGGTCGTGGTTAACGAAATATTAAAAAAGTTAGTATCCTTGTTCGAAGTGGGTTAGGATTAATAATCGTAGCTGCCATTGGATTTTTATCTATATAATAGAGATTTTCATATAATCTTTGTATAAATCCACATCGATACACTACTATTTGATCAAAATTAAATCAATTTAAAATAAAAGGCCCTAATTACAAAGTTACAAAGAGTCAGCAGCAAGCAAGAAATTAAGAGTTGTCATTACACGTCGACGATCGACTGAAGGTACGTATAAGTTATTATCTTCTATATCAATATCGATATGTTAATTATATATCGCCCATACATATATGCATGCATTAGTTAGTCGGATGGAGATATATTGAGTTTGATAACACATTATACTATTATGTGCAAGATTATCTAAGGTTATTTTTTTTTATATATATATTTTGAATCTCTTCGAATTTTTCTTCTTCTTTTTTTTTTTTTAATTAGATGTCAACTTTCTCAAAATAATTTTTACTCAAATTCGTATTCTGTTAAACTTAACATTATATATGGCATGTTAATATGTTATTAGGATTGAGTTTAAAAAGTGATCGAGGTACTATTATTGATCGATTTTATAATATGTTTAATAATCTCCAGGTAGGCCGGATATCTAAATATGGAAGCATACTGGGTGAATCATGATCAACGTTTCGTCAATAATGATTATAATAATAATGATACGCGATATGAGCATTATAGGATAGCAATTCCGGCGAGTGCATTATTGGAAGATAATCATCCTCATCATCATCATGGTGCAGTTATTATTAATGAGGATGTTAAGATCGCAATTCCTAGCCCGTTCATCAATGGTAGTAGCACCACCACCCTTGAGAGCACAAATCGAGTAGATTCTGTTGAGAGCACAAATCGAGTAGATTCTGTTGAGGAAAAAGTAGACGGTATCACATTATGTTGGTATTTACTATGTCTTGGCATGTACCCCCTCGGTAAGTTGCTTATATATTACTCTCACTAAATGATGGTATATAAGAGGTACGTACAAATTCAGGGTGACCATATATATATATATATATATATATGGAATAGAGAGATCGAGTTTTATATATTACGACAAAAGTTAATTAGATCAAAAGTAATCCCCAATTAAGGAACTTCTGCACGATCGAGCCCAAATTGATCCATCGAGAACGACATTGGTAGTATCATGGCGGTCCAGAGTACATAGAAAAAGGACAAAATAGAGCTAGCTTGCAGTAATCGGGAACATCGGGAAGTATCATCGGCAAAATATATTCAACAAAGCAACAAAGATTATCCAACGTAACTACTCCTGTACTAGTTAAGGGGTCGATCAAGCTGCTACAGTTTTATGCATGGAATTCTAGTTCTTATATATATACATATACATATATATATATTGTAAAATGTGGGAGAGCTGAGGCTAGAGAGATATGCATAATTGTAACTTTAATTTGTTGTCAAAATGCCTCATGATAAAGCATGCATACTTGGTCAGTAGTCTACATACTGTATTTTATTATTCTTGATAATACTGTACGTAATTCAAGTGGTTGTTTAATTTGTAACTAGCTTCTCAGCCCCAATTTACATGCATCTTGTACGTAAATGGGTTGGTTATATATGTATGTGGTAAAATATTGGTTCTCATTTTATTTTGTTGGATCCATCTTAGATGCACAAATAAAAAACTTTATTTTTTAGATTTTGTCTAATCTTATTAAATATTCGAATAATAATAATTAGTTATACGGTAGTCTTGAAATTAAAATACGGTTAGAATACTTAAAAGCTACATTTTGATGCATTAAAATTCTATAAAACTAACATGGTATATAACTATTTATCATTATTTAAGTGTTTAACAATACATTAATTTGTCAAAATCGAGAAAATAATGTTTTTTGTTTAGGGCATCTATGTTGGATGCATATTCATCAGAATGGATATATCTAACAAAAAACATGATTTTTTCGATTTTGGCGAATCAATATGTTGTTAAATACTTAAATAATGATAATTAGTTGCACACTATGTTAAATTTATGGACTTTTAATGCATTATAATGATGTTTTTAAGTGTTCATACCGTGTTCTTATTCATGATGTTCTCACTGGAGTGTTATCCTATATATATATATATATATTGAGAACCATTTTTTTGAGAACCATAAGAACTCTTAATATATATATATATATATTTGTTCACATATTTTTTTTATTCATTCACATGTGAAATGATATATAAAAATGTATGTTGTAGAATTTTTTTTTTTCAAAGAAGCCTTAAAAGTAACCTTTTGTAAACTTGTGAATGAATTTGTTCAAGTTTTTTCTGCAACATATGTTTTTATGATGTTTTACATGTGAATGAACAAAAAAAGATATGATTCAATTTGAAATTTAAGAGTGTTCACGGTTCTTAAAAAATAGGTTCTCAAAATAAGGGTCCCCTATGTATATATATTCTATGTAACACCTGTGAGTTGACCACGAAAACTTTTGAGTCAAAATAAAATTTTTAAACTTGAAAATGCGACCTCGTATTTAGTTATCGACCTCGTAATTTAGAATCGACCTCGTATTTTAGTTCATCGACCTCGTATTCTCTGTGTATGGCATCGTATTCGTTTGTTAGCATAAAAACCCTCCCATTTTACCCTACATATAAATACTCCTTATTCTCTCACAAACCCTCATTTCCACCACCTTAGCCTCCTAGCAAAAACACACACAAAGCCTTTGCTACCTCATTCTCCTTTACTACCTCATCTTTACTATCCCACCATTACTACCCCATTTTACATCAAGTTTTATAAAATCAAACCTTATTTTGTTTGGATTTAGCTTCAATAACAATGTTTTTACGTCCTAAACATCATCACAAACATCTATTTTACAGATTTAAGGTATAAAATCAAAACCCCTCTTTATGCTCTTCTTTTGGTATTTTTTGTTTTTTCTTTTATTACACACACTACACGCACCAAGTATTAAACTTTTTACGTCCAAAACGTTTAGAATCATATACTACAACTTTTGTCAAAGTTTCGTGTGATTTCGTTAACAAAATCTTGAGTTATAAGAATTTTTGTACACTTTTTACAAACTTTGTTCAAATGGGTCTTTAAGAATAAGTCCGTTTTTCGAGTTTCCGACTTTAGGAATGTTTTCCCATCATTTTAGAGAGTCTAAAAGTACAACCTGATTAATACTTAAGAATTGCCTGGGACTTAAAATCAGCTTATGATGCTGATTAATACTTTGTTTCTTTGTATTCAATTCTTTTGTTTTTGATTTATGTATAATGGGACTCTAGTCTATGGTTGTTGCACTTGGTGCATGGTCTGTAAAAGTCAATCTAGTATTCAGCTAGATTGCCCGTTCTTTATTTGATATATATATAATATAGCCAGGGGTGACGGCCTTTTACTGAAAAAAGTACAACCTGATGTTAAAAACACATTTCCGATCAAAAGAAACGATTAGGGTTTTCTAGAACAAAATTGGGGAAGAACAGCTCTGATATGCGACCCCGTAACCTAATTTACGACCCCGTTCACTATCTCAATTTCATTTTATCTTCTAGTGAAATAAGACCCCAAAATTTGGGACCTCGCAATTGAGATTTACGACCTCGCAATTTCAATTTAGCCTTCTATTATTTTTAATTTAGGCTCTTATTTTCAATTTAGCCTCTCAATATCATTTTGTCTTTTAGTGAAATACTACTCCAGATTACTAGCCTCTTATTTTAGCCTCTCAATTTAGCCTCTTATTTTAGCCTCTCAATTTCATTTTGTCTTTTAGTGAAATACTGTCCTAAATCTCAAATAAGACCTCGAATACAATTTAAGACCCCAACTTTCAATTGCGACCTCGGACTTCAATTACTACCTCAACTTAGTCAGCTTTGGTCAACTTAGGCAACTTTGGTTAACTTAGTGAAACTTGTAATTTGGTCAACGTTAGTCAAACTTGTAAATTTCGGTCAAAGTCAAACTCGAGCGCCTTTGGAAAACTTAGTTAACACTTGGTGGCACGTTATGAGCACACTTTCCTATAATGAATACATACTTAATTGTGATAACTTGTAACAGATTGATTGCTTGCCGATTTCTTGCTTTTTGATATTTTGCGTAACTTAAACTTGTTGCTAGCTGTCAGGTGAGTCTTCGTAGCCCCCTTTTTACTTATGTTTTGGGGTGAAAGGAATACAAAATATGTTTTCATATATGCCGTAACTGCTTTCACTACTCTTATTCGATGGCTATTAGACTACTGTATGATATTGTACGTATTGTTATTCACACTAGCCAGGTCATGTTTGTGACTGTAAGGGAACGCATTGGTATTCGTTGGTTGCTATGTGCACCACACTAGCCAGGTCGACTGTAAGGGCACGCTTATATGTATTCACGCTTTATGTATCATAAGTAGGTCTATAGCCACATCATACTATGATATTCACGAAATCTATTGACGACATAAATCTTATTCATTCAATCTATAATTGTTTTTAAGTGGTTATTCATGTAAACTATTTGTGATTCAAATGAGGATTTCAAGCATTCAATCATGTTTTCAAACCTACGAACTCACCAACCTTTGTGTTGACTATTTTAAGTATTCCTTTTAGGTAATCAAGCTAATCGTGGCTAGGATTGGTAGCATGGGACTCGTAGCAGACTTCAGGCTTAGGATTTGGAGTTTTGCATGCTTTCTTATGTGCTAGTTGACATTATGCCTAACCGTTTCCCCTGCGTGGGAACTCATCTTACAATTTATTTGAATGCTATGGAACCTATGTTTGTGAACTATGTTTTGCTTATATGAACTATGTATTCGATTATTTATGCTTAATCTATGCACTCATTTAGCTATTCATATGTAACATCCATGTGCGCGAGTGTTTTATCTTGCACCCCGAGTTTTCCGCCCTAGTCGGGGTATTCTATCTATAGCCGGCAAAATTAACCCAAACATATGAAATTGGAAACATTATATAATTAATAATATAAAAAAATATTTATATAAATATTAATTCATATTAATCCAAATGCTTTAACCTTTCAAACTTTAAGGTATACGTTGTTATTAAAACTATTGCGCAAGAAAGTAATATTAATTGTTATAAATTGAGTTAAAATGTACACTGGTGATGCAAAACAAAAAATGTAAATTAATTTACAAATGCGTTGATTTAAATAATTTTTAAAAATTTAAGGATTGTGATTGAAAATTAAAGTTAGATAAGTAGCTTTTATTATATATTAAGATTTAGATTAAAATTTGTATTTATTCATATAATCATATAAAAAGATTAACACTTTCTTTCTTAAGTGTTGAAAATGTAAGTCCACCTCTATTTCAATTCAAATATATACTTATTTTATTATTATCTATTACACTAGAAGAATTGTCTAAAATACCATCCCCATAGAAAAAGCCCTATCATTTTCATTTGCACATATTCTCACACAATACACCTTCTTAATGATATCGTTGTAACGTGATCGTGTATAGATATCCATGACAATAAGACGGGTGGATACTAGTAATTAACAAGGCGACCAAAAATGCTAAGCCCGGGACTAGATGCTCGTGCTACAAAGATTAGAAGTAGGCTCGAGATATGAAAGGCTCTAGGCATGCCCTAGATATGAAGGGCTCGAGATATATGACAAGGAAGGCAAGGATAATGCTCCCCAAGAACCCTTGCTAGAGTATATGTATAAACCTAATTATATCTAATGGGTCGAACTCTTTAAAACCCTATGTTGGGCTTGAGCTATGACATGCCTTGCTAGAATGGTACATGGCATGAGATATGACATGCCTTGCTAGAATAGAACATGGCATGAGATATTACATGCCTTGCTAGAATAGCACATGGCATGAGATATGATATGCCTAGCTAGAATAGCACATGGCATGAGATATGACATGTCTTGCTAGAATAGCACATGGCATGAGATATTACATGCCTTGCTAGAATAGCACATGGCATGAGATATGACATGCCTTGCTAGAATAGCACATGGGATATGACATGCCTTGCTAGAATAGCACATGACATGAGATATGACATGCCTTGCTAGAATAGCATATGACATGAGCTATGACATGCCTTGTTTGAATAGCATATGGCATGAGCTATGACATCCTTGCTCGAGTACATGTCCATATATATTGTTTATATTTTATACCAACAAAGGTAACCTTGTACATAAATTATACATATGACATATAAACATAAATATTCATATGGATAATTAATACATATCAAGCTACAGTCTTTACAAAGAAAAGGAAACTGACAACATTAGAATCTTCGAAAGTGTTTGTCACCCTTCCAAATATACTTTCTATAAAAACTCAATTCAATGCCTGTCAATTCACACATTCCATCTCACATTCTATTAATCACACCTACATTCAATACTTATAATTATTCAAGATTCAATCATAGCAGTCAAATACATATCATATTTATTACCAATCATTCCACCTTAAACTCGTCAAGAGTTTGTTAGGTTTGCACTGATTTATCAGGAGAGTATTGATTGTGTAATAACCCTTATTCGTCACTGAACTGCTCAAATTAGGTTCAAACATAACGCACATCTATCATGCTATTATTTATTTATAAATTAATATATTTAAATTAGAGTTAATTACACTTTTGGTCCTTATCGAAGGTTAAAAATTACAGTTTTCATCCCTACCTTTCATATATTACCCTTTTGGTCTAAAAAACTTTGCTCCGTCAACAGTTTTTGTCTAGTTTTCAAAACGAACATTAAACGCCTATCGCGTGATCTGCACGTGATGGGTATTTCAGTCTTTTTACACCACAAGGACCAAAACCGTAAATAACTTTTCAAATAATACATCAATCTCCATCATCATCATCTTCATCTCTATTAATTTTCTCCCATATCTTAAAATCTAAGAACTAACAACAACAAAGTATCTTTAACCAAATATCAACCAACAAATTTTAGCAAAATCATCAATAAATCTGTTCATTTAAGCAACAAATAAACAAATCAAGTTCCACGTTAGCACCATCAATTGATTTGGTTTAAGACCGATCAGTGGCGGCTAGCGGTGGTGGTACACGGTGGAGGCCGGATTAGGGTTTTCCATTAGGGTTTCTTTGTTAAAAACCCTAGATTCGATTGATTGGCATCTGAATTCGACCCAGGAACATCCCCATCACCAATCGAAGTCTCCCCGTCCCTCAATTGATCAATTGCGGCCGGAAATTAAGGGTGGCAGTGTGGTGGTTTGCGGCGGCAGAAGGTCAGATTGCGGCGGCTGCATGGTGGCTTTGTCCTCGTAGTGGCTGCGAATGGTGGTAGGCCGGTGATGGTGAATGGATAATAGATTGGGATTCAAACAATAAAATAGGCCATAACTTTGGTGGTAGCCAAGATTTCAGGTGGTGGTGGAGTTATATGGTTGTTGTAGTGGTGATGATGATGATATATCTGTACAACATCTAGTAGAGATGTTTTATTTTGATTTTTATGGTAGAGATAAATGTTTAAGAAATTATTATTTAAAGATGGAAGATGCATTTCTAGATCTATGTATTCATTAGATATAAATAAATGGGGGAAAGAGTGTAATTACATATAAGGGTGAATGTTTTCCTTTACCACAATCATAAGATTTTGCTTTTCTTTATGATTTTATTATATCAATAAATGTTTTTTTTTTTTTTTTGTTGATGATGTTGCTTGGGAATATGGAGAATTTTTTTTGGATGTGTCTTTACACTTTTGGTCTCTGTGGTAAAGGAAAAAGACAGGAATACCCATCATGTGTTATCACGTGATGGGCATTTAACGTCCGTTTCGAGAATTTGACTAAAACCGTTGACGGAGCAAAGTTTTTTGGACCAAAAGGGTAATATATGAAAGGTAGGGAACTAGGGATGAAAACGATAATGTTTAACCCTCGACATAGACCAAAAGTGTAATTAATACAAAACAAACCTACTTTTCAACTTTCAACAATGTACACCATATTTGCCGCCGCCACCACTCCAATCGCCACCGCTAGACGCCGCCACCCATCACCACCGCCACCCGCCACCATCGTCGTTGTCATTATGCCGCCACACCACTACCCGCCACCACTCACCGCCACCTTTGTCACTTCTGCCGCCATCCGTCGTTACTAAACCGTTGCATGTGCGAGTATATTGTCTTGTAGTTAATAAAAAAATACCTTAAATTTTTTTTTTCTATAAAAAAGAAAGCCTTACAGATGACAGCCCCTCGCCCCCTCCCCTTTCCTGACAAAAACTTCCGGAAGACCAAATTTATCAAACAAACAATAACAAACAGTTAATAACAATTCAATCTTAGTAAATCATGAGAACAAATTCAAAAATTATCAAAGAATAATATCGTAAGACGCCGTTTTTAATCCTTTCTCCATTGCTAACTTTTTCCCCCTTTCGAGGGTTTATATATTAGTTATATGTATATATATAAATATAAATATAAATATTTTGTTTTGTGTTATAATTGGCTGATCTCTGTTTATATTCACATGTTGTGTTTATTTTTGGTTGTTTGATTTGCTACCTGTAATTTTGAAGATATAAAAGGGGATGATGAAGACATTCTTTATCCGAACATCAGAACATGACCCGGTTCAACAAATCAGCACAGGCACTGTGCAGATAGAGGTACTAATCTTCTATCCTGATGAAATTTATTCCTTTTCAGTGAAGGGGACATTTAGGGAGCAAATAATGAAACTTCGAATGAAACTTATTTTGTATGTCTGACAAGGTTTGAAATCATAAATACCTTTAATAGTCTGAATACGCAATTTTCATTCAGATAAAATCAGTTCCATCTTATATATATATATATATATATCCAGATAGAAGGTTATTAAGGAGAGAGGGAAAGAAATGTCTGTTTTTTTATTTTATTTTAGCTTATTTTTGTAATATTTTTCCATTTTTTCGTTCTTTATTTAATTAACATAATCCATAAAAAAATTTAGAAAAAAAAATAAATTTTCTAACCCGAGTTAGTGAGTTATACATGTAAGGGTACGGTACGGCCTTCGCCCTTAACGATATTAATAAAGGGTAGCTGGTGGGAGTGATAGGTTATCGAGGGTGATAGGTCATAGGGGGTGATCGGTGATGGGGTGATCTACCTTACAGGCTTCGCCCTTAGCTATCATGGCTCCGCCATAGTCTGGGAGGCTTCGCATATAGCTTACGGGCTACGCCTTTTGAAAAAAAAATATTTTAAAAAATTTTTATATGAAATTGATTAATTAAAGAGAGAATGAAAAAGGTGAAAAACGGAAAAAAAGTTCAAAAAACGGAACTAAATAAAATAAGAAACGAACCTTCTCTCCCTAAGGTACTTTCTCATTTGATCTCTATCCTATATATATAATATACTCGTATATATATAGGGAAAAGATAAAATGAGTCCACCTAAAAATAGTCCATTGATTTTCTTCTCCCTCCTCCTTCATCTCCGGCCACCACCACCGTCTCCGGCGAACCACTGCCGCCATCATCTCCGGCGAACCACTGTCGACACCATCATCTCCGACCACCCAGCCACGGCGCCGGAAGCAAGGGCGGAGCCCGTACCGTATCAAACCGCCACCATCTCTTGGATCGCCGCCCATCAAATCCATACGATTCCCATATGCGTCCCTTGACGGTCAGCTTAGAACGGATGAGGGCCTCTGGCCCGTATCGTATCCACCCGAAAACGACGAAAACGAAACTGATTCTCGACAGAAAAGTCGCCGGAGATGTCCCCACCGTTGCCGGAGATGTTGCAGTCGCCGGAATCTGGAAAACGGAATTGGAGATTTGAGGAGAAAGAAGAAAATCAATGGACTTTTTTTGGACTTTTTTTAGGTGGACTCATTTTATTTCACCTATATATATATATATATATATATATTAGGGGGACAATCAAATAAGAACAGTCTTAAAATAAGAACCGGTGAGAACACTTAAAAACTACATTTTGATGCATTATAAGTCCATAAAACTTACATAGTGTATGACTAATTATCATTATTTAAGTGTTTAACAACACATTGATCCGTCAAAATCGAGAAAATCATGTTTTTTGTTTTGTGCATCCATTTTGGATGCATATTCATCAAAATGATGCATCCAACAAAAAACGTGATTTTTTCGATTTTGACGGATCAATGCGTTGTTAAACACTTAAGTAATGATAATTAGTTATGCACTATGTTAGTTTTATGGACTTTTAATGCATCAAAATGATGTTTTTAAGTGTTCTCACCGGTTCTTATTTTAAAATTGTTCTTACCGGAGTGTTACCCATATGGGATGATTATATAAGGCTGTCGGGTATCTAAGCTTAGGTGTGGAACACTCACATATTAATATTTTAAACCATAAATATCATGGGGGCCAATCATTTATACATTAAACAAGAAATAAGAAAATATTAGTATGTGAGGGGTTCCACACCTAAGCTAGCTTAGGTGCCGGACAACCTTATATTCTTTTTTCCCATTAATATATATTGAAAATGATAAATCTTCCTAATCTTGCCCCCTGATTTTTTCCACGTGTCATCATTGCATAGTTAGGAGGATTATTAGGCTATTTGGTTAGCATGATTAATCATTTCCCATATATATGGGTGGGTTATTTATAGTACAAGCAATCCAAAAAGTACAAAAGTACAAGGTTTTTCCTCCTCATTCCATTTTCTCTGGCGAGACTGCCGCCACCAGCCACCACCTTTTTCTCCGGCGACCGTCACCACCTCCTCCTTCCTTCTTCTCCGGCGAAACAACCACCGCCACCACCTCCGGCGACATCTCCGGCAATCATCAGTTGCGTTTTCCGGTGGATACGGTACGGGCATTGCCTCATCCGTTCTAAACTGGTTGTTACCGGACGCGTATGAGAATCGTATGGATTTGATGGGGGGCGATCCAAGAGATGATGGCGGTTTGATACGGTACCGGCGAAGCCCTTGCTGCCGGCGCCGTGTTTGGGGTGGTTGAAGATGATGGCGGTGGCGGTGGTTGTCTCGCCGGAGAATAAGGAGGTGGTGGCTGGCGGCGGCAGTCTCGTTGGAGAAGAAGTAGGTGGCGGCTGTTGCCGGAGAAGGAGGAAGACTTCGGGCCCTTGATTGGACGGCCAGGATTGATCTTGGTTTTAAAAAGCGCGTCTCGGGCGCGCTTAAGCGCTAGGCGCAAGCCTTAGAGCTTCTTGGTACCAAAGGCGCATGGTGTACAAAAAGCGCTCGCTTTTTGGGCTTTTTTGTGAGCCTAAGCGCTAAAAAGCGTGGGCTTTTTGTACACAAGGGAATTTTTTCTTAGAAATAAGTAATTTTCTTTTTCTTACTTTTTCTTTCTCAAACAAGATTGATCTCTTCTTTTTTTTTTTCTCAAGGAGAGCAACAATCTTTTGAGAGTTTCTTTTCAAACACCAAATTTGATCAAAGCCGGACTTAAACGAGTATCTTACTGATGTTGTTTTGTTATTTTATGTGTTATAAATACTTTACAAATAGATTATAAATTTTCTTCATAAGCGTGCGCCTTGCGTACGAAAAGCTCTTCGCTTTTGCGCTTCCAAAATCGACCCTATCGCTTTTGTGCGCCTATCGCTTTTTAAATCCAAGGGATTGATCCCCTTGTACTTTTTGGATTGCTTGTACTCTAATGATCTTTCCCATATATAGATATAGCCTAGGGTAGAGATCCAGAGAGAAGGTTCTTAAGGTAATGAGAGAAGGTCCGTTTTTTTTTTTTTAGGTTGTTTTTTTGATTTTTTTTTTCACTTTTTTCATTTTTTTTAATTAATTCAATCCATAAAAAAATTATTTTTTTTTTTCTAACCCGAGTTAGTGAGTTATATATGTAAGGGTACGGTATGGGCTTCACCCTTAGCTATAGAGGGTGGTAAGTCATAGGGGGTGATGGTGATGGGGTGATCTACCTAACGGGCTTCGCCCTTAGCTATCATGGCTCCGCCATAGTCTGAGAGGCTTCGCCTATAGCTTACGGGCTACGCCCTTTGAAAAAAAAATTTTAAAATTTTTAAAATTTTTATATGATATTGATTAATTAAAGAGAGAATGAAAAAAGTGAAAAAAGGAAAAAAAGTTCAAAAAAAGAAGCTAAAAAAAAAAACGACCCTTCTCTCCCTTCTCTCCTTAAGGTACCTTCTCATTTGATCTTTATCCTATATATATATATGTATGTATATATGGATATATATGTATATAGTGAAGTGATCAGGTGAGAACCAAAATAATGGTGAGAACCGTGAAAACCACTAAAAAACCATCTCTAAAGGTTTTAGCCCGTAGAGTTCAGGGCTACGCCCGTACCGTAACCGCCACCATCTCTTGGATCGCCGCCATCAAATCCATACCATTCCCATATGCGTCCGGTGACAACCCCTTTAGAATGGATAAGGGCAACGCCCGTACCGTATCCATACGTTTTCAACACGTAACCCATATCATTTTTTACAAAAAATATAAAAACTTTTTCATTTCTTTTGGAATGGGTTTTTATTAAAAGAAAATTCAAAAATAAATTAAAAAATTAAAATTAAAAAACCACACCAAAAAGGAGAAAAAGGGAGGGAAACTAGTGGTTCTGAAGGTTCCCTCCCATGTTTTGGTTCTCACATTAACCTTACCCTATATATATAGAGAGAGTACATAATAGGGGGTGGGTTATTTTAGGACCACCCCCTATTTTAGGACCAATTAGGACCACATCATAATAATCATCACCACCGACCACCACCACCACCGCCACCATGATCATCTCCGACCAAAAAAATGGTCCTCCGGCGACCACCGCCGTCGCCGGAAAATCATGTTTCAATTAACTTTCAAGTTAACTTAGAAATGATTTTCCGGTGGTCCCCGTCGCCGGAAAATCATGGTAGTGGTCGGCAATGATCATGGTGGTGTGTAAGTTACAAAAAACACATGTCCTAATTGGTCCTAAAATAACTTTCACCGAGTGGAATATATTATATATATAGGGGGTAGAAGGGAGAGAAAGTCCGTTTTGATTTTCCTTAGCTTGTTTTTTTGATCATATTGTCTTTTTTACTTTTTTCATTCTTTTTTTAATAAACTCAACCCATAGAAAATTTTTTAAAAAAATTAAAAAAAAATAATAATATTCTAACCCGAGTTGATATTCTGTCACTGTTTGATAACAGATCTTTTGTTATCAACCTGCAACTTTTATAAGAAGATGGTTTATCATGGCTATATATTAATGTTATTTGTTTATTGCTTTTTCTTACTACAACGTGAGGAAGCTTCTTCGATTACATATACAGTCATTTTAACAAACTATCAATAAGAATCCTAAGAATCTGGATATTTTCTTTTGGCGGTGAACCAAGTTCCTTGCAAGTCGATACGTTGTCGGTTTATTTCATTAAGTATGCATTAAGATGGTAAATTTCAATAATAGGGTTAAGGGTTATGAAAAAGGTCATGGTATAAATGAAAGTTATGTGGTCACTTGAGGAATTTCCAGATGTTTGTGACCAGCCAACAGTTTCGCGAGTCGATATGGAGGAATGAATCTAGAAGTTAGGTTAGTTAGCAAAGTGGTAAGTGATATTGATAAATTATGATTACATGTAAATATATAATGCTTTTGGTTGGTTGAGCGTTATGTAGTTTTGAATAGTTATGTTTCGTAGTGATGTCGGAAGTCCCATATTTTGCAGAATTTAGGTTGTAATATATTGTATTGTTATGTTGGTACAAGTTAATAGAAGATACATATAGTAATCTAGAGTAGTTGGTGATTCAAAGCCGTCCTAGAAGGAAGTATTTACTAGAGTGGGGTGATAGTCATGTTGTTTTTCTTACCACTGTATAGGGTCGCCTGCTTTCTTAAGTATTAAAGGTAGCGTCTTTGACCCGTTCTACCTTGAGATATTTTCTTTAGATCACTTCAATTTATCCAGTGGGTCAGATCTCAGATGGGTTGTTTATAAAAAGATTGACTAATGGTCAAATGGATTGAATGTGTTGTAACTCACCTGAAGTCTATTCGAAAGCTTAGAACTTTCTATACTACTTAATGTAATAACTAATAAGGAGAGATTTTGATATTGGAGGTTAAGTAGTAATTGTCAGATATGTGGCCTGGTTCCAGTTATGATAGGAGGACAAGGTTCTTTTCTTATGTATATGACATAAACTTAGTTAGAGAGTGGTAGTGTCACTGTATCAAACTCCAACTTAATTTGGAAATGAATTGCTTTCAAAACTTTCAGTTTTGGTTGACTAACTTATTGTCTTTTCAATAGATACTTGACAGATGGTATGCTACTAAGAGAAGTCATGACTAATCCCCTTCTGGAAAAATACAAAGTGATTTTTTTTGATGCGGCTCTTGAAAGAACTTTGGCTCCCGATATTTCAGTACCATAGTGGCTGATGAAAACATGCTTACTGAATGAAATGGAGTGGAGCTTCCGGTTAAGAATTATGGTACAAGACAAGGGCTTAATGGTATTTCTATTATTTATTATAATTTTAGGAATCATTATAGTCTCTCTGTCTTTAGTTATCTATTGCTTTAATATATATATAAAGCTACATGGGGGCCCATACCCATGTAGCTTGGGTATGTGAGGGGTTCCATACCTAAGCTTGGGTATGGGACAACCTTATATTCACTTTTCCCTATATATATAATATATATATATATATATTACTTGGGTTGGGAAGCCCTGGTTACTTATGGTTTGAGATCATTTCAGTCACTGGCTTCACATGACTCAGCCATATGCATGACTTTATGCATTGGTATAGATGTACTGTTCCTATTTTAATGTATGGCTGAGTAATATCTCCCTAATAGATGAATTACATCATCAAATTCTATGTGTTAAGTTCTAAGGGTCTCTCCCTAATATATTAAAGATCTTAGATGAATTACATCATCAAATCCTATGTGTCAAGTTCTAAGGGTATCAAGAGTGAAAAATTGTGGTCATTTATGATGATTTTAGTGTGTTTCTGAGATGTATATAGATATATGCGTAAGTATATGTATATAGATATAGGGATATGTGTGAGTATGATATACATACATATACCGATAAAGTACATATTCACAGAATTGAGTGGGCTTTTAAAATTGAAATTTTGTTTCCAGACATACTCTCTCTCCAATCCATATTACACTCTTCATTTTCTTCTCCATTCATCTCCCTCTTAATTTTCTTCTTCTTTCTCATCTTCCCCGATCTGTAAAATGGATTTTTATTATAGATGATGCATATAGCATCTCCCTTCTTGTATATATCATATTGATTGCAGGTTTGAAGCAGCAAAACTTCATATCTTCCAATTTGTTATATTCATCATTTTACTTTGATTAAAAAGTAAACAATGAAAGTCTTTATTATCATCTTTATTTTCTAATTTATCCATCGAAAATTTTCCCTAATTTAGGATTTGTTTATGGTTTTTTACAAGTTTGTTCCAGGAAATGGATCTTGATTACCATGTTGGATGTAGCCTTGAAGATTGAAGATAATAGAGAATATAAATTGTAGGAATGGATGTGCTTTGTAGTTTAGAGATCTGGTAATTTCTTAGACTATATCTCGGGATCTTTTTCATATAATCAAAGTTTTGATACATGTTTCCAGTTACATAAGAATCTATTTATTTTGAGAATTTATCATATGTTGGTTATAATTCTTATCTATTGATGTTGTTAATAAAAGCCTTTATATAATGTGGTTAATGTGAGTTATATAATGTATTTTGCCATTCCTTTAGCAGTTTTAATGTCCACATGCAATTTTCAGTGATTTCTACAACCTTCATGGATTAATTCTAAGTTCATGCCGAAGGGCCAAGAAAAAGAAAGCCAAGCAAAGATCAAATGCTAAATGACAATGATGGACTCAATGACTGATGATGGTAAGTTATCCCTTTTGATTAAAGCCGAGAGGTAGAAAAACCGAGTTGGTTAAGAGGTTTGGGTAATGGTTTGAACCTGGCGTTTTAAGTATGGGTTAAGAACAGTTGGGTCGGATTGGGCAAGCTGACAAACAAAATTCTTTGGAGGGAGCCTCTCTTTCCTTGAAAAGACTATGTTCAACCCTTGGCACTTATAACTGAGGTATCCATTTTTATGGAAATTAACGTTTTTATAGCAAGTTAACTTTCATGTTTTTTTCTGAAAGAGTGTCACATTAAAACAAACCGAGAGATGGTTCTAGGGATTCGGGTTGGCCAAATGCTTCTTGAAACAGTTTTGAGGTTCTTAGTATGTTTATTTGATTTTACAAATTCGTAATTTATGTAAGTTTGTTTCGTTTCTTGTGAGATTTCTTTGTGAAATTTTGTTATAGCAATAGACATATTTTGTTACATCAAAACAAAACGAGAGATGGTTGTACAAGTTGGTTTTAGGTTAAAATGATTACATCCAAAAGTGGTATAATGTTAAATTGTTTAAACTCACTTTTGGATTGAAGTCATCTTTATTCTTGCATGCCAAAGCATTAGACATGAGTTATTTTGGAGTTTTAGTTGGATAATGTGCACTGTAGAAAGATATGTTTCATCATAAGCTCCAAAAAGTAAGAACTAACTTAGAAATGCTTATGATCAAGTGGTTTTATCATATTGGTCCTTGGTTTTTTGGTCCGTATCTCATTAGAGACATTAGTGTGTGATGGTGTTTCTATAATTAAATTGCGCTACAATGTGTCAAATATTGCATTTTAGGTTGCAAATTTAGATGACATGTTAACAGAAAAAGAGGAATGTGGAGTTGGGTTTATAGCTAATTTGGAGAACAAGGGTTCTCATCAAATAGTTGATGACCAGCTCTTGGTTGTATGGAAAACAGGGTTTGGTGTGGGACTGTCGGGCAGATAATGAGTCGGGCGATGGTTCGGGATTGATGACTGCAGTTTCATGAGAACTTAGTAATGATTGGGCCGATAATCAAGGGATTGATAAGTTTGATCAATTGCATACAGGGGTTGGTATGGTTGACGCAGCCCTTATGGAACAAGCTAAATCTCGTCAGTTAACGATTTATTTACATCATCTTAAACCGAGCTACCTTTTTTTTGACATATACATGTTAACGATTTATCCAATCATCATGCTATTTATTTATTTCTTTTTTTGATTTTCGTTTTGCAGACATTAAGTTGAAGATATGATATCAAAAGGTATGTTACAAATGAAGAAAGGATGATGGAGATGGCCAAGAAGAAGAAAGGACTGTGAGCCATGCTTTTCTTTTTCAGAAAGGACTGCCCAATTAAACACATGTATGCGATCTGGTGGGCTATTAATGAGAACAACTTCTGCTGATCAGTTTGTTGATTTCATTCAGAACCTTGACATCAACTCAAAAATGAACAACACTATTAAAGCTTTTGGTCGATGGTAGGGGTTGCAAAACCATAGAAAGTCAATGTTCTGAAAGTTCATTATGGTCAATGAAGCTTATACGATTCACATTTTAACTCTAGAAATCTGAATATTTATTAATTTATTTTTACTGTAACCCTGTAGTTTGATAGCTTTATACTTTGTTTTTTGAAGTTACAGAATCACCAACCTCGATCACTTATTGAATATTTCTGTTGTTTTACTATTGAAATCCCAGAATCCCAGGTGATGCATGTATCAGACTATCAGTTGTTGTATAAGGTTTGCATCATATATAGTGACACCATAGAAATAGATCTGGTTGGACTATTAAAGAAGTCCAAATCAAAATTGTCAATTATATTTATGATTTTATGTTTTAATTCCAGAAAGGTACCATACAAAAACAAATACACAGTCATACAACATACAAAAACAATATTTGATTAAGGTATCATACATCTTTTGCATACAAAAAACAAGCTTGCCATTTGAGTAAGGTCTCTTACATCTTATGCATACAAAAATACAGATAGCTCGACATTATGAAGTACTCAAACAACATATATACATGCAATCTAAGAAAGTCTATTACTAAGCAGACAGAGTCTGAACATCCCTGCCTCTTTTATGGTAGCCATACCTGTCATAATTGTCAATGGAACTGGACTTCAACTCTGCTACACCCTTGAAGTGTGAGCAGTTCTTTGGAAATGATGTACGGATATCTTCTTTTTGTACTTGATAAAGGTAATGAAGGTGCTAACGGCCACCACTGCAAATGACAGCGAGAGGGCTACCCACTCGTGTTGGGGAACTACAAAATGAAGAGTTCCCGTGATGACGACAGCCACTCGCATCACGGTTGCCAAAAGAACAAGCCATTGGCTAAACCCTTTATATTCGTTTCCCTTTGCGACCTCGTAACATATCAGTCCAATTGCCGTATAAAAAAACAAGTAATATGCTGTAGCTGGATGATCCTTAAAGGTACCACTAGACCCGCTTGCTAAAACTGCCACCCCCTTGGCTATGATATACCCATAACCAGTGTCGCATGTCTTCTCCAACCAATCCGTGAAGGCCGTTTCAGATTCATGTCCCTTTTGATTCAACTCATTTCGAGAGTCCAACCTGTTGTCATTCTGAAGCAGCTCAGTAGACTTCAGCAATGAATTTTTACGAGAACGTATAGTTGCACGATATTTATGTATAGGAAGAACTGTACTATAAGCCACTATCATAGACGAAAGCTGGAAGGCCACTATTATCAAGACAGATCTTCCAGGAAACAAGAAAGCTGAGATAGATGTGATCAAAGTGGCCATTCTGGCAACGTTTCCCATTATTATGAGTAGCGGACTCATAAATCCCTTATACTGCCTCCCCTTAGCTAATTCGTAAGCAATCAGGCCCACGGCTGTGTAAAAGACTAAAAGTTGATGGATTGCTGGGTGGTCTAGAAACGCATCACTCTGTCCAATTCCGATGACGGCTGCCCCGCCAACGGTCATGCTTAAATTTCCAAAATCACCAATTTTTTCCAGGTAGGTGTCCAGTTCTTTTTCAGCTTTGTTCAACATATCAGCTGGTGACTGCAAATTAAAGGAAAGAACAATGAAGCCAACCGTAACTATCTGATGGAATTGGCCACTCTAATTAACACTTCCAAAGCTAAGATACTAAAGCTTTAACCAAGCTCCCTATTTAGGCTGCTAAGGCAGATTACCTGTATATAATTTGTTAGGTTGAGTCTACAAAAAATTGACACTTGAGAGTCATACTAAAAGTTTCATTGCTGTACACACCATAACTCCCTAATATTCTTCCTTTATTATAACTCAAAGCACGATTTGTGTTATGAGATCATGTAATAGTGATGACTTGCAGGGGGGCATATTGACCAGTCAAGTGGGTTTCATAAGGTTGAGTAATATATTAATTTAGTTTGATCAGTAAATCATAACATGTATCAGCCAGAACCAAGAAGTTGTAAAAACTATACCAGATAGAACCTAATTAAACTCGCCTAAACTAACAAGATTTTGAGCCTTTTGGTCCAGTTACTCCTACATCAAGCAACAATCAAAAAAAGCTACGAGACTCTTTAGGAGTTCACTTTACCGACGATTATGGTAAAATGCTCAGGGAAGATAAACTAGCAATTAACAATCACAAATTCAAGATTCTATAAATGTAAATTATTTAATGTGATTCCCACTCCTTAAAGTCAAGTATTAGTCTTACTAGATCACACCTCACCGTAGATGATTCTTGTAAATCCCATTCATTGTAATTAATCAATTAACACAAGTCACAACTACACAATTCCAAAAAAAAAAACCCAAACGATTCTCATATGGCAATCCACATTTTCAACATATACGATACATATATATATATATATATATATGTATAATCCTGTAATACTAATTAATAACAAAGAAAGATTCAAATGTATGAAACCCCCAAATTACTTTCAAGATAATTGGTTAACTAATTGGATAATTATATAAAACTTAAACGGCAAAGACGATGAAGAGTGCATACCTCCGAATTCGTGCCGCGGCTGCTCATGGCTAATCAATGTATATTCGATTTGTAGATATTATATGTAAAAGTGGAACTGCGTATAAACAATGATCGTCAACCTCTGTATCTTTTGTAAGGTGGAACTTGAAGATGAACTTTCTGGATTCAGTTGTAGCGGTTACTGTGAATATTAAATGCCATTTTGAGAGGATTATTTGGGGAAATGATTTTCTTTGAATTGTGAAATCTGAGTAAAAATGTGTGATACGCTACATTATATACACCACCTCAATCTATACATACAATCGCTGTATCTATAAATACATTCCGCAGCTAACTGATAAGTGAATTTTCTGTTACAAAGGGGGAAACTAATTTTGAGTTATATATTTCTATAAAACCCCCTTGACTAATGGGCATTGGCCAATTTTCTGTTACAAAGGGGGAAAGTAAATTTGAGTTACATTTATTATTTGTCTTTTGCAATACCTTTGACTTCTTGGGGAATTTTGTTAAATAATCTAAGAAATGGATTATGGATACGAAGTCAATAAAAATTCATACATATAACAAGTGATATGATGAAAAGGATAATAACAAGATTAATTTACTATTTTATAAGTGTTATATTTTAAATGACTCGAAAGCATTAGTAATTATAAGGATTCTTTTTCTGCATTATTATTTGTGGTGTTGTGTATGATATACAAAAACCTTATATTTCTCAAATAAATAAAAAATGTCTAATACCTTGGCTAACTACTAGTTAAGATATATAAAAAAATAAAAATAAAAATTCATGTATACATAGTAAGTGAATAAATTGTTATTAGCTAACTAAACCATCTTTAAAATAAGAGGATAAAGTTGGAACATTGTGCATAAACTTTGTTTTATTCATAACTTTGATATTGAAACTGAAGCAAAAAGGCAGTCAATATGCCCAAATCTCCTGTCAACAATTCCAATTAGATTGAGTGTTATTAAAAAGTTTGTTTAGGCTTTGTTTAATTTTTATCGAGTCTTTAATTTACAAAGTTCAAAATAAAAGTTCATTCTGTAGGTTTGGCTGAAATTTGGAATTTTTCATAAAGTAATGTGAATAACGTCTTTCACGGGTTGAACATTTTAATGGATCGAACTTATTTAACAAAACAAAGTCTAAAAACTAGCTTAATGAGTTTAGGGTTAAGCTTGGTATCAATGCAAGTTTTCAATGCACAATGGTGTTAAAGAAATGTCAATCTAAAAACTTCATGATTTCGCTATCAAGAATCCGTTTTATATCATTATTTGCTTTGCTAGTTAGGATAAATGCTTCGTAAGCCACTTGAACCCAGATGATGATAATTAGGCATTGTGTGACCCGATAATCCTGCGTTGTATCTTGTCCCTCCTCCATTCATCATACTTGTACCTAGCTAAATCATCATCATGTGCATATCCTTGAACAACTTGATTTGGTATCCCAAAATAATTATAATGGAAAACCAACAACAATATGTTGATAAGAAAATGTATAACTGGTAATTAAAGAAGGATCCCAACCCAATGTCAATATAGACCCAAACACCAAATTGAGATGCTTTTTGAATCAATACAAGTACTATCAAACTTATAATGGAAAAAAAAAACACCAATTTGAAAATATACGTCTCAATTAGATCATTCACATTATTATTGAACCTTATAATAAGCATTGGGACATTTGGTCACTTTCAAGTCAATATGCATGTTCAGATTTTATGATAATTCATTCATTTACACTACATTAAGAACAATTTACATGGAAATAGAAAGCAAATGGGCATCAACTTGCAATAACGAAACCAAGACCAATCATGAGCAAGTAAAAATCATAAGAAAAATCATACGTAAATTGCATATAAAAGTTTACATCCTATCAGAGATACATATTTCACCAATATATACAATCCATCATTACCAAAATGACATTGCAAAAAGCCAAGTATGTAACAAAGGCAAGATACGAGCTTATCTTTATAACCGAAGCAAGAAAAGTTAAACATTGGGTTTTATACATGATCGATCTTATATGGGTTTTGTAAAAAACTTTTTAGTTCTAGTGGGTTTGTTCATGGTTGTCTCTATATGGGAAAGCGTGTCAAAAGAGAGTGAAGTCATTAAATATTCTTAATAAAAATCTTTCTTGACCAGTAATTACAACTTGAGAGAATCTACATCCTACTTCACGGATGGAGATAAATTCATCAAATAAACTAAATTAGCAATTATTCATCGGGAGAAATAACAAAAGCTTTAGCCGAACATAACATTCGATGGGAAAACTCGTCCCATCGGTTGCATCTTCTGTCCGCCCCTTTGTCAAATACGCAGCCTTTTCGTGATGTCTTCCCTAAAAAATGGACTGGTAATTATAATGGAAAACCAACAACAATATGTTGATAAGAAAATGTATAACTGGTAATTAAAGAAGGATCCCAACCCAATGTCGATATAAGACCCAAACACCAAATTGAGATGCTTTTTAAATCAATACTATCGAAATTATAATGGAAAACAAACACCAATTTGAAAATATACGATATTGAGAATTAGATCATTCACATTATTGAACCTTATAATAAGCATTGGGACATTTTGTGACTTTCAAGTCAATATGTTCATACTTTATGATAACTCATTCATTTACACCACATTAATAACAATTTACATGGAAATAGAAAGCAAATGGACATCAACTTGCAATAACGAAACCAAGAAGAATTATGAGCAAGTTAAAATAATACCATGGGCCTTCCTTTTCGTGATGTCTTTCCCAAAATAAATGAACTGAGAGTGGTGGGCTGGGGTAGTAATTTACGGCCCAAACTAGAAAAAAACATCACAAAACTCAAAAAAGCATCTTTCTTTTGGAATGATCAAATTCAACAACAAAACTAATACGGAGTATATTTCTTTTTCTTCCTTCCGTATGATCCTTTGCTTTATAACCCGAACCATACTCAAATGATGTAACTTCACTCGAACACCAATTTAGGCCATAATTTATCCATTTTAGCTCAAACCTAAAATGCACATAAACTATCTATACTCCCTTAATAAGCAAACTACCCCACCTCTCTTTTAACACCTCTACCTTTAAAATGTCTTTTATGCCCTCCTAATTTACACTACCCTATTTTTTCTCCATCACGCTCATTACACACACATACGTTTATCCGATTTTCGATTTTCACTCTCCCCCCTTCTCTGATTTTCTCCCCCCATAAACACCATCCACCACCGCCCCAAATACCACCATCCACCGTCGCAAGCCACCTTCTATGTACGCTATTCCCCCATAAACACAATCTACCACCGCCCCAAAAACCACCATCAAACCATCATCCACCGCCGCTGGCTTATTTTTTTTTTTCTTTTTCATCGCCGCCGCCCCACAAACCACCATCAAACCACTGGCGTTTTTTTCTTATTCCCCGCTGCATCGCGCGGGTACAACGCTAGTAACAAAATATGCCTACTCTGATAGAAAATTAATATATTTAATCATTCTTAAACCATTAAGTAGTGACACGTTGAAATGTAGTCAACACAATACTTATGTTTATACATTTCTATAATCATAGTAAAATAAGTAGATATTTTACTTTCTTTTTATTTATTTTATTATATCAAAATTTTACTTTCTTTCTATTTCTTTTATATTTCTCATGATATATAATGTTAGTATACGAAAATCGACATGTTCAACACTTTTTATATATACCATATATTGACCATATACCGACAAAATAGTTAATTTGAACACAAAAAGTTTTGATGTGATTTGTTGCTTGTTAAAGTAAACAAAATGATACGATCGATTTTGTTTGTTTTTTGTGATTATGCTTTCAATTACACATTAACCAATAGTTGGTAGTTCGGTATGTAAGCTATGAAGTGATATATGAAAATCGTGATTTTATTCAAAGTATGTTAGATATAATGACCAATTGACCATATTATGTAGCGACGTGTGATATTTAAAACATTACAGTTGCAAGTTGGTTTACAATCTCGTGTAATTATACACATGACGTGAATGTCCAATAACAGAGCTTTTAAAAGTGTACATGATTAGTATCCATTAGATATGTAAAAGGAAACTTCATGACATGTTTTGCAACATGTATAAGTTACTCGTAGTTAGTAAATAAAATGGGGAAAAAAAAAAAGAAAGAAAGGAAAATTGCATTAGCAATTCAAACAATCATGTCTAGGTGGTGTAGTCGGTTATCATGCTAGTCTCACATAGAGGTTCCCCCGATCGAAAAACTCATTTACGCATCCTATAGTTTTCCTATTTCTCATTTTTGAATTATTTAAGTTTAGTCTTTTAAAAAAGTTGAAAGCCTAAAATTTTTTATGTTAATTTTAACAAAAAGTTTCAAACAAGCCAACTTTTCTTCATTTCATCATATTGATCTTACTTCCTATAGAGTCATCAGATTGACTTTGAGGTTTCTATACTACTTTCCAATATTCAGACTAATACCATCTCTTTTAATCAAATTGAATACATATTTAGATGTTTTAAGTTTTTAACTAAATCGATACCCACTAAAGTTAATAGGTTTTGTTTTGTCTGTATTTAGATCAATAATTGGGTTTCTGGGGGCTGTAAAGAACAACTCTATATTATTGTGGATGGTATATGCATGTTCTGTTTTTTAAGATCTACTTTTTTTTTTGCAGTCTTTGTTAGCAACAGTTACTAAAAGGTTTATGTATATTGCAGTATTTGATAATGCTTTGCTTGATATTGTTAGGAATCCTTGTTTTTGCCGTATTAGCGTAAGTACATTTGTACATGTCTGTGGTTACCATCATGTTTTTTTTTCTTCCTATTTTTATCGATGGGACCGCATCATAATCAATTCCTTCAAGGATGAACTTCGAAAATAACCTAATCTGTCTCCATTGTATACACCAACTTATGTTTATTTTTTTCCGACTTCTGTTATAGGTTTATTATAACTAACAATGGCGCGGGTCATATTGTTCGGGGTTTGAGGTAAGTCCTAAAATGAAATCTCTTCTACTCTTGTATTTGCTCCTGAATTCAATAGAACAAAGAAGATTTCCAGTCCACTATCTTATTTGTTTGGTCAGATTCAAGGAATATCAACTTCAAGATTATAATACATGGTTTTTAAAAGAAGTAAGTATCTGCTAAAGTCTATATCCTAGCTTGAAATCTTGAAAATTTTCCTGCTAAATAAGTTGTTTCTTGATTTGGGAGTCAGTTAAATAACACCCATAATTGGAAGCACCTTCAAAGTTGTCTTGTTAAAGCTGATGATTGTAGCAATCTATCGAGAAAATACAAGGTCTGTTCATTTGACTCCTTCCCTAGTTCCCTGTGTTCCCTATGTGGACTGTGGTTCTACTTGGCGATAAAAGTGGCAATTTTGATCCATATACTTATGAATGAGACTATTTGGGTTGTGTTTCATCTCAAGCGCTCAAATGGGTCAAATGAACTAAGTGTAACCATAAGGGAAAGTGGCCAAACAGCTTAAAAGGCACACCAAGTCTAATTTCAACACAAACAAACACCTAAATTTTTTCTTTAAAGATTAATATTCTTATTGATTTTTGAGATCATTATTGTGGAACACTATTTATATCAAGGGCTTAAAAGGGATAAAGGAAATGCGGTGGGTCTGACCCGACCCTTTTCGGCATGTAATACAAAATGACCAATTTCAATCCAAACCTTAACTGACCTCATAACCAACCCCCCATATTGTTCCCTCTACATGGTGAATGAGTTTCAAGAAAGTGACAGTTGTGTGTTTTCTGCAGACTCTCAAACAATACAAATTGGCAAAGTTAACTCCCATTGAAGCTGGTTGTTGCAGACCACCATCTCAGTAGGTTTATTGAATCTCTTGTTTCTGCTAATGGCAGAGTTCATTGATGTTATTAGTGTTTTCCAATCACCCACACACTTTCGGTCCTTCACTATGCTTTCCTTTGCATAACCCGATGTTTAAACTTTCAAATTCAACATTCTTTAGGTGTGGTTATCCTGCTATGAATGCGTCTTACTATGACCTGAGCTTCCATCCAGTTAGTTAGATCAAGGACTACAAACTTTACAAGAATTCGAAAACAATCAGATGCTACAACTGTGATTCCTGCAAGTAAGCTTCCTTTTCCCATTTTTGCATTCCGTTTCATGATTATTTGCTAGTAGTTTGGCATTTTTTTTCATCTTGTAACGAATTTTCAGGGCTGGAGTAGCAGAGTACATGAAAATTGAATGGCGCGTGGTTGCTATCTTTAACGTTGTTTTGTTTGTTGTCTTGGTAAGATATAAATAATTAATCTTATAGCAAAATTTGAAAACAAGCCCAAACTGTCAAATTCTTCATTCTTCAAACTTTGGCATATTAAAGACTAACAAATAGCCAAAGCCGCAAAGAGATTATATGAAAATGGGTTTTGCATAAACTTACATGTGATATTGTCTTATATTTGTCAGTCAATGATCTATTTCGTGGGATGCTGTGCGAGACGAAATGCTGCAAGTAGTCGGTTGAAAATTTGAAAGGTTCTTGCTTTGTCCCTCTATTGAATCTTGAGTCATGTCCTCAAATTCTTTTCCATTTTGGTATTGATTCTTTAGTTTAGTCTTAAGCTGTAACTTACAGTAATGCAAAGAATTCTAGAGCTTCGGAAATGATGATTTATTTCTTGGCCCTGGCTTTCTCTTGTAATGGCATTGGTTACTTGGTTAGGTTTGAACTTTTGATGCAAACAAATCTTCTTTTTTTATTTCCTTTCCTTTAATTTGTTCTGCATTTTCCTGATGTTTGTGTCTTGAATTAGTAAGTAAGTAACTCCCAATGCCGTCTTCCACGGGTTTTGGGTCCCAATACCATCTTCGACGGTGTATGGGGGAGGTTGATATGTAGACAGCCTTACCCTTACCAAAGGTAGAGAGACTGCTTCCAGGTTCTACCATAGGTAGAAAAGGACCTCCATCCTTGATAAAAGAGGAGCAGAAAGATAGGCCCAGCCCAACTTTCTGTTTGGGCTCTAAACATTCTGACCTGATGATCTACCATGTTCATGGGCTTGGTTTACGGTTCCCACCTCTTTGAGTCTTTGGAATCTTCTTTGCTCCTCCATCTGTACGTCACACTCAATGCTTTGGTTATGGTTTTGGCTTTGGCCAAAATGTACAATTCAATGGTGGTCGGATACCATACAAGTGTAGTGTAGTCCTTAGCCTTACAGGTTCCATCCTTACAAATGGTTTTCTATTAGTTCTCACAGTTCTTACCCTTGTTTCACCTAACCACTTTATAGTATATGTATATATATATATATAGGGTAACACTCCGGCGAGAACACCTTAAAAACATCATTTTGATGCATTAAAAGTCCATAAAACTAACATAGTGCATAACTAATTATCATTATTTAAGTGTTTAACAGCACATTCATCCGTCAAAATCGAAATAATCATGTTTTTTGTTTTGTGCATCCATCTTGGATGCATATTCATCAAAATGATGCATCCAACAAAAAACGTGATTTTTTCGGTTTTGATGAATCAATGTGTTGTTAAACACTTAAATAATGATAATTAGTTATGAACTATGTCAATTTTATGGACTTTTAATGCATCAAAATGATGATTTTAAGGTGTTCTCACCGTTCTTATTTTAAATCTGTTCTTATTTGATTGTATATATATATATATATATATATAGGGGGACAATCAAATAAGAACAGTTTGTAAAATAAGAACCGGTGAGAACACTTAAAAACTACATTTTGATGCATTAAAAGTCCATAAAACTAACATAGTGTATAGCTAATTATCATTATTTAAGTGTTTAACAACATATTGGTATGTCAAAATCGAGAAAATCATGTTTTTTGTTTTGTGCATCTATCTTGGATGCACATTCATCAAAATTATGCATCCAACAAAAAACATGATTTTGCCGATTTTGACGGATCAATGTGTTCTTAAACACTTAAATAATAATAATTAGTTATACACTATGTTAGTTTTATGAACTTTTAATGCATCAAAATGATGTTTTTAAGTGTTCTCACCGTTCTTATTTTAAAACTGTTCTTATCAGAGTGTTACCCTATATATATATATATATATAAAGTATAGTTACAGTTTTGAAACAAGTTAATGGTACGACGATCTAAATGAACAAAAAGATGTTCCATATATGCTTAAAAGCAAATACTAAAAGAAACAACTATATTTTGGTGATTTTAACCTTTTAAAAAAAACTAGACAAAAATATAAGAAGGACCAGTATAACTAATTTGCGGGAGGTATGCATATATGATACCTAACTACCTAAGTAGTGTTTGTTTAATGTTTTAATAATAAAAGAGAGTTGTGACTTATACTCGATTTATTAAGTTATTAAAAATGTTTGTTAGTTTGACTTAATGAATATATAAAATAACTGTATTAATTTAACCCATATAGACATTATTTATCCCTTCAGTCATCAGATCAATTCGGTCACCTAATAATTAAAAAAATATTTTATGCCTTTCTAAAACCGACAAATTTAATAAAGATAAAAAGCAAGTAAAAATCCAACACCTTCGGACCTTCTCCCATGAATTTGTAATTTTATTATCTTTTAATGCATATTATTGAAAATCTTAGGGGTTATTATTAGCAAAGTTTTAAATTTAAAGGTCGTGGTTAACGAAATATTAAAAAAGTTAGTATCCTTGTTCGAAGTGGGTTAGGATTAATAATCGTAGCTGCCATTGGATTTTTATCTATATAATAGAGATTCTCATATCATCTTTGTATAAATCCACATCGATACACTACTATTTGATCAAAATTAAATCAATTTAAAATAAAAGGCCCTAATTACAAAGTTACAAAGAGTCAGCAGCAAGCAAGAAATTAAGAGTTGTCATTACACGTCGACGATCGACTGAAGGTACGTATAAGTTATTATCTTCTATATCAATATCAATATGTTATATATCGCCCATACATATATGCATGCATTAGTTAGTCGGATGGAGATATATTGAGTTTGATAACACATTATACTATTATGTGCAAGATCTAAGGTTTTTTTTTTTTTTTTTTTGAATCTCTTTCGAATTTTTCTTCTTTTTTTTTGTTTTTTGTTTTTTTTTTTTAATTAGATGTCAACTTTCTCAAAATAATTTTTACTCAAATTCGTATTCTGTTAAACTTAACATTATATATGGCATGTTACTAGGATTGAGTTTAAACAGTGATTGATTATTTTCTTCCGTATTTATACATATATATAACGTTTTTAATATATATAAATTTTCATCATGCGTATATATTCATGAAACATTTAAAACATTAATATAGTTATTATTTGTAATTTTTAAAGTTTGGGTTTGAATATTTAACAAAAATTTGCCAAAACTTTATTGTATACTCTCCGTTTGCTCAGGGCCTTCAATTTTTCACTCAACTCACTTGGACGCTCGCCAAAAATATACCCCGCGGCAACGCGTGGGGTCAACAACTAGTTAAAATTATTTTTGAGTTTTTCCTAACGTAAATGTTAGGATTGAGTCCAAAACTGATGATGTATTAATTTATCCATGCACAGGATCTCTTGGATGATTATATATGGAAGCACATTGGGTGATTCATGATCAACGTTTCAATGATCTAAATACGGCATATGCGCATTATAGGATAGCAATTTCCGGTTCCCAGCTGAATGGTAATAAACATCATGCTGCTGCAATTGATAATGACAATGTTAAGATAGCAATTCCTTGTCCATTCAATGGTGGTGGTTCTAATCAGCATCGTTGGTATGAAGATTTAAAACACCAATTTTATATTATATGTGCAGTAATTCATTGCGTGCACTTCCTTATTTGGTTTTCAGTTACAGATTAAGTAAAATATGGAATAGTGTTTTATGTTAAATCCTATGACGAAAGTTCAATCTAAAGTATCCTGATCTAGGGATGGAACTACGGCACGAACCCAAATTGATCTAGAACATCAGTAGTATATCATGGCGGCCCGGAGTACTTGCAAAAAGAACAAATTAAGTAGAGCTTGCAGTGGGGAACTTCAACTCTGGTGGTATGCCTAATTCCTCTTAATTACAGTAATTTGGAACATATTACTAATTGGTTGCTCTGTTGCCTTCTAAACTCTGCTTCTTTGTATTATGGGCCGGACACATGGGTCTGTATTTAGAATAGTTCATTCCATTGGGTTTCTCAGTCTCGACTCTCGAGCGTGTAGAAGGCTCTCGAATCTCGATCCATGTCATTAATTACATCTACTTTTGCTTATTTTTAGGTTTAAATCCATGAAAACAAAATACTACGGAGTAACTTTTTCTTTATCTAATTTTTTTAATTATGGAAGTATCTGAGAAAAGTAATATCATTAACTTTTAGCGTTACATCCTCCGGTTAACCGACAACAAATTAAATATATGTCACACAGTTCGTTAAAATATTCACATAAACCTCTAAGTTGGATTACCCATCCTCACCAATTTACCATCACTATCTATCCTCTTTGTTTGCCAAATCCTATGAAATTTCTTCTAAACTTCATAAACATCTAGAATTCATATAATCATAATGCTCATAAAAACATGTAGTGCTCCATTTCAAACCAAATATACTAAACCACGATCTGAAGTAGGAAATTAAGTATATCAACGAATTTTTTAATGTGTCAAAAGAAGAGATCACATTTTTGTGCTAGTATTGGAACTATGAGAGTGATATGAAATCAAGTAAGCATCTTAATTTATTTTAGTTTTTTTCAACATTTAGAACTATCACCGTTTCTAAACGGGCATTTTTTCCAATACAACGTTAAGTTTTAGCTAGCAATTGCTAGAAAATTCAGGTATTGTCTATTAACAGATCACTTCAATCTGAATGTGTCTATTGTCGATCAGGAGACTACTAAGAAATTTTCTTTAAATTATCTTTTCTTTCATTTGCTAATTCATAAATGGAGTTGATAGCAAATCAACAAATAGTAAGTATACTACTACAAACTCATATTGAAAACACGAATAGGTTCAATAATTAATTATTAGGCCGGTGGCATGGCCACAATCATTGGATTCTTGATGGATGACAAGGGGATATGCAATTTCTTTGGTTTCATATATGTGTTGGTAGCTAATGATACTTTCCTAACATTCTTCCTTAAAACTTTTAAATATTTCTTGTTATGATACGCTCGAGAATAAGCTAATAACTTATAAGTGTAAGGTCAAGTTAGTTTTATAAGAGTACACATTACAAGTAATACTAATAATGAAGGTAACGCCAATACACGCAGGATGTTAGTCATTTTGTTGCTTTTAGGCCAAGATTGTTTTGAAGCAACTGATAAACAAAGGATGTGAATATGTAAACAAGGTTTTCAAGTGTAAGAAAGTTGTCTCTATATTTGGTCATTTTATATCTGTTAATTAGTAATAGAACTAGAATCAAAAGTGTCAATAGTTTATTTGATTTTTTTGCATAGTAAAAAAAATGGGATAAATACCCAGAAATGTAGTAAACTAATGCTCAAAAGTTATTGTGTGCACGAACTTTAGATCAGCTTTATTGTATTCATGAAACTTGTTCAATAGTCCTATAGTATGCAAAAGTGACCGGGTCAAAAGTTAGTCGGTCACCACTTTCACGTTGACCCGTTGACTGCTTACATGACATGCACACAATAACTTTTTGGGATTAGTTTATGCACACAATAACTTTTTGGGATTAGTTTATGCATACAATTAAAAAATAACAGATTATTTTTTTTCAAACTCATCGGAAACTGCAAATACTCGCCGAAAAACTTACAAATCCGATTAAACCTTTGTTTCTTCGAATTAGACCACGAAATTGACACCAAAATACTCAAAAATCAATCGCGAACAAACCCTCGGAAAAAGTTAAACCAACAGAGACTCGCTGGATAATTCATCAACTCGCCAGAAAATTTAAAATCACCATAACTTTGTTGTTTCTTCGAGTTTCGGACAACAATTTTGAGCAGTTTGATGTTGGTTTCAAGTCGAAACTCGAATAAACAACAAAGTTATGGTGATTTAAATTTTTCCGACGAGTTGGTAAATTTTTCGGCGAGTCTCAATCGGTTTAACTTTTGTTGAGGGTTTGTTCGCGACTGATTTTTGGTGCGAATTTCGTGGTCTAATTCGAAGAAACGAAGGTTTAATTGGATTTTTAAGTTAATTGGCGAGTATTTGCAGTTTCCGGCGAGTTTGAAAAAAAAAATAATCTGTTTTTTTTTAATTGTATGCATAAACTAATCCCAAAAAGTTATTGTGTGCATGCCACGTAAGCAGTCAACGGGTCAACGTGAAAGTAACCAGTCCCACATAGCCATAATCTCGTTTTATGTTCACAATAACCAAAACTTCAAGTTTCGTGAACACAATAAAGCTGACCTAGAGTTCGTGCACACAATAACTTTTGAGCATTAGTTGACTGCATTTCTGGGCACTTATCCCAAAAAAAATACACTAGCTAGTTACCAAAGTCGACATTTGATTAAGAAAAATATCATACACTTAAACAACAAAATCCGTACACAACAATGAAGAACTTGGGCCAATAAATCTAACTCAAAGCGTTGATGAAATTTTGGTGGCGCAACAAAAGTGTTAAAGCTGAAGTCTTTCTCTGAACGTCGATTGTCACTAGATATTGGTATCTTCTCACCCTTGATAAGTTTGTTTTCAAACTCTCGGATCTTTCTATGGTCAAGAAGTGACGCGAAAGTACTAATAGCGACGAATACAATTGAAAGTATAAGCGCAATCTGTCCATATTCAAGATATATCAAATGTAGTATTCCTGTTAACATAATTGATAGCTCTCGAACTTTTTGTAGTGCCTGTTTTTCATATCACATAGGAAATTAATCTGATGGCTATATGAGTCATTACAAAAATTCTTGGTAAGGGGATACTTTTTTAATGTACATTAAGATTCTAACTCCTAAAATACATACTCGCTTAGCTATATTGTATCAATACCCAGATTCATCTAACTTCTCTAAACAGGTTCTCAAATTAGTTCCAACTTTATATTTGCTCGTTATATCTTTAAAAACATGCTCTAGGTTACTCGTTGTGTCCAACCCCTAGTCAATGATAACATATGTAAGCTCCTCATCACTAGAATTTAACAAGTGCATAAGGTTGAATTCATGTGAAAGAATAGACGGTCGATATTTATTTATCGTTAAAAAGGTAGCATAACGTACGATGATTAATGAAACAGAAGGGGTATCCATAGAAGTTTTCTAGAAAAAGAAAGTAAGATATAGTTGTGAGTAATCTAATCACCACTTCTAATACTAAAAGAAACTTGGACAAAGTACCTTTATATTTCTTCCTTTTGGCAACTTCATATCGACCTTATAACTGAATGAGCAACCAAAATACTTTTACCTCTTTTAAATACTTAGTATATCATATCGATATCTTTAAAGACCATGGAACATTTTAAAAGTATTTGGTTGATTATGAAACTATAGGGCTGATTGCGTATGCCGTTGCTAAAGGTAGACAATACAGAGGTACTCTGTCCAAGGTCTTCATTGTATTAGGAGGAGTGGTTAGTTTGACAACTCTGCTAACAACCATCTCTTACTTCCTTTTGCCTGTAAAACTTTCATGGATACCCCTTTTTTGTTTCATTAAATCGTACTTTATATTATCGTTTCGACAATATTAAATTTCGCTCATTTATTCTTCACATGAATTCCGCCTCACGTGGTTGTTTAATTCTAGTGATGAAGAAGCTTACATCTATTATCATTGACAAGGGGTATGACACAACGAGTAAGCTAGAGCATGTTTAAGGATATAGCGAGCAAACAGTAAGCTGAAAGTTGGAACCGAGGTTTGGTTAGAGATTTTAGGTGAGAGTATAGGTATTCATACATTATCGCTAAGGGAGTGGATAATTTAGAGGCTAGTACCTTAGGTACAATAAAAAAAATTAGCCTCTTCCAAAAAGTTATTAGGATATCAAAAGCCATTAATTTAATTTCTTATGAAATATTATAAGCCAAGCAGTATAAAGAGTCTCTGAGACAATGATGATTGTATTGGGATTAGTGATGAGGCTATAATTATGTTAACAAGAACACTCAATTTGATACCCTAAACATAAATGGATCGTGCTTATACTCTCAATTGTACCGACCTCTTTTAGTACTTTTGCGACATTCATTGACCATAAAAAGAAAATCTGGGAGTTTGAAATCAAAATTCATCAAGGGTGAGGAGATAAAGTCTTCAGGGCACTATTGTTGCGCTACCAAAATTTCATTAACTCTCGATTTATATGTAATGGCCCAAGTTTTTGTTGCGTACGTATTTTGTTGTTTGAGTATATGGTACTTTTTCTTAATCAAATGTCAACTTTAGTAACCAACTAGCCTTTTTTTTCGTATGCAAAAAAATCAAAAAAAATTATTGACACTTTTGATTCCGATTCTATCATTAATAAACGAATATGAAAACCTTTAAGATATAATGAAACACTAGAGAGCATGTCTCAGCTAACAAAATCGAGCACCATTTGTTTAGAATATACAGGAAATGTTATTAAGAGCACTGTTAAGGGGAAAGTGAAAAGGCCGAGTGAAAAAAAGTGATGAAAAGGTGAATTGTTAGGGAACGTAGGTAAAATAGGGAGGTGAAGAAAGGTAGGTGATAATGGGGTCCATTTTCTATTTGTATTGTTTGTTATGTCTTTTATTTTTGACAGAGCGGATAAATGATTAACACCTCCAACTTTGATGCTCTTATGCCAGGTTCGAACCTTGGTAATGCCCTAAAGGGTTTGTTTTCCCATGTATAGATGGATATATCATTGCTAAGGCTCTCTCACCACATTTGTATGTGTCAAGATTTGAACCTATGACTCCTATGATGAAACCACAAAGTGGAAAACTCAAACTCCCTAACCACTTTTGATTGTAAGGTATTGAGAGGCATTGTGAAATATATTGAGGTATTAAACTAGAAGATAAATGATTAAGAGGAAAAATTAAAGGGTGATAGTAATGAAAAGATTATGCTAACGAAAAATTAAAGGGTGATTTTGTAATGAAAAGATTATGCTAACGTGACATGTAAAAGTATAGATTAAATAGTGAATAGTTAAAATGGTAAAACATGAGTTGTACATAATACATCAAAGAATGAAAAAAAAAATACTATCTAAGGCAAGTCACGCGCGCATTTGATTGATGTTGGGTTTTCGTAACCAAAAACACTTGTTTATTTTTAAATGATTATATTTGAAAACCAAAGACGGTTATATTAAAATACATCATAAGTGACTTATGACGTTAACAATTAAAACCATTAATTATAGAAAAAATTAGTTAAGAAATTAATGAACTAAGTGTCGCGTTAATTTATTGAGGTTTACTAAATACAACCTTTAGGGCTGTGTTTAAGGTGCATAAATTGTTTGTACATTTACCATAAAAATCCAGGGACGGACTTTTAATATGGAAGGTACAAGTTTTTTTATACACGTTAAATACAGCCCTTAGGGCTAGGGCTGTATTTAGCATTTTCCTAATTTATATAACTAACCATTAATCTAATAGTTAAAACATGTTTAATTATCTAAGAATTAATTAATCCCATTAATTAATCTATAAATAAACTAATCAACTAACTATTAATAAACTATCTAAATGCGGGATGTTTAATAAAACAATTATACAATTAATTCTAATACCTAAGATCAAACATGCATGCATCCTATATAGTAAACTAAACAAAGAAAAAAGAAATACCAACCTCTTTTAAAGTCCGACGCAAAATTATTCTCGCGGAGAATAATCCTACTTCCAAACCACGACCGAACTGAGAATCCAGTCACATACTATAGCCCAATCGTCTCATACACTAGCAACTTACCTCCACTAGCTTAATTTATGTTATCAACAACTTGATTTATTGAAAGCTTAATTAGCTTAAAGCTTTTGATAAATAAAAATATTAACTTATGATGAAGTCGATCAAACTTGCACACCAAAAGGATGTAGGATTCGACCAATTCAAAATGGGAAAAAGAAAAGAGATTTTGCTGCAAGAGAAAATAGGAAAAAAGACATTGTATTTTATAGGAAACAGATTAAAAAGCCTTGGTTTTCTTTCCACCGGCCATGTCCCCCATGGGTTGACTTGAAGGCCGGTATTCAAGTCTTGGTTTGACCCGACGAGGAATAAGAAAAATCCTATGCGTTTTAACTTTTTACCAAAAGTAATAACTTTTTACATAACTTCTTTATTTACCTTTCCATCTACAACAATAACCATGTTTTCTTTGTAATAATTTGGAAGTATGAATCTCTGTCCATGTCATCGGGCACCGGACATTCAATGATTCATAATTAAAGGGGGTTGGGCTCCAAAGAAAACAAAAGACTCAGACATTTTCATCCTTGTATTCCACATGCAAAATTAATAGATTACTTGTATAGACATAGACAATGCTATATATATACATGCTCAACTACTAATATATTACTCACACCTAAAATGCATGAGACGTACATGGCATGGGATATAAAAAAAAAATAGTGAAATTTAAAAGTTTTGTACAGTTGAAACATTTTATCACCATCAATTTGAGGTTCGTTTCACTTTATGTTTTGAGATAAATGTATAGTATTGATAAAAAAGAAAAAAAAAAAAATTTAATTTGTATGGTTGAAACATCGTTATATCATGTAAAGTTAAACTAACCATGTTAGGCAACATCAATTTGACGTTGGTTCATTTTAATATTTTGAGATAAATGTATAGTATTGACGAAAACTTTTATACAACTTTAGTCCCAAAATACTTCTTGCAACATTTTCTTAAAAACGGCTTAACACTATTTATTTATTTCTTGAACACCCAACCCACTTTGCACAATCAAGTTTAAAATGTGTGTAACACGTCGGCTAGCTATAACAAAATATACCATTAACACACGGTTTAATTATATGCCAATTTTAGCTAGCTTATACCATTTGTCTCTGTTACTTGGCCAAAAGAGGAGCATGCACGTACTTTGATCAATAATTCCTATATATATATTGAAAATAGATAGATAGATAGATAGATAGGCATAAAAGGCCAAAAGTGGTGACCAAAATGAATGTTGTGTCTGTATTACATGGCAGGCCCTGGCTACGTACTATTGGCTTGAGATAATCTCAGTCAGTGATTCAAGCACATAGCGTTAATTGATACGTACAGTTGTAATCTTCCATTTTGATGTATCATGTACAACTCATCGTAATAACTTGTGTGTTTTCCTACCAAATAAAAGGTGCTCGGTTACGAAAAGTGTCATAGTGTTGTATTATTAAAAAAATGCACTAGCTAGCTAGTTACAAAGGCATTTGATTTAGTCACTCACCAATCCAAGACAACTGATCACTTGATACAGGTATACAACTCATTTGTATTAGTAAAAAAATACGTACATTGGCCCAAAATACAATTTGGATATTGGCAAAAGCACAACATGCAAAGTGTCAACTGTCGAGCTGCTTCAATTGTCACTAGCTAGCTACCGGTTCTTGAATTCTTGCGCCACTTGATCCATTTGGTCGTGAAACTGGCTTACTTTCTTTTCATGATCAAAAATTGTAGCCAATGTGCTGATAGCGATTGTTATGGTTGAAACTATGAGAGCAACCCATATAAGTTTCGGATTAAGCATATGAATGGTCCCTGTCAGCATAATCGATATCCGTGCTATTCCTCCCAGTAGAACACACATCTGGCTCACTCTTCCTTCGTGGCTCTTGGCCTTTGCGATTTCGTAGAAAACTAAGCCACCTATTGAATACGTCATCATATAAGCCTTGGTAACAGGGTAATCTTTTAAGGGGCCCGCCGTACTCGCACCAAGTATCCCAACGCCCTTAGCAATTATATAAGAATATCCCGAGTCTCCAACTTTCTCTAACCAATCTCTAAACTCAATTTGAAGTTTCTCCTTTTTATTAATGACTTTATAAACCTGCTCCATCATGTCCAATTCCTTTCCAGTAGTAATGACGACAGATGTGAGTTCCTCATCAGTGGGAGGTAGCATCTCCTTGAGGTTCAACTCATGAGAATGAATTGACCGGCGATGGTTGTTAATTGTCGAGATGGTAGTTGTACGTACTATGACAAAGGACATAAGGAAAGGCATCCACATCAATTTTGCAGGCAATACAAAGAACGAAATGGTGGTTAACAATGTTGACATCCTAACAATCCCGCCTATAACTATCAAGACCAAGGACAAGGAGCCTTTATACTTCTTTCCCTTGGCAACCTCGTATGCGATTACACCAATTATGGTGTAGGCAACTAGATAGTGTTTAACAGTTGGGTGATCCTTAAATGTATCGGATCCTAAGCCTATAACTGCAGCTCCCCCCACTGTCATACTCAAATGGCCAAACTCCCCAATCTTTTCTGCATATTTATCTAGAGCATTTTTCTTTTGTTCGAACTTTTTTTTCTCAGCATTGCTATTTGACTCAGGATCATGGATTGACTTTGCAGGTGGGTAAACTATTCCAACGATTGACATTACCTGTAAATTAGAGGTACTATTTATTAAACTTGATGAAAATATATCAATTGAACCTAAAGTTATTCCATGAATAAACCCAACATGAATAAACTTGATGAATAAACCCAACATGAAAGTGTACATGGCAATCTGGTTATTCCATACAAATTAAAACTAAAGTTAAAATATTTATAAATAAACTAACAATTGAACCTACATTCCAACAAAGCAATAAGCCAATAACACTACCCTATATGTCCCGGCCTATATATAGATACTCATTGTGTGACACGTATCACCTTAGCTTGATTGGTTTATGAACACTTCAGAAAGAAGCTAATTAAGATAATAATTAAGCCAAATATCCGCATATATAGTAAGCATTGTCTATCACATTTTTTTCAACTTAATTATTAACCTGAAAATCTATAACTTAACTATCTCTTTAGAAAAATGATATGATATACAAAAGTTTTTCATGACGAAACACCAATAATCTAAGGGCGCGTTTGGTTCGCGGAATGTTTTTGGAAGGAATGGAATCTTTCAAAGGAATTGGAATCTGAAGGAATAGGATTTGACGGAATGTTTTTGATTTTTTGAAGATTCAAGTGAGGGACGGAATGAGATTCCTTCCCCCATCCCCAAGGAATGGAGATTCCATCAAATAAGGGAATGTTAACATTCCAACGGAATGTGATTCCTCCATTTTTAAGCAACCAAACACATTAAGGAATGGAATTCAATTCTAATTCCATCAGATTTCATCAAATTCTGTTAACCAAACGCGACTGAACATATTGTTTTATCTAATATCAATTGTAGTTAAAGTGAAGCTCCAAATGACTAAAATGAACTACTACCACGATCACCAAAGTTAGCCAGAAATCCATTACTATACTCCTAACATTTTTATCATATGAATACCATAAATTTTCGAAAAAAAACGAACCCAAGAAATCATCCCACATTCCACTTAGTAACAACTAACAACTAGTATCAATAATTCAATATCACACATGTTGGTCGCCCACTTCACGAAGCCCATGGAACTTCTGCTAATTAAATCAGTAATAAAATTATTAGTATCATACACACACTATATGTACAAAATGGGAAATGTTTCAATTCTTTCTTTTAATCTAATATATTCAAGTTTTAATCGAATTTAATCTAATATAATCAAGTTCAAATCTCGGAATATATCTCTATATATATATTCAAGGTCATTTTAAAGGATAAAGTCTTCATCTACAATGTATTTTGACCGATTAGTCAACTAGTAAAAGTTAATTTTGTTTCCTTTTAAATGATTTTTTTCTATTTTTGTTGACAAAAAAAGTAATATACAAATTTTTAACATCTTTTTATCAGCTGTATGTCACCCTTTCACATCTGGGTGTAATTTCATCTTAACTTTCAGTTTTTTTAATTTCGAAAATTAATTTCCATTCTTTCTCGATTATTCTATTTACGAATTGCCATTGCCGGCGACCTCAGCCACCGTATCAATCTACCCCCACCGCCATCAACTTCCGGACACCACACATATAAACACATACACACACACACACAGATATATATATACATTACATACATCACACACACATATATATATAATCAATTTATATAAGTAAAAAAATTCATACCAGAATCATGAAATTCGCCATTGCCATGGCTCTATAGAAGATCTGCTTCCAAATAGCAGTTAGTATCTCGAACAACATCTTTCTGCAATTGCTTAAGGCAAGAATTATTATTATTATTATAGAAAGAGAGAGATAGAGAGAGAGAGAGAGAGAGAATCAAGATTCAAGAATATATAATGGGACTGATTAGAGGTGAAAGAACGATTGGGTTTAATATTGAACCTGCGCCTATACATACAGTATGTATATCTATACATTATGCAACAGATTAACTGCCAACTCCTGGATTCTGTTACTACTGCACGTGTTATAAGCATTCGATTTTTATTTTGACTTTTCGCTGACTATTTAATTGGCTAGCTAGATTGAGATATTTGGTTGAGAAATATATGATGGGTATGTTTCATTTTAGACATACAAATTGGAGATTGGTAATTTGTACTGTAATAAATAAACTAGACCTTTTTTAAAGAATTTTTTTAAAAAAATAAATAAATAAATTTTAATTAATGTCTTGGAATAAATAATAAAGTGAGAAAAAATATAAAGGAATATCTCTCCAAAACATGTCTTAAATATTTGCAATTATTTAAGTGCCCTTGGGATATTCTTTCAACGCTACTAAAGTACCTCCAAACAAACAGAAATCTTACATAACAAAAGTTCTAACCGATGATGTATTCGTCCGGTCAGTTTTAGCCGGAATTGAATCTCAATAACCACTAATCCAATTTAATGATTTTTTTTAGTTCCATTCTTACACGATTATAATAATTTAACATGAGTTTCCCACGTATAACACAAAGTAATAATCTAGTTTACTGCCCAATAAAAGTTACGGGAACTAATTTTTATATCATAAAATTGATTTCAATAACAACTTGGAAAAAGAAATTTTTACATCCGATATCAATAGATATGGCTTGCTTCTCCCATTTTTTAAATCACAATTCGGGTATCATCCAGTAAATTAAAGTAATGAACCATGAGAAATAAAAACAACTATGCACTAAAGTTAAAATATATATGCCCATGGGACTCTGGGACCAACGTTTTATCCAGTAAAGTAATAAACCAAAAGAAATGAAAACAAAACTGCACTCAAGTTCAAATGCCCATGGGACTTGAGTACTTTGATCACAAACTTAAGCAAAATACATATTATTGCAAAATTTATGAGAACAACTCTAATAAATGCTTCGAACGAGAATAGTGATTGTCATTCGGATTCCTCCTGCCACTAAAAGCTGCTAGTGCTTTCCTTACGGGTGGTTGAAAAGGAGCCCGCTTCTCTGAATGGTGAGTCGACATTTCATTTGTAGCAAAGATGTCATCAGCCTAGCTACAAAATACAACCAAACACACAAATTATGAGCTTTATCTTTAACCCATAGGTTGAATTGCATTATATTGATAGTTGAAACACCAACAGGTCAAACATGAAAACTCGACTGTATATAAAAATGGGCCAGACTTGTCCGTAGTAGCCTAAAATGGTTCCAACTTTTCTCAACTTCCCATATGTTATCTCCATCTAATTAATGAGCATTCTCTAAAGAAGTAAAAATGTGGGAAAAAGAAGTGTTAATGTATCACGACAACCCGGGTTTATGATTACAAAAATCACTTGTTTATTCTTCTTTTTTGTCTTGGGTTGCATGAACTTCTTCTGTGGAATTTGATCCTCACGTAGAATCGGATTCTTGGTAATGGCGTCCCTTCCACTTTGTGGCAGAGGTAATGAAAACTGCAAAAAAACAAAGATCAATTGCTATAAGTAGTAGATAATCATCTTTAACATGTCATTCATGATACATTTCTCTATTGGAGAACTAATCCTACTTGATCAAAGATAATTCTGAAAAACTCACCTAGCTTAGTGCCCCATACGTGGTCGGCGAGCTGCAATAACAGCTAGCTCCATTTTCACCAACGGTAACAGCTACTTTTCTTAATGTATGTGCCTCCATTCCCACAACTTGGACAAAATATCCTACCAATTAATCTCCATTGTCACCTTAATTAAAGCAAGCATGACATATCAATATCCACCTGCAAATTCAAGAAAACAATAAATGAGAATATATTCATAATCATACTCTAAACATCAAATGCATTACCAATTTGCAATTGCATAGAAACTGAAGATATAATGCGCATATATATAGATGTTGATGAAAAAAAGCTAGCTAGTACAAATATACAATGACCAGCTGATCATGAATCGACCAATTAAGGCCATTTTCCATCACTAGCTACTAGCTGGTAAAATGGATACAATCTAACATGTTGACTAAAACAGCGCGCGATAGGTAAATTTAAATGGGATGAACATGTCAAAAGCCTCCATAATGCATGCAAGCATACATCTTCCTAATTAAATTGCTTGATGTGGAAGAACTAAATTGGTATTGTATTTAATTAATATACTCGTAAGAATTAGACAAAAAGTGCTTCAGCCCAGCCCAACCCAACCCAACCCAACCTAGGCCTATTTACAACCCAGCCTGGGCCAGGCCATTTACAACGTACTCATTTGGACCAACTAAGCAGCCTGCCAAGTGCCCAAGTTGCCCACCTCTACCAAAGCACCAGACATAAACAGTCAGAAATAGCAAGTTTAAGTTAGCTTCATCGGTAACTAATTAAAACATTCCTAAGAAACTTAGTCATTTTTGTGAGTGGAAATTACGAGTAATAAACTGGATTAATTTGAAAGGCTTCATTGTGTTAAAGCGTAGTCAAGGATCCGATCCACTTTCCCATTGCTGGCAGTATATTTATGATTTATGAAACTAAGATTCTACTGATTATCAATACACTACAACTCCAAGAAAAAAAGGATTTGGCCGCGACTTTTTTTTCGTGACCAAAGCTCACTAAACGCGACTTTTTTTTCGTGGCCAAAGCTCACTAAACGACAAAAAAAAATTATGACTTTGACTAAAAAATTCAAATTTTCTTTGGCCACGATTTTGTCGTGGCTAAAGTCGTCCCAAAATATGTTTCTATTTTAACTTCGGATTAAATAAGTAAGGGAAAATTAGAAAATATTTGGCCACGACTTTGTCGTAGCTAAATAATTTTTTATTTACTTTTTTTAATATTCGTTTTCGCGCCTATATAAAAACTTCCCGCCAGTTACTTGGCCACGACTTTAACCATGACTTTGTCGTGGCCAAATATTATTCAACTTCTCATAATTATTTAATTCAAAATAATATGAAATTTTTTGAAAAGATTTATATTCTTTGTTCCCTCCACAACAAATGTTCCCGACAGTTATTTAGCCGTCGTGGCCGATCTATTTTTTCCAAAAATTCAAAATATACTAGTTTTCCCTCTACAACAAAAAGCTCCCGCCAATGATTTGGCCATGACTTTGTGGTGGCCAAATTTTTTTTTTTAATATCTAATTTACTTTATTAATTGTAAAATATATATTTAAATATAAATAATTAAGTAATAAATGTTTCTTATAATTTTATTTAGTTTTTTATTTATTATTTACTAATATCGAGTGAAAGGTCAATCAATCATGTCGTACGTATATACTAAAATTGAAGCTTTAAAATTTTAAGATAAACGTATATTCATGGTCCATATATTATTATGTATATACATATATAATATATTCAAACTTAACGGTGAATCATGTTAGGCCCAATCGAATGATCGATAAATATATTGGGTCTAACAGGCCTAATGAGATAACAAATGAAGTTTAAAGGCCCGATGGGCACATTTGTGTGAATGACGAACACACACGACCCATTTGGTCCATTTATACAAGCGGTAAACATCGTTAGGCCTAAGAGGCCTAATTATTAGATATATATACATTCATATATACATTAATTCATGCATACATATATATATACAATCATACTTATCGATGAATCATGTTAAATTTAATCAAATGCTCTAGAAAGATACGGGCCTAATAGGTTTAATGAGATAACAAACGATGTTTTAAGGCCCAACGGACCCCTTCAAGTAAATAACAGGCTCACACGGTCCATTTGGCCCATTTATACAAGCGGTGAACATATTGGGCTAGGCCCAATGTGATAACAAACGAAGTTTAAGGCCCATTGAGATTTCAAAAGAGTTTTAATGCCCAATAAACGCATTCGAGTGAATGAAGAACATACATGGTCCATTTAGACCATTTATACAAGCGGTGAACATTCATATATATACATTAATACATACATATATTATTACATGTCATACGATTATATGTGCACCATTTGGTTAAAACTTAATAAATTGTTTAAATCGGACCACACATATCTCCACTTGTCATATAAAAGCAAATCACGTTTGGTTAAAACATCTTTTTGACCAATAACATTCAAGAAAATTAAATATTTTTCTTTCAGATCTAGCAATACACGCATATATATATATCACTAAACTAAAATAGGATTGAGATATTATTGAAGCACATGTGGCGTAATCTTTGATCGATATGTGTCTTTTTAATTAATTAATTTTATTTAATTAGCTTTTTTAATTCTATATAGATTCGATTAAAAGGACTTATTATTTATATAGATACCGTACATCATACAAGTATTAGAACTACTATAGGTTGGAGAGTATGTGACCGACCGAATGTCTAACACTTAACATTGGGTGTAGAATCCATCATATCTTGATTTTTTAATTCATAAAAAAAGTTGTTGAATCATTTATTAATATATATATAAATTAATATGTGAGTAATTTTATACCAAATTTGTATGTCTAATAGCTACATACTAACTTTTCTTATATACATCTATAATAGATATTTATAATAACATAAAGTATTATAATAAGTCACTAAAAATATTTATTTATTTAAAATAGTATAATAAACTAAAATAATTTGATTTAGTAATAAGAAATTTAATAAATGACAAAAAAAAAATAATGGATTACAATTTTAAATACTATAAAAAAACAAATAATTATAAACCCACTATCCCAAAAAATTTAAAAACCCCACCATATTTCACCCATAAAAATTTGAACACTTAAACAATCCCAAAACTCACTCATCTCTAATCCTCTTTTCACCATCTCCTCCTTTATCTTCTTTTCACACCCACCACAAAAAAAAACCAACCCCCCCCCCCTCTTCCATCTAATTTTTGGACGGCAACTCCCTTCCTCCCCATTCTATCTTCTGTTGGAAATTTTATGTAATAACATAGAATATCCAAGTTAATAGATATGTTAAAAGGAGTTGAAAGAATAATTAACTAATGTGAGTGTGTCCCACATTGGTAGAAGAATAAACATTAAGTATGTTTATAAGGAGGAGTGTTGGAGGAATTATAATTCCTTATAAGGGGCTACACCCCAAGTGAGCTAGAAGGGTGCGAAGCACCCGACGCGCCCGCGCCCGCACCCGAGCCCGGGACCGGGGGCGTGGGCGATGACGCGTAATGTGGCGTTTTAGTGGCGCACTTTGCACTTAAGTGGGATCCTTTGTTCCTGGTTTAACACCTGGAACAACACTTGCATTAGTTCAGCAAGTGACATCTGTTTTAATGTGTTGTTAACCTTCTAATGTTAACAGGTGTTTCCCACTTAACAAAATCTGATTTATATATGTTTTGTAACTGATCAGAATGATAATAACAAGAACACTAACACTTTCTCCATCCTGGATCATCTACAATACTCTTTCTCTTTCACTCCACTTCAAGAAGTTCTTGAAGGTAAATTCTGGGTTGTGGTTGACTCCGGCAGTACTAACTGCTTTGGCTGTTGTACCTTGGGAAACTGTCGGGTTCACTTGGGTGGCCCGAAATCAGTTTTAAGGGACCTTGGTTTAACCATATCCTCAGCCCGTTTTTGCCTTTCTTTCTGTTTCTGTTTTATTCTTTATTTTGCTTTCTTGTAATGTTTTATACTACTTTCTTTACTTGTAATTTTATTGTTGTAATTCAAATGTATCTTCAATAAAATTGTTGTTTTCTTGAATGGTGTTATAACATCTTCTTCTTCCCATCTTTTCTTCTTTCCATCTCGTCGGAAATATATATCCCACCACAAGAAGCTTCCCCCTTTCTTCAAAGCGTCGCCTTGTTGTACTCTAACCGCCGCTGTCGTCGTTTCTTTTTATTTTTCTGGTAAGTGTTTCTCATATAGTGGTATATATATGTAATTTAAGTTAGTATTGTTACTAAAGTTGACTTCTTTGTTATATTTTTAGTGACAACAGCCCATCACCACTTCCGCCTCCATCACGGCTGCCTTCAACCACCATAGAAGCCGACAACCATCAACACCGCCAGCCATCATTGTCAGCCGACTTTCTCGTTTATATGATGATACTTGGTTAGTTTGAATAGTTTGTGTATAATTTTAGTTTGTATAGTAATGTTTGTTTATTTTGATATAATCGATTAGAGTTTGTTATTAATGAAAGTTTGTTTATATGAATTTTGTGTATGATTCTTTATGTAAATTAGTGGGTATATTATGGAATTTATTTTTATGTTTTGTATTTTGTTTGTTTTTTTATAAAATTATGTTAAGTGTATTTTGTATAATATAAAAAAATTTGTGTTTTTTAATTAAAACAAAATAATAATTGTTTTTGAGAAAATAAATATATATAATATATATTGAAATACGATAAAAAAATATATATATATAAATACAGTATGTATGTTTGTATATTGTATGTATAAAAATACGATATACAAAAGTACATACTGTATTATTATTATTTTTTTTGGAAAATACCTTGAGTCACGACATTAGCCGCGACTAAATCGTGGCCAAATATTTTTGAGTTTCTTTTCCATTTAATTTTTTAGGGGGTGGGACCCAATTTTTGTCGTGGCTAATTTCGTGGCCAAAAGAATAAGATTCGCTCATATGGTGACAACTTTTTGTCGTGGCTAATTTTGTGGCCAAAACCTTTGGCCGCGACTTTTATGACATTTGGCCACGACTTCCGTCGTGGCTACTAAATCCCATTTTTCTTGTAGTAATGCCGTCTCTGAGGATTTATGAATCTCGGCTAAAGGATAAAAAGGGGGCCCGAATAATAAATAAAACAATTATAATTATATAAACTAAGATATAAAAACGATGATAAATGTTATATTAAATTGTTACTTGAGTTTTTTTTGTTAAGTACTATTGTTTAATTTTTGATTAATTGTTAAAATTTGTAACGGTATTGGTTAACAACATATAATTTATATATATATATAATATATATATATATAGGAAAGATAATTTGAGACCAACTAAAAAAAGTCCAATATATATACATACAAAAAATAAAAAAACGGGCCCCCTAAAAAATCAGACCTCGGCCGGTCGTCCACTTCGTCCAATGCCTAATCCACCATGCTGATTATTGTGTGTCCGATATGATTATTGAGCTAGATTATTTCCGTTTTTCCTTCTTTCACATTGATTATTTGGAATTTTAATTCATAAAAAAACTACAAGTCGATCTTATACTAAATAATGTTTACAGCTTGTTAGTTTCACTGGAAAAGTATGCCTAATTCCTCTTAATTAATTGGGAACTGAACAAACATATTAATTGGTTACTCTGTTGCCTTCTAAACTCTGATTCTTTGTATTATGGGCCGGACGCATGGGTCTGGATTTAAAATAGTCCAGTAGGTTTTTCAGTCTTGAGCCTGTAGAAGGCTCTCCGTGATTCCGTGTCATTAATTAAATACGTACTTTCTACTTATTTCTAGGATTAAATCCATAAAAAAAAAATAACCTTTTGATTATTAAAAGCAATTTCATTTTTATAAAGATTTTGATAAAGGTAATATTGTTAGTTCTTAGAGTTACATCTTTGTTTCCCCACAAATCGTTAAAATATTCACATATACAGCTGAGTTGGATTACCCATCATCACCACCAGTCTATCCTCTTTGAACTCTATTTCTCATGTTTACCAAATCCCCTATGAAACTTCTTCTAATTGAAACATCTAAAATCATATGATTATAATGCTCATTAAAATACGTAGTGCTCCATTTCAAACCAAATATATTAAACCACTAATTAAATTGAAGTCACCATGCACAGGAAATTAATTAAGTATAAAAGAGATCACATTTTTATGCTATTATTGGAGTTATGAGAGTGATATCATTCAAACGAGTAAACATTTTATTTTACTGCACCTTTTTTCAAAGTTTAGAATTATCACTTTTTCTAAACGGGTAAGCATTTTTTTAATACAACGTTTTAGCTGGCAATGGCTAGAAACTTCTAACTATTGTCTATTGATTGATCACTTCAGACTCAATGTATCTAATGTGATTAGGAGACTACTTAGAAATTTTCTTTATATTATCTTTTCTTTCATTTATTAATTAGGAGACTCTTGGCATGGCTACAACTGTTGGATTCATGATGGGTGACAAGGGATATGCGATTGCTTGGTTTTATATATGTGTTGGTAGTTGATGATACTTTCCGGACATTGTTCCTTAAAATTTGTAAGTATTTGTTTTGTGAGTTTGAGAAATTGTAAAGCTTATAAATTATGAGTGTAATGCCAAGTTAGTTTTATAAAGAGTACACATTATAGGTAATACTACTAATGGTGACACAATGCACGAATGTTCAGGGTTACTTGAACTGTTATGTCACTTATGTGTATACGATATTTTGAAGTATAAGAATTACGTCTCTATAATTGGTCAAAAGAATAAAGTTTTTTATATTTGTTAATTAACGATAGAATCAGAATAATAATTGATTTGATTTTAATAAAATGGTAATGGGAAAAACTCTGGCCCCGGTTCCATAATTGAATATCCGATTCACTCTTATGAGTCATATGATGTCGGTATAATATTTTCATCCTAATCCCACATGAGCTAAATCAAGAGTTTTGATGAAATTTCGGTGGCGCAACAAATTCGAGGCTGAAGTCTTTATTTGAACATCGATTGTCAGTGGATCTTGGTATCTCCTCATCCTTGATGAATTTTGGTTTCAAACTCCTGGATCTTCTTTTTATGGTCAGGAAGTGTCACCAAAGTACCAAAAGCGACCGGTATAATTGAGAGTATACGCGTAATTCGTTCATGTTTAGGATATATCAAATGGAGTGTTCCTGTTAACATAATTGATACCCTCGTCACTGCTCCCAATACAATCATCCACTGACTGAGAGACTTTTGTACTGCCCTTTTCAAATCTTAAAAGAAACTAAACCCATGGTTGTATAAGCCATTAAAAAACTTCTTGGTAACATGATACTCTTTGAATGTACACGAGTACTAGCCCCTAAAATACCCACCCCTTAGCTATAATGTATCAGTACCCGGATTCACCTAACTTCTCTATCCAAGTTCTCAAATCAGTTCCGACTTTATGTTTGCTCACCATATCTTTAAAAACATGCTCTAGCTTACTCGTTGTGTACAACCCGGCCTTGCCAATGATAAAAGATGTAAGCTCCTTATCACTAGAAATTAACAACTATCTAAGGTTAAATTCATGTGAAATAATAGACGAGCAATACTTATATATCATTGAAAGAGTAGTAAAACATACAATGATTAATAAAACAACAAGTGGTATTTATGTTATACTACCAGTTCGACGATAAATAAATATCGCTCATCTATTCTTTCACATGAATGCAACCTCAGGCAATTGTTAAACTCTAGTGATGAGGAGCTTACATCTATTATCATTGACAAGGATTTGGACACAACAAGTAAGTTAGAACATGTTTTTAAAGATATAGCGAGCATACATAAAGTTAGAAGTTGAAAATGATTTGAGGGTTTGGTTAGAAAGTTAGGTGAATCTGAGTATTCATACTTTATAGCTAAGGGATTGGGTAAATTTAGGGGGTAGTACCGCGGGAACATTGAAGGATTATCCTCTTACCAAGAATTATTTGATGGCATATATAGCCATTGGTTTAGTTTCTTATGAGATATCAAAAGCCAAGCTTTAGTTTCTTATGAGATATCAAAAGCCAAGCTATATAAAGAGTCTCGAGCCAGTGGATGTTTGTATTGGGAGCAATGATGAGGGTATCAATTATGTTAGCAGGAACACTCCATTTGATATATCCTAAACATGAATGAATTGCGCGTATACTCTCAATTGTACCCGTCTCTTTTAGTACTTTTGTGGCGCTTCTTAACCATAAAAAGAAGATCCGGGTGTTTGCAATCAAAACCAATCAAGTGTAGGGAGATACCAAGATCCAGTGACTATTGACGTCCAAAGAAAGACTTCAGCCTCGACACTTTTGTTGTGCCACCAAAATTATTTTTAACTCTCGATCTAGATGTATTGGCCTAAGTTTTTGTAGTGTGCGTATTTTGTTGTTTGAGTATATGATACTTTTTTTTTTAATGAAATGTTGACTTTGGTAACTGGTTAGTATATTTTTTTAGTATGCAACAAATTTAAAGAATTTATTGACACTTTTGATCTATCATTAATTAACGAACATGAAAACCTTTAAGGTATAATAAAATTTGGGCGAACATGTCTCAATCAACAAAACCAAGGGCACCTTTTTTTTAGTATAAAGGAAAACACATATTATTAAGAGCAATGTTAAAGGGGACATGAAGAAAAGTGATGAGGAAGTGAATTGTTAAGGGACATAAATAAAATAGGGAGGTGAAAAAAAATAAGTGATTTGGTTCATTAAGGGTGAAAAAGTGATAGTGGGGTCTTTTTTATTATCTGTATTATTTGTTACGTTTTGATAAGGTATGTTGTAGGGTATTGTGAGGTATTGTGAGATATAATGAGTTAGAATATTAAATTAGAAGGTAGATGATTAAGGAAAAAAAGTGAAGGTGATTGTGATGAAAAGGTCATTTTGAAAAATATAGGTAAAAATGGTAAAAGGTTAAGAATGGTATAAGATGAGTTGTACATGATACATCAAAATGGGAAGAGTATATCTTTACTAATTTTTTTTTTGAAAGGTGTGGATAATTTGCTCGCAACAAGGGATCTAGCTTTCACTATCAATACCTAGTAGGAGGAGAAACTCCCAACTAAATCGCTCGAAGGCACGACATTTAGTTGGGATAAAACTCTGCCCCCTCTACAGGACTTAAATCTGCTTCACTGGAGGACTTTATTGTGAAATTTCTTTAAATGTCCTTCCTGGTGCTTAACCACTGAGCTGTGATGGGAAGTACCATCTTTACCAATTAATACATAAAGGCATGCATGTGATTAGTGTTGGGTTTTCGTTAACCAAAACGCTTGTTTAATCTTAAATGATTACTTTGAAAACTAAATGGGGTTATCCATAAATACATCATGAGTCAATATGACGTTAATAATTAAAACCATTATTAATTATAGAAAACATTAGTTAATAAATTAATAAACAAGCATTGATAAATTATTCTAATTAACTTTCTAACTAACAACTAATCTTATAGTTAAAACAAGTTTAAATTTTTAGTAGTTAATTAATCTCATTAATCAATCTATAATAAAACTAATTCCAAAATGGAACTCCCCAATAGTCTCATACACGTGAGCAACTCACCGACACTAGCTTCATGCTAGCAACAACTTGATTTGAGATTTTAATAAATAAAAGTGACTAAAATATTAAACTAAAAAGTCGATCAAATTACTTGCACACCAAAATGATGTGGGATTCAAGAAAAAGAAAAGAGAATTTGGTGCAAAGGGAAAATAGAAAAAAAACTTTACAAAAAACCTTTGGTTTCTTACTTGCACCAATGTGGGATGGAATAAAATTCCTATTTTTTTTCCCTTTTCTCCCTTGCTCGTTGACCTCAACCATGTCCCCCATGGGTCGACTTGAAGGCCGGTATTCAAGCCTTGGTTTGACCCAGCGAGGAATAAGAAAAATCCTGTGTGTTATAACTTGTTACAAATAGTAATAAATGTTATCGTCTTTAAACTAAAACACACGTACGGCCACAAAATTGAAATCGGCCAGTATTTACAATAATGCTGGTTTTTGGATGATTTGGCAAAGGCCACCATTGGCAACACCAGATTTTTCCGCGTCCTTCCATTGATACAACGTAAAACACTAGAACTAGAAGTTTAATTACTACTTGGAATTCTTCAGAAAAAAGAAAAATAAAACATGCATGTTAAAAGATAATATTGCCAGCAGCTTTAATTTCTCCGAAAAGTAGTGGCTACTATACATACAATCAAATTAACTTACTTTTAATTAAGTTGGTTTGCTTGGATACCATCAAATTCAAAATGGGGACCCCGATCAGACCAACCATTTATATTTTGCATGCCACTCATACATAACTTCTTTGATTACCTTAATTTCCATCGCCAACAACCATGTTTTCTTTGTAATTTTAAAGTATGAATTTGTCCATGTCGTCACTGAGATTCAATGGTTCATATGCATTCCAACGCCGGCCAGGAGGTTCGATCTGATTCAACTAATAAAACACCCAATTAAGAATGTAGGGTTAGAAAATGTCAAATTTGTCAAGTTACAATATTATCAGGGGTGAATGGGGGAGAAGCTAGAGAGTTTGAATCCTAAGAAACAAGAGTAAAATTTGTAATAAGAAACCTAAAAAATTAATTTATCTATCAAATGCATGGAAATTAAACACCAAATAACAAAAGATGATGCAATTGATAGATAACCTTTAATTAGAAGGGGTTAGGCTCCAAAGAAATTATTAAGAGCGAAACAAGATACTCGGACAATTTTCTTCCTTTGTAGTATTCCACATGCAAAATTAATAGATTACTTATATAGACATAGACAATGCTATATATATACATGCTCAACTACTAATATATTACTCACACCTAAAATGCATGAGACATCGGATACTAAAAAATAATGAAATTTAAGAGTTTTGTATTACTGAAACATCGTTATCATGAAATTTCACTTTAATATTTTGAAATAAATGTATAGTATTGATGAAGATTTTTGTATGGTTGAAACATCGTATCGTGTGAAGTTGAACCATGTGAAGCACCGTCAAATTTGAGCTGGTTGGTTTCATTTTAATGTTTTGAAATAAATTTATTGTATTGATGATGAAGACTTTTGTATCGTTATCATATAAAGTTAGATCATGTGACATAGGTTTCACTTCAGTATCTCGAAATAAATGTATAATATTGATAGAATGTGAAGTTGGTTCAATGACTTGAAATAAATGTATTATGTAATGTGTATTATTCAATTCTGGTAAATTTCTAACTTCGGGACCAATGATAGATAGTATCATCCGGTAATGAACCATGAAAGATAAAAACTATGCACTAAAGTTAAAATATGCCCATGGGACTCTGGGACCAACGACTGATAGTTTTATCCAGTAAAGTAATAAACCAAAAGAAATGAAAACAAAACTGCACTCAAGTTCAAATGCCCATGGGACTCAAGTCTTAGAACACAACCTTAAGCAATATACATATTGCAAAATTTATGAGGACAACTCTAATGCTTCGAACGAGAATAGTGATTGTCATTCGGATTCCTCCTGCCACTAAAAACTGCTAGTGCTTTCCTTACTGGTGGTTGAAAAGGAGCCCGCTTCTCTGAATGGTGAGTAAACATTTCATTTGTAGCAAAGATGTCATCAGCCTACAAAATATAATCAAATACACAAATTATGAGCTTTATCATGGCAGCTTTAACCCATAGGTTGAATTGCGTTACATTGATAGTTGAAACCCCAACAGGCCAAACATGAAAACTCGACTATATATAAAAATTGGCCAGACTTGTCCGTAGTAGCCTAAAATGGTTCCAACTTTTCTCAACTTGCTATATGTTATCTCCATCTAATGAGCATTCTCTGAAGAAGTAAAAAATTTGGGAAAAAGAAGTGTTAATGTATCAAGACAACCCAACGACGTGGGTTTATGATTAGAAAAATCACCTGTTTATTCTTCTTTTTTGTCTTGGGTTGCATGAACTTCTGTGGAATTTGATCCTCACGTAGAATCGGATTCTTGGTAATGGCGTCCCTTCCACCTTGTGGCAGAGGTAATGAAAACTGGAAAAACAAAGATCAATTGCTATAAGTAGATAATCAGGCTTTGACATGTCGTGCCTTATATATTTTTCTATATACCTATCAGGGAGCTAATCCTACTTAATCAAAGATAATTCTGAAAAACTCACCTTAGTGCCCCGTACAGATACACGTGGTCGGCGAGCTGCAATAAGAGCTCCATTTTCACCAACGGTAACAGCTACTTTTCTTAATGTGCCTCCATTCCCACAACTTGGACAAAATATCCTACCAATCTCCATTGTCACCTTAAAGCAAGCATGACATTTCAATATCCACCTGCAAATTCAAGAAAACAGTGAACGACAATATCCATAATCATACTCTAAACATCAAATATATTACCAATTTGCAATTGCATAGAAACTGCAGATATAATGCACACATAGATACTGATGACAAAAGCTAGTACAAATACATAAGGACCAGCTGACCAGTCACCAGCCATCCGAGATGCCAATTTTAACCCATTTACTAATCGTGAATCGACTAAGGCCATTTTCTATAATTCTATCACTACTAGCTGGTCAGATGGATACAGTCTAATATGCTGACTAAAACAGAGATAGGTAAACTTCAAATGGGATGAACACGTCAAAAGCCTCCAAACGGTATCTTTAATGCATACAAGCATACAACTCCCTAAATTGCTTGATTCGGAAGAACTAAATTGGTATTGTATTTAATATAGAAATTAGACAAAAAGTGCTTCAGCACAACCCAACCTAGGCCTTTTACAACATGGGCAATTTACAACCCAGCCTGGGCCATTTACAGCTCATTTAGACCAATTAACTAGCCTGCCAAGTTGCCTACCTCTACCAGAGCACCAGACATAAACAGTCAAGAATAGCAAAGCAAGAAAAAAGACAAAGTACCTATGCAGCTCACGTATTTGCATTCCTCCTGGTGCAACTAGCCGTAAACCCATTTGCAGAATAACATTCTGCATTGCAAAATCACCAGTAACACAAGCAACACTCGACTCAGAAAGTGATCTTAACATCCAACTTTGCTCACTACTGTCATCATCCACATATGATGTATCAACACTTTCATTAGTCTCACTAGTCATATCCAAGTGTTCCAACGCTTCATTCACATCTTCAGTCTCGTTCTGTTCACCATTTTCAAAAGCCTTTTCCGAGTCTTCTTCAAGCCTCATTTTACCCAGAATTGTTGATACATCTTCTCCACCAGTCACCTTTTCTTTTACAAGTGATTCATCGGAATTTTCATAGATCAAATCTGGTAACTTCGTATCATCAAGATTTTCTTCATTTTCAATTTGTGCATTTGCGTCATTCTGAATTTCTCTTTCAGTTGCCGCCTCAGCCATTTCACGTCTAGCCTTTCTCCTCATAAACCTCCTATGAGTGCTTCGACTCACAGCAGGGAGCCAATCATCTGCATTATCATCAATCTGCCCCTGAGATGCATCAATTCCATCTGCCACCATCTTTTTCCCTTCAATTACAACTTCTTTCTTTTTAGGCAAATATTTTCGAGGTTTACCAAAAGCAGCATCATCATTATATTGTGCCTCAGATCCATTTGCTGATGCAGAATCTTCATTAGTTTGATCCTTCTCTCCAGGCATGGCATTCAGATCCAAAACATTCAGAGGAAGAATTCTTGAGGCAGCTCCTGAACCATCTCCATTTAGATGTTCCAATGCTTCCCATTGGGCCAAGTTAGGAACATTGGACCCCCATCCAGGCAACTCTTTCTCCGGAAGCCTCCTCACATTAACCGTACGAATAGGGGGAGGGGCATCCCGGAGATGGCTAGTTCCATGAATTTGAGATTCCAAGGTATAAGTCAAAGCAATGAGTTTAAGATCAACATCTGACAGTGTTTGTAGATCTCCGGTTGCCCTTGCAAAGCTAATAACTACAAATACATCAACGAAAACACACTTTCAAACGCTACACAAAAAGTCTATCAACCTACTCACAGGACTATTAGATAAAGCATCCCCCATAAGAGTAAGGGATACCAATCAAGATTTACCACATCACTCACGTTTTTCACCCAACATAAGTATCACACATCACCTTTTTTCCACCATATAAATTATATTAAAAAGTGACAATATTATCACCCTCTCACTTCCCATCACACAATGACCAGCGTCCCAAACGCCGCCAGCAGAAATCCAAAAATTTTCTCTTTCTTTTAAAAAAGCGTTGAGATGTTACCGAAAACATCCTAATGTATAATCCATATGTCACATTTTTCACCAATTTCAAAAGGAAAACTTGCTTATAGAGAGTACTATAAAGTACAAACTTCGACAATGTGTTCGGATTAGCTTATTTTGAGAGCGTATTCACTTATCAGACATCCATAAAGTGCAACTTATTGCTTTTCAGATTAATAAGCTGAAGTTCATAAAATTAAGTTCATAACCTCACAAGTCACAAGCTAAAAAATATGAGCAAACTAGAACTTTGAATTATTTTCAAATATCCCTCAATATGAGAAAATTTAACTTATCTACTAAATTTCATATAACCAATTTATCAAGATTGTAACTTTATGCTGAATTCTTCATTTTCGCAACTTTCCCACATTAATAATAGCTAAATCTTGAACAACACACATAAAAAAAAAAAAAACAATAAACATAAAACATATATATGTGTATATATATAAGAGGGGTTAAAAGTAAGGACCTTTTTTGATAGATTCAGGGGAAGGTTCCATAATATCAACAGTAAAGGGCAACAAATTAAGTCTATGACGAGAAGTAGGATCTCTAATTTCTCGAATAACATCAGAAACCGAAACAAACTTATCGGCAGAGCTATGAAGCTGTTCACCGCCTTGTATGATTGCATTTGCATCCACCACAGCGACGGCGATGCCTTTGGTTGATTTGCAGCTGCCGACGAGATTTAAAACGGTGGATTGCGATGGATCATTGTGGTTGGTGGGGTTTTCTGATGATGGTTGTTGTTTTTGTTTTAAGATGTTGCTCCAGCACGGTGGTGGTGGTGAGGGTTTTGGTAGCTCTGTTATTTCCATTGTGGGTTTTGGGGGTTGTGAGGGAAAAAGATGCTGTGATAATTGGTGTATTGTAAAACCCTAGTTGTGTTAGTTATTTTATATCTATAGGTTGTATGCTTTTTTTTAACATTAAAAATTAAATTTATTGATATGTAATGTAGCAAGATACTAGAGAGTACATATTAACGTTCAAATGAAGCAACAAAGTAAAACAACTGGGTATTAAAACAGAAAATTATTCCATTGAGGCCATGTTATCGCCATAATGTTGTTGGTGGATCGATTGGTTAGCCATTGGAAGCTGAGGCCTTTCATTTTTTTGACAGCAAACCGGAGTGCGGGAGCTTTATTTAGAAAAATGCACTCATTTCGGGTCTTCCAAATCACCCAGCAGTATGTGAGTATCGCGAGCTGCACCATATTCTTTTTGTGGTGATTTGTGCTACAACTATAATGAAATTCCAGGAGTTCTCTTATCGACTCGGGTTTTTGAACAGGGAGTCGACACCACACCATGAGTATGGTCCATAAAGAGTCAGTAAAAAGGACATTCCAGAAAGAGATGGTTTGCTATTTCATCTCTTAGATTACATAGCGAGCAAGTAGGGGATACTATGGAGATGTTTTTGGTAATGAGTTGATCCGAAGTGGCGGCCCGGTTCATTTCTAATCTCCAGCCAAGGATGTTAACCTTAAGCGGTGCTAGTCTATTCCAGGGGAAGGCCCATTGCTTTGGCCCGTATGTAGAATTTTGAAGCTTGGTCCTCATTGCCTTAACTGTGTAACTTTGAGAATAGTCGATCTTACATAACCAGGAATCTTCATTATCTGAGAGTCTGTTGCTGATAACTTGGGACATCAAGAGTTGCAACTGATGAAGCTCCGATGATGTGGATGGAGGCCGTAGCCAATTCCATTCCCAACCTGTAAAATGTCCGTTTTCTGTGCAACGCTCATTGATCAGGCATCCTTTATACCTTTCGAGTTTGAAAAGATCTGGGTAGGATGATGCAAGTGAAGTGTCGCCTATCCAAATATCAATCCAAAATCTGAGAGATCTTCCATTGCCTAACTTACCATAGCCTTATACATGTATGTCCCTAAAGCGTTTGTGTGTCCTCTTTTTAGCCCTTTAGTTCGAAAAATGTACATGAAATCCATCACATGCATTGGATAGGTGAAAATGTGAAACACAAGGACGTTTCACGCTATTTTAAAAAAAATTGAGTTTTTGTTTTGATTCACTAGCATAAAATCCACGCAATACCAGTACAACGGTGATCATGTCAACTGTGTGGTGGTCGCTTAAGGCCTCTAGAAACCTTAAACCGTCATTAGTGGTGTAGATAGTTGATACAAAAGTAAAGAGTTAATAAATATATTTTAAAAAATCAAGGATTGATAATGTAATTTAACCAGGCAAAAGTGTGTGTTACAATATATTAAAAGGCACTAGATAAAAATAAAGCATGACTTTTCAACGCTCCAAGAAATAAAATGTTGTCTTTCTATTAGATAGTCTAATGTTTGATATTTTCATAGTCATTTTTTAGACTGTTTGTACGCAAAAAAAAATATAATTCTTATACAGTTTGGCTACTTAAATACAGTGTGACATGATGCAATGTTAATGTATTTGCTTCATTTGGATGTTTTCAAATTGTAATTGCATCCTGTTAAGTGTTAATAAGTCATTCGTAAAAAATGATCAAAATTTGAACAAACAAATAAAAACGGGAATATGAGAACGGATTCAATAAAAAAGAATTATAATATAACATGAATGGTTTAAAATGGACTGGACTCAAACTTTAGTTAAAAAAAAAGTGATAATAGATAGACTTAAAAGATGTGACTAAAAATATAACTAATTTATTTGACGGTTGACATATATACACATTTTTTCTTTTTAAATCCTCATTATTAATTTTGTTGTATATCACTTTTTTGTTAGAAATATTTTTAGGATTATATTTTAGACTCTTAGATACACTAAACATTTACTTTGAACGAACGAGTACTTGAAAACCATTGGTTTTTATATCAGTTGGTAGATCCGTTATCCGTAGATAGATATTGGATTTGGGCCAAAATCTGGGTTAGTAAATACATAGTTGGGTTTCACGAAAGGCCCGGGTCAATTTTTATAACTCGTCTATTCAAATTATTAATCAACGTTTTGGACAATTACACTTCAATTCTTACTCAAAACAAGTGAGATGTAAATCTGTAATGCTATTGGATCAATGTGAGATTGTGAACGGTTGTTTAGATCTATATGAATTCAAGGAATTTTGTTACTGACTAGTGACTACTCACTTTGTATACTATATAGTGAAATTGATATCTTTTTGACGGACTATACATTGCCTTCACAAAAGTGTAGAGATTTAATAACTAACATGACAATATGACATGGCAAGGATAGCATGGTATGGCGTTTTGGAGAACCATAATTACATATGTTTCTAATGAAGCAATACTCAAAATTAGTTCGATTATATTTGAATTACTACGATCATTCAAAGAAAATTAAGATAACTTAGCGGAATTCCATCCATTCTTCTTCTTTTCGGCTAAAAACTTACCATCATTGGCACAACAATTAAAAGGAGATGTAGGATGGAAGCAAGCAGTTCATCTGGTAATATTGACTTCGATTTGGTGTATATGGAAGAACAGGAATAATCTCGTTTTTAATTCAACCGGACGTTCTGTGAGTATAATTATTGAGAAAATTTGGACTTTATCTTACATATGGATTAAAAGTCGATCAAGATATAAAACTTTGACATGGGAAGCTTTGAGTAATTTTAATGTTTTCGAGTTTGGTTAGATAATATTTTGGTTGGCTTTGTTAATGGTGTATTAATTTACTCTTGGTGTATGTATTGTAAACTTGTTTGTGGCTTAACGTTTTGTTGGGTCATCTAATAATAGTAAGGGATTAGTGCGTCGGAATGCAACAAACTATGCCCAAAAGGTTATAGTGTGCACGAACTAACGTTTTTTTCTATTGTATGCATAAACTTAGTAAAAATGTTCAAATCATGCAATGTGTATACGTGGCAGTTCATATGAGTTGCCACGTGTAAATTTTTTTTTTTGAATAGGCCACGTGTAAGGTTTATATTGGTCGGTTACAAAAAGTTGCATGATATAAATTTTTTTATTAAGTTTATCCATACAATAAAGAAAAACGTTAGTTAGTGCACACTATAACCTTTTGAGCATAGTTTATTGCATTCCGACACACTAAACTCTAATAGTAATTGATTTTGTTAGGTCGTTAAAAAAAAAAAAAATTAACGGAATTCCTCAAAAGCTTATTATTTACATGAGATATACTATCTGAAGCTAAAACTATAACCAAATCACATAAAATCATTTAGGCTATAAAAATGCCACACATCAATTGAAAACCTCAAAGGGTCGACATGATCAACCTTCAAACAAACATACTATTTCACATGGTATTCACACATCATCATTTTTCCAACCATTAGATCACCCACTAATCAAATCTCCACCATCCAATCACCTCCCAACCATCACTACTTCCACGTCATCACAACCCAAAAACAGCCACGTAACCTTGACAATTTTCACACACCAAAATTAATGATGCAACTCAATTTTATTTTATAACCTTGTCGACCGTCATATCACATTACAAAATCTATATCTATATTTTGTAACTTGTGTATAAATAAATAAATATCTCCCGAATGTCTATTTCATCAGCTCGTGTATTCAACAATTTAATTTCTACCCATAAAAATATATTCTTTTTTTCAAGACCCCTTTTAAGCTCTTTACAAATTAAATCTTTTTCTTCAAATTATAGCCCAATAATTACAAAAAGATCTTTGCTTTCCACAAGATTTTGTAGTAAGAACAAAACCCAACAAGTGTTTGGCTTAAGATCAATTCAATCCATGGCTACTCAATCCAAGCAATCAGTTTATGACTTCAGTGTTAAGGTTTGTTGGTTTTTGATTCATGTTTTTTGGTTAAAGTTTTGATTTTTATTTGTGGGTGTGAGACAATACTAGATCTTGATATAAGAATTTACTGATTTCTGTATGTTTTATCTTGATTTAGGCTTTTAAAATGATTTTTTCATTGGTTATTTAGTAAGTGTTTGGGCTAGCTAATTTGGAGTACTTATTAGCTTATTGCTTTTTAATCGATTTCAGCTCAAAAGCATTTTGTGAGTGTTTGTAGTATTAGCTTAATTGAAGTGCATATATTATTATATTTATATAAGGGTTTGAAAAACTAATAAGCTAAAATCATGATTTTGAGGTTTTCCTATAGGATTTTTATGCACAACACATTATTATGAGCTATGACTAGCAAAATCCTTTTCAAAAAGCTTACCTGACAAACGCTTAAATTTAATTGCTGGGTTTTTGTGGATGAAATTGTTATGCACTTTTAGATAATAAGAATTTTTATATATAAAATAGATATAGTAATTTACATAGAAACAGAAGGCAAACGGGCAACAAGCTGCGCCGCCACTCCTAATTGTATAGCAAAACTAAGACGTTTAAAAACTACATTCGGCGATCGTGGCGTCATAACATTACTATGCATGACTGTGATATACTATAATATGCTTGATTTTAGGCTTTTGAAATGATTTTTTGATTAAAGACCTATTTTGCATTGTGTGATATGTGGGTTGAAAGGTTTGATATTGATCTTGCTAATTGTGTTTTTAATTTTGTGGTGTCTAAATTGTAGGGGGTTTTGAATGATTTATGCTGATTAAAGATTTAGACTGAATTATGAGTCTATAGTCTTAATTTAATCCTGTTGTCGTTATCGGTGCTTAGTTTAGTTCATCTTGTCATGAAATTGAGCTTTTGAAATGATTTTCATGGGCTAAATTTGGATTACATTGTTGATTTTGCATATGCGTGTTAGATGTAAGATGTTCTTGTTCTTGAGCTTGTTATTTGTGTTTTCTTTGCTTCATGTGTTTTTGATGACAGGGTACAAAATGATGTCGATTAATTGAAGATTTAATTAGTCCTTGATCTTGTGTAAAGTTAGTTGGGCACCTCAAAAGAATGTTTCTTCAGTTAATTAGTATGCGTATTATTTGATGAATTTGAAATTATTGTAGAAGATAAAGGTACTTATGTTTCTATTTTTTTTCAGGACGCGAAGGGCCAAGATGTGGATCTTAGCAAGTTTAGGGGAAAGGTCTTGTTGATTGTTAATGTTGCATCACAGTGGTAAGCTATATATTCCAATATGTTCCCATTAAGTGTGATACCGACACGATTTAAATTGTCTTGAAATTTGTTGAGCATTTTAATCATTAGTAAAATCTTCCGGCGTTAAACAAAAAAGGTATCTGTGTTTTAATCTATAGTCTTTTTGTGTTGCAGCGGCTTTACAAACTCTAACTACCCCGAGCTAACTACCTTGTACCAGAGGTACAAAGATCAAGGTTAGTTTTTCGGCACTCTTGAGATGTTAGCTCTCTTACAGTTTGGAAGGTGGTGTTGTAACTCAAACCTGTTTTTTTAAAATTATAGGTCTTGAGATTCTTGCTTTTCCATCCAATCAGTTTAATGGACAAGAACCAGGAACGAATGAAGAAATTCAGGAGTTTGTTTGCACTCGCTTTAAGGCCGAGTATCCTGTCTTTGGCAAGGTGGGTATCTCATAGATTGTTTCATGAAACTTAGAGGTGGCAATTCAACTGTTTAAATTATAATTTTGCACATTTAGCTTATGTTCTGTTTCAAACGGGCCAATTCACATAGTTAAGCTAGAAAGGAAACAGGTCAGAGGGGTTGAAAGAGTCGACTTTCGACTGTTCTTTGTTTTAATGCATACAACCTTTTAAATCACTGTATTTTAAAGCTGTGGATATTAATGTAATATCATCATTTTTTTTTATCGTATCTAGTGCATCAAGTATTAATAAATAGAGAAACAAGACAAAAAGGAGTTTGCTGGTGAACACAAATACATCTGATCCGTTTCGACCTTGAGTTGTTCTGACTTGTTACTTACCCGAGTGACCCTCCCTATTTTGCCAGCTTTAATAACTGATTGATGTGTATGGCTTAGTGAACTGTCTCGTTTTGTGCATTTGCGTTTGTTATTTAAGCGGAATACTCCATTGATGTAGATTGATGTGAATGGCAAAGCCGCCGACCCCTTGTACACTTTTCTGAGGTCGAGCAAAGGAGGGATTCTTGGTGACAGTATCAAGTGGAACTTCACAAAATTTCTTGTCGATAGAGAAGGAAAGGTTGTTGATCGCTATGCTCCAACCACCACTCCTCTTAGCATTGAGGTAAAGCTTGTTTATATAACATAACCTGCCATAGTTCTAACACAGCGACACCCCCGAAACTCATGTTTTATATGTTTTACCTCTGAATGCAGAAGGATATAAAAAAGCTGCTTGGCGTTGCGTAAGTACCTACCCTGCCCCGTCATGCGTGATTCTCCAATTTTAGCAATAAATAAGCATCAATATGAATATGATGATCGTACCTTAAATTTTTGCGTGATGTAATTCTAAACTTACAAGGCCCGGGAACGTATTCACCGCCGTATGGCTGACCGGCGATTACTAGCGATTCCGGCTTCATAACTTTTTCATGTTATGCAACTTGTGTAAAAGCAAAGTGTTAATGAATAAAATAACCTTTTACATGTATGTCTTGTCTTTTATGTTGTGATTTGTGAATGTACGATTTCTTTTATGTTGTGATTTGTGAATAATTGGCTAGCTAGAGCGGTGGCACTTGGATCATTGCTTGACTTGGCAAGAGTCTTTTTATGTATCACCATGACAACTTTGTTACTTGGCTAAAAGCGCTCCAAGTACATTACTTGGCTAAGGTCCCTGCCTTGACTTCAAAAATTTAGGTATGGACCAACTTACTTGGCCAGGTGACGCACTGTTCAAGCCATCACAACCGACGTGGCTAGAACGCCTCGGTCGCTTGATGGTGGCAGGTTGTCTGTGCACAGATCAAGACTTGAGCAGGAACAACACTTAACTTCCATACAAACAGAATGAAATCGGTAACATGTAAAAAACATTTATTGAAACTGAAACTGAAAATGAAATTGAAATAGTTACCATTCTGAATCACTTTATTGCACATCCTTTATCTTATGTATTGATGCCATGAACCCATGGTTAATCGGACCAGGTAACCTTCATCCAACCCCAATCCTTCCTTGGGACGCCAAGAGCCTCCCAAACAGCATTCGAAGCATCCACAATATCGTTCCTGCAGGGTGGTTGGTAAGCATGTTCATCATCACACCCCATGGTCGAGTCACACTGGTCAACCACCTTAGCTTTCACGCTTCTCCCATTGCCATAAATCGTTATAAACTTGAGACACCTTTTCCCATGATTATACCAACCAGTTGACAGCGCCACCACCTTAGTCTTATCAGAGTGAAATTTCTCGTCACACTGTGATGCCCAGCCCCCATCCCCACCCTTTTCAAAGCTGTTTAGGGTCAAAATAGCTTCTGTTCTCTTTGAGACGGGTGGCGAGCAGTGATAAATGTCGTAAAAGTGCCCTTCCTTGCAGCATTCTGCCATGTTGTGATGGTTGCAGTGGTTCCCTGGTGGTTTCTTTCCCCTTAAGCGGCCACTCGCGCTGCATACTTGTGCTTCAGTAGTTGCAGCAAGAAAAGCGACAGAAAGGATCATTAAGAGTGCTAGAAGATTAGCTCGATTTGGTTTCATCATGATGGTACTGTTTTAAGTTGGAAGTAGTGGGTTTGATTTATAAAAGTGTACCATCAACATGACATATTTATAGAGGTGATATGATATTACTAAACATGTAGTTCTTTGTTTGACTTTTAACTTTCTAAGTAGTCGCGAAAAACACAAATGCCTCATAAGAAGTTAGACAGCGGAATATGATATTGATAATGATGTTTTTCCATCAGATGGTAACAAGTCGGATTGTAGAATATGAAATCTGCATTTTGATATATGTAATACACATTAAAAAGCTGGGTTGCGCAATATAATATCGGAATGTACCTAATGAGTGTTCTTTAGTTTGCCATGTTTTGGCCCGTCTTTCACTCCCGATCTCCCTAACATTTTGCAGTTTTATTACTAATCCTAAGATTAAAGATTTATGGGTTTGTGTCATCTTTTTTCTGTCATTTTGTTAATAATTGAGTTGTCCATCAAGTCATGAACAAAGTTGCTTAAGAGTTTAGTTAAAATGAAACCTTATTTGAAAATTTTGGAATTGATTTAGCCCAGACTATCAATTATGAAGTACCCTTACCAGCCAAAAAGGTTATGAATTCAAAGGCATTTGAGGTTTATCTGACTGCACATTTGACTTGTAACCACTGTGAACTAATTTGTGTCTTAATGTCTTACTAATTGTATTTTTGGTCTTCTTAATATTGTGTATGTATTAATACATACACAATATAAATATTCATAAGGATCTTCACACACTAAAGTACAAGAACTAGAATATGGTGATTCTGATGTTGTAGTTTGACCTTTGACAGGGTTGAATGTAGTTTTAGAGCATGTTAAAAACTATGTTCTCTTCCTTTCTACTACTTGTATTATACATACACACTATCTAAACTCTGTAAGTCTGTATCTCAGTCAGAACTTAAAACAACGGTGTTGTAATATACACTATAAAATAAGGTGGTTCTATTTTTTAAGGTTGCAAAATGAAAAATCTTGTTTCAAATGAGTAGATCAATTGTTCAATATTAGTATGTTTTATTTATAAATTTCTGAATGAATATTAGATCAATACTTGGTAATTTGTAAAACAAGCCCAAAACATAATTCTCAAAAGAAAAATTATATGCTTTAAACTTCTCAATAATAATTTTCTACTTGCAAAACCTGGATGTTCAACTGTTACTTCGGGTTTGAGGGTACTGTACAATGTCGAGAATTCTTTTTACTGAGAGGAGATAATATCTCATGTATCCTTACTTTGTGATGCCCGATGATCAATTGTCATACCAAACTTACCACAATGATATATACTATAGGTAACGTATCCTCCAAAAGTAAATTCGCAACATTTCTACTATTTAGCCCTTAGTTAAAACAGTTTTATGTCAAACATAAAAACAACAATAATCTGCAAAATTACATCAACATGAGTAACGAAATAATCCTATGATAGTTAACTAGAAAAATAAAGAAAAAACAACTATAATAAACTAGTAAACGGATAAGGTTTTTCTTATTTGGGTTATCCGAAGATGAAAATTCTTAATAACTCAGATTTATGTGGCTTAACCAATGACAGAGCCAAAATATGATATTAAGGTGGTTCGGTTGCTTGATAATAGGGAAGAACAATATGTCAAGTAGATTTAACCATTTAACCTCTGGGATTAAAATTTGAATAAGTTGTGTTGGTTGGAATACCCTCCTAGTTCGTCCTGTGCAACTTTCACCTTTTTAATGTTGTTTTTATTAAACTTAATTAATTAATGGCTTCAGAAAGCCAATAACCCATGGATCGAGTGATCAAGTATCTACGTCTACATTTTAACCATATAAGGTTGAAGGTTCAAAAATCTCGTACAGTTTTCCATCATGGAATTATGTGTTGAGCTTGGCCTACCTAGCGTTGTGTTGTTTGCACTCGTAGGTATGAGATCATCTTTCGCTATTCTCGGATAACCGGACGGTTATTCGTTTGACTCTTTAAAAGGGAATATGGCTATAGAAGCATCTATAAGAAAAGTAATCCTTCCATTTGGTCAAACGGTCAATTATGTGACAATTGGAAAGAAGCGGAATATTATTATTAACTACCAACCAATCAGCCGTTTAATATTCACTTCTTTTTCTTATAATAATCACCAACCAAAATTTCACTTTCTTTTGTTCAATTCAAAGCATTGTTTGATCGATCATTTCAATGGCCGCCCAATTCACTCCCAACACCAAAACCCTTTATGATTTCACTGTCAAGGTTCGATTTTTGCTTTCTTTTTTTATATATATAGATATAATTTATATATGTATTTGTTCTAAGTCTCTTTTTAAGTATTCTATTGAATATCAATACTAGCAAAATGAGCTTGCTTATTGGTTAAAACCCAGAAATCTTGAACAACTTTTTGCCAACAATCTGTTCCAAAAATATAAAGACTTCAACGTTTGACTTTGTTGGAGTCAAATATAGGTCTTTTGACATGTAAAATTTATGCAAATTATGTAACTAAATTCTTATCAAATTTGTTTATATGTAAGGTTTGTTATAGGGTTTTTATGTAGTAATTTTTTTTTTTTTACAATTTAAAGCTTTATATCAAATGTGAATTTTGAAGTTACAGCCAGAAATTTGACCTCAAAAGTCAATGATCAGCTTGGTTCTTCCTCTGGGAAACTAATTATATGTGGCTGTTCCAAATTTTTGTATTTCAGATTCTGGGTGTGGATAAAATTGCATAAAGCTTCATCATTTCTTAATAAAACCAAAAAATCACTAACAAATTGTGCCTGAAATAAATACTAATAGTTAGCTTGTGTTTAGTAACTTTTTCGGATTTTTTGTGTGATTAAATTCATGAACTTGATGCAGGATGCCAAGGGTAACGACGTAGACCTTAGCGTTTACAAGGGAAAAGTTGTACTTGTTGTTAATGTTGCCTCCAAGTGGTATATTTTTTATAATTTAACTTCATTTATATTGGCTTTGTGATTAGACCTCCTAATGTAGCTTACAATTAGATGTGTTGTTTGTTCTTTGTTGCAGTGGGCTGACAAATAGCAACTATGAAGAACTGAATCAGATATATTTGAAGTATAAGGACCAAGGTTTGTGAATTGTGATACAATACTTGTTTCATTAAGGTTAATTTGATTAACAATATCTATCATGAAGTATGGTATTTGGCTTGCCCTTTGAAGAAAATAAAACTTTCCTGCACCCCCATGTATTATTGTATAATCATGTCCTGTTTGCATACTTATGATCATGTGTTAACGGGTTAATTGTCTTTAGTGTCAAGCGTTGTGATCTTTCAGGCTTTAGCTACCTTCGTGTTATTTGTGTTGATTTGTCACCACCTGCCTTATGTATGCCAATCAATCTTTAGACTTTAGATTACATTTTCATATTGTTCCGGGAGATAAACTTAATTTTTAACCAACCATTTTGACTGTTAACAAACTGATAGTGTAACACATAATATGATTCGTATCTTTGACTCTATGCTTCATTAATCACCTAAGTCTAAGTGAACTAACCCTTTGCAAAAGTTGTATTGATTATGATTGTTAAGTTTCGGAATGTTAGTTTCGTACGGGTTGATATAATATGGACAAATGTGTTTGATTTTCTTTGGAAAACTATTCCAAAAGTACATTGTAACTACCAGAAAATAATGATCTTTGACAAACACTAGAATGTGAGTTATAAATAATGGCTTTACCATATAATCACTCGCTCTGATGAAAACCAGTGTTTTCCATGTGTTTCAGTGCAATGATATGAAGGTTTGTCTGGTATGAAGAAACAGTTACCCGTTTATGTTTAACTCTATTTTTATTAGTCCTGCATGCTAGCTGCAATCTTTCTAAATTGATAAGGGAAGGGATAAGTTGACCCTGAAAAAGAAATACTTCCTATTGTTTCACTGTTAATTGACCTCTATGATTGTAGATTTTGAGATCTTGGCATTTCCATGCAATCAGTTTGGAGCTCAAGAGCCTGGAAGCAACGAAGAGATAGCTGACTTTGTTTGTACCAAGTTCAAATCAGAATTCCCCATCTTTGATAAGGTAAATTTTCAAGACAATTCAACATGAGTTAAGGGAATGAACAGCAACTGAACTTTCAAATTCATCAAAAACATATTCAAATTCTGATGCAATCTCAACACAGATCGATGTAAATGGTGAGAATTCTGCACCAGTGTACGATTTTTTGAAATCAGGTTTCTATGGGATCCTTGGGGGAGACATCCAATGGAACTTTTCCAAGTTTTTGGTTGATAAAGAGGGTAAACCTGTTGACCGCTACTACCCAACAACTTCTCCTCTTACAATCGAGGTAAAAGACGACACAACCCTTCTACACAATTGAAATTGTCACTTCATCTTGCATAAAGTTGTTAGATTTATGGTACTTTTTTTTTTATTTTTGCAGAGGGACATTCAAAAGCTCTTGGGTCTTCTGTAGATTTCAAGATTTCTGGAATGAAAATGTTTGCCTTTGTGTCTATGGATGCCGAATCTTATGTTGAGTATTGGGATACAATCTTTTTCATTTTATGTCGCATCTGTTGATTTAAAACCTTAAAAATACTGTAATTCAAAAGAATCAGAAAATAATATGCATTACTTGTTATGCATTGAGTTGGGCTATATATTAACATTCTTCATTTATGTTTGATTTGGCCTTGGTCCTAGTAATATAAATTTCTGATAGCGTCTAAATTATATTTACTTTAGAAACCGATTAGAAGAATTAAGCTAAACCACAATGTGATAATGGTTTGTTTACAGCAATAGGTTACCTAAGTTTTTAAATGTTACGTATGAATTCACAACTCCATCAGATGTTATTGTTATACATGATACATACGCACAACTCAATCATATATGTTTTTATAGAAGTAATTCATCATATTGATAATTCTGGTCATATTATGATACATCATTTTTAATTTTTTATAGTTTGATGTGTCATCGTTATACCATGATACATTAACGTTTATAGTTACAACACATCAAAATTACATTGTCGAAAGCTACTTCAAAATGATCCAATATTTCTATATCGTTTATATAATTCCGTTTATGATGCACGAACCTTTATATGACCGACTAATTATTTGATCAAGATTGTTATTTATGTTATTGGTGTCTAATAACATAATCTATAGTGCATTTGGTTTGTTGCTCATCAAAATCAAACATCGAAATACTTTTTTTTTAAAAGATGGAAGTTAGTAGATTTTAAGATAATATAATAGAGTTCATATATAAATAAATTGATGATGTATATTTTAAATTAAAAATTAGAAGATATAAAAAAAAATATTGAAAGCGAAAACATAGCATCTTAATTACATGACCATTACCTAGTGGAAGAAGCATTATCTAGGTTAAATCTAAAATGATATGATGTATCTTCTTGAATATCTCCATAACCTTTAGTAAGTCGAAATCATTGATCCCTGGAAGAGATGTATTGTTTAAGTTTTAGTTTCAAAGAATGATATTAGTAATTAAAATGGTCTCTTTGAACTTCATTCGAAATGTCGTTTAGAAGACGTTGCAGGTTCGAAACTTTTTTAAGTAAATATTTTACGAGTAGTTAGGAAAATAGTCAGAAATAGTGATGTAGATATAATAATTTTAGCATTAAACATAACTTTAGATGGTTATATCAATTAGAATACTTTATTTATGTTTGAAAAAAAAAGGCAATTCTCCCCAAGAAACTAAATACACATATATAAGGTCCCTTTTATTTACCACCACCCGTCTCTGTAACCGCCGTCTCAACCAGGGGGCGGTACTACATGGAAAAGAGGACCAATGCTCCCTCCAAAATTTAGATTTTCTCATTTATTTTAGATTTTTCATATTTTTAAAAATATTATTATAGGTTTTTAACATTTTGTCTCTTTTTATATTTATATTTTATAGATATTTTGGTACCGCCTCTGGCCACAACCACCTCTTGTCGCTGCCACCATCAATCCGTCACAGATGTGATGATCTATCTATATAAATTACACCCTATGTGACTTCCGCTTGGATCATTTATTACTTGCCAGCTGAGTGCACAATAATATAACATTATAACAATTATGATCATGATACGTCGACTATGTTTGTTTCTTTTAGTTCTCTTCCAAAATTCCTATTCTATAAAAGCATCAAGAGTACAAATCTTTCCTCCAAGCATGCCTACTGATCATATCGATCATATAGTCTTTGCTAACCCCCCTACAAACGATATTATGTCTAGTTCTCGCTACAAAAAGTATAAGCTAAACGCTTTCAGGCCAACGTATTCAGGACCAAACCGTGGGGATGGCCATGGCTTTGGGGGCGGGGGTTGGTCATTGCTAGCTAGATACATATAACGTTGGTAAGTATCGTATATATAGTGGATTATTCAGAACCGGCCATATGAAATAAAACTAAGTCGAAATGCTACTTACTATATGTTTATAGTGAATAATCGGTTCTTTCTAACTGATCGATCTAGCGGGTTGATTTAAGGTTTTCATACGATAAGTTTGTGTGTGTGATGTTAAAAAAAAAATTAATATTTATACTATTTTAGTGTGTACTTCAGGAATTTAATATTAAAGGTGTCCGTGGATGAATCACATGGATATGAATGTGGATGAATAAGATGAAATTTTACACACATCTTTTATAACTACATACTAATACATATGAAACTTAACCCAAAACCATAAATTTATTAAGTTATTACATTATTTTATTTAAAGGGAAACCCATAAAAATAAAAGTAATTAAAATAATCCAAACAAATGCAAATATATAAGCAATTGAAATTTCGGATTCGTCAAAAGAATATTGAAAACATGATGTTTTCTCCAAGCAGATTGATGTGAACGGTGAGACCGTTGTGCCTTTGTACAAGTTCCAGAAATCAAGGTTCTACTGGGGAACCTTGATTTTTTGGTCGATAAAGGTGGCAAACCATAGAACCTTAATTTAAGGTCGATAAAGATGACAAACCTATTTGATCACTACTACCCAAGAACTTCCCCTTTAAATAATTGGGGTGAAAGACAACGCCACACTTTATTACAATTACATTTATCACATCATTCTGCATAAACTCTCGTTTTTGCAAAGGGGCATTTGGAAAATCCATCTACTGTAGACAAGATTTACGGGAAGAAAACTTTGGCCTTTGCATCAATTGATGCCAAATCTTTTTTACTATTTCTGGTATCATCATTTAATTTAAGATTTTAAAGACACTGTAATTCAAGAATCAGGAAAGAATTTGCATACTTCACCATGAACAATCTCTGGAAATGAACATAATTGCATCCTCAAAGAAGATAATTTTCAGATCCCAATCACCAAATGATACTAGCTACAGATGGGCAAAATAAAAAAATAAAAAGTCTAACACTAAAACGAGCATAAAGATGTCAACTTACTTTGTTACAGAATACATCAACACAAAGCCCATCAATAATCTACAAGATGATGTCTAGTTAAGCTGAACTCCAGGACTCTTTTCATCTCCTGATGGTGGGTCGGTTGGAGTCTTTGCCTTTGTAATATCTCCAGCACCGCCAAACAAGAAGCTAGAAACCACTACCTGGCACCACAAAAAGAATGTGTGATTTGTGGAAAATCCTGAAATGGTGGTGAAAAGAAGAAAAAGAAGGCAGTAAAATGATACCTGTACTAGGGTAGAAGCAATAAGTTTACCACCAATTGCACCACCGATCACTTGACCATCAGCACTACAAACAGAAATACTAAGACCGCCAGTTCTATTACGGGGGCTACCGCTTTCAGCAAGCAGGTAAGAACCCGATAAGCACAGTATCTCAAAACGACCCTGGAAAGCAGTTAGCAGAACAATGTGAGTTGTGGATGCATAATTTACTCAAACATTCAGGAAGTCGAGCAAGTTTGTCACAAGCTCAACATATTACGGGCTAAGATCATACACTCCATTTAATGAACTGTAGGAGGTCTTATATCAATAATCCAAAACAACTCATGCATGAAAATTTAGTAGTTACTAAAAAAACAATTTACAAGTAGAATTTTGGTCGAGCTTCTTGATTTTTATGAAAGTACATATTTGACACACCAGCTTTTTAAAAAAAAAACAAGCTTTGAACAAAAATTTGCTTCAGATCAAGTCTGGCCCGTTTCAACACATGCCTTAAAAACTGCATGTTACCCACCCCGCTCATTTTTGACTATATTTTAGGCAAAAAATCAGTGTAATAGAGATTTAAGTGTTCATTCAGGGAGATTTAACCTCATAAGTGACGGTCCCGCCAGAAGACGAAAATTGACGTAATGTCACGGAAGACACAGAACCGTTGCCTGACAAGATGCACAGAGCCCTTTGCCTCTGCTGTGCAAACGCTAATATTTTTTCTGCAACATCCTACAAAATAGAAATTTCACAATAAGTCTCAAAAAAGAAGTTGGTACTTGGTACTCCTCAAACTTTGTTAGTTTCAAACTTATGATATCACATTTCAATAAAAATTGATAATAATAATGCAAGTGATGTTTTTATTAAAAAAAATAAGAATAATGAAAAAAAAAAAAACAAGAAGAAGAATAATACAAGACATATAAAACACGTTTTACATTAAAATAAAAAAGGTTCCACGTTTGAGATGTCCCAAACTAAATTGCAACATTCCTATGACAAAGTATGAAAGTAAACTGGCAAGTAATCATTCCAAGCTTTTAAGAATATTAAATTCGGGCCATAAGATTTCAGTTGTTCCTTTACTTTTAGGGTACTTTTAGATATTCAATAGATATAAATGAAAACTATCACATACCTCTCCAACCCCTATATGAATGATATGAGGTGTGAAAGCCGATCCCGCCGAATTATGCATCCATTCACCTAGCATTATTTCAGCAAGAAACAATGTTAAAACTACTGACACTGAGAAGATTATTAAATGTCGAGTAGAAAAGGTTAAGATAGATTATCACACACAGCATACGCAATGACAACTGCAATAATTGATTGCTTGAGAACATGAATTTACATTGTCCAGTATCAGCAAATTCTACTAAATATTTACATATTGTGAAACTTGACACAACGAGCAGTTTGGAGTAAAGGATTGGGAATTGTCTTCCAAAACATCAACAATAATAGTTTTATTGTTCAGAATTGGCCCACATCCAACAAACGTTCACACAAAATTTACTAATAACTTGGTCAATTTGGGCTACATTCTCTCTAGCATATCAGATTGGTAAGATAGTAATAATTAACTAACCAGAATGATCAAATGGTTTGAACAGATCAAAAGTCAACCTAAATGTATATTAATTGCATATAATCTTGTAATCTCTTTAAATAAAGAACTATATTGTTAGCAATTTCTCCAATCAGGTTCAACACAATAGCTATTCATAGAACTTTCTAGAAAATAAGTGTCTGCTAGCCTACATGACTCACTTCGACCTGAACCGAAAATTACTAATTTTGATCTGAGCTTAGATTGACCTCTTAACTAACCAACCTATATAGCCACACACACACAATGCTCTTATAGCATTCTAACCACAGGCACATTGTGCAGATACACAGACTCCACATAATCTAAAATCAAAGTAGGAAAGAAGGCTACAACCAGAATGTATAAGACATGATAGGACAGTAATCTATATGACTATATCCACTTCACAATTACGACAGCTCACTTAATATGCCAATTCACTATCACAACTTCTGTATAATAGGATCTAAACTAGAGTCTACTGAAAATGCATCATTTCATCAATATTCAATACCACTCTCTACACCTGGTTGGACAGGAATTTTGACGCTAAAGTCTTACTTTCTTACACATCAAACACAGATTAACTTGTTGCCAATAGCTCAGAAGGGTTCAATAATCATAACTACCGGCACATAACAAGATGCTACAAAGTAAACCAACATCTAAACAAACATGTACACTCACAATTTATTGATGTAAAATAACCTACATAAAGCAAGTTTGAAATGCAGAAAGGAACTAAATTTCAAAGACATACCAACATTTGCAAGCTGTTGTTTCCTTCCAGTACCACGAGGCCTCCCCCTCTTCTTTTGCGGTGTCGGTGTGTTTGGATCAGGTGATGCAACCGAGGATGCCGGTGTCAGTGCCAATGCCATATGAGACCCCCCTTCAGGTGCATACTTTCTTGGTCTCCCTCTTTTTTTCTTTACAATAGACTCATTCTTCACACTTCCAGGGGTGGGAATGGATATTATAGCACCACCATGGTCATCATCATCATTCCCAGCACCACCACTTCCGCCACCATCCATGTTAAATCCGTGCGGATAACTAGATGGTTGCGGGTTATGTTCCAAATGGAATGGTGGGCCCATTGAGGAAGCTACCCTCATATTGCTATGTCCATGAGGTGACATATTAGGGTTTGACTGAGTCTTAAAACCTGGTGGAGGGACATTAAACCCTCCACCTTGATTACCTGACCCGGCATTCGAACCCGACCCACGAAACCCTCTATTAAGATAAAAGGATGGAATTCCCTCCCTTCCATCCATGCATTTACTCAATAATCTAACACTCGGCCACAAAAACTCAAACAATTAACCACAATTACCTATAATTCCAACCTAATAACCACAATTGAGCAACAAACAACCCTAAATACCAGATTTAAACACAACCCCACAAATAAAGATTCAAACTTTATCAAGGGTTTTACATGGGTTTTTCAAGAAACACAAAATTAGCCCAAAAAATCAGCAAAAACAGGAAAAATATTGAACCTTTAGTGATAAAGATTCAAACTTTATAGGCTATAAACCAAGAAGTTACACAAAAAAACAAAAGGGGTTGTTCACAATCAAGGAATGTAGAAACATGGAAGAAATTATGGCAAACAAACCTGTGTAAGTAGGTGAAAGAGTGTGTTTTTAAGATGTTTTTGTAGGTAAAATTGAAAAAACCCTAGATTTGAAATTGAAAGATGAAAATTGATAAAGGGGAAAAAAAGAGTTTTTGGGAAAGAGAAAGAACGGGTGATATATGAAGGGTAAAAGACAAAAGTGAAACGATTTTGAGGTGCCCTTAACTTACAAACTACAAGTGACAAAACCTTTTTGTTTTGAAGAATTTTTTTAAAATTGAAAATTAAAGTTATGAGTTTCATAAAGTCATGTAAGGTACTAACATAGTCAAACCTTTGAGATTTTTATAATTGAAAAGATAAATCAATGTTTTTTTTTTATATTAGACTTTTGTTAAAGGGTAAATTATTTATCTTAAAAGCAATATTCCTTTCAAGTTGTATGCATATAGTATATAAATTTTACTAAACTAGAAATATTAGACTATTGTGTATATCTCAATCCTAGAATAACATATAGAAAACGGAGATAGATCCATGTTTAGTGGTGATAATCGAGCATTTGGTTATGATGTTCACAACTTAACCAGCATTTTTCATAATTGTTATGAGACTCTTTTCTAGTCCTCTCAATGTGTTTATCCACAAAGATTTTAAACTCGGATTTCATCCGGACCTTGAAAATGATTAAAATGAACATGTATAAGAAAAATGTTAAATATGTACAATGCACGAAGTATATTATATTGATCATAGAAGAAATATTTATATGTATCCGAAACCAACTAAAATACACTTTGAGAGTTTGTACAAAGTTGTTATAATTTCATATGGGTCCAAAGTGGGTGTTCATTCACAAGCCTTTGGTCATTAAGTTACGGAGCCTTTCCTTGATAAATCCAAACGGATGATTTGTCACAAGTTTAGGATACAGGAACGAAGTGGTTTGGTTCTTATGTTAGGTAGGGAAATAAGTACATTTGTAGGACAAGATGGCCTGACTTATAGTTATGAACATCACACATAAATCTACTGTTATTTGTTCATTGATGTTTTATATAAAGAAAAATATAGCTAAAGTGTACTAAAGTTCTGGCATGAATTAAAAGAACTTATTATATGAATGAGTTTCAATCATTTAGCCAATGTCAATGAAAATAAGCTACACTTTTGAATATTTTCAAAGGGACCACACATACCTAATATAATATACATTGGCTTCAGTTTGGTACATAAAAGTTTCTTTTGCATGTGATGGGGGTTTGGATTGGAATTAGATGATACAGATTTCAAGGGACCCTTGAAAATGCATTTGTAGTTCAAGCAGTTCACCAACTGGACCCATATATGCAAAAAACAGATCATGGTCTAGTCTTCAAAAGGACAGGTAATTAAAACACCAAAGGGAAGGATAAGATCGTTACTAGCCCTTCTTGTGGACCATGTTTGAAAGATAAATGAGAGTTTTGCACGGACCCGTGGACCTATAGTTGGTTAACGGGTTAAAGACCAAGGTTATTCGTGTACAACATGAAATAAGTATACAAAGTGCCGAGTTTACTTCTTTTTTATATCTTTTTTTTTTATAGACTAGTGGTATAAACATCAATGTCATCTTTGAGGGTTAGTTAAACACAGTGACGGATGTAAGATTAAAACTTATGAGGGTCCTTGAAATGGATTCAATAACTTAATTGAGAACTTGAGTTTAATAAAAACGAATGTGGCGGGTCCTCATATTGAAATGAAATGAAAACCACAAAGTTTGTAATACTATCAAAAAGTCATCGTTATAGCAAACACTTCCAAAATTTTATACCTTTGATATGATCATTAATATTTTATCAACAAAGCCCGTCATTCATTGTCATCAAATATTGTTTCAAATATTGTTTCCGTTGAATGTGAATATTCGTAAAATATTTATATTATCCTTTTCAAAAGTGATGGATCTTGATGGAAGCATGGAAGGGGCCAAAAGTCGCAAAAACAAAAATTATATAATACTAAAAAAAATATATTTTTAAACGATATATGAATAAAATAACACTACAAAGCGAACATAGGAGGTCAAGGCCCCAAGGGCCTTTAATAAGATCTGCCCATGCTTTTCATAAAGAGCTATAATAATAAACTGGCATTCATCTTACGAGAATTCACTTGGTTTCAAGTCTCATTTCTTACTTTTGTCAGGGTGGATTAATAGGGGATTTTCGAGAGTTTTAAGTTTCATCCTGAATATTTGTATAATTTAGATGTAGAAGTAGGATAATATGTCTTTCAAAAAAAAAAATAACTTGCTAAAAACTAACTCTACTAACATATCCAAATAAAAAATTACATGATAAGCAATGTAATAAAAATATTAAGTAATTACAATTTTTCGCAATCAACTCTGCTGACCATTAAGAACTCACAAAGTGGTAATGGGCCTTTTTAAATAAATCAAATGCATGGGCTAATTTATTAAGTCTCTTGGGCCAAAAAGGGCTAATAATACGGGAGAAACAAGTATCAAAAACTACATTCTAAAGAGGCAATAATTCTTCCATTGCGAAATACGGCCCATCAAAAGTTTCATTCAAATTAAGGCATCTGGAAATCGTCAATGAGCATCTGAACCTCGACCATTTTAGTGGCAAATCAATGCTTTTGAGCTTTAACCATTGCCTCAGAGTAGTCCTTTGACTTCTTCTGCGGTAGAGACGACTTTGACATGGGGCTGCGCTCTATTCATGAAAACAATCGTCTTTTTTGCACAAGTTAAATAAAGTCTCTTGAAGTGTCTCTCAAGTTGGGAGTAAATTAATTCAGAAGGGAAGTGAGACATAAATTAAATATATAACGCATTATCATAACGTAGATGTTTATATGATATATTAACAATATACAAAGGTAGTGAAGAAAATAATTACACTAAGAAACTAGTAATAACTAAAGGGGTGTTTGGTATTGCGATTACAAAACAGAATCCGTATTTTCAAAATAGATTATGCGTTTTTAAAACTGCGTTTTGAAAAAGCAGGTAGGTACATGCTTCTCCAAAACTGCGTTTTTATCAGATAATCACTTTATAACTCAATCCCAAACACCCTCTAAAGCTACCAATCAACACGTGTATATGCTTTACCCGTCAAAAAAACTTGAGGTTCCACTGTGATTCTATGAATCCACTTGTCTTCCTTCTTAGGAATAGTAATTTTCAAAACCTCACTCTCCATGTCTACTTTGGCATCCGAGACAATACAATCTCGTAAGCTGTAAAGCCTACTCGAGTACAATTTATAAGTAGCCTTAGGATCAGGGCCAATTTCTTCTATAATGATGTCACTAGTCATTCGTTTAATGTTTGATAACACACGTACATGACGAAAGTCACATGTTGATCAAAAATCACTTTAGTAGTTTAGCATATACCCTAAGCTAAAAAGTTTGTTCAAAACTTTTAAATTGTTCAAACCACGTATAAATTATTCAAACTGGTCACAAACTAACATTGGAATATGAAAATTAATTAAATTGTTCAAACCTCACACAAATATATGAAAAAAAACATTTCCTAACTTCTGTCAAAACTCTATAATTTGTGCATCACATAAAATGAAAATGTAGTGCCTATTCAATTCATGAATCTTGAAATGATAGTAAATAAAAAATATACCTTGAAAGTCTTTATGATCAACAACAAATTGATTATTCGCGTACATTTTGGGGATTCCAGACATGTTGTAGAATAGATAGAGGGCTTTCGCATCTTGTGTGACATCCCATCGAGGGTGGCCACAAGGTGCAATCCCAAATCCTATTGCCCTTTCGTGCTCTCGATCCATCAAGTGTAGGAGGCGGGACAGATTCCTAGTTGCTGGAAGTCGGTGACAAAACGCATCTGTAATATTCATTCACCATAAATAAATAAATAAATAAATAATGGAAGAAAAAAAAAACCATGAAAGTGCATAAAACTATAGTAACGAGCAAAAAACGCTTAAAAGCTTAGTCCTTGTTAATGCATATGAACCATCATATATATCGTCGATTCATTGTTGATCAGATCAAATATGATATAATTACCATTGAAAAGATCAAGAGCACTGCTAGATTTGCGGCGGCCTGCAGGGATCTTTAGGTACAAGCGATTGAGCTCACTCTAGGACGGGAAGGCCCTGATCCTGGAGTTTCTATCAATGGGGTTTATTATCAAGGGTACTCGGGTCAAGATAACTATTCCGAAGGAGGAAGGGAAGTGGATTCAACCTGAGATTAATCTATCATACTTTCACTGGATGTTGGCAACGAAGATTTCTTTGATTGAGACTTGAGAGAAAGAGTATTTTCCTACACTGTGATGCCAGATCAAAAATATATATATATCTCTATGGTAGATTGGGTTTATTATTAGATGTAATGAGAATAGAGTATGAATTCTCAGTCTATTGTTTGGTTTGAATGTTTGATGAATATATGCATTTAGATATCTCCATGGTGTTGTGGAATCTGATTCTGATCAACACTCAGACAGAGACTGGTTAAGTTACATATACATATTCCAAGCATATTCTAAAAGAAACCAAAACGCTTCAAGAAGCTAATATTTCTGGATTGTATAATCTTTGCTATGAGCATTTATGTTGCAGAGGTCCATAAAGTTGTAGCACGGATGCGTATATGTTGCAGAAACCATTTGAGACTACAATTATCACTACCACCACAATGTATGCAGAACCGATACCTATATTACTACAACATAAACAAATGACATGCCGAATACAAAATATATGTATATATATATCAAAACCGATGAAATGTCACAAATTTAGGATACAGGAACGATGAAGTGGTTGGATTGTTATGCTAGGTAGGGAAAGTAAGTACATTTGCAGGACAAGATGGCTTGACTAATAGTTATGAACATCAAACATAAATCTACTGTTATTTGTTCATTGATGTTAAGTCACTCGGGTTAAAATAGGGCTAATAAAATGGGAGAAACAAGTATTGAAAACTACATTCTAAACAGCGATAATTATGTGCAATTATTTATTGTAGACATACTTGTTCTACAAATTATCATCTCTCTCAGACGCTCTACACCTGCGCATATAAGTTCATGATAATTTGATGAGGCCGTGTGAAATAGCCATGCTCAGTGGCTAGATTAACGCAAGGAGCAAGCCATTCACTTAACGAGCTTCTTCGATCTTCGTCCACTAACAATCAGAACAATGTACTTTAGGATGATCGCGTAGTGCAATGTACATACTTATCGTGAAACAGGTACGTACTACTTGACTTTTAAGTTTTTATACGAGGAAACAAAATAGTTTGGAGAAAGTTTTTTTTAAAACTATATATGAGAAAGAAAAACAATATCATTAGCTGCCTTGTCTTTCTCTCCTCGGCCTTTTAGCCGCATATATTTCTACCTTTCGGACGTTGAATTGATGCGTACCAGTATTGCGTGTTTATGGGTTGGAGTAGTCCCCTTCTTCGGACGTGCTTGATTTTTTCGTGTTAACACCACTTCTTACACTACAATTACGGGACTGGAACGTGTTATGTCACGATCTATATATTGAGAAATCCACTTCAGGTGTTTATACATAACTTCATTACAAACAACAAGGTCATATATAACTTCCTCCCATATTTGCCTTATAAATTTTATGAGCATCATTCTCAGTATATATATATCCTTAAGTTCATTCCACTTTGCTCTAGACGATATATATGCTTTAACCCATTTATTGACTTTTTTCATTAAGTTGTTTAAACAATTGAACCGACTTTTCTCATTTGATTTCACAACACAATTTTTCTAAGAACATCATATATGTACTAAACACAAATACTATATTCACTAGTCATACATCATGCTAATTAACATCTTTTGCTGCATTTCACGAATTTTTTTTTGAAACGGGTGTATTTCAAGGGTGTTTTGTCAAACAAGTTTTCGAAAAAAAAAAATTATAAAACCAGTTAATCCGGTATTTGAAATACCGGATTCAAATTTCTCCCTCGAATCCGGTATTTGAAATACCGGTTTCAAAAAAGCAACTTTGAATCCGGTATTTCAAATACCGGATTCAGACTTGATGTGACTTGATGTGACTGGGACACAGGTTGCTACAGTGGTCGATGGCACATTTTTTGAAACCGGGTTTTCAAATACCGGTTTCAACAATTACGAGTAAAATTGGAAGTCAACATTTTAACTGTTATTTATATAATTAGTACAGTGTCAGATATTAGGATTAGAATAATCTGAACATTATCTTCTACCCAAAACACACATTTGACTATCCCCCTATTCTGATGCGAACATTCGGTAAAGATGCTACAAAAAGGATAAAGATTGGAAATGTGAGGAACTAAAGCATTTTCATTATTTTGGAAGAAATACTAGACGTTTGAGTGAATACCACTATTAATGAGTTTTGAAATCTTGCCTGCAAGATTTCACATAACCCCAATGCTATAAATGTAAGTATGTAACATAAGACAATTTATGTATGAACTCATAGTCTCATATATGCATCGAAGAATATACTTTCCTTCGTATTGTGTGTGCATTCGGATTATTTTGTCCAACCTCTCACGATACACACTCAAAGTGTCTGAACCAAAGCATAGATATTTCCCTGGTTTTAAATCTGCAATAACAAATATTCTAAAAACTCGTAATTGTTGAAACTGGTATTTGAAAATCCGGTTTCAAAAAACGTGCCATCGACCACTGTAGCAACCTGTGTCCCAGTCACATCAAGTCACATCAAGTCTGAATCCGGTATTTGAAATACCGGATTCAAAGTTGCTTTTTTGAAACCGGTATTTCAAATACCGGATTCGAGGGAGAAATTTGAATCCGGTATTTCAAATACCGGATTAACTGGTTTTATAACTTTTTTTTTTTCGAAAACTTGTTTGACAAAACACCCTTGAAATACACCCGTTTCAAAAAAAATTTCGCATTTCACTTATTGTATCGTAGTTGTTATTATGCATTTCATAAGGTTTTGATTTTCTAGAGTTCCCTATCAAAAAATTATTGCAAGTTAATATTTCTGAAAAGTTCAAAAATGTTGAGTTCTACAATTGAGAAATTAGTATAAGCTTTGATGATTTTATACAACAATCCATACTGGCCTTCATTATATATACTTACACAAGGATACCGGGATATATTACTAGACAAATGATTTTTTAATGTACTTGACTTTATTCTCAAGTATATAATCTAAAATGACATGTAACCCAAATAACAATAGTCTAATGACAAGAAGTCATTTACTAACATAATAAATTGTGTAAAGTTTATACGTAATCGATATCTTGTTGTGAGTCTTAATTTAATTATTAATTAAAAAAAAAATCAAAAAGTAGATAAAAATATATGGAACGTTTTTGTTTTTTAAACAATTAAAAAAAAAAGAGAGAGAGAGAGAGAATGCTATTTTATATGGTATGACGGTATGACCTATTTAGTCATTTACCTTTATATTAATTCCATATTCAAAATGTGAAGGAAAGTAAAGTTTTTTTGTCTTTCATGTTACTTTACTCTAGCCATTTTCCAATTTATTTATTATTAAAATCTCTCATTTTTAGAGCAACAAGATGAAACTCACAACCTGGCTACACACATTTTCACTTTAACTTGAAATTTTTATTTATTTTTAATCGCACACGGGCTATTGGGCTAAAGTTATGTTTTTTAAATTTACTTTATCTATCCTACTATATAAAAATTATATCCCATATTGAAAAGTTTACATTTTTGAGACATACGAAATTACCTTTTTATCCTTAATGAATTAAATCATCATCAACCATTAATATTAAATTACACTATTAGTTCATTATATTATAAAATATCTCTACTAACCCTCTTTAAATTAAATACATTTACCTACACCAATTGATGTCTACTAACCCTCTTTAAATTAAATACATTTTACCTACACCAATTGATGTTGCCACCATCATCACCATCCATCACACCACCGTCATCGCTGGCTCGTCGCCGTATTGCGCGGGTACTATGCTCGTTTATATTAGTAAGTATTGAGTATTGACTGAGGTTCTAGATGTCCTAAAAGACAAACGATTTTAGTTGCCAAGTTGGATATTTTGGAATCAGAATTTCGAAGGTGTGAGATTTACATATATTTTCTTTTTCATTTTCACTTGTTTTAAAAACTTTTAAATAAAAGTCAATTTAAAAGGTTGGTGTTTGTTTTAAATACAACAAAGAAAAAAAATGGTTCGACATATAAAGTCTAAACAATATTAAAACACACAATTTCACATGAGATCTTTATATATACTAACGATGGGGATGAGTTTATCTGTTTATGTAAATTCTAAAAAATTATAATATAGATGGGGATGAGTTTATCTGTTTATGTAAATTCTAAAAAATTATAATATAGATTTTTAATAGGAAGTTATAAGAAGAGTTGGTAGGTTAATAGTAAGTTGGCTTGAAGTTTTTAAGAATTTTAGAATATTGAAGACAACACAGTCTTAAAAAAAGGCAATGAAAATACTTTCATACACACTAAAACTTGATTTTTTTTAGATATATTCTTTTCGATTACCAGATTTAATGTTAGTACGTCAGTGATAAATTATATGTGATTTAGCTTATAAAAATTCTTGTTGCATTTTTACAATGTTCTAAAAAACTAATTTAAACATTTTTTTAGAAAAAAACTAAGAATTAAAATTGGAACAAAATAAACACTCTAAAACAACCTTTATAATGAATGTAGTAAATATTGTCTTGTATTTTGCTTATTTATGTTAACAAAAAAACTAGTCTTATATCCGCGCAATGCGGCGGACAATGGCGAAGCCATAAATTTTTGAGTGGGGGTCGGGATCTAAATTTTTTTTTCTAATGCTATTTCACAATTAAAATAGGAGGGCGAAACTAAGTATATCGAAATTTTTCTACACGAAAATAATATACCCCCTACATCGCAAAAAAAATTTCGGGGGGTCAGGCGCCCCTCCCGGCCCCTATGTAGCTACGCCCTTGGCGGCGGACCGACGGTAGGGTAGTGATGGCGGAGGTGGTGGTGGGGGCGGCGGTAGGGATGGTGATGAGAGCAACATTGGTGGTGAATGTAAAAGTAGTTTGTGTTAAAGGTGGTATTATAGTTATTAAGTGTTAGGAGATCTATACTCTAATTTATTTCATTGAGGGTATTATAAAAATATTATATGGAAATGTTCAAATTAGTGAATAAAGGAGAACAATATTTTTCGTTTTTCAAAAGTAGAAAGTTTAAAGAAAAAAAAACATTTTGTTTTACGAGTATTAGATAATATAGATTATAATTTTCGGTCAAACATACATTATCTCCATACTTTATAATGATTGTATTTCAATTCTACTTTAGGTACCACAATACTTCTATTTTGAAAATGTTATGAAAAGTAGTGTTTTGATAAAAGCACTGTTAACATGAATTTAAAATTAGATTATATTCTATCCACTCATTAATCAATTGCATTAGCAAAAGTACTTTGTTTAATTTATTTCTTAATTACAACAATTTAACTTGTTTCCCTAGTAATTAAGTAGTTATTTTTTAACTCCCATATAGATACAAATTGCATGGTACATAAAAATATGTACTTTTTGTCTCTAATTACATATTTTAACAAAGTAATTATCCTATTGGTTAGTGGCTAATGGGATGGTCAAACAAGACAATTGGTAGTAAAATAAAATAAATAATACATACCTTTTTTACCAAAAACTTTTTTTTATTGTCGGTGGAAAGTTGAAAAAACCAGAAAGAGTAAAGAGTAAATCGTGTGCACACTTGGAATGCCAAAGAGATCTATATACATATACTTATCATAAATAAATTTATACATACATATAATTGTATCTATATCTAATATATTTTCAAGATTTCATATCAACTAAACATTTCTTTCTCTTGATCCTTGAAAGAGAGAAAAAGAAAGAATCTTGAAACAAACCCAGCTGTCCTTTTTAAGTCTTTGACTGAAAACTCAAGTGGGTCAATCAATCTTGCTGATTTTATATATCTTGGAGCTAGAAAGGTTTCATTTCTATCACTTTTGTTTGTGTTTTGACTTTTTTTTTTTTTTTTGTCTGTTTAAGCTGAAGTTAAAGTTAATGGCTGATATGGGGTTGATGTTTTTAGCCCTAATAATTAGAATCTTGAAGAAGTTATAGTTTGCTGATTGTTTGTATTTTCAAGATTTAGTTGATGGGCATTTTGCATTTATTGATGTTAGTTAATTGTTTTTGAGATTTTTTAGATCAATAAGTTTAGTTGAAATACGTGCATATGGGATGTAGTAGATTTATAAGTGGTGATGATTTGGAGAGTGTAAGTTAGAAAAAGTTTTGATAGTTGAATCTTTTTGCTAACTTTAGTAGTTTGTGTATATTTTTGAATCTTTCTCGATTTCGGAGTTTTTTAGAAATGTGTTTTGGGGGTGTTTGGCTTAACTATTTTGGCTTACTTGCATTCAGTTCATTTTTTGGGACTTATTTTTGGACTTATAAGCTTATCATGACATGTAATTGCAAAATTAGCTCATAAATACAAATATAAGCCGCAAATCCAGGACTTATCAAAGATAAGCCAAACTCAAATAAGCAAATAAGATTGAAAATAAGCTAAGCCAAACACCCCCTTTGTAAACTTTGAAGCCCTAATAAGGTGTCTTGTAGCTGCAGGTTACTGATAACCTCTAAATGTTATCAAATTAATGAAATTTATAGGTACATTGGTTGAGATTTCGCCCGATGGTAAATGTAAATTGGTGTTCCCTTGAATGGTTAGAGTAGAAAAAAGCTTGGTTATTTTGATATATCTAAATTAATATGTTTTGAATGTTTTCAAGCTTAGGAGTATTTAAAGACATATGTTCACAAACTTGTTTTGGGAGTAATGTGGTGTCTTCTAACTAATTCCCCGAGTTTTTGAACTACATTTTGATAACTACTTTGACAACCTTTGGGTGTTACGCTCCTTAAACTTTGAAGTCAAGTTTTTTTAAGTGAAGCTTGCTGATTGTTGCTAGTAGAAGGTCTATTATGGCATCGAGATTAACGAAAGTTGTAGATGTGTTGGCTGTGATTATGCAGCTGCTATAGTGAATGCAAATTGCAGTTACTTTGGAGGTTTTAAGTAGGAAAAAGCTTTGATCTTTGCAACATTTGAAAACTTATTTGTTTAATATTTACTATCTGCTGCAATATAGCAAATTCCAAGATTTGTGATATATGACCAGTATCAGTTGGATCTGATTCGAATTTCAATGCATTTTACAGGTGTTTTGATCTTCAATGGTGGTGATAAGTGAAGTTTTCAGTCCCTAAGAAGCTGGGTTATTTGTGAAGCTTTATCATAACAACTTATATTGATCACAAAGATTTCAAGTAGAATTCAACTAACGACAGCTATATATTGGAATAATGGGCTGTGAATTCTCTAGACTGTGCTCGTGTTGTGATACTGTACAAGATGGAGCCGTAGCTCAAGCTGGCAACATTGGTTCGTAAATTGCTCACTATGTTATTAGTAAATAGTTTCGTGCAATGTGGTTAGAGTTGGCAAATTGGGTGGGTTCGATAAACATGTTAAAATGGTTACGGGGAAACAAGCACTTTGGGTATGGTTCGGGTGGGTTGCCGGATTGCACTTTTTGTCAAATTTTAAACATACTTTAGCTAAAATGTGTGATAAGTATGATTAAACAATATAGCATTGCAATATTTATCTAGTTTTGAATGAACAAATGTAGGAGGGCGACTCATTTATTTAGCAAATTTTGACCCATCCTTGTAACTAAAATTCTGTACCAATTAGATGTGTTTGAGATTAAGTATAAACTGATAAATATTGTCACTGTCAAATGTGCTCAATATTGTTTATATATTTTTTGACAGAAAATGAGCCGGGTGAAGCAAGTGATTTGCCGGCATTTCGTGAATTCTCCGTTGAACAACTTAGGACAGCTACTTCTGGATTTGCGGTTGAGAATATTGTTTCTGAACATGGGGAGAAAGCTCCAAATGTTGTGTACAAAGGGAAGCTAGCAAACCAGAGGCGCATTGCTGTCAAACGGTTTAATAGATCTGCCTGGCCTGATTCAAGGCAGTTTATGGTAATCATATATATATATATATATATATAAAATATAATTTCATTCTACGTTTTTTTTGTGTCCATTTAATTGTGTAATCTATACGATGTAGACTGTAGACGGCCAAATTTGCTAGAACATTGTAATACTCTTGATAGTTAGATGGTTGGTAGTTATCAATTATCATTGTATGTGCTGCAGAGTGCAGAGTGCAGAATTCATGCAATTTAGGGATTTTGGATGTGTAAACTTATTATCAATTTTGATAATTCAAGGTTGAAATAATCATATATGTGTACTCCGGCAGGGAGCCGGTGTGGGAAAAGCAAGTTGGGAGAAAATTTTTACATCATCTGATAATGAGTTTTTCGTCACAATAATCAATTTCTTTATAAGGATAAGGGGACAAATTGTTTTTTTGTTATTAAGCTTTTATTCTTTGTCCAAAATTATCCTTTGGACATGTTTCTTTTGCTATTCTACAGGATATTTGTTTTATTTGCATAATAATCAAACCGTATAATAAGCTGGAAAAGTTAATCACTCGAAGTAGAAATGCATGCTCATTAGTGCTTCGTGTTTTTTAGTTTTTCCTCTATATGGTTAAGCTCTATATATTTCAAATTATTCGATTTTGTGTTATATTATGACAGGAAGAAGCAAGAGCGGTTGGCCAGCTTCGAAACCCTAGATTAGCCAATCTGCTTGGTTGTTGTTGTGAAGGTGATGAAAGATTACTTGTTGCTGAATTTATGCCACATGAAACTCTTGCAAAACACCTATTTCATTGTAAGCTAACACAATGGTTTGTATTTTTTATTATCACAATGGACGACATTTCAAGTGATAGTTTTGATCAATTTTGCCTCTTGAAATAGGGGAAACACAACCTATGAAATGGGCCATGCGACTACGGGTGGCGTTATATCTTGCAGAAGCTTTAGAGTATTGTACAAGCAGAGGACGTGCTCTTTATCATGATCTTAACGCCTATAGAGTAGTCTTTGATGAAGTACATTTCTATCCTTTTCTTTTTGTTGGGTTGATCTGAGTTATGTTTGAAATGGTTATAATTCGAAAAATAGAAGGAAAAAGGAAACTAGTAATGGTTTAACAGGTCAAAAGCCTTGCAGTCTTGCATGATGTATTTTTAAAACCTTTTATTTATTCAAAATTCATATATATCTCTCTCTCTTTTGTTATCGTACTTTTTTGCTAGTTATTCATAAACAAAGTAAAAAAATATATTTTGACAAATTATTTTTCGGTTAAACAACCGTCCCGTATGCATCCATACGGCCCTTTGGTTTGAGCCCTCCTTGAGTCAGTTTTTAATGCATGTTGCTTTTGTTCGGCTATCTCTCATATTTTCTAACACCTATAATTTCATGCGTGCTGTTTTCTGGGAAACTTTGTAGGATGCAAATCCAAGACTTTCTTGCTTTGGGTTGATGAAGAACAGCAGGGATGGAAAGAGTTACAGTACAAATTTGGCATTTACCCCTCCAGAATATCTGAGGACTGGTATTAACTTAACTTCTCATGGCACATATATAAATCACAGTCCTAATAGGTGGGAGACGTGAAAAAAAAAAATTCTTTGATTTTATGGAAATCATGTAAGACCAGTTGAATGAACACTACTTTGTCCAATTGTCCCGACGGAATAGTTTTTAATAGATGTGTCAACTTGGGCGGGTCGGTTTGAAATTGGTATAACGTGATCTTAAGTTTTTCATATCGTTTTCTAACAGTTCATTTTTCTTGAATTTGTGTAGGGAGGGTAACGCCGGAGAGTGTAATGTACAGTTTTGGTACCCTTTTGCTTGACCTTCTAAGTGGGAAGCATATTCCGCCTAGCCATGTATGTGCCCTCACTTTGAATATGTGCATTATACCAAGTTGGAAATTTTTTTGAGGATAAATTACTCCCTATTTATTTGTTCATATCATTAGAATATCTCTTTGTTTATCATAATTGAAAGGGATCTTAAACATTAACAACAATACAAAATCTCATAAAGCCGGGCCTGCAGTTAAATAGTACACTATGTATTTACATGAAACACAAACTGCATATCTAATACTCAGAAAATTTGTTTTGAGTTTATCAGGCCCTTGATCTGATAAGAGACAGAAATCTTCAAATGCTCACTGACTCATGCTTGGAAGGTCAATTCTCCAATGATGATGGAACTGAATTAGTACGCTTAGCCTCAAGATGTTTGCAATATGAGCCACGTGAGCGCCCAAATCCAAGGTCATTGGTTTCTGCTTTGATTCCTGTACAAAAGGAAACTGAGGTAATATGTTTTTTTATCATAAGATCACACAAACCTCAATTTTTATACTTAGAAGAGTCTACAACTCTACAGATAGTAACCGATTTGGGATCTTTCTCCAGGGTTTACCATAACTCAAAAAAAAAAAGTTCACACAATGCATTATAATCACTTATTTATACATCATAAAAAACCACAAGCAGGTTTTGGATTTGTATGTGAAACTAATTATATGATTATCATGTCTTGTAGTTGCAATATTTCGTTTTGAGTGTTTGGATATAGTGGTTTAGCTTTGAACTAGTTGGCTAGCTGCAACCCTGCAGCAAAACTTACGAATTATGATTAGAGGAAAAAGTGAAGTTACTTTTCAACACAATTGTGAACCTCATCTTTACTTTTTTCTGCTGATATTTAACCACATTTTGTATTCTAAATGATACTACTAGGAAAAACAGTGTTAAATCATAGGATCTTTTTTTTTTGAAATATCTAATATAATTTTAGTTGAAGAATATGAGGATATATTCTAAACAATATATGAATAAAAAAAATTGGTCATATTAAATATGAGGTACTTAATTAGAAATCTCCATACTCTGAAAGAGCTAATTATATCACACGGTAAAGTAATGCAAGCAAATCTAGACATTTTCTCTTACAACCCTTCTTGTTACTGTTGAATCTCTGTTTTTTTTATTCATCCAGAATTACTTTCAAAGCCTAGAACAAATAACATACCTGACGACCCCCATGTACCCAATATTCTTTACATCTATATTCAAGCTATAAACTTGTGAGTTGTCACCTCCAAGTAGGTTGAACTTGTTAAACTCGTTTATGTTTATAGTACGTTCCAATTTCAGGTGCCATCTCATGTGTTAATGGGTATACCACAAGGTGGTTCAGATATGCCTCTAACGCCACTTGGAGAAGCCTGTGTAAGAATGGATTTAACCTATATACATGGAGTCATGGAAAAGTTAGGCTACAAAGATGACGAGGGTGCTGCAACTGAGGTTTGTTAATGGTGTTTTGTTATGTGTTGACTTTCTGTATTAGGAGATGACTGTTTGATTTTTTGAAGTTGCACATGTTTGTTGATTGTTTCTATGGCTTGCAGCTCTCTTTTGGGATGTGGACTAATCAGATACATGATACGTTGAATTCTAAGAAGAAAGGGGACTCTGCTTTTCGCCATAAAGAGTTCAAAGCTGCAATAGACTTTTATACACAGGTTTGTCTCCTTGTTTAAAAACTCTGTATTTAACATATGTCTTTGTGTTTGATGAGTTAACCATGTTTAAAAAGGGGGTTAAGTAGCAATACTATTTTGTTTAGTTGAAATTACTACAATGTGGGACATGTATGATTGATGCTCCAATAGGCTGATGTCTCGGACTACAAGATAGATTTCTTTTGGTTTGATGCTTCTGGTTGTCACAAAGACAAAGATAAACGGAGAAGGTGCATAACCACTACATGCAGAAAATTAACCACCATACATGTAAAATTTGGGCCAAGTCTAAAATTACAATTCATGTTCAAAGCAAACGGGTCTGCCAATTTTCAGTAGCCTTTTGCCTAAGCATTTCTGATCTAATTTAATTTCTCAACTAAAAAAAATGGATCATTTATTTACATGTAGTAGTTTTGTTATATAAATATAAAGTATCATACTAATAATTTTTTGAGATAGATATAGAAGGTTTTGGCGGACAAAGCCAAACCCGTTGAAATAATTTTGATATGTTACCGAAGATTTCCATTTTACCCCCCATGCTAAACACCCATGGTCCCATATGTGAACTTTTTTGTGAGTTTAGGCTCAAGAATCAAGATATTTTGGAACTAAGGTCTACCACGATTCAAATAAAAACCACATTTTTAATTTTTTTTTTTTTTTTATGGGGTGCAGTTTATTGAAGTTGGAACGATGGTCTCACCAACGGTATTTGCACGCCGAAGTTTGGCACATCTTATGAGCGATACACCACAAGAAGCACTCAATGATGCTGTACAAGCACAAGTAATATCCCCTATCTGGCATATCGCATCCTATTTACAAGCTGCGGCATTATTTGCATTGGGAAGGGAAAATGAAGCCCAAATTGCACTCAGGGAAGGCTCTGTTCTAGAAGAAAAATATAACGCTGCTTGATTGTATTCAAGAATCAAGACTAGTGTACAATTTGCCCTTGACAGCATGCATAAGAAATACCCAATGGGGATTTGCTATGAGCTGAATGTTGATCATTTGCATGCAGAAAATTACAGTTAATGGCAGGCAACAAAAGGGCTTGATTTGTTTGTTTAATGAAAGCATTCTTTGCAATACTTTTGGTGAAATTGGTTGGTTGGTTAATTTATGTAAGTTTTACTTAGGGGTGGTGTAATGACATGTTTACCCTTGTTTTGGGAAGGGATTGACCTTTTTCTTCTTCATGTTAATACAAAATCTTTGGTGGATTGGAACTGATATTATTTATCTATTTGAGTGTGGGTGAAGCTTTTGTTTTTTTGTTTATTTAGTTTTTTTTTTTTTTGTTCTTCGTCTTTTTCGACTTTTCTTTTTGATCGAGATATGGAACTTAATTTGGAACGTAAAGCAAGCCTTTTCCTTTTAAAACTTGTAGTCTGCTTTTGCTTCTCCTTTTGATATTTGAAAGCCTAAATATTCAACACGAGATAAAAGCATACTAGGCCAAATTATTAGAGCATGCGGTATGCATGAGTCAGAGCTGCAGGCCCACGGTGCATGCTACCCTCCCTTCACCCTACGAAAGGCTTCCCACCTTGCTCCTCACAGGCTCACAGCCCCTTTTATGGGTTATTGACCGAGTGACGAAAATGTTCAACCTAATAGTCAAAGGACTTAGATCGACAATGCATGTCGATGGCCTCAAAGGAAAAGCATGACCTATATATTTAGCAGTGTGATCACGCAACTTTCATATCAAATTGTATGATGCCCATGACGAACTCATGTTAGTTTAAACATGATTCGAATCCAATGATAATACATACCCGACGATTTTGTAGAACTGGTAAGAACATTAAGTATAGTTGTCATTGATTTTGAGTCCCCAAAACCAGAGTGATGATAAGATGAATATTTCGGCTGGAGTGATGTCGAAAATCAAAGAGAAAAAACATACACGAATTTGATAAGAGGTTAGGCTCAGATTAGGAGGTTAAAGCAAAAGCTATTAGTATCTATTTATGATTAAAGAACTATCATATCTAACCCTAATGTTTAATGTTTGCAACATTAGTCCCTGAAGTTCCAATCACGTATTGTGAAATCATATAGAATGTCATTAAAAGTAAATGAGAGCAAGTACCCGCGCGTTGCGGCGGTGAGATGATGAGGGTAATAGGTCATAGAGTGTGATAGCCAAATGCCTTAGTCGTACGGACTCCGCCCTCGGATTTAAAAATTCGTCGAAAGTATATCGAATGACATCTCTAATGAAAGAGCATAAAATTTTAAGAACACCCATATAATTTATCGATGTACGGTTTTTGAGATAAAAGATTTTGAATGAATTGGAGGAATAAATGATTTATGGAGGAGAGAGAAAACAAATGATTGGTTGAGATTTGAAGAGAGTATAAGGGTGTTAAGTAAATATAGAATTGAAATATGGGCATTTTGAGAAAGTAAATATTGAAACTTAAAATGTAAACAGGGAAGATTGTGACGAGTGTTTGATCACATTAACGTGGTTCTTAACAACTCATCATCTTAACCACTCTTTTTTTTTTTTTTATCACTTTGCAACCCATCATTTCTACGGAGGGTTAAACTTAGCTTATATTTAAAGCATGGATGGATATTGTTTATACATCAAGTCAACATACGACTTTTGGCGGGTCAAAATTACTTAACGTAGTTACGTAGGTCGTATTGTATTCTCTTGTAGAATTAAACATAAAAACGTGTTACCTCCACAATTCCTAATAAATAAATTGTGAACATATCTTCCTCCCAAATATTTCCCCCCGATCACCGCCGTTTCCATTTTCCGGTCTCTTTATTTTTTAACCTAATTATTACTCTATTTTATTAACCCCCCCCCCCCCTCTCTTTCTCTCTCTCTCTATATATATAACTTACTATTATATCTCTCTATATCTATTTCACAGGTCAATTCGTATATATATACACATACCCACTGCTCATCCAGAACAGAACTTATCTCTAATTGCGGTTGAAATGGTTAGTATCCAAAACTTAAATATTATATTTTTATAACTAATTGATCTTATTTTTTGTTTGATTTCACATAATTGTTACTCGTATCTATGTAGGGTTTAAGCCTCTATTAGGGTTTACAAGTGTAACGTCTTAAATTTTGAATTTTAAATTTTTTATCTTTATGTCAAGCTAACATTTTTAGATTTATGTATTTTTTTTTCCGTAAAAGTACACGTTTTCTGTTTTTCAAATTGCCCTTGAAAATTCCATATTGATAAAGTGCCCTGTTTTCTGCAACAAACTGTTTAGTTAGTTTCATTATATCAGCTAGACTCGCGTAGTCGCAAGATAGAGCTTTTTATAGGGTCGGTTTAGGTAATCACCACACGCGTTTTTTTGTTAAAAATTTGTAGGCCACACAAGGGTTTGAAGGTAGTGTGCTAGCACTTATCGAGAATGTGATGATGCCTCTTCATGAAGTGCTAAATGCTGTAAGAATGGTGAAGAAGGAAGCAGCTGACAAAATCAATCCGCTAATCGTCACACAAGCTTCATCACTTAGTACTATTCTTATTTCACTTTTCAATACTACATTATCTCATACGACTTGATATGTAGCTTATGTAGTTATATCCATTTACGTTTTTCAAGTTTCTTACGGTTCAATTTGATGAATAATAGGTTCTTTGCCAATGGACACATCGTCTGTGGATTTTATTGTATCAATGGGTAGATCACAAGATTTTCCGAGTGGAAAGTTGTTTGAGGATCTTTCACGGGTTTTGAAGCCCGGTGGAGAAATATTTGTTCATCAAACTCTTGATGCTGCCAAAGAGAATGTAAGAAATTTGTCTTCTTACAGTCAATGTGCAGTCGGGTTTGAGTATTAATCTCTCTCACTGGTTTGCAGGCAACATCTTCCCTGGAGCGCAAGTTATTAGTTGCAGGATTTTCTGATATTGAGGTTGTTCGGATGGCAGAGGTATTGTCTGAAGGTCTACAGTCTTTTGGGGTAAGCAAAACTATTCAGTTATCACCGAATTTATTACAGCCATGTTGGGACCATTTTGTCTTATTTTGTAAATTGGTTGATTTGGGTTCTGTTGTATCTCAATCAGATCATATATAAGTTTTCGGCCAAATGGGAATGGGTCAAACGGGTTGAAAGTCACCTAAGGATTATTTATATTGCATAACATTGTAAATTTTGCTATTCAGACAAACAGGTGCTTGCGAACCCATTACCAAACCCTCCCATCGTACCACATTTACAGCCAAGAAATATGACATCATTATCTAACTATCTTTTGTCACTTTATAGTAAATGTTAAAAAGACGCGAGGGGGGGGGGAGTCTTAAAGATTTCTTTTCTCGTCCTCTTCTGCAGCTGGGAATTCGAGAAATCACTGTATAGCATCTGAATGGGTTGTTTTTCTTATCAACAGGTTAAGGGAAAGAAACCTTCATGGAAGATTGGTTCATCTTTTTCACTTAAGAAGCCGGTGAAAACTTTACCAAAAGTTCTGGTTAATGATGATATGGATCTTATTGATGAGGATAGTCTCTTATCTGAAGAGGATTTGAAGAAGCCTGAGCTCCTACCTAGTAAGTCCATTACAATTGAGTTTCTGAATATGGTTAGATTAACAGGTACATAGTAATAATGTTTGCTTGTCGCTAAAGTATATAGAGCGCTCTTCATAGGAACAAAGTGGGTAATTTTTTGGACCAATATCATTACAGGACCGATCAGTAGGCATTTAGTTTTAAGTTAAATGTTTGATTGTCCTTTTTTTAATCAACCCTGAGCTTTAACCTAAGTAGATTATCAGATGGACCAAAACTTAATTGTTGATTGCGCGCACACACACACACACACACACTAGTATAATATGAGATGAATAACTGAACGCCATTTGGGGCACTCATAGGTTGGGTTCCTGGACTGAATGAGCTCAGTTGGTTTCAGCTTAATCCTTAAACTGAATAAAGAATGTAATAGAAATCATTGAAACTTGTAAATCATAAATTTAATCTCCAACTTAAATCAAACATAATTGTTTTTGTGTATTGATTTCTCATTTTTCACAAGTCTAATCACCTTGATCACTAAGGAGTCAGTGCTTAGAAAGTAGAACCGTAGAAGTGAATTTTCTTGGTTGAATGGTTTCAGTTATGTATTGGAAAATTACAAATTGATTTTTCATGAAGCAGAATGAAGAGATAGAGGGTGGAAGGGTATATTGGTAGAGATTATTTTTATCCATATGCATCAGAATCCCAGTTCATCGATTTTTTACTTCAAAAAAGCTGATGATACTTGTCTCTTGATTTTGGATTGGCATGAAAGTATTTTGTATGGTGAACTCAAAAAACCAATCCACATGTCGAGTGAAGGGAATTTCTCTTTGGTTGATGCTATTCATGTTGAGACAGTCTTCAGTATTGGCATAGATAGGTTAAGATCATTTTGTGGAAACATACATATTGCAACAATCTAAAAACTGTTGCCAATGACAACAGTTTCTGGATTCTTCCTATGTCTGTTTCCCCAACGGATTTTCTTGATGTTCATATGCCAAAGTCTCTCTCACCATTAATAACATCAACCAGAATACCAGAGAGATATTAGCTATACTGATTGGGTTTTTTGATGTCACAATACAAAGCATGTTTTAGTAAAAGTTGTAGCACATAGATGATGGGATTGATGAATGGATGGTATCTAATATTTATAGGAGTGCAATTTGAGGGAAAACATAAGAGAAGGGATTATGCCCGCCAAAAATCGAAGGATAATCATTATCAGCTTTTTCAAAAACAAACAAAATTTGTTTGATTTTATCATTAGTTATATGAAATGTAGATAGGTTTAATTTAATGCATATCTTGTGATAAAAACATTACATTTCAGGTATTAATAAACAAAATAAATCTAGATGGCATTGTGATTGACTATATATAAATACTTCATGATTCTACTAGATACAAACTTTTTGTAACTGGTATATCCTTATCATTAGATCGACAATGTTACAAAATATTTTTGTTATCTATACAAATGTGACAAATAAGAACCATTAACTCATTAACAGATTAACCAGCAACTAAGAAATCTATATTATGAAGTTGTTGATTCAAAATTTCTGGATGAAGGTTATATGTTTTGAAGTTTAATTACATGTCCATTAAGTTAAAAAAGCAATGATGTACAAGTGTTACAATTTGATCAAGTATCTTACCAAAGAGTAAGTTAGGAAAAACCATTTTGTCAACCAGTACTGTATAGGCAAAATCAAACTTCATGTGCAACATAAGTCGGCCTTTGCTTGACATTACCAATCAATAGATGTACATGTAAGTTTGTTATCATTTTGTTTCTTATCGCACATTTTATTGTGCTTTTGCAGTTGGGGATTGTGAAGTTGGAAAAACAAAGAAAGCATGCAAGAACTGTGTTTGTGGACGCGCCGAACAAGAGGAAAAAGTACAAAAGTTGGGAGTCACCATGGACCAGCTTGAAAATCCGCAGTCAGCCTGTGGCAGTGTATGTTCTATTTTTTACATTAATAATCACAGGAATGTGATTACATGTTCTGCTGCAATTATTTTTTTTGGATAAACACGTGTCAAACTTTTACTTTTTCGAAACCTATAAACACTCTCGAGGGATCACCGATTCTCTGATGGATATGCAAGTTGTGTTTACCTTTTCAAAATAATTTAGGGAGAAAGTCCAGGTGATGAGACCGTCTTGATTAGAGAGCTATAATTTGGTGGGCTGGGTAATCGGTCACGGGTCGTTTTAATTTGGTCTGTAACATATTGAGGCCAAAATATTGATTTTTTTAATTAATGTATGTATGTCAACTAGGATTAGAGCAGTAATAAATATTTTTAACTTTCTGAATGAATGATTTAGGAGGTTTTATGCTTTTAATATACACCCTGGACGTCTGATACATTTCCTTTCAATATGATGTTACTTCATATTTTTATTATCTGTTTGACCCATTTGAAATTGAATATTACCCCAGTTAAACACATTTATAAGAAAACGAATCGAAATTGCCATCTCTAGTACTTTTGGTCTTGGTTAAAAACTCAGCCCGAACCTTGACCAGCATTTTTAAGGACATCCAATCAAATTCTGGACAGCTTTTTTTTAGTTATCTAGAACAGTTACTAGTCTTATATCTGAAAATGACTTCCACGTGGAAATGCAGTGTGGATTAGGTGATGCATTTCGGTGCAATACTTGCCCTTACAAGGGTCTTCCTCCTTTCAAGTTAGGCGAGAAGGTATGTATTGCTTTTCATTATATTTTGAAAATCTTTGAGAGGACCACATGTCCTCATACAGAAGATGGTGATAATATGAAACCGATAATTAACACGTTTTTTGCTGAAAAAATAATAGTCTGTTTTGTGACTCAAAAGTCTCAAACACCATATATGGGATTACTACCCCCATCTTGCTTTTATTTTTATTTCTTAATTTAACAAACTATGTTAAGTGATCTGACACTTTATTGCTCTTTTACAGGTGACCTTATCCAACAATTTTCTGGCTGCAGACATCTAAGATCCGAAAGAAGAGGGACATACTTGAGATCGCATATGGTGTTGGCTGACTTTTGCGCAATAGTTAAAAATATCTAGATATACTTCATTTCCTTTTATTGTTCGGTTGTTCCCTGTTCATTGTGGATATGCGTTTCATTTTGACTTGGCATTAATTTGAAAGTGAACCAATGACAAATAATCCTTACAAGAAGCAATTACTAAGCTAATTTGTACAATATTTTGGCTTGTAGCTTCTCTGCTGGTGAGCTTTTCAATTCAATTTTCAAGGGGGCGAAAGTTGATTAATGATGTTGCATAGTTTAACTCGAGTAACCATTAGTATATCCAATTGGGTATCCAACAGAAACTTCAAAAGATAAGATGCCAGTCATCATCATAACAAAAAGGGGTGACCTGATACTCTTAAGCAATTTTATACTACAATATTACATGACCGACATCATACAGCTAGACTCTTCTAATCTACCATTCCAAGTTAGGAATCCGGGAAAGTGTTTTCATTATGAGCACATCGATTTCATGCTGCTTATATTCTTCATAACCTGTGTTTGTTAGGTCAATGAGTTTCTTAGATGCAGAATCGTAGACCTTTTGAACAATGAAACCAGGATAATTATTAGCACTTGGGATCTTTTTGCTTGATGGGACAAAGTGCACCTGACATTTGTGCATGACATTGTCAGCTGGGAACTCATACTTATCAAAACTATAGAAAAGTTCTCTTGCTTCATCCGATTTCCACCTATCACCATTTTCCTTTTTTGCAGTCTCAGGTCGATATAACCTCTGCCCAGTCACAGTAACGCCCTCATTTTTTATTGTAGTTACATCCTGTGTACAAAAACAAACAGGCAAATGTATTCCAACTTAAGTTCTTGTCAAAATTCAGGGAAAGGGTAAAACATATACTTGAAATTATGAATGGCATTTAATCACAAAACAAGAATGCAAATATGCAATAACGGATAGGTTCTGGCACTTCTAGGTTGAGCCAAAACACTTTTTGTTCAAGATTTTACACAAAACTTATAAGATATCAGTGTGCCAATATTACAATAATGAGAATATTACAAAAATAGTCATTTTCTCTTCTAATATAACCAAATGTTAGTCCCGTGTATACACATAGTTAGGTTAAAATAAGGCCGTTAAAATATTTACAATTGATATCTATACGTAGTGATAGTTTAGAGATACACATGCGTCCGTAGATTTTTTAACTTCTACTTTCAAATGGATAACAATATTTAAGAGTTAAATAAAATTACTTGCATCAATATTAAATTCAATTTTATTTTTATTTATACAAAATAAATCTAATAAGGAGTAGATATTTTCAAGTATTAAAGTCTAATTTTTGGTAAATTAAACATAAAGTAATATTTTAGACATTTTTAGTTAGGTAAGTCCAATTTTTAAGTAAACTAAGGTAAAATCTATACTCTATTAATAAACAAACTACCCTCCCCTCTTTTCAACTCTCTACCTTTAAAATACCCTTAATTTTCAACACATTCATAACTCACACACTAAATCTACCCAATATATCCCTAAAATATTTTACACCCATATTTATCAAAACTAACTATCTCCTTTACTCATTAATTAAAATATTTTCACCTTATATCTCTATAATACTCTTAATAAAGTTATTTACAAAAGATTCATCTCTTAACCATAAAATAACTACACTACCATTTACATCAATTACTTTTAGATTAATAATCATATCGTTACCACCACCGCCACTAGCACCACCCGTTGCCGCCACCGTCGCCGCATTGAGCGGGTACCCATCTCGTTATATATAATATAAATTGCAGAAACTTTTTGATAGGACTTTTACAGTAAACCAAGCTTCTGATTGGTTAATTGAAAAATTAAAGATTCTCATTGGTTAATTGAGTTTTAGAATATTAATTTTAAGATGATTCGGGATTTTATGGATTTTATTACTTTGTACAACTATTGACCGGATTTGCATTTAAACTAATAGTTCATTTCACCTGTTACAGATAAATCATAACCTGAACTGATCCATTCATGCTTAGATGACTTGCAATTGGCAACTCCACAACACTAACATTTTCAAAGCTTGAAATTTCAAAAACCAAATTACCTGAGTTCCGACTTAAATTTGATCAGCATATCGCTTATGATGCAACATAGGTTATGGAAGGTATCAAATTCTCAAAAAATAGTTGGTAAAATTTTGCATTTGGCAGCACTAAGGTTGACTTTAATACTCATATATTCGGTGTTCGTGTTCAAACAAAGTTAGAGAAATGTGGTTTGGTAGATGAGGTACCTTTGCATATAAGAAAGAGTAACAAATAGCGAAATACCTTAATTATAGCCACAGAGGGCTTCACGTCCAAACGATGTCCTTCGGGAACTACAAGTACAACATCCTCCTACATATTCAATAAATAAAAAAGATTACACTGTATGACTTTTAGCAGTAGTGGCCCGGTGACATAATGCGAAAAACAATCTATTCATAGTCAAAAGAACCTAAAATCGAGCAAATTCCTCAATCTCAAATGCTAAAAACTAGCAAACCAAGCAGAACACCAATAAAAATTAATCAGTCAATTCAAAGTTTCAACTTTCAATAAGCATCAGCCCACAGGCAACCCTAAAAGCTAAAACTTTTAGTATTAGTAATTTTCTTATACTTTGTGATTGATTGTGTGAAATCTACAGCCTTTCTTCATTTACCTGTTATTCTAGTTACGATTTTTAACGCTTAAAGATCTTCCATCTATACCGAAACTCACAATGTCCTATTAACAACCAATTGATCATAGATCAACTGGTACCGTCATCATGTGATCACGTGGGTCAACAAGATGAAGACTTCAAGGTCATAGGTTCAAACCTTGCCAAAGGCAAGTGGAGAAATATATCTTGTGCTCCATGTGTGAGGATGGTGCTTCACCGGGAATGAGCTCTATGCGGTGTGCGCTCTGGGTACCAAGATAGTATATGGGACCAGAGGGTTCCTACCCATTTACCCTTTTTTTTTACAATGTCCTATCAAGAGCACCACTTGCAAAATGTTTATAACCGCTACTGCTGACAAATTCACACGCCTAGTCCCGATGAAAATATGCGAAAAACAATGTTTAGGCAGACTAAACAGCCAGCTAAGGAGAGTGTTTGCCAATTAAGAAACAAGACCGTATTCGCAAAGTCTTCTCCTCCAGAACCAACTAGTTATGTGCTTAAATAACCACCACAAAGTTGCAGCAGCAGGAATTGAACTTGGGCTCTTACCCAAGATTTCCAAGCCCCTTATCACCTAAGCCACCCCTCGGGTTTATGAAGAGCACTACATGATTTTCTTCAAATGGTGGGAAATGGTATTGTAGGTAGTAACTGTATTAGTAAACCCTATACCTTATAACACATTTCTGACTTATAAATACATATATGCTCAATTAGGTTATATCTCATGTCAAGTAAAAACGCGTGACTGCATTGCTCGTGTTTGACACAAAATCTCAAATGTAGCCATGTAGGCAACCTAACTTGGGTATTCCTATGACCGTTTCCAAACCCTTTCCTTCGCCACCCCAAAATGTTTACCCAAAGATATTCGTACCCGAAACCCCTAATAAGGACATTAGCATACTAACCACTAGACTGCCATGATGGTTGCTATCTCATTCAAGCACATATAGACACATAATTTTCACATTCTACAATATGATTCAAAATAACACACACCCACAAAAAATCTAAAAAATAGTACAAAAAAAGTAGTGAACTTTAAGGAAGGAAAAAAAAAAAAAAAGAAGAGGAATTATATACTTACAAGGTAATAAGGAAGGGCATCCAATTCAAAGCCTATAAAATGGTTCTTTAGAATGGAACCAACTTCACCAGAAACTCTAACTGCATTTCCAATGGGCTTCACTTCCACTTCCACTTCTTCATCATCATCTTCTTCTTCTTCTTCTTCTTCAATTTCATATTCAGAATCATCATTATCAGTATCATTATTATTATGTTGTTGTTGTTGGTATTCATTGAAGCCTCGTTTTCTTTTATTCTTTGACCCGTTTGCTTCTTCAGTCGCCGGTTGTGATAATGGTGGGCGTGGTGGTTTAGGGACGCCCATCTTCGCCGCTGTTTGTGTGTGTTTTTATGAGAAAGGCCCTATCTGTGAACAGGGAAGTGATATCCGTACCATTAATTGATGTACCACAATGTACATATTGTATAGCTGACAGTACAAGCCAGAAATGTACAGTTGTGATATATCGATCAAAATAAATGATACTAATATCACTTCCCTTTGTGAAATCTTTCTTTTGCTAGGTTAGACATCAAAACAATGAAAAAGAACATTAAAAATAAAGTGTTTTTTAAAAAGGAATAAATAAGGCCTTAAATCCACAATTAACATACATAAAAAAAGTTTTTGAATTTTATGATAAATGTACAATTATTCAATTAAACTTTAATGAGTAGGACTTTATTTAGCAAAACCCAATATTTTTTTTAAAGGTCTAAGTTTCAAAGTAATTTGTTTTAATCTCTTTTTTCTTTTTTATAATTTTTCTAATGACAAAAAGCTGTGAATAAAAAATTGATACCTTTCGTATCACTCTTTGAATTTTATGGTAATAGCTAGTTAATTTATGCACGTTATTGACAGCTTATAAGATTGTTATTAGCAAAACTTTTTTTTTCTTTTTTGCATACCTTTGATCCGTTGAGAAGAGCCATTTCATATCGAACTCCCGGTTCACTATGGTCGACTTTCGTCTCTGGTCGACCAGTCGATCTCACCAATTGGCATTTCGGTGGACACGTGCGTGTAGGAAGACTGACGACTATACAAGCTAAAGATTACGACTACAAAACAACCTAATATGAATCTATTGTTTGCCCTGCCTCCAAATATATATCAAGTTATCAACAATACGACTTCAGTTTGGTTCATTTTTTTTACTTACATCAATGTATCAAACACCCCTGATGCTAGATTCCTTTGTTTGGTATAGACCCAAAATTAACCCGATAAATAAATTACCATGTCTAGTTAAAAAAAAAAAAAAAAAATTTAATTAATATGGCGTATGGAAACAAAAAATTGCATACGAAAAATATAAGTGCAAACATATTATCAACGAAGATTTAAGCATTGCTGGTTTGAATCATAATGTGAAAAATAAAAATTAAGTCATTAAACTATCGACTTCATTTCATTTGGATGATACTTCCGGACAATCAAAACTTGGCACACTGTACAGTATCAATCAACCATAATTTATGGACCAAATAGTAGTGCTAATAGAATTTATAACGCAAAACTCCTAAAATTTTCATGAGCATGTGTAATACATAATTTTTTTTTGAACAGCAACTTTTATTTAAAACATTCTGGAGTTCATCAACCTTTTGGAGTTCTCAATTTCATTCTTCTTAGCAATCTCTTTCAAGCTAGTCCAAGACTTTCTTCTCCGTCTTTTAGATTTGCTCAACGAATTCTCTGCATTTGCACCTTCATGAGTACTTCCAGATGCCACTTTTTTCTTAGCCTTTGATCGATCTCTCTTCTTCTTTAACTCCAGCGGAGTCAAGGCTGGTCTACTGGATGGCGTAGTCGGACTAAATACAGCATTGTTGTTTTGAACCACCAATGTTTTGTTTATCTCAGCAAGACCCTTTATATCCCTGGAGTTATCTAGTGAGGACCTCAGCGGAGCTGATAGAGTATTTATATTGGCAGATTCGTCTTTGACTTCCAATGGTTCGTTTATCTCCACAATACCCATTTTGTCCATGGGGTCAACTGTTGTGGACCCCAGTGGAGAGGTTAATGAACTCATATCAGCAGAGTCGTTTTTGACTTCCAATGTCTCAATTATCTCCACAGTACCCATAGTTTTACCCGTGTAAGAAGCGTCTGCTGAGGGTGAAAGTCGAGCTGCTGTAGAGTTCATATCATCCTTGCAAGGTTCTGCTGAGGACAAATGTGGAGCTGCTGTAGAGTTTATATCGTCATTGACTTCCGATGTCTCACTTATCCCCACAATACCCATGTTTTGTCCCTTGAAAGTGTTGTCTACCATGGGCGCTAGTGGTGCGATAACATCATCTTTAGGAAAATTAGAAGAAATACCTGTGCAACCAGTTTTTCTATTGGTCGATTTTTGATGTGCTTTGACCTTTGGTAAACTTGTTCTCTGGGTGCCTCTTTTCATATTTCGGTGTGAACAAAAATGACAAGTGTAGACAATGTTATTCTGAGAATAGCATGCAGGTTCCTTGCCTTTGCCTTTGCATCGAGTACTTCTCTTGCTTTTCTCAATTCGGATGGTACAATTGTAGCCAGGGTGAAGTATAGTCTCACATCTGCACAAGTATCAGATATGCTGATCAAGTCCTTTGCACATTTCATCAAAATATCACTAAAAGTGATTTAAATTTCTGAGTTCAAAAGTTTCTACATATAGAGTGAATGAGTGATCATCTTTTGTACCACCATATTTTGACTCCAATTTTCAAAAGAAAATATTGATGCTTGCAAGTTCTATAAGAACACTGAATTTTAGCCAAATTCTGGTTTATTTCCATATTAGTTAAGCTAAAGTAATACATTTAACAGAGCCTGCTAATATGACAGGTATAACTGTATAAGATATGTTTTATAAATTATGACCAATCCCTTAAGCTCATCAGGGATTTTGCAGTTTAATTGCTCACTTGAAAGCTGGAGAAAAGTACAAGAATTACAATAGTTAACTGGTTTATACGTATAGTGTTTAACAAGGTGGCAATGGGTCAAATCAAGACTCATTTCATCCTTAACGGGGTGTCAAATAGGTTGAAAACTTGGAATTTTTGTCAAGTGCATTTGGCATGCATAACAACCTCCTTAATCAGTTTATTAAGTAAACTAGACTAACTTAGCATCCATAACCATACTTAACACTCAGACTACTTGCAATTCGTTTAATCGCAGATACCGTTTCAGGTCTATCCAACACATTATGACATATTAATAAATCGGCGCAAGCTCTAACATTATCGTGTCCCACCCTATTACGCTTGGTAGCGGTAGTTTAGGTGTATGTGTCCGTGTAAAGAGATTAGAGGCATACAGAGACAGAGATTACCTTTGACAAGTTAACAAGGATGGGTCAACTGGTGCTGTCAATGCTTCAGAAGCAGCAGCAAAATGATGACCAAAGAAAGCACCCAATGGAGGTATGGCAGCATCATGGCTGGCCCAAACTGCAAGGTCCTTTAAATGTTGTAACTTCAACGAAGACTTAGCATTGATATGTTTCTTCCCAGTTAAAGCTTCTTTAATTGTAACTGACATATGAGGCCTAGAAGCTGCAGCGGCTGCCTTGTTGCTCGATCCTTTCTTTCCCATGCTTCCAATGTTTTCTCTAAATATTGTTGATAAACAATTACAAAATCTTCTTTTCTTTTTCACAATGGTGGATCCTATCATACACAATATAAAATTTCGAAAATTATTTTAAAGTTCAACACTTTAACTACATAGCAATGATAGATCTTGGTTTTTCATTCATGCGACAACATCAAATCATTGTAGAAGTAACAAATTCAAATTCGCATAAAACATATTATAACTTGAGGAGAATGAACTTGACTCATAAACACGTCAATGAATAGACTTGGATAGAAACATGATCCGAACTACTAAATATCCAGCTTAAATGGACCACCATCTGATTAACGATCCACAACTAATTTACATCGATGGATCATGATCCGGATTGATCCCCAATTAACTTGTTTCGTTTAAGGGTTAAAGCTATAATACTACAACGTACTTACACATTCGTTTCGATGCACCCTACATACTATAAAAAAAACACCATATTAACAATAAACAATCAAACCAACGTGTTATAACGGTTTCAAAACCCTAGACATGCAGGGGATTACTAAAAAGCTAAACTAAAGTCAGCATACTTATATCAACAAAATCCGAGGATTCTTTTCGATAGGCATTTCAACAAACACTTGACAGGCAACATTATAATATGAGCAATTAACCTCATAAAATCAAGGAATGGTCATACGCAAATGGTAAGCTTCGTAAAAATAATTACCAAGTGTTTAAGCTAGGGCTAAGCTAATTAGGGTTTAAGCATAAACAGCATAGACAAAACAGAACACTCTGCTTATGATAGATATATATAGATAGATACAGATATAAATATAAATACCTGCAAAAGAGACTGCGACTATGGCTAAAGTTAAACACAAGACGAATCTGAAAAAGGGAGAGGGGGTTGCCGACTGCAATGTTGCAGATACGTAAAATCGGGTTTATTTGAACTAACTTTATTTTTTTATTTTTAAGTATAAATTAGTTTAATTTATAATACCATATAAAAATTATATAAAAGTTAAGGGCGCGTTTAGTTCAAGAAAACTCTTCTGTTTTCCATTTTCATTTTTCAAGAAAACATGAAAAACAAGAAACGCGTTCAAATTGTATTTTTCTAGAAAAGTTTTCCTGTAAAATGAAAATTCCCCTTTCCAACTTTTGCACTAAAATTAGAAAACTGTTTTTTTCAGTTTTTGTTTTCACTTTTCTATTTTCCAAACCTTTTATAAACCTAAAATTAGAAAACAAGTGAATTTGAACATGTTTTCTAGTTTTCTAAAATGGAAAAATGAAAACTCCATCTTTTATTTTGAACGCGTTTTTAAAATTTTCAAGGGTTTTTTAGAAATGAAAAACCTTTTCATTTTCTAAAAAACTAGAAATGGAAAACTTGAAAACATTTTCTCAAACTAAATGCGCCCTAAGATTTTTAAGACATGTAAAATTACCATTTTACCTTTAATGAATTAACTTACACAATCATTTCATTATCTTCTAAAAGATATCACTACTCTTTTAAATCAAATATCCTTATATCAAATACCTACACCACTTAATGCATTTGTCGCCGCCAACGGTCGTCGCCGCTATCACCGTCCGTCGATGCCACAACATCACAGTTCCTGTCATTGTCACCGCATTACGCGGGTACCATGCTCGTATCAGTTTAAGAATGACTTGTATGAATATCTAAGTATTTTTTGAGTTTGTATATTATTTTAAAAATATGCTAAATATGACTTTAATATATATAAAGAAAATTATTATTTTATATTATGAATCATCTTTTAAATTTTATTGTAGGTTATGCAGTTTAACTAGTAAAACTGTATTTGATAAGACTTATTATTTTATCATGTAAATTTATTGACCTACTAGCTAATCAACTCGAGTGATTACCCGGACATAAGTAGAAATTAGAAATTTGTAAATTTTTTTAGTTTAACTTATTTATATTGATAGTATCATATAAACAAACTACGATAAGATGAGTTATAAATACAAAATAAAGTACATACAGATGACCAAAACTGTTGTGTTAATTTACTAATATTAATTGTTCTAGTTCAGTTAGTATAGCTAGTATACCAACCGCAAGGAAATTAGCCATGTTCACATATCACAAAATGCAACCATAATAGCTTTCATCCTTATATAAATACATAGATGCAGCAAGTATTGCTCCTCAGTCCTCATGTTCCAATTTGCTTAGGTGAATTGATGCTGCATTGGAAGTGGAAAAACACTATACAAGAACTCTAGAAGTACTCTACATTTTCAAGGAAACAAAAGTTATAATAACTTATACTCGTATACAATAAAAAAAGACGTGTACACATCGCTCCAAAAATCACGGCCATGAAGATGCCATCACACCTTAATGGTGCTAATTCAAAAAATACACACAAATTGCAACTTGCCTATACTCCTTTACTGAAATTAGAATCAAAATGTAGCAGTCATGAAATTAGATGCTTGCACTTTTACAATTTCATATTCAATTCATATCCATGTTTCAACCGTAATCACAGATACAAACCCTTGAAAAAACGCACAAGGGTTGCATGTATATATGTTTACGGTCTCCTCTATATTCCTAACTCCAGAATACATAAGAATAGGAACACCAAAACTATCAAGATGATGACCGCTCAAAGTAATGCACAATGCATATAGGCCTTACTATAACAATAATACAACAATGGTATCTTTAAATAAAAATGTCTCACAATAAGAATAATACAACAATGGTATCTTAAAAAAAAGACCATGATCACTGTCGACATCATTTCAAAGGATTACAAACTAAATCAATGAAGACCATCAACAACCATGAATACAAAACCCGAAAACAGTTGCACTATTAAAAATAGCGGACTCTTGCAACAACCTACTAACTTGAAACAATTTGCAACACAATTTACTAAAGCAAATCAATACCACTTGACCCATAATCTAAAAAGTAAACCGAACAACAACCTCAATCTCAAAATGATATTATTTGCCACAAGAATTTTTCGATCGGCAAAAAGTGGGTATGATATATAATGGTAAAATTTTGCAGCACATCCACGAGTTAATTGACTGCATAATAAATATTATACTCGGGGTAGTACTGTATTAGTTGCACTAAACAGATTAAATGTTTCACTTCTATGTTATATATCAGGGCATGTCATGAAGTAAGAACCCAATGCTGCTAACAATCAATATGACAACTGCACTCAGTTTAGTTCTTTAAAGTTGTTCACTCCACATGGACTCTTTGGATAATAATATAAAATGAAACCTTAGCAGCCAAAATCTTATACCTTGAATTAAAATCTTCTGTCCGCATCATTGCAAGAGTAAAAAATGACCTTTGGGGAAACTAAAGCAAAGCCTCTAAATTGATGGAATAGTCCTCGAAGGGTAAAATTATACTCATACATTTCAGACATCTAACTTTAGACCGATACAATAAATTATCGTTGTTGACCACTCATATATTGCAAGATTCCACCATGGAGCCTGCATTAATTAGTACAAATTACTCCAAAGCAATTGTTAAATTAAAAATCAATTATAAAATCAATAACTAAGTTATAAACTACTTCTGAATTCTAGAAGTATGGCCTCACTTGAATGGACAATGTATGATTGAATGCCACAAAAAAATAACATGTTAAGTGAAGGATTAAATATACAACTAAAATAAATTCTTATATATAAAATAAAACCATATTTAAAAGGGTAAATATTTTTATAAACAAATTGAAAACGCCATGAATAAAATATTAAAAGCAATATCTATGTCTATACTCCTATATAAAGATTATGTACCCCCTCAAAATAAAAATAGTTACTCATATGTTACATACGAAATTACTAAATTACCCTTTAATAAAAACTCACTATGGAAAGCGTTTTATAAATTACCAACTTTGCCCTTAATGAATTAATTTACACCATAAACCCTTATTTTAATTCTTAACACTTTAAGCCATTATCTTCTAAAACTTTTCACTATCACAATTACATCAACCTACACCACTTGACACCGCCACCACTACCAACAGTACCATCACCGCCGCTACTAGACCGTCTTCTACACCATGGCCGCCACATAGAGCGGGTACCATGCTCGTTTATTATAGCATAAAGATCCATAATGGATACATGAAAAGCATTGATTTTTAGAATAAATAAGAACACATACCCACAAATAAGAAGAGAAAAAACAATGGTTATTTTAAAACTTCAATTAAATCTCTAAAGATATACATTAAATAACTAACAACTTTTATAAACACTAAAGAAAAAAACCCTTAAATTAGAATAAAAAATGATCATTAAATTAAAAATATATAAATTAAAAAATATCAAAAAAAAAAAAAATTACCAGAAGATACCCGTAAGATCAACGACGATCATTTCATAAAATCACCATCCATAGTTTATCTTTATAAGTATAATTTTTAGAATTGATACTTAAATCAAACTGATGAAATGTTCAACAAAAGCCAATTGATGAAAACTCGAATTTGATTTGAAATAGTTGAATTAAAAATAAGAATCTTAGTTATTTGGCTCACATATAAAATCCTCATATTTTTTATAATAAAATTGTTTTTAAGATAAAAAGCTAAAATCTAAAATAATCAATAACTTCATATCTATGTTAAAGAGATAACTTTTCCAGAAAACTTATTCTATTATGTTGTTAGGATTTGTTTTGATGGGAGGCTAGCTCAGAAAAAAGAAGAAGAGTTTTATTTTTGGGATCCTCTTTTATCAAATAAAAAGATTCATCTATCAACAATGTATGTATATATGATATTTTTGACAAGATCAAGTAAATTACCGATAATATTTCGGTTTGTTTATTTCAAGGGACATACTATTTCACAGTTCAAGCTCAAATTCAAACTTTTCTTTTTACTTTTCTATAATTAAATTTTGAAAAAACATGCAACTTTTTTTCAAGAGCCATTGTTGTAGATTTGTAGCCTACAAATATCACATTTAATTTAATCTAGGTCAATAAAACAATAATGAGTTTGGTGATATTTCAATATTCGCAATTTATATGGGATATATGATGAATTTTAATGGGCTTAAATATTGTCAGACTTTTGTGCAAATTGACATATGTGGGTAACAATTAACTATGTGCTTTTCGACTTTAAGTTTTATTATTGGTCCAAAGTTGACAACGTGGTGAAATGAAAAGCTTTTCTTCGTGGAGCTAAAGATATGGCAGAGACACAATTTCACGGGTAAGTGTGTAATACCAATTTGTTAAAATTTGATAAGGTATCTTGTCAATGAAATAATGTCATGTGTATATCCAATGTTTTATCTAAATGTACTAAAACTTGTCTTTATATGGTGACCCGATTGAAAAATTACAATTTTGTTATTTGTACCTTTTTATCAATATAGACATAAGTCTGTTTATGATTACATACGTATACAATAAATTCCGACCTTTTAAACTCATTTGGAATTCTAGCAAAAAGCTTCAACGGGCTGTTTGGGACTCATATTTGACCCACTAAAATACACATGTTTTAAGTAAGTCTTATTTCTTTTCAAATGCCTAATCACATGCTATCATTACCTATTTTTAGATTTCAACAAAACAATATACATAAGAAGTTATAGCCACTTAAAAACCGCAAAAAATGCATTTCTTTAAAACCAGATCTGGTCTTACTTACTAATTCTAACTTTTTCTTATTTTTTGGGGTTTGTTGTCTTTACACGGTAAGACCCGATCAGAAAATGACAATTTTGTTATTTGCACTCTTTATCAACATAGACATAAGTATGTTTATGATTACATACTATACAATAGATTCCGACCTTTTAAACTCATTTGGAAATCTAACAAAAAAGCTCCAACGAGCTGCTTTGGGACTCATATTTGACCCACTAAAACACACTCGTTTTAAGTAGTCTTATATCTTTTGAAATGTCTAATCACATGCTATCATTACCTATTTTTAGATTTCACCACAACGATATACACAAGAAGTTATAGCCACTTAAAAACCGCAAAAGTAAGACCAAATCTCATCTTAAAAATGCATTTTTTTGCGGATTTTAAGTGGCTATAACTTCTTGTGTAAATTATTTTGATAAAATCTAAAAATAATTGATGATAGCATGTGATTAGGCCTTTCAAAAGACGAATGTGTTTTATTGGGTCAAATTTGAGTCCCAAAGCAACCTGTTCGAGCTTTTCGTTAGAATTCCAAATAAGTTTAAAAGGTCAGAATCTATTGTATACGTATGTAATCATAAACATACTTATGTCTATGTTGATTATAGAGTGCAAACAACAAAATTGTCATTTTCCGATTGGGTCTTACCGTGTAAAAGCAACAAACCACCAAAAATAAGAAAAAGTTATAATTACTAAGTATGACCAGATCTGGTCTTAAAGAAATGCATTTTTACGGTTTTTAAGTGGCTATAACTTATTGTGTATATTGTTTCGGTAAAATCTAAAAACAGGTAATAATAACATGTGATTAGACCTTTTAAAGGACATAAGACTTGCTTAAAATGTGTGTGTTTTAGTGGATCAAATCTGAATCCCAAAGCAGCCCGTTGGAGCTTTTTCTTAGATGTCCAAATGAGTTTAAAAGTTCGGAATCTATTGTATACGTATGTAATCATAAACATACTTATGTCTATGTTGATAAAGAGTGCAAATAACAAAATTGTCATTTTCCGATCGGGTCTTACCGTGTAAAGGCAACAAACCCTAAAAAATAAGAAAAAGTTGAAATTAGTAAGTAATACCAGATTTGGTCTTAAAGAAATGCACTTTTTGCGGTTTTTAAGTGGCTATAACTTCTTGTGTATATTGTTTCGGTAAAATCTAAAAATAAGTAATGTTAACATGTGATTAGGCCTTTTAAAAGACATAAAACTTGATTAAAATGAGTGTGTTTTAGTGGGTCAAATTTGAGTCCCAAAACAGCCCATTGAAGCTTTTTGTTTGAGTTCCAAATGAATTGAAAAGGTTGGAATCTATTGTATACGTATGTAATCATAAACAAACTTATGTCTATGTTGATAAAGAGTACGAATTGTCATTTTCCGATCAGATCTTACCGCGTAAAGAAAACAAACAAATAAAATAAAATAAAATAACATTCAACATTATTATTGTAATACAAGCAACAATTGTTACAATAATACAAGTGTGAAATGAATGAAATAATATTTTTCTATTTGTAAGTACACTACATAATACCCATATCATACGATGCGTAAAATGCTGGTCTTTTAAGGCACGATCGACTTCTATTATAAGTGTAGTGTATAAAACGAATTATACCAACTCTATATTGCCATATGTGTTAACTATTCAATCGTCGATTTCAACTAAAATTTTTCCATTTGAGGAGTGATTTAAAAAATAATAGGGGCCCATTTGACATATCTCAATTAACAAAGATACAAAAACGAGTATATATCCAAACTTATTAAAGTAGCAAAATGATGAATTTTGAGTCAAAGGAAACAATATGCTTTTGGCGGACATAAGCATGGCATCTCACTCTCACTCTTATTATTTCATCCAAACATAGATATATGGAGAACTGTGATACACCCTCACACACATGTGTGCATATATACAGATACACACATATAATATAAAAAATATGTATGTATATGCAGTACAGGTGTGTAATCAACAGTAGCAAACAGCAGCTCTATCAACCTACATTTCTCTTTTTGTGCTTTTCTGTTGTTTCATTAACTTGTATCCATTTTTCTTTTTCTCCCTTCTTTTTACACAACAGTTATTTTTGTTTTTTACTTTTTAAAGAAATTTACACTATATATATTTTTTAAAAGTCATAATTATAGTAGTTCTTTTTTGGATCTGTTTTTGAGTTTTAATTGATGGGGTTGCTGAAAAGTTTGTTAATTTGAATTTTTTTTGAAAAAAATATATGATCATTTAATTTTTATTTTGGATCATTTTTGAGTTTTTACATATGGGTTATTAAAAAGTTTAATAATTTGAAGAAAGATTAGAGATATGATCATTTTATATCTTGGGTTTTTTTTTCTTGAAGTTTGAGCTCAAGAGATAGAAAAAGATACTATGATTTTTAGTTTCTTTGAGGGGCTTCTGTGCTTTGAGATAACTTCATTGAGATCTGGTCATTGGTGGGGCATTTCCATTTTTCATCAACAATTTGTGCTTTGTTTTGCTTAATATGCAAGTGTAAGTATAAAGATATTTCTACTTTTGGACATCCACACTTATGTTATGTTTCAATATTATTATGTCTTCCACATGTTTGATGCTGTGTTTTCTTTAGGTGATTTATGTAATGGAAATTATAGGGTTATTGGTTTTCTGTTATATCACTTTCCAACTAGTAAAGCCACATGCATTACTTAAAATATGTTGCCCTGTCAAGAATATGTTCTTTATGCTTTTGCTTTGAGTGTAAATTGATCAAAGATTGATTTGTGTGCTTTGAGATTTGAAAAAGTGCACATACTTCTTCAAATTTGTGAAAATGGGTGAACTTTAAATTATTAAATTGTTACATGATCTTTGCTGTTGAAGATATGACTTCAGTTATAGTTCTTACTTCTTAGGTTTCCATGTTGGTAGTGATATGTATGTGGTTAGAAGAAGTTTTGGAATAACATGGGTGCTTTTCAAACACGTTTGTCGAACAGGTAAGTCGACAAGAGAGTTTCTAGGACAAGTATACCGTGGTTTGGGAAACCCAGGCCATGCCTGGCGAGCCAAGTTCCGGGTTTGTTAAACCCAGTCCCTGCCATGAACCTCTTGCGATCAACCTGCAACCTCCTAAACTTGTTTATAAACCGGGTTTCCCAAACCCAGTCCCTGCCTTTCATCTCCTGCAACAAGTCCATAGGTGCACCGTGCATGCATTTTCAATCTAAAGGCCGGGTTTTCCAAACCGGGTCGTTGGTTCGTTAGACATGCCCAGGTTTCCCAAACCCAGGTATACTTGCTCTACGAATTCTCTTGTTCACTTACCTGTTCTACAAACTTGTTTGAAAAATACCCTTGTTTTCAAATAAACATATGAATTGAATTGGTAGGACTGTCATGTCTTTTAGTACCTTTGGCGATTGAAATCTCAAGTTAATGCAAACTATTCTGCATATTAATAGCGATTTTAGGATATTCTAAGTATACGTGGGCCCCTAACGCTTAAAATTGGAAGACATAGTGTGATTTTGTGATTTCTTGCACTCTCAGGCGTTAGATTCATTTCTGCATAGATGTAGATGATTACTTGCTATTTTATGTTGAATGATGGTGATTATCTGTTTATGAATATACTTCAATTTGTGTATGTTTTGTAGATCGTGAATATATAAATGGGGCAAGATATAGAGCTGGATTTCGAGAAGTATTGTGTGGTAGATGGAAGTCCTAAAACAGTTCTATCTCCTCGTCATTCAAAAATCGAAAAGAAAAAGGTTAGAAAAAAACCCAAATGCATAAATGAAGTAATGCTGAGTCAAAACAAGGAATTTAGGGAAATAAGCTTAAATCGATACCGTAGTGCGTCATGTAGAGATGTTCGATCAACTAGATTTCGAGTCAGTGAAACTCATAAAAGGGGTTCTGTGTATCAAAGTTCCCATGAAGTAGGTAAAATGAATCAGACTGGTGAAGAAAAATATGTAGAAAGAAAAAAGATCGAACTTTCAAGAAGTGATGGTCTCTTGCCCAGAGAAATATTTGATTCCTTGTGCGGTCCGAATGAGGATTTGAGTTCATTTTTAGAAGTGTCTTTAGATTTGAACACTGCACAAGACGATCAACCTGCTGCTTCTACCCCTTTGCACAAATCATTATCTTCTAGATTGGAACAACCTCATTCCCCTACCAAATTAGAGACCGATTCATCCAAAACTAGTAGTCCCAAGACTCGTTTCACCCCTTTCAAAAAGATGTTTGACCCGTTTGTGAAGTCAAAGTCTCAGAAGAATCAGAACATTACCTCCAGGAAATCGTTAATAGATGGTTTTACAAACACAGACTATGATTCTAAGTTTCTCAAGAAAGATTCTTGTAGCTCGATTGTGTCAACATCTTGTTCCCCGTCTACTCACTTGAATGGGGTATTAAAGCTCGGGAACAAGAATCGAATGCCTTACTTTGAGTTCTTAGTACAGAATCCTTTTGATGTTTTGGTGGCAAAAACACAAAAAGGGGGAGATGGCTGCAACTGGGTCTATACATTTTACACAGTTCAACATAAACGAAAGATCAGCGGTAAAGATAACAACAGAAAAGATCTTACAACAGTTGGCCAGATGAGAGTTTCCTGTTATTTATGTACAGAATTAGTTAATGCAGGAGCTTTTGATAACATTATGGTCACCGAGTTTGTATTGTATGATCTTGCACGTCCAAGAAAATTTGCTTCTCATACACCCGATGGCGTAACTTCAAAAGAAATCTATGCTGAGGAAACTTGTCGATCAAATGAGTCAATGGACCAGTTAAAGGTCAATGTAGATAAGAAATATGTAGCAGATTTGCATCCAGACCTTGAAACCGCAGCCATTGTTATACAGTTCCCTTCTGAGAAAAGAGAGAGCTTGAAATGCAACCGTGAGGATATTAAGAATGATGGTTTATTTAATTTATCTAAAACGAAGCTAGAGAAATATGAAGCAGCAACAGTGAGTGTGGTGATCCCTTCAGCAAACCATGGTTTGCCAAGTGATGGAAGTCGTGGACCCTCTCCATTACTTGATCGATGGAGACTATGTGGCGGTTGTGATTGTGGAGGATGGGATATGGGGTGCCCTCTTATTGTTCTTGGCAACCTCAATGTCCAGAAAGAGGACACATGTAAGGAGCCGGTCAAACTCTTCCTAAAGGTGAATCTTCTATAGTCAACCTTACTTTCAAATATCTGCCGTTTACAGTTATCAACGAATTATTAGATAGAATGTAAACTTAGGGTTTAGCAAAGTTAAGGTCATGTACACTAAACCTTATTTAAAAAGATTGACTACTTATTATATATGTTTATATATATAAGTTTTATGAATAACTTCATTGGATTGGTAAGTTATACTGAAGCTCATAAAAGATGGCCCATGTCAAAAAAGGGTGTCATTTTTATCTTGAAATCAGCAGCTTTGACTTCAAAAGTCAACATACTTTGTACTAATAGTCTTGTATGCGAAGAAGGTGTTTTTGACTTTCTGTTTTGTTCTCTCATGCTGTTAAAAAATCGTAACATGCACAGGGAACGAAAGAGAAGATACCTGCATTGATCATGAAAATGAGTGGAGAGGGACAGTATGCAGTTGAATTCCATGCTCAGTTGACCTCACTACAGGCGTTTTCCATCTGTATAGCTATCTTGCACAGTACAGAAGGGTCGATTATTGTTGCCCAAGATAGCGATAGAGAAATGTTACAGTGTGATTCTTTGAGAGTCTTTGCTGAGGATGAAGTCAAACATTTAATTGAGGCTGTGGTCGAAGAGGACAAAAGAAAACCAGCCAAAAATGAAATCCCGCCTTCATTTTTGGTCAATCCACCGTTTTCTCCAATGTCACGGGTGTGATTGTAAAGGATATCTTTGGTTCTCTCAAAAATCTTACTTTTTTCAAAGCTTGATACGTAACAGCATGCTCGTCTAATTCTATGCGAAGTGCTTGTTTAGATCCACACGGTTCGAATTTAAGACACGAAGTCAGCATATATAAATGTAAGTTTAGGTTTGGTGTTAGACTAGAGGTATAGTTGAAAAAGAAATCAGGCAGATACTTATGTCGTATTTTAGTGATTTTTTTTGTTTTTGTTCTTACTTATGTAGGTCATGTGAGAGCTCAGTAGTAGCAAATCTAGTCCCTAAATCATCTAGAATTTCTTTAGTTTTAGAATGAAAATTTTGTATCTTTAGAACAATAATGTTCATCCATTCACTTGTAGACTTTACTAAACGAGGCTTGATTTCAATGTACTATACAAAGATTTATCATTTGTATCCACCAATCTTGTTTTTCAATAGTTCCTAGTTTGGATGTATTTGATTTTATGGTGTGAATTGTTTTTAACTTATATTTTGACAACTTTTATTCCTGTACTAACGCTATGTTCTTGAGTTCTTTTTTAAAGGAAGGAGAAAGAAAAGAAGAGAGGTAAATGGAAGAGAATGGATAGATTTTCTTTCCTTCCAAATCATCTCAAAAGTGGAAGGAAAAAATTATAACCAAAATGTATTGAACTTTCCTTCTAACTTCTTTCCTTTTTTTTCTCTTCTTCTCTTTAATGAAACTCAAGAACACAAATATTTTTAAAATCTTTCATATTTTTTTTCTTTCTCTTCAATAAAAAACTCGAGAACACAGCATAACAGCCAAGTATAGAATTAAACAGTATGGTGTTTTTTTTTTATCAAGTTTTGTAAAACCAGTTAGTTGACAAACATATTTATAAAACTGTTCAAAGATCATAGTTTTTTTTAAAAAATTAATATTCAAAACTGGTTTATATTTTTTTAAATTCAAAGGGTAGTGATCCCTACACAACTATCTGATGCATATATTGTTATGTATGGTAAAAATATATTGGGGGTAAGACCTTTCAAACTCAAATAATACAAAAACAAAAAATAGAAAAAAAGTAAGCAAAAGTAATGTCTGAGCCCGGGTTCGAACCGGGGACCTCTAGTGTGTGAGACTAGCGTGATAACCGACTACACCACCCAGACATGTCTATTTTAAGTTGCTGTTACATTTTATTTATATAGTTGAAGCATTACAAAATGCAATGCAATTTTGATTTTCTTTCGTTGACTAACTTTTATTTATGTTGCAAAACATGTCCCCAAGTTTTCTTTTACGAATTCCAATTATGAACACTTTTACAAGCTCTCTTACTCAACATTCAAGTCTAGTGTAATCTTACAGTGTAAGGCGATTTTCAGCTATAAATGCTTTAAATTTGACACATTGCTACAGGGATATGGTCACTATATATCGCATGTATACTTAAAGTAATATTTCGAATGAAACTTCATTAAGATCACGATTTTCATATCATGACCTCATAGCATACATAACATACCAACTATTGGTTAATTAATGTGTAACTGTCTGCATTGAAAACATAATAGGAAAGTAACAAGATCGTATCATTTCGTTTACTTTATCAAGTAACAAACATTACATATATAGTTTAAACAATCGTTTCATCATATCAAAACTTTTAAGTCTAGATTATCTATTTGTTCTATACCATTTGTGTGTTTTTTTTTTTTTTGCTTGCTTGTCACCAATATTACAATATATTGGCAATTCTTGTTCTTATATTGCAATTTACTAATTAAATTCCCGAATCAAATTATGTATATTGAATGTTGCATGTAATTTGATTGCAATTTTATTGTATATTATTAAACAACATCATGTATATTTGATATTTTGTATAGAATGTTATGTTTTAGTCATCATATATTAAATCATAATAATCAAATTAAAGCATAGCAATCAACAAAATATTAAAGATAACTTTCTTGTAATTACTAATCAAGAAAGTTTTTTTTTTATTAACATTTAATGACTTCACTCTGCTTTGACATGCTTTATGCATATAGAGACAACAAACCCACTTGAAAAAAAGAGTTTCTTACAAAACCATATAAGATCATTTATAAAAATAAAAGCTTTCAAGGAATTGATGTAGAAAAGTTGGTTTCTTGAATGAAAAATGTTCAACTTTTATTGCTTCGGTAATTAAGGTAAAGTTCATATCTTGCTTTTTTACTTGGCTTTTTGCAATGTCAGTTTGATAATGATGAATGTGTATGTTTTGGTGCAATATGGATCCATGATGTATATTTTAATTTGCAATTTACGTATGATTTTTCTTAGGTTTTTACCTTGCTCGTTATTGTTATTGGTTTCGTTATTGCAACTTGATTTTACCTTGCTCATGATTGTTATATGTAAAATACATAATGTTATTAATGTAAATAAATGAATTTATCATAACGTCTGAACATATTGACTTGAAAGTGACCAAATGTCCCAATGCTAATTATAAGGTTCGATAATAATGTGAATGATCTCTAATTGTTAATATCGGACATTTTCAAATTGTTGTTGGATTTCCATTATAATTTCGAAAGTGTTGATTTAAATTGTGTTAATTTTGAAGAAAAAATTCAGATAGTTAAATCACCATGATTAAGTTCTTAAATATATACTTTTGGTTGCTATGAAAAATTTGTGTGTGTCAACAAATGTGTCTCAAATTTGTAGATGATAATGATGAATTCATGTTGATTTTTTGTATTACAATAGATAACTAATCTTTTTGCTAATGGTTTTTTGGTGGAAGGATTATGGTTCTAGCTCTAATAGAAGTTTAAGAAGGAATGATTTGGTATAAGAAGCATCGATCTGTTACGAAAAAATAACTTAGTTATAGAAAGTTGTATTTGCAAGTTGATCAATCAAGGTTGGCAATAAAGTTGTTGATTCTGACAAACCCAAATCGGGAAAATGAATGGAAACCATAAATTTGACCAAATTTGGGGATTTCGAAGGAATAATGATTCTTCGAGTGATGATTCACAATCAAATTCTGATATAAGAAACGGTCAAGAAAAGCTTAAGTTAGTTCCTAATTTGGTTTCTCCTGAAAACGACCGGGCCATGGAAACCAATGATCAAAATGTTCAAGTAGAGAAAAAGACTAAAAGAGCCCGTAAAGCACCAAAAACAGAGAACAAGAAGAACAAGAAAGAAGTGAAGAGCAAACCCAAGAGAGATTTATCTGTTTCTTCTAACATAAAGAAAGGAGGGAATACTAGTAGAAAGAAAAAGAGCAAAGTTATAAGCCAAATGACGGTTTCTGATGATCTTAGGATCTTTACTAAATCAATCGTGGATGATCTTCGCGTTGCAAGAGAGACCATGTTTTCAAAAATGAGAGAAGAAATGGACCAACTCGTGAACTCAAAACCGAAACCCATTTCAGCAAAGAAAAAGGGAACAAGAAGTAATCCAGTCAAGAAACCGAACGCAAGAAAAGCCTCAAAACCGAATCAGAAAAAAGAGTTAGCAACAGCCTCAAAAGATCAAGGCCTTCCTAAAGAACAACATAAGGTCAAAAACAAAAAGGACCCGTCTTCTAAAATTCCAATCTTGATTGATTCCATTGCTAAAAATCCAAACTTGGTTGACTCTTCAGCTAAAAAACCAATCTTGATGGATTCTTCCGCTAAGAAACCAATTTTTACAAATGCCCCAGATCAGATTGTTACTTCTTCTCATCCGTCTATACCATTTGTTTTATCGAATCCAAGAACAAACGATACAAGTTTAAACCTTGAAATGGGCTACTTTTCGGGTATTAACTTTGGGCACAACAACGCCGAATCTTCTTCATGTGTAGGAAATGGTTATCCAGTTGGATTAAATCATCATCATCATCAAAAGTTTGACAATTCCAACAATTTTGGGATACCAAATCAAGTTGTTCAAGGATACGCACATGATGATTTAGGTACAAGGATGATGAATGGAGGAGGGACAAGATACAATGCAGGATTATCGGGTCATCACACAATGCTGCCAAATCATCATCTTGGTTCAAGTGGCTTTCGAAACATTTATCCGAATTAACAAAGCAAATAATGATGTAAAACGGATTCTTGATAGTCAAATCATGGAGTTTTTAATTAGCATTTCTTTAACATCATTGTGCATTGAAAACTTGGATTGATACTAAGCTTACCCCTAAACTCGAGCTAGTTTTTTTACTTTGTTTTGTTAAATAAGTTCAATCTATTTACAAATTTTAATTTTCACTTGTAGAAGACGTTATTGGAACTTTCCTGAAAAGTTCAAAGTAACAGAACCTCCATACTTAAACTTGAAAAACTCCCCTTGAATTTTATGGTTATTGTACATCTATTTAATGTACAGTAACAAAAATCTGTGCTCAGTTTCATTTTCTAATATCAAATTATTGATTGTGCATGTTTTCTCTAAAACCATGGATTGATAAAACATAAATCAATTTCAAATAAAAATATATATAAAGTACTTAAGTTAAATTACTCATGCTTTCAACGATAAAATTTATCATTGATAATCTGTAAAGATCATTGACTGAAAAAAAAAAAAGGGATCATTATTGAGCTTACGATTATTTTATGCTAACTATGGATTGATACAAATTGTTACATGCATTGTTTATATTATCATGAGACCTTTAGTCTTTAATGATCAAAAGAATCAATTTGTTAACTGCACTAAACAATCATCTATAAACCTTTTCTTTTTTGTTTTTCCAATTTTGATTGGATTACAATACGAATATACACCATGACTAGTTAATCAACCTAGGTTTAACCCGGACATGTTAATTAAAATTTTAAAATATATAATAAATTAAATTTTTTTATGTAATATATATAACTTGATATAAATCTAATAATTCAATTAAAACAATAAATATATAGTTAATAAATCAACTAAATAAAAAAATACATTTTATTTGTAATAATATAATATAAGAGAGATTTTTTATTCTTTAAATAAATGATTGATATATTAATTAAACATGTAAAGAACTATTTCTATTTTATTTATATATATATATATATATGATATCATAATTAAATAAAAAGAATTTTTAAGTGAAATATGGATTTGCCACGTCAAAATCTTTCTAATAATACCTATACAAAACAATCTTGTTTTATTATATATAGAGATAGAGATGATACAATAAAGCATATTAAGATATGTTAAATCCAAGTAAATATGATAATATTTATACTACGATAAATTCTAAATACAAATTATATATTTTTTTAAGGTGTGAATTATTTACGAATATCCGGAGGTCAATGACATTATCTTAACTGGGATCGCGCTAGGAAGCCTACTTGTTATATAAATCCCAAATTTAAACCCAAATTTCCATTTAATTGTCATAAAAATAAAACAATTTGAAGCTTCTAAAATAACTAGAATAATCAACACCAAAATTCCTAATTATATAACGTCATAGGAAATCATCACAAAGTTTTCAACTTACAATTACAATGTTTTGATCAATACGTACACCTCAACTAATTTTACTAACTAAATTATCAGCTTAAGAATTAGAAGATAAAAAAATATGTAAACATAATCTTACTATAAATAGATGCATGTGAAATTTTTTCATTAAAGGAAAACACCAACCAACTGTATCACTCCGTATCAAATTTGAATTTTATTTTTGCAATAACTATTTATGAAATTTATAATGCCACATTTATAAAACCACGTGGTCGTGGTTTCGAGTCCCACGGATGACGCCAATTGTTTGTATAGCCAATCCAATTACAAGAGGAACGAGAGTGGTTGTGGTTGTTATTTGGTGGTTCCCTTCCGGTAAAGCTATGCCTTTTTTACGCCAAGAATGTGTATGTGTTATTATGATTTGATCTAGCCATCCTTCCCCCTATTTATAGGGGGTTCGTGACTTATTCCTCAAGTAGGGTTTTATGCGTTATGTATATCACTTCCGGAAATAGGGGATTTGATATGATCTTCTTTCATAAGATATAGATTCTTGATAAATACAAAACGTTTCCTTGTTTACCGGAAGTGAAATGTACCCTTCGAGTGTATCCTGCGTGCCTATGGCTGGGTGGGTACATCATCAATATATTTTATTTTATTTTTTATAAAAATGCTATTAGGATCACTTACGATACCACATTTTGCAATCAGTGGTAGGCTGGAAACTACGCGATCATCTCCAAATACCTTTTAGGAGAAAACCCAAATAATTAGGAAAACTCCCTGTTTGTAAGATTCGAACAGTCAAACCCGTGATGTATGCACATTCAGGGGCTCTATCCCATTTCATGCATAGTATATTGTCATTTTTAGTGTGCTGCTGTCAACAGTGAGTGTGTTTTTGTCTACGTGTAAAGATAACAAAGACGGCGATGATGAGGTGTATAATAATAATGACCATGTACTCGTATATGTTTTGTGGGGGCTGTTATAAAAATAAAAAAAAAAAGTTTTGTGGGGCGGTTGGTTGGACGGTGTGTTTATTCTGCTGTATGTTATATCCATTTCCATTTAGACCACACATATATATTTAAAAATCGAAAGTAAAATATATATCGAAATTAAATGCCACGTGTCGTATTTGTAGTGGTTTGGACGGTTGGAATTATTTGATTTGGATTAGAACATTTGGTAAATATTTAACGTTTCTCTTGTCGATTTCCTTAATTTGTTTACAAAGGTTACCTCTTCAAAACTGTCAAATTCAAATCGAATAAAAAAAAAATTAATTTGCTTACCCTGTTATGTAATTATGTAAAACTAACTCTTAGATGTACAATAAAGTATACTTAAGCGTTGTTGGTCACCAAATGAAAACACAACAAAGAAAAGAAAAATGTGAAGTTGCCCACACTTATAAAGGTTGTTTGATATGATGGAATGAAAATGAGAGAAAAGGAATATGGAAAACTTCCTTTGTTTGTTTACAATGAAGAAAGGGAATAAGAATGAAGAAAGAATAATTAATTACATTCTCTCTAGTCTCCATTATGCGAGAGTGAAAATTATTTTATTTTTTAAATTTTTTTAAAGATGTTATATGTATTGAATTTATTATTATTTAAAATTTTATTTCATTTATATATTCATTCTCTGTGAGTACCAAACAGCGGAATCATTTTCTTTCTCACTATTTTCATTCTCTATTATATTTTCATTTTTTATGATTTCCTTCTATCAAACACCCCATAGTTCAAAACATTTTAGTATTATCGCTAAAATAAGTGGAATATATGGTGTATGTGGGACACAATAAGTTCATGCGAAGGGACCCAACATCACAACGGGCATCTTCAATCCTCTCACATTAGTTGTCAAAACGCCTCATAAAATCATGGAAGATCCGTGAACCTATATTGAGTATATTACTATATCATTAATGGCGACGCTTATGAGTGGCATTGTTCTATTGGTCTCGCCTGTATCCTGTGTTTTTCTCAGATTTTGTCATATCGGATTACGTTAAGGTTATTTTTTGTTTGGTTTTTTTTGGTTTCCTACATAGTTTTCTTTTGCTTTTGTGTTTTCTTTGTATTGGTCCACCTATACCCCCCGTTTTTTCGGATTTTGCTATATCGGATCCCGTTAAGGTTATTTTTCTTTCGGTTTTTGTTGGTTTATTACATAGCTTTTTTGCTTTTGTGTTTTCTTTCTATTGGTTCATCGTATACCCCCCATCACTATTTAGATTTTGTCATTTTGGATCCCGTTTGGGGTTTTTTCTTGGTGTTCATCATAGTTTTTTGGCTTTTGTGTTCTGAATTAATATATTGGAAATTTTTACAAAAAATATAATTTTTCCTTTGTTATTTCTGTTTTCGTTAAGGTTATTTATCTTTTGGTTTTTTGATACCTTTTTTTTGCTTATATGATCTCTTTTATTGGTTCATCATATACCCCGCATCACTATTTAGATTCTGACATTACAGATCCCATTTTGAGTTTTTTCTTTCGGTTTTTTTTTTGGCATGGTTATCAATAGTCACCATGCTTATTGAAACTTGACACGTCGCATCGGCTATAAAGTGACACATCACACGTTTCCTATAATTTGGATTTTGCCACATTGCATCCTGTTCGGATTTTCTCACGTCTTTTTCTTTTTTAGTTTTGTTTTTCCTTTTCGGATTTTTTATTACGGGTTACTTCTTTTGTTTTTTTTACACTTTTTAATTGTCATTCAACCTTATTGTGATACACCACGTACCACTACTTGCATTTTGCTATATCGTATCCACCTGATACCTGAATTAATATATTAATATTTTTGTCAAGACATCCAGCTATGTGGCAAAACATGTCATTGTCGCCGCCCAACGGGCACGTATTGGTTTTTAGTTAAGCGGTTATGGATTCAATTTTAGTAAACTACCTTAACGTAATTGTATTAGTAAAGTAAACGTAATCGCAATAATTGAAGTCGCGCAACGCGCGACCCAAATTTCCTAGTTCCTACTAAATAAAATTTCCCAAATTTATATACGTGATGTTCTTTTCAATTAAGACAAGTCAACATAACATGGATTACGAGTACTAGCTAATCTGGTCATCGTTATCCGAATACAAGAATGGAAGACGATCAAAGTGAGAGACAACTACAAAACCCAATATAGAATCCCAATAGGACTTAAATACATATACTTTTTTATTATTAAAGTCATAAAATGTTTTAGCTTAACCACTTGAAATGAGGATCAAAACTATCATGTAACCTTTTTCACTTTCATCACCGATTTTGACAATACTATGTGTGAGAGAGAGAGAGTGAGAGAACCCCCCCCCCTCTTCCCGGCAGCCTTCTTCAACGGATGAAAGGTTTGAATGGAAGAATTTCAAGCACCGCCTCCGTCAACCCTCACCTCCTATCACCACTTTCTTCGTCTATAACCTTCCGCCATCCCTCAGCAGAGCCAATCTCAAATCCCTCTTCCATAATAAAGGTCATTTGGTGGACGCGTATATCGCTCGTAAGAAAGATAAGTATAACAACATTTTTGGCTTCCTCAGTTTCCGATATGTCGACAACCCATCTTTCTTCCTCCGATCTCTGCAAAATACAAAGTCAGATGGTCTTATTCTTAGCGTTTACCTTTCCAAAGTTGATAAACAAGGTAAGCCTCAACAATATCCAGCACCCCCATACCATCATCAAACCCACAACACCTCTTCCTGTCACAACACTACTACTCCCAAACCACAACCACCCACATACCGGGAGGCCCTTTCAGATGCCACAAAACCAAAAATCATCTCCATAACTGTTTCCGACCTTGACCTTACATCTCCTTTGTTTCTGGAAAAAACCACTATCATCGCAACCGCCAAAGACTTCATCACTCTCACCAACCTCGAATTCATCCTCCATACCACAAATCCTAACACAAACGTTTCCTTATCTTACGTTGGTGGATTATCCATTTTTCTCACCTTCAATTCATCTGTCCTAGCCTCCTCATTCCTTTTCAAAAAATCCGATTTCCTTCAAGAATGGTTCTCATTGTAATTGTTAAGATTCTAGGTGTCCCCCTGGTCCTTTGCGATAAAGCCATTTTTAATAAGGTCGCTATGTGCATGGGAGACATCATGGTACCCTCCTCAGCCTCCTATAAAGATGGGAACCTCTCTCTCGACACCGTCACAATCCTCGCAAACACCCAGGAGAAGATTGATCATCAAATCATTATTAGATGGAAATCAAAAACCTTCATAACAAGAATTGTCGAAGATCCTCAAGAGTGGGCCCCGTCGTTCTTGTCTTCTCTGGCCAACAGCGATGCCATGGACGTCGAATCCTGTCAAGGTAACCCCAATCTTGTTAAAAACCCTAATAAGACATCTGAACTCTCATTGATTAATTTAAAATCCTCTAACAAAAACCGTTCCAATTTGTCGCATGATGACAATCAATTAAATGCTCCCCCTCATGCCTCTGCCACAAAACATTATCCCCTTTCCTATAATTTTGGGAATCAAAATAACAATAATGACTTCCTTGGGCCCACAAAATCACCCTCACATCTCCCTCCCCTGCTCCTACCTCCTCTCTCACCACATCCCACTCCCCCAAAAACCCCGACAGTTACCCCTACATCCAGAAAACGCCAACGAAAAACATCCCCTCAAACTCAATCATCTTCCAATACCCTTACCGATATTATCTCAACTCAAAAATCTTTCTCTTTCCAAAACCAAACCCCACCTATTTCCAGCAACCCAAAACTTTCGTTCAGACAAAATCCCACCCCCATCCCTTTCCACTCCCTTGATATTAAACCTCATAAGCTTTAATCACATCATGTCTCAAATAACCTCACCCAGTCTACCACAACCATCCAAGAACCACCCTCTAGCAACCTTTCTAACCATCTCCAAAACTTAAACGAATCCCCAAACAACATCACCCATATTCCTGAACCATTACACCAAGATAACATCTCAATACCTCATACAACCCACCCTTCCCCAATTTTCCAAGAAACAGTCACAACATTCAATGTTGGTGACCGCATTGGTGTTGACCTAACTGGTTTCGACCACTTGGTTGAAAATCATATCATTGAATCCCAAGTTCAAAACCCTTCTCAATGAATTATTTAACCATCAATCTCCGTGGCTTTAAAGACGAGGCAAAATCTCGTTGGATCCGTCAATTGAAACAAGATCACAAGATCAATTTTCTCGCCATTCAAGAAACTCACAAACCCTTTGTCCAGAATTTCCATTCACAACTCCTTTGGGGAAATTGCAACTTTGGTTTTGACTATGTTCCCTCAAGCGGCCCCGAGGGACGTTCCGGGGGTATCCTAAGTATTTAGGACCCAACTCTCTTCACTCATACCAACTCCACCAAATCACCCCACTTTTTGCTCACCTCTGGTACCCCCAATCACAAGAATACCACCTGCCAGATACTGAATATATATGCACCACAAGATCAATCAGCCAAACAACAACCCTGGGACGACATCACCTCCCTTATCTCCAATACTTAAGGATTGTGGATATTATTGGGCGATTTCAACGCTGTAAGAGGCCTTGAGGACCGCAAAAATTCCACTTTTAATCCCTCCGAGGCTATCTCCTTCAATGATTTCATTCATCACAATGACCTCCAGGAGTATACCATGCATGAGTCCCTTTACACCTATGTCAAAGACAATGGTGTCAAGAAAAGCAAAATCGATAGAATCATTGTCTCACAAGATTTCCTGAATTCTTGGCCCGCCGTATCACCAACAACTCTTCCCCGTTCACTCTCGGAACACATACCACTTATATTAATCACCTCTGGCCAAGACTTTGGCCCAACCCCCTTCCGCTTTTTCAATTCTTGGCTTTCCAAACCTGGAATCACCGACTTAATCACCTCCTGTATCGAGTCTGGTCCATTCTATGGCCGACCAGATCAGATTCTTCAAGCAAAATTCAAACATCTCAAATCTGAGTTGAAAGCTTGGATACGTGAGCACAACTCCCTGGAGAACCACCAATAAAATATGCTCTCAAACCAACTGGCTCAACTCGACTCAATTGTCGACATTAGAGATTACACTGAAGACGAACTTTCCTTATGGATTGAAACTAACGAAAAGATTCTGGAATTGGAAAAAATCTAAAACCCAAGATCTCCACCAAAAATTACGGGTCAAATGGATAAAACATGGGGACGAAAACTCCTCTTTTTTTCATTATTACATCAACTGGCGAATCTCAAAAAACCGTCTTGTGGGGTTGGAGATTGATGGTCAGTGTCATGTGGACCCACCGAGTATCAAAGAAGCAGCATATAACTTCTTCAAAAACAAATTCATTGAGCCAGTGAGGAATAGGCCCAAACTAATATGTCACGGGCTTAAGACCATGTCCGAAGATGACGCTAATTCCCTCACCAGCCCGTTCACCATGGAAGAAATAAAACAAGCCATATGGGCCTATGATAGCAACAAGGATCCCGGCCCTGACGGTTTCAACCTGGGGATTATCAAGGCATTCTGGACTCTTTAAAATTCGATTTCCTCACCATTATGATGGATTTCTATTCGACCGACACCATCAGTCCTGGATCTGCCTCTTCTCACATCACCCTAATCCCCAGGAAGACATCGGTTAAATCACTTGCCAACTACCGACCCATCACTTTGATCGGCTGCATTAAGAAAGTCATCTCCGAAATCTTAGCAACCCGTCTCAAATTGAAGTTGGCTAAGATTATTTCCAATACCTAGTCAGCTTTTCTTGGTGAGAGAAACATCCTCGATGGACCATTAATGTTGAACGAGATCATGAATTGGCTGAAAAAAGTAAACAAGAAGCCTTCTGCCTAAAAATCGATATTGAAAAAGCATTCGATTCTGTCAACTGGGATTTCTTAATCTCAATAATGGACCAGATGGGCTTCCCCCCACGATGGCTTCTTTGGACCCGTGGCATCCTATCATCCACCAGATCTTCTGTCCTTATAAATGGAAGCCCGACTCAGGAATTTAATTGCGAGAGAGGTGTTCCCCAAGGAGACCCCTTATCTCCATTTCTATTTATAATAAAATGGAGGCGTTCTCAAATATTTTGCACCGGGCCTCAACCTTGGGCCTAATCTCGAGTATCAACCTGCCTAACCAAGGTCCATCCATCCACCACTTATTGTATGCAGATGATGCGATTATAATTGGCAAATGGTCTGCGACACACCTCCAAAACATATCCAACATTCTAACCTGCTTCTACCTTGTATCTGGACTCAAGATCAATCACCATAAGTCTCACTTTTATGGTCTCAATCTTTCAACAGCAACCAAAAACACCTCCTGTGCCATTCTCAACTGCAAACTAGGTCAGTTCCCCATCACTTATCTCGACCTAACAATTGGTGCAAACATGAATCTTATGAAAAACTGGACCCTGGTTATCAAAACCTTCCAAAACCGCCTCTCCCCCTGGAAAGCCTCAACCTTCTCACTCGGTGGTCGCATAACCCTCATCCGCTCGGTGCTTGACAACCTACCTTCCTACTTTTTCTCCTTATATAAGTCCCCGATAAGCGTAATTTCCAAGCTTGAGTCTATCCGAAGATCTTTCTTCTGGTTTGGTTCGTCCTCTAATAGGAAAATATCTTGGGATCGGGTGACAGATCCCCTTGACTCGGGTGGGCTTCGGCTGGGCACGTTACAAATTAAAAAAATTTCTTTGTTAGCTAAGTGGTGGTGGAGATATCGCAATGAACCGGGCAGCCTTTGGGTTCGTGTGATTATTTCAATCCACTTTACCCCTAGATACTATACCCCCTCCCCTGGAGGTCTAATTTGGTGGGAGCTTGGAAATCCATCGTGAGTTTGAGCTCTCATCTATCTGAATTTAATGTCGCTTTGGAAAACATGATTACAGGAACTCTAGTTAATGGCAACAAGCTCAGATTTTGGCTCGATGTATGGACATGCACCACACCATTCTACCAATCCTTCCCTGATTTGTACAAATTGGAAAAACACAAATATTTTTTGGTTAGTAGTCATTGGACAGGGAATGGAATGTTCTCCTCATGGGAATGGAAATGGTCTCGACCCCCATCCTCACCGATAGAACTTCATCAACTGCGAGACATGTTATCTCGGATTCACACCACCAGCCTCTCACCTGCTGAAGACTCCTGGACATGGACTTTAGATAGCTCCCATCGCTTCACAGTGAAATCAATGAGGTCTCGACTCCAAAAAACAACAATGGGACCACAACGTTGGATTTTTTCTTGGAACAAATGGGCCCCGATAAAAGTTAATGCTTTAGGATGGAGGATTGAAATGAATCGCATCGCTACTGCAGATCAACTACTTGGTAGAAACATCCAAATCCCGTCTTCTACCTGTTCGATATGTAATCTTCATGAAGAATCAGCGGAACATCTCCTCTTGTGATGCCCCTTTGCGGATTCTCTTTGGAGCATGCTTATTACTTGGTGCTGACTTGCATACCAGAAACCACAAAACCTTAGGGAACTCTTCGATCTCCACAAGAGATGCACCATGAGCCCTCGGAAACAAAAGCTAATTCACCTGACCATTCTTGCCTTTTGGTGGACCGTTTAGAAAATTCGAAATGATCGTCTCTTCTCCTACAAATTCTCATCTCCCCGCTTCGCTATCAAAGAGCTAAAAGGCACAAGTTTCCTATGGCTAACCAACAGATCGTCTTCCCTATCTGCAATAACATGGCCCAGCTGGAATAGTTTTATAGTTTAATTTCCTGTTTTCTTCTCCCATGAAATGTATGTGTACTTCCTAGCAACTTGCTAGCTTTTACATATTAATGGAAATCTTCTTAATGTTCAATAAAAAAAAAGAAATGGGGATCATTAATAAGGGTGGGAAGTCTTGTCCGCCCCTATCCGCCTTTTACCTTTTCTTTTATCTTTTCTCCGTCCGCTCTCTAATTGCAAGGGATACCTCCTCGTCCCTCTTTGCCTTTCCCCACCCACATAATGACAAAAGGCAACAAAAGACAAAAAAATAAATAAAAATAATACAAGGGCGGAGACTAACCCGGTGACCGCTCTTCCCACCCTCCTCCCCGCCTATTAGGTGCCGGTACTACGAGATGATGTTCAACTAGGTACCGGACTGATACTTATCTCTTCTCCGGGACACTCCGTCCAGCCTAAAAGAAAACTGATATTCGCATCATAACTTTTTACAGAACATATAAAAAGGTAATGATCCATATATTTTCATTTTATATCAATTATGATGTGTTTAACTTTCAAAATAAATTTATGGCATTTGATATTATGATGTACTAACATCTTTAAAGTTAAGGACATCTCATTGTGTTCTTAGATGTAGTTTAGTTTTTTATAAATTGAAAGAACATATTGTGAGAAATATCACGAGTTTTATCGTCCTTCAATGTGTCTTATTTTTAGTTGTTTATTAACAAAACCTATTCTTCTTATACCTTAGTTTTATAATATATACTCAAAGTTTTTTTTAGGCCCAATTATAGTTATTACTACTACTATTAACCTTTATATATAATGTGCATATCACCATACCCTATTAAAACATAAAGAATATTTCAAGCATAATGCTATGCAATCAATTCTCTAATATCTTTACAAAATAGACACTACTCTCCAATTCTAATATAAATATTCTTGTTTTCAAGATAAAAGTACAACTCATAATTCTATTTTTTATTTAAACGTTAATATTTTATTCGATGATCAGAAATTGGTACCGTTATATAAAGGTTGTCAAATTTATTGATTAGTGATACTTTAATCATTTACATTATTTAACACATAATTTGTCACAACCACAACCACTACACACGTAAAATCTGGTTAGCTATCATTTAAAATCCTGGTTAAGTTTAGAATTTGTTTTGGACTATAACAATTTGAAATAGTAAATGACAAAATTGGTCCATGTGTACGTCATGAGAGCGAGATATTCATTTTGTTTTTAAAAACTACATAGATCGCCTCTAACTTTATTTTATTTTTGACATCCATCCATAATTCTAGCATGGCTTATCGAATTTTGAAAGTTATGACACTATCACACGAATATCTAATTCAATTATTATTATTTTTTTGAAAAATGCTAAGCCTATATTAGAAACATGTAAAATCTTACGTTTTGAATTTTATGATAAAAAATACAAATATTTTATGTACGTTAATGACAGCTCAATGTACTGTATTAGTGAGACTTTTTCTTTTTAATTTAGTAAATAAGTCTTAAATTTTGTAATTTTATGGACATTTATAGGGCACAAGATATTATAAAATACTTAGTGTTATGATGTTTTTGGATAAGACTATCAAAATTAATAATATATATATACACTAGATTGGTGCTCGCACAATGCAGCGGCAGTAACGACGACGGTGATGGTGTAATTATTAACGTAAAAGTAATTTCATTGCGGTCGGAGATGTGATGAATTGTTGTGTGGGATATGAAAGGGGGAGGAGGGAGACGAATTTTGAGTTAAGGTTTTGCTATGTGTTTCTGCGTGAGAGAGATAGAGGTTGAATTTTTTAAGGGCATTTTATTCTCAGTGTATAAAATAGAATTAAATATGTATTAAGATGGAGGGTAAATGTATCATTTCAAGTTTTTAAAATTAAGGACGGGGAGGGAGAGTTTGTTTTATAATAAACGAGCATAGTACCCGCGCAATGCGGCGGTGGTGGGGAAGACAATCTGGTGGTGGCGTTGATAGGGTTTTACTTTGCTAGAGACGAAATGGTTGAAGGGCATAGTTGGTATATCACGTGAGAGGGTGCTTAGCATGGAAGATTATTTAAGGGCATTTTTGTCTTATCAGATTCTTAATTAAGTTAAGGGAGGAATTCAGTTTGCTTTATAAGGTATTATAGATATGAAAATAAAAAAAAACTTTCTTTTGGGTATGTTTGATGCGTCATTTTGTGTATATATATAATTTACTAAACTTTACACTTTAATATGTTAATTTCAAAGAATGAAAGACTTATATATATATACTAGGTATTTTACCTCGCGCGATGCGCGGCTAGCTAAAAAGATTATTTTATACATTAGTAAATAGCTATTCTATAGGTTTATTATGTAAAAATTGATTATGTTATAGTTCATGGTTAATTCATGTATCACTCTGGTCATCCTTTGTTTTTTCGGACATGTCGATAGCACAGTCACTTAACCTACTATAGTGATTACACATCCCTTCTAAGAACATTTAACCTAAGATATTTTGATATCATCAACAACACCATTTGTGTAGCCATAAATGGTGTAAAAATGTATTCACCTTATAGATTAACACTACAACAAATCAAACGTAAATCGCGTAATAATGTAGCATGTTATATATTCATCAAACGTAATAATATGTACAAAGTAAAAAACCAAACATGACAAAAATTTAGTCATATAAAATACACATAAATTTAGTCATATGAAATACACATAAATACAATACGAATAAGTAAAAAAAACCCAATAAGATAAATAAGAGAAAATCATTATAGTTTTTACTTTTTATTATATAATAGACTTTGTTTTATGATTAGAATAACAACCAACTTTAGTTAAAGTTTCGGCAAAAAGAAAAAAAAAAAGAAACGACAAAATTGATTGGTCATATATAATCTAATAATATATTCAAATAATTTCTAAAATTTGATATAGTCTTTAAAGTTGTATATACTTTAACAAATAATATTATTTTTGTCAAATATGTGTGCCAATTTAGTAGATGCATGGACGTTATTTTATTTTTTTAATATGAGTTTTGATATTATTTTTTTATCTTGTGTATATAATTATGATTAATATATTATATTATATTTAATAAAATAAAATAGATTATTTTGAGAATAAATAAAGGTTATAAAATAAATATATTGTAAAAAATGTATGGAGATGCCACGTAGGATAAAATCCTATGTGACAATATTTAAAATTAGCTTTAGATTGAAAGAAGGTTTTAGAAGGCTATGATTCTTATTGTTTTAATATATAGATAGATTCTGCGAGACAATATCAATAAATTTTAAAGATTTCTTATGCAAACCAGTAATCATGTGTATAAACTTATCGTAGCTCTTTTAGTTGATGGGGTATTTAGCTAAAGTTAGAGTACTTCTTACCCTTTTGCAAGGAGTAATTAGTAAACTGGCAGACCTTTCTTTCAAAAGGTTTTGAAGATTTACCCGTGTAAATCTTCTTTGGAACATCAACTTTTGGTTTGGGTGACTCGAATTTTGGAAAACTTTTAGATAACTCAATCTTGTCATATACGAAGGCAGGATCAGTCTGAGTTGAGGTCTCAATGGTCTTAACAACATCAAATTTAGGTTGCACAAGGGAATTCACAACTTCAAATATAGGACAATTAGGTTGAGTGCAAGTTTTAACAACATCATTGGGTGGGTCAGGAAAGACAAAAGAATGAGTTTGAGTTTGAAAATATTTGGGTTGTGTTTGCAATTCAATCTCAAGGTCGGATATTCTCTTGGTCAAAGATGCTTCGTTTGACTGAAGTTGCAAACACTTGTCTTCAAGACACTTGATTTGAGCACAAAAATTCGCTCTTTCTTCTTCAACTTTGCTCTCAAAAATGGTGGACTTGTTTCTCAACTCATGGTTTAACTCAGAAATCTTTTGTTGCAAAACAAGTTCTTTTGACTGATTGTCTATAACATTTTTATTGAGCTCTTTGGAAGAATTGTCCAACTCATTTGTTAATTTAGAAATTTTTGATTGCAGATAATCATTTTCTTTTTGAAGACTTTCCATGTTGGACAAAATGAGATCATTTGCAGATTTGAGCTCTTTGTTTTCAGATTTGAGTTGGTCAATTTGAAGTTGAAAAATTTTGTGTTCTCTCACAAAAGTTTTAAATGTATTCACATCGACTTTCTTTTCCGCAATACAAACCACTGCACATGGATACGAATTGATACACCAACAAATGTGATTATCATGATGACGTATTTCTTCCCAACTTGGCTCTTCACCTATTAAAAAATCTAACACCTTTGCAACAAACCCCTAAAATCTATAATATAACTAAAAGAGGGGGTTGGGGGTACACTTGACACCCATAATCCCCCTCCTTGAGCCTATTACTCTTCTCTCATTAATCAACTATTTTTTATAATTTATTTTATGTATGACCGACCCCTTTTGTTATTTTTAATTCTAATTTTTTTTTATTTTTATCTATATCTATAAATACATATAAAACCCAAAATTCCCAAAAAACTATTGCACAAAAAAAGCGTACGTTCTTTTGTTCAGAAAAAAATAAACAGTCGACTATTGTTCGACTACAACGTAGGTTTCTAATTCATATTATAGAGTTATATTAATTATTATTATAAACTTCATTCTTTATATGCTGGTTATGGATTTTTGTAAGCTTAGGTGGTAGGATTTTTTCAATTAATGATCTTATAACTTGCCATGTTCGTATACAGTTTAGTTGGTTTACCTAGACTTTTAATATGTTCAACTTACAAGTTACATCCGATTACAAGGTACGTTTCTAATTCATATTATAGATTTATATTAATCATTATTATAAACTTCATTCTTTATATGTTGGTTATGGATTTTTGTAAGTTTATGTGGTAGGATTTTTTCAATTAATGATCTTTATATAGTTTACACTTTTAGAATACATGCAACTGCAAATTTTTATTTAACTAAACTTGAAAAAAAAGGGTAAACTATAATCAATATTTATATGAAATTAATTTTCGGCAAATTTTTATTTAACTAAAGTTGAAAAAAAGATAAACTATAATCAATATTTATATAAAATTAATTTTCGTATGTTTCTTTTTTAGTTTTCGTATTAATTAAGTTTTATATGACTTGAGTAATCTAAATATTATATATTAATTTTTGTATTTGTAACCTATATTAATTCTTAGGATAAGTTGAATTCCAATTTTTTTTTAACTTTAATTAATATATTTTGACACTACCCGTCCAATGGACGGGTTTGAACACTAGTTAAAATATAAAGTAAGTATTTTATATATCTATATATTAGTGGTAATTCGTTTTTACCTTAGAATTATACTCAGTATATTTTAATAGACCTAAAAGCCAAGCAAAAACAACCTAATTTTCACACGACAAATGACTAAGTGACAATTACCATTCACCATATTTTACACAACTTTGGATCTAGTTCTTTCTTGAAGCTAAAATAAAAATGATGACTTCCCACCTATAAAATCCCTTAAACTCCACACATTCTCCTCACAAACTCTCACCACTTGGTAGTTGGTACCTCAACCTAGAAACAGTGTGTGTGAACCTTGAAAAAAAAAAACAAGAAAATCTTGAAGAAAAAATGGAGGGCAAGGAAGAAGATGTTAAGTTGGGAGCAAACAAGTACTCAGAAAGACAGCCAATTGGGACATCAGCACAAACTGACAAAGATTACAAGGAGCCACCACCAGCACCTTTGTTTGAGCCAGGAGAGTTGTCTTCATGGTCATTCTACAGAGCTGGTATTGCTGAGTTCATTGCCACTTTCTTGTTCTTGTATATCACTGTGTTGACTGTCATGGGTGTGGTCAAATCTCCAACCAAATGTGGTACTGTTGGTATTCAAGGTATTGCCTGGGCTTTTGGTGGTATGATCTTTGCCCTTGTCTACTGCACTGCTGGTATTTCAGGTATATTTCTGTATCTATATTTTCTACATGACCCTTGTTTCTTTTATGCTTCTTTTTTTTTTCCTTTCAATTTTTAATATATACATTTATATATCTTTGATGTGAAAAAACATATAAAAAACATGTAATTTTTTTGTGTTTTCTGTATAAGTGTTAGTTTAGTAATTAAGGGGGTGTTTGTATTAATTAGCTTATTATCTTGGCTTATTTGTATCATAAGCTCCATTTTTGTGGCTTATTTCATACTAATTGCAAAATAAGCTCATAAGTCCATAAATAGGCCAAAAAAACATGCCTTATATAAATAAGTCAAGTAAGCAAATAATCTTTATAAGCAAATAACTAAAAAAATTAAGTCTTTAGAGTTAAAAGCTTCAATCTTTATAATCTAAAAGATTCAGACTTTGTTGTTGGAAAACAGGAGGACACATAAACCCAGCAGTGACCTTTGGCCTGTTCCTAGCAAGAAAGCTATCATTGACCAGGGCAGTGTTCTACATGGTGATGCAGTGTCTTGGAGCCATATGTGGTGCAGGTGTGGTCAAAGGTTTCCAAGGCAAAAACCGGTACAATACTTTGGGTGGTGGAGCCAATGTTGTAGCCCATGGTTACACCAAGGGAAGTGGTCTTGGTGCTGAGATTGTTGGTACTTTTGTCCTGGTTTACACTGTTTTCTCAGCCACTGATGCCAAGAGAAGTGCCAGAGATTCACATGTTCCTGTATGTACACTCACCCCTTGCCAAACTACTAATTATTTATTGCTTATATATATAATAAATTTACAACAATAACGTTACATGCTGTAAAATATATACATTTGTTGTGGCGAAAAATAGTCCGTAGATTTTTCGCTACCTTATATATATTAATATATATATATATATATATATTTGGTATTCTATAGTCTAAAAAAATCAGTGAACTTTTAAAAATGTTTGCTTATAATTGATTAACTTCCCATATCACCCAAAAATTGAAATTGATATTACAAAATTCATAGAAACATTAAAGAAAAAGTTTGAAAGATAAAACTGTTAAAAAATAACTGCCAATAAAAATACTTTTTATTTAAACTGTGATAATTATTTTGGGACGGATAGAGTAAATATGTCTTAAATACCCATATAAAAAAGGTGAATCAATACAAAGATCATGGGACTATTAGGTCATTTAACTTAGAAAGCGATACGTCTAGATGGCGATTTCGTCTGTTGTTTTTATAACTTATGGTTTTTAAGAAATTTTGGTTTTTTAATGACCAGTTTGTTTGATAATGATAGAATTAGGCTATTTTTGATGCCCTTATGAACTGACTGCATGGACAAATAAGTAATTTCGACTTGAAGAAGTATCATCCTAATTTGATCATTACAAATCTTGATTTACTTGGTGATGATCACTTTAAAATTTTTAAATAGTTAATGTTTTACCAAGAAGTGCTTTTGGGATAAGGATCATGGTTTTCATTGCTGTAAAGGATGTCACAATTATTCTTAGGATAATATCCAGACAACCTTTTGTGTTGTTTTTATTTCTTGTGGAGAGAATCTTGCAAGGTTTGGCAAGTTGCTTTACGTCTCTATCTTCTTTTTTCTTTTGGCATGTTTTTAGTGATGATAATATGGCCCCTCAATGTGCGTTGCATTTCTCTTTATGTTTCTTTAGTTTAGGAGTGCTTTCTTGGTTATAATTTATGTTGGTTTGTTACTATATACACCAAACATTTTACTTTTATAGTACTCCAAGTTATATGTTTTAAAGTGTTGTATTGTGTTTTAATTTGCACATTTTGGTGTAATTAAAGAGCAAAATATTTGGTGTAAATATCCTCCCCATAGGATGTATAGCTTAAAGTGAAAAACGTGACCAAAAGGTCCAAAAGTATAGAATTTGCATTTTTAAAGGTATTTGGACTCAAAGCCATACCCAATACGGGTTGTCTTGCTAAAGGCCCAATGGTCCAGTACTAGCCAAGACTACATGGGCAATTCATTGCGCAATTAAACTTGATCAAGACTGGTGTGGCCAAGTAGGCCTTTTGTGAGTCAATAGTATAAGCCTATAAGGGTTGGTCGAAATTTTAAAGAAACCACATAAAACGTTTTGGGACTAAATCTAATCAGTGAAAATACTTGCAGATTTTGGCCCCTCTCCCAATCGGGTTTGCAGTGTTCTTGGTTCACTTGGCCACGATCCCCATCACCGGAACTGGTATCAACCCAGCAAGAAGCCTTGGAGCCGCGATCATCTACAACAAGGACCATGCATGGGACGACCACGTAAGTCAACCATTTCATCCCACATTTGAATAACAAACATATATCAAGAGTACATTTTGTGTTTAAAAATGTACATTCAATTATGATAAATGTGCTAAAATGGTACATACTTGTGCTTTGTGAAATTTGCAGTGGATCTTCTGGGTTGGTCCCTTCATTGGAGCTGCACTCGCCGCTATGTACCATCAAATAGTCATCAGGGCCATTCCCTTCAAGAGCAGATCTTAATTTATTGAAAGGTATTATGTGAATTGTGTGTGTAAATTATGGTCCTAAATTGGGTGCTATTTGTATTTAAGCTCAATGTGCTTTGTTTATCAACTATTTCTATGAATGATCGACTCTTTGTTTGAACATATGTTTAGAGGAACATCTTTTGGTTTCAGTTTCAGTTTGCAGAAGTTCCATTTAGTATTTTTTTGTTTCGGTTTGCGAGTGAATAATATGTCGAAACCTTATCAAAGACAAACTTATTCAAATGCTATCATCCGAGTTGAACAATAAGCTTTTTATAAGTAAAAAACCAACAGGTTTAAATTTTCTTGTTCAAATAGATGTGTTGCTTTGAGTTTGATTATTTAAACTTCAATTCAATGACCTTCAATGACCTGAGCCTATATTTAAGAAATCTCGCGTATTAGAGAAAAGATAAAATATATATATACTAGCTTGTAGATTAAAAAAAAAAAAAAGATTGCTTATATTGATTCATATCAAAATTAGAAAGTTGACTTAACAAAAAGTATGAAAAGAGCCAAAAAGGTGTGAATGATGGAAAGCAAACAACAAAGGTGTCATTCTGAAATGAACAATAAGATGAAAGCCAACGCAATGTTTCGAGAAAATGTATAAACTAAGAGAATTGAGTAAATACATGAGGATTCAAGTGTCCAAAACAAGTTAAAAAAAGGCACATCAATTTTTTGGTGCCTGAAACAAGGTACCTCTCCTCATATGGAAAAAGGGGGCAGCTAGTTCCCTGAAAATGATGTGTTTTTGGCTGAGATACATGATGTAACCAAGATAGTTCTATACTTCTATGACCGGTTCAAATCATTTTCTCGGTTACGTAGTAAGGTTCGTGACCTTTTGTGGTGTAATCAAGATGTTCCACTAGACCGCCGTAGTTAAATCAAATCACATAATTTGTTTTGGTATGCATGTTTCTGTAACCTCATTTTTCACAAGATGTTGGACTTTTTTTTGATATGATTTGGGCTTTGTCATTGATGTATAACTGGGTCATTTTAGCTCTTGAAAGTGCAAGCATACACCTATCCAAAGCACAAACATAGGCCCATATTAGCTAATAACATTTTGAAATAGCTACATTCACTTTGCTAGCATGACCGTGTTATCAGGGATCATCATTTTGTGTTATCAAATGACGTGATTGTGCCTTTTTTTTCTTCGTAATTAGAATTAATAATTATTGGATGATATGTGTGATAGGGATCAAAGTTTACTAGTAATGAAGTGTTTACAAAATAAGTAGTTGAGTTTAGAGTCACGATATCTTTAAAAGATTAGTGGTTGTGAATGTGATTGACCGATTGATAAAAAAAAACATTGTATTAATTTAATTTTCTTCTTTAAGTTTAGTGGATTAGATGTATTTAGAAAATGACTGTTGCATATTACTTGAAATTATCCCAAACATTACTTATGATTTATGAAGACGAGCACTTATGACGTATTTCAACACTTTTATGGAATTATTTAGTTACAATCTGCATATCTACTTTAAGATAATAGCTAAAAGGGATTGATTTGGTTTCAAAACGGATATATATAACACTTTAAATAAACAAAAAAGCTAGAGTTTTTTGTTTTTCAGAATGACGTACATGACAACCACGAGTATCTTAGCCGTGTTTTAGCTAAAATAGCTTCTACGAAAAAAATATCACAAAAAACCCTGTCAAGATTTGGACCTCATTTTTCAACAGTTTAGCCTTCATTGTATTAGGGTGTTGGCATCACCCGGATTAAAAGCGAGTGGTTCTCGCGACCACTAGTGGAACACTGCCGCCAACAGTGAACCACTCACGGGTGGTGGAAATCGGGTGGAATTTCTACTCCCTACAACCATTCGTTCTCTTCTATTTCTTCTTTCCTTATTTTGTCCTTTTCTTTCTTTTTTGACTTTTTCTTTTTGTCTTTTCTTGTAAGAGATAGTGTGGTGTGAGTGATGGGTAAGTGGTGGTAATGCCAACAAAATTTGGGTGAGTGGTGAGTAAGCGGTAGGTGATGGTGATACCATACCATCACCCTTACTAAGTTACTTTCACACTGAATTTTGTACGGATATCATCTCCTTGTTAGTCAACACACATAAGTAAAACTTTCCATTCTTCTAGAATACTAAATTATGAAAACAAGAAAGTTGTCTCCAATTTTATTTTCAAAAGTGGCAACTTGAACAGCTAAGGCCTTATAAGTTGTCTAATTACAAATTTGTCCACCAAATATTTGTTGGAATAACTTGTCACATAATCTTCCTTTACTAGAAAACCCCTGAAAGAATCCAAATTTTGGTGTCACTGATTATTTCTCTAAAACTGAAAAAAAATGCCTTGTATTGCATTCAAAGGAAAATCTGGTTTCTCAGCTAAAAACACAGCTGAAGATGTTACAGATGGAGTTGATGGCCATGGCTTAACTGCCATCGTTACAGGTATCTTTTAATTTCTCCTTTCATTATTGTAAGTACTTCTAGCCATGGACTGAGCTACATACATGCACCCTAAACAAATAGTGTAAATTTCATATCAATTTATACGGAGTAGTCGACATGTACTAATTAACTATAACTACGAATCAACTCGATAAGTTTTAATTCAAGACATGGACTTTGAAAATCTTGGTTTTGTGCTATATATGTTTGATTGGTTTTATTCATGGGTTATATAATATAGTTAGTACTACTTAAATTCATTAGAAGTTGACTAACTTGAATCACTGAAAAAGCTTGCAAGTTTTCCATCCACTTCCTTTTTGTAAGGAGAAATTACAATTTGATTCAAGATATATTGCACAGTTACTAGATAATTTTAAGGTAAGTTTAGGAGATGTTTGGCTTTTACTTATTTTTATTTTTTATACATATTGGTTTATATTTATCTGGTTTATCTTTAATAAGCCAATGTTGTATAGCATATGAACTTGTTTTCCACTCTTATGACATGATAAATCAAAAAAGTCATAAAATATGAGCTTAGACAAGTAATTTAAATAACCATCAGATACGCATCCAATTTAGAAAATGTAGATATGGGGCCTATTTTGATGGAGTCTAGTGACTAATGAGTAATGAATACATATTATTCCTTAAAAGACAGATTAGAAATATCTAACCCACTCACATTATTGTTCATTTTGTCCATTTGCTTGAATCTTTTCTAAAGGAAACTTCTCACTTGGTTTTCAAATGATTACCTTATATTGTCATCATTAAACCACATTTTAGACTAATTATGTTTGTTTATGTAGATGAGAATTTAATAATCTAAATGGTCAAACTTTGTAAAAGTTGACTTCTTGTTAGTTGTTTGTGTGTGAAAGATCAGTCACATTAATTGGTACATTTTCAGAGATTAAATTGGATAACACATGAAAGTATGATCTTTAGTAATACGGAATGGACTATAGAGTGCATTTGACAGCTTCATAGAGTATTTTTTGGTGGTTTAAACTCATTTGAAACTCGAAAATTTCAACTTTAATATGTATATCCATTGATAGAGTTATATGGTATGTCTATCATTAAACATCCAAGATGTTTGTTTTTGCAGGACCAACAAGTGGAATTGGCTTAGAAACCGCACGTGTCCTAGCTTTGCGTGGTGTGCATGTAGTTATGGCAGCTAGAAACGTGGAAGCCGCTACTAAGTGTAAAGAAACCATAATAAAAGGTTGTCCAAGTGCTACCATTGATGTTATGCAGGTTGATATAAGTTCACTAGAATCCGTAAGAAAGTTTGCAGATGAGTACATTTCAAAGGGTCTACCCCTCAACATTCTCATGTACGTAAGATACATATATGCACGTTTTTAAACGTATCTTGTGATTTCTTTACAGTGTGCAATTCTGATAAAAGTTGTTCATTATCATGTATAGTGCTAATGCAGGGGTGATGCTTGCTCCGTTTTCCCTTTCAAAAGATGGAATTGAGATTCAGTTTGCAACTAACTATCTTGGTATAGCTTGATTACTAATGTTTTCATTCCAGGAAAACATTTCCTTAAAGTAGTTCATGTTTAATTTAACTCCTATCATAGGGCATTTCCATTTGACGAATCTGCTGCTGGATACAATGAAAAATACTGCTAAAAATTGTGGAAAAGAAGGAAGAATCATCATAGTTTCATCAGAAGGTCATAGGATGCCTTACAAAGGGGGAATTATGTTTGATAAGCTCAACGATGAGAAATGGTATCAAAATCTTCTTGGTCTCACTGTTTTAAAACCCGGTTTTTATTATTTAATTTTCTCTAAAAGTTGTTGGAATTATAGACTAAAATCGAAATGCAAACTCTAAAACAAGACTAAAATTAAAATTTATTTATGTAACATCCATCGTTTAACTTTTCAGCTACAATAGTTTCTATGCTTATGGACAATCAAAGCTTGCTAATATTCTACACGCTAAGGAGCTAGCAAGGCGCCTCAAGGTAAACCTGCTGCGATCAATAACTAGAAACATATTTATCGCATATAAAAAGAAAAGTTGACACCAAATATTATCAGAACCAAAAATAAGATAGACAAATGCAACAATAACTCTGTTTTTAAACTAGTCAATATTTGTAACAAGTGGAATAATGTATATCCTTGAGTTCAGGAAGAAGGCGTAGATAATATAACGGTCAACGCATTGCATCCTGGAGTCATTGCAACTAATCTTGGACGTCATGCGAGCTGTATGTCAGGTAAAATATATATCCATGTTTTTCAACTTGTTAAAACAATGATCCTTTTGTTGTTTTCCATGTTAACTTATTTTTACTCTTTGACATAGCTTTCTTATTTAACCCACTCTTCAAATGCTGTCAAAAGAATATCCCACAGGTTTGTACCTCTGCATCCATTCAATTCTTATTTTCATTATTTTCTGGCCCTGCAGCATTAGATAGCGATACGATCCACAAAATAAGATGCAAGTGATTAACTGTACAATGTCATTTGATTTGTGTCACAGGGAGCTTCAACAACATGCTACTTGGCATTGAATCCACAAGTTAAAGGGGTTAGCGGCGAGTATTTCTACGGCAACAATTTGGCTAAACCAAGTAGTAAGGCTGAAGATGCCGAGCTGGCCAAGAAACTGTGGGAATGTGGCATGAAGTTGACCGAAAATAAATGATTAAAAATGTTAAAATTTGTGTTTCGTATGTATTAAAAAAGGTAACCCACACCCTGCGGCCACCATAATGTTTCTTTTGTAATATACTCCATGTTTTGGTCGTTTTTTTCCTTCTTGTAATGAATATCGTGGACGATTGTTTGAGAGTGATTTTGAACGTTTTCTAGAACCGGATTGCGTTGTAAAGTGTATGTGTCCTATCGTTTATCATGTTGTAATTGTGTGTATAGCTAAATAAAGAATTTCATGACAACATTTTGTAAGAAGAAATAGAATACCATTATTGACCGGAACACGTTACACATACCCAAATGAGTCTACTTCAAAATGTTTAGTTAACGTTAACTTAGGGAGGAAAGGAGATGAGAGGGAAGATAAGTTTTCCTTCATAATCACCTCAAAAATGAGGGAAAAACTTTTGAGACAAAAAACAACTAAACTTTTCCCTCTAATCCTTTCTACTTATTCATTTTCCACACTTAAAAAAATCTTAAGAATGCATCTTATATATTTCACCTCTCCTCTCCTCTCCCTTCTTTTCCACACTGAAAAAAATCATAAGAATGCATCTTTTTCTTCTTATTTTTGCCGGATGTATTTTTGTAACCGGTCTCTAATTTTTAGTAAGCCTAAGACTATCTCCAATGGGGTACTCTTAGGTGCCATTGGATATCCTTTGCTGTTAAAACTTGTCCAAAACTAAGAGTTTTTTTTAAGGATGCCCTTACCTACTAAGGGCATGCTGCCTTACCTAATATATTTTTGTTTTTAGTGGAAGTAAAAGAATATGTATGGATGTTTGTATGGTTGAAGATAAAATTATAAGATTTAAAGGACTTGTAAAGATATATAAGGATTTGTAAGGATATACAAGGATTTGTAAGAATTTATAAGAATTTATAAGGATATGATGTAACACTGTCTAGCATTGGAGATAACCTAAGACTAAGCGGAGTAGCTCGTTTCTTCTCGAAATTACCACCGGAACGCCCTATCTCGGTCCCGGGGGCGTTCCACATGTTACAAAAGTGAAGGCTTCGCATTTCGAATGGGTGTTTGGTTTTTGTTTTTTTACCTGCGCATGGTCTACAGGTTGGATTTTTATTGGGAATATTGCCTCGTAAAAGGATAAAGCAAACTTTTAAGTTTTTTTTTTTTAACCCAACTATATATATATATATATATATATAAAAGTAATAAAAGGAATGCCCCAAGAGGCATTACTCCACCCCGAAGGAATAGGGAATGCCCCTCCTAATGATTGGAGGACACGTGGCAAGTTGGTATTGGGCGGAGGGCATTCCCAGGAGGGGCTTGTATATCTCACTTTCTGAAACCTAGTCACTCATAAGTCAAATGATTTGAACATAATTTTTCCTTTAGCGAAAAGATGAAAATTAAGTAAAACAATTAAATGGGCTTAATTTTTGACTTTAGCAAATGGGGGGGTTTTATCAGATTATACTAGGAAAACAATAATACTCAATTAAAACCTCTTTTATTTTGTATTTTTTCGTTTTACTGTTTGTCTTGTATTGTTTTTTTCTTTACTTTTTGGATTTATTATTGGGTGTGATCAAAATATTTTGAAGAAGCAAAAAAGATGTGGTTTTTTGGGAGAAAAGGGGCATCAGGGTTTTCAGCTTCTTCAACAGCTGAAGATGTTACTAAAGGTATTAATGGAACTGGTCTGACAGCCATTGTTACAGGTAATCTTGAAATGATCATTTATCTATTTGTAACTCATATTTACAAGAAATCCTTCAATGGGTTCTTATAAAGTTTTGATTTTTATGTATTGTATGTTCAAAGTTTGAATCTTGATGAATCATTTATGGGTTTGAAAGTTATGATTTACTAAAGGGAGATATTAATTATACTATGAGACTTAGTTAGGACCTTCATAGGTTATGAATTCTAGTCCATAGCAGATATTTGGTAAATATTTTTTCCCTGGAAAAATTTTCTTAAAAATACTCCTAATTTTCTACAACTAAACTCACCCTTAGGTTTTGACTCTTTTCGGATTAGAGAGTGTGTGATTTTTTGGTGGTTTAAGATGGATCATTGGTTTTATGGTGCGTGTACAATTGACAATTTCTTCTAGCATCAAGTCAACGTTGAGCGTGTTTGGAAGAGCGTAATTGCGTATACTTTATTGTATTTTCTTAAAGCCAAACTGGAGTTAAGAGTGTTTGGCTATAAGGTTAACTGTAGTTTATTTTGAAGGAAGAGATGGACTTATTTTTAAGCCAGGTGAACACTACTTATATTGAGTATGTTCTGTTAGCCAACAAATTGATGATTATGATTTATGAGTAACTTGTTTGACCTTACAAATTCAAATATAGACATTTTGATACTGAAAATCTGGTTCTTCCATATAACTCATAAAACCTAAAGCTAATTTTTCTGTTAAGTTGATAGTTCTTGATATGAGACTCCTTAAAACTTTTCAGAATTTAATAAGGTATAGTTTTCAACCCCTTTGGTTTGGAAATACATGTTATGTTGATGTCCTGGATTTATAGATGATTAGTGATACAGTAAGTGATAATTATTAAGTTTGGTAACATGGCATACTCAATTACTCATTGACTTACGAAGTCAATTAGTGAACTTTGGAAACACATCGACATTGAACTATCAACCAAATTCCTTAAAATCTTGGCTCTTGATCTTAAGTATCATGTAGTTGTCACTGCCTCTTAGAGTTTATATAATATGTCCATTGCCCACTATAATATCATATAGGTTTAAGGTTTTGGTAATGTTATAAACACACCGTTTGTGAATACACTTTTTGATTGTTAATTGTTGTCTCTAAAATTCACATAGCCCCCATGGTATTATTATGTATGTTCAGGAGCTACAAGTGGTATCGGCACTGAGACAACACGAGTTCTAGCAATGCACGATGTACATGTAATTATGGCAGTACGAAATACTGAAAGTGGTAGAAAAGTTAAACAAACTATACTTAATGAAACTCCTACAGCTAAAGTTGATGTAATGGAGTTGGATCTTAGCTCCCTGGCATCTGTGAGGAACTTTGCAGCTGAGTTCATTTCTTCGGGACTTCCTTTGAATATTCTTATGTAAGGAAACTATATAGTATCATCGTTTCTTTAAGGTATCACGTCTTATTCAATAAGTATGATTTTATGATTATTTGTGGTATAAATAATCATATTTGTAAAACTAGGTTAGAAGTGACTGTTATAAAATGAATTTTAAGATAAAAGAAAGATGATTATCTGATTCTGACTTTTTAGTGCCTAGAATCACTCTCGAAATGAACATGCACATCCTTTAATAATATTTGTATGGAAGTTCTCTATGCTTTGTTGTTGAAAGTTGCTTAGATTACTCTTTGTCTTGTTGCAAGTAACAATGCAGGGGTTATGGCTCCACCATTCCTACTTTCAAAAGACAAGATTGAACTACAGTTTGCAACTAACCATTTAGGTATGTTGGAACCATAGCCTATGTATTTTAAAATGTTAATTTATAAGCATAAATAGATTATGTGATCATTGAGTCGATTTTTAGGTCATTTTCTTTTGACACAACTTTTACTCGAGACCATGAAGCGTACTTCACATGAGCAGAATAAAGAAGGCAGGATAGTCAACGTATCATCTGAAGCTCATAAATTTGCATATAAAGGGATTTACTTTGATGACTTAAACAAAGAATCGAGGTATATAAATGAGCTGTATTAGACACACATATGTGGCTCAGATGTTAACATGATTCTACTCTGCAGTTACAGTCCAATATACATGTATGGACAATCAAAGCTAGCCAACATACTGCATGCTAAAGAGCTAACAAAATGCTTCAAGGTATTTGTGATGCTTAACTAGACATAACTTACAGGGAGTGTTTAACTAGACATTTGTTCAAACAAATTTTCAAACAAATACCAGGAAAACAGGGTGAATTTAACTGCAAATGCTCTTCATCCTGGATCTATTGCTACTAATCTTCTGCGTTACCACAAAATTATCGATGGTAAAACTCAAGTTCTTCTTAACTTCCATTTATGCATCATTCTTGCTTGAATCTTTTGTTTCATTAAAGTTTGCATTGTTGTTGATTCAGGTGTGGTTGACTGGGTTGGCAAATACTTTCTGAAAAACATACCTCAGGTTCAATTAGTCTGTAGCTCATATCTTTAAATACTATCATGTCTTAACGATTAGTCTTTAAAAACTATCATATCACCTTCAAACTCAATTGAAGAACACTTGCAGAGTGTAATTTATTTTAATTCGTTTGATCTACAGGGAGCAGCAACTACATGCTATGTCGCATTGCACCCACAAGTTAAAGGAGTCAGTGGCGAATATTTCATGGATAGCAACATAGCCCAACCAAACTCATACGCTAAAGATTCAGCATTGGCTAAAGAACTATGGGATATCAGCTTGACAATGGTAGCTCCATAGCGAAGATTAAACAAGACTGGTTCATTGTATTAGTGTATCACTAGGTAAGAATGAGACTGTAATTTAATTAAATGTGTGTAGACTATTTGTATGCTTATACGTTGACCAATTTGACTAGTCCTTGCTAGTTAATTTAGCCAGATTTTTAATTTTAGGATTCATATCAGAATATAGATGATCAAAGAGATATCCGTTAGAGGTTTGTTATTACTTGCATTTTGGTGTTAAGTTGTCGGCTCAACAATTGGTAAAAAAGAATGAAACTAGGACTCTGTTTCCTTCTCAGTTTATAACTACAAAGAAAAACATCTAAACTTCAAAAAAATTGTTTCAGTGTCTGCAAAATTGCAAGCATTATATATACATATTAGTATCATGCAGCTTCAACTCCCTGGGTCAACTGCTAGAGTTCAACTCCTTGGGTCACTAACTAGAGTTCAAATCTGATCCCATGGATTCATAGGTCTTGTAGGGGGTTTGTGGCTCCAGGTTTACAGGTTCACTATAAAAAGTAATTCAAAATTAGCGATGTTTGTATAATGTTGTTCCGTCCTGGCTAACGTATTTACAAATTATGGCCATCCGCTTTGTTGCTTCGAAACCGGCTTTGAGCGGCCACCATGTGGAGCAAAAGATGTCATTCACATTGTTTATGGGTTGAAGGTTGATCTTTGGCCAAGGGATTTGGCGCCAGTAGTGCCACAAAATATTGGTAAAGTTTGTTGCACACGTGAGAGGTAGTTACATGTTGAGTAGCCGTTAAAATAGTGTTTGTTAAGAGTATCCATCCAATTTAGTTCAAGGCCACTAGATGAAAACATTATAAAGACCATGCATTTATGTACTATATATTTAATAATGATACAACTTTTGTTACCATTCAAGCTGGCCAATCTCTTCATCCATGTTGTCAATATTACTTGTTTGTACAAACCTATTAGTATAAAACAAATTCGACTTATATATTTGTTGGATACAATACTGGCATTAACCGTAACGATCACTACTTTTATTATTAGCAATCGAACTAAAATCAAACAATCGATAGAACATAAGCTTTACAAACTAGCTAGCTATAAAATAAATAACTTTAACACTTCAAAGGATCAAAATCTTCGCGCTAGGCCTGAGCTTTGCCAAACTTCAACACATTGCTGATCCTTCCTCGATAGAAACATTTTGTTTCCTCCAAAACACATATTCGTGATCCTATTTCCACCCAAATCCTTCGCTCTTCCTAATGTGTTTCTCCTAAAGATTCGATCTTTTCCATTCTTGGATGAACCCATCAAAACCTCTGACCATAACTCTAATTCCCCTTGATTACCACAAAAAACTTGATTCCCATGGGTTTCAATCTTGCAACCAAACCCTTCTTTCTTTCCATTGTTAACTTTTCGGCCATCACCAAGACAATGCCATGAGTTAGAAGTCCCAAAGTTTCGTAAATCAATATAAGAAACCTCTCCTGAATTAATACCAATCTTGAAAATAGCCGAAAGAGTGTCTGAAACCGTTATATCCGAAAAACAATCAACATTTTCTTTCATTTCCCAAACTACATTCCCTGATCTTATATCCCAAAACTTTATATTTCCTGAAACACCCAAAGGACCACTATGAGACCCTGAAGCCATTAATAAATTAAGACTAGGAACCCAATTCAGCTTTGTAGATGGAATTGCAGAGTCAAGATCAGCACCAAATATTTCATTATGAGCAATTTCAGACACAGCTTTAAAACTATTCAGATCATAAACCATAATCGAATTCGAGTTCCTTCGACCTGACTCAAAACTAGTGAACAAAAACTCAGAAGAAACCCCAATGGCTTGAACAGTTGAGCTAGACTTGGTAACATTTTCCCAGTTTAATGTTTGTCTAACATACCCCAAATCAAGATCAAGAATCTGCAGCCCAGAAAAATCTGTAGCACCAGCTGCCACAACATTTGGTGACAAAGCTAACAAAGAATCAATAGCTGTAAAACTGGTCAAAGTTGTTGACTTTCTTTGTAAAGACCAATCAAAAGATGTGATTTTGCTACCATGAGAAACATGAACTGACCCATTAGGTGTTGCTGCAATTGCAGAAGGTGAATCTCTGCCATTAAGTGATAAAAGCAATGATTTTTCAAGGCCAAAAGCTTCAAATTGAGATGGGCTTGATTGAGATTGAACAAGGATATCATCAATGCCATAAAATCTTGCTTCAAAAATGATATCTTGGATTTCAAAGTTTTTGGCTTTTGATGGAAGATTTCCTGTTCTTAATAAAGATAAAAGGATTGAAAACAATTCAGGGTCTCTATCAATAAAAGGGATTTCATTTTGATCAAAAAGATTAGAAAAAATGGTGTTGGAACCAGCTATGGTTAAGGTTTGTTTGGTGGTTTGAAAAAGTTGGCCACCAACATCAATGGTGATGATATTGGACCTATTGGTTGATGGGTTATCAGTTTTTTGATGAATTTGTGAAAACCCATTTGAGATGGGGTTTGATTGTGAAAAAGGTGGCATCTTTTTCAAAAAATTGGTAATGGGTTTGGTTGTTGTTGTTGTAATGGGTTGGCTGTTTTTCTTGAAGAACAAAATTTTGTGTTGCAAATGGTGGGAAAATTAGTTGGTTTTGTAAGAGAACGAAGGTGAGAATGAAATTATATGAAAGGTCAAATGGTCAAATATGTATGATGGTCAACACAGGAGGCTGGTAGTTTGTTTTAGGGAAGAAAGCCAAGCTGGAACAGATAGTTTTGGTGATTTTGTGAAAGATTTTTAGGAGAGATTCCAGGAAATAATGAATAAATTAATGGTTTTTTTAATTAAATTGTTAAACGTTTTATAAATAGGTCAATTAAAATAACAAAGGAATCTTGTGGAACATGGATGTATTTTCGATTAAATAATTTGTTTTTCTTTTTTGAGAAGTAAATAATTTGTTTACTTGTGGCGTGTGTGGGGTGATGCCGTAATGGTTTAGCTACTAGTATTTGTTTGGTATCAGCATTGATATTGTTGCAAATTGCAAATGATTTATAAATAGGGTAAGGGAATGTAAGGTTGTTAGATATTTAAGTTGGCTGGAAAATTTTTTACATATTTTTTTTAAAATTATAAAGATTTTGGAGGGCCAAATATTTATTCAAAATATTAAAATATTAGTATGTGAAGGATTTTTCACCCAAATTAGATGGATAACAACCTCATACTTACTTTTGTCTTTATAAATTGGTGGTCACTTGTTAAATATTGTATATGTAGGGTTTTTTTTTTATATAATATTTGTTTTATGATTATTTATAACATTTGTTGAAGCCTTAGTTACAGTAACCTCTTGATGTTATCATGACGTCAACAATTTTATTTTTTTCCTATTTTGTCTTTTTCTGTTTTTTTTTTAACGATTGTATACTTTCAGAGTTTTTTATTTTTACCACTTAACTAACTTTTTGTATACAAGTACAATTTATTTTTATAGTTTTTAATTTTTCATTTTTTTTTAACTTTCTATCTCTTATTTAAACGCATCTAACTTATTTTCACCACTTAAGTTTTTGATTTTTTTAACTTTAGTCTAACTTTTTGTATACAAACTTAACTATAGTTCAAACTTTAATCATCAATTTTTTTATTTTTTTTTTTACTTTTTATTTTTTATTTTAAGGCTTCTAACTTTGAACATCAAACTTTTAGTTTTGCTCACCAAATTTTTTTTATTTTGCACCCTTTATAGCAAGCTTTAACTGTCTAAACTTTTAAGTAATGTTGTATATATATATATATATACTTATATGTTTTATGATACAACGTCGATTCCGGGCAACTACCGGGGTAAAAAAAAAACTAGTTGATAAGCTTAGAAGGTTTTTACTTTTTAGCTAATGTGATAATCATGAAGTTGAGGTTCAAGTCATGTTACGGACAATTGTGTAAAAGGTTTTGTACTCCGTAATATATTGGTATATTTGTTGTTCTTAAAAAATAATAATGTTAATTAGAAATAAAACAACCATCCTACTAATAGTTAGATGTCATCTTTTATAAAGTTCATGTAAGAACTATTCCCATATAAGTTATAATTTTATATGTTTATGTGTTTATAAATTTATTACATATATTATTCACATAAAAACATCAAAAGGTTATCATGATTCTTCTAATTTAAATGGTTCTCGTTTGAAACCTTCTCAAGTAAACATTTCAGATACATAAAGATTAAAAAGAAGCATCATCTCTAGTCGCTAGATAACTTAACAATGAAAAATCTCTATCAATTTAACTATTCATTCACTCTATACAATTAAAATCTTCTTTACATCACCATTGCTATGATTGAAACAGTATAAAAATTATTGTTTCTATGTGACACAATTATCCTTTTGAACACTAGAAATCTTACTTCGGAATTTATAAGTTTATATACTGATATAAGAAAAACAAAAAAAAAAAAATTAAAAAGGAAAAAAATCAAATAAATTTCGTCTAGAAAAGAAATCTATGATACAAAGCAATAAAACAATTTCAAACATACCTTATAAAAGCATTAGCTGTTTTTTAGCGTCCCCTTTCGCCGGGCGTAGGGGTGGACAAAAGTCTTTTCGAACCAAGTCACCTCTATAAATGTTTTATTTCTAGCCATGACATTGCAAGTAAAACATTTATACTGGGCCAATTAAAGTAAACCATCGTAATAAAATTGTAGACATTTTATTAAATGGTTAAATCTTTCACATTATATTGTATACAACAATCATGAAAAAAACAGGGTTGAGTCCCTCTCAACATTAAATCCTGGCTCCGCCTCTGGTCGGCCGGACTTTATAGTATGAACCTGTTACCCAAAGTGTGGGGGCATCCATGGTTTGGACTGTTCTCTTCATAAAAACATTAGCAAATCTCCGTTCAATGGGTATATGTATATTATGTGTGTATGAGTTTATGATTTTCATAAGATTTCATAAGATTAAGTTCATAAATCTTACTTGACTATCAAAGTTTTTATAAGGTTATATCACAAGTTTTTAAACCATACGTTACTTAAAATAGTTTTTGGAGAATAGTTTGAACTTATTAAATGGCAAATTACTTAAATGTCACTACTAGTTATACATTTTGAAATTACTGTAGCATGTTTGCCATTTTACGTCATGTTACAAGTTATAGCTACAAATTAGTTATATCAAACATACCTTAAAACAATCAAGATAGATGCAATTGACAAATATGACATGTAACAAAATTTATATCCTATTATTTGTCAAACTCACCAAGATAGTCCCATGGTCATAGCAAAAGTTCACCGGTTTGACTCTGACTAGAATAACGGCAACTCATGTATATTTGCCTATTTGGAGCATGCTCTTTTTGGTGTTTTCTTGGAAAGATCCTCTCCATTCCTGACCGAAGATTTAAGTCAACAGTGGTATATAAAACATCCAAAAATTCCAAAATTTTTGACCATTCACTACTCACCAGTGCCTAACAAAAGTCCATATTATTGGCCCAACTCGAATAGCATCCAATTGACCAATTGCTACTTTGCTAGTTTGTAACAAATCTGTTTCCTTTTTCTCCTTTATAACTTATGGTTTAAATCTTTGTCATATTAGTTTGAGAAATGACATGTTCTTAAGGACAAGAGTTTAGTCGTCAAGTTTTTACGATTCTTTTCATTGGTAAATCGGTTCCCTTGCCTCATATGCATCGGCACTTGGCATGCCAAGCATCGGCTCCATTTGGCCGATTGTAGTGAATGTTGGTGGCATTAAAACAAAAGAAGCATGTGGGGCCTAGCATTAACAAATTTTGGCATTTTTGTTTTTTTTAGGCATTACACCCTACAATTTGGTTAATTTTAGACACTTTTTAACAAGAAATTGGTTAGACCTATGAAACACTCCTATTGGCTTATAAACTTACCAAAACTTATTAACTTGTCAAATTGTTACACTACACCTTTGCCCTTGTGCAGAATCATCCTAGTCATCAAATCAAATCTTAAATATTTTTAATCTACTTATATTTCGATTTTCACATACGAGTTCTTAGAGCGATGAGTAGAGAAATTTTATGGAGGGTATGTGATTTTTTTTTGTTTTAGTTTTTAAGTACATAGTGACTTGTATAATGATAAGATGGTCAAAACACGTTAACGTAAAAAGTTTTGAGTTGATTACATCAGGGCAATCATAATTACTAAACCTACCAACTTTTCATGGAAAGTTAAACTTATTGAGTCAAGACAGATATCGCTAGATCAAGGTTAAAACCATGGTCACGATCAAAATTTAAACCATTATCTCGTCGCTAAAGGAAAGCATACTTTGAACCACGGTCTAGCCAGAGGCCCAGAGCTAGTAGTACAGCATTTGAAAGCGAAACATGCCCAAATTTCTTGCTCGGAAAAAGAGTAGATTTGTATACAACGGATCAAACCTCAAAAGTAATACTACCATCTAAAGATACAAAACATCGTTTGAAAGAAAACCATTTTCAGCATTGATGCGTCTACATGACTAAACCAATGAGGCATATGCCTTACATAGTTACATACAAGATCTTGATCTTCTTGCAATTTTCTTTCTTAATTCTATAGATCACTACACTAGTATACAATGCATTAAGAGTGCTAAAATGTAGGTATTACTGAACACCATTCGGAGAGGAAAACCGTTTTTGTAATCTCGTGTTCGGATGACTAAAAACTCACTGTGAAGGGTCAAATGTTGCTCAAGGACCTACAACAGAATGTCCGAGCTCACAGGTTTGAATCTTGAACCGGAGCTGAGTTTTCCAACTACCTATTAACTAAACAAAGTACTTATCCGCTTATTTATCTTACAGATATCTAGCAGTGTTAGGTGCTATGCCGCTTTTTAGGCAGGAAAAAAAGGGTCTCTACTGTGTAGGAACACCAACCCTGAAAGGGTCCGAACTATCTGCTTCTGAATCTAGAGTTTCTTAATTTCTTGAAATTCAGGTTGTGGCACCAAACCATTAACTGACACCTGGCTGCATCATCGGGAAGAAAGACCAGTTCTTGATCGACCCATTTTCCCTTCCAATAACTTTTTCACTAGCCCACCAATCTGATTCGGCTCCATCTGTACTATCAAAGTTAAACTCCTTGACAGATCCAAGTGTGGTGGTGGATCTATGCTTCTGATGTCTTTGCCCAACCTCCCCATATTCATTACCTTTTGACAGGTCATCGGTATGAGAATCCCAACCGTTTGCCACGTCAGCAGAGCGCCTCCTTTCGACACATCTGACAACTTGTTCTGGTGTCACCTCAAATGAGACCCTGTGATCTACCAAATGGGGCTGATCTTCATTTCTAGCTCCCATAGTCTTGAGTAAATATCCGTCACGGGATCTGGGACCCAAAGGATCTGGTGTCATAGTCCCAGATCCTGTTCTTGATTCCCATTGGCAAGGCGATATTTTTCCACTCGTGGAGAATTGATGAAAGTAGGGGCCACCGCGATTGAAATCTCCATCTGGAAATGGGCTCGAGGTGCCTGAGTTAGAAATCCCTGAAGTTGGTGATATCAAATGGCACATCGGGCTTCCTGGGTAAAACTGATAAGATTGGAACTCATAGGGTATGGCGTTATTTTGATTATTCGTTCCCAACAGCCGAGCATAAGGGACTTCCGGGGAAGAGGGTGTTGTCAGATGAACAGACTCAGGCGGAGGTGTAAAAGGTGCGGTGGATGGCTCAGTGGTATAGGTCGAGAATACTGGTGGCGACACCAATTGTGTTTCATGGGCATACGGGCCAATAGCAAAAATATTAGCTGGGCCGCCAGGTGAGTACATGCTAGCTGAGACAGAGGTGAAGGATAAGAATCCACCTGGTGAATGGGTGGCAGACGGTGGTTCTGATTGAAGGAAAGATGCTGGAGAAGAGGGTGGGGCGATAAACGGAAGTACTATAGAAGGTTGTTGAGACATATTTGTAGTTGATGGAGCCTCATTTCTTGAGGAACCAGGTTCGGGAACTAGGACCGCATGCCCGATTCTCTTGCTTTGCTTTTGAGATCTGAAACACCACGTAATGTTCCAACAGCTTCCCCATCTTCTTTTCTGTACACAAAATTAATAAACGTGAGAAATCAAGTGATGAATTTTAATATCATTCATCTATAACACTCAAAGAAATCAGACTAGCTCTACAAAACCCCGAGGAGTGTTGGTCCACCCTAGGTTGTACAGGCATACGTATAAGGCCGTATAGTACACATGATGCATACACTAAAATTCTAGTGCTTTGAAGAGTAAAACAACAAAAGAGAAGAGTTATCATAGCGTCTCTCGTGAAAAAAGAGTGTTTTGAACTCATAATAGTGCATTCCCAGGTCAGAAATCCTCTATTGCCCAGTGATTACATTTAGGCTTAAACCAAATTAGATCAGAATCATCAAAATGTGACCTTTTTGTGCTGAAACCTATGCTATAATCGACTATGAACATAAAAATGAACCGAAGCTAAAATTATAAACTGCTTCTATTTATATTCCCTCATGATCAATGTGTAAGTTAGCTTCCTCTCTCAATTATGCTTATAAGAACCCAGTCAAGTTCTTCCCACTATGTGTCAATAACTACTCCACATATACCATTTAATCAAACAGAGGAATCACAAAGTAACAATTTCAAAAACATTTTGACATTTTCAAACTTTGACCAAATCAACCTTAAAATTTCATCACTTACCAAATTCTAAACTTTCTTTATTGGGAATTATATTTTTACCATCATGATCACCACAAAAGTAAGTACATAATTTCACTTAAAAAGTAAAAACAATAATTACAACCCAACTTTACAAAACTATAATCATAAATATATACACAAACAGAATACTATATCTATAGATACATAGCAAAAAAAAAAATGAAAAATTCAAGATCTCTAGCTATGCAGGTGATCAAAGTTGAAAAAACCAACCCCAGATCTTAAATTTTCAAGAAATCAAAAACCCATTATTAAATTCCATCAAAGAACAAAACCCATCAAGGATATAACATAATCATATCAAAAACATTAAAAAGATTGAATTTTTTTTATATATGTATTTTTCACCTGAGCTGAAGAAGCAGAAGAAGATGACTGAGCAGCTCTATTCTCCGCCGTCTCGATCGCCGACGCGGCAGCGTTGATGGTCACCATGGTATCATTCACACCTCTCATATCTTGTAATAAAATCTTAGCTTTCTCTCTCTAAAATATATATGATTTCTCTCTCTAAAAGTATATGTATATATGTAAAGAAGAGCAGCTTGGCGTATGACTTTTGAGGTCAGACACGGCAATGACTTTGAGATTTTGTTTAATTATTTGTATGTAAAAAGGTAAATTATTATTATTGGAAATATAAGCTAGAAAAAAAAGTCTAAAAGGTGCTTTCATATATATAGAGTTGCCAAAAGATAAAAATGTCATAAATGCCCTTTATTTTATTTTTTTTCATGAAATGGGAATTTAATAGATGCACCTGAATTTCACTTGCCTTATTGAATGATCCACCTTATTTACTTTAGCATTTAAATAGCTCACACCAAATGGGCATTGTTCCTGCCTCCTTATTTAACTTTAACTTGCCAATGGCATGAATTGTGGGTCTTCTTCTTGTTGTGGGAGTTATTGTTGGGGAGCGATCATAAATTTTGATCGTAAGAACCTTCGAAAATGGTTGTTGTACGTTTAGATAGATATATAACATGTGAGTCACGTTATGCGTTTTGAGTTTTTGACGCTAGAATTGTTGTTTTTAAATCTCTTAGTCAAATTGATAATTCGTATAGAGGTACAACTAGAACTTAGAAATTACATACTAGTGTTTATATGTTTTTCGTGATTGTGAGAGAATTTTATAAACAGTTCTATATTAAAATTGATGTGAATACTTGAAGAGTTGAAGTATAAGATTTTTGAAATAGGTTATTAAGAAAAGTAATAATTGCTACAAAGGAATATCTAAGAAACAATATAATGAGATGTTTACTTGTAAGATAAAAAAAAAAAAGTCGGAAAACATAAACTTTGCCTATAATCCATTGGTAATTTTTCTTGTCATTAGGAATCAAACCCATTTTAACTTCTTTTTTTCGGAATATAGATTATACATTTCTTGACCTTATTTCCTTATCTGAATAGTTTTGAATATAAGTTATACAATCAAGTTTTTACTTTCTTATATAACACTTTTGACCAATTAGTTTTGGTTTAAATTATAAATATAGGTCCAAAGTGGCATATATTCACATGTAACTCGCTCTATCAAAGAAATCATATTTTTAACTTACTGTGATTAGTCATTTAGTCATGCCTAATCTTAAAAGTATAAGGTATATATTGATAGTTATAGTTATAGCTCATAGTCTATAAGTTGGTTAAAAAATTAAAAATGTATGTATGAAGTTAATTTCTCAAGCAAACAAAAACAATGTCACCAACCCTCTTAAACTTTTTTGATAATTTTAGGTGCTCTTTTTCTACATCAATTATTGAGTTTATTTGTTTAATCTAAGGGGTAATCTAGTCATTCAAAAAAGAACATGACCCTGTTTTGAAGCAAGAATTATAAATAGTTTTGATTGTTAAAATATTGAAATAATAATAAAGAATTAAAGAGGATTCTTTAAAATATATGTAAAGTAGGGAGTATAATAATGGTGTGCACGTGTGTCCATCCACTTCTTTTATGGCTTCTTATTTTTTTCTCATGCTGCCCTCTCCCTTCCTTTCTCTAGGTATCAAGTGGGTCCTTTTCTTTAAAAATTATATTCTGACCCTTTTACCCCTTTAAGAATATTTAATCCAGTTACTTTACATACTTATCTTGGAGTAATTTAGTTCCCACACAAATAGGTAAAAAGGTAAGTTCAGTAGGCTTCTACATTTTTACTAGTTATTGTACCCATGCGTTGCCACGGAATATTTTTTTACACGATAAAGATTTAGAATGTCAAATATTCTAACTCAAACTCTATAAAAGATAGCTAAATACATAACAATAACAATAAGAAAGATATAAAAGAATAATCAGATGTATAAAAATATAAACAATAACTATATTAATGTTTTAAATATTACATGAACGTAAGACATAACGATAATGAAAGTTAATATATATTAAAAACGTTATGTATATATTAAAAGACGGATGAAAATAATCAAAAACCAAATGTTTAAAAGTAAAACCGTAACTGTGTGAAAAATGTTTAACAGTTTAGTGTCAAGAAAATGAAAACTTAGATGTGTGGTAAAAGTTAAAAGATAGAAACTTTCCAAGAAAAAAACAACTAAACATGTAACAATAAGTCAATAACAATTAAAAAAAATGTAAAAGAATAACAAGATGGATAAAAACATAAAATAATACTCATATTAATATTTTGAATGTTACATGAACGTAAGAGATAACGATGATAAAAGTTATTATATATTGAAAACGATATATATATATATACGGATTAAAAGACAAAACCAAATGTTTAAAAGTAAAATCGTAACTATGTGAAAGTTGTTTGATAAAAACATGAGAACCTAAAAGTTTATTGTGAAGAAAATGAAGCTAAAAACCTTGATGTGAGGTAAAAGTTAAAGGATAGAAACTATAGAGGGTTAAATGAAAATTAGTAAAAGGATTTGTACATTGCATGCTTAAAAGACTTGTAAGTCCTTTTAAGTTTTTAGTATATAAAATATAATACGAGTATGGTATCCGTACAATGCGGCGACAGTAGTGGGGAAGACGGTTTGCTTTATTAGGGATTTTAGGTAGTTGCGTAAAGGAAAAAAAAAAAAGTCTAAGGGCAAATAAGGTATTTCAAAGATACAAATATTTAATAGAAGGGAATTGCTTTATTAGGGAGTAAAGATAATATGTTAGGGATTAGTAAGTATAAGTATATAACTATAGTTAAACTCATATATATACAACAATATGAGAGTATAAATAGATAAAACTCAATATATACAATTACTCCAATTTATTCGTATGTTCAATACAGCAAAGATAATTTTTTTTTATTTATGGTGTTAACTTTTTTGATTATAGTTGTCACATGTATCTAAATAATGTAGATTTTTTTTTATATGTTAATATGTTGATTTCATTTTGGGATGGTTTATGTTGAAACTTCTAATAAAATTTTATTTGTATTTAAATTTCATAATTTATATTGATTTTCATATTGAAATTAAAAAAAGTTACTAAAACAATAATAAGTTGATAGTTAAATAAGTTTATTATAAATATGAAGAAAGTTTAATTAATTGTATAAGAAAATTATTAATTACTTTTAAGGTGTACAAATATATTATTATTTTCTAATATTGAATTTAAAAGTTTAAACTAAATGTAAATTCTTATATCTACATATTATATTTGTCCAAAAAATAAATGCTTACAAAAGTGTTAGATATTTATTTTATTACTATACAATCCCTACTTCCCTAGTACTTTTCAAACGACTGGACCTCTAATATTATGTGCAAAATGCAAATGTAAAATTTCCGTCCAACGATTATACAATGTACATGCAATGATTATACATATTATAAGTTGTGTGCTATTTTCATTGTATATACTTGTTTTGACATAAAAAAGGATTAAAAGAGGTATTATGTAAGTTTTGTATGCCATGAGGTAATATATAGTTATTTGACTTATTTCTTCAAAAATAACTCGTGTAGTCGTGTTGTTTTCATCGTTGCTCTTTTTTTGCTTTTATTTTATTATAAGATTTTGCATATTTCCTCCAATACATGAACTTCATTATACACTTGACTCTTCAATAATAATAATAATCATGTGTCTCAAAACTGAAAATTTATACACTTTAATATATATCCATATTTTCTCTAATTCGAAAAAAATAAAATGTAAGAATTATCTACCCACTGCATATTTTAGCTAATTACATAAAATTAACAAAACGAAAGGCTGAATCAAGAATTACATTTTCATGTATACATCGTTCGTGTATATACATTAGAGGTTATCACACACAATGCAATAGAGATATTTTATAGCATTCACAACAACCTTTGTTATTAAGAGTTAACATGTATGACTCGTAATTCTCCAACTTCTTGTCAATAGCATTTCGAAGTAGAAGCTACAATTTAATTGACATGTAGTTCCTTCTCACGTTTATAATACGTTTGACATATGTATCTAAACATATATATTATAATTTATAATAATCCTTGTATATGTATGATTTATTTAGCCATCACAGCGACTTATTTGTAGTGGGTAGCCGTCTAAGACAAGATCATCCATACAAAGGCTATGCAATAGCACCTTCCTTAGCCCACTTGTTCAAGTGGCTTATTGATAACTTTTTCACCCAAAGATTTTCAAATTTGCACTTTGACTCTCTAATTAGTAATTACCACATCTTAGATATAAAACTTATTAATCAAACCTAATACTTTATCTTTAGCATGATTTTTGAAGAAACGCATTTAGATGTATTAAGATTGTAAACCTACATGTGCATATCATGCACATAGACATCTTAAGCGTTCAAGGGACTAAAACGGACTTTAGTAAGAGCTTGGCGTGCGCAAAGGCTGCATGCATTGGAGTTTAAACAATAATCACTTTTGATTTAATTCATCTCAAAAGTAAGAAAAAAACTAAAAAGATAAAAGTTTCATTTCTGTACACACACATGCATGTAAATGGCGCAAAACCATTCGCGTTACCCTTGAAACAACTTTGGCGACGCAATCATAGGAGGCGACCATCATGGCTATTGTGGACAGACACTTTTCCAAACCTACTTATCAATTAAAAAGTTCACATATATGTTTAGGAATAGTTAAATGTGCTTTCCAAATGGGAAAGTGATATTAGTACCACAAATATTGACTTATTTACAATATTATACAATTTTTATAACATACTGTACAATTCAATAAAACACAAATGAGGTAAATTAATCAATTGGTGTGATACGAATATCACTTCCCTTTCAAAATATATAGAAAGGCTACAAGAACAATTAAAAGCTATATGCATATGGATCCCACTAGACCATCATACATCTTTTTACCCCCATCAACATCTTAGACTCTTGTATGATCTTCAGTAACTACGTCTTTGAAAAAGGTCTTGTATGGCATATCGAGTAAAAGACAGTAAATTTAATTGGAATTGTATACTAGTAAAGCATTCTTACTGGAGTACAACAGTTCACTCAACCATTTTCCAAATTTGCAACGTAATAACTTTAAGAGAAAAAGTGAATTGTTTTTCACCTGAAAGTCTCCATCAATTGAGTCGACAGAAAAAAGTTGTAAAATTATTGAAGTTCTTGCCGTTTCTGGCCAATATACTAGTACATAATAACTAAAACAACTTTTATTTCACTTGTATAGGATCTCAACTTTGACTCTCTCGTCGATAGAAAGAAAAGACACTTTCTAAACAGCCAAACTCTTTGAGGCAATCTCATATACATTCTCCGAGAGCCCATTACAGGACACGATCACTTCCAGTTGTGCCTGTTTCCAATATCAAATCAAAATATTAAGATTTAGATTTTCCAAAATGATTTTGCTTTATCAAGCAATTGGTTGCTTAAGACTTTCCAAAATGATTTTCCAGTTGCTTTATCAAGTCATGAAGTTAAATAATTGATCATTACCTTGGCAAGGTTTTGTCGGGCTTCATCATACCGCTTCCACCTTGAAAAGGCTGATACCATCCGAGAGGCCACCTACAATCAAGACGTGGGTGAAACGAAAATCTTAGCATAATCCGATAAAATTTGATTAAAAAACTTTTAGACATCTGAAAGATGTCCGATTCCTGAGGGTCTTATTTTGGCAAGACTCGAACAAAGAGCAAGTTAAAAGGGGTAATTAAGTCATTTTACCTGAGGGTTCAGTTTGTCCAGTTTCACCACAAGATCTCCTAAGAACTTGTAGCCCGAACCATCTTTTGCATGGAAATTTACCGGAGAAGCACAAAATCCTCCAATCAGTGCGTAGACCTATTCAAAATCATAGCTTGAAATAAACATCATACATATAACAAAAAGCTTAGAGTTAGAGGTGCCAATTGCTAAAACTAAAACAAAACTAGTTGATCACATCAAAAGTCTCTGCTAAAAGATTTTCAAACGCATGAAAGATGGGCAGTAGTTAAAGTTACTGAGCTAAACATCATAACTTCTATAAATCAAATATACTAAATATTTAGAAAATGTAAAAGTGTTGGCAAGCTGCCTAGCCAATGCTGTTTGACCCTGTATTGCAATTTAACCATTTAGTATCGAAACGATACTATCTCGTTACCTAGCGACCTGCTTGTTCACACCTACAATAATATATATAACTACTTGTTGAACCAAAGATGGTAACCTTGTTGGGATTTTTAAGATCAAATGCTTGATGGCTCAAAAGTTTCTGAACATTCTCCACATTCCCAGGAATATCCGATGTAGATTGAAGCGCAAACCACTTGTTAACCACCTAGAAAGCAGAAGAAAACTCGCTTAAAGATGAGTCAAAAGATCAAAAAGTACCCAATGTGCATTTTTTGTGCATCAAACTTGCCCAATCATATCAAGCAGTAACCTATGTTATTATTGAGATAATGCTTTTTAATTCTGATAAACTTTTAACTTATGGATGAAGATCGTTACGAGCTGAACCAAATTGGACCTATCCAGTACAGTTCTTTATTTGTAATATTTATAACCACCGTATAAACCCATAATCGAGCCTGCACATTTAACAAATCTGATACATGCAATAACAGAAACAAGAAATAAATAAATAAATAAATAAAATTACAAGATAGAGAGGCTACCAAGTAGTCATCCTGCCATTGGTTGTAGAAATCTTCCAAAGCATCATCTCGGGCTTTACCCGGTTTCTGGGCAATGGCGGCCAGAGCTGAAAACTGATCTGTCATATTTGTGGCAGTTTTGTATTCATGCAACACAAGCTCGGTGATTTCTTGATCTTCAAGTGATGCAAGATAAGCTTTTTCAAAAAAGTCAAACCAACAGAGTTAGCACACTCATCCAAATAAAAACTTACGATAAAAATAAGTCAACCAGGTAGCAAAATACCAAGGGCAGTGTTCTTTAAAGCACGTCTTGCCATATTTGTGTGATTAAACTCATACTTCGCCGAGCTCCTATTCTCTTTCACCTGTTAAACATATTACTAAAAAAATATTAAACCATGCCGGGCGTTACACCGAGAGAAAAACAAAACTCTACCCGGGCGTTGCACCGGGAGAAAAACAAAACTCGGGTGACAAAAGTTAAAAAACATTAAGCCGAAAAACAAAATTTGCGTGACAAAAGTTTAGAAAATAAAAGTTGTGGTCAAAAGTAAAGAAAATGAAACTTTGGTCATAAAATTTAGAATTCAAAAGTTATGTCGTAGAAGAAAATAAAAGAAAACTTTCGGAGCGAGACTATGTGGAAAAAAGTACAAAAGTTAACAAACTTATACCCAAAAACAAAGTTTGTTTGGCGAAAGTTTAAAAAACTTATCACCACCGCTGTTCAAAAAAAAAGTAAAAAGGAAAATGTAAAAAAAAAGCTTTCGTGCCAAAAGTTTAAAAAGTAAAAGTTATGTGGTAAAAATAAGAAAGAAATAAACTTTTGATGGGAAAAGCTTTATGTGACAAAAAGAAACTAAAGCAAAACTTGGGTGGCAAAAGTTACAAAATGTAAACCCAATACAAACTCCGTTAAATACCCTTTTGTAACTACCGTTACTTAGCTAAGCAACACTTAACGGTCATTAAGTCCTTTAATTATTTTGGATGCTTTAGTGGGTTGTACTTAATGCTTGAAAACAAACTCCGTTGAATACCCTTTTGAAACTACCGTTAGTTAGCTAAGCAACACTTAACGGTCGTTAAGTCCATTAATTATGTTGCATGCTTTAGATGGTTGTATCTTATGCTAAAGGGGGTGTACTTTTAGCTACAATAACACCCCCCCCCCCCCCCAACATTCCAACTTTACTTTTTAGTATATATATATATATATAATTAGTGTCGTTAACGGGATAACAATTACTAAAACATTCAGATTTCTGAATTGATTTAACAGACTTTTATGCATTTAAAATACACCTTAGAGACTTTTGACCAACTTGACCCATATCCACTTAGGCAGGAAAACATTTCACTACAGCAAAACGACCAATCTAAGCAAACAAGTCAGAAGCACAACCCTTGATATGGTTGAGGGTGGGGGAATTCGTACCAGATGTAAGAACTCTTGCTTCAATTCAGAAGCAAGCTGCTTTCTAATAAAAGATCGAACAGCATGCACTGCATCAGGGTCAGCTACTTCCATCATGTCCATAATTTCACCTTCACTCGGAAGAGTGATTGCTTTTGCAATAAATTCCTACATTAATCGAATATATTAGCTGCTCAGATTTGCTGAATCCAAATAATAATGTGCGAGAAACACATTTAAGAAAAGGCAAGTACAATACCTTGTCAAGACTTGAATCCGTAAGAATGCATTTAATACCATGCACAAACTGTGGATCGAGAACCAACGGTTTATCTTTCTGGAAATTAACAACTTGGCTAAGCATCAATTTCCTAGCCAATATTTGTCCAGCCTCCCAGCTACAAGGACAATATATCTTTAAAGATCCCTTTATTTATATATATTATAATAATGTGTATCAAAGTAATAACTTTCTATCAAGAATATTTACCGATTGAACTCATCTGAATCATGAGCTAGAAGGAAAAATAAATCATTCTCTGTGAGATCGGAGTGTAGGCGAATCGGAGCACTATAACCCCGTAAGAGAGATGGAATAGGTTTCTCAAGCACATCAGAGAACACAAATTCTTCTTCATCCTAATAAATATAAATAAAAAAATGGGCCAGTTTTGACATTTCAAGATCGGATAATTATACTTATATACCCAATCAGTATTAAATAAATCACCTTACCTTTGTAACCCTGAGAACGGTAGTGTAAACAGGCTGACCGCCACATGAAATGGACTGTAACGTCCCATCATGGTAAACAGATGATAAAGGCATATCTTTTCCATTTGAATCAAGAAGCCCTGCAGCCACCGGAATAAACATCGGCTCTTTAATGGGTTGACCAGGCGTAGGCGGCACCGTTTGACTAAAAATGCCAGAGCACTGACAGGTCAATACGAAATCCCAATAGTTCACATATCAAATTGTTTAGAGAAAAAAACTTTACCTAAATTTCAGAGAAAAGGTATGAGCCTCAGCATTGTAAGAAGATGTAACCTTCACAATAGGAGTCCCAGCTTGTGAATACCTGAAGAAAACGTGTTAATCACGTGTATATGAATATTAAAGAAATCTGAAGTGGCAAATTTTAGAAGAAATTGAATGAAAGTGTGTTTTGAAACTAATTTGTCAGTCCACTTGAGCAATTTTCCATTATCCAATTGATTCTTGTGAAGATAGGAAACTTGTCTTCCTAGAGCTCCTTGTAAGGCTTGTTGGAAAACCCATTGCCGGACTTCATTACTGCCCTTTTGTTGTTCAAAAGTTATAGTTTTATTTTTATAAAATAGTAGATAGGCAAAATATGAAGTTGTAATAGACCAAGACAGTGTTGGGATTTTAGCAAAACTGTAACAATCCATAATTCCAGCAAATATGGGTTTTAAATTTGTATTAAAGAGAACTGGTTAAATAACTAATTTTGACTGGGTTGTAGCAAGGGATTAAAAAAAAAGGCTGATTGCATAACTGATCAGATAATCAATATAAATTACTTGATCCAAGCATCAAAAACTGATTGTCGTTACTTGAAGTCACTACAATCAATTTCATAACATAAATCCAAACACCCCTTAGAAGTAGTTGATCATATACCATAACAAGAAATTAGCAAAATCTGCATCATTAGCATCTCGCATAGCAGCAAAGAAATCTTCACAAGTTACAGCTTGCCCATCGTGTCTTTGAAAATACAAATCGGTACCCTACAAGAATGATCATGTATTTCATTACTTTATTATTAAATAAGCAAATAAACATTATACATTGGACCATTTACCCATCTTTCGTTACCTTTCTGAATCCTTCACTTCCCAATAATGTTTTGTACATGCGCACAACTTCAGCTCCTTTTTCATACACCTGTAACCATTCAAAAAATATAAAAATAAACAGTCTTGTCTTTCATCATGTGAAAACAAGTATACATAATAATAATATATATTATACAAAGAGAAAAACAAATCAGAACCATACCGTCACTGTATAGAAGTTGTCCATCTGGAAGAGTAAAAATGAAGAGTCAAGAGACAAAATCTTTATATATGTTATGAAGAGATAATGAAACGTTGAAGACAACAAAAATTAGTTCTGAACCTTAATGTAAGAGTGGGGCCTAACAGGGTGAGCCATTGGACCTGCATCCTAAATAAGATAACGAATATATATATATATATCAACTATCAAGGCAATTACATATCTCAAAATCAATAAGAATGATGACATCATACTATTTAATAGAACCTGTGAAAATTGGTAAATACGGAGCTTTGAAACGTCACCAATTCGCTTGACTGAGCGGCTTCCCAAATCAGAAGAAAACTCCTGCAAACGTGTTAACCGCTTAACACTTATCGTGATTTCAGAACACTTAGTTGTGATAATTAGCAACAACCCCTTACTTGGTCACGAAAAACGGTTAGACCTTCCTTCAAACTCAATTGGAACCAGTCCCGACATGTCACTCTACAAACAGACAAGTATATAGCAGTTACACAGACTTTCTAAGATCAAAATTTATCTTTAAGAATTTTTAATGTACGATCTATAAATGTATAAAACACACCTGTTGCCAGTCCAGTTATGGAAGTACTGAAAAATAGAGAAACTTTAGATATGTATTGATATAATCTAACCGGGAATATAAATTAATAAGTATCAAATGAATCAGATATATACCTCGTGACCTATGACACCCAGAATTGCAGCATAATCGGCATCTGTAGCGGTTTCTGGCGATGCCAAAACAAGCTTGGAATTGAAGATCTATTCATCACAAAACGGAAGTAAAAAACAAATTTTTGAGTGTAAATAATAACAACTTTGCAGATTCGTGTAATGTGCTTACGTTTAAGCTCTTGTTTTCCATGGCTCCCCTGGCATTCATAAGTTAAGAGAAAACAAGAGCTAAGTATTTCAGGATAGTATACAGTAAATGAGAAACAATTAAACAAAAAGCAGTATGCCTACATGTTGAAATCTGGAACAGACACAATATTAAAGATATCAAGATCGTATTCACGACCAAAGACCTACAAAAAGACAAGACAAAAAATTTAGTTAAAATTCAACCAAGTAGAATAAAAAAGGTACAGGTGGCAATTTAATCCTTTTATCTATAAATGGGCTTTTTGGGGTAATGTCTCATCTCTAAATGGGTCAAATGGATGAAATGCAAAAAACTTGCTGAATGTGAAATGGTTAATAGTTACCCAGAGTTCAAAATACATACAACCTCCTAAACTGTAACTCAAAAGTCACATTATTATTGTAATAATGAACTCTGCAGTCATAATAACCCATTTTTACCCATCACCCGACCTGCCTAACAAGCCAACCATTTTGCCACTTTTAGTAAAACATCAAACAAAGACTGTGCAAAGAACTAACATCTTCGTCCCACTTCATGGCTGCTTTGAGAGAATACATAGCATGTTCCGTTTTTGGCAAATCCTGTGCGGGGACCCAAATTCTCAATGCCACTTCACGACCTGAGCAGGTAGTGAATGTGTCATCTCGGCTCTCCAGCTGTCCTGCAACTAAGGCAAAGAGATAGCATGGCTTCTTGAAGGGATCCTCCCAAATGGCAAAATGCTTCCCACCCTGAAATAAATTCCAATTATTAAAAAAAACATTCATGAAAAAAGAAGTGCTCAAATGCTAGCCAATCAACCCAATATGACATATAAAGTCACAGATCTGGTCATTTTAGAGATCTTCAATATGCATTATACTTGTCTTGTTGAAATTTATATAATAAATTAATGACCATAAAAGATTATGTATCAAAAATGTAAGCAAAATGAACAAGAACAGGGCCACTAATGTGCTACAAACTGATCACCCGGTTTTGTCAGATTTTGAACCCAAGTCTGAACTTTGATTTGTGAACTTCAAAGCTTTAATTACTAGCTTCGGAAAAACTGGTAGCACCATAACGATGTAGAGTACTTATATTTGACAGTAAATGTAAACTTAACTATCCCTCAACTTAATCATTTACTTGCATCTAATTATCTGATTCTGATTCTTAAACTCATAACAATCAATTACAGACTTAAGAAACAGACAAAAAAAATGTGGTATCGATTTTTTGATTAACTTAACATCTCAAATTCAAAGTCCCATATGAAAAGGATCACCTCTAGGTCGCCTTGATCAATGAGGTTTCCATTTGACAACAACACAGGGTACAGTGACTTGTCAGCCTCGATACGACAAGTATATTTTGCCATAATATCAGGACGATCCTGTAACCACAAATTTACAAATATTTTAAAAACCAATATAAGTATTCAAACGACAATCCAAAGATCTATATCAAACCTGGTAAAATGTTATCTTTCGAAAACCTTCTGCTTCACATTGTGTGCAGAAATTACCAGAAGACTTGTAAAGGCCCTGCAACAAAAACAAAATAGTATCACATCTATCTGGAAAAAACAAGCAACACAAATAAAAGCAACTACGTTACCTCTAGTGAGGTGTTCATTTGAGGCTCAATCTCAGTGACTGTTTCCAAAATGAAGTTCCCACTTGGTGGTGAAGTGAGAATAAGATGGCGTGAATCCAGGTGGAAATCTCCCTCCTGAAAATAACATTTGATTAGCCATTAATTTTAACCTAAATCGGATTAAACTTTGGATACAAAATTTCATACCTTCACATGATCGCCATTAATTTTAACAGAAATCAGCTTGAGATCAACCCCATCCAAGACTAATGGAGAGGCGGCACCTGTCAAAATGAAATCCATTTCCAAAACAACTCAAAGTAAGAACTGTGACTTAGCTGGTGTTTGGATGTACTTCATAAAAGTGATTGTATAATGTATATTGGATGATCCGAAAAAGATAATTAGCTGTAACAAATTACGGTAAAGGCACTAGCGTTGGAATGTGCTTTAATAGTTTGGAGTTGTAATAAGCACATAAAACCCAATTCTGATAAGTCCTAATTTACTAAAACGACAACAAGTCAATTCTCGGAAAGCATACCATCAATTCTCGGAACAACGCTGATTAAAAGTTTGGTGCTTTAATAGTTTGGTATGTTGATTAAAAGTGGAAAGCATACCATCAATTCTCGGAACAACGCTGATTTTTGCAGACACAATTGTTTCCTCCTCCCCCAGCGTGAAGGATAGATCCACCTGAATGACAATTCGTTAATGCACATCATCAAAGAATAAAACCTGGAAAAAATGTGACTCATGTTATATTTGAGCCAAATACCCACCGTATCAAAGTAGTAGTCAGGTACTTTATAATCTTTTAGAAAGATTTCTTTAGGGGCGTCCATTTTCGATTCTTCAACTGACTTTGGTGCAGGTTGTGTTGCCACGGAACGAACAAGGATCCTACTTGTTGGATTTTTCCTCTGAAAATTAAGCAGCTACTAATTATTAGAAAACTCTACTTGTACAGGCACATAGATCATTTTTATCAAATAAAGCAAAAAACTAACCGGTAAAGAATAGTATTGAAGTCTGCTACTCCTATGTATAATCTGCTAAAACATAATGTCACGTGTGCATTCAGATTACTTCTCATATAAAAAAAATAAAAGATGTGTTAAACTTAACAAGATTCATTGAATATAGTTTAGAACAAACCTGTGAACTATGATACTGTCTATACTTGGAGATAGTGTTTGAAAATTTTACTGACGGGACAAGGCCAATTGCTTGAAGCTGCAGCGTTACAATAGTAAATGTAAAAACTCACGTGACAAATTTTTTATAATGCTTTTACAAAGTATTGAATTCATTTGACTTGTAAAAAGTCAGTTGACTCGGAATATAAAGTGTTCTTAAAAAGTAGTGAATTCATTGTAGCAGTTCCTCTTTCATACAAAGGAGAGCCGTTAGGGAGAGTTTATGGACTACTAATAATGAGCTTCTCGACAGAAAATGGAACCCTCAGAGGATTATTTTAAATTCGGTAAAAATGGGCGATGTGTCTGATGCCAAATATTCACGACAGTGGGAAACTGGCAACACTTGAATATGGTAGATTACCTGAAATCATCATTAAGAGTATTGATCTGTTTTAATCTACATATAAACCAAAAAAGTACAATTTGACATCACAACACAACAATCAATATTGATTGCAAACTGTTTATGATTCAACCATCTGACTATCTAAGGCCAAAAGAAAATTGCATAATCAATAATATTTGATAAAGGAATTGTCAACATAAATGTTAGATAGCCCAACCATAAATTTGATTTTTTGAGTCACTGTAAACACCTTAAAAATGAGCATCTGTAAAGACCCTTATATGTCCCTATGCCAATCAAAAGTATAAAATATATAACAAAGTATCAAGTTTGTTACTCATGCATATCTACACCACAAACAACAACAACAACAAAATAAAAAAAATCTCTAATAAACTAAATATTAATGGAAATTCAGATAAAGTTAACAAATTTCACCACACAAAGAAACCCGAATCCTTAATCTCTATAAGAACTAAAAACCAAACCCCCTATTAATAATGATTATAACTTATAAAACATTTCATAAGTTAACAAAATAGGTAAACGGATGACTTTTAAGTTGGTCAGGTTAGCCAGGTATCTGGTGACCCTATCCGAACCTCTTCCCTGCCCGCCCAAGACGTTTAACTAGTGAGGTTCAAACCGGATGCCACTTATGAGGATAAGACCACTAGACCACCAAGGTGGTGTTTAACAAGCTAACCAAATAACAATCAACATATAACACAAATATATTATATTATACTATATATAAAAGTTAACATATGTGTAGTGTTGGATAATCACATGAGCAGATGAAATCAAACCCAAGAGACAAGTCCTCTGAAAGCTTGAACCTTTGCATGGAATTATCAATCTTGCCATCATCAATCAACTAATAATAATGATAATATTTACAAAAATGGGTTTTAAATTATATTCAAAAAAAAAAAAAAGAGTACCCAGATAAAAAAGATTCAAACTTTTTTATTTTAAACCCTAAATCTTGAGATTTAACTACCATATGAGTAGATATACTACTATTTGAGTCTTTGTTATATGTGTTGTATGTATACAAGATAGGGTTAAATTATAGCCAAGAAAAAAATAAATAAATAATTTAACCTTTTTTTGATCTGAGTGATGGAAATGAGATGGCCTTCAGAGAACCTAAGATGAACAAAAAAAGGGCCCAAAGCCAAAGTGAGGATATATATAGTTACTTAACATAAAATAAAAGAGTTTGACCATGATAATGAGTATAGATTTGGATAAAGCCATCACGAAAGATTCTGAAATTAGTTTGTACGAGTATATTATTTTACAAAATTAGTCCCTAAATGCCTAAATTTGTTCTTAATCAAACACTAGATGCATTCTCGTGCGCAAGTTGGTTTAAAGTTATTGAGTGCTTTAGACGGGACTATTGAAAGCCAAATTTATAAGCTTACGAATTATGTGTTGTGAGATTTTAAAATTAAAAACTAGAATGCGTTTAATATCATGAACACAATAGGACAAAAATAAAATACCTAGACTTTTTTTTATTAAATAATAAAGTAAAGAGAAATGATTAAGCCTTCTAATTAAATAGCTTAAAAATCCTCTTAATGATGAGATGATTACATATGAAAAAATCAGGAAGTAAGATTAAGAAATAAATTTAGTGAATGTCACATGTCACCTTCTTATAGTTTTAAGAAATTTTTTAGGCTAATTTATCATTTTTTTAAAGTAAATAAGTCTAAAATAAATATAACTGTGAAGTTCAAAAACTATCGACGAATATAACCTTCACTGACAATGATACGATACAAATCAACAAAAGTAATTAGTATTGGATAATAATTGACTGAAAGTTCAAAACTTTAAACAGAAAAGCTATATTTGATGACTTGAATGTTAGAGAATGAAAAACCATACTTAATAATTACGTTCAATTATTTTTGGCAGCTGGTATCCCGACCACTTTTTTGTTAATTAAACCAGACTATTTGCAGCGATTATCACTACAAATAGTGGTGTTTTTGTCCATATCTAACTATTTGTAGCGATTACTGACAGGGGGCCCGCTCTTTTTTTGCCAGATTTGTCATTACAGACAGGGGAGCCCGCACTATTTGCAGCGACTATGACTGCAAATAGTAGGTATGGTCTAGATACCAAAAAATTTGGTTGGGATATAAATTCTTTTATTTTTTGGGGAATTTATCAATCTACTAATCCTATGCGTATCAGTCTGTATTACAGTTGTATTAAATGATACATAAATAAAAAAAAATATATTACGGAGTAATATGTTATGTATCTTTTTTTTACTTAAACAGAGAAAAAGATGTCATGCTTATTGTGGGCCAAAAGTCTTGAGTATATGGGCTTTTGTCTTCTTCAGAAATCGGAAAGTGAAATAAGTTATTCAATGAGTCTGTTATTACAAGGCCTATAATCTAATACATCTATCTACTTGCTTAATAATAAACAACAAGGATACCCGCGTAATGTGGCGACAGGTGATTGTAGCGTTAACGTAAAAAAAAGTAGGTATTAATAAAAGGTAATGTAGGTATTTTATGATATGAGTCACAAGGACAGTTATAGGATAAAGGTATTTTCGTTTTTTTAAAAACAGAAAGTTTAAGAAAGAAAGAAAAAAAAATTGCTTTATAAGGTATATAAATAATAATAAAAAAAATGGCAAAACTTTGCAAAGATATTTGAAACACCTCTTATATTATATAACTAAAGGGTAACATGTAATACGGCAATAATAATAAAAAAATGGCAAAACTTTGCAAAGATATTTGAAACACCTCTTATATTATATAACTAAAGGGTAACATGTAATACGGCAATGACAAATAGTGGTGGTGGTGTTATTATTATTAATGTAAAAATAATGGATGTAAAATATGTTAGTATTGTTATTTTATAGGCTGAGAGACGTTTGTTATAAATAATTTCACTAATGGTATTATAGTTATCTATATATCTATTAAAAGAGTAGGAATCCTAGCATTTTCAAGACTTCTTCAAATCTAAAGTTATGCTAAAAAAATTGCCAACTAGGACTTATCCTATGTGTCATCTCCAAACTTTTTTATATATATTTCTTTAAATTTAGATAGATTTGAATTAAATAAGTAAACATTATATCAAATCAAACATTATAATTACAATTATTTATTTGAGACATTAATTCCATTTGTTTTTTTTTTAAATTATATTCAATATATTTTTTTAAACAAATCTAAGTTTTGATAAGATATTCAAGCATACTTAACATTAATATTATGCTAACTAAACCAAATTTTAATTATCAATATAATATCAAAACCTTTAAGAGTTCAATTAAATAACCGCACATCGTGCGGGTAAAAAACCTAGTTTAAGTATAAATATTTAAATTAACGAATAAAGAAGAAAGATAGTTTAAGTAAATTAGGGTTTGAAAATATTTTGAGATATGTTTGATAGATATAGTGTATGGATCGAGAAAGAGCTCAAAATAAAAAAAATAAAAAATAGTATATTAAAGACGGAAAATTGATATGGAAAAAATGATTTATTTTAGGATAATGATAAATCAACCTAATTGGTATGCCTAAAGTTGTGCCTAATTGTAAGATGATGACATGTGGAAAAATCAGGGGGCAAGATTGGGAAAGAGAATTAGTGCATTCTACATGTCAAATTCCTAAGGTTTTAGGCATATCGGCACACCAATTAGGTTGATTAATCATTTTCTTTTATTTTATATAGAAATAAAAATAAATAGTATAAAATAGATAATAGGGTCAAATCAGTACTTAAAACAAAGTACATCGAATATATTCTCGTTGAATACATTGTTTTTAAAGTTGGACTTGTACATTTTGCATTACAACTTGTAAAACATATCTTAAGTTCATCACAAAAAAATACGAATATTTTTTTTCTTTTCTAACGTGACCAGACATTTTTTAATGGTTTTTTTTGTTGCAAAAGCAAAATTATATGTTTCAATATAATGAACGAAAAACCAATATATTTCACTTATATATCCTGTTAAAAAAAATTTTCACTTATATATGTTTTACATTATTAAGTAATCTACATTTACATGAAGAAATATATGTGTTTTAAGAGATGTTTAAAAGAACAAGTGTACATGTTTTAGGAGATTTGAAGAAGATGGAAATAATGTATCAAATTCGACTACAAAAGGGGAGTGATAAGAATACAATCTTTCTTTTGTGGGAGTGATAAGAACACGAGAACACAAGACATATTATAGCCTTATAGGATTGTAGACAACAACTCGTTGAGTTTACTTATTGTCATACTTTTATGTTTGTGTGTGTTTATTGTATGGAGTGGATATGCTATATATATTAAATTTATGTAAAATGTCTTTGGTTTAAAGATGGACTTTGTGTGTATCATCTATATATATTAAATTTATGTAAAATGTCTCTGCTTTAAAGTAGACTTTGTGTGTTGCAGTGTATTATCATCACATGTGTATTTGTCATCATACCTTGTTGCAAACTTGCAATGTATATAGAATCACAACCAATTGTCAGTTTGTTGTTCATAATATATAAAGCTAAAGCTACTTTATTTTAAAGAAAATGATTAATCTTCCTAATACATCCTCTTAAAAATCCTTCTAATGTCTTCACTTCATGACATGTATAATTCATTAATTCTCTCTCATAATCTCATCAATTGATTGTAATTTTACATGTAATAAAATGTTTATAAAAGTCTATAGTCTTAAGCACCAATGGAAATAGTACTTAAAAAAAAAAAATAACAAATGGTGTTGGTGCGACATTATAAATGAGCATACCCTTATTCTGAACCAGTGCATTGTAGGCAATGATAGTAGTTAAAATTGTCATTTTCCATGAGGAGGGTGTTGGTCCAGTAAATCATTGATTAAATTGTCTTCAATACATCTGAATCGAACTAATTTAAAAAAAAAAAAAAGATTGGCATAATATAGTGCGATAGTGCTTCTTATATGGTACATTTCCATATTGATATGAGTCTACATTTTAAGGTGGGTATGAAAGGTACGAAAATAGTCATGGTCGCGTATATACGAGCCCTAAAGGAGATGTTCGCTTTTAGGCTAAAAGGAGTGGGGCTAGTTGGAGAAGAGGGGATAAAAGCCATGTGGCAAAAGCCATGTGGCGCCATGTAAGCAAGAGAGTTTTTGTGGAAAAAGGGAGGAGTGAGGCAAGTTTTGAGGTTGGGGGAGTTGTGACACTTGTCACATTCCAATCCGTTGAAAAGGAGTAGGCACGGAAAACAAGAGTTTGGTCAAAGGCATCTTGGGCGAGAGATAAATTCCACCAGAAGGGGGGAGGGGCGCAATCGGCTAGGGGGATTGGTGTGTTGGGCGAGTTATAGGGTGAGAAGGCTAATAACCTTATTGAATGAGTCCTAAAAGGTAAAAACATACATTAAGTGAATTAGAAAATCCATTTTCTTCAACTTTAACGTTTCCTAGAAAAAACTTTAGATGTAATATGTAGACCTAAAAACCTTATTTAACGAATGATTCATGACATTTCCTATACCAACGAACATTAACACAAAAAGTTTATTCGTTTAGTTAAATGAATAAACATGAACATAACTCTTGTTTTTTCTGTATATTTTATAAATGTTTGACAAACTGTTCAATAGTTCATTCATTTCGTAAACGTTGGCTCATTATGAAATTTGAACTTCCTTTTTGAATTATTTATAACCTTTATATAAGAATTTAGGCATTTATAATGTTCATTTAACATTGTAAAGTATTTTGTTATTCATAAGTTGATTATTTTGTGTTTTTATTTTTATTTTTATATCTATAACCAGTTGTTTTGTTAATCGAATGAATATGAACAAAGTTTTGTTCCATATCCGATCAATTCACTTATAGCCCGACAAATATATTCACTTCGATGATTCTCGATACGAAGTTAGAGGGTTACAACTATAAAAGCATTGTTATTGTTATTGTGTTTTTTTTCTAAGATATCAGGTTTATATAATCAAAATATCGTCACTTACATTAGTGTACACTTGAAATCTTCCTCTTACAACTTTGATACAAAGTAGTACGGGGTAATTAATATGAAGCTTCACCTCCCATGGTTTCAAATAACTAGAGTGGTGCCCGCGCATTGCAGCGGCAACGGTCTATAACGCGTTAGATGAAGTAACGGTTTATAACATTCAGGTTACTTTCATGAGATTCGTCAATGCAACATCTAACCGTATCTATCATTCTAAAAATAAATCGTGGATTAGGTGCAAGAAATAATGAAATAATGAAGTGCAAAAAATAACTATGAAAAATAACCAATTATATGAAACATACAATTGTAGGAGAGGAGGTCAGGACAATTAAAAAAATAAATAATCAAAGATTAAAATTTAATACGAATATAAAAAAGGACATAATTGGTCAATAATTTCGTGAGTTATAAAAAAGTAATTATTGTAATCGTTTCGTGATATAATATATGACAATTAAGATTTTTTTCTTATCTATAGCAATACTTTCAGCAATAGTTTTAGAGTTGAATGCAGTTTTTTTTTTATTTTTTATCACAATGGGGTTTCTAGGTAATTGTGGATTTTCTTTTAAGGGTAATTTTGTAATTTCAGAGATAAGATATGTGAAGGTAGTATAAATTAGAAGGGTAAATTAGATAATTTAAAATAGAGAGTGAATAAGGGAATGGGTAGTTTGTTTATATATGGAGTATATATTCTTGTTCTACTTACTTGCTTTCGTCAATTGGTCAATCTTAAGCTGATAGATTCTCACTTATCTCTTCATATATCATACTTGAAAACAAATCATTAAAATTGGGCCTTAAGCAAGAAGAACATTGTTAAGAAAAGTTTATGTTTGATAAAAAGTCAACAAGTAATACAAGCTTACTAACCAAATAAGTTCACAAGTTTCCTAAACCTTTTTTCCTATGGAAAACCAAGTAGTGGTAGTTAGAAATCTAAATTTTAATGGGTCAAGAAAGGAAGACGAGATGATGTAAGCAGATCAAAGCCGTACGATTATCTTATACATATGGTAGACTGCAATGTCTGTCTGTCTGTCAGAGTGAAAGGACTTCTGGTATCATAGTTTGGTACCCTCCTTTCCGTATATTTTGTTTCTTTTCCTACCACCAAACTTTAGCTAGCTCCTCATTGTTTTTCTTACTCAATAACTTTTTTTACATACTAAGAGAGAATTACCCAAGACTATCCACAACCCCTTTGCGACCCGCTTAGGACAACCTAAATTTTATTTTTGTAAGCGTGTCAACATTTAACGTAATATTTTGGAAATAGTGAATACCATCCACGAAAATAATACTACCTACGACTCTACGAGTCATAGTCTATATATGGTGTCAAATAATTATTTTAATATATTTATGCTTAACTAGATTAAAGTAGTGAATATGTACTACGAGTATATGGGCTCTCTGAAAACAAGCTCGTTCACAAAGTTCTATTGGGTGGTGATCTGCATACCAGCTACTTTGTTAAATGTACACACTGAATCCTCCGGTATGTGATACCAAAATTGGATAATGCTATAGTACAGAAAATATCCCTATTCCCCTTCATTAAATAGTAGTATATGTATTCATTTATTGGCACCAAACAGGGTATGTGAATATACAGTATTATGGAGCTTTATTAAATATTGTGGGTCATATATTGCATTCAACACACAGACAGATCATTTCATGTCAAGTTGTGAAATTTGATTTCATCTCAAAAGGGTCTAAATGTTTTTAAGTACCATAAGTTAGTTTTACTATTGATGCTTTAACCCATAATGACTATTTGAAAGATTAAATTAGACTTTTTTTTTTGTGATTTAACTATATATCTTTTGAAGATGTTGAATAAGTGTATTTATACATACAAAATTTATAAGTATAAAAATGTGAAAAAAATGCATAGTTGGTAGCACTTTTTGTTCAAAAGTCTAGTCATATACTTGCAGTGTTAGTGTTGCTTTTACCATTTTGTAGCAACAATTTTTTGCTTTCAAAAGAGTCAAGTATATGAAAAGTCAAAAGTCAATCACTAATTTTCAGTTAGCTCAATATTTGATCAAAGTATGATAGTTGAGCTTGATATTGATGTGAATCTGTTCATTAGCTTCACCAATAGCAGGCTTTACTCTTATTCTTTGGAAATTTGTTCAAGAATTTGAAGTCATAATTTTGGTTTGCTTATGCTTATGTTCTTTTTTTTTTTTTATCTTTGTAAAATATTAGAATCTTGATCAATGTTGTGGATTAGAAGAGGATATTTATGTTCATTAGCTGAAGAGTATTAGGCAATAAGAATCTTGGTCTTGGATTCCTTTGAAGATTTGTGATAAGGATTAAAGACGAAATGATGGAACCCGAACTCTGTTCTTCAAGAATCTCGTCAAATTTTCGAGAAGAGAGTGGTGATGAAGAGCTTACAGTTCTTCCAAGGCATACAAAAGTTATTGTGACAGGAAACAACCGAACAAAATCTGTTTTGGTTGGTCTTCAAGGTGTCGTGAAAAAGGCTACTGTTCTTGGCGGTTGGCACTGGCTGGTATTACTTATTTCTCAACTTCAGTTCAATTTCGACATATCAATTTTAAGGTTGATATTTAAACTGTATAAAATGATCAAGGTATGAATTAGCAAGCTGAAATGATTAGTATTGTACGCGGAGTGTGGTTCATTATTTGGAGTAGATATGTACGCATTTTCAATTAATCATAACTCATATGCCAATTTATCTAACATTGGCATGTCTGTTGTTAGGTTTTGAAGAATGGGGTCGAAGTGAAGCTACAAAGGAATGCTTTGAGTGTTCTTGAACACCCTACGGGTCTAGAAGATGATGACAATTTCGAACTAGATAATTCTAGTTGTGGCTCTGATGTTGGTGAAAAAGATTATTTCTTCTGTAAGTTAATAAACAAATTCCCTGACTTGAACATTGATTTGGTTCCTTGGCCTTTTTCTTTTGGTTTCTTTCAACATTATTTATGATTATTGTGGCAGCTGCACCTATGGCGTTTAGCAAACCGATCAAGCCAAGGTTTCGGTATACAAGACCTTGGGATGATCGAACCTCGTCAACAAAGATTATTAACCGCACTAGTTACAAAGTAGCTCAATCCAGTATCTATCCAAGTTATTCTGTAAGTAGTAGATGCATCATTTTATTTTTATATATATGAAACACAGTTAAGATGTGCATTTGACTTTTAAGGTCAAACATACATATTTCCAACTATCTTGTAGGATCAGAAAATCAGCAACTAAAAGAAAGTTTGTAGCATATAACTAGTCGTTGTATCTGATCTTGTCAATGCAATTCTATTTAAAATTCATTAGTTCTTTCATGTGTTATGCAGAGAGTCAATTTTGCGAAGCTTGGAACCAGCACGTTATGGCGATATTATAGCACCTTTAACCTGGTAAGTCAGATTACCCTCAACCACTACCCACCCATTCGCAGACTCGTTACCTATTTTTGAAACTGATTTCATCTTTTGCAGGGAAACATGCATTCTAATCCTTCAAAGGAACACCTGGTTAATGCCATCCAAAAGCATTTTGCTTCACAGGTAACTAACAAGACAAGGCACACAGAGTTACGGTTTATGATATTCAAGCTGATTCATGTTTATTGTTCAATGCAGCAAGTGAGTGAAGTGGAAGTGATAATGGAGTTCATTAATGCTGCGAAAAGACAGAAACCGAGAAGAATGCATAGGGACCGAAGTTGAGAGGATAATTGCTCGCTTTAGTTGTATAATCTAAACGCACACATACTGTCTAGCCTACTTTATGCTAACTGATTTAAGTAACCTCTGAGCTAGGAAATCTTATTTGTCATGAACTTGCTGATCATTAACCAGTAATATTGTTCACTTGGTGTATAAAGCTCAAGTTTCTATATTATTTTTCAAAATATTGACTATGGTTTTCACAAAATTTCCGGACTAAAGCATAAAGATCATATAACAAAACGAAAAAACGCATTATGCATAATGCATGTAGTTTAATCAAAATCTATGCTTGCATCCTTCACAATATTTTTCCAAAATTAGCTGGTATTTCAATTGCAAACTATAATGTATGTTTCGATATCTTTACAGGAACAACCATTTGTAACCAAAAATCGAAAGGAAAAAAAACCCAGATACAACAGTTCTGATATCCAAATAACTTGAACACTCCTACCATAAATTTATCTAATGTCTTGATCAATGTGACTGGAGCTGCAAACAAGTCAACATTCCCTATAAAAACGGTTCGCTGGGAATGACAAGTGAACCTTAACATCCCCAAAAAAGTTTGTACAAACAGCGACATGAATCAACCTCTGAGGAAAGTTTCAAGGGCTTCAAAGAATAAAGGACCCATCTCGGGGCTTGGAGATTTTATGGCACACTTGAGTCCGGGAACACCAATGGTTGCGGTAATTTCAATCAAGAAAGGGATTCCTTTAGGGAGTTTGGCTGAGAGATATAAAACCTCCTGATTCCCATTTTTACGTTTGGCAATGAAGAACATGTTGGAGGAACCCAACTGCTCTATGGTTGCCTCCACATTGTTTATCACAATGCTTGGTATATCCTTTGACACCTCATTTGAGTCTGGTAATGACTTCCATGTCTGCAAGAACAAGCGAGAATATCAGCAACAAATTATATAACAAACAAATTTAAGAAATATAAGTTTTCATTTATATCTAACAGATATAAACACCAAGACTTTTGTATTATAGCAATTTGATTCTGAATTAAAATATAGCTGTTTGATCTCAAACCTCAAAATCACCTTATACAAAGACTTAAAAAAAGTAATGTTACCTCAAGGAAGGTAGAGCGTTCCATTCTTCCATCTTCCGTAAACAACACAAGTAATGACAATCTATCATTAAAGTACCATACGGGCTGTTGACTATTCTTTACCGCAATCTGCAAAAGAGAGTTTGGCGGACCTGGTGCTATATTCTGGAACAGAACCATAGGAAGAAGGGTTCTTGCTGATGTTCCTGGTTGAATTTGCGGGACCTGAAAGAATATGTTACTCAAAATTCACAAAAAACAAAATAAAATGCAGGGTAAATTACAAAAATCATACCTGAGGTTTTTTCAAAACTACACTGGTCATACCTACAATTTAAAAATTACGCGAGCCATACCCATCGTTGTCAAAAACTTACATTGACCATACCTATCACTGACGGCCGTCAATTTGGCCGTTAAGTCAAGTCACGTGTTGTGCATGTGAGGTATCAAAACCGTAATTTCGTGTATACTCCAGATATCATTTGTGTAATTCACCATAATAAAAATTATTAAGATATTTATATTTATATTTCATTTATTAAAGTGGGTAGATATTCTATATTAAAACTCACACACATACACACACACACACACACACATATATATTTTTTTTAAAAACCTATTTCAAAATAAAAATTAAAAAATTATAAAAGGATGTCATCATACGATACAAGTTTAGGCTTAGAAATTCTAAGATTAGAATAACGATTAACTCTGAAACTTTAAACATAAAATATTACAAATTGCTAATTTTGAGATATATTCTAAAACCGTAATGAGCATTTGATATTACTCTACCCCTCTAATCTGAGGGGGATGTCAACAAACCATACGAAAAAATTATATTGCTTTTTAAAATTGTATTTTTTAAAATAGGTTTTTATTAAAAAGAATAAATCATAAATTAATAATATATATATATATATATGTATAAAAGTGAAAATTTTAGTGGTTTTGATGGTTCTCATCCTTGTTGTATTTACTATATACATATAACAAAATAATCATGACATATTTAATAATAAATGCATTATTGTATCAACTATTTTTCTCAATATACTTTTCATTATAAAAATTATTGTTTCATAATAAATGTCATATCTACCCAACTTAATAAATAAAGTATAAATAAAAGTCTAAAATTATTAATAATTATTTTTATGGTGAATTACAAGGATAATACCTGAAGTATTCACGAAATTACAGTTTTGATACCTCACATGCATGACGCGTGACTTGACTTAACGGTCAAATAGACGACCGTCAGTGATAGGTATGGTTAGTGTAAGTTTTTGACAACAGTGGGTATGACTCGCGTAATTTTTAAATTGTAGGTATGACCAGTGTAGTTTCGAACAAACCGCAGGTATAATTTTTGTAATTTACCCTAAAATGCAGAGGGCGATATTGCAATAATAGATACCTGAAGGGGACCACCAGCTGCAAGGCCAAAAGTATTCTTGTTGAACTGGATCATAAATCCATCTAACGGGATATTTGCGTTGTTCTCGAAAATTAAACTGTAAAATATCTGACCATCCTTCCGTACCATCTGCCCACTAATTTCCAGACCTTGACCAGATGCCGCTGCTAACAGAACAGGCAGAGGAGGCCTGCGTTGGCAGCAAAGCTATTGGTTAACTTTTGAACATAGAATTTCACTGCAAATTTGTTACTTTAACTCAAGATGGGAATATGTAAGGGTCGGGGAAGCTTGGATAATGCTTCCAAACGGGTCAAAAGAGGTTGGGTGGGTCAGGTCGACCTGCTACATTTACTGTCAGAAATTTTCAATGTTTTATGAATGAAAGTGTGTTTAATATGATTACAAATTATACTATTTTACTCATAATCTAACATTATAAGTCTAAAAGGCTCATAGACTTTGGCGACTTTCCAGTTTCAAGTTTTCATCCCATTTGCCATATTTCCTATTTATCCAGTTCTATTAGCATTACCAGTTTGACCAGCTAGATACAATACATAAGCTGATTTGACCCTAACCTCATCAAATAGTCAAAAATCCCACCTCAATCAATAGCATTCTGTTCCAAGTATAGGATACTTACCCAGCGGCCATTGAGTGATCAGCCGAAACAGCATTATCGTCACCTCCATCAAGACCCATGAGATCAAGTAAATCTGGCACAGGAGCAGGAACTGGCTGCTTAGCTGCAGCATCAGTGGTTGAAGAAGGTAAAGGAGATGCACCAGTATCAGCAACCAATGTAGACGATGTTTCGGTGTACCCTCCTTCAATACCATCAGGGTATTCTTCTTCTGTTGTTTGAACAGTTTTCACACGAGTTATGAATGTCTCAGGGGGTTTATGATATACAGAGGATACCGTAGCAATGTTTGCTAGAAGCTCATCAAGAAGGGATGAATCATATTGATTCGAATCGTCGCTGATCACCGGCTTCTCAGCTAAAACGACATCTTTAGCAGCCTAATTTATGAATCCAAGTCATTAGAATTGATGGACCTATAAGTACTTTGAATGAATCAAGAACTAATAAACAGTGGGTGAACAAGAACCTCGGGATCAGTTGATAGAAGACGCCAATATATGTAAGCACGATCTCGCAGATCTGGATTATCAGTCTCCACGGTGGCATTGTTCAATACAACCTACAAAGACAATGATCTCTTTAATAGGAATAAATATAACTCACTTGCATTAGGAATCTGCTGTAAGCATAACAGAATATTTGCTTGGCATTGCTTTTAAAACTGATTATGTTAGCTGTAATAAAACAGGCTATATCTAAATTGATTATTTGACCCTATATTGGCAGAAAGGTAGAGCCAAAGTTGCTATATCCAAAGTCCAAACAGTAGAAGATGCTTATCATCAAATTAAAAAAGTACCTAATCGAATACTATTTTCAAAACACAAAGCCAGACACTTCCATTAAAAACTTAAAAGAGTAAATGCAATACACCATAACCATATAAAATGAATTTTACCTGAATCATTTGCTGTGGTCCTTCAGTTGGCTTCTTAAGAAAAAGTTTGACTGTGGCTGTCAATAACTGCAATTGGACTTGCGCAGGTTCTTCAGGGAAAGTCTCCAGAAAACTTTCAAGAAGTTCATCAGCATTATCAATTCTTTCAGCATACTCACCAATTATCCAAATCATTGACGCCTGATAAAAAAAGATTGTTCGTATTAATATCTAAATATCACGTTTTTACAAAGAGCAGAACCCTAGAAATCCATAATACCTTGGCCTCTGGCTCATCCAAAGTATCCAGACTCTCACAGAGTGTTGCAATGATAGATTCATAACTGAGGTCAAAAATTTAGTTAATACATCAAAACTTAATTAACCCAGCTGCTTAATAAATGGAGCAAGAATTAACTTACGTGTTAGGATATCTTCTAAAAATATCTTTAATGACTATTATAGCTTCTTGAACGACATAATTTACTTTAATTTTGATGAGCTCCAGAAGAACACTAATGCAACGCTCAGCTGCTCTCTCTAACTTGATAGCACAACGTCCAATAGCACGGACAGCCTTTCTGACAAAATCTACATCTACTTCAGTGGCATATTCTTTAAACTCCAATAGCACCTGGGATACACCGCACATATCATGAGAAATGCTACATCTGGTCATTTCAACTAACTAGATCTTAACAAGTATCACCACATAGACAAGATCCATTCAACAAATATACTAAAAGCTTTTGAAGCATCCTAGTCACCTGGTCAATATTCCTATCAGAAGCAAGCTTTATCATGATCTCTAATTTCTCCATCTTCACATAAATTGGATCATTGTACTTGCAGAAGAACACCTGGAAAATAGGTACAAGTCAGATGATATTTCCTCTAACTACTATGAATGCTTTCCACAAGAAGTAAATGCTAAACCATGATACCTTAATTTCATGGGCAAGGATTGTAGGACGCCGTTGTACAATAAGGTTAATGTTCCTTAAGGCAACATACTGAATCTCAGGTTCTGCAGAAAGTAATGTTACAAGAGGAGGGGCCATTTTCTTGCAGAGATTCCGAATAACATCAGGACTAGTGATGAGTTCCATTTGTTGAAGAATCATCTTAAAAGAATAACATCACATAGTAAGACTAGAGAAACTAAAACATGGGGATTCCACAGATCGAATGTGGCAATTGAGAACCATTCAACCATTTACTTTAGAACTAGTCACTAGTCACTGTGGGTTATGTTCTATTTCCAAATTCCAATGAATAAAACAAAAAACAAATTTTAAAAAATGGGAGGTTCAAAAGTCAGTAAAAGAGTCGAAGAGTCTTTTTTCTAAATACAGCTAAATAGTTTTATTCATAAGATATAACGACTGTTGTACTTATATTCAAAACTTCAATCATTTATGGACTATTTCTTTAAATGGACAATGGTGCTTGACCCAATCGACCTGTGTGCCCACTTTGCCATCTTTAGGGAAATTACATTACAGAAATTAAGCAAGACCACCTTAACAGCTGAAAGAACTACAGCAGAATTTGCATGTTGTAGTCTGGGAGTGACTCTCTCGACAATATTTTCAGCTTCACGAGCATCAGCGGCCTTGTACTTAGAAAGGGCATCTAAAATAAAAACTTGACCCCACCTGTCATCATATTCATAGCAATATATAAAGAACAGATTAAATAATGACAACAGGAACTAAAACAGGTATCCAACCATACTATGATATCTATTTTAGAACACATTTTACTAAAAAAAGGTATCACATTTAAGAATCACACTCACTCGGTGCATTCATTAAGAGCTGTGAGGAGCTTTGTAAGTGTGTTGCTGGTGATCTCAAAGATGGGTTTACTGCTGTTATCTTGGATTTCAGCAAGAGCTGCAACAGCATTGGCTACTACCATAGGGTTGTTGTCAGATATCAAATCCTTGAGAGCATCCAAAAAACCCCTATCTTCAACTAACTCGGCATTAATGTCATAAAGTTTAGCAACACATATAGCAGCCGTCTTTCGAACATACGGATCATCATCCTGATAGAAGATTTCCAAAGATGGAAGCAGAAATTTAAATAATCTTATAGCACTATGATTGAAAACAATTAGAGATTCCATTAACATAAAAGTATGCTACCTTGAGACACCTCTCGAGGGGATCACAAAGATATTCTGTGATTTTATCAACTCGAATACATCCCATTGTTCTAACAGCTAAAGCACGAATCAAAGGATTCGGATCCTGTGTATCCTGTAACATTCATATTCATATGCCCATCAATATGAGAAACATACGATAGAGATTCAAAATCATTCTATGTCGCAGAGATTGATTATGGTGCCTATACATTATGTGTTTAAGTCTATAAGATAACAAGGGGAAAAGCTACATATAACACGAAAAACCTAACAAACGCAAAACAATCAACAGTAGGATCATCCCTACTCATTCTCCTCCCTAAAAAGCTGTTCAGGATTATATATTACATATGATCAAAGTGGCCTATTGGTCTCCCTAGGCAATCATATTTCTATAAACTTTTAAATGGTTTACTTAACACGGAACGACTATACTAGATTACTAGTACATGGAAAGTATGGCTCTATATATGACATTTCCCAATTCACTAGATAAAAGTTCAAGAAGCAAACTTTAATATATGTATCAAACAGAGCTCTTCCTAGTTCCTACTTCTTGCCTTCACAAATGTATTGACTGCAAGTATGGCCAAGTCAGGTTGACTTTTAGCATAATTGATGAGATATAAGTAAACAAGCTTCTTGAGCTCCAAATTTTCAGTCTGCATACAGTTGAGGACATCCGTGAATAGTGATGAAACATCCTTCCCAACAGTCATAGCCGCAATCACCTTTTTAACTGCATCTTTTCTCTTATCCTGGATGACAAGTAAAAAAAAAAGCGCTTCAAACTAATGAGCTAAAAATTTAATATAAGCTACCATGTAAAAAACTACATATATAAAAATATTTTCAAATTTCTACTAAACCATAAGCTAGCCATGTCAAAAGCCTTAACCATTAGCAGTTTCTTATCAATACATTAAGGGATTCAATTTGCCTAGCCTAACCACTATGAGATAAAGACTTGTTACTGACATTTAAGTGTGTTCATGGCAACCAAAACCAAAACGATACTACATTATTACCAATAATCCAATACGATGGATGCATGTATAAGCTTATCTGATGCTAGCAAAAACACCTTGTAGATAGAGACTATTAAATTAATCGAAGCATATGGAATATATCTCTTGTAATGATTGTATTAGATCAATCTGTTTCATTAACAACGAGAGAAAGTACCCGCGCGTTGCGGCGGTGAGATGATGGGGGTGATAGGTCATAGAGTGTGATAGCCGAATGCCTTCGCCGTACGGGCTCCGCCCTCGGATTTAAAAACACCCATATAATTTTTATAATTTATCAATGTACGGTTTTTGAGATAAAAGATTTTGAATGAATTAGGAATAAAAAAAATTATGAAGGAGAGAGAAAAAAATGAGTGGCTGAAAAGTTGAAAAGTTGAAAGTTGAAAAAATTTGGAGGGAACAAATGCTTTATAATGTAGTAGAGATATGCCATATACCAAGTCTGGACACAAACCAAATACTATATTGGATCAAGCAAGTAGAAATGATTATTTTAAGAGTGAATGTTTTATGTACAAGTGTGTAAAGTATATTGTCTGGGAATCATGTCCTTCTGCTAAAATATTAGGTCATATTCATAGGCAATGCTTTTGAAGCAGTCTGTGTTCTATAAATATTCTATTATTTACACCATATATCAACAAGAATCTCATTGATCTTACCATTATGCACTTGGAATATTCTATTATTTAAAGTATATACGATGAAGGGCATATAAATCTCCTTACTAAATTACTATCACTTAATGAAACATGATAATCTCTATCTATCCCTACTTGTTAAACAATATCTTAAGTCCAGAGAAGGTAAACATCATTACATCAATTCATATTTAAGCAAAAGTATCACCCTAATTGAAGTCAAAACTTCCTGTTATGTGAATTGTGAACAGAAGGACATCTTATAGTTGGCAAAACAAAATAAGCCTCCAGAGAACCTATGACCTTCGGCTTTCAGCTAGAAGATTTACATATATAATGAATTGTTTTTCTAGTCTTATAGTAGACCAACCTTCACCCAAACCACAAGTCTACACCATCTCCAATGCAGCTTGTCTAAAAGCACTTAACCACACCATTAACTACATCATCGACTTACAAAACTCACACTTATCATACCCCTTATATAATGTATTTGACTGACTGCAACGCTCCTAACCAGCACAGGTACATTCTCTTGTATAAATAACTAACAAATTGTACAATTGTTTAAGCAATATAAAATCAATTTTCAATTTTTTCTTCTTAGTTTCTTACATTTTAGCTACCGATCATATCAGACGTGATTGAGTTGTCAAATCGATTCTTCATAATTCACAATCATGTTCAAAAAAATCAAATACTCACTCGGTTACAGTTCTTTTCATTTGATCACTCGCTTACAGATCAAATTCTATTCATCGTATCCTACACTCAATCACATTAAATTACAAGTTTTCACAAATATTCCGTGCCTCGGATCAATACGTATATATAACTCCTCAAAAAAAGTACTTTTTTAACAAAAAAAACTAAATTTGCGCAATGCAGTTGCGCGGTTTCACAGTAACGGCTCATTCAAAATTCTATACAGTTTCACTAACTACTAGCAGAAATATATAATTATAATTTAGAATATTACTCTATGTAAAGCATGGAATCGAACTCGTTCGTATTTACGAATCAATATAAGGTCGAATAAACACCTTTAAATAACGACCTGACTGATTTATAGCACATATGAAAGTTATAGATCTGGACATTTAATCAGATCAATGATATATATTATCAGGGATTTCAGCTAAAATTAACATCAAATGAATCGATAAATACACAAATAAGATGTATATATATATATAGATACATAAATAGGATGTATGTATAGGTGTAGGGAAAGTGAGAAAAAGATTGATTTACCTTATACTGAGAATTGAGTTCTTCTTTCAGCTCAGGGATTTCACCTTTTTTAGTTGTGGAGAAATACTTTGAATCGTGTCCGCTCATTTTCTTTTTTCAGATTTGACCGGTGATCGGAGTCAACCGGGAATTTTACTTTGATGATTTTGGAAAGACACCGGGGAGACAGAGGTGTGGAAATGGAAGATTTTATTGAAATTAGGAACTTTGAAATGTCAGAATTGGAAACTTTGCTATCGGGTATTCGGGTTACAGGGCTAAAATTCGATCCGGGTGTGTAGCCCATTATTGTATCCATTGGACCATTTGTAGAATTGTAGTCTACCTAGGCTAACGTAAATCGAAGTATTGTTTCTAAACAAAAAAGTTTTTCACGTTTAGTTTATCTGTAATACCACGTTAGTCACGCAATGCAGTGGTAGTGGTCATGGTGGCAGCTTGGTGGTATCGACGATAGGTTATAATGGCGGCTACTATTGGTGGTGGTGATGGTGTTGAATGATGTACGCGGAAGAAAATGTAAATAATATAAATGTGGTACTTACAAAATTTTAGAACATAGAATGATACACTGTACACGCATAAGGCAGCGGTGATATGATGGTGACGACGACCGTACACTCCATAGTAACATTGGAAATTGCTCAAGATTTATAAGTTATGGACAAGATTTCTTTCATCCCACTCGTACTATAAATTCATCAATGCACAAAAGAGGGAAATGAAAAATCAAATATCTCTATTAGCTGTTTTGAAACGCACATGCTCGAATAGTATAAGTCTGCTCACTATTCTAGACCAAAACTCAATGTCGGAAAATTTATTGCAAATTGTTGATCACAAAAGTTCTTGTCACATTTTGTTCATAATTGTCATCTAAAAAATCTTCTGGTTAAATTCATTTGCTAAGTTCTCGATCATAGACTTTCAAGTTAAGTTTGTACTTCTTTAATTATTCAAGGTCACTAGTTGTGAAGTTTCTAAAAGCTTTCTTTATTATTAGAATTTCGTTTTCTAACTCTAGTTCTCAAATTGTTCGTAAAACTTCAATCGCAATTTGCATAAAATCTCTACGTTGAAATTTTGTTTTAAAAGTCATTACCGATCACCGCAGTAGCTAGTTTGAGTGAGACGAAGTAGCTCATTTGGTGCAAACTCATTTGGTGTTCTTGACTTTGAAGTCAACCTTTAGCTAAAAATAACGTTACATGCAATTTTAGTGGAGTGTCTTGCTTTTCCAATTTGCAAATTTCAAGTTCTTACATTTGTGAGGTTCAAGTCTTATGACAGTTGGAGGTTAGGTTTTCATATTGTTACTTTAATCTATTAAGGTTAGTCATTTTCACTTATTAGTTTAATAATCGGATAATGACAAATTGATTATAAACTGGAGGTTGAGAACATTTTCTGGTTCTAAAGATCAAACAAACTAGACCTTAAGATTTATCTTTTGCTCCTCTTACGCCAAAATTTATTTTTTAAACATTTAAAATCTTTCAAAAAGATCACTTGTAGTTTGTTAAACAACGTGACAACTCGGTCACAAAACCCCCAATTTTACATTTTCTTTTTTGCCCGTGTGTAAAATATGCCTTAAAATACACGCATCACACCCAAGAAGAACAGTATGCTGGAAGTTGGAACTCGTGCATTCTTGCAGAAGAAGAGTGACGACACGTATACACACACGCTCAAGATGTAAATACCTGAAACAACGAAGAATCAAGATTTGATTTCGGGTATCCAAATCAACATCCCCCACTAGTCCCCCAAACAAGACGATAGCTGACCACTTGACCTAAAACCAAATGACAAAATAAATTACAAATCTACTGATACTTTATAGGGATTAGTGTGTCGGAATGCAACAAAGTATGACCAAAAGGTTATAGTGTGCACGAACTAACTTTTTTTTTATTGTATACATAAACTTAGTAAAAATATTCAAATCATGCAATCTGAATACGTGGCAGCCCGTATGAGCTGCCACGTGTAATTTTTTTTTTTTTTAAAAGGCCACGTGTAAGGTTTTTATTGGTCAGTCACAAAAAGTTGCATGATATAAACTTTTTCATTAAGTTTATGCATACAATAAAAAAGAACGTTAGTTCGTACACACTATAACCTTTTAGACATAGTTTATTGCATTTCGGCGCACTAAACCCTACTTTATTATAATATCTCATTTTGTAAACCATATCAAAACTTCCAAAAAAAAAAGGATTTTTAACTTTTGAATGAAAGACGTATAATTAACAGCGAGTTTATAATAAAACAAAGTTTTTGGATACAATAGTTACATCATTAATTAAATTGACCATAATAAAGAAAAAAAATACAAAAAAAAAAAAAAAAAAAAAGTTTTGTTGAATGACAATATATCTCAAGTATATAGCCATGTTAGAAACCTCTACATATCTACCACTATTCGTTACATAATCCATTTTATTAAGATTCAATAAATTTAATAACGAATCTTATCTCAAGAGTTAATTAACATCATAAATTTCATTATGTAGAGTGTTTGGATGTCTTTTTTCTTCTTTTGATCAATATTTATATTTGCGATGTTTAATACGCACAAATGTTCCTGGTGGGTGGCTATTGCACATATTAGTGAGCTCGACTTTACTTGTAAAATGTTTTTTTTTTTTAATTTTTAATTTTTATTTTGCACTAAATCAACCAAATTCAAAATTGGATTAATGTTATGTACAACGCAAATGCAAGTTCACTTATATTTGGAAGGAATGCAAAATACTAATATAATACATGTGAAAACAAAAGGACTATTAGTCACTATCTTTTGTCTCGGTCAAACATTCACCAAACTCCAATAAAATTCGAAGAGAAAGAAAAACACACTTTGTTGTGGTGTGGTTTTTATTAATGGCTACCAACCTTTATAACTTTAGTAATTTGTTTTCGATATTCCGGAGATTTGAGTTAGAGATTTCAAGCAATTAATTAATAAACTTGAAAAGTTCACTAGCTAGTTTTTAGTTTGACTAGCCTTGTACCCGCACGATGCGGCAAGCATAAGAAAAAAACACTAGTTAAGTAGCGGTACCGTGTTATTAAATGAATGTATGATTCAACTCACGTGTTTCTTAGTCCGGCTGAAAGTGCAAACCGTCGTTATTGTTTTAGAGTGAGATTGATTATTAAATTCAGTAACGCATGTGTGTTTTTTGGGTACACTATGTGAGCAACTTCAGGGAAGGGAAGAGACACGCGTAAGAGATTTTTTTATTAAGGGTATTTTTAAAATTTCACGGATAAAGTATTAAAGTGTTTGATGGTAGTATAAATTAAAAGGGTAAATTAGATATTTTAAAGGTAGAATGTTAAACTTTGAGAGGAGTAATTTATATATACAGGTAGTATAGATAGATAATTAAAATGAAAACGTGGAAATTGACTTTAACATTGCTATGTGGTAATTATAAAATGTTTAAAAGTTTAATTTAAAGTTTAATTAAACAGGAAAATTATTTTTTAAATTGAATATTTAAAAATCAATATATATATATATATGAATTATTTTTTAGTGGAATTAAGTTTGAAAGTGTTTGAATTCTTTTATTATTTGTGGTATGTCTGTTAATAGAAAAATGTGTTCATATGCTATTATTATGCTGTATGTGGTACACATTTACGGATTTATCTATGTCTGAAGCTAGTCCTCAACGCATGAACATGGAGTTGATAAGAATGTTGTTTAAATACTGATGAGTTTGAGACATAAATTATAAATAAACCATGCATATAATTTGAAGAAAAATTTATGAATAACTTGACATTACAAAATTAAACTATCACGAAAAATTACCAATTAAAGAATATACTAGTATTACATTATCATGATATGAGTTAACTATTTCATTCTTTATTCATATTTTTCATCTAACTTTAACTTGAATAAAGGAATCCGATTGTGTATTGTACGGATACGAACATAGTGTATTACCAAAAAATATTATATAAATAAAGTATTTTATTAAAGTGAAATGTCAGGTTCTAGATGTTGTATGCATTTCCTTATAGGAGCTGCTTCTTCCCCACTTCTTACCCAATTCTTTCACTATTCATCAGTTTTCTTTTTCCAAGAACACCCCCTCCTTATACTACCCACTTCTTCACTATTCATTCACTATTTATTATTTCTTTTTTTTACACATATTTATAATTAAAACACATTTTATTATAATTAAAACACATTACATTACTTAAAAATAAAAGATACTACAATAATAAAAAAAGACAGTATTGAAAAAAAACAAGATTAAAGAAGCTGTGGAAGAAATTGTTTGTGCAATCATGACCCTAGATGAGTCCATCAACATGGCCAGAGCAGTTTATGCCCAAAAGAAATAAGTAGGCTGTTTTAATGTTGTATTGTACGTTTTTCTTTATTTCCGTTTGTAATGTTATTTTAATTATGAATAAACTTATTTTTATTAAAGTAGACTTGTTTTATTAAAATACTTCAAACATTACAATAGTAAAAGACAGTACACACTTCAAACAAACAAAACACACTTAAAAAAAATAAACCACACTTAATCAAACTAAAAAGTCTACTTCATGATCTGGTGAACAACTAAAAAGGAACAAAGATAAGCTGCCTGAAGCAGTGCTCGTATCTGAATCCCCTCCCATGTTTCTCCCGATATATCTGATGCGCTGTTGTATAATTTTGCTCATCCTCCCCGTTGCCTCCTTGTGCAATCACTCGTGTCCAAATTACCTCAAACTATTTACATTCCTTCCGTATCCTAGACCAGTGACCTTGCAATTGAGCCTTGCTTCGTAGTCCTCCATTGCTCTCTGCATTGAACATTTCAGTAACGTCATCCCAAAAAGAGACGCCGGGATTGCTCATTTCACACCTACCCGTAACAGGGTCTGGTCTCCTCGTCACCAAACATTTTAACAAACATAGATCCTCATATTGAGTCCACACACTTATAGACATTGTGAATAGAATGGTTTGTGAAAAATGGTTTATGGTATGGTTTGATAAAGATAAAATGGTTTGGAAGGGATATGAAGTTGTGTATTTGAAATGGTAATGTGGAAGGGGTATAAAGAGAAAAACAAAAATTTTTTTTAAAAAAAGGCATAGGAGCCGTTGGTTTTTGAAAACTAAACTTGGAAATATTTTTTTTTTTAAATAAGCAACAGTACAAACGGCCCCACCAAGCCTTAACGCCGCGCGGCTAAAAGTGGAAGGAAGGAGACGAACGCGGCCTTGGACGCCGCCGTGCTACTAGCGGCGTGGAGCCGCCGCGCGTCAGACGTCACTAAAACGCAATATAAGGATCGGCCTTAGCGTGCATACAAATTATACAAACATATCAGAAGTACGTCATTTGAATTTTATAATAAAAGTTTAATTATTTTTTTTTACGTTAATAATGTAGAGTTTGTCATAATTCTAAGGGCATATTTAGTTCATTGAATTCAAGATTCCATTTTTTAGGTTGTTTGGTTGAAAAATATATGAAATTGAAATTCTTGAAATTCCTTCGTTTGGGTGAATTCAAGATTCCTTGGGTTTATAGAAGGAAAGTTTAAATTCAAAGGAATTCAACCAAAATACCCAAAAATAAAACAAATTTCAATCTTTTCTATCTGATAATCAAAAGTTACTTTTTAAGAAATACATCCATTAAAAGTTACCGATTCAAGATTCCTATAAAACTATACGAATCCCAAGAAACTATTGCATCAAGGTTGTTCCTTCCAGTGGTGGTGGGAGTACTGTTACTGCTTCTACTGACGGTGGGATTACTGATGGCATGTTGCCGTGTAACTATCGGAGGTGCTACACCTACTGTCGCTACAACTTGGACAAAGAAGAAGAGGAGGCTTATAAGAAAGAAGAATCTGATGACATAATGGAACTTTTATTTTGAGGGACAAAGAAACGTTAATTTGATTTAGTTGTAATGGAACTGTTGAGGTTGAGGATGGATGAGGACGACGGTAATGATAAAAATTATTGATGGTTCTAAATTTTGATTATTATCTTTTTAATTATTGGTGGTAGTGAGGTTCACCAATGGGAATGAACTGATGTACACTAAGTCGTTTTAATTACTGAGGGCATTAATGTTTTTTTATTCTAATTTATATTCCAATTCCATCCATAGATATATAAACCAAACAGGATTATAAATATGAAAAATTTCAATTACAATTCTTTTAAATTTCAATTACCTTTATGAATTTTAATTTCATCAAAAATATTTTATGAACCAAACAATCCCTAAGAATTTTGAATAAACTTACTATTGAAATAGCTTATAGAAATGTTTAATTCTCATTTCATTTCAACATACTGTTGGTCAAAAGTGCATGTTTGGAATAATCATTGTATGTTGAGAGTACTAAAAATGATAAATTAAAATATGGATTCTTTTTGGAATCTTTTATAATACTAATAATTCATCACTATAGAAAGCTTTATAAATTATGTAATAAATAATTAAATATACAATAGTTTAGGTTTTTAGGACAATGTAAAGTTTGAGTCGAGCATATAGCTAGATTCGTTAATCGAAATTCATAAGAAATATTACTTCAATGACAAAATGGCCTATATATTAAATCTTTTTCTCAAAAGGGTTTTAATGTTAAAACATTCATATTTTTAAAAATGGGTTATCAAACAGGGTTTTAAGCTTATAGGACGAAATTTTCACTTGATAATATCTTTTTCACTTGACATATAATATCTAATATGCAATTATGATTCAACTAATTCTTTGTTTTTAGAAGAAAAGGCCTTGGAACATTTTTAATTAGAAGTTTGATCATCTAGTTTTTAGCTCCTGCATAATTAATTTAGTATGCAGATAATTAGGATTGTTAGCGTTTTGATCGATATTTAATAATATATATCTTATAATTTTTATCATGACTTGGTTAGAGTTGTGATTTTGTTGTAAAACAAAAAAAAAATGATGAAGATTATTAAATAAAATCAATGACAATTCATCATGTTATACATACTTTGATATTGTCATAAAAAACATATGCATATACTTTGATATCAAGAGATAATTCAAGAATTGAAATATACTCCATAAGTCCATATTACATTGTGCATGTACTATCCCGGTATTGAAATATGATGGTTGAACACTTAGTCTCAATTCAAGGTTAATCTAGTCTAACATTTAGTGTCCGTTCTTAATAAAGGATCACGATATTTGGTGATATAGAAATAGAATTAAGCATATAAACATCCTTAGATAAAACCCGTTGACTAACAAACCTTTAGCACATACTTGGGTGCATCAGCCATCATGAGAGAATATAAGCTCTCAATTATATGCACTAAACAATCATAATCACCAAATATTTGAAAAAAGGGTATAAGCATAATCATGTTAAACTTTTCCTAGCATATAGGCTACGAACTTTGACTGATCCATTTTGTGGCCTTTATTAGAAAACAAAGTATGGTACATTTTTGATTAAAATTCATTCCCTTATTTGGATTGGGGGTCCAAAGTGGTTCGTTCATGTGTGAGGTATCTATTCTTCCATGTCTAAGTTAGTTTTAGAGTTAATCGCAATAATGTTTTTATTAAAACTTTTTTTAACCTTTTTTTTTTAAAAGTTTTTAAACAGGGAGTCAGTAGTTAGTATTCGAGACATCACGGTAACATCCAATTAGACAGTATGCGAAGCTCGAATCATGCATGTCTAAAAAGAAAACCAAGACTCTTGAAAAATCCTTTCAATAAATCACTCTTAATGTAGTAAGTGATCTGAACATTAATGAATTTCTCCAAGGTCTAAAAAAACTTTATCAATATACCTTCAAGTCTTCAACCCATTGACCACAATAATAGTTAGTGTGGTTTAATATATTTTGCAATGATGATTTTTCGTATAATTTCTAACATTTATGACCCATAGTCATATTTTTGTTGCATGTATAGTCTATTTGATGGTTCCATCTATCACCCTCATCCTCATGTTTCATCTATATGGGAGCTTTGGTGATAGGGTGTTAGTTAATTAATGTGCATATCATACTCTCGGTTTTTAATCTATTATGATTTGAAAATCTCCTCCACAAAGCAGAGCAATATTTATTTTGGTCTGGACGTACCGTACCATGATAACATGAACTATATGAGTAAAAATGTGGATTATAATTTAGGGGCTAAATAAAATTATCAGATATTAAACAAGCCTTTTCCCAATAGGCCACTATGGACACTTGTTATATTTCGAGTGATTTGGTTCTTACTTATATCGTGTCATCAATAGTACTACTCGATTATTAACCAGTATCAAGTCACCAAATTTAAGAGGAAACTCAACATTTTTGGAAAACCATTTTGATTGATCGAGATTCGAACTCAAAAATCTTATGATACTAATGAGTCTTATCCCACTACTAAAATGCCAATTGATTGATCTAATGCCAATCGACAAAACAAGAAATAGTTTTTATGTATAACATGACGTAAAAATAAACGAGCATGTCATGTTCTGAAGTGGTAAATGGCCATATTAAGATACATGTCGTATAGTATAAAGTAGACGGGATCATCTTTTGTATTACCCCATATAAAAACAGACAACATAGATTACGTGTTTTTCATAGAATTTTGACAAATGAAAAAAATTAAATCACAATGTGACATGGTCGGTATGTGTCTATCTATCAGTCTATGTGAGACTTGAAACATTTTTTTAGAGTCGCATCGCATGAGATACGGATGCTTTTAGTCATGCATCAACAAATTAGTAATATTTAATTATACGAGTAACATTTTTTATAATAAACGTACAAAAACAAATCTGGATCAACATATTTACTTCAAGATTGAGAAAATGCTCATATAAATAAAAATAATAATAATATACATGTATTTATTGTTTAACAAAAAAATATTTTGCTAAAAGACTATCACTTTCATATTTCCACCTAATAACGCGCATATACATGCATGTATTAGCTCAGAATAATCAGTATTTGAAATTTTGACCCCACACATATTGGTCAAACACTTTTCTAATTAAAAAAAAGATTTTGACTCTTGAATTAAAAGCCATCTTAACCCTTAATTTTAATCTAAGAGTTAAAATTTCTTTTAACTTTACCTATAAATTAATCTTAACTTTAGAGGTATTTGTCTATTAAAAAATGGCTACCATATACTCGTAACTTACTGGTTACAGGCTTACAGCCTAAAAAGTGATATGTCCGATGAAAGATAATTGCATGTATAAAAAGTATAGTATAAAATATACAAAGTTGGACTCTCTTTCTCTCTCTCTCTCTCTATATATATATATATAATTAAATTGATGCATGAAAATTCACAAAACAATTGATGCACGATATTTTTCATGATGCACGGTGATTTTCAGTGAAAAAAACCTATCATTTTATTTGTTTTACGTTAATACTTGTTTTATTTTACCTAATATATATATATATTAGTTATGCACTATGTCAGTTTTATGAACTTTTAATGCATCAAAATGTAGTTTTTAAGTGTTCTCATTTTAATTTGGTTCTCATTTGATAGCCCACCATATATATATATATATATATGAAAAAAGTGAAGGTGGTGCTGTTAGGCACCTAAGTTGGGCGAAATCTCTCTCATATGTTAATATTTTAATATGGGAAAATCATGAGGGCCCATTATTTATGTATTATATATTTATAGATTAAAAAATTAGCATGTGAGAAGAATTTCATCCAAGTTGGGTGGTGTTGTCTCACACCTTCACTTTTTCATATATATATATATATATATAAGATTTGAGAAGTCTGTATTAGTGTTATACGTATTTGACAAGGGATTGAACATGCATATAAATAGATTTGAGCATTATTTAACAAACCATTCTTAGAAGTTAGAACCATAATTACGACTTGAGGATTTTAGCCATTCACTATACATTTCTATAGTTTTATCAAAATGGAATTAATTATAGAAACCATACATCATATGTGCATTAGCTACACCACATTTGTATTGATCGTATTATCGTAAGTTCGTAACCTTTTTTGGCCACAATTAAACCAAATTAACTCCTCCGGTCCTTCACATCTAAGCATTGAATATATAGATTTTTACAACCAAAATTGTACTGTAATAGAATATATCAATGACACAAAAGCAAATATTCCCTTCTCTTTATACTCATATAATAATAATAATAATAACAATTAATGTTGTTACCTTACAAAAGTATAAAATTATCAAAACAGTAGTTTAATAGCTCTGAATGCGAAAACTTGTTTCCTTTCTTCCATTTAGGATGAGTTCGATCCTCATCTTATATAATAAAGATTGAAGTCTTTTTTTAACATTTAGGTAAAAAATAGGAGTAGCCTCCATACTTAGATAGAACTAAAGCCTGCCTACATCTTAACCTCCTTCGTATACCATCAAAGTATTGGGGCTCAAAACCCACGAAAAGTAGCACTGAGTAGTTTCTTTCTTTTCTTTTTATCTATCTTCTTTTCGAGACCAGCTCGCGCTTCCTGCCTATTATTCTCATCGGTGTCGATCTTAACTTCTAACTATAACACTTCTCAGCTCTTAATCTAAAAAGTTACTTAAATATTGATGATAATACTTAATTGGAAAAACATGTTTAAGTTTAAAACTTGGGGTTTTATTTAATTCACATATATACCCATGTAAACTTTCCCTAAATCTGAAGTGAACAATCCTAAATAAAATTATCTCCTTATTATTTGGGAAAATAGGTAAATTGGTGAAATTGGGTGTTAGGGATGTAAGTGCTGAAAAATTGCCCTGTTGGTATTCTCTCATCACCATATTCTTCTTGCAACCCATCCATCTACATATAACACATACATATATATAATCAAATGGTTAGAATGGATGGAATTCTAGATAGACATATATCACACATATATAGTCACAAAATTTATAAACTTTTTTTTGGGGGATATATATACAGTTATTCAATAGTGTGTACATTTTCCATATGTATATATGTAATATATGTTTTCAACAATGACTTAATTTCACATATATAGCAACTGAAATGACGTATATATATATATATAGACTAATTGATGAAATATACATACCCAAAATTCATCGTCTTCATCATCATATCGTTGGAAAGTTAACGATTTAGGTTTCTCTTCAGGCTCATCGTTACGTGCAAATCTCCCACGTATTCTAGGCCGGCTATCAGCTAGAGTTTTTCTACATGCATACTTTCATTTAATTTATGCAAAAAAAAGTTAGCTAATAATTAATGGTATATACAAACACAAGTGACCTATATATATATATACATTTCATATTCATAAAAGAAATCACTATTTCATGGCTACCTTGATGGTCTTGTTGAAATTTCTTTGTGTCCTTTTTGCCTTGTACCTCAAGATTCTCTCTTTCCTTTCTTCTTGACTGTAACGCCCCACCTTGAAATTTGCTTCCTCCATGAATGATCCTTCCGTTGCTAATGGACTTGACGACAACTTTTGATATGTTTGGTTGGTTTTCAAGCTCTTGATTTAAAACAAAAAGAAAAGATTATTAGCCAATTTTGGGTGGAATAAGATACTTGGTATTAAAATTTGGCAGCAGCCGGTATTTAAAAAAAAAAACTAAAGAAAAAGATGGACAAGTACTTTGGGACGGAAAGAGTAACATTTTATCGACTTTAATATATAAAAAAAGGTCACTTTTTATAAGGAGGACTAACCTGTAAATCACCAGTGCTGCAAACCCTTCTCATATGGTTAGCAGAGAAGTCATGATCATTTGATTTCAGGACTTTAGAATCATAATTTGAGGACTCAATCAAGCTATCAAATTTTGCTTGAAAAGGGAAACCATTTGGTCTTCTATCAAAAGATTTACTACTGTAGCTCCTCTGCATCATCTTCATTGCATTCTTACTTCCATCATAGCTATGAGGCAAGAAAGAATCATTGTTGACAAGGTAATCATAAACAGGTAGTTGACTTTCTTCTGCTTTGACCTCAAGAGGAGACAAAGCTATGGAGTTTAGTGAATTGCCCATTTGGTATAAGGATAGATTTTCAAGTTGATGACTTGGTGGGGAGGAAGATAGAAGGGTGGTCGAGGTGGTGCACGTAATCTGATCAAGTTCATCAAATGGGGTGTCAAGATTTTCATGGGTCAAAGTAGATGATGATAAAGGGTTTAAATTGTAACTATTTTCTTGAAATGCTTTGAGGATGTCTATAGAGGAAGTGTCACTCAATAGAGAGAATGGATCAGTGAAGAAAGACCCGTCAAATTCGCACAAATCAGAAGACATTGATTTTTGATTCTTTAGTTAGCATGAAGTAGTATAAATTTTCTAATTATGTAACCCGAACTAGTGAAAGTCCATTCTTTTTGGTCAGTAAAAAGGGTGTACACAATCTTGAAAAGGGTGATCACTCACTTTTCGTTTACAAAAAGGTGAGACTTGAACTCATTACAATCTTGTAAAGATAAGTTGGTCTTTCTCATGTGTTGGACTTGAAATAGCTTGAATTGTGACAATCTTAAAAAAAAAAAAAAAAGAAGCAATTTCTTACATATCTGTATAGGGAGTAAGGGTTAACTTTGAATCTTTGACGTTTAAAATGACTAGTTTTCTTGCCTGATGACCGGTGAAAAGGGAGAATCTTGAAAAGGTTAAAAACTTTAAACCGTGATTTTGCAATTAAAAATGAAACTAGAACTCCAACCAACTTATATTTTCTTGATTGACAAAAGGGGAGAAACTATGACAATCTTCTCCTCTCCCTTTTAAGAGTTTTGAAGGCTATATGATCAAACCAAGAAGTCAACAAGAGAAGACACTTCTTGAGAGAGGCCAAAAGCAGTTGAAAGCAAAAAAGACAAATGACACACAATGAAGAAAGGATACAATTCTTTTGGCAAGAGGACGCCAGTTTAAAAGCATCAACCTCTTGTCACAATGCTAAAAAACAACTAGAAAGTAGAAAATAGTCCACTTACGCTATAAAATATTGTAATTGTAAAAGACCCCCCATGAACTTTTCCTTGTTTGTAAAAGCTTATTCCTAATAATAAAACACTGAGTAATAAGGAGTATTAAATTTGGATACCAATACCATACAATATTTGACACCAAATAAATACTTTTTTGAATTTTTGAACGAACATATGACTAATGGTTTGTGCTTATGAGTTACTTAACCTTAATTTTAGCAAATAACCATGTAATTAAGAGTTCTTGGGTTGTTAAACTATCTTTTGAGGTTTTCAAGTTGCTATTTCTTTTAGTTATATAACATTAAACAAAATAAAAAATTACCCATAGATTTAAAGTCAAATACTCTCCCGACATGTGATATACTTGGGGTAAAAGTCATGTTGGTGACTATTAGAGTTCATGAAAAGACCATCTAGTATATCAAATTTATATGTTTCTATCAAGTTATGGGCATCGTCATCTACCTTTAGTTTTGGATCATATTCTTCTTCCTAGGACCACTTGACAGTAATTAAGTTGTTCGATCTAGTCTATGAAATCTCTGTTTCTAAACCTAAATACCTAATGGTATTCGTTTATTCGATCACTACATAACATCTTAGAGCTACTAATCTATTTGATTTGCCACGGACGAAATAGTTTTTTGCTTGTTTTAAAATTTGGTATTTACTAATATAATCCATGAAAGCAATATTTCATTTGTTTCTCCATGGTGCCTGGTGAGATGATCCCCATCAATGTACCTATCATATTGTTCAAAGATAAAACAAATGTTACACGCAAGTTTAAAAATGGTGGGGGAAAAAAAAGAACAATTAGCAAGTTGAAAACCAAGTTTTGTCTGTCCATTAGATTGGGCTGGGCCCAAAGTTCTAGCCGACTAAATATGTGAAAAGTGAACGAGGTTGGATTCAAGTTGCCTCTTTGGCCCAAATGATAAAGAAGGATAACTATGTCGATTTGATTCGTAGCCATGACACTTGACTATTTAAAAATGTTCAATATATACACAATAACGAACTTGATCGTATATTATCGCATGACACTTGACGAGTCTCTAACTTAGATTTATGTTATCTACCTGGAGTATCCCCATAGTTTTTTTCAAACATTTTTTCTAAGCACTAAAATTTCTAATAAAAACATCAACACACTTGACCATTGGTATAATTAACCGACCTCCTTGTATATTATGATATTGTCACATGGTTTTTATCATGTCACTTAGTTCGTTCAACTATTTATTGAATTGTTTGTGTTTCTTAGATAAAGTGATTATATAGTAATAAAATTTTTACAAGTACCATACATTACTTTTGAGAAAAAAAGGTCAACAACATATTTTTTTTCTACTTGGTTATCTTGGTATCTCCATACCAGGTTGGCCACTACTAGTGTTTTTTTCTGCGTCTTTTTAGGCGTTATCTATCCCCAATTTGCAAAATATACATGATTAGCTACACATGGAAAATTTGAAAGACTTTACAAAGACCATCTCTTAACAATGCGTGAATTACAGATAACTCCCTTTGGCAAATTTGGTATAGTTCAATATATACACTTCAATATATACGAAGCATATTGGTACAGCCTTTTGTTATTTGTAGATTTTAACATGTATTTTAAACATAAAATGTAAAATATATGTTATCGTTACATTAACAATTATCTTTAAAACAGTATACGGTCAAATTAGGTATACAAATAGATAGCGAGTTTAACTCAAGAGTCAAGATGGTATAATTATAAATTCTTATGCATATAGACAAACATATACAACGACAAAGATTGATAATTACCATCTGCAATTAGCATAGTGTGTTAACATGGTTTACAAAAATTATATTTAATCACTGAACAATAAGCCAAACAGCCCCGGACACAATAATGAATGCGATGCAGTGGTAGGTTTGAAAAAAAAAAAAAAAAACAACAATAGCATCGAATCTCAACATAAACATGGTAAAAGAGTAAAAGTTATAAAAAAAAAACTCGAACCTTAAAAGACTTGGACGAAAAGTATAAGGGTGAATAACGTAAATAACTAAATTAAGAAATACTTTGGAAATTTCACGCATGACGCGTTATTTCCTTACCAGGTCGTCAATTACAAACATAGTCAACCCTTGGTTTACTTATTTTGGGGTTTATCTATTCCATTCATTCATTCTTGCGATTCATCAAATCATCAAAATCTGAGATCGATCGACTAAGTGTGTGAAGAAGAAAAAATGTCTCGATCACAAGAAAGTTTGGATAAGATGCAACTCCGACAGAACTACAGGAATCTATGGCATACTAATCTCATGAGCACCATCTCCGCCGACACTCCCTGTATATCATTACTATTTTTCTCTCCATTTTCATCCTACTTATCTCTATATATATTTAATCTATTCTAATTAGTTTGCATGTGTGTTTTTTTTTAAATGTAGATTGCTGCTTTTCGTTGTGGTGGTAAGTTTCCTTACTTTTTTTTTTTAGCAATTAGCATATATATTTTTCATAGATCTGATATGTGTGTGTGTGGTGATATATTTGTGTTGATTGAATATAAATGTAAAATGTATCTATCTGTATAATTAAATTACTAATAATTGAATGATTTTGAGATATGTAATGCTAGGGGTTTTTTTAAACATTTACTTTTGTGGTACTTAGAATGATTGAGATCTAGCTTGGCTCGAATGAATTAGGTTAACCTCGAGTAGGCTGCCTTCATGATCGTAGCTTGATCGAAAACCTCGATTTTCATATAAAAGTAAATCAAGTAGAAGAAGTGAAAACTTAAATTTATCAATCAAGATGATTTAGATTTCACAAAAAAATCATAATGTATCTTGACTATAAGTGAATACCCTCATATAAATGTCCAATCATAATAAAGTTTAACAATAATACTATCGTTTACGAAGGCTCGGAAAACTCAATTTGAAATCTATTTCTAGCTTGGATTTTAACCTTGAGTTCTATCTCAATTATTGCTCGAATTGAGCTTGAATAACTTAATACAAGGTCGATTTGATTGCAACACCGCTTGTTTCATTGGATGATAGTCATGATACCATACAGACCAGTGAGCACTCTAAGATTAAAGACCATCAATAGAAATTAATGTGCCGAATCACCTTTATTACCAAACATAAAAAAGTTACACATTACTCTTGCTCTCCCTCCATCTTTTAACAAAACCACTATCGGCGGCCATCAGCCATAACTGGAAGCTGATGGCAGCTATGGGCGGTGATCACCGGGAACCATGAAAAGAGTAACAGAACTGTATGGAAACTATTTGTAGTTGCATTTTGTGTGTACCATACTAATATATCACAATAGAGAAGAGATGTTAACGTATGCTTTTCATTTTTGTATGGCAGTAGCATTATATTTTTGCGCACGTTTTCTTTTGAAGTTTTAAGTGATGCATGGAAGAAAAAATTGTGTCAGTTGTTTTAGTTAGATATCCTCAGGGTTATATAAACTAATAAAAGGTTGAAGTATAAGATGCCACATACTTTTAAATTTTTGGGTAAATGATGCCACACTCTATGGTACTATATTATTCTCTTGTTAGCTAATGATGGTTCGTGTCGAGATTGTTGAATGAAAGATGATAAGAAATTCTAGTTGTGCGGAAATTTCTATATTTACATGAACAACCTGAGAGAATTCTTTATTTTTCTTTTTGTTATTGTGGGCTATATAATGGATCGATCAAGAACTCTTACTTTCCATTGTTTTACTAATTCATATTTCATGTAACTTTATCCAAATGGCAGTGGACCATGTGTTTCGTATTTGCTTCGTAAGCGAGCTCTTTATGGTGATATGTCAAGGTATGTACAGTTTTCACTTGGCTAAACTGTACTTAATGTAGAGTAGTTATATCATGCATATTAACATCCATGTGTGTCATAGGTATACATGTTGTGCCGGATATATGCCATGCAGTGGAAGGTGTGGAGAAAGCAAGTGCCCTGAACTATGTCTTTGCACTGAGGTATGCTTATTCGAAATGCCTATGAACTTGTTGTGACGGACGAGAGTTGTATAATGACACAAACTGGTTAGGATAAAGAAGGGTGGAATACTATAGCACTGTCATCTCAAAATAATGGAATCTTTTCCAGTACTAATATCATAGCTTGAACAATGTAGCCAGAAATCAAAGCCATAAGTTAACATTTTTTGTTTCGGTTCTAAACTTTGTACAATTTTATTAGGCATCATTAATCATTTCATGGGTTATATATTTGATCGATGAATTGTGAAATTTTTGTAACTGTGTGTGTGAGGGACTGAGGGAGATATATCTACCAAGTATATGTATTTCTTGATTGAATCATGCATAGAAACAAACAGGTTGTCATAAGCCATCATGTGATATTTCTTTATGTTATTAGTGTGTAAACATGTAGCTGTCTTTATACAATACAATTCTAGTTATAATGCTATATTACATTCATATTCTTTTGTAACATTCTGTTCTTGTAATCCTCAGGTCTTCCTGTGCTTTGGGAACTCAGTAGCGTCTACTCGCTTCCTATTGCAAGACGAGTTTAACATTCAGACAACACAATGTGATAATTGCATCATTGTAATGTCTTCATGAAACTCTTTATTGTTCTCTACTTTTTGACTATGAGCTAAGTTGTTTTTTGGTCATAATGCAGGGTTTCATGTTTTGTCTTCAACAACTTGCATGCATATTCTCCATTGTTGCTTGCCTTGTTGGAAGCGAGGAGCTCAGTGAGGCATCTCAGTTGCTGAACTGCTTAGCCGATATGGTTTATTGCACGTAAGTTCATTTAGTTACCACTTCAACTTGATACATTTGGTTAATTTTATCAAATTCGAGTATTCTAACATATCTCATGTAATTTCTTCTTGTAGGGTTTGTGCGTGCATGCAGGTATGCAAAAACTGAAAAACTTGCTTATTTTTTTGGGTCTCTATTAATCAGATCTGATAGGATTTTAGGTGTCTAGATTGTGGGATTAATTTGGTTTGGTTGTGGGGATGGAGGGAATCAAGGGTTAAAGTCGACTTACATTGAAATTGGTCAGTCAAACTGGTCCAAAGACCGACATTATGTACTTTTAAATCATAACCTACAATATGATTTTATTAAAAAAGGTCTTACAGAGTAATGCACTTTTGGTAATCAACTAATCATATTTGATACACAATTGTATAAAGAATAGAATGACAATTTATGCAAACAGTGTTTTAGGCCGACATGAACCACTGTTGACCTGCCACCTAACATGTCTGACATGTTCATTTGGCCATCTCTATTTTGCGTTGCTATTCAACTTTGATAATGCCTGGAATTTAATTTTGCAGACACAACACAAGGTCGAGATGGACAAACGAGATGGAAAGTTTGGGCCACAGCCAATGGCTGTTCCACCCATGCAACAAATGTCAAGGATCGATCAGCCATATCCTCCCAATGTTGGATATGCACAACAACCCTATGGTTACCCTCCAGCACCACCACCTCAAGCTCAGGGTTACCCACCTGCAGGGTATCCTCCACAGGGTTATCCCCCAGCACAAGGCTATCCAGCTCCTGGTTATCAGAGGTAGGTCCTTGAAGCTTGTCCAGGTAAAATGGCAGCGAGTGGCTTTGTGAATCCATCTTTTTTTTCATTCATACCATTGAAAACTTGAGACTAATATTTTGTGTGATGAGAAGTGGTTGTACATGACTTTTATTGCTTTGATATCTGATTACTCTAGAATGGTTGTCGTGGTCATGACTTCTTTGTTATCATATGAGCCCGTTGGGTTTGTTTATAAATTAATGGATTTTGATCTTTATATATCCTCGTGTATAACCATGGCCCTTTTGTGTTACTTAATTCTTCATGTTAGTTTTCTATGAATTTCTTGCAGCTAGTTCTTATATTATTATTAGTTCATTTTTACAGCAATCTATGAGCCTATGAGGTATGCTCTCTGGTTCCTTTTTTTTTTGTCTGGTTTGGAAAAAGGTAAAATTATATCTTAAAATATATCGAAGGCATACAACTTGTAACAAGAATATTGTAGTTGTATGATAATTATAAACTTGTGAAATGGAGTTGTGGCGCGGGATGCTACAACTTATACTGATGCCATGTATATTGAGGTCTATACAATAACAATAGTTGACCCATTAAAGTTTGATGTTGGATAAATATATTAGATTTACAAGGCTATATACATAATAAAGCACTTGTATTGTAAGTCAGGTAAATGCCGTTAAAAGAAGTCAGGTAAAATCTATTGCATATCAGCATATCCTACATGATGATAGTTTTTTAAATTGTCCCATCGATGTTAATGTGGCATGGTAAAAATTAACGATTATTTGCTGAAGATTGAAATAACTCGTCTAATGGTGACATGACCTTGAACATGTTTTGGCTAACTGATTTAATCATTAGAATTTTAATGTTTAAATTAGACGATATGTTTTAACTTGTAATTAGAGCTTTTGCTACTATATATGTTTGTCATGGCAAAATAGCCGAAGCTTGTAATTTATGATTGTAATAAGACATAGGACATATATGCCATTTTCAAAAGGTGGGATAGAACTATTAGACAATATTATTTTTACATAAGCTACTAGTAAAAGCTATTTTAAGTACCTTAGAGCTTAAAAGCTTATAAAAACCATAAGCTACTATCAAAAAATATTTAACTCTACAAAACTAATAATTATAAGTTTTCAAGTTCTGATAAACTTTTAGATGCTTGAGCTTATTATGCAACTGATATTGGTTTGAGGACAACCGGCCCGTTTACAAGCCAAGTCCGGGACTAGTTCTAGCTTTTGAACCATATAGGCCATTATGGTCAACAATATATCGCTATAATTAGTTTAGTAAACCACCTTCAAAATAACCTAGTGGTTAATATCTTAGAAACCTTTTGGATGCTTTTCCACCCTTGAAAACTAGACTATTTGCTCGCGTCAATGTCCATATATATATATATATATATAATTAAAAAAATAAGAAAAAATAAAAAATGTCCATATATGTTAAGTGTTAGATGTGTTCAATTCGGAGAAACAAGTTAGATACATTTGTTATTTTTAGAGAAATTGTGTATGTTTAAATGCATACCTAAATAAAAGAAGTGTCGCACCCACCTACTAATGGCCTTTAACATGCTCGGCATTACTTAATGGCTGGCGGACGGACATGAATTATGGATGTTACAGGTTACCATCCAATCATTCTATTCTAGTAGTAGTCTACTAACTAAAATCAAAAGCAAAAACAAAAACGCTGTCACTTGCTAGTATTTTTTAATTGTTAACGCTTGTGCACACGCTTTGACAGCGACCTACTCATTCTATTACTATATGTTTTTGAAGATGGATTTGTTGACTTTTAAGTTCTAACGTATGACAAATTGACAAGCAACTCCAACTCCAAATTGCTCAAACAAATTTAAACATTAAATTGATGCTCATCCCCAAAACCATAAGTTACTCGGTAAAGAAAGACTTATTATCTATCTCATTTACTTTATAACCTTAGCAGCACCAAACCGCCAAAATAGCATTTGTATCAACACTTGCTATTTGCTAACTACCGGAAATTGGGATCATGAGGGAAGTACCAAATATTTCACAATTTTATCAATGCATATAACAAGTTAACAACTAAATTTTATAGTATTCATGAATATTCATCACCGAATTAATATTGCACTTGATTTTTCTCAATTTTCTCAAAGTGCCCTTGTTTTTCATTTCTTAAAAAGAAGGATACGTGGCATCATTTTAATTACAAACTCCACTTCCCTCGAGATCCTTTCCCTATCTATATATGTTACTACCGTTGGAATGAGAACACATGTTTCAGCCCTAAAGTTGTTATTTGTATAACTTTCTTTGTAATTTTGAAAAATATTACACTTTTAGAATAAAGTATGCTGTTAGCCCAAACTGTCATTGCTATTTAGGATAGGATGACCGAATAATTCTTTTATATATAAAGGCTAAATAGCCCGCACGGCCACAAAGAATTGATCAATTCATTCTTTAATACCTCATCAGTTTGTACCCTTTATTGTTTTATATATAAAAACATGCACTATATTAAAAATCTTAGATATCTAGCTATGTGCAAGACATTTGTCAACAATTAGCCTTATCTTGTATGTTAAGGGTATAAAAAAATTGTATAATACAGTCCAACATTAACCCTTTTTTTTTAAAAAACTTTTTTAAATTTATAAATTTGGTCATCTCTAAAAGGAAAACATTTTTCGTAGAGACGTACGTACGTAAAACTATGATGAACCGTCGTCACCGTGTAAAATTTTCAAAATCAAATGGAATTGAATAAATATAGTTAAGACTTAAGAGAACCATAGAACTTATATTTTTGGATTTATAAGTGAATTCATCAACATAGGCCACGAGAAACCATCACTAGTTCACTACAGAAGGCTTGATAATTACTACTCAGTATTATTTTCTTTGATAACAAAAATAATATTACACGATCAGTTTTTGAATTACACACCAAATGTAATAAACAATATATCAGGAAAACAATGTCAATAATAAAGACTAGCTTGACACTTTATATTTACCCATTTTAAAACATATTAACCATGGTTTTATCAAAATCTTTTTTTCATCTTTCACCAATACGCATGATTCATATTTATAGGAGATTAATCAATGATAAATAGTACTCCGTATAATATAGTTAGTGAAAATTTTTATTAGATTGTTAAACGACGATCACTAAAGAATGAATAGATCGATCCCTTTTGCATTTGATCAATGTGCGGTTAGTTTATTTGGTAAAACCCTTTGTCTTTTGTAATAAAGTCCAGAGTTCATTCTCTAACATGAGATAGCTTAAGATTAAATAGTGTCGTTAGCAAACAATGACTATATATCAATTAAAGGTGAAAGTTACATCTATTTGAATTGTTCCTTTTTAAATGTTAGATGTCAATTGTGTTAATCTAAATCTATACTACTTAGTAAAGAAACTGCCCTCCTCTATTTTTTTTTCAAAGAAGTTATTTCATATATACTTATTTTCCTTTTTTTTTTTATCAATTAAATTAAATATCTCTACCTAATATAAATCTTAGACCTTAACATAACTACACTACCCTTTTTTATTCAATTACATTTACACTAATAATCACATCACCAGCGTTGCCGCAACCGCCACAACCACACTGCCGCTGCTACCACCATCTCTGACATATATATCGTGCGGACATGCGTCTAGTAATTACTAACTCATAGCTAGGTTTTCAACAAGAGCTATATATACGTTTACGGTTTACCCGATTATGTGTAAAAACTCATTTTAATTTGGTAAGATAGCATTAAGTACGTACGTATGTAATAAAAACAAATTTTAAAATCACAGTCAAACAAACGAGAGTCTAAATTAAAATACAAACAGACTTATGAATTTAGTTAACAAATCAATCTACACCAAAAAAAAACAGTTTAATTAAGAAAAATAATTCCAAATTAATTATATACATTAATTAAGCATCAACAATGAATGACGACGTATCATCATCATGATAATGATAATCAACAATACCAGAAGCAGCCCACAACCTTTCATTAAACGAATCTTGCAAATCATCACATAAAAACGGCATCCGACAAAGTGGGCATGTTTTTCGGTCATGTTCCATCCATTTGTCAATACAAGATTTATGAAACACATGTTTGCAATTACTCAACCCGCGTATTTCGTCATCCTCATCAAACTCGTACAAACAAACCACACACTTCTCGGGTGGGTTCACAAGGTCCGAAATTTTAAGAATTGGCAAAAGCTCACGTAGGAGGATCGCGGAAAAGGACGGCAAGTGTGGTAACGAGTCGTGTAATTGGGTCGGGTCGTCGGTTGAAGGCGATTCGAAAGTAATGAAATCTGCTTCGAGACCCATGAAATGTAGAATGTAGGAAATGAAGGTTTGGGTGAGATTGAGAAGTGTTATGACGTGGACAATTAGTTTTGGGATGAAAAGATCCGCGTATCCATTTGGGAAACCCATATGTTAATTATTTTTGAGGTCTGGAATTTGGGTTGGATTTATGAAATGAAGTGGTGATTTAGGTGTGATGGGGGTGGATGAAAGTTTGAAAGCAATGGATCATGCACATGAAATAATGTACATGGAAAGTTGGTGAAAATTGACCAGAGATTGGTGTGAAAGTGTCTACATATATATATATACTTACACACATGTTATTGTATTTGAATTTTATGTCGACTTATCTATATACTCCTTTATTTTTTTAGTTTTTTTTTTTCTTAAAAAGTCATTTTCTCTTAACAAAAGCTTTTGAAATCAACATTTTTACCCTTCATAACAACTTTGTCATTTCATCCACTTTAATATATCGTAATTGCAATTTAAGCTCATAAAATATATAACTACACTATTTTATTTTTATTACATCAACAACTTTTACGTTCAATATAAGATTGTAATCTAAAACTTGATAGTTAGTTGGATCAACTCCATTTCCACATCGAGTGATTTTTATAAACCTCCATTTTTTTATAACTAAAATACACACTTCAAATGAGGTTGTAAGAGTCGACCAACTCATCAAAATCCACAATGAATACTCTTACCTATAAATAGGTCGTGTGATCCGAGTTAGGCACAATTCAATGTTACGGATCGAAACCATTGTAAGGTATGAGACTTGTCCCACAACGGTTGTATGGTAAATCAATGTAGGGTTTATAAACCAAATGGACTCTTTCGCCTATTAAGCTAGTCTTCTGGGTTGTGTTCTTTCATTTGCTATGTAAAAATGGTATCAGAGCCAACACGAAGTGGAGGCCTGGATGGCACCAACCGTGACCAACGAGGACGTCGGTCTCCAAGGGCATTGCCGTCATGAGTCAAACCGGCATGTGCGCATCCACGTAAAGGATGTTAGCGATTTATCCATTGCTGCATTTAAAAAAAAAAACCACTCTACCCACATATTTTTTTCCATTGCCAAAATATTAATACTACCGTCAACATTTTTTTTTTGCATAAGTCTTTGAGTTTTATTAATTTAGGTATGTTATATATATATATATATATGGGTTGGGTATTGTAAAATAAGTATTAAAGTAAAACAAATAAAACAAATCTTGACCCTTAGATTTTGATGCACGAAGATTCATATAGCAATTGATGTACGATGATTTTCATGATGCACGATGATTATCACCGAAGAAAAACCTATTGTTTTATTTGTTTTACTTTAATATCTATTTTATTTTACCTAAAACCTATATATATATATATATATATATATTTTAGAGTTTTGCCAATAACAGCCTTTATGGGGTGCCAGTAAAAATTAATTGAGTACATAAAAATTTGTACCTTGCTGTTTGAAAATTCAAAGGACGGTTTTTAATATATAATATAAAGTTTTTAAGCATATAATAAGTTGTTAGTGACAGCCAGGGCTGTCATTATTATTTTTCATTTTTCTAATATTGTAACGACCCAAAATGATTAATTACTGTTTGTTACATCTTCTCACAAAAAATATTATGGAAATCTTAGGGATTCGACAAGCTAGGTTCCAATCTTCTTGCTTCGGGCTTCAAACTTTCTTGGTATATTCAGAGACGGCCCTGCCGGAAGATTGTATAAACCTAGCTTTATTTAGCCAAGGATAAACGCATTACATATCCAACTTTATATAAAGAAAGATAATAAAACTCTATCAATATGGTCGTATATTTGAATTCGTTATAAAGTTTATTGAGTAAGTGATCAATCTTGTTATGAACTTGATAAAGTTTATTGAGTAAATTAAATAGAACATGTAGTGATTTGTAAAAAGGTGATGTACGTGTTATATATGATGTGGCTACTTGTTTTCATTAGTCCAAAAGATTCAAACACGTCAATTCACTTTTCCACATGATTCATTCCGTTATACCGAAAGAGAGCGGATCATAAAAGGTTACTTTGTTACTGAAACGACTATATTTGTACATAGCTAAAAAATGGTTTTATTTACCGTTAATAAAAAAAAGAGGTGTTTGTCATCTAATTGAAATATGAATAATCCTGTACGTGTATGCAGGACCAGACACAGAGATATGGGAGACGAGGGACCTGATGATACAGAGGAGTTGGTACATAACATAGCTGTTGTATCACGTGCAATTATTAATGCACCATGCCATGCGTGACCATTTTTTCCCGGAAAGTTGATTGTTACATACACACTTCATGTCTCATGTCTGGTTCATGTTGTAACTTGTAGTGTGCAAAATAACTTCAAAGATCATATACTATATGATTTATATATATATACAGCCATTAAAAGCTACTTCCTACGTAGTTTTCTACATGAGAAAAAAACAAAACTTTAATTATTGTAAAATCATTGTATCGTGTGGAAGCTAACCTTTATGTTGGGACAAACCAAATTAGAAAGGGGGACGGTTATATTGAGACGGATGAAGTATATGGTTTATTGTAGATACAAAAATATAAGCTTCAAATCTTCAATCTACACCCAAAACTCCTCAAACAAGGCTCAGCAATAGATCATTATACAAAATACAAACCAACCAGATATTTCTTATTGTACATCTAATATAAGCAGTCTCTAATATGAAGTAATTATGCGGGCTTTCTAATAATTGACATAATATAAGGAAATAAATTACTGGAGAATAGACCTGTGTATGTTTTCATTATACCAGTCTTATCATTGTTTCATTATACATATATAGCCTCACTACCATGTCTACTACCAATCGCTTCTTGTTTCTTGTTTATGGTGGTGGCGGTAACTAGTAGCAGCGGCCGCAACTGATAGTACTGGTGGTGGCGGTAATTGACATAAAGGGAGTAGTGTAGACATTTTAGGAGTTATGAGATAAATGTAAATATATAACGGATCAAGATGCTTTATAAGAGAATATTGAATTTGAGCCTCAATCCTCATTGGCGACATTAAACGCTTCAATGCTTTTAATTCAAGCTAAAATGGGAACAATGACTCGACTAGGTCAAAATGAGGTAACAATACCAAAGGACCTGGTGTGCTGATAGTAGCCCGACAAAGTCACCAAAAGTGATCATGGGCGTTGTTACCTTTTAATAACACCTTAATGAGGTAAAAGGTATCAAGAGGCCATATGTCATAAGTTTAATTTGATCATCTATTGATGAGCTTTTTATCTTTCTGTATTGCATTGATCATATGCATAATACATTTCAGTTTGACAGGGACCTTATGAATTTTGTTAGTTAATAAGTATAACAATCTATACAGTATGTTAACAAACGAGATCAGAGGCAGCTTAAGCAGATAGATACATACAGAGACTAGGTTCTCTGATTACCTTAGAAGCTTAACTGACCGGGTAGACTTAAGGACCCTGAGATCCTGAACTGGAATGACAAAAGTCCCTTCCAAGTGAACTTGGTTGAGTCTAGTGTGTTTTATACATTAGCGAGCTAATAACATGAAAATTTCAAATAATATTTCATATGTAACTGATTCAACGACCACTGCTTCTCATCCAAACTATTAGTTCAAGCTAAAATGCAACACAACACAATAAAAAAGGATTGTACCATATCACCATGACTTGTAGGTGTAATTGATGACTATAAAGAAGTTTTTTCTAGTAACACGTAGTATTCTATTTGTTAAAAGAGTTGGTCAGCGAACAAGAGTCAAATACAACAAATCAAGAACTTATAATATAGTTTGTTATGTATTCAGCTATGCAAACCGAACAACCAGCTTTACCCTATCAACGCATTAGTCAGTCATGCCAGACAAGTCTAACCGCTTCTTCCTCACAAACTATTCAGGGTTCTTCAACAGTCGAAACGTCACATTGCTATTATTACAAAAGATTTACAGTAGAACTCTAGTGATTAAGTTTCTATTGTCCACTCTTTATCGTTAGACATAGCAAAACAAGATAGCGAAAACAAGCTGGTAATTCAAAAACAAGCTAGATACATCACCTTTATCAGTTATCATCATAGGTTGACCACGTTTCCCACAGTGACAAAAGAACAAGCGGTCCAAGAAGCGGTGGAACTGGTGGTGGCTTACTGAAAGTAACAATTGGATCAACCTCCTCCTTTTTCATCTGTCTGTTCTTCTCAAAACCATCATCCTTTACCTTCTTTGGTGTTACAGTATTGACTGCAAATTTAAAAATTTAAGTTTGGAAACCAATATAAACCGAGCACCATGACAAATTGAACATCAAACAAAAACTAGTATTACCCCATGATGTTGTGATAGGATAAATCCTATTGAAGATATTTTTTGCCCGCAATGGTGCAGTTATTCCACGCATATGGCTTCCTTGATTCTTTGCAAAATGCGTATCAAGCTAGCAATTTGCAACGTAAAAGTCAGAAAAACCAAAAGATTTAGCATAGAAATTTATACTACATAACAAAGAGAGACTTCTCTGTCACCTGGTTCATAATTTAGTGTAGAAATTGTAGTATCTATATTGTATGATAAGAATACAATTAAGAGTCTTCAAATCAGGAAAAAATGCAACACAATATGTTTGGCCATTTGCAACATAATATACTAGAGAGAAATTTGGATTTGTGTTAGTTGACTTACTTCCTGAACCCATTGAGCTAAGAATGCATTTGACGTAAATCAGTTCATCATCATGCATTTTACACATATATTAAGGGCAGGGAAATGTAAAATAATAGCACACAAAACAATGTTTAAAATTTATGCGGAAGCGGAACTTTGGCGTATCAAACTCCACTAAGGAAACAGTTACAACAACAATTAGATGTTTTTTTTTTATATTTGGAAGGGCATTCTATTCTACTTCTATTACTAAATTACACGTATGCCTGGAAACCAGGACTCTCGAAAAACCCTTAATTAATCCACCCTCACAAATGTGGGAAGTGAGACTCGAACCCAGGTGGATCCTCCCAAGGTCAAAGACCTTACCAATGGGTCACCAACCCCATTGGCAACAATTAGATATTTACACAGTTTCGTGTCATACAAACTCTACACCAATATGTATTCCTTAGAAATATGTCCTCCTTGTTTGTACTTGGTACTAAAAATTACCATAGTAAAGATATAACAAAAAATCTGAAGACAGTTATCCGCGAAATACTAAACCTGTAAACCATCTAACTACTGCGGGTGTACTTGATTTTTGCGTTGATGGTCATCCTTTCCATGCTACCCAACTAAGATTAATTCTTACAATACAATCCGCCACTTTACCAAATTGATCATTACTAATATTCTCCAGTTCAATATCATCTACTTATATACAGATCACTACCTAGATTCTGAATATAAATCTCACCGTCACGCTACATTCCATATCTAGCTTGGCCGTACGTTGTTACTATACATAATTAACTTGTGACAAAGCCATACATGCATCATATATGAATATACCTAGCTTGATTATGTAAATTGCTTTGGTATGACTAGCTATATCTATATCTACATCTATACTACATTATTAAACATTTAATTCTGTTCATTTTTTTCAACCAAGTTGTTGATATCCCAAAATGTCCCTCCCGTTTTATTTACTATTTTAAAGATCCATACTAGAAATATCTATAATACCCTTAATGAACTTAATTTACAGAATCTATCCTTAAGTCTTAAATAACTACATTAACCCTTTTACATCAATTATTTTTACATTAATAATCACATCACTCCCGTCCCCGTCCCGTCACCACTACCGCCCCACCCGTCACCACCACCACCTCCACTACACCACCGCGCAGGCATACGACTAGTAAATATATATTAATCAATGAGAATTTTCAATTATATATCACATTAACAAATCATCATATTCGATATAATAAGAATAATAATAATTCTTTTATACTTTTTGATCATGATATATACAAACAGAAGACACATATCACAATATATAATTAAATAAAAATACAGAGGTATAGATTGAAAATGTGAACCTGTGATTTGGACGGAAACGGTTGGTTGGCCGGCCGGAAATGCTAACGGAGAAATTATAATGATAACTGAATATAAAGTTCCTCAAGTTTCTGGAGTATGTCAGTAGCTACTAGTAAGTTCCTCCTTGGACAGGTTGATTTATTGGACCATAAGCTTGGGCTCATTACTAAAAATGTGTGGGCTTACTTTGGGCCGGGCTGGGTTAATCATATATATTGTTTTTAACTTTTTAGTTATTTTTAACTTTTTCTTTTTTAACACAATTTAACTTTTACGTAATCAATCAGTCGATCGATCAATCAATCAATCAATTAAAGTTTAGGATGAATTGTTTTCAACTTCTCCTATTCATAATTTATTGGAGTTTGGCAGTTTGCTAACAATTATATACGGAGTAGTTGAGAAAAAGTTAATTAAGTAATGTTGGAAACTAAAATGAAAATTTGGTAAACTAGGAGGGGCTAATGTGAATTATTTGCTTAAATTTCATCAAAAATTTATGAGTTGAAAAAAAAAGTTCATGTAAGCATGTAACCCTCCGGTCTTTGAAAAGCCACAAGTAAGAAGTCTTTTGATATGAATATATTCATTATAACTTATCTACGTAATCGTAACACACTAATAAAAACCATGCTTGATTTCGAAAACTTGAATAGCTTTTTATGATTAAAAAAAAATAAAAATTTGAATGTCTAACATTTAAAAAATCGATAAATTTGGATTCGTTTGGTGACATTTGACTAACATTAAATTACATTAACTCATGAACTTGTTTATTTTCTAACTCTCTATTTATGCACCTTTATTTAGTACAAATACATCTTTATAAGTTATATTGATAGGAAAATATTTTGAAAGTTTAAAATTAATTACATTGACCGATATCTCGTATTTATATGACCCGTGACACCAATAAAAAATCCATCATTTTTCAGAAAAATTATACTACAAAAATTTAAAGAACTCGTAGTCCGGCCTACCCCTCATTTAGGTGTAGTTCCGCCAGTGAATATGAGGTTCACACGCTTTCAATTAATAATCATTTATAAACCGTAACCAAAAATATAAACCGAACCAAATCATCGTCAAACCACTTATTTCGATTAATCAAAAACCATGAACAAAAGCATTAGGATTTACATTGGTTCTGTTATATCTATTAATTCGATAATTGATTTTCATGCTTAATCACTTATAGTTTGTTTGACCATAATGGGCATTATTGTGGTGTTGACTTTCCTTCTTAACTAACACATAATATCAACAGAATGTGGCCTTATTATGGTAATTATTTACTTTGTAATCATAGTTTATATGGACCTTGTATATTTTATGGGCCAAGTCCACTCGATACAAATATCTTAAAAGCAATTTCTTTCACTTCGACAATTAAAAGTCAACTTAATTTCATTATCAATTTTACAGGTCTAGGCTAGCATTCTTCGATTTACGACTTAGGTTTAATTAACCGATTGTAACATATATCAGAGTTCAAATCCCATATCCTACATTTGTAGGAGTAGATTATTAGGAGGTTATCGAGAGTCTTAAGTTTTATCTCAGAAATGTGTGGTTCGAGCTCCAAAGACTACCCAAAAACTTTTAGATTTGAGATTATGATTACTTAACTGTGCCTTAATTTGATTGTGATCTTTGGATGCTGATTTGTTAATAAAACTTGAAACACCTGTCTCACTATGACCATTCAAAGTAAAGGTTCTAGCTAGCTATATATTAATTTATGAAAAAGAATTAGCTAATGCATGAAAACATGCAAACACTAATATAAAGTTATGAACAAAGTGATTGCTGGACGATGGTTAAAGTATTTAAATTAATTTGTTGCAATACTTTGCCCTACAAGTTTCCTTCCTATCATAAATTATTATATATACATGACTACCAAATAACTTTAAAATTATTAAAAGTGTCAACCATTTTCAGTAGTGAGGATATATACAACTTATTCATTGGTCTAACAATCTTTTTCTTAAAGATCTCCATCCCATTAGAAAGTTGAAGCCTAGCTAGTCTTTTAATTTTTTATTTTTTATTTTGTTGCCTAATAAATAATGGGTACGTTGTTATATATAGATATATTTAACATCAAAATTTATAGAAGCTTGTTAGGTGCAATATATACAGTGAATTATGATTTGCTTTTTGATGATGAATTATTGGTAATTAAATGCTTATCTTTTCTTGATTGAACGTGTACACCGCACATCTTTTGTTCCCCAAATGAAATGTCCATCAATGTAACCCACCTATGTTTGCTTAAGTTCCCAAATGTCGTATCATATTTATAAACGAAAAAATAGAAAGATCTGTTCATATCATGATAATTCCTTTTCTGCCTTAATTAAATGATTTCTTTTTTGCTTGAAAGTGGCCGATATATGTTATAGGAGCTGACCTTTAATTCCATCTCGATCAAAATGGCTTCATCGTTGATCATCAATTAATATGATTTTGATCGTACCATAAATAGTAGTTTAATTTGTAAGCCTTAACTATAGGTATGCTATTATTTACGCCAATGATAATTAATTAAAGCACACTTAATCCCACAATTAGTTAGACAATCATGCATCTTGGTACCACTTTGGGTTGCTTGACGTGAGCATGCCAACCTAAAATTGGATCACTTTTTATACCCGTACAATTCAATTAGGGTTGCTTGATGTGATGACTGATGAGTATGTTTGAATCTTTTAATTAAGTGTAAGTTTTGATAAATCTATAAGAGTAATGTTACCTATTATTAGGGGGGAAAACGCATTCAAAATATATATAACTAGTGCTCAGGCTCGTCCAATGGACGAGTAATCTCAATGTATATTAATCAAAAGCTAAAAAAATTAGAGTTCAAGTATATTAAATTCCTATGACTAATATCACAATTTAATCAATACAAATACTAAAGAATGAGACATATGAAAATTAACTCCTTATAAATATTGATTTCAGTTTACCTTTTTTTTTCCAACTTTTAATTACAATACTAATAATAATAATAAACTAATAATAATAATAATAATAATAATAATAATAATAATAATAATAATTTAAGTTCATAATATATTAAATTTCATAAAAGTGATGATCTTTAAAAATTAAAAACATGTTACCTGGTATAGAAGGATGTAACATTCGCGAATTTTGACTTATTTGACTATGTTTGACTTTTGTTGACTATATGATTTATTGTAACATTCGTGGTGTTGGACTTATTGACTTTCGTTAATTATGTATGTAACATTTGCCTTTTCTTTTTGGATTCACCCTTCATGTATGTAACTCGTGCTACTAATTCTCTGAGTAAGTCTAAAAGTGGCAAAAATGAGAAATAGACAGAATAAGACTAATTCATGGGGTAAGAGTCTAATAGTGCTGGAATATATATATATATAAAAAAGAAGAGATTAATTACATTTGACCCAACTTTATCCTCCCCAAACTCTTACACTTTCCCTCATCCATCCATTCATTTATCTTTCACTCTTTCTCTATAAACACACTTAAGAACACACACATACATACTTATCTCTCTCAATCTCTAGATTTCTTCTTCAATTAGTGTTGTTTGAACAAGATTTATACAAGAATCATCATCATTATCATCACTTAATCATCATACCAAGGATTTGAAGGTCAAAGTCCAAGAAATCCTTCCATCTAGCTTAAATTCGGGTTTGACTCTTTGAAGGTAATTTTGGTTGTGAACGTGTGACGAATATCTTACGCTTGTAGCCCAATACTTGTCATAACCGCTCAAGGTGAGTTCCGTAGCTCCCTACTCAATTGAGATTCGGGCTGAAAAGTGTACATATACATGCTTGCTTATTTGATTGTTTGGTTGATTTGATTTACGGCTTATTGATTTACTGATTGATTGTTTGATTAATGGATGATTTGATTGATTGTTGATCGATGGATGGTCTTGATTGATTTGTTTGGTTGATGGATGGCCTTGATTGATTGTTGGATGGTTACGTATATGATTGTGATATTGTGATTATTAGGATAGATGTGCATACATGGAAGTCGATTATGCTTTCAAAGGGTTTGAGATGTGGGAAGGTTGCGGGTGACCCTATATATAAGCATCAAGAACTCGTTGAAAGTAGAATCCTCCTAAGTATATGTACATATAGTTTTGGTTGGTTTGATGGTTGATGATCGATGACTTGTGGATGGATTTGTTTACGCATGTACTTATTTATTTGTGTGAAGATACACGCAAGCATATTTATTTATTTGTGCGGAGATACACACAAGCATACTTATTTATTTGTGCGAAGATACATGCAAGCATACTTATTTATTTGTGAGGAGATACACACAAGCATACTTATTTATTTGTGCGGAGATACACGCAAGCATACTTATTTATTTGTGCGGAGATACACGGGCAAGCATATTCATTTAGGTGTGCGGAGATACACACAAATATACTTAATTGTGCGGTACATTCACAAGCATACTCTATTTTTTGTGGTAAGACATTACTTACTTTTCCTTATACATATTATGATTGTTGACGATGGTTCCTTGTGACCCAATACTACGAATTCACCAATCTAGTATTGACTTTGTTTAGTACACTTTTCAGGAAATCAAGAAATTTTTGGATGTGAAGTTTGATATATACTTATGTTGGACTCGGGGTTGAACTTTTGTGGATCAAGGATTCATTCGCCCATTGCTTTACTTTATGCTTAGGATCGATAGCCATCTTTTGATTGTGACTTTGCACTTTATATTGAGGTTGGATTCATCGGATCCTTTTTTATTCATTTAGACTTATTCTATGATAATTCCATGTATACGCTATATTTTTTCGGTAATATTTCGAGCCTAGCTCGGGGTGTTACAAAGAAGGTCGAACCTTTTGGTAGTCGACTTTTTTTTTTTTGGTTTGGTCGTAGGTTTTTTTTAGTGAGAATATGTGAGGGTTTTTTCCTAGGTAGTATATATATATAGATAATAAAATAGTAATGATTTTTGGGATTTTTTTTATTATTATTAATATAAAGGTTGGCCTTAATAAATATAAATATTAAATAAATATTAAAAATTAGAGGATTAATATGGAGGAAAGATTATGATCTAGGAGGGGGATTGGGGGTGCCAAGTGTATCTCCAACCCCCTCTTTCAGTTATATTATAAATGATATCATCAGACGGGTCTTATCCAATTAAGTAGTTATCTATTGAACAAAGAGTTCGATCTTAGAACAACTTAATTAGATATGATCGATTAATTAAAATCACATTCATCGCTAACAGAGGCTTGATTCATCTTAAGAGGTATTAGGCGGTTTGAGTATACCTTACGCATATTTGGGAGTGACCATATGTATTTAATTTCCACTTATTGTGGGTCAAATAAAGTGTTTTTTTTTAGATCTCTCGGTGACAGGGTTTTTTATCGAGGAGTTATTTAAATCAGAATCTATTTGACGAGGAGTTTAGCGCGGACCCGATTAAGATGATGAATGGTAAACATCCCGATATTTTCAAGTATTTAACACCTTATTAAAAAAATTAGAACGATCACACACGTAGTATTGCCTAATATCGATCGCTAGCTAGAACACCTCAACAAGCAAGTGACAACAATTTCAGCATGTTTACAAATATATATGGAAATTGAAATCTTTTTCAGTTGTTTTTTTTTTAATGGCAAAAAGAAACTAAAATATAAATCCAACTAGCAAGACACTAGCTAGAGGAAAAAAATTACAAGCTACAAAAGTAAATTTTGAAAATACAAGACGATATAACACACTCTAAAACCATCTCGGGACCTTATAAACTTTTTCCAATTGTGTTATAAAACTTTGGTTATATAAGTTCGATCAATTACTATGTTAGATTTTTTCTAGTTAGGAGTCTTCAACATCAACATAAATATATAACTAGATTTTTTCTAGTTTGCTGCGCCCACTCCAATTTTGGTACAATGTAAAATTTCAAAATTTAAATGGTATATGTATAATTTTTTTCTCAAAATAAGAAAAAATAATAGGAAATACGTACAAATATCTTCATTGTCGTAAGCTTCTTTGGAAGTCATTGGTCATCGAAACATTAATTTTAATATAGAGTTTTCCATCGATAGAATAAAAAGCTTGAGTTGTTTTAATTTTAATAATCATAATAGTATGTAGAATATATATATATATATATATATACAAGCTAATTACTTCATAAAAAAAAAATATTTTTCGGGTTTCCTGCATTATGATTGAAGAAGTTTTAATTTAATAAGACCTTGTCTGGCACGCGTGATCTTTATTTATTAAATATAACTTTTAGTTTTTAAATATGAGTGTTACACCCGGTGTGAGTAAAGAAATTCTTTTAAGGGTCCATTTTCTATTCCGAGCTAGGGTCCAATTAATTTACATTTTTAGATACAATCCTTATAAGTATGACAAACAACTTTTAAATTAAATTGCCCCCTCGTGAAAAAAGTTTTGGCTCCGTCTCTGAATACATACATCACGGGTTAAATGGAGTTTAATCTATTCAATTTAATTGATCGCTACATATATATATATATATATATATATATATATATATATATATATATATATATATGGGGGAATGAAATATGAGACTGTTAGGCACCCAAGTTGGGTGAAAAACCCCCCACATACCTTTTTTTAAAAGGTAAAAATCATGGGGGGCCATGTATTTATTTAAGATATTAAAATATTAGTATGTGAGGGGTTTTTCACCCAAGTTGAATGCATAACAGTCTCATACTCACTTTTCCCTATATATATATATATATATATATATTCATTCAAATAAGATTCCATATTTTAACAACAACTTGTTATATATTTATTGAACTTGTAGCAGCAAGATAAGGGATCATTGCATACGGAAGATACACAAAGGTTGGAGAGAAGCAAACATTAGACCAAAAAGGAGGTGATCCATGCACTCTTTTTTTCATAAATAAATGTTTTCACAATACTCTATACTTAAAAACATGTTTGATAAATTAAGTACGACTAAAAAGGGTTGTACACCTCCTTACACAAATCGCATCTATCAATTGATCAAACAATTAATTAATTAATTTGTAGCCATGTCTCCTCATAAATATATATATATATATATATATACCACTATTTTGAGAACATATTTTTTTTTAAGAACTGTGAGAACTCCTAAATTTCATATTGGATCATATGTTTTTTTTGTTCATTCACATGTGAAACGTTATAAAAACATATGTTGCAGAAGAATTTTTTTTTCCAAAACCTTATATATAGTAGTTTGTCACATGTGAACAAAAAACTATTTTGAAAGTTTCTTAAAAAATTTTTTTCCACAGCATACATTTTTATATAATTTCACATGTGAATAAACAAAAAAAACATGTGAGTGAATATATATTTTAAAAGTTCTCATGGTTCTTAAAAAAAAATGGTTCTCACATTAAAGAAACTATATATATATATATATATATATGATTTTATTAACTTTGTGTGATCATAGCTAGCTAGCTGCAGCGACCTGTGGAAGTACGTTTGTTCACTCAATATAATTTATTTCTCATAAAAATAACCAGCTTAATTAATGCAGCTCTTGGTTAATTACATCTACGTACTAATCTACTAACAATTAAAAACCCCATAATGTGATGCCATTTATATATATGCAGAAGCTTAATTATTTGATAGACTTGTAAAATTAGGTTATGTATATATACCCCCTTAAATTAATTATACATACAACCTATCCATCAGTGTGGCATATAAGCTAGCCCATCAAGATAACATTTTATATGTTAAAAGAAACAAAGCCAACCAATCAACACATATCGATCCCCACCACGACATAAACAGACACACAAAATGGGTCTAAAAACAGTATTATTGTGTCACATATCAAACTAATTAATTTGATGATAGATTCAAATTGAATATGATAAAAGGCAAATGTCTCCCCCATATATACATTTTATGATACAAATAATTAATTAGCTAGCTAGCTAGGTTATATCAATATATATATAAGCTTTAGAGAAAGATCATCGAGATCAAAGATTAACTTCTAGCTAGGTAGCTAGTTAATTAGGGTTATTAATTAATAAACAATGAACAAAAGAAACAACCACTCTGGAGGAGGGCAAAGTTCTTTGGGCTACTTGTTTGGGTTTGACGAATTAGGACGGCAGCAACAAAAGGATCAACCTACTACAGTCTCTTCATCACCGCCTACAGTGTCTATTCCACCATATGGCACCGATGATGACATCGTGAAAGAGAAGTCACCGCCGGAAAAGGCCCCAACTCCTACTAAGAAGCAGGATGATTCCACCACCTCCTCCAGTAAATTTATTTATCATGGAGATGGTCAGAAGTCTAGAGATGTTCTAGTGACGGTAAGTCTTTTTAGTTACTTAATTTTGATCAGATCGTGAGTTTTTTTTTTTTAAATTAATTTATGCAATGATTATTGATCATATATATATATAGGGTCGGCCATCTACAAAGGTGAGATCAGTTCCGGGTGGAGATTCATCTCTTGGTTACTTGTTCGGAGATAAGTGATCGATCGATGATTCATCTCTAGCTATATATACTTTATGATTTTAATTAAACTTTATCTCATATTCTCATTTTTATGAAATCCTGGCAATAGAATGTCAACTAGAATTCCGGCCTCATATACATATATATAGTTATAACTATATATATATATATGGTCTTGTAGTGTGATAATTAACTATGAGAAGCTAAGGGTGTTGGATCTAAATTTTCTGAAGGCCCTCCTGGGAATGCCTAGCTTTCTAGCTAGGGCTAGCTAGCTTTGTTGAATGAGTTTATTTATGGCAATTAAGTTTGAAAGTTTCTTGTTTAATTAGTTTAAACAATTGTTACTAAAAGGTGTCTAGCTAGGGTTAATTTGCAAGGGATGCCTTATCTGGATTGTTGAGTGTATTTTTTATTTTCCATATATATATATATTTGTGTGGTATATATATATTTTATGTATGAACATTAACAAAATAATTTGTAATGAATGTTTGTGATATTTAATTTGATCATAAGATATATATGATGATTATGATCTGTAGTATGTAATTTGGCTACTTCAATTCTTGTAGTACTACTTGTCAAAGATATATGAATGACCATGCAAAGATAAATGATCGATCACAGATCGAAATTTGAATGACGGAGTTCTATATATTGAAAGTCTATAGTAAAAATTCGCAACATATATAAATGCCAGTTAATTAGCTAGCTAGGGAGAAACAATTGAGAACTCCGGCCAGTATGTACGTAGTGGGATATGTTAATTAGCTAGCTAGGGCTATGTAATAATTAGTCAATTAATAGATATGATTTCCTTACCCTTCCCGGCCAGTAACAAAAAGGTACCATATATCTTATTGATCAATTCATCGATCAAGCGCGCATATTACTACTACTACTACTAATTAAGTTGGTATAGTGGGAAAATTAAGTTCACGCACTTTCATCACTTAATTAATTTGTGAAGTATCTATCAGAGCGCGATTTAAGATTTAATCTGGCCCTAGCTTGTGTCTGATCTATCGTGCAAATGAGGGCGTTCAGTTCGTGGATTCTCTCGCCTATATATGAGGCCGGTTAGAACTTGGGATAGTGAAGGTACAGAATAACCACGTACTGATCATGATACATTTGAGTCAGCTAGCTAGCTAGTTGTTCAAACAAAGAAATTAAGTTAATTGCTTAGTATCAGATCCAGGACTTTGTTGTTAATTACATCTGCGCCGCTTAATTAATTCTTAGAATTCAAATCACCATTAATTATCACAATATATTGATGTAACAAGCTAGCTAGTATGATAATGATGAATATACTTCAAGTTAATTGGTTGGTATAGCTAGCTAATTATAAGTACGACTAGATTTTATTTACTGAGTCATGTTTATGCATATATATTCAGACAGATTCCATATATAATTGCATTATTATATATATATATATATATATATGGCGGTGAGGTCGGGTGGCCGAGCAAATGAAAATCAAGATGATATGTATGGCGGAAAATGTACGTATTACTCTTTTCTTAATGAAACTGGATCTACTGGCCTACTAGGTGAACTGAGCTTGATTGATTTGTCATATCACCCTTTTGAACTTAATTACGAGGAATAATTAAATTACAAAAATATTCCTTTTTCTTTTTTTGTTAAAAAAAAGTGTAGACCATGCATTCAATAAATTACGGAGTAGTCCAATTTACAAAAATATTCCTTGTATATATGCGTGTGACTGTGGTTTGTGAAAAATAATCGAGAACACGCGCACAACTAACATAGTATATGAGACCATAAATTTGTGATCGAGTTACTTCTCTTGTATAAGTGTACTAAATACTTGCAAACAATATCAATATGCCAATACGTTTGAATCAAACTAAAGGAAAATCCACGCGATGCTACAACGGTGGGGCGAAAGTGATGTGGCGACAACATGATGGTGACAGCAGAGACTATTGGTTATGATAGTGCCAACAATTAATTCAAAATGTCAAAATAATATAGACAATTAATATAAATTGGTAGTGACGATAGTTTAAAAAATAAGAGACTAAGAGTCTCTTTTTGTAACCATTATATATAAGTGATTGAATTGGTAAATTAACTGAATGAATAAATGACGTTTGTATGAATCAAGTCAATACAATTATTATTTGTTTATTAAGTAAAAAAACAAATATAATGACTTGATAGATTAAATATTATTGATTAGGTCGCTATTTTTTTTTTATTATTAAACCTCACCTAACTTATAGTACGTATGTTAGATAAAACAATAGGAAGTAATATCCGTACCATAATAAATGATAAATCTATCACATATACGTAATATTAGTTTATATTGTGTATTGTAAAACTTATATATTGTGGTAAGCTAATTAAAATTAATAATACTATTATCATTTCCCAAAAACAATATATATCCATAACAAGCCAAATTAACATCGAACAGTGTTTTCCCTTAAACAAACATCCACACGTACGTACAATTTAGCCAATTTCAATCTCCACGGCTAATCAAATATTTAAAACTCAAATGAAAACCAACAACCAACAATAATAGGCACCACCACCACCTAAGCACCCACGTACAAGAATTGAATTAATAAAGAGATACATTTTTGTTTTTTGATGATTATAATATTGAACATATCCAATTATAGTAGGTGGATGTCGATCTCTCAAATTAATATATACTGTATGTGTATACATATTGATAGGTCAGAGAGAGTAAGACAGAAAGTAAGGAGAAATATATATATGAAAGATAATTAGGTAGCTAGATAGAGGTTTCTTCCGTTATCGGGTAATTTAAATAAGCAGTTCGGTCTACTTTTGAAGGATCAAGCTCTCAAACGTAGATCCGATCCGATTAAAACAACGTACGTAAGCTAGACCTATCGCTATCGAATCGTGACATTAAATTTCAAGTGAAATTCACCTTTAGCTAGGGTTGAATATTAACTAATTTAGTGGGAAAACCTGCTCGATTTTTAAATATGGTATTTGTAAGCCGTCATACTATACGGCACCGAAAACTTGAACCAATTCACTAAAGCCTCTAACTTCTGTCTTTCAACTAGTGGGTCTATAAGCCCGCGTTGCAGGCCGGCTTCAACGATCGTATTTATGTGCACAATTACGTTCGAATATTAGGATATACCATAAAAAAACAAGCATGCATGTTAACTGACAACTATAAATATATAAAAGAACATAAATATATGTCTACATTTGTTATATCAAATATAAATAATTAAAATAAACCCGTTTAAAAGTTTATATAAACAAATATGTTTTATTTAGTTAAAAAAAAGGTAAAAAATGACAGGCAGTTGCGCAAGAAAAAACAAAAAGTCTTTGTAACGTGGTAAAATCCGGAAGGTAATAAAGGGTGAGACGTAAAAAATAAAATATTGTAAAAAAAAAACCCATAAAAGACACTAAAATAACCCTGTTTAAAATCTTGTCATATTAAATACATATATTTATTTTTTAAAAGAATCTGAAAGACAAAACAAATAAAACCATCATATTAATATGGATGAGTCAAATCAAAACCTGAGAGTGGACAGCTAATGCGTTCCACTTATTGAACAGGGTCTATGGTCGGTCCGTGACCCTTGGATGCCGAAGGCGTCCTTGGGGTAATCTCGAAAAAAAGAGCTAAGCATGGAAACCAAATAATGATAGACGAAATTTTAAAAAATATTAAATAAAAACAATATGATACACCTGCTAAGAAGTTTGACATATTAAATAGGGATAAGTATTTTGGAATGTAACAAACTTTGAACGAATATCTATAGTAGGAAATAACTAAAGTTGTGTGTATTGTATGTAAGCAACTCTAAAATAATGTTTATTGTATGTAAGAAAATGTATTCAACCAATTAAAATCAGATAAGTGGCACCTCTATATGGTTGCCACGTATGTTTTCTTACATACAATAAATATTTTTTAAAGTTGTTTACATACAATACACACAACTTTAGTTATTTCCTACTATAGACATTCGTCCAAAGTTTGTTACATTCCAGGATACTTATCCCTATTAAATATATGAGAATAGTGAGTAAGAGGCTGTTATGCACCCAACTTAGGTGAAAAACCCCTCACATACGAATATTTTAATATTTTGAAAAATGTTTGGCTCCCCATGATTTTTATGATTTAAAAAAAGTATGTGAGGGGTTTTTCACATAACTTAAATGCCTAATAGCCTTATATTTCCTTTCCTCTAAATATATACTCGGTATTTTAAAAATAAAAATAAATAAGCAAGCTAGTAGACAATTGCGAAGTTACCTGCTAACCTGGTTAAAAAATAAATAAGCAAACTAGCAGACAACTATGCAGCTACCTGTTAGGCTGGTTCACTATTTATGATTTCATTCTTTCTTATTTATGATTTCATTCTTCACTATGAATATGAAACTTATGTTGGGAATTTTTTTCCCACATATGATGCATATCAAATTAAATCTTAATTAAATTTTATTACTACAATAATACATGGTCGTCATTGAATTTATTTGAATTCCATTTACTAGCTGATTTTCTATGCACTAGTTATACACTAACATAAAATAAAAATTCATGCACAAGATTCACTTTCTATTTTTAATAATGTTAAATTTTTTCACTATAATCTCTCTATTTTAGATAATTATTTTATTTTGTGTGAGCTAAAGTTTCCATCAAACATCTCTTAAACGACTAAATTATACCTTTAACCTATCATCATAATTCATATAAAGCCTGAATGTATAGTCAAACTTAGCCAACTTCTTCAACAACTTAATTAATTAGATATTTTATTCTACAAAATGAGCGTCCGTATACCATTTTGTAACTCTTGAATAAGTATAATCGGCTGGTGGGATGAATTAGCTAATAGCTAGCGACTTTTGTGATAATCAGTTTGTGATGCTAGAAAGAAAGGAGTAATAATGATATTAATTAATTTCCATTATATTTGGTCGGGATGACCCAAATCAAAACTTTTTGTTTTTATACAAAACAAAATTTTATTTGTTTTAGGGGTTTGCTAAATACGGGCTGTGTTTAAGGTGCATAAATTGATTGTACATTACCATTAAAATCAGGGGGCGGACTTTTAATATAGAAGGTACAAGTTTTTTTATGTACGTTAAATACAACCCTTAGGGCTGTATTTAACATTTCCCTTTATTTTAAAATTATAGTATAAATATTTTTAAACTTTTAAATATTTTTGATTTCATCTTTCCTTAAAAAAAGGAACACCAACAATTTTGCGTAGAAAGAAACAAATCCAACAAAGCATCAAGTCCTACCAAACCTTAAAATGGGACTCAAAACAAACATACCCTCTCAATGAAACCCCAATATATGTCTCTTCAAAAGCTTTCGCTATGATTAAACTATCAAAAGCAATGTTACATGTTTCTTTAAAAAGCAAAACTAAAGTAATATAAATTGGTTTGAAAATAAGCCACATGTAAGAAGATAGAGGGTGATGATTTTGATTTACCTACTAACGAATCTTTGACATCATATGTTGTCTAAATTCTGTAGTAGTGAATAATAATCTAGTATCGACATGTCCACAGTTTACTCATATATACATCCTTCCTTTTTAGTCATGCAACACTAACTTATATTTTAAATGTACCTTTGAATAAACCTAACCTTTGAATTAAAATTAAAAATTAAAATAAAGGGCAAGTTTATGTTTTAACATTTAATTATAAATCAAAAGGTGGAGGATTTTTTGAACTTTACTTCTAAAGTAGTGATCATCAATATCATAAAACAAAAACTAAATGTTCGAGCAACTTCAAATTGGCATCAATTTTAAGAGGTCAAAATTTATTAAATACCATGACAAGTTTACTTTAGAGTTGCAATAAAATTGGCTTTAAAAGCATGGTTGGTTTAGATTTTGTTCATTGTTATACTATATATTCAAAAATTCCAATACATTGTTCATCCTTTTGTGACCAACAAGTCAACAAGACAACAACCAACAATAACAATTTTCACAATGAGGACTTCAAGAACTTACAAGGTACAATACAAGATGATTCTGGATAGAGGTGCACACAAAAACCGGTTAACCGAATCGATTCGAAAGTTAACCTATAACCGAAACCGGTTAGTAACCGATACCGTACAAATCGATTATAGGTTAGGAAAAACCACCGGTTAGTAATCGATTTGAACTTTCAAAAACAAAAACCGATTCTTAATCGGTTAATCGGAAACCGGTTAATTTTTTTAAAAATAATCGATTAACCGATTAATTGGTAGATTAATTTATTATTTTTGAATATTTATACAACTACGGTATTACACCTCTATCTCCCAGTCTCCAATCCAAAACCGATCAAAAACAAAACCAAATTCAATCCCCAAAATCAACCCCCAAATTCATTCAGTAGGTTAAATGGTTAATCGATCGATCAGTAGCTTTACAATACATTAAATCGATCAATTCCCATTTTCCCAATTCAAATATTCAATCCCCAAATCCAAAAAAACCCTAATCCCCAAATCGATCGATCAGTAGCTTTACCCCCAAAATTAAATCGATCAATTCCCATTTTCCCAGTTCAAATATTTAATCCCCAAATTCAAAAAAACCCTAATCCCCGAATCGATCGATCAGCAGGTTATCAATTGGACAGCAGTTTTGGACTTCTGGCTACTGTTAAACAATAAACACTCTGTTTTGTTCCTGGTACCTGTTTCTGGTCTGTTCTGTTCTGTTTAGTTTTCTGTTCTGTTTCGTTTTTGGCTAATGTTTCTGGTTCTGTTCTGTTTGAATTCTGTTTGAATTCTGCTAATGTTTCTGGTAACTGTTTCTGCTTCGTTTTTGGCTAATGTTCTGTTCTGTTTGAATTCTGGTTCTGTTTGGCTAATGTTTCGTTTGAATTCTGGTAATGTGGAATTTCGGTTAACTGGTCAGTTAATCAGAAGCAGTTAACCGGTTATTTAAAACCGAAATCGGTTCCACCAGTTAGAACATCCATACACAGTAACCGGTTATTAACCGGTACCAGTTAACCGGAACCAGTTAATTTTTTTTAAAAAAAAACCCAAATACAGTTAATAAAATAATTAACCGAAACCGGTTAATTAATTTTTACACCTCTAATATTTCTGGACACTGGATAGGGTCCAAAATCTCCAATTCAAGAAGGGCTTCATCAGCCCACTACTACCTAACTAGTCCTTTGATTTAAGCACCATGTCCAATTACAAACTAAGTAAGGCCCATTTAACCCTGACGTGTAATCTTCTTGTATTTCTCCCTTCCATTTCCATATCCTTTTTGGCTTTTTGTATAGTTTAGTTTTGAACATCCATCCATGATCTATCTGATGTAATTTCTTAAACGACTCTAAACATCAAAAGTTAGTAAGTTACGTCATGAAAAAACTATATATAAAAAAAATATCGACTACTCATGATAGACATTTTCCACGCACTTGAAAGGATGGTATGAAGTATAAACAATGACTTCCTTTAATAGTTTTTTTCTACAAAGTATAGCTTAAGTAAAAAATTTTCATCCAATACATTTTACTTCTATTTTGACCTATTGGTCCACCTCAATCGGTCAAAAACTATTTTTTGAGTTTTTGATGTATAATTTATTTCTTGACTCTTTCAGATGTCATTTTCATTAATTTATATAGAATTAAAAAGCAAATGGGCAACAATCTGCGCCGCTACTCCTTTTTGTATAGCAAAACTAAGATGTTTAAAAACTACATTCATCGATCGTGACGTCATGACATTACTATGCATGACCCGTTGGACCCTTCCAAGTAGCTGGACGACCTCAGGTGCGAGAAATCCAAAGGTATTAAATGCAAAGGGTATAAATTCGTGTTAGTTGTCAAGACACGCCTTCTCGTGTTTAGCCACTTTGCATGACGCGACTTTTAAAGCGACAATACCGACTGTGAAGCTGCACCCTAAGCCCACAAGAGGAGAGACTGCTGTTAAATCCACACATGCATGTTTCCCCCAGTCCAACCAAAGACCAAAATGTCAGCAGGTCTGACATCGTTTGAAGATATTACTTTTTTAATATAAAAATCCCAGTCAAAATACAAAATCTTGTATTTTGACCAATTTTTAAATTATTGCATATATTTCGTGCTAAGTGTTATTGCATTTTGAGGTAATTATCGAGGTGGTATGATGTTTGTTTGAAAATTACTAATTTTCATAACTCGACCTTTAATGCCACTCGGACCAATATCAACGTTGTCAAAAATCCACTCGGACCATATCTAGAAGTAACGACCGTCAAAAATACGTTAAAAACTCCTATGTGCCGTTCACGTGAGGGTGTTTTTGATAATTTTACCTAAGCTTTATCCGTCTTTTATACATATGTCTATTATATTTATATCCCTAAAATTACCAAAAACACCTTTACGTGCACGACACATGAGGTGTTTTTAACATATTTTTGATTCATTTTACCTTTATGTATAGTCCAATTGGAGTTTTGATAATGTTAGATATGATTAGTGGAATCAAAGTTAGAGTATGAAACCAATAATTTCTAACAAACTATCAAGTATCATTTTAGTAATTAACTATTGTATTTATTTATTGAAAATTTTATTGTGAAAGAAAATATGTTATTATTCTTGGGGTACTATGCAGTTCTTTCATTTTGCAATATATGTAAGAAAAAAACCTTTCTTATTAGGTAGTAAACAGACTTCAATGTCGACTGAATCCAGTTCCTGTAAACAACAAAAGACTTCATATTTGAAGGTGTCCTAAAACTGTATCAAAAGGATGCCCTTTCAATCTTGTCTAAAGCCAAAATTCTTTATTTTATTACTCTCATTATTATCTCATTATACCTATAATTTAATATTATTATCTATATTTTTTATTATATTACACAGATCATACAAGTCATTGCCTCTCCATTATGCCATCAGGTTTTACCCCTCTCTCTCTCTCTCTATATATATATATATATATCACTATATCTTTCTATATAAACAGTTGATCATAAACCCTAGTGATTAACTGATTATTATTATTATTATTAGTATTATTGTTATCTTTACTAAATTAAAAAACTTTATATACATATATAAAGTTGCAAGTGTGAAGAGATCAATGGCAAGCATATCGAATTCGATATCGATAAAGCACGGGCTTTCACTTTGGTGTCCACAATCTTTGGATACTCGGGTGATTCATTCCAGAAGCTTCCAAAGGAGAAACTTTGTGGTTTCTGCATCATCTTCTTTTGCTAATGAGAACAGAGAGTGAGTCAATTTGCCTATTTTATTCACTTTTTGTTGTTGTTAATTTATTTAGTATATACACACACATATGATTGATTAGTGAATGTGGTTTGGAATGGATAGGTTTGTGATAGTTGGAGGAGGAAATGCAGCAGGATATGCTGCGAGGACTTTTGTCCAACACGGAATGGCTGATGGAAAGCTTTGTATTGTTTCCAAGGAGGTATCATCATCATCATCTACTTCTTTTTCTTATTTATCCGTTCGTTTATTCGTTTTAAATGTAGAGTTATTTTTATATATGTTGATTGGATCACTAAAAGTTAGCAATGTGGGTTCCTTTTTCGTTAATTCAATTAAGTGTCGTAAAACATAACATGGGTTGCAAAATCCATAAATGAATTACAAATGTAGCTTACTGCAAGTTTCTGAAATGTTCTAGGAAACTCATTCGTCTATACAATTATTTGAAGGTAACGTGTATAGTTGTGTTCACATTTGGGATTTTTTCGGCAGTTGTATGTTAAATGACTAGTGTGGGTTCTAGTTTGGTTTTTATGCGTGATTTTGATCGAGTTGCTAACTGAAGGATTATTATTATATTGATTCAGGCATATGCCCCATATGAGCGCCCTGCTCTGACAAAAGGTTATTTATTTCCTAAGGACAAAAAGCCAGCCCGTTTACCGGTAAGTCAATCTGCTCAATCTGATGCCACATTGTCATTGTAGAAATTCATGGTTACCGAAGCATAATAAGCATTTTGATCAAACTATTTACTCTATTCATCATTGAAACAGACTTCCAGAAACTCTACTGGTTAACTAAATTGGCATGGCATATAGTACTGTGGTGATTTATTAGTGCTTTTAAGTTTCATATGATAATTCCAATAGGCAACTACTCCTTTAAAGTGGCATCTTTTTATATTAACATAAATTTGTTATCTATAGCTATTTTTTCACCAGTTGAGACTCTTGTAGGGTTTTCATACTTGTGTGGGCTCAGGAGGTGAGAGGCAGACTCCTGACTGGTACAAGGAGAAAGGGATAGAGGTATTTTCTTCTACTAAATCTCCTAATACGGTTGACAGTAAGCATAGGAAGCTTACTTTATAAAGGTTTAGGTGAAGTGGCTTATAGAATTAAGATTATTGTGACTGAATGAGGAGCAACTGATCATGTAAAAGTATAATGTACTTAAATAGTAAGTTTAATGTAGATGCTTTATGAAGATCCAGTGACAGCAATTGATGCAGAGAAGCAAACATTGACAACAAGTTCAGGAAAGTTACTCAAGTATGGATCCCTCATTATTGCCACCGGGTGCACTGCATCCAGGTAATCCCTCGGAAGACCTTATGCACCCTACATTCCTACAACCCCATAACTCTGTTATAGATGATCATGCAAATGTTATTCGTTGCATGTTGCCATATTCCATTTAGAAGATTTTGTTCCTTTTGTATTCCTGAAAGGTGCTATTGGCTTGTAATCCTCAGTATCCTTACTATTTTCCTGAACCTACCAGTATCCGTAAGAATAAGGAGAAACAAAAATCTGAAGATTTTTCTTTTTCTGCTTTAGATTTCCAGAGAAAATTGGAGGTAACTTAGGTGGTGTTCATTACATACGGGATGTTGCTGATGCTGATTCATTAGTATCATCACTGGTAACTTTTTCTTCTGCTCTAAAGTGGATTTGGTTGTGACAGTTTATCTAGTATCTAACATGATTCTTGGAAAAAACGTCTCAATTAATCCTGATTCAAATAAATTTTTAGGAGAAAGCACAAAAAGTAGTTGTGGTGGGTGGTGGCTATATTGGCATGGAAGTTGCAGCTGCTGCTGTCGGGTGGAACCTTGATACTACTGTAAGAGTTTACTTCTGTATTCTTAACTACCCAAAATGATACTTATCTCCCATATGACACTATCAGTGCTGCAATCAATACGTTAAAAGGCATTTCCCTAAGGTCCTAATTTGCCTGGTTTGGTGTCTGCAATAGGTTATATTTCCTGAAAATCATCTTCTGCCGAGGCTGTTCACTCCTTCATTAGCCCAAACATATGAAAACCTCTACCAAGAGAATGGTGTGAAGTTTCTGAAGGTTCTTTCCACTTTCTCTCCAAATCTACTTTATATACATACACAAATTCATAATTTTTGCTCACAAGATCTTTTGTCCACAGGGTGCCTCCATAAAAAGCTTGGAAGCTGGTCCTGATGGAAAAGTTACCGGTGTTAAACTTGAAAATGGATCTATCATTGAAGCAGATTTGGTAATTTTATGAGCACCTTCTAGTTATTCAAACTTTGATTAAAATTTCGTCACGGGTTTAAGTTGGTTTCACACCGAAAAAGCTCTCTTATCCTTTTGGATTTTTGCAGGTTGTTATTGGCATTGGAGCAAAACCTGCTGTCAGTCCTTTCGATAAAGCCGTTGGCTTAAACAAAGCTGTTGGCGGGATAGAGGTCAGCAAAGTCACCCTTTTCTTGTTGAATAAGGAATAATTATTTGTTTCAAAATCTAAGCATATGATTCATGATAATTACTGCACATTGTGATTGAAAATATCTGTACTTTATATCTCCGAAACTTTCAGGTTGATGGCCTGTTTCGAAGCAATGTACCTGGAATTTTTGCTGTTGGTGATGTAGCAGCATTCCCACTGAAAGTACGCTATGTTTTTACTTGGTAAATCAGTCAATCACTATCCAACATTAGTAGCATGTAGTTTAATATTTACATTTGCTGTGCTATGAGCAGATGTACAATAGGATTTCACGTGTAGAACACGTAGATCACGCTCGTGGTTCTGCTCAGCATTGTGTAAAAGCCTTACTAACTGCAAAAACTTCCAACTATGACTATCTCCCGTATTTCTACTCAAGAGTTTTCGAATATGAAGGAAGTTCAAGGAAAGTATGGTGGCAGTTTTTTGGGGACAATGTGGGAGAGGCGATTCAAGTTGGGAATTTTGATCCAAAAATTGCCACTTTTTGGTTGGATTCGGGCAAATTGAAGGGTGTTCTTCTTGAAAGCGGAACTCCAGAGGAGTTCCAATTGCTTCCTAAACTTGCAAGGAGTCAGCCATCTATTGACAAAGTCAAACTTCAGAGTGCAACTTCAGTTGAGGAAGCTCTTGAGATTGCCAAAGCTTCTTTGTAGGTTAGAACTTACCTTAATGGATATGCATTTTTGAACCAATTATTTGATTGTTGTATGCTTTTAGGAACTACTTATAAGTAGTGAGATGCATAAAATAGTGAGATTGATAATGTTGGTAGTAATATGGGTTACTTGATATTAAAGTACAAATTATCATCCAACTCACTATTATATCCTATTTTGTTATAGAGAATAGTTTTCTATTACACATGTTTTAAACTTCAAAATAGCTGCTCTCTCTTCAAAACATGAAAAAAAAAAAAAAAATCATAAATATGACCGTAACATAGGTGGTTAACGTTTCATACATCTGGATTCAATGTTAGAAAAAAGTTGGGCACTAGCAATTATAGTAGGCATAAGTTCATGCCACTAATGATGTAACGAATTTGATTTTAATTGCCATAGGTCATTCTTCTCATCAGTCATGTTTTATTTGTTTGTTTATCATACAGTCAGCTAAAGACTGCGTGATATACAATTATACATGTAGGGAACAAGGAAGAGCCTCACAAATTTAACTCAAGGACATACAACATATATGCAGAGATGCAATATGCATAGCATCTTCTAGTTCCATTGTCCAAAAGGGTATATGTAAATTTTCTTTTTAGCCTGTGTTCAATGAAGATCAACCACATCTTAGCCACTTTTAGCCTACCTGTTGGTTGATGGGCATCAGATTGTTGGTGGCAAGTTACGGCTGCTGTAAACGAATTTTTGTAGTAAGGGCAATGGAGATAATAAATTAAACCACCTTTCCATGCAATAAAACTATTGAATAACATGACTTTGTAAATATGATGTATTTCTTTTAGTGTGGGTATGTTTGTGTAATTAGTAGGAAAAGTTGACGGAAGTCTTATGATAGAGTTGAGAAAAGCTCATTTTTAATGGTAGAGATAGAGACTGAACAGTTTATTTCTTTAGATGATAATTGTCATATTTTAAAAACCGCAGGAACAAAGTTCGCATTTAACCCCCCTTTTATTATACATATACGTATACAAGCAAATATAATAAAAAGGTAAATAGGTGGGAACCCTCTGGTCCCATGTACTGTTTTGGTATTCAAAGCGCATAGAAAGCAAATAAAAAAGCAAATACAATTATATACATTCAAAAAAAAAAACAACTCATAAACTAGAAGACATACTTATACATACACTTAAACTATATATATATTTTTAAAATAGTATACATATTCGGATTTTTTTAGTTGGTCAACTATGAGTCCCAAAATAACCCGTTAGAGCTGTTTGTTAGAGTTCCAAATGAGTTTTAAAAGTCAGAATTTATTCTATACGTATGTAATTATAAGAATACTTCTGTCTATGTTATTAGAAAATGCAAATAACAAGATTGTCGTTAATCCGGTCAGGTCTTACTATGTAAAGGCAAAAAACCCCTAAAAATAATAAAAGTTAGAATTAATAAGTAAGACCAGGTCTTAAAGAAATGTTTTTTTACGGTTTTTAAGTGGCTATAGCTTTTTGTATATCTTGTTTCGTTAAAATCAAAAAATAGGTAATGATAGCATGAGATTAGGCCCATAAGACTTACTTAAAACTGGTCTGTTTTAGTAGATCAAATCCGAGTCCCGAAGCAGCCTGTTGGAGCTGTTTATTAGAGTTTCAAATGAGTTAAAAAGGTTGGAATCTAGTGTATACGCATGTAATCATAAGAAGACTTATCTTTATGTTATTTAACGGTGTAAATAATTTTGTCATTTTCAAGTCAGATCTTAACGTGTATATACTTAACGCATGTAATCTTAAAGTGTAAAGGCAACCGACCAAAGAAATAAACTTTAGAATTAGTAAGTTGAGAATGGTTTTTTGCGGTTATTAAATGGGTCTAACTTTTTGTATATATTGTTTCGATAAAATTAGGAAATAGGTAATAATAGCATGGGATTAAGCATTTCAAAAGACATATGAGTGGAAATGGGTGTGTTTGTGGGTCAACTTTTTGAGTCCCATAAGAGTTTGACGGAGATATGTATAAGCAAACTTTAGGGGATAATACATATGAAGTTTTACAATATCAGTTTTACACTCTAGACATGGCTCTTGATGGAAGAACTGTATCCAGTTTGATTATCATGATATTTATCCCACAACATAACTCCTCCATATTTTGCAGAACCTTTGATAGCTGGAAGCACTTGGGAAGTAAGGTCACCGACAGGGATATATCCACTTCCGGCAGCTGTAGGTGATGCTGGTAAGCCCAAGAAAATCTTGGTTGCTGGTATCTCAGAAGTCCACTGTTTCCAAGAGTCTTCAAGATTTGTCATACCTCCAGAGTACTGGCAAGGAGCGTTGTTGTAGAACTGCACCCAAACATTATCAAAAAGACCTGTTTTTAGGGCGGTTCCAACATATGCATCCGGAAAAGGGCACTGGGGAGCTGCAGTTAAGTATACTTTCTTGCCTTGACTGCTGTATCCAGAAAGATATCGGGCCAGGTCATCCCAGTGTTGGGTGGTTCCTCCTTCAATATCAAAATCGATTCCATCTAAAATGGCTTCACCAAGTGGACGTGAGGATGATTTGCCACCTAAGAAGTTATTCCATAGGTAAGTGGCAACTTGTTTGGCATCTGCAGCAGAAGCGAGGTAGTAGCTCCCGGCTGCACCTCCAATCGTCAGCATCACCTTTATGCCTTTCGCTTGACATGATTTAATGTCGGTGCTTAGATTGGTACACCCATTGCTGTATGGATCGCAATGACCTGCAAGATTTATCATTGGGGTCTGACCATTTCCAAACGTTGGAAGAAATGCAAGGTTGACATAATCATAGTTCCCAGTTGAGCACGTTTCAGCCAAGGTGCCCTCGCCCCCATTTTGACCCCAGTAGATAGCAATGCCCCCAGCATTGGTACCCACTGCTAGTAAAAGCATCATCGAAGAGAACAATGCTAAGTGGTATGCCATCCTTTAATTAGTTGATTGTGTTTTTTAGTTGAGGTACGTGACTGTAGAAATTAATGATGTGTTCAAGTGTTTAAGAAGTTGGATTTATATACCCGAGGGATTGGCATACTGCATGCTTCCAAAATTGAAGTATACTAAAGATAGCAAGCACCTTGGAGGGCACTCTGTTGAATACTCTTTCATCAGATGCTTAATTTGTTGAAATTATTGGAAAGCCTCTACTCAGGTTTGATATCTCTTTTGAATAATACCTTGGATTGGAGGGAACTTTATTAAATTCATAAATGTGAGAGTTTTAACAGATTTGATCTCCCTTTTTAATAATACATGTTCGCATGCGTTAAGAGAACATAACATAGAACTAGATACACAAGCATTACATACACCTTATATAGAATATATTATATATTATTTGTTTATCCCCCTTATGAATCTTGATACAATGATACGATTGTTGCAGGTATAATCTTACAACTGAAGATTGATGTATATTTTATTCCTACTTCTTCATTAAAAGGACGACTGTGTGAGCTGCAATACTTCTATTTTCTCCAAGGCTGTCTACCTTCTCATGGGTTTTAGCTTTTAGGTTCACAACCGCAGGGTCTGCACCTAGGAGCGATGACAAGTTGGCTCGAATGGCTTCTTTATGAGGGCTTAGTTTTGGTCTTTGAAGAATCAAAGTGGCATCCAAGTTTCCTAACTCATAACCAGCCTCATCCATCAGTCTCACCTGAATTCAAAACAAAGCAAGGTTGAGTTGATAATGCAACTGGTTGGGTGCTTGTAGCAAGTCAATCGGCAAAAATGCTATCATAATACCAGGCAGTATCTAGAGATAAGCGCATTCATATATAAAGAAGATTGAAAAACAATCATACAAATAAAACTTATTAGTGATGGAGGTAGTTACAGGCACTCAATAGTTGTTTATCTCATGCCACAGAATCAAGATTTTAATACAAACATCGACAATGTCTTCTTGTGAAGCTGAAACTTGACAATTTGAGATGTGACGTTCCTTTATTTATGAACTATACTCTTCAGATTGGTAAGAAACAATATGTTTGATTCATGTTAACATTAGTTTCTTTCTCTAAGTTTGCAGAATACTAAGAACTATATGGTAACATAATTTCCATTATCACACATACACAATTACACACAGGACAAACCGGTACCTAAATCCTTAGGCAAGAGCATTTTCTATCAAATGTAACAAAACTATACAAAACAATACTTCTTATTTTAAACAGTCAGTTTATGCATTTAAGATGTGGCAGGCAACTAAAAGGTATCATCACTGATATGGGGATCATTATTGCAGCTTGATAATGTTGAATCCATGGAAAATGAACCAGCAAGAAGAATCGTAACATTTCTATTTAATGAGTTTATGTATCTGATAGTTATTCATTGAAAGATCTTTTTCTTCTATATATAGGTAAATGTAACACAATATCATGATCAAACAACGCAGAATTATTAAGAAAATAGAATCTTACGGCTTCTTTGATGAAAACGGATGATGCCGCTCCTTTCCATTTGGGATCATTGTCCGGAAAGATCTGCCCGATGTCAGGTAGACCCAAAGCACCCAAAATTGCATCAACAACGCAATGTAGCAGCACGTCACCTAAAACACCCAATCAATCAGAATAAGCCTACATTTCATCACACATTCATAAATACGGAGTTCATTAAAGTGATTCTACACACTGAGTTTTAAAGCATTACAACCTGGTTCTAACTTCTAAAAACATCGAACAAACTAACCTAACAAACAATTTATAAAAGATATCCAACTTACCTATGAACTTTTCATTATATTCTATTAGTATCTTTTTCACACTTTCCCCTCACGATCACCAATTCTCACAAACGGACCTTATATACATTGCGTTCAAAAGGTACAGATTATTATTATTATAACTAAGTCCGTAATGCTGTTATATCGGGAAAAACACAATTCGCAGCAATTTTTCATGTCACAATCAACTAAATTATCATCTCAAGATAAGTAACCAAAAAATTACTCGTAATACAGTTAATAGATAATTCAACAAATACAAATATACAATAGCAAACTGAGATGTATAACTTATCAAAATAACTCAATTAACTAGTTAACTAGTACTTAGTTAGGATTATATAAATAACCGACAACAGTTAAAATGATACATACAATCCTAACGAAATGTATAATTCCACATAGTCATGCTATATACATATTATTATAACTAAGTACACTAATAATATATAAATTAACCAAAAAAAATTAGTAATCATTATATATATATATATATATAAGAAATTACCATCGGAATGAGCTTCACAACCTCTCTCATGAGGAATATTAATTCCTCCGATGATGAGAGGATATCCAGGTTCCAATCGATGCAAATCGAATCCGTGACCGACTCTAAACGGTAAAACCTTCGCCGGAGTATTCGCCACCGCCGGTTTCTCAACTTCTACGGCGTTCGCGGCATTCGCAACCACCACCTGCCGTCGTACCGACCGGAGAGAAAGCGGCGAGCGTTTCGTGAAGCACGTGACGAAAGAATTCGACGGAGGTAGAATCGTTTGATGCTTTGAGAATATTCCGGTGTTGACCGGAGATGTGTAACATGTTGATGAAGTGGTAGCCATAGCTAACTGTGTGTTTTGATGTGTGTATTTGTGTGTGTAATTGAGTGTGTTTTTTTAAGCTGTGGAATGATTTATTTGAAGGTGGAATCTGGTGTGTGCTGGTGTAGGTGTGGGATTTCTGTTCCACGTGGATTTTTTTAATGATTTTAATAAATGTTATATGTGTTTTAAAAAATGAAAAAGTCAAAATATGCGATGTTAGTATTTTGAAAGTCATAAGAGTACACTAGCCGTCGGTTAGTGGCTGGTAAGAATGGTCGTTTTCAATATTGTAACACAACTACTCTCATTTTTTTTCATACTTTAGGGTTATTTTGCTCAAAAACGACTAACGGGGGCCAACGTACACCTTGTGCTATTTTTTTTAGAAACAACTAATGTTTTAGTCTTGTTACTCTGTCAACTTGTCAAGACTCGAGACTGCACAACTGCTCGACTACCTTTGAGGCTTTGACCTCAACGGTATTAGTACAGAATGCGGCCTTGTAACATACTACTAAGAGGGTATTTGTTTGGTTAATGGATTTGGTTTTTAAAAATGAAATTCAAACACCACCCTTTTAATCTTTAAAACCTATCATTGTTGGTGGGTTTAGAAAGCCTGTTTTTATTCCATATTTAATACCTATTTTATTTTTTTTTTGGAACGACATTCTATTATACTCATAATATTAAATTACACGTATGCCTGGAAACCAAGACTCTCGAAAAACCCTCAATTAATCCATCCCACAAATGTGTATAATATATGATTATTATTAAATAAAATATTAACGGAAATTACAAAAAACGTTCCTATGTTTTTTTTCTTTTTTGTATAAATCGTCCATCTCGACTTGTCTCAAATTTATCTTTTTGGCTAACGATTTTTAACCGTCAACACATTTCACTGCATAGATAAACACTTGATACTTTCCTTGATGTTTTCTCATATTGGCATCGATTAATGTACCAGAACTAAACACCAAAACCCAGTTAACGTCAAAATAACCCGATCAAACACCAACCATTATCAACTTTGTAGTTTGAAATAAACCCATTAAGTAGTTAAGACAATCGAAAAAGGTGATGGGTGGTGATTAGAGATGATTGCCAGATATTCTGAGCAAAATAATATGAAGGATTTGGTGAATGTGGTCCTGGGCATTTGGTTAACGAGGATTGAAGGATAAAAGTTAGCACCTTAAGAATAAGGACGAGTTTGAGATGATTCAATAACACGTAAAGCTATGGCAAAAATGAAAGACCATTGTAACTTACTCTAAAATTTAAAATGTATTTATTTATTTAATGAATAAAGATTGGAAACGAGAGAGTTGGCGAATTAATTCAAAAGATCCCTAACTTTGACCTACTTTACAAATTTTAAATCCAGATTCAATTTAACTTATAATCTGAATTATGAGTCCCATCTTACCAAGTCATAGCATTTCTTTGTTCCTAATTGAAAATTCGATGTACTTTCATGTAGGGACTTGCGTTCAAGCGCTTGAGATCACTAGTTGTAGGGTTACATCAGTCCTGCTCAAATTATCTTATAACGTCTTTGCACCATTCTGAACCCTTCAACTCACACAAAAAAATTATGATACCATATAAAAAAAACAGTAACTTATAAAATACCCAAATGAAATTCAAAAAGGTCAGACTCAAATCAACCTGATACAATTTGACATGTACAAAGAATTATTGTCCGACACATTACCAACTCATGTAAAACTCAGCCTCAAAACTACCCTGGACATCTCACAGTTCCAAAATCGTTCAAAGGGTATTTTTGTAGTACAATAACATCATACACTACAAATAGCAAAATTGTGCAATCAATAGATAAATCTCTGTTCTTTATAAGCACTACATATGCGGCAACTATAATGAACTACCAGCAGTACCATTAGCAGGTCAACAAGGAAGCGGCTGCTGTTTTTGGCTAACACATGATTTCCCCATTGATTAAACCAGCTTTTGCCAGATCTAGAGAGGCCTAAAAGGTAATGTAACTGAACAACATTGACCAAATGCAGACTTGTGGGCAAGTTTGGTCATTTACATTTAGATGATCAGAGCTTGGTAGATGGGTTCTGGGAAAAGCATTGAGGTTATAACTGGAAACTTCCTAACTCCTGACCGTGCCTTTTAAGTAATACATTCCTTCCACCGGCCCATTCTAGCCTGTATGAAAGATCAAGGTTGTGAAGCAAGACTTTTAATCTGTCTATTTCGCTCAAGTCACTTGAATTATCCTGTCAAATCAACAGCAAATGTATACTGAGATCCATTTCTAAAATTATGCAAATTAAATAAATTTTAAGCGTGTAATAATTTTTACAGAATACCAGAATCATTGATTCCGGTAGACAAGATCCCTCATTTTTGACGGCCAAATTTAGATATTGAACTAGTAGCTCAACACAAATCAACTTATGCGTCACATCATGAGTAAGTATAAATGCAAAATTTTCTTTATGTACTCCCCATTGCTGATAAGGAGCCTAAATGGCCACATGCTCTATATGTTACATTAGAGGTCCCATAATGGACAGATTAGGCAGGTTAGGTAATAGTTTAAAATGCGTAATTTTTTAGTATATGTCAAAACGGGACAGGTTGAGTCGATTTAGGTCGAGCAGCAGACACTGTTCATTATAATGCTACTTAAACTTCTTAGTAGACTAATTTTGAAGGTTCTGTGTATTAAGATACGTTTCACATTACATTTATCCTCTTGAACTCTCCAAGACAATTAGGACCGTTTATTTGTCAGTTGCATCTTATGATTTAATCAGCTCACATTTTAGATAAACATAACCCAATTCGACCCATTTGTAGGCAAAGAGAGTTGAGATTGACAGCTTTAGTTCCACATTAGGATGTAAACCTACAACTTCTAATGCTTTGACTTCCTAGGAGAGTATATTTATATTTATTCATTATAAGGTACAATATTGAACCTTAACAGTCCAAGTGCATGTACTTTTAAAAGATATATGATTCAAGATGAAAAGCATATGGTGGATACACCCTAAGTTACAAGATACCCCTAGTCGATATCAAAAGATTACCTGTGAAAACTGCTTCCCATTACCCATTACACTTGCCATAACACTAGACCTTGTCGAAGTCGGGGAGAACCCCTCCCATGGAGGAACAAAAATTAATTTAGTGCACTGAACAGGTACTAGATTCCGACTAAGCTTCTCCCACCACATGGATCCCAGTGACCACCATCTTATCATCAGACCGTGCTCAGAGAAAGCAATCAAACCCTGCTATTTATTATTAATGTTATACAGCTGAAAAGGCATAATGTTTTGTATAACATGACATATATTATATATAATGCATAGCACATGAATAAAGCATATAACTATCGGTTAGATGGGTAAGGCACAAGAAAGAAAAAATAAAATACAGGGTCGATGTGGTTCATGATCCATATGTTAGATTAGCTGGGGGGTGTGGTTCATGATAAACCATTTGGTTAGGTTATGAGTCAGATCAGAAAAGTACCTCTCCATCAGGTGAAAAACTCAATACTGAAATTGCGGTATTCACGGTCGTTTCAGAAGCTCCTCCAAGCAAAGTTGGAAGTCCTGGAGGTCCACTAGCATCTAAAATCTTTATCTTCATCATACTACATTTGAAAAGGAGAGTTACATAGACGTAATCTATACAGTAAGAATAAAGCCATGAGTTTTCTGTTTAAATGGAATTCTGTGATCACATTTGAAAATTATTTTTATATAATACTCCTTTATTTTTGCAGAACCATCCCAGTAAAATGGTCCCACCATAAATGTGGTAGCAAATTATTGCATTATAAGGAAAGTGGAAGACTATAAACTACCTTTGCATTTCATATACACGAATAATAGCTTTATTAATATTTCCGATTGCATCCCCAACAGCCAATCGAGTAGAGGAGTCATTCAGGGCTACCATGGGGAAAACACGCACAACTTCCTTTAGTGTGGCCAATGAATTTTGTAAACAACTTCTACGCATGGCCAAGTTACCAGGATCCATCGTCTGTAAAATAAAATTGACCACCTGCAACCTGACTAATTGTTATAGATGTTGTAGCTGAAACAAAAATATAGCAAGTGCCGTTGAATTGCACAGAGCCAACTATAAAAAAAACATTGTGAAAAATGATAATCCTGTGATCCGTGGAGTGATGATATGGCATTGAAATAATTACCCAACTTAACAAAATACAACTAACAGAAGCCTTAGGGTAAAAACATGTAATTCTTGATAGCGACTGCGTCGAGTACTCGAGTTGACCAGAAGAAAAATTTGTCCAAAAAAGTAAGTTTATATTGGTGTATCAAATATAATCTATATTGATTTAATAGTAATCTAAACTTTGAATAATATTATTTAGGAGGTTTCATACACAATAGAATACTGTGATTACTGTGGACCTGTTGGACCCATTTGACCTGTTTCGTTTTTAGGTAAATATTCTGACTTAAGCTGTTAGAAATAATAAAATTGCCACCTCCACCTATAGTTATGAAAGAAAGTAGTCACAAACCTTATCGAGATAAGGAGCCAAATTTCTAGGAGAACCACGAGTTACTCTAATGAGGGTCATAAGAGACACAATGTGAACAGGTGAATCAGAAGCAGTAGACCATATTTGTCTTTCTATCACATGTAAAAATGCTGGAACATCAGCCATTGCTAAACTTGGCAAAAGAATTCCAACCAAAGACTCACGAATCTCAACAGCTGTAGCTGAACCATGTTCAATTTGAAGAAATATATCCGAAATTAAACGAGGTATTTCAGGACTAATGCACACACTCCATGTACTCTCCATACCTTCTGCCAGAATCTCAGCTGCTGTAGAACTGTATCTTTCATTCATGGACATAACTAACTTTAATAAAGGATGTACGCACAGCATGGCAAGAGTTGACTTCACAAGACTTGGATACCAAACAACCAAAGCAGCAGCAACAACCATATGAGATGTCATTGCGTCTTGACTTGTTCCCCCTACACAAGATATCCAATCTTGACGTTCAAATGATTCTAACCATGCTACCATTTCAGCATCCTCTTTTCCAGTAATATTTAATGTCACATTTTCTAAGGGATTCTCCCCCGTATTTGTTTCGAATGATGTACTTTCTACAGAAGTCTTTGATTCATCATTAAGGGACTTCTTAATACGTAGCTGACAAGGAATAGCTCGCGCAGCAGCACAGTGGAATAACGAACGAGCAGCCATCCGGACATGTTCACTCCTGTGTTGCCAAAAGCTGATCAAAAGCTGTGTCAAGAAGAAAAAGAATCAGACAAAAAAAAAGGGTAAGTACTATGACTAATATATTAGGAATGCATCATGAATTTCACCAAATGCGGTAGAAAAACGGGAAAGATAGCAAAAGAAACTGCATTATATATAAAAAAATTGTTTTTTCTGTTTATGATTGTTTTTCTTTTCTGTTTATGGTTAGTTAATTGAAAATTCTAATATGAGACCTCCCAAGCAAATATTATATTGGACAAAAAATGTTCAATGAAGACAATGAGCACAGAAAACAACATCTAGGGCTACCCCAGATTCAAGAGCACAAGAAGTTACCTGCAGCAAAGGTGGTCTAATATCAGGATATTTCTCTGCAAACTTTCGTGTGTAAAACGCTGCTAATGCACTGCAAAACATAATGAACTCATGAGTATTATGCAGCTGATATCATATTCTGTGAAGTGTTCACCTGTGAGGTGGGTATTCTACTCATATCTTGCCAAATTGCACAAATTACCTCCTAGGCTTATTGAAAAGGTTACTATCCTAAAAGTTATTTGCAATATATTAAGTTACCTGCTTGCCGTGGAGCATGAATGTGACAAGCTAATCATGTGCTGAGCAAGGGACACCATAGTTAAGGACCTGATTGCACAGAACTCAGCCGACGATCTCCAAAGCTGAAACATTAATGACAATTTATTAAATGTGATTGAAAAACATTCGACTGAAGTAGTATTGAAAAGAAATAAGGTACCTCAAGGGTTGCATTTGGACCAGGAAAACTCAACGTGAGGGAACCCCTGTCCCCAATCAAGCCAGAAGCCACGAAGAAATTCTTAGGTTTCTTAAGCTTCATCTCCAAGACTAACAGTTTATCAAGCTCGTAATCAACATTCCATAAGTGCAAAACTGACAAACTAAACCGAAATAAACACCCTTCTAGTGAATGAGCCCAATCAGTGTACCCTGCAGCATTTGTCGGGCTTTCTTGTGAAGCATCCCCGTCATCTGTCTCCAACAGGTAAGGTTTAGGCTCTTTGACTCCCCGTTCCTTCATAAAACTGCTAATTTGATCCATCCCTTTTCTAGGGGTTTGAACCTCATGCACATCATTATGACTTTCAGAAGATTCAAATCTAAGGGACATCAATAATGTCATATCAAAAGTGAGTGTTGCAATTCCAGGAAAAGGGCAAGAGCATGCAATTGAATGTGTGTTGTGGTTTAAATCTGGAGCATTTGGATGCGATTGTGAAACTTGTGTATCTTCAATTGTTGGCAGAAGTAGAGAGGAAACAGAAGTGTTCCTTTCTATGGAGCTTACATAAAGGTTATTCTTATTACTGCTCGTACAGAAATGGTCAAACATGGACTGAGCAGCAGTACCACGAAGAACACGCTCACGGGCACCCGACTTTATATCCCAAATGTACAATACATCAGATAAATCTGATATTGCTGAATGATTAGGGGAGAAGCATGCCAGATATCCACGTGTACTATCCCATACCACTTTAGAAGGTATGAATGGGTGGCCAGGAAACATTCTCTCAACCCGCAGAGTGTCGAGTGAAGCTAAAGCGACACACGAGTCATCTCCAACAGATAAGAAGCAATCACTCCAAGGAGGATCAGTGTGGGGTGGCGGTAGGATGATTTGGCGCACTGGTTGTACATGATGGTGCATCACTGCAACAAGATTTGAGGAGTTAAGATCCCATATACGTATTGTACAATCCATACTTCCCGAGATTAAAAAAATGTTGGAGTTAAATCCTGTCGATGTACTCACCTTCTGGTGTGCAGCCAAACAAAGTATTGCACCTGTGTGGCCCGAAAGATATTGCTTCCATGCACATGAATCCACCTCTTGAGCTTCCTGAATTTCAGAGAACAAAATAAACCGTAGAACTTCTATTTCTCCACTGTCGTATCCATAAACTATTGCATATGGGGTGGAGTCGTTCTCAGAAATAACCATTGAAGAAGTTACCACAAACTCTCTCCTGAAAAGATCATGTTGTCCTTCACTTGTATCCACAAACCATTCATCAAAATAGCTTCCTTTCCCAACTAAATTGCATTCTTGATGAAACTTATCATCATTATTACTCAATGCCCATATCGTTACCAGAGGTTTCCAATGCACAGGTTCTCCGGTGTGAAGGCAAATTGATTCAATCCGAACAAGATTTTGATTCAATAGAGCAAAAGAAAACGATACCTCAACATTAGGAGGATGTGAAACAGCAGGGACCGCGCATAGAGGCACATATTTGAAAGTTTCTCCTGAATATGTTATGCTATAAATAATTACATAACCTTCGTTGTTCCACACAGCGAAAGTTTCTACAAATATGCCAAATGTTTCATCACCATGTGGCGCCGTTGTATAGTAATCACTCCCAAGAAACAGGCATCCAACAACATTGTAACGACTAAGTTGATCGTCAAAGAGTGAGATCTCTCCAATTATAGCGCTGCTATCCACCAACTTAAATACACAGTGGTTTCTATACAAAATAGCTAAAACTTGCCCAGAAGCAGCAAATGAAATTGGAAGTTCTCCTTCACTTGAATCTTGGAGCAAATCAGACATTTCCAAATGAGAAGAATTCTTCTGCGAATCATCTGAGATATCTTCACTGCGTTCGGTGTCTTTTAGTAGTGATACACATTGTACATTACCAAATGAGTCAGCCATCAGCACTGATTCCTTCTCCATATCGCCAGCAGTTGTCACAATGGACATAAACTTGAAAGGTCCAATAGACAAAGTACCACGAAATACAGTTTGCACTATGGTTAGGGTATACGAATCAATTATTACAACTGTGCATTTTGATGGTTTATTGAGGCGTGGCTCACCATATTCAGTGGAATCAACTGACTGGTGATCTAATAAATTAACAGGATCAATGAAACAACAGGCGACACATACATATCTTTTATTTTCAGGCAATGGCTTAACCATGTATGGACTGCCCACCCAAGCTGGCATTTTTCTTCTGCGGGTGCAATGTCCACTGTCTCTAGACCAAACGGATAATACTCCATCAGTACACGCGCTAATTAGAGAACCACAGTTAACCGAGCTAGAGTTTGGTGCCACGCTACTTGAATCACTTGTTTTCTCGTCTCCTAGAGTCGATGCAGGGAAACAGATACCCATGTCAGAAATTGGTGCAGTATGACCACATAAGATAGCAACTGGTTTAATGTCCTGACAATAAAAATATTCATCAATGTGACTAGCAGATTGCCGTTACTTATAACTTAGAGAACAAAAAGATCCAGGTGACAAAGGTCGTTACAATTGCAAAATTTGCACAGGTATGAACACTAAACAACAGGGACTTACAAAGTATATACCCTATATTACCCAAATAGGCACCCTACGTTTATTGATAAGCTAGAAGATAGCTCAAGCTCTAAGAATGGTGATTAATGGTTTAATTGCAAGACCAGTTTGAAATTACCCACAACTGAGTGCAACATCTCAAGAGTAAAAGGTCATTCTTTAATTGATATCTCCAATCAAGATGAACATTGAAGTATGCTATTTATAATGTGACATGAATTAACCGACTCAATCTGGACCAATCCTATCCTGACATGTGGACAACATCTCAACAACCTGAAGAACTTTGACGCCCTCCAATGACTTGACAATTGACTTAATAAAAGCGCTGGCTAATCCTGACTCCATTCCAAATGCTCCATATCATATTTTTTTATCAAAACAAATTAGTTGAAACCATGATATAAAATTGATCCTTAGACAACCCTATCATCAATCCCTTGATTAGGTAAAACCTAAACGGGCGCCTTTCTTCATTCAGCATTTTTCAGCTGAAACATATTAGCTTTGTTAATCTGTGGCCACAATAATCATTGGCGCAAGAATCTTGTGCTTCTATCTTCACCAGCATACTTTAGGATTGCCTTGAAACAAGGTACCATTCAAGGTACACCACCATCCTAAAAACTGACCACTTGAAAACTTCCACATAAACAAGTTGGCGACCGATATTACCATCTTAAGACCAGTCACACTCATGACCCAAGTATAGGTTGTCGTCCAAAAAGTAAAAGAAAACAATATTTTATTGAATAATAGTCCTCCAACTTCACAACCTCTCTGGGTGTGTTTGGCAAAGTGGAGTTCTTATTGAAAACCTCCTAAAAAACTAAACCCTTTTTGGGTATAGTAAATTAAAAAAGCCCCAGGTTTTAGCTCCATCTATAGCCCCTAGCCAAACATACCCATTGTAATTACTATAAATTGTCTAGCATAATTGACTAGATCGTATGGAACAAACGATTAATTGTTATAATGCACCTTCTATCTCAAGATACTTTCCAGAATCTACATCCAGCATCATATCAGTTAAGTTATCTTCAAATTCAAACCATAAGTATTCTATTCATTAACAGGCTCCTCGATTCTTGGCTTGACAAGCAAACTCAAGATACATACCAAAAACGCTCATCTCCCTTATCCGAAACCAACTACGCCACCCACCACTAAGATAGCCTTGCATTATAAAACACACTTCACTTTTTTTTATTCTCCAAGATTGAAGCTTTAAAGTGATCATCACTAGGCAGTTACATTAATTTTGTTACTTTATAAATTTCTAACACACACACGCTTAATTACAACAATAATATTAAATAAATAAAAAAACATAATTTCAAAGTTCTGATCAAGTAAACCTAATTAATAAAAAATATATGTAAAATTAAAAATTGTGAAGAAATGCACTAACATGATCGGAAGATAAATTCCACCAGAAAATGGTGCCATCGGAACCGCCGGTATAAAGAGTGGGCGGCCGGTCAAGTACGGCGGTGGCGGTAACTTTATGAACCGGCGGTGATTCAGACCATATGCAAGCTACAGATTGACACTTCATCTGCTGGTCAATCAATCACAACATCTGCCACTGAAAATATCATATAAAATAAAAATTACATATATACACATATACATACAGATTCCGAAACAAAGAAGTTGTAGATTGTGTATTTAATTTAATTTAATGTTTTTTGTTACGAGTATTATTTTCTGAGTTTTACATGGAAATAAAGTGAAAGATCAATATTTTAGTACTAGTACCTGCGAGTTTTGATTTTTTAAAAATGAAAAGTTATATGTTGGTTTTGATTTCATACGAAAAAACGAGACATAAAACCGAATCAAATCATAATATATTTTATTTACTTTATTTGATATTTATATATCATTTGTTTACTTATTTTTAGACTATGTCATATTATTTCGTTTTATTTGGTATAAACTTTTATATGTGTCTGGCCCTTTTTGTCAAATATTTCTTTATTAATGAAATTACCGCAGTTTAAAAAATAAGTTATATTTGGTTGCATTAATGAAAAGTGGTTGTTTGTTGATGAATGAAAAAAAAGTTGTGTTTCAGTTATATTTATTGTCACTCTTACATGAATACTAATAGTGAATGCTAATAGTTTAGTTATATCTTCCCCCGATATATGAATGTGGATTTTACTAAGGTTCTCTATGATTATTAACTTATTCACATACCATATATACTTTTTGCTCTCTTATAGCTACCACCTTATCATCCTCTTACAAAAACGAAACAAAACCTTGACTCTTGAATTAAAATCAAACTTTGAATCTTGTCCCTTGATTTTGATCTAAAGGTTAGGATTGACTTAACTTGACCTCTCAAGTTATTTCCAATTTGAAGGAATCTATATCTTTTTTAGTATGTTTTTTTTATTTTTCTTTTCTTTTTATTATATTTACTTATAATAAAACTCATTTCTCTATTATGTTAATTACAAGATTGTTGATCAAGTCCAACTTCCGGCGAAAAAATAAGATTGATATTACATGTAGCCAAACACACTTGCACTTATGTATGTTTTCGTCCACGCATTACATCAAACACATTCTATGCATTTTCAGGTTCATATTAAATTCCACCACACAATTTCAAAAACTCCCCAAATCAAATTCATAAATATTAAAACATTAAAAAATTGTTCTAACAAAATTAATGTAAACCACCATTCAAAGATATTAAACCACTATTGTAAAACCCAGTTAAGATGGGGCTTTGAATATGCAAAGAATAATGGGTTCAAATAAGCGATACAAGTAATATTTATTCTAACAAGAGGGTTATTTCCATTCAATCTGTGTTTTCATTCGCAACCATCACTGCTAGAAGCCGGCAACAGTGTCTTGCCGGAGAAAACACCCTTGATCTCTGGTCATCAACATCCGCCCAACCTATGTGAGAGTCGTGGTGGTTGTATTTATGGATTTAAACACCAATTTCTAAATCTAGGTTAATTATATTTAAATAAGATCCTATTTAAATATTGATTAGTAGATCCAGATGGTATAGGGTGTAAGGAGGTGGTGTAGGGTGACATCCGGCGACTGAAGTGGATCTGACGTCCGGCGAGTGTATGTATCAATGTAGATGTAGATGGTGGGAGTGACTGATATGTGATATCTGTATATACATATTAGTTAGATATATGGGAATATATATATATATATATATTAAATCCACTTAAAGCAATGTAAAGTATTGTAGTAATGTTTAAAGGAAAATGCTAAATGAAGCTCTTTCACTTAATGTGCATAAAACGGTTGTACGTTTCCATATCAAAAGCCCACCCCCTGATTTTTATGATAAGTGTACACCTATTTAATGCACCTTAAAGAAAATCCTTAGGGCCTCGTTTAGCAAAACCCATGTTTTAATTAATCTATGTAAGTAATGACTAGGCATACCACATGTAACACCCGTTGTTTTAAGAACCTGGATTTCAAAAACTTTGCCAAACGGCGTTTAAAAAGTAGCGGAAAATGATCACTTTAAAACTGCTCCATCCGTAACCGGATGGTACCTTTATAAAATGGTGTTACTAACGTGCATCATCAAAACAATATAAATGAAATCCAAGTTATGGCATCAACATAAATGTCATCATTAATACATGTTCATAAATCATGAACGAAAGTAGCCAAGACATAAGGCTAAAAGGGGAAGTCTAAGCATTCAACAAACTATGCTAGTCTTCTTTATTGCATCTACCCATCTCACCGAGCTAATCCTTTCCTAGCTCAAACCTGCTTACCCTGAATGACACAACATTTTCATAAAAGCAAGTGTTAGCTAATAAAATTAGCTAAGTAAGATACACACATTTTGATAAAACGTTCTTCATTTTACTTTCATAAAACTTCGTCATATTTTACTTATCAAAACATGATCATATTACACTTCATTCACAATTATCATAGATCAACCCATACTTTCCTTTTCCCACATTGCATCACATTTCATTTCATATCAACATATACATCATATTATCATATACCCACATATTAATGAGTATCTTATATCATATCAACATAGACTTACCACTTAAACGTAACTTCATATCATATCTTGGCATATCAAGCATAAACTTGTCACACATATTCATATTAGCACATATTCTCACGTCACATGGTGGTCTCACAACGTAAAGCACATATACTTCTTCCACACATATCTTATTATCATCTTAATCCGCTTAATCGACTTCATCTTACGTCTTACATATCACACATAACCATATCGCACATATATGCATAGCACATGTAGGACATATACTCCTAATTGTGCCTATGCATCGTTCTTATCACACGTCTCAACACATCTTATTAAATCTCACATCACCTTGTAATCCCACGTCTTAAATTACATGTACATTTTTCTCACATATTCATATATCTATCTTAATCGACTTATTCTCACATTTTACATCTTTACATATTACGCACTAGCTTTACAATTAGCACAATTTCCCACGTCTTACGCACTAGCATTACAACTAGCACGATTTCCCACGTCTTACGCACTAGCATTACATCTAGCACGATTTCCCACGTCTTACGCACTAGCATTACATCTAGCACGATTTTCCACGCCTTACGCACTAGCATTACAATTAGTACGGTTTCTCACGCCTTACGCACTAGCATTACAACTAGTACGGGTTAAGCTTAACACTTCCCACGTCAATCTCACGTATTTAGCTATAGCATTTCCCACGTATTTATATCTTTCTTACTTTTTACGCACTAACACTAAGGCTAGAACGGTTTCCCACATCTCACATTTTACTTTAACATTAGGTACAATCGTTACCTAATTAGTCCCACGTCTACTTTGCATTTAATCCCACTAACGTGCATAACTAATAACAATTCCCACGTGTATCCAGTGAACTAAACATATCATACTTAAGTCCCATATACAAGCCATCACATATCAACATTAAGGCATCTCAACGACATTATCAACAACACATATCTTAAACATATCATAACAACGTAATTATAAGCATCATACTTCATATGCACATATTTACTTCTACTTTAAACATCATCACATCAACATAAATCATTTCAACATGCATAAATTCCCACATAACCTCCCGCATAACCCGGAAAACCCCACACACATAAGATAATCCGATTAAGAGGTTACTTATAGAAAACCACATTTTGTTGTGCCTCCAGCGTGAGAAAAGTCATGTATCTTACCTCGTAGAAGCGTACAACAAATGATAACGTAAGTTACCGAGCTTTGCAAGTATCCCCGACTACCTATAATCATTAGGCGACATAATGAGCTAACAAGTACCCACTTACTTATGGTCATGACTCAAGTCTAAAAACCTATAAACATGACTCATGACAAAGCTTGATGCATCGGAGGTTCATTTAATACTTAAGGGCTTATATAACTCGACGGAACTCAACATTCACTCACTAAATTAACCTTTCTGGAAACTTGACATCATCATCATCTTTTAAAAGCATTACCATTAGAAAGTAGACTCTCTCACGATTCTGTGGATAGCTTATTTGTCAAAAACGGAGTTACGGTTCAAAAGTTATGGCCATTTGAAAATTCTGTCGCAGCTATATGTTACTGTTTTCTTGTTGCGCAACAGCTTAGTAGCTGCGCCGCAGCTAGCCCCGAATCTGCACAAACCTCATTGTTTAACCTCCAAAACTTAACCAAACACACCCCAAACGACCCCAAACCTTATGAACGACTTTTGCACCTCAATATTCACCATTTTAAGACCATAATGATGCAATGAAATCATTGATTAATCCTTTCTTGATTTGCATCACAATAACAAACGTTTTAGGTTACCGAATCGATCAAAACACACGTTTTTGACATCAATTGATCTTCCAATAACCTAGACCAGTTATGGATCTGATTATATGATTGATAGGACATAAAATCAATGTTATTATACCTTGGATACCTGGAGATTACAAAGAGGATGCAAAAACTTGATCAAAACACTCTCGAATCAACCAAATAACGATGAAATCGAACAATATAATGCTATGGAACCAAGGGGACAACTAGGGCTTCAAAGGAAGAGTATAATCTCTGTATTACGAGTCTAATGATAGGTTACAAGACCCTTAACCCGTTTTTGAGTTTAACCCTAAGTCAAAACTAGTCCCTAAGCTTCCAAACGATTCATTTTTAGCTCAAAACACTTATGGAGAATACTTACAACCCATTAAACACTTCAAGCACATCAAAAGGCATATAAAACATATCTTAAACAATTTAACACATCAATCATTAAGGCACTAAAGATTTACACGCATAACACATTAGACACATATAGTCATTAAATTATTTAAAGGCATAACAGACACGTATTGTTGACTTAACGACTCAAGTCAACCGTTTAATAAAAAGTTCGGGATGTTACACCACATAACCTTTTATTTAAGTGGGTAACCTGCTACCTATTGAGCAGGTCATTCGTTTACTTAGACTAGAATAACGAGTTCATTACCTTGCATAGACATCTGAATAGATCATTACATAACATAAACAATCAAGGATAGTTCATTACATCTCCAGACACTAATCCCTATTTTATATTTATATATCATTTGTTTACTTATTTTTAGACTATGTCATACTATTTCGTTTATTTGGTATAAACTTTTATATGTGTCTGGCCCTTTTTGTCAAATATTTCTTTATTAATGAAATTGCCGCAGTTCAAAAAATAAGTTATATTTGGTTGCATTAATGAAAAGTGGTTGTTTGTTGATGAATGAAAAAAATATTGTGTTTCAGTTATATTTATTGTTACTCTTACATGAATACTAATAGTGAATGCTAATAGTTTAGTAATATCTTCCTCCGATATATGGATGTGGATTTTACTAAGGTTCTCTATGATTACTAACTTATTCACATACCATATATACTTTTCGCTCTCTTGTAGCTACCACCTTATCATCCTCTTACAAAAACGAAACAAAAACTTGACTCTTGAATTAAAATCAAACTTTGAATCTTGTCCCTTGATTTTGATCTAAAGGTTAGGATTGACTTAACTTGACCTCTCAAGTTATTTCCAACTTGAAGGAATCCATATCCTTTTTAGTATGTTTTTTTTTTATTTTTCTTTTCTTTTTATTATATTTACTTATAATAAAACTCATTTCTCTATTATGTTAATTACAAGATTGTTGATCAAGTTCAACTTTCACAACACGCTATCAACACGAATTGTTTCTTATAGTTTTTGACCCTTGGATCCCGATTTCATTCATTAAACCAATCTCATGATATATAAAAGATTATGTGCGTATATACATAAAATGACGAAGAACATAAATCTGGTTAAGATGAGTAGTATAAAAGGTGCATCGAAGAAAAAAAAATCAATGGAACGATCACGTTTCCAAAAAGGTCAATTTTTTTTATGAAGTTCGAACATTTTATAAGCTCTCATTTTTCTGTTCGCAACCAACAAGATCAACCAAATAAAGCATGTCCCACTATATAATACATATGCATATGGGAAAATGGAATATAAGGTTGACCGGCACCTAAGATTAGGTGTGAAACCCCTCACATATTAATATTTTATTATTTATTGTTTAATGAATAAATGCATGAGCCCCATGATTTTTATGGATTAAAAACCAATATGTAAGTGTTCCACACCTAAGCTTAGATACCCGACAACCTTATATATTCTCATCCCCTATACACATACACACACACACATATATATATATAGATGAGAATATAAGGCTGTCAGATATCTAAGCTTAGGTGTGGAACATTCACATATTGTTTTTTTAATCCATAAAAATCATGGGGGCCCATGCATTTATTCATTAAACAAGAAATAATAAAATATTAGTATGTGAGGGTTCCACACTTAAGCTTAGGTGTCGGACAGCCTTATATTCCCTTTTCCCATATATATATATATATATATATATATATATATAGGTCAATCAAATGAGAACACCTTTAAAATAATAACAATAACATGATAACACTCTTAAAATGATAACATGATAACACTAAAAGACTTCATTTTAATGCATCAAACATCTATAAACTAACATAATGTATAATTAATTATCATTATTTAATATAATTAATTATCATTATTTAAGTGTTTAACAAACATTGATCTGTCAAAATCGAAAAAATTATATTTTTGTGTATTATCTTAGATGCATATTCATCAAAATAGATCTAAATGAAAACGTGATTTATTTTATTTAGGTGATCAATCTGAAAAGGTGATAGGCTTGTGATAACAAATGCTATATGAATTCGGTGATCAATAAAATGAATGAGGTACGTGTCCTCTTTGTGAAAGAATTTTTTTTTTCTCTTTTTGGTAACTGGTAATGTCCTCCCATATATATATATATATATATATATCAACATTTTAGATACCTACATATGTAAGAAAGGAAGAGTGACCCAAAAGTAAACTATTCGAAACACCGTGGAAAATCTAGCAAACACAAACTGAGATAGAATCTGCATTTGCACGGCTAGTAGTAACTAAATACAAAATCAGCCATGCCTTCTAGAGTCTATACATTCACTTCTCTGGTGACATCAAAATTATCAGGTAAAACTCTAGTTGTCAGACACCAACACTGCTGCAATCTAACACCAACCACTTGCACCATGTTGATTTCGATAATCGTGAACATTGCTATTATTCCTTAATAGGACTTGCAGATGGGGCGGTAGTACAGGTCTGGGGGTGTTCAGAGCTCGAGGTCTAGCAGCTTGGACTGGTTGCGCGGGATGAACTATCATTTGATTAACAGCATCAAAATAAGCCTGACCTGACAAGCTTCCACGCATGATTCCAGCGGGTCGCATATGCATGTCCACTGGTGCATTGGCTAAAAAGTTGTTGACCTGTTGAGCTTGTCCTGGACATGGTACCACAGTACTATGAGTTACTGAGGTGCAATGAACAATTGAACAACAAAGTTCCAAAAACAACTTATAGGTGGCAATTCGATCCATAATGGTAATTGGGTCTGTTATTGGGTCAAAAAGGCTAGATTTTAGAAACTACCTGAAATGGAAAAGGGTCAAACAGGTTGAAAATCTATTGAAAATGCATAAACCTGCTAAATGTTTCCTTTGCAAAAGATAAATCGGTACTGTAACAATATAGTTTAGTAGAAAAAAGCATACATAGGAGTGGTGGTTGCAATACGTTCTAAAAGAGCTAGCAATGTGCGATCCATACAGAAAGTTACCACTTACCCAACCTGTTCAAGTTTCAACCTACCCATTTTCCCTTTTAGTTATGGTGAAGATGATTGAGAAAATTAAACAATCAGCAGACCCTACATAAATCTAGACGTGTGTTAACTTCATACCTCTGTGTGCTTCCCTAAATATCTGAGGCATAGATGATCCAGAAGTATGTAATGGAGTTGGAACGGGTGGTGCCCCGCTAGTCTGAATAGCTCGTTGAGCAGTGGCCATGGTATAGTGCAGAGCTTGTTGGTAGCTTCCTAGTCCGGTGGTGAATCCTTCAACTCCTTGGTGAACTTGAGGAGACAACTGAGTCGTGGACCACAACGAATGTGCTAACATTGGGTCAGATGGATGGTGTTGTTGAGAGTAGAATTGATTTGCCGGATGAGGTGAAGTCTGCAGAGAACCATTTGGGTCTTGAGGTAGAGCTGTAGGAGCGCCAAATTGCTGAATTAGTTGATGAATTGGAACCCCACTATGGACCCAGTTCTGCAAAGGGAAGAAGATGCTAAATGATAGATTAAAAAGAATAAGGCTGAGAATTTAAAAAAATAAGGGTAAATGGGTGGGAACCCTCTGGTCCCATGTACCGAATAGGTACCCTGAGTCACTACCGCATAGACTACAGTCCGATGACTCCCTAGAGAAATAGGTGGGAGGGAATCTGCTTAGCAAGGATTCGAACCCGCGCCTTTTAGCTGCCTAGAACTCTTTGTTAGGGGGAAGTACCACTGGGGTTTCATTGAATTTAAAAATTCAATGAAAATGAACAATTCGTGTTGAAGAGGATATTAGTACAAAGAATGAGGAAACAATGACCAATCAGAAGTACGTCGCCGTCAGGACCCAGGAACAATATAATGAGGTGGAACTTTCAAACCATTTAGTTACAAATGGGTTTATTTGGGTTATGTTTTATCTTAAGCAAATAAAACAAGTATATAATAAAAGAATAGCTTATAACAAAAAGGGTTAAATGGCCAAAGGTTTACCCAACGTGTTTTTTCAATGCATAAAAGACAATACACCCCAAACCATCACAACGAAAAATCAGTTACTACTGAATAACATATGTATGTACATTACTCATAGGGGACAAAGTGTTTCAGGTCAACTGAGCCCGGCATATTATGACGCATTACCCAACCTTACTATTTTACCACTTAACAAAAAGTATAAAGTATGGAGATGAGTTATGGATCTTTTGTACCTGTGAACTCATGTTCTGGGACAGTGCAGCTGACATGATATGCCTAATTTGACGTTGATCCATTTGAGGTCCAGAATATTGTTGCTGTGTATCGCCACCAACTATTACTGGGGGGGCCTGAACTGGAGTTGAAATTCTTGTTCCCTCCATGCCGGGTGTCAGGGACCTCAGATATCCATTACTCAAATTGTTTGAGTTATGTTGTTGTGAATGCATACCATCGGAGGTAAAAGTTTGACTTTGACTTCGACTTTGCAAAATAGCATTCATGACAGTATGTCTTATAGGTGCCATCACAGTGACGTTTGATCTGGTATTAGATGATCCAATGGCATATGTAGGTAACTGCGTATTATTGGGAGCATAAAGTTGACTTAAATCATGTGAAATAGCATTTGCAGGTGCCCCCATAGTGACATTTGATATGCTATTACATGCCCCATTTGCAGGTGACGGTAACTCAGTTCTCCATGACTGCGTCTCTATATGAGATGCAATACTGCTACGGACATTGTTCATGTTCACATCTTGTAAATGAGTAACAGAAGGTTTTCTATCGATTTCTTGTGGGCAATTACTGGAATCCATATCATTATCTGTTCCTGTAAGATCCAAAATATCTCCACCCACATCTAGGGAGATATTAGATTCTTGGTGTGAAGGTGGTTTATCTTGCAATTTATGCGTATAATCACCACCCTCGTTAACAGTTTCCCACGAGCCTTCAGCAGAGATTTTCACATGAGACACATCCACGCCTACTTCTTTCAGAACCTATGGGCCACAGTGGGTTACAAGGGGCTTAAGACAATCAAATGAATGCATTCACAAAATTCATTAATTAGAGTGGCATTTCGACCCATTTACTTATAAACAGGTTGATTTGCTCTGTTATTTTATTTCTAACGGGTAAAAATTGTCTTTAAAACAAAAAATAGTAGGTAACAAGAAAACAGGTGAAAAGTCGTCCAAAGTGTACCTTAACACATAGAATATAATAGATTTCTTCATTCGAGAAATTAGATCATTATGGTAATAAATTATGTTGTCTAATTATATCTAGACATGTTATTTAAAATATTATTCATAACAGAGTGGGAAAGAAAGTGTTTCGAGCCCAACCCAACCTGTACAAAAACTTGCAAGCTTTTGACCTGTTACCCAGCCCATCCATTTTGCCATCTACTTCTAGGTTACTTGCCTTAACCATGCCCTGGTCAATTCGGATGTCCGTGAAGCAAACAGATTGACTACAATGAGGACAACGCCATGATGGTCTTCTCGAGTTTATGTCCACATAGTTGTCAAAGTCAAAGCACTGTCAAGTAATATAAAATTTATAATATTAAACATATGTAAACGGGCAACCACTTATATCCAGATGGAATGTAAACGATGGGAATATCCATCATAGTTAAGTGTCGAATTAATTTTATGAATGGTTGTATGTGACTATGTGTTAATAAAATAAATGAGGTATCGCCCTCTTTTGCACACACAAAAAAATAAAATCACATAGATCGAGCGGCAATACATTATGAAGACTCACCTGAAGATGATTACATAAATGCCCTTTGACAGGTGTCTTGATGCGTTTAAAACTATATAAAATAGACATGGATTCAAAGACAGAATTAAGACCAAAAAAAATATTATTAGTTCTACTGAAAAAAAATCCCATTGAACTGTATTCTAGAAATTAATGGTGCATACCTTATGGGGCAATTTAGCGATACTCTAGACAACCCTTCGATTACATCATTGTCTACATCAGGAAAACAATTATAAAACGTATTGCTAATTGCTAAGGACATCAAATGAGTATATGATAAAACTATTTAGCATATGCTATTTCATCATACACATAAAATGCTAGTAAACCTGTATCAGATGCAGCAGCAACTGGTCGCACATAATCTGGAAGGGTAGGACAGCTTGGAGTTGAGACAATACTCATGAAGGCAATTACTATAATATATTTACCTAACATAGATTAATGGACAAGTTAATACAGAGGTTTGCAGCATGTAAAATTAATTGGGAACAGAAGGCATGTGTTAGATAGATACCACTAAAATGGCCCACCACTTGAAGAAGATTGGTTCCATGCTTAACCATATGTTTTACAAATGTTGGTATCTGTGGTCCGGGATCCTGATAGGAAGATATAAGCATATAGGAATACAATTCAGTATAAACAAAACCAAAATGGGTGGCAAGGACTTGCAAACATATATAGCAAGCAGTAGTAACAATTTCAACCCACTAGTGATTCAGATTTGCATTTCATTTCTAATAGGTCAAAAAGATTGAAAATCACCCGAAGCGACTATTTAAGAAAAGAACCTCCTAAATCACTAAAAAGTAAATCGTTATTAAAACAAATAACTCCCTCAACTCAACCCAATTGCAACCCGTACACAAATTACCATATTAACCCTTATGAGAAGGGCTATACAAACCTTGTAAAGACAAGTCCTCTTGTCCACTGCTCTTCCATTCACCAAAAAGCTAGAAATTGAAAAGAAACAATGGATCAAGCCACTTTATATGCATATGTGCATTGTAAGCATAATGTACAAGGATTCAAGAAAATATATACTTGACTTGTTGTGGACTAACAATGCATGATGATGTCTCGGTATTATCTGTTTGAGCAACAAACAAATACTGCAGTGAAGTTAAAGGAGAGAACTAACAATTCTAAGTGCAACTGTAAATAAATAAAAGATCATGGTCACTGTGTGCTTCTGCAGTAAAATACCAGTACCTGGTATTTTGTATATTTATTAACTAAATGAATCAACTTACAAGAGAATAATGACAAGAAACTCTTACTATTGCATCGTCTTTCGCATTTTTTGGAATATGGAAATCTTTCAGAATTGCACCATAACCCGGCTACATTACAAGCAAAACAAGATTTAGTGTATGGATCTCTAAGATAAAGATTTGTTTACTGAAAAAAGAGCACCAATACAAAATTTAGTTTATGGATCTCTAAGATAAAGATTAGTTTACTGAAGAAAGAGCATCATTACCATGGCCTCAACGAAAGCAAGTATTTCACCCATCTTCATTCCTGGATAGAACCTGACGGAAAACGATAAAAACTCAAAATTTATCAAACAAAAACATGCGCACGATACTTAAAGTAAAAAAGAAAACCACCAAGCAAGACATCATAAAAACCTTGACATAACTGCTGATATGCTGTGATGAAATGTGCTCTCCTCAGTGTTCATATCACCAATACTGCAGAAACTGCTGGCTATCTACAATCACAATAGCGCACTCTTTATACGAGTCCGTGAAACAAAAAAGATGTTAACATCATGAACATAACCATTTACGAACCTCGTTCCAAAGATTATGAAGTTCATTGCTATCCTTCTCATCAAACCATCCATTTTTAGAAGCACCCTTAATCAAGAAGTAGCAAGATGTATAACTCAGGGAATTAAAAAAATAAGCACGACATCAATGAAGTTACAAACATATATCAGAAACTGCAAGCTTTAGCAAGCTTTATGATACTGAATGATAAGAATCGCATTAATGCCTTCCATTGACATGGCTGTTGTGCAGATCTTTTACAACACATGGTAAAAGAAGTTGAGATATAAGAGTACCTTTATGGAGATCATCAGCACCATGGCAGCTGCAAGAACTGGGGCGCCATTTTTCCATTGACAGACCTAATTACATAATCGTGTGAATAATCGATATTACGTGTCTCATGGCTGACTTAAGATAAATATTCCCGAAATATGCTCTTTTTACTCTAGATTTGAAGAGGGATATAGAATGTTTGAAAGATCCTTACCTGCTTCAACAAATTTGGTAAATCTGAAGCTCTATCCGCAATTTCATTGTTAGCAACAGCATAGTCAATATTTCTGTAAAAGTTAATTATATATTCGATTAATATATAAGATTTTGATTCATAGATGGTGCTTATCCCAAATTTGTGACTAGAATAATATGATGTGACAACATAGAGCAACAAAGGATTGGAGATGACTTGATACTGTAAATTATTAATGTTGATAGTAAACAAGTGGCAAAATCCATTTAATGAATCTGAAATTACTAAAACTCAATATAGTAGCTTTGTTTATGGGATTTGAGGTACATCAAGTACTGCTATACCAAAGTCTTCGTTTCTATAAAATTAGGAAGCCCATCAATATATATCATATAGAGTTATACACATATCACAAGTCCTCGCACTGGATGATTGGGAAAAAGCAAAAAAGGTGACCAGGAAGACCCTAGCAAAAAAAATTGTAATCGATACCTATCACCCAGCCAGTTTCAGGTATCCAAAGTTCACATACGTGCAACAATTATTGAAAATTCATTACAGCATGTGACATATGCATATTACATATAAAGGTAGGATGTCAATGTAATATTCAGATGATATAAGTGAAAGATATTACAGTCAAGTCACAAACAGATGTTTCATGTTCTGAAGTCAGACACTAAATACTTCTACCCTATGATAGATTCTCCAACTTCATTTTTCAGATAGCTAATTTTCAATTCCAGAGACGAAACAGGAGCAACATTACTCCCGAATCCTGGAAATCACACCAAACTTTTACCACCGGATATGCATACCAACATTAAACTCTTACCCTACGGTCTCATCATTCTAGGGATACAATGCAAGAAGCCAAATACAATAACCAAAGAAAACATGTTGCCTCTTACAAACAGTTCAACGTTCACAGTAACTTATCGAAGTGTGTGTGTGCTCGCATGTGTGAAATCAAGTCACAAATAAACTATCATACAGCCAAATATTAGGGTCTAAATGCAAAGCAACAATTTTCATTTTTCCACCATAACCTTAGCTAACAGTACATAATGTTTTGCGATGCATGTGTATTAAACCTTATTATTATATTGTTTATTATGGAGACTTATAATAAGAATTATGATCCTGATATCATCATTTATACATACCATAGTGGGGGATGGTAATCTAAGGCTGTCGGGTACCTAATCTTAGGTGTGGAACATAGTGGGGGATGGTAATCTAAGGCTGTCGGGTACCTAATCTTAGGTGTGGAACACTCACATACTATTTTTTGGGAAATGATTAATCCTCCTAACCAAATAGCCTAATAATCCTCCTAACTATGAGAAGATGACATGTGGAAAAATCAGGGGGCAAGATTAGGAAAGAGAATTAGTGGATACCACATGTCACCTTCTTAATGTTTTAGAAGGATTATTAGGCTATTTGATTAGGAGGATTTATCATTTTCCCTAATTTTTTAATCCATAAAATTCATGGGGGGCAAGCATTTATTCATTAAACAAAGAAATACTAAAAAATTATGTGTGAGGAAAACCACACCTAAGCTAAGATGTCGGACAACCTTAAATTCACTTTTCCCATAGTATATTATATATATAAAGCAAAACCTTCGCCCTCATTTTAACCACGTCACTTGTTTCCCAATCCAACCAAAAAGTGGCATTACGGCATTACGTCTGTTTCTCAACCCAATAAAAAGTGACACATCACCCCCTTCTACACCACCATCACCAATGCATAGAATGGGCACTACTTTATCATTATATAAAGCATTTACCCACCACGCGAAAGAGCTACAATAATAATGAGTCATGTTTCCCACACAAAAAGAACATAACACTCGCTTGCTCCGAATCTCTTACACCACCGCCGCCCAAATGAAATCACTAAAAACATCAAACAAAACTATTAAGAACCCCCCTTTAACATTAGTATTGCACATTACCGCTACATTCCTAATATATTAAGTCTAATAATATATTAATTTAACACTAATCCTTATAATATAATATATTTTCCAATATATTATGTCAAATCAAGGCACAAATAAACTATCCCCAGCCAACATATATTACTAAGACATCCACATTGGGAAAAAAAATCTTTTAAAAGCTTTTTATTTTTTTGCAACTTAATTAATTTACTAACTTCAAGCTATTAAAAACCATGAACGAGTACCAAAAAATATTTATACCATGTGCATATTTCTCTTGGAAGCGGTAAATTTTTTAAAAAATCAAAAATAAAAAAATAAAAAATAAAAAGTCGTGTTTACTTAATAAGGTTCGAACGTAAAACCTCTTGCGGTGGTTTACTCTATTATTGTATTTACAAAAAATAAAAAACAAAAATATAATGATATTCACAAATATAGATATAACAAAAAAATATGTATACGTAAAATAAAACATAAAAAGAAAATGTGAAGAAAACCTAGCAAGAGAAATGCAGAGACTGCAGAACTCATTATTAATTTGTAAGTCGCCACGAATGAGAGAAAGCAACCGGTCAACGAAGAACGAAATGCGCTGACCGTTGACGTGCGACGGAGATGAACGAGTCTCACCGCCGGTTAGTATTTCCGGCGGCCGGTTTATCACCACCTCTCCTGCCATACTCATACTAAAAAAGTTGATAAAAAAAAGTGGGACTTCCTTTCAGAGCTAATTAAGCGGTTTTCGTGCTGAAAATGAAATACATATAGTATGACTTTGATTTGACGCGGTCTAAGAAAAGGGCAGAAATGTAATTATACCAAAGTTATGGCGGTGGGGGGTTTTGTATAATACTTGCAAAATGTGTACTGTGTAAAGGGATAATGATGTACGTATACTTTTTGTTGGAAATATAATACTCGTATAATGTGATTATTATTATTGTTGGAATCAAAACAAAGATTTTTATGGGAATCATACATACAGAGTTATTAATGGAAATGGTGCTTTGATGTTGATGTCTTTGTTTTGAATTCAAAAGTGAAATTCGATTACCGCTAAAATAATGGGGTGAATCAATCTCGTCTACAATCACATCATGATGAATATTTTGTTATTAAAACCGTGAGGGAGTAGCCCGTTCTATCTTTTTTTTTTCGTACATAACGTCACAGAACGTCCTCTCTTAGTCTCGGAGGGCGTTTCGCCTCCTTAAAAAGTGAGCCCCGTCTCATTTTGAACGTGAGCCTCCAGCGTTCGTTTCTTGTCATTTTGCCTGCGCATCCACTATTTGTGTGCCCAGCTTACACTATTCCTCGTAGAAGGTAAAAGCAAGCTTTAAAGTTCTTTTTTTTTTTAATAAACCAAATATATATATATATATATATATATGAGAATTTTTCCTCTCGAGCTAACGACCCTGCAACGCTGCCTGGCGGTGAGACCCTAGAAACCTTGATTGGTTGAATATGTTTTTGTAGGGATTCGAACCTAGGTAGTGTTCTCATCATGTCGCTTTTTAGGGGGGCAGGTGGCCCATAGAGGAATTTTTCCTCTCGAGCTAGCGACCCTGCAACGTTGTCTGGCGGTGAGACCCTAGAAACCTTGGTTGGTTGAATATGCTTTTGCAGGGATTCGAACCTAGGTAGTGTTCCCATCAAGTCGCTTTTTAGGGGGGCATGTGACCACTGAGCTATAACCCAGATAGTTCCAAATATATATATATATATATATATATATATATATATAATAAAAGTAATACCCCTAGAGGCATTCCTCTACCCCAAGGGAACGGGGGAATGCCCCTTGTGATGAGTAATGTACACTTGTCAAGCAAGGAGTGGAGGAGGGGCATTCCCTTAACTCTCCACTTCTCTTAATCTAAGATGTATCTTTACTATTTTATTTTATAGATAAAAAATGTAACTTTTAAATTTCTTAAGAATTTTTAACATTTGACAAAAAATTTAAACACGGAGTGAATATATCTATACTATATTATAATCTATACTATATTATAAGGGGAATGATTAATCCTCCTAATTGATTAGCCAAAAAATTCTCTTAATTAATTGGATGATGACATGTAGAAATTCAAGGGGGGGATTAAGAAAAAGAGTAAGTGGAATCCACTTGTCACATTCTTAAAGATTTAGGAGGATTTTTAGGCCAATGTTTAGGAGGATTCATCATTTTCCATATTATAAAGTAAATAAGATTTCAACTTTCAATTTTGACAATATACACATGATAATACATGATGTACCATACATCAATGTCCCACAACTTTCATTTTCATCTCTCCTCAAATCAACCACTCATTTTTTTTCCTCTCATTCATAAAATTTTTTATTTCTCTAATTCATTCAAAATCTTTTATCTCAAAAACCGTACATCGATAAATTATATAAATTATACGGGTGTTCTTAAAATTTCATGCTCTTTCATTAGAAATGTCATTCGATATACTTTCGACGAATTTTAAAATCCGGGGGCGGAGCCCGTACGGCTAAGGCATTTGACTATCACACCTATCACTTCCTATGACATATCACACTCTATAACCTATCACCTCAAACATCTCACCGCTGCAACGCGCGAATACTTTCTCTTATATGAAATCAATGTATAAGAAAACTCAATGGATAAAAAAGAAAAACTTAAAAAGGTACAAAAAAAAAAATTGACTAACTAAATGTTATGTCATTGATTTTTCACCTCCAACTAGTTTTGAACCACCATTAATCTCCACATTCAAATACATATACCAAAATAACAAATTATAAAAGTTTCAATGTTTACTTTTGGTCAAAGGATGTATATTTGTGGTAGTGGTAGATACAAAGATTAAATATGACATTTATTTATTTGATTTGATGTGTTACTACTTTTGGTAAAATGATGTATGATACTAGTAGTAGCAAATAAAAAGATTAAATATAACATTTATTTATTTGATTTGACAATGTATTAGTAGTGGTGAACACAAAGATTAAAATCCCATAATTGATTCATATGAGACCGGGATCGACACTTACTGTTGACCAATTTCAGGATCGATACCATTAATATTGGGATTGGTAATAGTGTTATGCACATCCCTACCTTGAACCATAATCCATCTAAAACGCATTTTAAATGACTTTTTGACTTTAGTGGTAATGTGATGCTATTTCGACATTATTATTTTTTTCGTTTCGATTTGTCTTTGGGGCGTATGTCATCCAAAATGATTGAAACATCACTTCAATTATTTTTGTTAGATTGCTTTCGTTATTCGGTTTATAATATATGAAAGATAAAATGGAATAATTCATTATAGTTAAATGAAAAATACTTGCGTGTTTACATATTTATAATGAAACTAGGTTTATTACCCGCGCGATGCGCGTAACTGTTTAAGATCTCCACACACCGTTTAAATTATGGTGAAAGAAATTTTAAAAAATTAATCTAAATATAAACATAATGTCGTTAAAAAAAATTGCAACAAATTAATCTAGATATAAACATTAATGATCGTTGAAAAGTATTTCGTGTTAAATTATATATTATTCCTTGGCCCTTTTGTAGTTATTAATACAACCATTTTATTTAGTGGAGAATTATATACTTAGTATGAAATATCTGGTAGGATGTCATATGAGTATTAGACTAATATATGAAGGTTTTAGTTTGGTTATTTTTGTGAACATATATCAAGTCACATTTTAAACATTACCTCTATAGGAGTTATTCATTTTGAGAAATATTTTTATAAAAAACGTGAAAACAAATTTTTTACGACAAATTTCATTCAGTTATTAAAATTATAAAATTTCACCTAATTCATCTCACAAATCGTACATCGTTAGACAAAAACAAAATATGGGTATGTTAAAATTTCGTCATATTCAAAAGAGATGGAACTTGATATACATAAATATAAGATAATTATTGGCAAAGATAAATATGGAGATGACACATAAAATTTAGTGACAAATATGATTTATTTAATTCTTTTCTTAATCTTATCATTTAATTTAAATAAATATCATAAACATATACTTAAAAAGATTTACTATAACGATTTTTTAGAAACATGTTTTATTATCTCATGAATTTTAAATATTTGAATACATTAATTGGTCATGAATATTTTTATGTCGTATAAATAGATGTAAAATGTTTACTTGGAATAGCAAATCATTAACTATCACTTGGGAAATCTCTTAGCAAGAGCTAGATGCCGTTTTTATAAAAAATATAGTACAAAATCTATATAAGGGGGGAAAATATATTTACCAAAAAAATATTTAACATTTAATAAAATCCTACTTTTTTTATTTTACTTCATAATTTTTCCTATATATATATTTAGAAATTTATAGTTAAAATATTATAAAGAATATATGAGAATGCCATGTATGATTTAATCCTATGTGGCAATGTTATAAGCTAGCTTTAAATTGAAGATGCTCTATAATCGTTCGGATTCCTACTATTTTAATAATTATATAGATAAAAAACTATTATTCTCATTTTAAGGGAATCTTATTTTTATTTTATTTAATATTACGAGAATATATTTACTAATAACTTTATAACTTCTACACAACCCCAATATCATTTTATAATAACTAGCTATTAACTCCTTTATTAGGTGGTTTGTTTTTTTCCCCACTATCTTCATTCCGTGTGAATTATAGAATCAAACACAACACAGAATGGTAAAAACTCATTCAATTACAATGTCCAATACATAATCATGGTTATTTTATTTTATTACTATTCTATTCAATCTAATGAAACAGATCATTACAATTTTAACGTATTAATAATTAGTTTTTAAAATTTACATGATGATTTTCATAACATGTTTTGTATAGACTTTTAAAATATTTAAATTCTATTTGTTCTCCGTGATTATTATTATCTACATTTTTAACGCATCGTGCTTTTAGTGACACCACTGCCACTAAAATCGCTTGCACCCACACGCCCACTGCCATTGCCACCACCTCCATTGTTTAAATTGGGATGATTTATAAGTATTCATCATCACATTTACTAGATAATGTTATTTGGATGTTTAGGCCGTTCCCATCCATTCATCGTGAGCTCTTCCATAGCTCTTCGAGATCTCATCATGGTTGGCTGCAAACTCGTGGAGGTCTCAATCATCACGTGCCATCAACCGGACGATGAGTGTGGACGAGAAAAGATAAGAGAATGGTGGGGTTGGGTAAGAATTTTGGGTGTTTGTTGGAGAGAGAGAAAAATGGAGGAAGATGTGAGAAAGAGGTGTGATTGGTAGTAAGTGAGGAAGAGGTGTTTTAAGAAAGAAAAAAACTAATGTGGTGAGGATTAGGCTTGGATTGGAAAAGGTCTTAAAGACATGAATGTGACATAGTATTGATTCAAAATCCAAATCCGGATTTGGTCGGATGGTTATCCAATACCAATATTTCTATGAATATTTCTCTAGTTATGGTCACATAAATGTGAATTCAAAGATGAAACGGAGATATATCTATCGGTGTTTCGAATGACAATTCTAAAAATGAGGACACGGAGATATATTTATCGGTGTTTCTAATGGAAATTCTAAAAATAAGGATCAATAACGCAATCCACGAGCCAAATCAAATATGTAGCCCTGTAGTTATCATCTCAAGCAGTCCAAACACTCTAGTTAAAACTTGAAAATGTGGGTGAGAATGGGATGGGGATAAATAAAGAGAGGTGATACGTCTACCACAAAATTTGATGTATTTACCACCAATATGTATTACTGATTTGTACAATCAGTTATAAAACTTGTACATTGTGGTAGATGAATAAAAACAATGGTACATTTATCACTTTCCATAAATAAATGTTAACATTGTTTAAGGGTGATTTGAAATTCACGAAAAGGTTCATAAATTTAGTCATGTGATTTCGATGAGAAAAACGAGCTGACAACGGAAGCTAGACATGCAAAAAATCTGGTGGAAATCAAAGGAAACACCAACTTGGAGTTGGATTCATACCTTTTTAAAGCTTTATAGGAGTTCGTAACGGCACATATGACATCTCTAATTTTCCCCAAAAGTAACAGAAAGTTGGGAACTAATTTTCCCCAAAAGTAAACACGGTAAATGGGTTGAAATCAGATACTTGCCAAACTGTACATGAATTTATTTATTTTAATCAAACTAAACACACATATATATGGTTGAAAATTATGGATAAAAAAAAAAAAACTAACTGGGTTGGATCAATGGTTGAAGCTCATGCCTCTGGAAACAGAGGTCATGGGTTCGATCCTCATGCCCAGCAAGGCTGGAGGTCCTTTTCTACTTGGGGTAAGACTGTCTACATATCAACCTCCCCCATACACTGTCGAAGATGGTATTGAGACCCAAAACCTGTGAAAGACGGCACTAGGAGTTACTTACTTACTAAAATTATGGATAAAAAAATTATCAGGTCGACCTACTCCTCATAATATTACCTGTTTAATTTTGACCAGTTAGTCGAAGAATGACTATCCTCATTTATGCCTTTTTGAATATGAATGCACGATGATGCTCAAGGAATAAGGGAAAAGTGTTCAGGGTAATTCAGCTAACCGCTATGGACTCTGGGACTCCAGATAGGAAATTTGCCTTTTGAGACAATATTAACATGCTTATGTCACAATGATGGAAGAGTAGCCAACTGATAAGAATTCCTTTGACCCAGGCACCACAAGTTGTAATGCAACAGATATCTCGTATCCTATAAATATTTAGTAATGTCATATATATCAGCGAGCACATCACTTAGAATATGTTAACAAGAAATTGTTACCCGAAAGCGACTATTCTATAGGATCGGTTCGTGAGCATAAATTGAACCACAATCTGCAGTTTCACAGCCACTAGTCACTACATACAAAATTGGCCATGCTTTCTCTATACTCTTCTATCTTCTCACCGAGGTGTCATCCTAATTAGTAATTAACACACAAAAAAACTCCAGCAACACTGCCACCGCCACCACCATCTAACACTAAACCACTTGCAGGGTCTTGCTAATTATGAACGTTTACGTTATATCCTGTTAAGGCTTGCAGATGGGGCGGTATTGTTGGTCTGGGTGTGCTCAAAACAAGTGGTCTAGTAGCTTGGAGCGGTTGAGTTGGATGGATTATAAACTGATTATGAGCATCTGAATAAGCTTGACCAGACAAGCTTCCACGCATTCGTCCAGTTGGTTGCCAGCATGGATCGGATGGGTCATTAGCTAACACCTCTAACACCATTTGAGCTTGGCCTGGAACATGGTGCCATGGAATATGAGATGCACAGAACACCAATTTTCCACATTAGTTATGATTAGAGGTGGATATTTAGACTCTTTACGCATAAATGGGTATGCTTATACGTTGCGGGTAAAACTCCAATATTTAGCTTAAATTGAAACAGATTGAACCGGCTGAAAGTCAGGGTGTTTAAAATTTAGATACCTTTTAAATCCTTTCTTTTGAAACAAGATCACCTTGGCAATATAACTTTTGTAATCATATTTACCACATCAAATTTTTACAGTTCAATAAATAAAAGAGTATAACAGGAGATTTACTTTTGCCCAACCCGCCATAAACCCTTTCCACGACGTACCTCTTTGTTGTTCTGATGATGACACAGGTACAAATGATCCCGAGGTCTGGAGGGGAGATGGAATAGGTGGTTCCCAGCTCTCGACTCCAAAAGCTTGTTGAGCAGCAGAATCAATATTGTGCTGGGCACCTTTGTAACTTGTGAGACCATTTGTGGGGCTTACTAATCCTTCCTGAACTCCATAAAACTTAGCAGGTGGTTGCACCAAATTTGATATCTGGTTTAAGTACTGCTGTTGGTGAGAGTTTAAGTGATCCAATGGATGAGGCGATTTATTCCGGTAGGCAGTCAACTTTGGGGCTGGACTTGGATGGGCAATAGAATGCTGAAAAGGTTGACTTGAAACGTGTGAGTGATCTTGATGCACCCAGTTCTACATGGGAGATGGGAGTTAAAATAAAAATTATAAAGCATAAGAGTTGCTTTAAGAGGAGAAATTGATTTATCTTGGATTTCATCAAATACTTTTATTTTGGTCTTGAAGAGAATATTAAAAAAATGAGTGTAACTGTGTAACAATAATCTTGGAACAGTGCAAGTCCAGGAAGAAGATCCTAGAGGTGACAACTACCAATAACCAATCACTTATGGGTTAATCCGGTATATAACTTTTGTTTAGCAAGTAATTAGGGCAGAATATTCAGAAAATAGCTTAAAAGAAACATGTAAAATGGGTTCAGTTGGTTGCAAGTTGTCAAAATAGTAGTTTTAAGGCATTAAACATCCTACAAAAAGATGAATAAATATTAACACAGTATACTTTTTGTAACTATATTTGATAAACTAGCTGTATGAAATTCGCAACTTTTGAACAAGAAGTGTATGGTCAACCCAAACCCATGTCAAACTGTGCAAAATTTGGAAAAAATACCCCTTTCTAGTCGTTTTCCAATCAGCACAAGTTGAACTTGCTAGCTCCAATTTGAACAGCTATAAGTACAAATTAAAAAACCATGAAGATGATAATCGATTATTTGTACCTGTGGGCACATTCTCTGGGAAGATGAAGCTGATATTTTACTCTTTTTTTTATGTGCATCCATTTGAGATGGAGTAAATTGTTGTTGTGAATAACCACTAACCACTTCTGTGAAGGTCACAGCTGGAAGTGCTTGAACAGCAACTGGAATTCTTGTCATGTGGCTGACCGGCTTTGGGTACCTCCCACCATATCCATTACTCAAATTGTTTGAGTTATGCAGTTGTGACTGTACATCAGTGGAAGAAAAAACCTGACTTTGGCCCTGAGAAATAGCATTAGAAACAGTATTCGTAACAGGTGCCATCCCAGTGACATTTGGTTTGGTATCCGATGTCCCTGTTGCATGTATTGGTAACTGCATGTTGTTAGAAGCAGAAATTTGACTTTGATCCTGCGGAATAGTATATAGAGGCACTGGCATAGATGTATCACGTGTTGTATTGGATGTCCCATTTGCATGGGTCGGTGATTGAATTCTCAAAAATGGATCCTCTATAAGAGGTGCAATACTTCTATGTACATTATTCATGAGAATTGCTGGAGAAGGTTTTCTGTCATTTTCTTGATGAGAATCACTGGCGTCCATATAATATTCCCTTCCTGTAATGTCCATAATATCTGCACCCACACATAGGGAAGTAGTAGATTCTTGGTGAGAAGGTGATTTATCTTGTGGTGTATCAGTATGATCATCACCGGCATAAACAGCTTCCCACGAGCCATCGACAGAGATTTTCACTTGAGAAACATTCACACTTACTTCTTCCAGAACCTATGAACGAATCATTTGCTTTATTAATAATTAACAGATGGATCACATACAGGTGGACAAAAGACAATGAGTTGGATGGTTAACAAATCAAAATGTCAAAAATAAATAAATTTTGTAGTTTTCTACTGGTTGAAATTGACAACATTGAGTTGACTTGCAATATCCTTTGTCCAAATGTGTAAATGTATATGTTTATTACTAATAGGGGCGTTAAACACATATACAGAATTTATGAATTATATACTTCAATGATATATAATAATCTAACTTTATGAATATACAAATTGAGGAGATTTTATGTGTTTACAATACAATTTGCGACTTCTAACCTGTTTGACCTGCTTGATTGGTTTCGTTTTAAGTTCATAACTTTACCCATTCCATCAGAGATGACATAACCCAGATCAGCCTACACATAACGAATGGGTCAAAATGGCCATCTGTACATACACGGGTCCTAAGATTACTTACCTTAACCATGCTCTGGTCAATTCGGATGTCAGTGAAACAGATAGATTGGCTACAATGGGGACATCGCCATGACGGTCTTCTTGAGTTTATGCCCACATAGTTGTCAAAATCAAAGCACTGCACATACATAAATAAGTTAGATTGTTAGAAGAAAGAACCAAGGTTATGACAATCCTTAAATGAACTAGAGAAAGATACAGTCTAAAAACTCACTTGAAGATGTTTGCACAAATATCCTTTGACAGGTGTCTTGATGCGTCCGAAGCTGTATATAAAAAACACGGATCCAAAGACATATATAAGTGATAATGAGGAAAAAAGTGCTAGTTCTATTGAGCTAAATTGGCAATTACTAGGTCATACCTTATAGGGCAATTTAGTGATATTGTAGATGGCCCTTCGATTATATCGTTTTCTAAAAAACAACAAAAAGGCGTATGGATAAGAGCAGCAAACAAACATATGCAATTTCATCATACGTTATAAGAGTATACCTGCATCAGATGCAGCTGCAGTTGGTGGCGTATAATCTGGAAGTGCAGAACAGCTTGCATTTGAGACCTTACTCATGAAGGCGACAACTATAATATATTTACCTAACAAAGATTTCAAACATTTTAAGATGCATTAATCAAGCATGTAAACTGTGTTAGGAAAAGGGGCAATGTGTTAGATAAATACCTTTAAACAAGCCCAAGACTTGAAACAAGTTGGTTCCATACTTAACCATATGTGTTACAAGTGTTGGAATCTGTGGTCCTGGATCCTGATAGAGATATATTAGAAATAGAAACATGTCAGAAAATCCACAAAATCAAAATGGGGCACAAGGACTGCATACATATATAGCAACTGGTCAAATGAGTCAAACAGGTTGAAGGTCGTCCAAAGTGCATTTATGATGCACAAATCTTCCTAAGCCATTTAATTTAAAAAGATAAATTGTTACTGAAATTTATACTCCTAGTACTCATAATTGATCCAGCTTTATTATACAATAAATTCAAAAAATTAAACATAAAGTGTGTTTGGTCAGCCAAACCCAATTTCAACCCGTATAAAAAAATTATCAATTTCACCATGTTACCCCTTTCCCGACTCGCCCAATTTACAACCTCTAGTACCCTAATCAACTGAAGTATACAAACCTTATAACCACAAGCCGTATCCACTGGTTTTCCGTTCAACAAAAAGCTGGCAATTGGACAAAACAATTATTGGTCAGACCACCATTAATGCATGTGTGCTTGATGACATAAGGGTGTTAGTATAGATATATACTTGGCATGCTGGGGACTTATAATGCATGAGGATGTCTCTGTATTATCCGCTTGAGCAACAAATAGATACTGCAGCGAAGTCAAAAGAACAGAAAGAAAAAGTACAGAAGAAAACTAAGCGCAAAAGAATAACATGTGCATCGTTGATGAAACAAAAGGACGGCTACTGTCAGTGACTGAGCCAGCCAATGGTCATTATAATCTTCACTCAACATCAAAAAAAACTTGACACAAATATAACTGAGCAATATATCACATGATCATAACTTCTTTTGTGCATAGCATCAAACAGATCGTCATTGCTAAGTAAAGAAAAAGCATCTACTTTATCATTGACTAACACCACTATTAAGAAATTCATATATAAAAGTAAATACAACAAAAAAAAATTAAATTGAAGAAAAGAATGTCCCGACCTTTTTTTCATTACTTTGAAAAAATTCTTTAAGTTTTTTATTTGGACAACAATTAACATTGTAGAAGGGTAACTTAGTGAAAATAATGAATGGTGACAGGTGACCCCGCTGAGATCAAGTTTGTTCCGTCCCAGTTATGGTGATGCTATGCAGCAGTAAATTACCGCTACCAAGTGGTGACTAAACATGATTATTAAGACAATATCTTTTCAGAACGTAATAGAGATGACTCAACTATCATAAAAAAAATTGAGGTACTTCCCTCATTAAAATAAAATAAAAAATTGTCATATATCAAGTTTTATTATACATGTATCAGCAAATAAGCAGTAAACAAAAGCATCCAGATAAGAATTCTTACTATTTCATCCTCAGAAAATTTCACATTCTTTTTAACATGGAAATCTTTCACATACGCACCACATCCAGGCTACAATATAAGACATAATGATAATCAATACATATATCTACAAGATAAAATCATTGCAAGTGAAATAGAACAACAGTACCATAGTGTTAACAAACGTAAGTATTTCACCCATCTTCATTCTGGGATAGAACCTGAATGGATAGGATAGAAGTCGAATTAAACAACATACTATACACCCAATATTCAGAATATAAACAAATAAGAAAACACCCAGTAGTATATCATAAATACCTTGACATAACTGCTGCGATGCTGTGAAGAATGTTGCTCTCATCTGAGTTCATATCTCTAACGCTGCAGAAAGTGGTAGCTATCTACAATCACAGTAGAGTACACTTTATCACAGAATGCGCCACAAAAAATGGAAAAAAAAAAACATAAAATCAATGAAGATAAAAACCATTTTCGAACCTCATTCCTAAGAATATAAAGTTCTTCATTATCCCTCTCACTAAACCATCCATTTTTACATGCACCCTGTTGAAAACAAGATATAGTAACTCCAGGATATGAAAAGGACATCACCAATAAGATACAAACATTAATCTGAAAATTCAAGCTGAGTTATAAAGTCCAGGAATGATAATATGTAAATTAAATCACATGAATGTCTTTCATTGGCTCATGCACACCCTTTGCTGCCTGAAATAACTTATGAAAGGAATAGAGAAAAAGAGCACCTTTAGAGAGCTCATCAACACCATGATAGCTGCACGTGATTTTGTATCATCGGTCCATTGACATACCTAAGCCATTAATGTTGTCAGTAATTTGTGTTTTAAGGGATAAAATAGTAGCAAGATCGTAGTATAAGTCATCAGCAATACGGCTTTCCTATAGTATACGAAGGGAAAACTAATCCAACTACATAAATCATGTAAATTTGATACAAAAATCTACAAAAGGCATAACATGAAAGTATTATCACTAATCTTGAAGTACAAAATGGAGTCAGCCAAACTCGCATTACATGTCTCATCGATTTGTTGCTATAAGATCAGGGGCTAACTCCAATATACAACCAGATTAAGTAAAAGAGAACAATGTTTGTTAAGCTTAAGCATTTTCAAAAAGAAAACAACGGTTATCATGCAAGACAAAATTCACTTAAAAAGTATCGCTGGCACCTTCAAAATGGGCACCTTATCTAAATAGCTTTTAACATTCAATTATTGTAAGTGTTTGGAGCTTACACGCATACGTAAATGAACATTCGTTAAAAATATATAGACCTTCTTGAATATTATCTTTTCACTGAGGGATAGAACACATGAGAGAGATCCATTACCTGCTTCAACAAAACGGGTAAATCTGAAGCTCTGTCGGGAATTTCATTGTTACTGACAGCATAGTCAATACTTCTGTTATAGTCAATGTAAATCTAGTTAGTTATAACAACTACTCACTAAATCAGCGATTAGAATACAACAATGTGATGGAACACATAGATCACTAAGAAGATCAATGCCCACTTTTAATGACATAAGTATAGGACAGACGACATTGATGAAAAACCATAATAAAAATACACCACAAACCCAATGGCCCAATATTCATATGATAAAATATCAAGTGTAGAAGTGTCGGAAAAAAAACCAATGGACATTGATAAATGGTAAAGTGAATCAAAAATGTTGATGCTAAACTAGTTTAAACTGAGACTCAAAAGCATAGTTGTGTATCAAATAGACAAATACCCAAGTCTTTAACTTCTATAACAACATTAACAGATCTTTAAGAATAAGTATCATATGCACGAAAAATGATTTTTTACGAGAAAAAAAAATGTGTGAGGAAGTCCTGGCCGGTATATATCACGGGTTCAAGTATCCAAAGTTACACATACTTACATCTGACAACACTACAACAGTTCATGGGATATGCAATTATTACATATACAATACAAATGCGTGGCAATATGCATATGTTGGTCCTGCTATAGGAACACCCCAATTCGGCATAAACACCCAAACACCCATCATACGGGGAGTATACATTGATACTTCCCGTATGATACTTTGACTTTTCTGGTCAAAGCATTAATACTGGCGTATAATGGAATACTTGCCAAGAAGTAGGTGTTTTTGCCGAATTCGTGGCTGGGTGTAGACGGACCCTATGCATGTAAAACGATACACACATGTGAAATCAAGGCGCAAATTAAGTACTAACCAACACAGTATTATTATCTCGAGTTTAAGTATAGAAAAACAACCAAAATTTACAGTTATCCAAATATATAACAAATGAATTACTGCCTGCTCGCTATACTTTCAAATTTGGTTCCACAGATGACCATTAGGGGCATACCCATAAAACAATAAAGTTGAACTAGGTCGCAATTAAATATATAAAACATTAATTTATATACAAATCATCATACTTTCAAATTTTGTTCCAAAATAAATCAGTATAACCTCAAATAAGTCACCAGCCACATACGCATTACGTTGACCAATGATATATTTTTTTTCTTTCGAACATTCAGCCGGTATACGACATCTTGAAACCAGTCTGACCGTATACCGTATAATGGTGAAGTCTTACACGTACCAGATATTGACTATGAGCCGTTACAAGTATTCATAGAGAAAACCCAAGATTTGTCATTCCAAAGGATTGAACTCAAGACCCGGGTAAAACCGGAAGTACGTCCAACCAACTAGGCTAGACATCATTGGCTACCAATAATATGTTACCTTTACTTTTTGTAAACATTTTGAACGATTGAAACTTGAAAGTGAATATGTACAATTATTTTGCGACTAAGGTGGACAATTATTATAAGACGAACGATAATTGTAACGTGGACATTTATTACAGGACAGATAATATATATGATATAAATATATATATATATATATATTTTTTGAAAGGAAAATGTGAAAAAAGAACCTAGAAAGAGAGAGGCAGAGATTGCAGAAGTCATTCTTGTTATTACTATGAATTCTTAAGTTACGAACATGAGCAAATATCCGACCAATGGCAACGGAAATGCTGATGGAGTTGCCGTTCGGCGGTTGTACGGTTCCCATGTCCGTCCGTCCGGCCACCACTATTAATCGGATAAATTTGTATAAGCTGAAATGAAGTTTTTAGTACTACAAAAGATAGATGAGAGAATGATATAAAAAAGGGTATAAATGTAATATTGCTTGGAGGTAATGGTGGTGGTGGTGGGGGCCATTCTGATATGGTGAACACGCGCTGCTTTTTGCAGTTTGCACGAATATAGGACCTGTACAACTCCGTCGTGTCCAAAACTCCAAATCCTTTTTGGGAAAGTATTTCAAAATATGTTTTTGTCTGATCCTAATACTCTTTTGGCGGGTCACTTTTACATTTGTTAACTGTTTACACTAAAAACGAATGTTTGATTAATTGAGATGAAAAGTTTTTAGACTAACAAAAAAATTGATAAACATATATTTATGGAAAATAATTAATGTTTCTAACTAAATAGTCTAAAATTTTTTCAAACAATGAGATGATAACATGTGGTAAAATCAAGGGTAAAATTAAGAAAAAGAATTAGTGGATACCATATTTCACTTTTTTATAGTTTTGAAAGAATTTATCATTTTTCTTATATATATTCTTTCTGGTTTGTTAATATAATGATTATTTGTATGTAATTAGTGATAGTTTGTTCATTAACATTTTGTTCTTATATTCATGCATTTGTATTCATTTGATAATATTACAATCAAAATTTAATTTTAGCTTATTATCAATTTGAGAAAATTGAATATTTTATAATGTTTAATTGACATTATAAAGCTTTTAGTTATATTAATGACTGCTTCATTCGTGTTCGTTTACGTTCGTTTGTGCTTATCTGTGGACGAAAAGCAAACTAACATAAACATAATTTCATGTTTAGTTATTTGTTCATTAGTTTGTTACGTTAAATGAAAGAACATGAAGAAGTTACGTCTTTTTAAATGTATCAACAATCGAGCTTTTATCAGATATATTTGAGCTTTTATATGATATTTTGAAACTTTGTAAGGAGGGTGGGAGTGGTTACCACTTCCCCAACCTTCCCCAGATTTTCACATCATCATCTTTCAATAAAAACCTTCCACCTCAGACTTCCCTAATTCACCCCAAAATGGGTGGCGCTACTCACCCCAACCCCAATTTTCACATCATCTTTTTATTTCCATTTATTTTTATTCTATAATTTTAAAACATAAAAAAACATTTATTAATAATTAAAAAAGTACATAATTAATACTTGGAAAAATAAGTTTAACAATTATTCAAATGAAATATTAAAACAACGAAACTAAAAAGGCATTGCCATCCATAGATAGTTCAGTAAATGATTTTTTTTATAAAAATGAAGTGTTTATTTTTTATAAAAGTGATAGGTTTTGAAGTTGAAGTGTTGTGTGTTTAAAAAAAAGTGTTTGTATATATATGAAAGAGATGGGTGAGATTTTTGAAAAAAAAAATTAAACTTTTAAAAAGAGATGGCTAGGTTGGGAACGGTCAAAAGGCCATGTGGCCACCTTTAGTACATTGTTTTTCCTGCAATTGGGTCTCATATTGGTTTCTCTCTCTTCGGTGAACCAACCCCAAATTCTGTCCACTTTTCCCCACCCCAACCCGCTGGTGGCGGTGTTCCCGCGCGGGGTGAGTCGGCCCCAATCACTTCCCCGCATCCACTCCTACCACTCTAAGGATATCAAGTTCCTTAACGACTAAACCACCTTGATGGTGGTCAAGTAAATAGGTTTGAACAATCAGTATTCATTGTTCAATATCACAAGGATGATGATATTTGGAAATAGAAACAGTGGGTGACTTTTTAGCCATAACTTGTGTGTCGCTAACACATCGACCATACGATTATGAATTATGTGTGAATGTAAGTATTAATTTGTCTTTTAAAATAAAAGGTTATCCCTCATTCTAGACTTAAGAACCCATTATATACATAAGCTCAATATCCTCCGAGTATGAAATTAAGTTTGACTTGTGACATGGTATCAAGATTCAAGATGCTTTTCATCACAACCTTACGGATGGCATTTCATCCGAACCTTTCAGTAGATTGGCAAACTATCTTGTTACTTTGGCCTCGGTACAACAACATGCAATACCCGATCTTATGGATTACACAACAAACCAAGCAGAGGCCAAAACCATATTGATTATCTTACCTTAAGGTTCGGGTAAAGGGATTTTACCCAGGTTAGATTTCTTACCTAAAGGTTTTAATATACAATTATGCATATTCATTCGCAACAACCATGTCATGGACTCCAAATCTCCAGTCATCTTGCTCAGCTCATACATCAAACTAACTTATTTACCAAGTGTCTGGTGATTCCCTTGCCTTTAATGCGTTGAAAGAGTCGCAACATCTGCTACCATACTAACAATATGACTTACACAACCTTCATAACCACCTCGTGGAATCCTTCAATGGTCCCTAGATGGAACACGTGTAATGGCCTTTTAAAACCAGGAACCGCATAATATTATTGTCACATAAAAACTTAAAAATAACCACTATTAAGGGGCATTTCTGGTGCCTATGGAGGGGACCAATTTAGAACCAAACTTTGACCACTTTAAAAAGAGGGGTCAGCTTGGCATTAACCCAAGATACCTCAAAAAGTAAAAACATATAGGAATGCTAGGAACAAAATCTTTCACATTGAAAAGGCACCAATGAAAAACAAGGGGGTCCTTCAACAATTGTTCAAGAATTAGATATAACTTATCATTTTACATTAATAAAAACCTTGGGATGCAGATGCATATGACTCCAGCTTCAGTGATAGTACCGTGCAGTACTTGATCTTTAAGACTTACGGCAGTTTCTGTGAAAAACAATCATCTTTTTCCACCCTGAAACAGAAACGTGGACAAGTATGAAATCAGTTTCCGACAGAATAGAAATCATTATACAGATTAAAACAACATATATTCTATATAATGTAAGCATGCATACACGTATTTCACATTTTATGCATTTGGAATCCTACAGAATCCCTAGCCTGAAAAGGTGACCTGGATACCAATACGCCATTATAAGAATCAACTATGATAGTTTTTTCATCTTTCCTTTTCTTGTATGGCTTTGATTTATATGAGGGGCAGAGGGGGTAGTCTTCCTTCACTGTATTTGTACTACTACTAAATTCATGAACTATAAAAATACAAAAAAAAAAAAAAAATTTGTAGAAAAAAGTACCAGCAAAGACATACAGCTTAACAACGAGGATACAAAGTTAAAAAATCTTATCCCTGTGATTACTGTCATGTAAACTTTAATCCTTAATGATTTTATCTCATGCTCAAAACCTGAAGGTATTAGGCCCGCAGTCCGCAGAAGTTGGGTTATGCAGTCTAGTAGTCAAAGGTTAACCAAAAAAAACTTAGTCTGCATATTTACATAGATTCAATTTCAAGAATCTTGGGATTCTATAGCTAGACAAAGTTAACATTTCTTATCCCTGTGATTACTGTTATGTAAACTTTGATCCTTCATGATGAAGGTATTAGGCCCGCAGAAGTTGGGTCAGTCTAGTAGTCAAAGGTCAACCAAAAAAAACTTAGTATGCATATTTACATAGATTCCGTTTCAAGAATCTTGGGATTCTATAGCTAGACAATGTCATAATGACCAGCTATAGCGAATGTTCCACAATATAGTCACAAAAGCAAATGTTAACAAAGTGGAATTATAATAGTGATAAAATACCTAAAAATCAACATAGATTGATGTACTGACACCAAAGAGATCATGTTTATTTAGAACAAAAGAACCCCAGTTACCTTGTGTGGTGGAGTTCCTGGTCTCAACATACTGTTGCCAAAGTCAAACTTCCCTTTCTTTTCTGAAGCTTTGAGAATTTGAAAAGAACAGGTCAATGTATCATCCACGCTCATCATTGCACCAGCATTGTCAAACTCACCGCAGTAGTTTGGGGCTGAGAATATGGTTACCAGCTGCCGGTTCGCAAAAAACTCATACCCATCTTCCACAACCTTAAAAGCATAACAAAGATGAGTAAGCTACAAATTTCATAGAGCGATAAAACTGGAGGTGGCAAATGTGTGGGTTGTGCAACCAATTGAAAATGTCATTCTTTGTACGGGTCAAAATGAGCCAGGAAAGGTGATCCATGCACTCTTCTGTCCATTCTCTAAAATGGTTTGTAACTATTAATCTTGTTTGTTAACAATTTTATTACCATGATAAATCTAAATTGTTCGATAATAGAATTTGTAGGTTGGATGCATTCAAAATTATAAGTTGGCAATTGTTGGCCTGTCACTTTCTCTTTTTCTTTTTTAATACAAATTTGTTTCATTAATTAAAAAAAACACATATTATAAACAATATCCATGGTGGACATTCCCACCATTTACAGCCAAAACAAACCATGTTAGCCTGTCACTTGCATTTACGGATTTCTTTTGAGATACACACAACTCAAATTACTCATTCATAAGTAAATGGGTCAAAACAGCCACTTATAATAACAAGAAACAGAATAATTTATATGACAACGGATTGAAAAAGAAAATGATCCTGTACCTGGTGAGCTCTGCAAATAAGATCAAGATCATGCTTCTCAAGAAATTCCGCAACCTTGTCAGCCCCAAATGTATATGACACGCCTCTGTCATTCTCACCCCACCCTTCCAGATCTCTATCAGGATCAGCCCATAACAAATCACAAAGAAGTCCCTGATCTGGCACATCAACAGGACGGGCTATATTTCGAATCTGGTCCAGGTTTTTTAAGTCAGGAGACAGTCCTCCATGCATACAAAGTATCTTCTCATCAATAAGAGCAGAGACAGGCAAGCAGTTGAAGCACTCAGTAAATGTCTTCCAAAGACGGACATTGAACCTTCTTTTGCATTCATCATAGAAGCCATATATGCGATTGATGGAAGCACACTCATGGTTTCCCCTGAGAAGAAAGAAGTTTTCCTTGTATTTTATCTTGTAAGCGAGGAGAAGGCATATTGTTTCTATGCTCTGTTTACCACGATCAACATAATCTCCCAAAAATAAGTAATTTGACTCTGGAGGGTACCCACCGTACTCAAACAACCGTAACAGGTCAGAATACTGTCCATGGATGTCACCTAAAAAGTAATATTCATGAGACCATCCCGATAGAATAGCAACTATGAATTCTTTGCACTACAAAGAATAAAATCAAGTTGGAAGGAAAAACACCAACAGTTTTCACAATGATCATTACACTGGTGGAAAACACCAAAATGATGCATAACAATCAGCAGCATAAAGATAATAAGCGGGGAAAGGGGTACAATAAACCATACTTGTGCAAAAAGTCTGAGTAATTGTTGATGAATATTTACTGGTAGATCATGATGTGCCTAACATACAGTAAGAAAACATTGGGAAACGGAGAAGATGGGAGTAGAGACAAATGCATGATATATACTTGTTTGACCTAGTAATACCCTTATACAAAGCTAACTACAGAAAGAAAAAGAGCATTCCACAACTAACCTGAAAACCGGATGATGAAAAATTATATAATAACATTACATTTAAACTAACCACGTTACTAGAAATCAACTTTCTTATCTCTGAATGCATAGGAAACCTAGCTTGATTCTTACAATAACTTGTCCATATCATTGACATTTTTGAAAATAGTTAAGAATCCCCGTGTCATTTTCGAAACATAATAAGTTTTATTCCGTGTCCAGTAACTATCTATATACCTCCAGTTTATGACACTTGAAACAATCAGCGGTTAATCATCATAAACACCTTCATGACAACCTCATAGTTCCAACATATTTTATAAGGGAATACTTAAAATTCCAAACCTCATCTAGCATAACACCTTAGGTCGTCAAGAGACGGGTTTCATTTAATAAAGGTGATGCATGGCCTCATCGGCTCTGTTCTTTCTACCCTCTCTCTCTAAATAGTAGAATGCACACAAAATGCATAACTGGAGCTTACACCTGGATAAAGGTTGAACCTTAGTCGACAGCTGCACATTGATAACAAAAATAGCGAGCATGCTGCTCCACGGTGTTGTAGTGATTTTTATATTTTAATCAGAATACAGAAAATATGCATCTACTCGCAGAAGATCAGCTTATGTGTACACTCTACAAAAATATACAACTGACAATGACCCCAAGATTTAGCTTGTAAGATAAAAAAAAAAAACCCATATCATTGTGAAAAATACTAACGTGGGTTCGCCAATGTGAAGTAATAGCATTGACCAATGCAGACTAACTGACAAAGACCGACAACATAGTTGCACTGCATCTGGTCTACACAACCCCTTCCTTTAATCTCATTTACCATCAGTCCCACAATATATACTTTCTTATACCCAAATGTCACGATAAACTTATAACCGCAGAGATAATACTGTAGCAGTAACCATCATACGAAACGACTTATAAGACTATTAGCATCAGTAAAACAAATCCGCAGCACGAAAAATAGTATTCATAAACAAATATTAGTTTTCCTTCCAAGAAAAAAATCCGATACGGATTCATATACAGGGAAAGTCGAGCCGGCCTAACTCGCATTCCAAAATGTTTCGAATTTCTACAAACATATTAGGTTCAAAACTTTCAATCATATGCACTAGAGACATAGCCAACACATTATTATTATTATTATTATTATTATTATTATTATTATTATTATTATTATTATTATTATAAGTATATAAATAACACCTATATATATATATATATAATGAAAAGTAATATATATATATATGTATGTATGTATATATATAAAAGGGAATGTAAAGAAGGAAAGAAAGAGTAGTACCACAAATCTTAATAGGAGCTTCAAGTTCAAGCAAATTAGGCTGACTGAGAAAAACGTCTTTAGCAGCAGCACACAGCTGCCGTATCTCGGTTTCCGTAATCTGCGCTTGTTTCGGTACACGTCCTCCCTTTGCATCCATTAGCTTCCTTATTATCTCATCTACTGTCGCTTCTTCCATTTCTTAACAATCCCTACCTTTTTCTTTTCAAATATGTATGTGAATTCTTTTTCAAAACCCTACCGTGTTTACTACACTTTTAATTAATTCTTTAATTTGATTGATTATTTAATTAATTAATTGATTGATTGATTAATTAAGTGTGTGCGCGCGTGTGGTGTTTAGTTGTTATATTTCTGATGATAATTAAAGGCAAAGATGATTGCATTTCAGCATTTGTTTGAGAAAATATAATAGACGGTGTGGTTATTATGATTTAGTATTGTTATTATTGTTTTGTATAGATATTTATATATTGGTTACGGCGGTCGTTTGAACGGATAGAGACTGATGGAGGGGTGGGAAGAAGGGAAAAGAAGACCTAGCTAGAATTAAAAAGTCCGTCTGCTGAGGGCAAAAAAATAAAAAGACAAAAATAAAAAAAGAAGCCCAATCTGGTTATCTTATTTTTCTTGGAAGGTATACTACACGAGACACGAGTTCTAACTATAATTTATAATCCCTTCTTCCCATTAAACTTGTCCACTTTTTAATTTTCAAAATCAAATTTTATGCATTTTGATCATAAATATTTTTATTTATGTTACATAATAGTTGATGAAAGTTATATAAATGAAACACACATTTAAAACACAATCAATTCATATAACTTTCATCAAATATTATATAAGACAAACAAAAATATTTATGGTCAAAGTTTGTAAAGTTTGACTTTAAAAATTAAAAAGTGGACAAGTTTAGTGGGAATTGGTAGTACATTTTTTGGATGATAAATAAATAAGTTTTTTTAATGATAATTTCGGCTAATTCTGGAATTGAAAGACTAGGGCGCGTTTGGTTCACATAATGTTTTTTAAATGAATAAAATCTTTCGAATGAATTAGAATCTGAAGGAATAAAATTTGACGAAATATTTTTGATTTTTTGAGAATTCAAGTGACGGAAAGAATGAGATTCCTTCTTCCATCAAATGATGGAATGTTTATATTCCTACGGAATGAGATTCTTCCTTCTTTGAACAACTAAATGCACTAAGAAATGAAATTCAATTCCAATTCCATCATATTACATCAAATTTTGTGAAACAAACGCGACCTGAAAGTATTTTAATATGAGCTTCTTAATTTGAAGGTAGATTCTTTAGATTTTAATGTCAACTATATTACAATCTCGGATAGTTGGCGAAGAACATTGTGATGCTTAGAGGTGTAATCGAGCCGAGTTAAGCTAACACAGTGTTAAGTTCGAGCTCGACTCGATTATAAAACCCGAAACTCAACTCGAGTTGGACCGAGCCTTTATTTTCAAACTTGAGTTCACCTTATGAATCGACACTTTCGAGCTTGACTCGACTCGACCGAGTTGATTTCAAATAATTTACGACTCGGTTTCAGATAGCTCATGAACTGTCTTGTCTTGTTTACACCACCAGTGACGCTACACAAGAGCCTAAGCAAATTTTGCAACATTACAAAGAACTTCAAGATGTTATAGCTATTATCCGAATTGAACTAAAAAAAATCGTTTACCTATAGCAAGAGCACGAAAAATTGAACGTTTCTTATCACAACATTATATGTATAACATTTAAGGTAGCCTTAGCTAAAGTAGATTTTTTTAATTTATCATAAATTATTCATGTTTTTCAATTTTACCACAATTTCATCACAAACTTTCATTTACCATAAACTTTTTGTTTTTCAAGTTTGACCACTAACTTTACAACAACTTTTTTTTCCCAACTTTTTACTTCTTTTAATTTTTCAATACATTTTGTAATAACTCCAATTTTACATTTTATCAACACCACCACCATAATTCCATTAGGTTAAATCAATATCATCATCATCATCTGTATATTTAAAATAAAGAAGAAAGATTGAGAACTAGATTATAAAATATGTGAATTATTGCTTTTTTTTTATAACTTGCATACGTAAATTATTGTTTACGTATGTAGATTATCATTACATTACATTATTTATATTTATGAAAATAAAATTGATTAAACATTTTTTTTGGCATTAATGCTTTTTCTTTTTATTTATATTTCCTTTTATAAATTGATTCTAACAACCGGATGATCTAACCAAGAGGACATGTAGTGTTTTGGCTACAACTACATATTTAAATTGTTTCTTACATCCATTTTTGTCGATTGTGTGGTAAACTTTTTTTTGTATTGTACGTTCATCACTAGGTATATATACGCCCTTATATACGATATGCGTTTTATGCATCGTTATTTCTCGTGAGGCAACATCCGGAATTAAAATACTCGTTTTTTCATAGCAAAAGTATTTGTGAGTTGTTTATTAATGATAATTTATAATAACTAAAAATCTAAACCTTTATTGTTATACTACGACCAACATTTAAATTTTGAAACAATAATAAAATATCAATATAGAATATAATAAATGTAAGGAAATAGATAATACTTAAAATTGTTAAATGGGTCTTCACATGTTTTTTATTTCAACTTAAAACTATTAACGATCGAGTTTTTATCAGATATTTTTGTCAAGCTCGAGTTCGCATTATTCGAACCAAACTTTATCGATCTCAAAATACTTTTTTTAAGACAAAATCGGCTTAAACAACTATGTAAATATGGGCTACACCTAAAATAAATCTTTGACATGATTATAGTTAAATCAAAGAAAGCATATTTCCCTCATGGTTGTGCTTGAACCTGACCGATACGTTCAAGCCTTTTTGTAATCTCAATATGAGTTCAAATACTCGTCCAAATCACGACTCGAATTTAGCTAAAGTTGGTTTGAACTTTGAAGTGATTTATACCTAATAATGTCACCTCAAGATGCAATGATGAACAGTTGAGCACCCTATGACACATCTATAAGCATAATCCAAAGTCTTCTTAGAGAGTAATGGAAGATGAAACCATTTGCTACACCATCCCCTTTTAAATAAGATAAAAAATGAAATGGGCATCCCACATTTCATTTCTCTTCTTTTTTATTTTTCAAATTAAAATAAAGTGTACTTCCAGTAGTGATAATTGAACTAAACAAATGGATCGCGCAAAACCTGGACCTGATATTATGAAAGATATAGAAAGATGAGTGCATATGAGATGGAGAGAAATTAATGATGTGAAAGAAACAAAAACTTAAAGATAGAGATAGTATCCAAAGTATAAACACAAAAGACGAGTATGTAATATTTTTTATATTTATTTGGTTAATATAAATAATTCCATGGATTATTACTTTTGTTGTTGCGAATATAACCATATATTGTGACAATAAACATATGAACTCACCCTATGTATTTTATCAAGTAGAATTTCACCCACCCCTCCCCCTTTATATATTAGCTCTCATATAATAACATAAAAGATTCTAAACATAATCCATTTATATAGATTTCATTTGGAAAAAAAAAAATAAAAAATAAACGAGTAAAACAAATGCCATTTGAATCAAAGAAGACACTAATATTAAAATTTAGATTATATGTAATATAATAAAAGAAATACTAAACATAGTCTTCAAAGCTATATATGTAAGGCTGGCATAACACGAAACCCGTTAAGACACGAACCTCTTAAGACACGGACCTATTAAATTCAACACGAACACGACCGGTTAAGCATTCATGTCATTTTTTCTAGACATGAACACGACACAAAAATTAACATGTACACCTGTCAACAAACCTGTTAAGAACCTGATAACATACATTTCATATTTTTATAAAAGTCAGACAAATGAAGCACGTAATCATTCCGATAGAAAATTGCTTGATTTCAAGCACATAACAACATCAGATAGCAATAATAGTGAAGCAACACCATAAACTCATATATTTCAATTTCAAACTACATAATCACTTGATTTTCTTTTATTCGAATCTTGTGCCTTCTCCTTTTGCACCAACAAAGACATTCACACAGCAAAAGAAAAATATAATAATATAAATATAATAATTAACAATATCTTAGATATTGCCAAAAAAAAGCTACCAACTAGTACCAAGATCCACGATTTGTAGAAAGGGATAACCAAGATCCACGATTTGTAGAAAAGAAAAAGAGAGGGGGACTTGGAGATCGAAATTGGAAATCTGTTTTTGCTTACTTTTTCATCTTTTTTCTATGCATGTGAGATTGTGAGAGAAAGGGGTATGAATTAGGTGGAGAGCTGATTATCTAAAATGAAACAATAAGTGGATAAATCTTATCCCTTAATATTATATTATTAATATAAATTTTAACAGGTCTTAACAGATCCGGACCTGTTAAAACACGAAACCTGTTAAGATTAAACACGAAACCTGTTAAAAACAGGTCGGGTCGTGTCGTGTTAACATGTTTCGTGTCAAAATTAATATATGTTAGGTTGCACATTATACATAACCATCTTTTAATTCAAACTACAATATCTTATACATATAACATAACTATGTTTAGATATAGCCTGAAAATTATATGTATCATTTCTCATAAAATAATAATTAGTAGAAAGATAAAATATATACTCACAAACAGAGTCGCACCAAATGCAACAAAGTAAGAACAAAGCTTGGAGACTTGGACGGGGTCAAATTCGGCATTGACCGTCTAACCTTAATTGGACTAATCGAAGAGGACCCACTCAACGCAGAAATAAACACAGCAAAATAACACTTTCACCCTCCTATTCTATGACTAATGCAACGTATCACCTCATCATTTTTCGATAGTTACAGTACTGATGATGATACTCATTATACTCTACCACTTGATATTTGAATGAATCCCAGACCTTCTTTTATTCCTTCCCACAAGTACTGACATATATATGATATACCCAATTGATAATGAAAGGAGTTAAGGAATTATTTCCAGTAATATAGACAAGGTATAAAACAAGTTTTTATAGTATATTCATTACAAATCATCTTTCATTTGTTTACACTTTTAGGTGAGTATTAACAAATTAAAAGTTTTGTCACATTTTTTAGTGTGTAAAAATATATTAAATTAAAAGTGTGTGGAAAATTTCTCCACATTAAAAAGTGTTAGAAATAAAAGTTCACACTTTTTAGTGTTAACTTTCGTAATTATTTTGTCACACTCCATTTATCCACGGTAACTAAAAAAATCACCGTGAACAAATGAGGTGTAACAAAATAATTATGAAAGTTCACACTAAAAAGTGTGAACTTTTATTCTACACACTTTTTAGTGTCGAAATTTTCATACACTTTTAATTCAATATATTTCTACACACTAAAAAGCGTAACAAAATTTTTAATTTGTTCACATTCACCTAAAAGTGTGAACAAATGCAATATTGTTTGTAGTGATGATACGATACTATTTCTTGAAATGTCTTAGAGATTAAGTTATCATATCACCAAAAAGGAGTAATCCAAATCGTGACGCTTTTTTCCCTCTTTACTAAAACCATTTTTCAACTTTGCTAATAAAAGCACCAAGTGCAATATACAATCACATTTCAACTCCAAATCTTGTTGCTTAATCTTATACGAGTACTCATCTAATAATACATTTCCAAGAAATAGATCACAAGTACAATCATGTTTGAACACAAATATAAAAAGAGAAAAAGTAAATAAGTAATCGAATATACCATATCTCATGTTTACACTCTACTTCTTCTTTACTTTTTTACTTTTTATTTTTAATTTAAAGTGCAACAAAATAAAAAATAAATGGTAAAAATTGAGAATATCTGAAAATTTGTTATATACAATTAAAATTTACTAAGTATGTGTTTAAATATCTGAAATAGGATTAAATTTTAAAAACTAAGATAAGATAATTACATATATATTTTCTTGAAATTTGAATAATATTGATTTGTATCAATTTTGATTTTTTAACCCGAACAGGCTATCGATTCTTTTTAAGAGCCTTAAAGTATCTGAATATCATATATTAATTAACAGGTTTTATCAAACTGTTAAACCCGTAACAATCACTTTTTATCGGTTGTCAAACTTACTAAAAGAGCCTTGTATGATGCTAGATTGGATGTTGATACTAGATTGAATTCTATGATTAATGAGGGGGAGTGGTTGTGGCCTGATGGGTGGGGTGAAAATGTGAAAATTTAGTACTTTGCAAAGAATAACCCCCCTACTTTGCAAAGGGATAAGGAAGATCAAGTTATTTAGATTAATAAAAATAACCTGCAGGTGGATTTTTCTACCAAGCAGACTTGGGAGGACCTGAAATATAACTGGCCAAATGTTGAGTGGAAGGATGTGGTTTGGTTTAAGTAATTTAATCCTAGGCATGCTTTTGTTCTTTGGCTTGTAGTTCAAGGAAAACTGCAAACTAGAGATAGAATTGCTAAATGGAGTGTACTGATGGGAAATGTGTGTTCTGTAAGACTGAAAATGAAAGTCATGAGCACTTATTTTTTTAAGTGCAAGTTCTCTGCAGATATTTGGCACAATTTAAGGAGATTCAGATGGGCTATGAGAGCCTATAATGCTATGCAGGATATATTGCAGGAGATTATTAGGATTAAAGAGCATAATAATATTGGAATTGTTATCAACAAAATTATGCTTGCTGCTGCTGTTTATTATATTTGGCAGGAAAGAAACTTTAGAATTTTTCAAGAGAAGGAAAGAAATGAAGAGAATCTATGCAATCTCATCAAGGATAGTATTAGAAATCAACTTCTATCCATCAGAGTAAAGCAGACTAAGAATATTATTAATATTGGAGCTCAATGGAGGTTGAGATGGATGAACTGCAGGCTTGTGGTGGATTGATTTTTGTTGGTTTGTCTACCAAAAATTTGGAATATGTGTGCGAATGGAAATAGTGAATTGTGCAAGATGAAGCTACTTAGTCCCATTCTAACATATTTTGAATTTTTGTGTATTATTGTTTTGTTGTATTGAGTCTGTTTTTGCATGAGAGTGAGTTGTATAAGGTTTGTTATTGTTCTTTGTGTTCTGTTTAGTTGCATTTGGCATTGTCTTTAGTTTGAGTTTTGGGCCTGTCCAAATCTCTTTTGTTGATTATTGTACATATTTGATGAGCAATATAATTCCGCCTGGTTTATCCCGACCCAAATTTTTGGTATCTCGACCATATCGCTCCAAAATAGTGTGGGCCCCCTTGTCTGTAATGGCAAATCTGATAGAGTAAAAACGGGCTCCCTGTCATTAATAGTCTGATCGGGTTACCAAAAATATAGTCGGGATACCAGGCGTCATATAATTCACAAGTCTAATTAATAAACTCACTAAAACAAGTAAGGACCAAATCTGTCACTTATAAAAACAAAAGGAGTACCAATATACAAAACTTCAGAGATAAACATCACCATCCCTCCTATATATAATCACACTTTCAAACAAAATATCTGAACACCTCAAAATCTCTCTCTCTCTCTCACACACACACGCCACATGGCAGATCCAGAGAGCCAGAACAGGCCGCTTGCACCACCATCCGTACCAAAAAGCAACGATGAGCTCTACGCCGCCGGAATCACACCGTTCAAAAAACGCAAGCATGAGGAAAGCAGCAAGTGTCTCGTCTACCTACTCGCCGCCGTGGTTTTCGCCGGCGTAATCTTCTTAATTTTCGGTTCCGTTTTCCTCCGCGTCGTCAATCCGAAACTCCGTCTAACTTCCGTCGAAATCCAAAACTTTCAATCCGGCGCCACTAATACATCACAGTCACTAAACGTAACGATGCTAACGAGAGTAACGGTGATTAACGGAAACTTCGGCCGGTACGATTTCGAAAACTGCAACGCCGTCGTTTTGTATAGAGGCGTTACGATCGGAAGCGGAGATGTTTCCGGCGGAAAAGTAGGTGCGAGAACGAGAGAATCGATGAGTGTTACGATGAGAATTGGAACTGAGAATTTGAATGTTACTGATAGTAGTATTTTTAATAATAATAATTCGAGTAATACTGAAGTAGTCGAGATTAGCAGTTACGCGAAGATGACAGGTAGAGTCCGTGTTATGAAGATTGTGGATCGGAGGAAGACTATTGAGATGAATTGCACGATGGAATTGAATTTGGTTAGAAGGTCGGTTAGGATTTCGTTATGTGCGTCATGAGAAATATACGTGTACGTATAGATATATTCTGTGTATGTATAGGTTTTAATATACGGGATTACAGGGTATAAAGTTGTATGGATATATAGGAAAGATTTGATCAAAAGTTTGTTACGTACAGTATGATTGGATATTTGATAACATTTTTTTGAAACTTAAAAGTTTGTGACTCTATCTGATGATCATACAAGTTTCTATAATTTTGTTTACACGATTCGGACAACAAATAATCCACTTTGAAGTTAGACTTATTTGCTAGCTAGAAAGCTTTTCTTCTGCAAGTCATCTTGAGGCTAATTCAAACACATCTAAGCAATTGGTATCCGATTGAAAGTAATAGATTTGCACTTTCCGAAAGCTGAATTCTATGAGAAGTTTATGGACCTAGCTGACAGCTTAGCACCAAACCACTCGAGCCTGAGATGAAAAGAAAAAGAAGCCGTATTGAACTAGATAGTCAATTGTCAGTTTGAATTTTCAAACTCGGGGTACTAGTCTTAATTTTTTTTTTTTTTTTTTTTTTTTGCAGTTTGAATATTGGTGGTTTTAAGTGTCGTCTTGGTACCTCTTGGTATGATTTCCCATTATTTATCAAACGTACGTATATTGAATAATTATGGGACACGAGCAAATAACATGTTGCGTGGTAGCAAGAATACATTCAAAATTGAGTAAATATATAGCAACAATATATATACAGTATGAAAATTGGCATCAAATGGAAAATGAGGTGAGGTCGTGTGGAAGCAAATGATAACGCTTTTGGATATTAATACAAGCAAGATTCATGAGAAATAAGAATATATTGTTAAGTTTTCTTTTGTTTCAAAAAATTCATGAATTTCGTGGAACAAGAATTAATGTAAAATGGCCCTATGGATCTTGATAAAGTCGTTTTCGATCGGACAAGAAAAAAGAATACTCATTTTAATAAGTATTTATTTTTGATGACGTACTGAAGTTGATAAAGTCGATCGTAGAACAACTTGGTCTCAAAATGATTGAATAATAATATAGATAATATATGAGCAACAAAGTCCAACGATAATATTATCTATATGTACATGTGGATTTGTTAGCGCTTGTAATAAAAGACCAATTAAACTTAGAAGATAGTTGCATAATAATTATACATTACGCGAAGATGCATAATTAGTCAAGCAAATCATCATCAATATTTAAGTCCCGTCTTCAATGTCATTTTCAGGTCACCATAACTTGTACCACACCATAAATATTTATTTGATAGATGATTATAACATATATATAGACATATAGTTCTTAAGTGTAAGATATTTGAGACTCAAAAAGAAGAACGAGACTTCCATAACTAAACGAGCGGAAATATGTATTGACAATGATCCAAGATCAACCGGACGCAGTGTGACAACTTACAAGTTCTAGAAAAAAAAAATTAAAAAAAATCCCCGAGCCGAGGACTCGAGCCCATTTGGAGGTTTTTACCATGAATTACAACGGACTTGTGGGTTTCCTTGCCATTTAATTGCTGGAGTTCTTGTCGTGGATTTGTGGAGACTCTTGTAGGCTTGTAGCATTCCCAATAGTCTTCTAGTTTCAATCCCGATCCATCGAAATCTCCAAATGGGCTACCCAGCGGTTCAGCAGTACAGCCCAAACAAAGCCCACAGTGTTGATCCAGAATCCAGATGGCTTCAGAGGAGAAAAAAAAATTCAATGTTGATCATTATAAGTACTCTTAAAATAACTACAGAGTATATTATTTTTTTACATTGATTATTTTTACATATTAATAATCACACCGCTACCTTCACTTCCGCCACAACTGTCGTTACCGTTACCGCTACCGCCCCGCCAACACTTGTCACCGCCGCAAGTATTGCCACTATACCGTCTCATATGACTATATGAGGACATATGACTAGTTAAAAGTAAGAAATACATACCTTAGCTTCATATATAACTATAAGATATTTCTTAATAAAAGTTTACAAGTTGATTTTTGAGGGATTAAAAGGTAATTTTCATACTAAAAAAAGTAAATAAAGTAATTTGTTGAATTTTTATAAAAGGTATAAAGATAGTGGTTGAATGATTTTATAACCATGTACCAGCGCTTATGCAGAAGGACAATATGAAGCTTCAAATAAAAGAAAAATGTTTTCACACTTTTCTTTACGTTTCTCATCATTTTACATTTAATTAGGATGATCCAATGACATCTACTTTTCTTGTTTTATTAACAAATTCTGAAATAATTAATGTCAAAACAACATAGATATCAATTTACATTTGCCATTATAGGGGTGTAATGTATTTAAGTGTTTTTCATTAATCAATGAAAATTTATAATCTCAGAATTCTCATACATGTGAAACTCCTCATTGATGCCTAATTAAATTTGGTCTAATTTATTGGTTGAAATCAGCTTCAACCACTGCCTTTGTGGGTTCTCTTCACAACTTGAAATATCTCTCAAATCATCATCTAAACATAAACACTTGTTAGTAACAAGATTTGAAGTAGAAGGGTCCACTTCTAAACACAAATTGTTTCCTTCAGTATCTTTTGAAGCTAAATGATATTTTGAGCTCGAAACAACATTCCATGAGCTTTCCTGACTCGAGCAATTAGTCTCGTCTGAGATGATAGGCGGCAAACCTTGTTTCACAACCGTTAAGCAGTGTGTCGTGTTTGTTGGGTTGATTGAGCCACCATCGTGGTCGTGATCCCAATGGCGGGCTTGTTGACAATTTATCAAGGAAAGACTTTCGCTTGCATTGACACATTGACCGCTTACTGGATGGTATAAGATGTACCGTGTTGGGTTGCTTGGTTCGATATTACCTATAATGTAGCAACATAAGAACGTCAAAATGGTTAATTTTATACAAAAGTATAGAATAAGTACTAAAGTTCCAAATGACAATATAACATTTCATCATATATGGATGGAAATAATATATACCTTGAATATCCATTTGAACAAATTGTAGCCTTTTTAGCACAGTGGAATTCCTAAGGTTTTCCCACATGATATCATACATTCCAAACACATCTTCTAAATCTACTTGCCCTTCTCTAAGCATATAACTTCCGGGCAACTGCCATAACGCCCAATCAATGTCGTTCTCAGCAACCGTCATCAACAAACAATGAAAATAACGATTTTGGGCCTCATTTACCCCTCTCTGATCTAACCCGAATTCACTCAGAAAAAGAGGAACCGGGTTTTGGTCTGTTTGAAACAAAAATCCTGAATTGTCCATGAACCATTTGGTCGCATTGGCACAATATTCATTCGTTTGGAAAATCCAATTGTCGTCTGGTTGGCCAAACGGGTACCAATGTGACTCGAACACTAACTTGTTATCCAAATTAATCGTTAGTGGTTGATCTTTCAAGAATCCAAGGTTGTTATCAAATGACAAACCAGATATTATAACGAGAATATCAGGATTTTCGCGATGAATAACTGTTCCCCCTAGTTGCATGAACGCATACCAATCCACCGTGTTCTGTCGCGGCCCTCTTAGTTCATTTCTCATGCTCATGGCTACTACCTAAAATGTATAATATATAAAATGTCAATACAAAGATATACTCCGTATCTAATATATACAAAATGATAGATATACGTATCAAAATGTCTATCTAAACATATAATAATTAAACATATTTTGATACATGATATGACAAAAGGTTAAAAAAAAAAAAAAAAACTTCTAAAAAGATCTTGTGTTAGATCCATTGGAGAAGAAATCAACATTTTTGACTATTGTAAAAGTACTGTTTCTTATTTGGAGTCTTTTAACATATGGGCAATGATAAATCTATATCAATTTTTTGTCATTTAGAACAAATGTATATATTATACTCACACTATATAATGATATAGAACATACATTGTAGTTGGCTAAAGTTTGTTCTAGATTTAACAATTCGCTTAACATATACAATTTTACTTTTAAAAAATATAAGTACAAACATGTACATACCGAAGGATTGCCGTTATATTGACGAGCAACAGCGACTAAACCCCGAACCCATTCGTCGGGATCGAAAAACTTGTCACCAAAAAACCCATTGCCGTCGTCAAAACCGCAACACCACTGAGGCAAACTAACATGATTATCAAGCACAACCATCACATTCCATTTTCCAAGTTCATTAACAACTACATTTTGCACTTCCACAATGCTCATTTCCAACAACTCGGGGTTATTCTTTTCGACACCTTCTTTAGCGACTGTCAAGTTCCACCTATTTAGCGACTCTAAAACCGTGACATTTGAGTCACGAGTGTACATATAAGTAGCCCAAGTAAGTCGGACACAATTGAACCCCATGACATTGGAAATGTCATATACAATGTCCTTCAATGGCTTCTTGTTTAGACCTTCTGGGATCATAACGTGCAAATGGCCCGGCCAGTTTACACATGCCAACTTTACGCGACCCCCGCCGTCTTGGTCAACGATCCACCGTGACGACGTGGAGAGTGGAAATGAGTGAGAATGGAACACAAAGGTAAAAAGAATGAAAATATAGGTGGATTGAGAGAATGGTAAAGACATGTTTGACACACAAGATAAAAAAGTAATATTGATTTGTTCTCTTTAAATAAGGTTTGGTTAGTTGACATTTACCAATGGATTCACTGATTTAGACAGTCACGAATAGTTTTCCTAAATTTTTTTTTTTTTTTTAAGGCTTTGACTTTGATTACTTAAATGTTGAATGATAAAATCTTTTGTGAGTTGTGAGTTTGTGACTACTAGCCTTTCTATAAGAGAAAAAAGAAAGACTTGTGTGAATATGTTAGTAGACTTTGCATAATTGCTATCACAGGTTTACTATATGAAATGTAGAATCAAGTTTTGATATTTGTTTCCAACTACCATCAAATTTACCATTAAATTCACTGTCATTTTCCATAAAATAAAAATAGGTAAATTGCAACACAATTTTCTAAAAGATACTATACACACGTTGATGAATACTAGTATATAATACGTATAGACAAGTTGGTAAAGTTAAAAAAAAATTGGCTAAAGCCGGAAATATGATGTAATACAGGCCGGCCGGCAGAGTCTATGTATTTGATTTACTCAATTTCCGACAGTTTTGAGGTTTTTGAAATTTTGTCCTAGATACTAATTGAGGTTTATAAAATTTTGTTTTAAATTCGATTTGAATTGAAGTTCAACAAAGATTGTAAACTCATTCTTGTTGCGATGGTTCACAGTACACATACACGTACAACTCAAATAATGGCAACTTATTAATTTTGTCAGCAGCACAAGTATTAATAGTGTTGAATTTATATTTTAGTAAATGCAACACTACCATATATAGATACGTAATAATTGATTGTTTCCGGTATTCGTTATGGAAGGGAATTCCCTCAAGTTCCCCCAATTTAACTGGTCAAGTTGGAGGAACTTAAGGGAATCCTCTTCCGTTAGTTCTTGACTCTATTTAGTTTAGTCCTTGAAAAAATATCCGAAACGACAAAGAAAAACCTAAACCAAAAGAAAAGACATCGAATTTTGATCTCAAATCTGAAGAGAATAAGGGAAAATTCTTTCTCTATATCAATAATTTATGGATTGAGATCATCTGAAGCTCAAATGAATTTTATAGGTAAAGTTTAAGGAGTTTGACCATTAGATTAAAATTAATGGTCAAGATTAAAAAAATCAACTTTAAATCTTAACCTTTGATTTTAATCCAAAGGTCAAGATTATCCAAACTTACCTATAAAGTTACTCTAACCTCTATCATTAATTTATACCATCTTTATCTCTACTATATTATAAAACATTTTTTTCCTTTAAAAATTTTTTCAACTTTTCAATTTTCAACAATGTACACCTACTAATACATAATGTACAATACATCTATATACATTTCAACCACTCATTTTTGTCTCTCCTCAAATCTCAACCACTCATTTTTCTCTCTCTTCCATAAATCATTTTATTCTTCTAAATTATTCAAAATATTTTATCTCAAAAATCGTACATCGATAAATTTTAAAAATTGTATGTGTGTTCTTAAAATTTCATGCTTTTTTAGATGTTATTCGATATATTTTCGACAAATCTTTAAATCCTAGAACGGATCCCGTACGGCTAAAGCATTTGGCTATTATACTATATGACATATCACCTCTTATGACCTATCTCTCTCACCATATTACCGCCGCAATGCGCGGATACTTTGTCTCGTATTATAAAATAAATTCCCTTGTCTAAATTTTAAGTTTCAATATTTACTTTCCCAAAATGCCCTCCTATATATTCTATATTTATCTAAAATAACTATTATATCATTTCTCTCTCATTAAATTTCAACCAATCATTTTTTTTCTCTCCCCCATAAATCATTTATTCCTTCAATTCATTCAAAATCTTTTATTTCACAAATCGTACATCGATAAATTATAAAAATTATATGGGTGTCTTAAAATTTTATTCTCTTTCATTAGAGATGTCATTCGATATACTTTCGACGAATTTTTAAATCCGTGGGCGGAACCCATACGGTTAAGGCATTTGCCTATCACACTCTATGACCTATCACTTCCATCATCTCACCGCCGCAACGCACGGATACTTACTCTCATAATATATAATATCTATACCAATAATAATAATATATAAACTTATAACATATATAAAGGCAATTAGAAGGTTGTAAATATTAGCAATCTCACAAATAAGTATGCAAGCAAACACTTTAGGGTGTTGTCAATATTTGAATCCGACAAGGGAATTGATAATACGAGGAAAACCTGATCAGGTCAAAGAGACCGGAACTGGTAAGAATAGGAAATTGTTAGTGTGCTCCACCAAAAGAAAAAAGACTTTTCGGAAACCGCCGTCTCATCCAAAGGAATAGAACTGGAGGGCGAACTTCCCATCTGTTCCCGTCTCAATGTGACTGTGAACGCACCAAAATTAAAGGTATAAACTATTTATCCGTTCTGTATTTCGAAAAACAATTTGGGGGTAGAAAGATGAGTATTCAAACATGAAGTTCCTTTTTTTTTGCAAAAATATATAGGTTAATTTAATTTTATTATTTTTTATTTTTAAAGGCGCAGAGTAACACCACCAGGCAAAAGTCAACCCGACCAAGGCATTTGCGGCGACGTCGCCGCTAATACTCTGACACTGACAGGGGGCCCGCTATTTTCTCTGCCAGATTTACCATTACGGACATGGGGGCCCGCAATAATCGGTAACTTTGTCATTTAGGTCTCGTTCAGACTTTCAGAGCTCATAAAGTCGCTTCATGTTTTTAAATTTTCATTTTTGTTTTGAAAGGTGTGGATCAATTACTCAACAGGGGATACATTGTTTTAATCTGGTCCGCGCGAGAACCCCTTTACCTCAATACATCGGGGGAGGAAAAATTCTCAATATTTAATTGAGATAAAACTCAATCCCTCAACAAGACTTAAGCCTAGGACTTGCAACAATGAGAGACTTGTGTGATATACCTTATATCATTGAGCTAATTGCTCGTTGGTATAGATTTTCATCTAAAACCCTTGATATGTTTAATGGCTTATGTTAACATTCTTTTAAATATATTTTCAATATAATGTTGTTATACTTTTAAACTAGAAAGTTCTGGTGCCGCCCGTTGGGCGGCGTCGATGTTTAAAGCATGTTGTGGTACTTATCAGGAAGGGTGGTGTCGGTGTTTGAAGCATGTTGTGGTACTTACCAGGAAGGGCGGCGTCGGTGTTTAAAGCATGTTGTGGTACTTACCAGAAAGTTTTAGATGTAAGAAAATCGGTTAATGGTGGAAATATGTGTCTAATTGCAAAAAAAAAGTTATGAAAACAAATAATAATTGGAAAACAAATAAATCAAAAAGTTCTAAAAAAATGTAACTAATTTCTAAACAAAAAAGTTTGAAAGCAAAAAAAAAAAAAATTCAACAAAGTGAACTAAACTAATACACCAAATCATCAAATGTAAAAAGGTCAGGGTTATATATGTAAAGTTTAAAGGGTTGAAAATGTAATATCTAAAAAGATTGGAAAAAAAATTAAAGAGTAGCGATGAGGGGACTCGAACCCACGCCCTTTACACCATAAGTGGAGCCCAAGTCCAACTAAACTAAATCAATTTTTTGTTTATTATCTCATTTACCAAATATATATGTCTAATATTTGTTGTACAGAAAAAGCAAAAAAAACTACTGTTCATTAGCCTCAGCCTTAATAATATTCTAATGTAAATTTTACTTAAATATCTATTGGTTGATATCTATACTATATTATAAAGCAGATTTTCCCTGTCTAAAATTTTAAGTTTCAACATTTACTTCCCCAAAATGTCCCTTATATCAATTCTATATTACCAAACACCATTTCTCTCTCCTCAAATCTCAACCAATTATCTTTTTTCTCTCTCCTCCATAAATCATTTACTCCTACAATTCATTTAAAATCTTTTATCTCACAAACCGTACATCGATAAATTATAAAAATTATATGGGTTTTCTAAAATTTCATGTTCTTTCATTAGAGATGTCATTCAATATACTTTCGACGAATTTTTAAATCCGAGGGTAGAACCCATACGATTAAGGCCTTTGGCTATCACACTTTATGACCTATCATCCCAGCATCTCACCGCCGCAACACGCGGATACTTACTCTCGTATATATTAAATTCTATTCTTGAAAGTTATATTGTAAAAAAAATCTTCTAAAAGTTTTATTTAAATAATTAAACGGTATCACATTTGTGTAGAAGATAAAATTTGTTTTGATATTTTATACAAGAAAAAGTTTTGTTTTACATATTGTTAAATTGATATTGATATATACACAAAAAATTATCTAAAATATATACCCTTTTCATTAGACACTTTCCCAATACAGTATCGTATTGAGTTTGAACTTTGAACATACAATATAAAGAAATTTAGTGGTATATTAGTAATTTTTTTCTCATTTCATTTTTTATGTAAACAAAACCAAATTTTGTAAAATCTAGTCCACTTATTACTTTATTAGTCGATTGACCTATAATAGCTTTTTATTTGTTCTGATTGTTTGGATCGCTAGTTTCTTATCAACATTTTTTAATAAATGTAGTTCATAAAAGAGTGAAATGAGGGTCATGAATATACAGACATATGTTTATCAATTGTACTCATTATATTTATGCTATCTAAACTTTGACCCGGGTAAGGATTACCTCAAGTCGAGTTCTCAACTTTAAGTTGGAGAAATCTTAACCCTTATGAAAATCAATGATCAAGATTTAAAAAGATTCAAAGATCATCTTTGAATCTTGGCCCTTGAATTTCATTCAAAGGCTAAGATCACCCTAACATAACTGTCATGTTAGGATCAACTTGAGGGAATCTTTACTTTTTTTAACAGCTACACTTTGACAATTTGAATAAACCAGCAGAGCTCAATAACTCGTCATACATGTAATTCCACATGACTAAATTTGCTAGCATTTATAAGTATTAATGGTCTTATTACCTATGCAAATATATATATATATAGCTAGCTATATGGGTATTATAATTAATAGGTTATGTTCAAAGTGTCCAAAAAGTCACAAAACATAAATTTGTCCGATCAAAATATTTAACTTGTGCGGTCCGTGCGGATGTATAGCTAGCTACCATTACTAGTTGTATTTATTACTCTACGTGCTTATATAACTTTTGATTTGCATCTACACAAATTGGTCACAGAATGAAATATGAAAAATCATTATTGCACAATCAAACATGAAAAAATCGATACATAAAATTTGGAAAAAGTGAAGCATATATATATATATATATATAGATCGGCGATGCATGTAATCTCAAAAAGTAAGACTAACTTACCTTGTGTACATTTATTAAAAGATTCAAAAGGAGGCTACAGTGTCATATATGATCGATCGATCGACATATATAAAAGAAAATGGTAATTAAAGCTAGCTAAGTTAACTGACATAGTTATTTTTTCATAAAAAGTTGATTGGCAAAAAACAAAATTGTATGTTGGATTCTATTTATTTCCCGTGAAGAAACAGCTTAAATTTTGTACGTTGTGATGACAAAGGAACCAGTCGTACGTGTTGGTTGCAATTGCAAAATATGGAATATATGAATCGAATAAATTAAAGTAGACTTTTGCAAGGATTGTGTAGATTATGGCAAAGTTCATCACTTGGTAGTTATGAAAACCATGATTCCAGACTATAACGAATATCTATCGATTTATATAGTAGGTTAAGCTGCTACTGTAGCCCTGTAGCTTTAGAGCATTATTTGATATTGTCTTTCGAATACCTTTTATGTCATTTGAATCTAGATTGATGAAATGCATTGGTGTGTATATGCATTACTAGTATGACATGACACTCAACCTAGTCAGCTTAGTTGTTAATATGCTTTAAAAAAAAAAAAAGAATGAACAAATGAGCGGAAAAAAAAGGCAATCTCAAACACCCTCTGTACGTACGTCGACATCTGACAACTTTCATAGTTCGATCTAATGCTACGTCCAACCTAATAACATATATTTATATAAGTCCGTATTTTACTTCATTAAGTAGGTATGATTGTTACCAACTAGGTTTGTTGGTGGAGGCATGTGACTTTTTGTGAAAATGGTAAAGTAGGAAAAGTGGGTGCAGTTTACAATTAAAGGCTTTAAATTGCCCGAAATTTTCCCGAATAAGTTATTATAATTGTATCCCGTTGGTGTTTTCAGGAATCAGGATATATATATATATATATATATATATATATATATATATATATATATATATATATATGCGATTTGGGACTCTGGCTCCGGGTTGATATTGTAAGCCCATTATTTACTCGATATAACTTAGATTGTCCTGACTGATTTACAGATTTTGTGATATAGATTCTGCAAATTTAATCTTAGCTTTTGAATACATCATGACACTCACAAACTGATTGGAAAATTGCATCAATAAGAAAGAAACACACTTATATATGACACCAAGTTGTATAAATAATCATATCAGTTTACATTTTACATAACCATCAAAATGTTACATTGTTTGTTTTCATGTACTAACAAATAGATAGCTCAAAAAATAATAACATTACAACACGGTTTCCCTTCAAAGAAGGGTCTCTTGTATACCCCTAATAACGCAACCTAACCGACCCAAAGTGTTTGATATAGCATGGTTGACAATTAACCCTTCTGTGTACATAAGGCTGTTGAAGGGTTCATGTTATCGGATAATGGTTGGGCTTAAACTACTTGTAAAGACAATTGTAGAGGTTTAAGCACGAGGTGATGAAACTCACAGAAAGTAACTTAACTGCTCTTTTTTCCTTGAACCCCCCTCCCCAAATTGGTCATTCCATTGCTTTAGCTCGCTCATTATTGATCCCTCGGCTGCAAAACTAGCGGCAACCTGCATAGGAAGAAAATCAATACATATATAAATATACTCAACTTGGTTACAATCTTCTATAGTAAACTGTTCATAATCCTAATGCGAAAATAAGCAGAGATAGATAGAGAACCTGGCTTTTGGCTTCCCTGAAGTCCTTCATGTTGAGCGGCCTGATAGTTATCACCCTCTGCTCTGTAGTTTCTTCTGGGGTTTGAGAGTCAACACCAGTCTCGGCTTGGATTTTTTTCGCCTTCAGTTATACAGAAGCCGTTTTCAAACACTTGAAACATACATATATTATGCATGAAAAAGAAGACCGATGATTTCAGTGTGTTACTATACTTACAATGTCCTTTTTTCTTTCTTGCTGGATCAACTCTCTAACGGGTCGATAAGCTGCTGTTGTACACAAGTTCTGTAGTTTCAACGAAGACATTTGTTAGTAGCATGTTACTATACTAACCAAAGGAAAAAAAAAAAAAATACTACCTTCAAATCACTTCCACTGAACCCTTCTGTCATATTTGCAATCTCTCTGAAGTCCAATCCGTCAATGACTTTTTCTTTGGATAAAAGAGTTTTCATGATCATTTCCCTTTGCTCTACAGATGGTAACCCAACCATTATCCTATTCACCAAATAAGACATTATTTCATATTCTAGATAGCATCGTTCAGTGATGCATAGTTTAAAAGTTTACCTTCTTTCAAAACGCCGGATAATTGCTTCATCAAGGTCAAATGGTCTATTGGTCGCAGCAAGAACAAGAATTCTTTCACCAGGTTTAGATAGCAGCCCATCCCAATGGGTCATGAACTCATTCTTAATCTTCCGCATAGCTTCATGCTCTCCACCTTTTCCACGTGAACCCAACATGCTATCTACCTCATCCACAAATATGATAGTTGGTGAAACCTTAGCTGCGAGAGTGAACAAGGCCCGAACATTCTTTTCATCTTCACCAAACCACTTTGAAGTAATGGTAGACATAGAAACATTAATGAAGCTTGCTCCAGACTCATTAGCAATGGCCTTAGCCATCATAGTTTTCCCGGTTCCTGGGGGGCCAAATAATAATATTCCTCTACATGGCTTTAGAAGACCTCCCACAAATAAGTCTGGTCGGCGTAGAGGTAGCATCACTAGTTCTTGAAGTGATTCTTTGATCTCACTATGAGCACCAACATCAGCAAAAGTTACACCAATCTCGTTTGCCGGTATGACTTCAGGCCTGATGCGTTTCTCAAATTCATTGTCTGGAGGAACTTCCTGAAATTAGATTAATTTCAGTCATTTACTTTAAAAACATGGGTCATTAAAGATGTAAGATGCAATATCTCAAATTTCTTGTCTGTAGGAACTTCCTGAAAGTTTCAATTTTTTGTTTCTTGATTACTTTTCACACACTCATTATCAATGTAAGAACTTAAAAATGGGGACAAATAAGTTTCTGTCTAAGGCAACCACTTCTGGTTCCCATTATCGAACCCACCCGTTTTGACACCTCTAGTGGTTGGTAAAAACACATAAGTTATCATAACTTTTGGGGGACAAATGGCACCTCTAACAGTATATTTAACAAAATAACTATCGAAAATGTTGGACTTACGGGAGCTTTTGCTGGTGGGGGAGCAGCATTATCAGCATTTTTAGGAGCCGAAGCTTCTGCTTCACTAGGAGCTGCGGCTTCAGGTTTTGTTTCTGGTTTCGTGTCAGCCGCATTATTCCCACCAGTAACATCCTATAATCATGTATATTAATCATAATGAAATTTCCATCTTTAGCTTTCATGAAGTTGCACAAATAGAGCTCTAACCTTTGGCAATTGATTTTCTGTAGATCTACCTCCATGGAACAGATTCAATCCATGGGCCAAGCTGCTCCGTTTTCAAGGCAAATGGTTAGCATTAAACACAGACAATAGTAGAACAATATTCGCATATATAATGACCTGACCTTGCAGCAGAAATAACTAGTTTTCCATTTCGGTAATCAGGATACTTGGTATTCATTAGATGATAAGAGATTGCTGATACCACAACTTCATCGATATATTTACTGAGAACAATCGTGTCAGCTACACATAACGAACCAAGATCATCACAGTCAAGATCATTGGCTGCAAGCACTTCACTGATATGATTTCTGTTATCCTGAAACTGGATCATCTTCATGTCCTCTTGCAATTGGTTCTTCCAACTAACGAGCTGGTTTTCATCTTCAGGAGGTTTGATATCAATGTTATATGGGAACACAGAAGTTACTCTCTCGTCTACCACATTGTAGTCGCTATCAAGGTCCACAACTCGTGACCCGAGGATGAGTATTGGTCCAGATAATTTTTTCAACATTTTCTGGAATAGGGTGTTTATCCTTTGTGATTTTCCTAGGACCTTATCAACATCTCTAAGATACAAGACTATAGGGCTGTTGTTTGATGTTTGAGTAAGAACCTACAAAAGGACTAAGATGTTTTTTTATGCATGCAAAATATTAATTTAACCTTGTAGAGAAGAGGCAAAAAGGAGACATCATACCTTATATAGGGTTTGTATAAAAAGCTTTTCGTCGAAAGACCAGCTACTTGCACGTCTAAGTGGAGCTGAAAAGAAGGCAGTGTCATAGCTTATGGAATCCCAAAATGAATTCATCCTTTTGAGACTTTTAACTTATCAGAACTCTATTATGTTCTTTTTTGAAAGGTATAAATTCACACAAATTTACAGTTAGTCCACCGTGGGATTAGGACCCAGAACCTATTCATACGGGCCATGCCACTAGGCCAAAGGCCTTTTGTTAGAACTCTATTATGTTTTAGTCATAAGATTCCTGCTTTAAAGACACCATTTAGTACTTACTTATGGAATAAACATTGGACCAATCCCATTAGCGGATTAATCCTTGCCACTAATTTAAAACCACGATGAAAAGATTGTGAGGGTCAAAGTAATGTATATGACATCCACTTTGATCCGTTTACTACAGAAAAGGAGATCTGGGTTATGTTTTATCCCTAACGGGTCAAATTGGTAAAAGTAAAAAATATAACTAAAAAGAGAATGGGTCAAACAGATCAAAAGGTATTTTTGGTACATGCAACCTCTTAAATTGCTTTATACGAGTTAACCTAAATCCCTTAATCCCATGTCCTACTCTCAATGTGGTTTTATTGGCTACACGGAGATCTCCCAATACATCAGTTATCAAGTTTTTTTACCTGGATTTACAGGAACATAGTTTGACGCCAACTCATTCATATTAGCTGCAGTAGATGCATTTCTCCGAAGGTTTGGGGGATTTTGGAAAGCTTCAGGCCCTCTGAAATCAAAATGTTAAAAAGAAAAATAGACAACCACCAAGCCGAAGGATGCTCCATACTACAATCAAGGGACAAGGTTTTCATAACTCATACCTTGATCCAAAATCAGCCACACTGCTTTGTCTACGTAACCCCCCTGCAGAACAGTTCACCATCATCACATAGACATTGAACAATAGGAATAGCAGTCATTATCCGCCCCCAAGTAATGAGAAGTTCTATTAAACTTGAAGATTGTACACTCAAAAGATGATTATACATACCTTTTCTTTCTGGTTTGGGTTGAATCACGGACAGTCCTGTTTCGAATAAGCCAGACATTCGAGCCAAAGTTGTTTCTGATATTGACCTTTTCAAGGACTGCAAGAATAGTGTTTTAGTAACTATGTTAATCTACATAAAGATCATCTCATGTTCAAATGGATCAGCTTGCACCAGAAAAGGGACGAATGCATTCAATTCATAAAATAAACAGAATAATAAAAATATTTCACATAATGCAATCCTCGAAATTAGTGGATAAGACGCTTACATTTTCTTTTGCAGAAGCTCCGTATTTGCTTTGCATCTGGCAGGAAAAAGTGACAAAGATTAAGATAACTGTAAAAGTAAAAAATCATAAACATTTTTTTAACTGATACATTTACCTTGAGTGAAAAATCCGTCACATCAAGCAAAAGCAGTTTGGCCTCAAAATAGTGAGCCAAAGCTTTGGCAAGCATTTGCTGATAAAGTTCTTCATATACACAACCAGCAAGTAAATTGAGAGAAAAATAAAATAATAAGATCTGTCATCAAGACAAACAGAACAACCTAAACAACTAACCAGCAGGGCCAGATAACAATATGTTTCGACTTGCAGAAGCAAGATTCCTTGTATGCCTCGAAAAGTCAATATTTTTTAAGTAAACAAAGGCAGCACTGGTAAGTAAAGTCCTCGTCTGCTCACTGTTAGAAACGGTTAACAAAATAAACATTATAAGCCGAATAAGGAGGTCTGAATTCATACAGTTCTACGATAACCTTTATGCCATCTGAATTCATATAGTGCAAAGCCACTGGTATTCAAAATTTCATGTTATACAGGGACCCTATGTTTTTGACTTTTTGTAGTAAATATCTTTCCCTATCATTTTATTTACAATGTACATGGATAATCCATAGTTGTTAAAATACATTCCTGTTATGAACAAACATTCTTAAATTCTGTATATGAAAGAAGAGTTTCTCCTTAAGAACGTATTGAGACAAATCTTCCACGAATCAATCTAGACATTCTAAAGGATAAGTAACAGAATTAAACAGAAATCATTGCAAAAAATTATAATTAAACAAAGATTATCTTAATTACCTGAGGTAATATGGAAATTCATAGAAAGTGACCTTGCTGACTTTACCATCCATAATCAAACTATGCATCTCACGCTCCATTGCTTGTGGCGTGAGACCATTTGTTGATGATTCATTAGCACTTGACAAACGATTCACCGTCCTACCCACTCCAAGCCCAACCCCTATTCCTATTCCCACACTCAACGCTGATACAAACGCACGCCCACCTTGATCCATCTTTTCTCAATTTCAAAATCCAATAGATAAAACGTGTCAAGACTGCAATCTCATTAACAGATACCACATCATTATTACCTCACATATATATTAAACTAAATAGATAATGTTGAAACGAAAAGAAAACCTTACAATCTAGAGTCTGATATGTATCTTATGTTTCTTCAAATATCCGATTAATTCAAGTTATTAATCAAAACTTTGTTCATCTTTTGATATGAACAAAGCTCAACCTCTAATATAAACGTAAATATGCATGTGCACAAAATAAATATTGATTTCAATGAAGCAGAAATTTTTGTTTCAATAAAATCTATAGACTACATATACACAAGTTTTGGTTATTAGATACAAAATTATGGAACACACATACATCCAACGCAAATCATCTTTAGTAACCGAAAAATGTAGCAAAAATGAGTGGATTTCCTGAAAGAATGGATGAATCTCTTTTTCATTGATGTCTTCTTTCAAGTGTACGTTTTAATTAAAATGTTCTTTTAAAATCGCCTTATTGTGTCCATCCAATTTTCAAATTCTCCAATTGTATGAATCCGATATAATACATAGTAAAACTAAGCAAGTAAGCCCCCAAACGGGTATAGGGGGAGCTTAAGATGTAGACAGTCTTATTCCGACGGCTCTTAGGATAGAACCCTTGACCTCTGTATGAAAAGGCGTTAACCACTTATCCAATCTTGTTGGTTGATATAATATATAGTGTGAGAAGAAATTCTATATCTTTTTTAGCGTGAAACTTTCAGATTATGTGTTGGATCGATGAATTAAGATCATTCACATGTAATACATAGCTTATCATAATTGATGCTGATAAAAATACTTAAAAAGGCCCATTTATTAAGAAAAGTGGAACATAGTACATCACTAAGCGTTCACTAACACTTGCTACAAGCATATACAACCTTAAATTCTTATTTAATAACATTCGTACAATTTGATGTCCATTTCAAGCCTAAAGTAAAAGTCACCTTGTACACTATCCGTCCGAAAAGTAGCAATGCCTCGTGCCATAAAGAAATCACCGGTGCCACCAACAACAGAAAGATCCCTCGTCTCCTCACCCATCATATCCGCGCCCATAATATTGATTGTCCCTTTATGTTCAGTGGAGTTGAAAATCAAAGTGTAAGAAAACCAAGCATTATACTCGGTCTTCATATCGTAGAAGTAAAAACCTTGAGCTCGAGCCACGGGGGGAGATAACAAATGGTTGTCTTTGGTAATAGGATCGTTAAAGACCACAAGCATCCCATGGTTAAAGTTCCCAAGTTTGGTATGGTTCACGGCCGTTGCTGACGTGGCATTGGCAAGATTTGTGCCATTGTAGAGGATGTCATGGTAGTAGACCACAAGTCTCTTGCAAGGTTTCTTCTCATTGTATTTTTTTGAGTGAGCTAATGTTGTAAGGGAGTGGAGGATTAAGAATGATAAGAGAAGGACAATAGTGTATTTAACTATCTGTGCCATTTGTAGGTCTTTGTTTTGTGTACTACTGCATGAAGTTATTTGTTGTGTATTTATAGATGCAATAAATTTTTTGTAAATTAAAGATTCGCTATTTTATGTTATTTTATGTGTAAAAGAATGTGTAGTAAATACTAACAATCGTAGTGCAAAACAAAGCCTACCATTGGAATATAGTTCTTCCAATAAAAAATCCAAAACTTACCAACCCTATTCATATGAGTCCAAATTTCCAAAACACTATTTCATAATAATATAATCAGTGTTAATTTTGGACTCAATTAGTTCGCTTTGTCGTTATGTTTAGCTTATTTCACTCGGAATAATAATCTAAGATACCCTAACTAAATCCGATAGGTATAATGATTGTGTGTATGTACAGAAAATCAAAAATCCAAATACGTTACTACATTAGTATCTTTTTGTACAATTTCACATCGGGTTATAAAGTCAAATACGAGTTATAAAGTCAAATGCTGTTGCAGTTCTGAAAAAAATTCAAATACGAGTTATAAAGTAAAAAAATCGAGGAAAATACAATGAAGCTTCGAGTATGGGACATACATTACTACATCAGTATCATTTTGTACAATTTCACATCAGTATATACTTTCTTGCTTTTCTATATGTACAAACTGATATACATTTAATCTAACAAAGGTAAATCCCTTTTACCCGGACTGATATACATTTGTATATCAAATTGTAGTCGAAACGACTTAATCACAGTGGAAAAGAATATGTCTAGCTGGTATCAAGTCTATCAACCCAATCAGTAGTTTCGTCTTCTTTCAAAGACGCTAACGAATGCAAAGACAATTGACTACGATACTTCTGCACAACAAGCACAGATGCAGCAGTAGTGAAACTATGCGAAATTAACAAGTTTCCAACCGGGCCCATTTCTGGGCACTCGGTATTCGTCTTTAGAAATTCCACCATTTTGCCTTCTGGCATCCTTCCTACAAGAAACAGATTGGTCCGTCCATATTCACGAATCATCTCTGTCATCTCTGAGGCATTTGACACCATTCTCTCGTCGTACTTCATTGAGTTGTACTTTAAGACGATCTTCCTTTTGAAATCTGTGATCACTTCATCATCGGTGGATTGTGATTCTGAGGTCGTGGATTCGTGGATGTCGATAGTGACGGACTCTGGGGCGGTGGGTGTGGCAGGGTTGAGGAGAAACCGTACTACAATAAGGTTAATTCCTGGATGCTCAGCGATCCGGGCTCCATATGCCAATGCCTCGTGATCGTCTTGACCACCAAAGAATAAGACTGTAACTAGTGAGTTAACATTACTGGCAGCAATATGCGATGTTCCACCAAACCCACGGTCAACCAAGATCCCGACTGAACAAGGAGCGTACTCCAAGACCTTTCGGTTCACTTGTCTGAAATCACAATGTACGAGCTGCATTGTTAAATAACTTGGCTAGCTAAATCGCAAAACGATGTCACACTTTTACTAATAATAGCTAAGTACTTCGAGAATTATGATAACTAGAAACATGCTAACAACTTTTTTACCAATCATAAGAACTTTATTACGGCTCATCTTGAAAGTATGTTGTTATTTATAGAGGTACGTTGTCAAAATTTATAGCGAAATGAAAGTATGTCGCTATGATAGGGTTGAACTGTTGAAGTACTGATTTTATCAATAAAGCTATGGAAGTAGTAAGTTGATAATTAGGCAATAAACCCGATAACAGTGATTACCTGTACTCAGCTCGAGTGGTTTCGAGTTGACCATCAAGCCTAAGATGCTTATGAAATGGTAATATGATCATGGCAGCTCGGTTTCTCTCAGCACCACTACATATATCTTCATGCATACTCGAAACAGCAGATATGGCAGTTGTGGGCCAGATTGAGACCTTGCTTAGCTGCTGGAAAGCCTCAAAGGCCACTACAACCTGGTCTGGTCCGGCATTTGAATCCTTTTTCCAAAATGGGAGTCCGTTTTTCCTCGCCTTGTGAACCATGAGGATAGCTGAAGACCTCTCAGAAAGTTCCATGAGGTGCATTGCGTGGACTAGAAGCACCTCTTTCTTTCCAGTTCCGCGTAAAACCTCGATTAGGTTGATCATAGTTGGTATGTTTCTTACACTATGGAAGCAGAACAGCATACGGAATGGGCTCGTGGATGAACCTCTTCCGTGAAGTGTTCGGTGTTTGTATTGGGAGTTTGATGGTGCTTTAGCGGGTTTATATACCGCAACAACTAGAGGCGTCGTGATGAATGTCGTTAATAGCGCCATCAATACCAATATAGCAAACGTTTCGTCGTTTAACACCTGAAATTTCTAAACAACATGAGTTGAGATTACATAAAGAAACGTAACCTGAAATACAAAAGGCCATCAATTTTAACTCATTTACTTAAAAATAGGTCAATTTGGGTTATGTATCACCTGCAACAGGTAAGCTCCGGAAAACCATCTTAGAGGGTATGGGTCATATAAGCTGAAGGAAATGAAACGGAAGTTGTCAAAAGTGTAAATCTAATGCAATAACCCCCTAAATTAATTTACTCGAAAATAAGCTATTACAATAAGACCTGTTTCGGGTCAACTCAACCCGTACCAGATATTTTGACCTGTTATCAAACCCGACTTTTTTTCACCTCTAAAAAATACATATCTATGTGATATGATCATACCCAAATTTACCTCTGTTTATACCGGATATGGATATGGAAATATCTCTTCTATTCGATACCATCAGTCCTATCGGATATGTATATATGCAACTTAAATTGAAAATGAAATCAGACAGCGTAGCTGAATTTCACATTTGCATTTACGCGCCCTAACAAAGACATACCCCTCGATCTTTCCCAATGTTCAGAACAATAAGCTCAACCAACCCTTTTGTGTTCATCAAAAGCCCGATTGCAATAGCCTCCATGAACGGTATTTTACACACAAGACAAACCCCAACCGAGCCAGCAATCTTCCCAAAACACGCAGTAAAAATGACCAAAACAAGTAACCCCCATGACCGAGCCCCTTTGATGGAGGCCACATTTGTCTTTAAACCACTTGATACAAAGTATAGTGGTAAGAATAAACCTGAAACAAGATCCTCCACTTTTTCCACTAATGCCCCTGCGAATGCGCCTTCTTTAGGAATCAACACACCAACAACAAATGCCCCAAACAATGCATGAATTCCAATGGTATCGGTCACAAAACTTGCAGCTAGAACACCACCAAGAGTCACACAAACATATAGCTCATCAACCGGTTCACCATTAGGACACCGTTTGGACATCCATTTGAAAACCGGTGGGACCAAAACCGAGCACATGAGAATGAAAGCTGTCGCACACAAGAAAACCCATAATGCAACAAGTGGTGAACGACCAGTACCCGATAATGCAACAGCAAGTGCAAGTAGAATCCAAGCCACCACATCATTAACTGCGGCTGCTGACATTGCCATTTTCCCAACATCAGTTGTCAAGAGCTTCAGTTCAGCTAAGATACGTGCAAGTACAGGAAAAGCAGTAATCGACATGGCAACCCCCATGAAAACAATGAACGGGCCTTCGTTTACACGTTCAGAGATTCTCCCAATAAGGATAAATGATACACCAGTACCCAGGATGAATGGGAGGCTGATTCCTGCCATAGCTATGCATAGTGCTTTCTTACCGGTCCGCCTAAGGGAGTGCAGATCGAGCTCAAGACCAACTAGAAAAAGAAAGAATAACAGTCCTAAGTTTGCAAGTGTGTCCAATACTGTAAGGCTCCTCGGAGGAAAAACGGTATTCAGATATGCTTTGTTACGGCCCAAAGCCGAAGGACCGAGCAAAACTCCACCCTGTCAAAAAATTATCTTAAACAACTTGTCATTTCAGACGTTTTAACTTTTAAGCAAATTGAAATGAGAAAGAAGAAATCAAGCGCATATGACAATCTTGACTTGGAGAGTATAAGGGGTGATGTCTTAACATAGCAATATTTTCCCCAAATGTCCATTTAGGTAGGTACTTATAGCTTGTATATGAGCGAATAAAGTCTCATTTTTACAGTTTAAAATTCTTTCTGTCTTTTTTTTTTTTTGCCATTATGACTGATTAAAAATCAAGCTTAAGTCCTTCGAATAAATATATAAGTACCTAAATGGATATAACAAAGTTTTGATTACTAAAATGGACATTGTATATTTCTATTATATGACATTTCCCATAGTTGTAAACTGTACATGCAAAACGGGTCAAATATCACCCAAAGTATAAAATTTCTTAAATTGTTTGATTTCTAAATACTTCATAATTAATATTGAAGTAATCTTATTTGATAACCATAACCATGCCAATTAATTTAAAACGATTAAAATTCTGGACAAAAGTATCTGGGTCAACCTAGCCCGTTTCAGACTGCTCATAAAAAGATCCCATTTTGACCCGTTATATAACCCATCTGACCTGTTCATTGGGCCAACTCTGGGACTAAGCAACTTACAACGATCTCTGCAACAACCCGTGGCTGCCTTAATGGCTTCAAAAGGTAAGCAAGGACTCGGGTGAGTACAAGCACAAGGACCATCTGTAAGATGACAAGAGGGAGTGCAAAATGAAGAGGGTTATCTCCTTGAAATACTCCATGAGACGTAGCCTTCATGATAGGTGCAGAGTCAGGTGTTGTATGATTTGAGGCCATTTCGCACCAAAATAACCCCAATACATGAATGAGAAACAATAAATCTTAAGCACTTCACCCTGAAATTAAGTAAGTTTTATAAAGTTTGAGCAGATTTCAAAGTTTCACAATTTAAGCAAACAAAATAAGTATTTCAGTAAATAGAGTAATCAGCAACTTGCAGACCAAACTTTAAGGGATGTAGCAATATAAGAGAGCAAGACAAAAATAAACTTAAAAATGAAAAAAACTAGTATTGTAGGTGATGTTCTCTCTAAGTTAATAGCTTTATCAGAAATTCAGAATTCAAGTTTTAAGGCTCTGGCACATATACAGATGAAATTACTGTTCAGGTTACTCAGAAGGGCAACATGACTCAAACGTATGTGGCCTCATTGGGATATCCCTGTGACAGTTTATGAACCCTTTCCTGACACTCCCAAGATATTGCCTGGTGAGATTCGAACTTGAGACCTTTTGTGAGCACATATAAAAGAAGAGTAACAATCATCCGAGATAAATTTAAAAGAGTCGTCAAATTTTCACAAAAACCAAACTTCATGTGCAACAATCATGAAACATACATTCTTAAAAGACTGTACAAATAGAAATTAAAGCAGCAAAGTACTAACTGTAAGTGTGCATATCCTCTTTCAGTATAAGCTGGAAACATGCCTATATACTCAAAAATGAAATAGGTATACCACCCAAAATATCAAAAGTGTCTATCTACTTAGAGGGTGTTTGGGATTACGTTTTGAAATGATTATTTGATTATTACGTTTGAAAAACCAATTAATCTAGAAGAGTGTTTGGATGAAAAAGCGATTATCTGTTATGAAAAAGCAGATTTGGAGAAGCATGTACATACATGTTTTTCCAAAAAGCAGTTTTGTAAACACAACACCAAACACCCCCTTAGAAAATACCTATATATAAGCACTTGACTAAACATTCGCAAACACCCTCTAAGTAAATCACCATTCATGTGTTTAATGCCTCAATTATATCTGCTAAAACTAAACTACTATTACTGCTTCTTAGAATACGATTTTTTTATATAAAAAAAACGCATCGACGATTCAATGCTCAGTCATTATACATTTTAAGTTTCACATTTTCCCAAAAAATAAATAGCCTGGTTTGGATTAATGATAAACACCCTGGCATCTGGAGAACAGGTCAGAGGTTGATCTCATCCCATGCAAAGGTTGGAGGTCCTCTCTACCATTTAGGTAGAACCTGAAAGTAGCCTCTCTACCTAGGTAAAGGTAAGGTCTGTGTACATCTTAACCTCCCTCGTACACCGTCAAGCTATTGGAGCCCAAAAACTCGTGGAAGACGGTAGTGGGCAGTTCCTTTCCTTTCCTTTTCCCCCTAAGATCAAGCCCTTTCAATTGCAAATGACAATGCAAATTCAAGAAGAAAAGGTTTTCAACATTTCAACTTTATATAATAGGAGATATCGATGCAATGTGTATCCATATATATATTGATTTGTATGAAGCATATAAAAAGTACGCATGCATTATACATTATGCATATACATATATACGATATTAAAAATAATAATTAAAAAAACAACAACATGGGGATATACCTAAAAAATTAAAGGATAGAGCGAAGATGTTGTAGGGATTTGAACCCATTGAATCCGTCGAATAAAAATTGTGTTTTGATCGTAAAATCATTGAGGATAAAAAAAAATGGAAATTAATGGGTTTAAGATCAAAAGATAGCGGCGTCACGGCTGATATATGGCCGGTACCTGTGGGAATGGCTATGGAGATGATTAGGTTGGCGGGGGATTGAATTCCGGGGAATTAGGAAAGACATATGGCTTGAACAAAGGTCAAGTTATCATATCTGGGGTTGCATTCCAACAAAATACATGTTTTTTTTGAAGAAAATGATTTCTTGTCCATTTTCTAATAGAATATGTAGAAATAAGTTACTAAAGTAAATAAAGTTCTCTTCGTAACGTCTTACATCAATTATTGTTAGGGTATTTTGTTGGAGTGAATAAAAAAAATGGAAACGTAATTGAGAACTAGCTAATAACCCGGGTTCAATTCGGGCTTATTAATAAAAGTTTTGTGATATTAAGTTACCTTGATATCTAAAAACTTTGAAATAGTTCAACCATACTCAAAATCTTGAAATAGTACACATTATATTTTGAATATACGAGTATGGTACCTGAGCAATGCAGCGACAGTGGTGGAGAAGACGGTCTAGTGGTGTCGGTGATAGCACTATTGGTGTTGGTGGCGGTGTCAAGTGGTGTAGGTTGATTTAATCGTGATAGTGAAAATTTTTTAGAAAATGAAATAATTTTTATAAAGGAGTTTAGATATAATTAACTTATTAACCCGCATAATATGTGAATACTTTAAAAATCTATCATGATTAAATTATTTAAATGATGAAAATTTAAAAGACCATGTATAAACTGTTAAAGTTTTCAAAAGAAAATTAGAACTAATTTTTTTTTTTTATAGAAAAGGATATCATAAATAACAAAAATGAAATAAATTTAAAGAAGGAAAGTCTAGTATCATGAGTAAATTAAATAAAATAAAAAAGAAAAAATAAATTAGATAATTACATATTAATTTACATTAATTTGGTTTATGTTAAGAAAAAAGACATAAATCATAAATCAAATAGAAAATATTTTAAACTTTAAATATGATGATGTCATAAATCAAAAAGGTAAAAAAGATAAAGTTGATATAAATAAATGTAATAATGACAAATAAGCATTATTTAAAAAATAATAATGTCATAAAAAACTTATTTTATTTATATAAGAGATGGGAATGAATATAGTAGGAAATAAAATGATTATTTGGAAAGAGAATAGATTACGTTGTTTGATATAAGCAGAGAATGTTTATATGAAAAATATTAAATTTAGTACGTATAACATCAATAAAACAAAAAAACAAAAATTTCATTCTCATCCATTATCTACAATTTATAAAAAATAGAGGGAATGCTCTTTCTCATTCTCAATTGCAATAAAACATGATAAGTCTTTCTCATTCTCTTTTTACCATTTCTCATTCTCTTTTTACCCTTTCCATTCTATTATACCAAACACTCCATCATCCTTTCAATGTGTATGAAAAAAAGTTAGAAACATAGATAATCTTTCTCCAAATTCAGATATAGAGGCCTTTAAAACTTATTTTAATTCTGTCTAAGATAAAAATAATAAATAAATAAACCTTCATGTGTTCTTCAAATAGGCCTTTAAAACTTATTTTCACTTTTATCTAGAAAGACAAAATTGTTATTTCACTAAAATTGAGTGTGAAAACCTCATCTTCAATTCTCCCATAATATATAGTAAGTAGGGTTGTCAATTTCGACCCAACCCGAAACTCAACCCGAACCCAACACGAAAAAAATATGAATTAGGTTTGAGTATTTTCGACCTACCAACCCGCCAACCCACCAACCTGATTTTTCTGGGTTGGGTTCGGGTTGGGTTGTCAGGTCGACCCGCCAACCCAATACATTTAAAATATTTGAATTATATATAATAGTTCATACTCCACATTACACTAATTCATACGTCCTATTCTCATTTTTTATATTTCTAACCTAAAGTAATTACAAATATGAAATAAAAGGAGGATTCAAAATTTTGTGAGATGATAAGTGATGTAGGATGAGACGGTAAGTTTGTTAACTTTGTGCCAAGTATTAATATTACCCTCGTATTTCTTTCTTTTTTGTACCTTTCGTTTTCGGCTTACACCATCAATGATAAAGCTTTATATTGGTTGATTTATTCCATTTTATATTTATATATATTTGCTTCTCGGGTCACATGGGTTGGGTCATGAGTTGGCGGGTTGTGGGTCAGGGTTGAAATTTCTGACCTGAAACTTTTAGTGGGTTAGGTTAGGGTCGGAGTTTTTCAACCCACCAACCCGAACCTGCCAACCCGAACCCATTGACAACCCTAATAGTAAGAATGTAAGATCAATCAGTAGTTCACAACTCCGTTTTACATTTCCTATTCATATCATGAAGGTAGGCCCAACTGCCTAAATGTGTTATCACATTATTTTGGTTATTCTTATTCAGCCCATGATTGATGAACTTGGGCTAAATGTAGGTTCTTCTTTTTTTACGCTATATGAACAATTTTAGTTCGACTATTTCCTGGCATCACATTTCACTGTCGACGTAAAGTATTTCAAAAATGTGTCTCTTTCAGTAAGAGATCTTATCGAGATGCACGGATTCATGCGGATGGAAAGGAAGAAAAGAAAGGTATTCAATGGACTTATTTTCATGACAGATGTTGCATTTGGATAGCTAGAAACGAAAAAAAGTTTTCCAACATCCAGCTATTTCCGATCAAGATTGTGCACAACATTAAGTCTATGGGGTTTTTATGGAATAAATTCAATGTATTGTAAGTATTGTGTATTTTGTAATTGTATTTAATTTTTGTTTATCTTTTCAAGACCATTTGTAAAAAAAGTTACCTTTACAAAAAAATTAAATAAATATATAAATAAATATACGTAACATTTACGTAAACCAAACTACTTTTATTAAACCTAAACCCTGAACACACTCTCAAAAATGCATAACAAACACCACCTAAATCCTCATATATTGTACTTTTTATTCCACAACAAGATTGTTTATGGGTCAAGTAATTTAGGTTTTAAAAATTTTAGGTCGGGTTATTATGGCTTAAAATAGTAACTCCTAACTTAAACGAATAAAATTTGAGTCATTTGGATTTGGGTGGTTATAGTTTGGGTCATTTAGGTCGTCTTCATATGACCCAAATAAAATGTATATTGAACTTACATGAAGTTTTTCAATGTTTGTTATTAACAACATAATTTCAAAATCATAACTTAAAAAAATCAATATTTATGTAAATTAAGGCTGACAATTTTGACACGGAACATGTTAACACGACACGACTTGTTCTTAACAGATTTCGTGTTTGACTTTAACAGGTTTCGTGTCTTAACAGATCCGGACCTGTTAAGACCTGTTAAGATTCGTGTCTTAACAGATTTGGACCTGTTAGGACCTGTTAAAATTATACATATATATAAAATACTACGAATTGATATTATGATTTGATATTTTTTTATAAGGTAAATGTCCATGAACTTTTGTAATGTAAGGATTATTATTGCTATATAATAGTTGAGAATTGTAAGAATTTTTGTATCTTTAAGGTTTTTCTTTTAATATTAGTCAAAAATTCTATAAAATATATGTTAACAGGTTTCTTAACAGGTCTTAACAGCTGCACCTGTTAATTTTCGTGTCGTGTTCGTGTTTGAAAAAAAGGACACACTTAGTTAACAGGTCGTGTTCGTGTTTCACCTTAACAGGTTCGTGTCTTAACAAGTTTTGTGTGACCTGTTATGCCAGCCTTAATGTAAATTACCAAATTTTGTATAATCAATAGTGTTTCAAAACTTTTGATTATACAATTATTGGATTCTTCACAAACAGATCTAACTGGACAACGAACACCCCTATGTATAGCTAATAAGAAATACAATGCGTCAAAACACATAAAATTGAAGTAAATTATCTAAAAGTTATTTACTCAACTATCATCAAATCAAATGGTTTGTTGGTAAAAAAGGTTTGTTTTTTACAAAAGTTTTTAGAAGCGAGTATTATTTTAGGCATATATAGAGGTAACCATAGGGAATTAATTTCCCCTTCCAACTCTTTAGGTAATAAGAGTTCATGATTGAATGTTTAAATTAGGGACTTATTATGCGATGAGTTTTTTTTTATCGCGAACTGATTCCTCATCAAAAGTTAATTAGAGATCTAATATGTGAAATGGTACTTTAACGTGAACCTAGTCAAACTAATAGTATACGATAAATTTCTTGATATTTTTCATAATAATAAAATATATTAAAGAAATAGAAAAAACTTTTTACTCCAAATGTAAACAGGTCATAAGGACACGATATGACAAAAGGACCCATGTCACAAAGCAGCATCTAATCTAAATTGTAAAACAATTTGTTAATCATGCATATGTCTACTTTAAATCAATTCTTCAATAGTAAAAAGTAACATCCACAATTCCACATATCTTGCCCTATTGGTAAAGAAATAATGAAGCCCAACATTACTAATTGGGTAATGATTCATATACCAATCTAATTTTATTTGTACACTGTCAAATATGTTTAAAGATAGTTGTATTATATAACATTGTGAAACATGATTAGTGGTGTATGCTTAAAATTAAATTGTCTATCGCATAAACAATTTAATTAGCGTGTCATGTTATCTTTCCATACATCATTCTCATAAACATTTTTAACCTATCACAATAACATATTTATTCTTCTTACAAACACCTAACTTATATATACATACAATTTATATGCATACACACACAAGCACATCCATCACCATCTTTCCCCACAAATACCCAATGATGATATCCTCACCTTATCACCCACAACATACAATTCACACAAATATATAATGCGTAATAACCGTAAATTTATAAAGAAAATGTGATACTATTATCAAATTTTTTATCTTTATGGACAACCTTGATGTAGTCATGTAAATGGTCTTAAATGTGTCCAATTTAATTTTCAACCTAGTTTATATTATGGAGTGCTGCTGCATATTTTAAAATTCTAATCTATTTAAATTCTCCTAATCTCTTATATCTCTTATATAAATAAAAGAAAATTGTTTTTGTAAGTTATTTTTAGAAAAATTCCAATGTGTCAATTTAATAATTTTTTTCTTAAGTTGCCTTATATAAAACATGACATCATATGATGTTTTGTTTTTTGTTTTTATTTTTTAGTAATTTCATTTTTCTTTTTTCTCATTTCTTTGTTAATCTTAAATTTTTTTTTATTGCTCGAAACATATTGATCTTAATTTTATTTTTTTTTCATTTTTTTTTCTCATTTCTTTGTTAATATTAAATTCTTTTTTTTATTGCTCGAAATATATTGATGAAACTCATTTTAATGTGTATATGATATTTTCATATAACTATTTTTTCCCAAAATATATTAAAAAAGATAGTTTTATAAAGGTGGTAACGACAACTCATTTACACATTATTAGATCTATTTGGTTTACACACGTATCAAGTATTAGCAAAAGTTTATTTAAATACCCAGGTTCATTAGCTAATTATAAAAGAAATGACAACATTCTAAAAGGATTGCTTCTTTAATTTATAGCTTCACTTTTTTCCTTTTTTTTTTTTTGTAATTTTTTTTTAAGATTATGTTTAATATATAGCTTATGATTGTTTTCGAACGGAAGTCTAGTCCTGAACCGATTTCTATATGGACATATGGTCATTGTCTATCAAAATCTCTGCTTTGGTCATTATCCCCTTTTTTCATTTAGAAGATATCTCGTTGAAATATTTCCAAAGATCCAATTGTTAATCAGCAATGACTAATACTCTTGTAGTGTCTGAGGTTGTCATTAAAACATGTTGGCCAGATTGATAGATCAATTGTGTCAACTACCATGATGTCGACATTGTAATTGTAATTGTCTTTTAAAAAAACTGACATAAAATAGATAACTTTTCTTATCTTGTCAAAGAGGGAGCCATTTATCACAAAAGTTAAAAGGTGTAATGACATGATTAGTTATTTTTTTTATTAGTTAGTTAGTATTACACATCAGGTAACATCTCACCGTATAATGGTGACTGCACGTACTTTAGATTACGAGATATAGATCATAAGCCGTTGCAGGTGATTTAGGGAAAAAACCCACAGACTTTCATGACTAGACCATAAGCCGTTACAGGTACGTTAGTCGGTATTATACATCAGGAAACATCTCGATCGTGTATGTAAATAAATTATATAAAATAAACAAAAATATTTATCGTCAAAATTAAATGTCAAATTATGGAGTACTATATTTTAGTAAGGTAGAACATTTCGATTTCCTTACAAAACAGTTCATCAATCAAAACGCAAACCTTTCATGACCTTTTTTTTTTCCTTACATACTTTAACAAATAATGCTTTAATATTGGAGGCATATTTTAAACGCTGAGAATCATGCATAGTCGGTTCATTACAATTGACTAATGTAACCGAAAGAAAGAGAGGGGGCTTGCCTGTCAAAAAAAGGACAAAAAAGTTTATTTAACAATTTATAGCATAATCCATGTTAATGTACTAAAAAATGTTTGAATTAAACAATCTTTGTGGTGGAAAATCAAAATGGTTCCTTCTTAAGAGATTCCTTTAATCAACATTATTTCTTTTTGGTCTGGGTGTTTTATTACTGCTTTTATTTTTATGTCACTCTTAACCAGGGAATTTATCTTTCTATATTCGAAAAGTTTACGGTCTGATTTTACCTAAAAAATGTGATCTAGACTATGACTACAATGTGATTCAAATTGCGTCTACGGTTATACTCGTAATAGAATACGGATTAAAACCACATCGATTACTAACGAGTATATTACTAATAGAATCTATAATTGTACGTCATTGATAATTACATGTCACAAATACCAACAAGTTAAGTGCTAAATATTAACAAGCTAGCTCTTGCACTTCACAATTAGACAATGGCTGAATTAAGATTTAACATTAAAATGATCGGTTGTTTGATTGGAATGTACGGATGAAGAAAAAAATAATGTTGATTTTCTAGAACAGGGCAAAAGGCTCAGCGCGCATCCTCTAGCCCGACTTTTCAGTTACATATATACAGGACATTTTAGTAAATGGCAACCAGTAGTGGTATTGAAATGAAAAAGATAATCCACATTCAATAAACGATGATAAATCTACAACATATTTTATCTAAACTATGATAAATCTACAACATCTACAACATATTTTATCTAAACTATAACAAATAAGCGTATATTGTTACATAGTATACAACTCTCTTACACAGTTATGGTTGTAGATGGATAAAATGAATAGTATTGTATATTTATCAAATATCAGCACCCAAATTTATTTATTTTTTGAAAGATGAATTTGACTTCGTGATTCGACAACGGTAGGTCTAACATACACAGTTATAACTATGTTTGCACTAAAGAGCTCCCTTCCAGTAGAAATGGGAGAAAATTCCATAATGAGAATACATGATGATTAGGGATAAAGTCTTTATGTCCTCCAAAATTCAAATTTAAAGTTACCATGCCCAAACCCTGACTACATTATTACAAGCTAGAAAATAACTAGAGATATAGAAAGAGACACTTTTATTTCCTGGAAATTTACTTGTATAAAAAAAACAAACTAATAGTTGCAAGCAATCGACTGAGAGTCAGATTGGGCTTTACAATTCTCCACGCATGCTAGCTAGCTACTAAAACTAAACCATACAGAAAGTGTCAGAGTTGTTTGCTGGTGGACAAAGGCCAGCCAAGCCCAGGGAGAGAGAGAGAGAGAGAGAGGGGATATTTTGGTAATTGCACCCACATGCCTAGGAACTTGTTGCAAGTTAGTAAGTAGTATTTACTAGGGCAACATCCAAGGCATTGTCATATCCCATCTTAGCTGCTGTTGCATGCTACTTATCAAACTCCAATGATTCAATTTACTACATATCCTGCACAACTTACAACACTGTTATTAGATTTGTCAATGAAGTTAACATAGATACATATATGGTGGCCATAAACCATAGGGGAAATTACACGACTGAATCCTTACATTCAGGGGTTGATTATTTATTTCACCATATGGAAAAAATTCAGAGGAGATGTTAATGCATAAAGTATGTAATGTCCAGATATTATACAAGTATTCACATATATATAAAACCTAACGAAAAAGATTGAACTGATGTTAGTATAATGACAGTAAACACACTATATATAAAAAGTTAATTTTTAGCTTTTAAAAACCTTGATATGAGTCTCAAAATAACCGCAAATTAATATTTCTGTAGTAAATGATTAGTAATAATAGTATAATCTCGATTGAAACTTTAGAACACTGTTGAAAGAGATATAAGGCTTTATTGATAATTTCTTGAAAGTAAAAAACTTTGATATAAATTCTGACTTAAAACTAATCAGCATAAAAAGGGAGCTCCCTTCAGTCCAAGTACAGGCAACCAAAGATCCAATTTGTCTCCCGCATCATTCACTCATTTACTAAGCACCATGTATTATTATATCATGAATCTGGCTAAGTATTTGGATGAATGAGTCGGCAGCTAATTGAAATCTTATTGCAGCCTATGAGTGGACTGAAGAAAGCTCTCTTTTTAACTATCGACCAAAACCCTAGAAATTACATACACAAAGTAGGCAAGGCGTGAGGTAAATGTAAAAAATTGCATAAAACAATAACTAAAAGCGTTCACTAGATATATATATATATATCCAATCTTGTAGAAATCAAGTGAAACTATCAAGTAACATGAAAGCCATATAAAGATGGATTATATTTTTGCATGCTAAGTGATAGGGAGATCGAGAAGGAGATCTTGGGAGACAAGGGCTTTTTAATGATGAAATGAAGTGTGAGTTGTAGTGTGTGGTTCATGGGTTTCTTGAAGTGAAGAAGGACTAATATATATAGTCATAGAAGATATCCATATGGTTAGATAGTTTAGGCAATAATACTCCTAAAATATATATATTTTTGTGGAAAAATATTCCAACTACATGCTAAATTTTCATAAAGCATATTGATAATTATAAAATTATATTTTAAGATATAATCAATTAGGTAAATGATCCTTGTGTTTTAATATTTTTTTTTTTATGTTTGTTCATTCAGCTTCTATTTGAAGTTAGCTTTATATCCGACTATAGACTAGACACAGTAAATAGTTTTTTTTATCAGAAAAATCAGTTATGTTAGCCATGTAATTTACTATTCATATCCGACTATAGACTAGACACAGTAAAGGTATAAGCTAGATGTCATACCAAGTATAATTCCAAACAGCTTTTAATATATACTAGCACAGTATTCGATGTTGTGGAGATGGCGACGGTGGTGGTGATGTAATGACGGCGATGTGGTGGTGCTGATGGGTGGTGGTGGTGAGCAACGGTGGTGTCGACGGAAATTGGTAGTGGTGACAGTGGTAGCGGCAGCGGTAGCAAGTAGTGTAGGTTATTGATGTAATTTGGTTTTGATTATTAAATGTTGAACCTTATAATGTTAAATAAAGCTATTTGCGTTATAATGTAGTATAAAAGTATAAATAATAAGGTATCATGACTCTCGGGTGCATGTGTTTTGCGCCTACGGGCATGAGTTAGTCTGTAATCAACCGATATCCTTGAGATACAAATCTGAAAAAAATTTACTGATAGACTTAACTTATATGTCTTTTGAATGAGCGATTTCTATTTCAATCTTTTATTGAGTCAAGGATTCGCTGATCAGACTTGGTCGCTAAGAAGTCCCATCAGCGAGTCTAGTGACTCTTTGCCAACAATGCATTCTTATGCAAGTCGTTTGTCAAGGCGGGAAGAATTCAATTAAGAAGAAAACAATAGTCATATGGTGATTTTTTTCTCATACCCGATTTAGTAAAGAAGACAAAGGTTTCTGATGCAAGTATTTCAAACCAATAGTATCTCGACGACCACCATCCCATCAATATCAAAGCAAGGTTGTGTGTTTGTCACCATAAATTGTGTGTCGCTTATATTCTCTCTTGTAGTTGTTTAAGTTTCTAGTTAGTCTAAACTTAACAATTGTATTCATTTACTTTCTTTTAAGACAAGTTGTATTATCGACTATGTATTCACTGTTTAATCAATGATACAATATTATTAGAATTGTATAGATTCTTGTATTTGAATTTTACATTTGTTCTTGTTCTTTACTTATTGTTCTTTACATTATTGTCTAGTTAATTAATCTAAGTTAAACAAACAAATGAACTGTCATCTTTCTATCTTCTTTTGACTTACGAAATAAGGAATGCTATTTTTTAGCCGTTCAATTCGAAGAATAAACCAGTATTTGTCCAATTTATGTATACTAAAACTACATATATAAATCTTAATTGGCCGCTAAGAAAAGATGGTTGCTGGTTGTCGGTGCATCAACATACTTAATGTTCATTCATGTTAGCTGATGACATACTTGAGCAACCAATCCTCCACATCATGGACTAACATATTATTATATGACCGCATAAGTTCAAACCAAACCCCGATTAGGGATAATTTCCTTTAAAATTTTTAATATATTGTATAATGTATATATCTGCAGTTATGATCACGATAATGAACGTAAACATGAATGGTTTTGAAAAGTTGTAAAGATGTTATATGACAACTAATTGATAGTTATATATCTACCAATAAACTAAAACAGGATTATGGTATTATTTAAACGACAAATGGTACATTAAGCGACAAATGTCTCTTTTAATATTTTTAATAAATAAATAAAATAAAAATCCTAATTAAATTCTACTTACCTTTTACATTATAATAATTGTTAAATATAAAATAACTTGCAATTCCAAATACAAAGAAGTGCCGCTCCATAATTTTTCCCTAATCAAATCTTCTCCAAAAGAGCAATTATGCTGATTTGAGACTTTATATTTTCTGAATAATAACAATTATTTATAACCATTTATTTTTAATACATATGTAACATATCCATTGTAAAAAGATACAATACAAATATAATAAACATGGATTTATTATCAACACTGTGAACATAAAACTCCATAATGGTTATAGCGACAATTATATTTTCTTTGGAGTTAAATCATTAATATTTCCAACTCAATATGAATTAACTCATTAATATTTTAAATCATAATGAAAATGAAAACAAAATAGAAATTGTATCTACTTTTAGTTGTATTTTTTAAAATTTATTTACTTTATGTTTAAAGTATTATTTTATGAATAATACCAAAGTAATATTATTATTGCTAACTTTCGATCTTAATCTTAACATTTTTTCCTTATCACCTTCGGGTATCATATAATGGATTTAGAAGATATCTATGGCCAACCCACTTAAATAGTTTTTTGAATTTCATAAAAAAAACTATCATTTACAATTTATAATATATATCATTTACAATTTACAATATATACATAGCAAATCCGTATATCATACCGGTATTGTGACTGGTATAGTATATATAGAGAGCACCGAATGTTAAGAATTTCTCGCATAAAACATTATCATCTCCTTGCATAATTAATTTGGGTGTCAAGTAAAGTCATAGAATTTAGTGGCGTGGCAAATCCTTCACAAAATTCTAGCCTATACTTTGGAAGTGTTGTGCTAAACAAAAAAAAAAAAAAAGTGAGGAAAAAACAAATTATGATACTGTGTGCACGAGAACTTTATTATTCTTCGTTGATTTTAATATTTTTTTTCATAGTGGGATGACTAGAAAGATCTTATGTCTTTCTATAGCTTAAAAGTTAGGATGAACTAAATTAATCATTTCACTGGCCTAAGCAGTTGTTTTCATGTTAAATTATGCTAAGACAATGGTAGACATTCGTGTATATTTTTATGGGCTAACACACAAAAAGGCCTAGTTATTAGGGTTATACCTCCTCAAAAGAGAGATTGTGAGCCTAATATATGGAAAAACCTTAATTAATTAAGACATACGACTGATTAGTAGGTCTAAGTATTGTGGAATATTTAGGTTCATGTACACTTGTTTATAATTAGAAACATTGTACCACCCTTCACAAAATTGAGGAAACCTTTGACTAGATGGTTTTAAAAAGGGATAAAAAGGTTTTCTTTTTATATATAGTTTATATAGTTTATATTTTCTCATCTTTAATATAGAAAAGTTTCTTCAACATATGTAATTATGTATGTCCACATGCTATATGTTCAAACGGATCAGTAATTCTTGAATCACATTGGTTTCTCATTAGTTTTATTAGACTTATACCTGCATAATGCGATGATGGTAAGGATAGTAATGACGGAGGTGTTGGTGGTGACGTGGGGGGGAATTGTAACACTCCAATAATTTTAAGGTAATAAAATAACCCTTTTTGTAGTTTTGACATTAAAATAAGTTCCTAATATTTTATTGTTGCATATGGGGTTAATTTAGTTGGAACTTTAACGGATAGCGGGTAAAATACCTATAAAAGTAAAAAGGGGCGTGGCATCACATTAGAATGCCAGCCACTTTCCCACTTCACTTCCATCACCTAACTTACTCCAATATCTTCTTCATTCTCTTTGATTCTTTAATCCAATCTCAATTCATGCAAACTTGACTTCTACTCTCAAATCAAAAACTCATCAAGAACCATAATCTAATATCATTCAAGAATTTACAAGTTAGGGTGTGGATTAGTTAGTGGTGGTGGTGGTCGACTATTTCAAGGAAAAGGGGGAGGAGAAGTTTGTGAATTCAAGTATTGATTTGGTCTTGTATTCCCTGAGGTAATCACTTCCAAACCTAATTTCCCTTCTTTACTAGGAATTAGGGTTTTTGAGAATATGAAATTGGGGGTTTTTGCTAGTGATGAGTCCATGTATGAAATCCCCCTAAATTATTGTATATAATGAGTTAGTTATTGAGTTGCTTATGTTAAAATTTAATTAAATGAGAATATTGGTAGTGAAACTTCAACTATGAAAAATGGTGATTTTATTAGTAATTGAAATAATGATGATGATGATGATGAAACCTTGGAATTTATATGAAAAGACTTGTTAAATAAGCAACTCGATGACTTAGTGAAATGGGTTAGAGGTTAGAATGCTAGTGAAAGGGTTGTTGAGCTATGTTGAGATAGCTAGGAAAGTGAACATCTTCTTATGTATGCATTATGATATATGATAGGTTGAAAGCTTGATATTGTGCTTTTGCGGTTATCTTGATTATTTGTTGTTTCTACGAAGGAGGTGAGTATACTTGCATATATTGTATATTCGTCGGGTCAATTACCAATCATGTTGAGTGAGTCCATGGTGGTAATTGATTTGGCGTTAAGTCCCATATTTATGGTTGAGTTTGATTACAGGCCTAATTGGTGGCCATAGGTTCATGTGGAGCATTTGTTATTGTTATAATTGTTGTGATTGTAATCATTTGCTTATATGGATCCATGTAATGCCTAGCCCAAGGGTGAGTATTATGGATATGACACGACGGTGCCATAGTCCATATGCAACAGTCCTTTGAGCATTGCCCTCCTTCGTTTATATGATATTATGCAAGCATATTCACTAAGCATTCGCTTACTTTTCAGATGTTTACCCTTTTGATTATAGGTGGTTCCGGAAGAAGGAACTAGGTTTGTTTGTCTTGAAGAACAGAGAACGAAGTTGCTAGGGATTGTAGATAGTTGAAAAGTACTTTGGCTATTCTCGGAAGAATAGCATAATTTGGTTAGAAACCTAGTTGTCCCTCTTGACTTTAGCTTATGGTACATTTTGGTTGTTATTGGTCATATTTTGATATGTTTTGTAAATGGTCATGCTCATGTCTTTTGGAGTTGTTAAAGATAGTTGGTTTGGTTGTAAGATGTCAAAATGGGTAATCGACCCATATGGTTGTGTGGTCGTTCATGGACCAAACGAATTTGACAAATATGAATGTTTTCGGGTTAACTCTCTTACTTTCAATTCTGGAATGTAACTTGCTTATAATTTTGTTTGTGGTTTGAAGGTTTTGGTTAAGTCTCAAGTGAGTACATTTTTTATGTTGCTGAACTATGGGTCACTGCGGCGCAGTGGAGGAGGTTTTGTCCACTGCGACGCAGTGGAATCCCACGGCCAGACTTTCCTTTCCTCCCACTGTGGTGCAGTGGGAATGTGTCAAACCCACTGCGACGCAGTGGGGTTCTTCCAGTTTTGGTCCGAGGTTTCCCACTGCGGCGCAGTGGGAGTACTCGACCTCACTGCGGCGCAGTGGGGTATATGTATATATAAAAAAAAACTTTCGTGTTTTCAAGTTATCGAGTCTTGTCGTTTCAGGGATGGTCATGGGGGCGACGATGGTGGTGAATGTAAATGTATCTATTGATGTTAAAGGTGATATTGTAGTTATTCAAAATGTTAGGGGATCTATACTGTAAATTATTTCATTATAAGTATTATAGGTATATTCAATGGAAATGTTTAAATTAGTGAATAAATGATAAGGGTATTTTCGATTATTCAAAGGTAGAAAAGTTTAAGAAAAAAAATAGATGGTTTGTTTTATTAGATACTATAAATAACTCAATGAAATTTGAGATATCGATTAAATATGCTTTAAAGTTTTTTTTTAAGATTTTTATAGCAACAAAACTAATAAAGATGTATTAAAAAACTAAATAGGATGTAAACTAACATAAGTAATAAAACTCCTTTGAAATGTACAAATCAGAGCAAAATCTTTAAAAAATATTTTCAAATCATAATAATCTAATTGTTAATGCTATTTTGCATGGATATGAGGTTAATATTAAAAAGTTTGTGCTACAAGTAACTCACGGTACTGAACTATTATTGTAAATATGCTTGTATGGTAGAAATAAATTAAATATTTTAAGACCGGATTTGTAATGATATGATATGATATATGACTAAGGGCGCATTATAACAACCCTAACATTCGAAACAATCTTACTAATAGAAATTCTAGATCTCATAACTCTTTTGGTTAAACAAGACGATTAAGGCTAAGGGTTGTGGGGCATCTTCGGGAAGGGCGTCTTGCGCCATGTGACGACATGTTACATCCTAAGATGTCATCCAAAAGTGTGAAAATCTGACACGTGGCATTTGATTTTTTTTTTCAAACTTTTATTTACAATTATAACTTAGGTAACATGAATTACATAAGTAAATAAAACATAATTAAAATTAAATACAACTAAAATTTTGGGTTTTTTTATTAGTTCCCATTCCTTATGTGCGGAAAAGGGCGATCATATAATTTTGTATGCTTGACTTAAGCATTTTGGATTATTGTCTCGGGATGTATGAAAAAAATATGTTTTGATTGGAAGTGTAAATTTTTAATGTGTGAAGAAAGTGTGTTTTGTGGATTTTTGGTTGGGTGTATGAATGTTATATATATATATATATATATATATATATGTAGTCTATTAATTTTTTTTTTTAAAGTTGGTCCAGTAGCCGTTGCCAACGGATAGTTTCTCGGTAACGCTTCCATTTTGCCCGCCCTGTGGATTCCGCCCAAGCTCTAGTCGCTAAGGGGGTGATGTACCACATGAGGTCAAAGGGGATCAATGTCCACCTCAAAATTTAGATTTTGTCTTGCATTTTTAAATATTTCATGGATTTTTAAAAATTTCCTATAGCTTTTTAATATTTCAACCCCTTTAATATACATTTTTTCATGGATTTTTAAGTTTGCCCCATTTGATAATTTTTTCTAGTACCATCTCTGCACCCACCTTCAGCTTAAGAGTTGAGTTTGAAACAACTAATTACTTAAAGAGTTGAGTTTGAAACAACTAATTAATAATGTAGTATATACATTATCTGATAAAATAAAGAACACGTACATTGACAGCAGCTAGCGATGATGATGATGGAAACAAAGAAAACAAGATGTAGGATGATGGGTTGCAAAGAATGGAAGATCACATCAGATTCCATCACAAGCTACCCTCTACTGTTATATATGTTTTTTTTTATAAAAAAAAATAACTACAAGAAATGAAGGTCATGTCAAAACCTCCAAAAGGCTGACCTGTTACCCAATGTATGGTCTCAGCACTCATCTCTTTAGCCTTTACTTGCTCTCCTTTCATCACATTATTTTGTCTACTATGCCTCCCTTCCCTTCCCTTCCCTTCCTTTCTTTCACATCCGTCTATTCCCATTTCAGAACCCCCATATAATAAATTTCAAACAGTACTCCTTGCTTGATCCCTTTTGTTTTCTAAAATTCATAATTTTTAATTTGAAGCACGTACATTATTTGTCCTAGCTAGCTAATGTACCAAATATATAAGTATTTTATTCAACATACTGTTCCTCCCTATAAAGTAGCAATTGTTTGAAATCAATTAATGCTACTATACCTTGCTTGGTTAATTTCTTTCGTTTTTGGTTTTGATACAATAGATAACGAAAAGCAACCAAAGGTTAAGGAGTAGATGTGACCCTCAAGATTTGAAGAATGGCCGGTTGAGTATGATCTTAGGACTATGATATTGTATAAGAAATTAAATCCAGTGTAATAGTAGAATGTGTGCATATATCTGGAAAATTAGAAGGGAAGTGGTATCTTTAGTGTGTCATAAAATTTGATAAATCTATTATTATTGTGCATTGCATATTTATACAATACGATATAAAACATATAAAACATATATAGTGTGATAGATGTATTAACTTATGTAATACCATTATTATCATTAACCAAAGTAAAAGAAAAAAAGAAATGGTTTTATTTGAAAGTAAACAACGAGAAAATCTATCTATTTTTCTAAGATGGGGTTGATACAAAATTTTCTCACGGATATATTACTCACGATTTATTCTCGGATCATATACACTTAGCCATTAATTATTTTGTTAATTTTTCATGACCAAAATTTAGGCCATTCACAATGTTACGAACTCTTTTTTCGTATTTATATATAATAACTAAAAGAGGAAGTTGGGGTACATTTGACACTCCTAATCCCTCTCTTTAAGCATAATTCTCCATCCTTATTAATCCTCTATTTTTTTAATTTTTTATTTAATTTAATAAATGGTCAACCTTATTATTAATTAAAATCTCTTTTTATTCTTAAAAGTCTCCCAAAAAAATATTTATCAATATATACAACTTAGAAAAAATCATTGCATATTTTCAAAAAAAAAAAAAAAAACTACGGCAAAAAAAACCATACGATCAATTACCAAAAGGGTTTTTTTATTTATATATTTTGTTCATATATAATCGTTATTATTATTATTTAATATTTAATTCTTATGTTATTGTTATTATTATCTCTTTTAATTTAACTTGTTTTTCATCTCAGGTTCGTTATGGCTTCTTATACAACAACAAAAGACAAGACCACATTATTTTATCTTGAAAAACTTAAGCCAACACATATTAACCATAATCTACGATTCCGTGTTGTGCATGTATGGATTGTTTTGAAGTGGAACAACCCGAAAAAAATTAAAACGTTCGAGATGGTCTTTGTCGATGAATTGGTATGTATTTTTGAAATTATATACTTTGTTGCAAATTTTTTATTTAAATAAGTTTGAAAAAAGAGGGGTAATTGGAATCAATATTTATACAGAGTTAATTTATATATATTGCTTCTTTAGCTTCCGTATTGATTAAGTTGTGATATTGGTCATATTGATGGTTGCTCGAATCATATTAGCTTTGATTAATATATTTTAAGACTATCCATTCGTTGGACGGGCTTAAACACTAATAATAAATATATGTACTATAGCTTTTTGATTCTTATTACGAAATCAAGAACCCGATTGCTAGAGGATGGTTAATTCTAGTATTATCTACATACTTAACATTCCTTGAAGATAATATACTCCATAATCTTAATATTATTTTAATATATATTATAAGACAATTGAACTAATGACTTGTTAACCAATTAAATTGTAATTTAATCAAATTGACTCTCGCTTATGTCACCATCTAGATTAACTATAAATTAAAAATTCTAATAATTATTATTCAAATATATTATTATATTGATTGATATTTATATTAATTTATAAAAAAAGTCTCATTAATTTATACTTTTTTCCATCTATAATTTACACTTTTTAATCATGAATACTTAATTTATATTTAATTTTAACCATCAACTTGAGATGATTTTTTAAAAAATTTTTTTAGAAGAGTTACGAAGGCATTATATTTAAATTTTTAAAGTTACAACCGTTACTCAAATCAAGAGACATAATTGTTATCAAAAAATATGAAAACAATTCTAATTGTTATCTAATATCATAGGATAAGTGCTTGAAAATAAATGCATTCGTGATATGGGCCTATATCATGAACAAATACATAAACTTGAATATTAAGTACATGATCACAAGTATGTTATATTTTAAATCTTAATTATCTTTCATAATAATATCACATCATGAATACATCTAGTTTCAAACAATTATATAATAGAGAAATTATTGTAGTATGCGCCTTGTGGATCGATTATGACAAACAGTTTCATTAATATGTCTCAGCTAATAATGACAGTGATGACCTGTGATTATTGTACTAGAACTTGCAATGTATAACACTTAGAACCGTATATCTTCAAAATTACACTTTTATAAATTAAATGTATGAAGATTTATATTGATAATATTATAAACCCCGTGTCCAGTGTTGGACATGGGTTTAAAATCTAGTTAGTTACAATATAACGGTAAAAAAAATTTATAAAAAAGTTGCAAATAATTATGAAGTGTATGAAATAACATATTAACAATGTTGTTCATCAGTAAGGTTGATGTCGACTTTTCGTATCAATTATTCGAAATTTTGATAGTCACACTAAGCGAAGTTCGAGACCCCCAAAAAGGGTCTTGTCCTTGGACCCAGCTAGGAAGTTTCTCTTTTACCACGGTAATTTTTTTTATTTTTTAGAACGGTTTTACCACGGTAATTTAAATTTCAAGTCTAAAGGGGTGTTTGATACTATGAAATGGAAATGAGAAACACTTTTCTTAATTGTTTGGTTACATTGAGAATGGAGAAGCGAAAATAGTTTTCATTCTCTCCATTCTCTACAAATTGGGTGAGAATGTAAATTCTTTTTTTAAAAAAATATTATATATGTTAAGGTTTTAGGTAAAATAAAACAAGTATTAAAGTAAAATAAATAAAAATAATAAGTTTCTTTTCACTGAAAGTCACTGTGCACTATGAAAATCATCGTGCATGAATTACTTCGTGAATCTTTGTGCATCAATTTAACCATGATCTAAAGGTCAAGTTATTATCCTATTTGTTTTACTTTAATACTTGTTTTATAATACTTAACCTCGGTATATTAATAGTGATTGTTAATTAACTTTTGTATTTCTTTTATATTCATTCTATTTCTCATTACATTTTCATTCCTTATTATTTACTCATACCTATGACCCCGTGGTATCACCTCCTAACAATTAAGTATCATGTACAAATTAATTACATTGCTACCAACAAAGCAGGTTAAAAGTGCATGTTTGTATAAGTTAATCTTACACCAAGTAATACTAAACTACTCTATTGTCAAGTATTAAATCTTGGTTTTTACTCAAAAGACAAAAATCTTTACCAAATAGTCTAACCCCACGTTATTAATTTGATTTAATTAGCACAACGAATGGTGAGATATATAAAAGGGAACAATATATTCACAGCTTATAGGCGGAGACCCGACTCCAATTGGGTGTTCGTGCCAAAGATTTTCCCCACCAAAATTATCAAAGGGCCGTTCATTTAGATGACACTACATAGTACATACTAGTAACAATCGTTAATCGTATTATTGTGTTGGGTTTAGGTCTCAAGTTCAATATAATTGGTAGGTTTATATATTGCAAAGATCCCATTTAGGGGTGATTGAAATTGCCCATAGTGTGCACTATTGACCTCGGCCCTATATTACTTACTGAAGTACATATGGGGAGTAGAGAATACTAGCTGTATGTTGACCTGTCCCCGTGGTACTTGTGAGACGGTTAGTTAGATGAAGAAGCAACAAACTGATTTCAAGGATAAAGCTTCAAAGTTAATTTGGGTGGTTGGTTAACTTTGCTTCGTACGTATGCCGGCTTACGTATTTACAGGGGTGATATTTTTACCATAATTTTTAATTAATCTACCATAAACATGCTTTATCTGACGTGTACAATATGCTTTAATAATTGTATTGTGTGGTAAACGTATCAACTTTTGTGATACGAATATCAATTATCATCATAGATAGATTTCATTTTTGCGTAAACATTTACTTTTATTATACCAGAAAAGTGTAAATGTTGCAAGATATACATTGCTCTATATCATTATATTAAAAAAAAATACCAGTTTCATACCTAGTTACTTGCATCTTTTTTTTAACGACTAACATCCTAAGTTTTACGTTTTCCCATCCGAACCATACTTACACTGACGTAATTTTCCACTCGGACTTGACCATCGAGTAAGTTACACAGATGGTACGTGTAGGTATAGTCTGGGTGGGAAAGTGTATAATTTCGGTATGAAACCAATCATCTCGAATAAAACACGCGTACCTTCCGTATACTTTATCCTAGATATTATTAAATAAACGATAAACAAAACTACACAGTTTTGGTTCGTTTTTCATTTTTATAGATCAATTTGTCATGTTACACCAAAATAAAACCAAATAAAAAAAAAAAGTTTTTCAAAAACCAAAACCAAAACAATTGATTTTTCACTTTTTGTTTAGATTTTATTTCATTTCTGCTTTGATTTTTCTCACCATCTACTTAATTTACAATACAGGGCTCTTATAGTTAAAGATGAATTTAACCTCAGCTCCTCTTTCTCTAGCTTTTTTCTATGTATGTGTCAATGTGTCATTGTTGTAAGTTGTGACAGAGATTTAACTAAAGCAAATAAGACTTGTTGATTGCTTGTAGAAGGCTATGGAAGGCAAGGAATAAAAATTTCTTTAATGGGATTTCGGTTTTGGCACAACAGATTGTACAAAATGTTCAAGCTTTGGGTTTCTTATGGTTAACAAATCAAGCTTCAAAGTTTAATCAGGAGTGGAATGACTGGAGATGCTTTAGGGTCGTGTAAATTCATAGTTTTTTTTTTTTTTATTTTTTACTTATTTTTTTATTTTTATTTTACAAAGACCTCATTTGTAATTCTTGTTGTTGTTGAATGAAATTTGTCTTTTCAAAAAAAAAAAAAAAGCAAATAAGACTTGAGATAACGGCAGTTGTAGTTGCAGAAGTAAAGGAAAACGTACCGATATATATTCGCTCAAAACATACACACAAAGCGAAATGTAATCTTCCTCTACTGAATATTCAATAAGTAAGGACGTTAATATATCGTTCGTTCGTTTGGACAAAAGGAGACCATCTCAAGAAGTGACACATACTACTTCAATTCACCTGGGCTAAAATGATAAATCTTTCTGACTCAACTTCATAAAAATCTTTCTAATTATGTGCCAGAATTAAATGATAAGATTAAAAAAAAAAAACGGATTACATTTGTCATTTTTTAACTTATATAATAATATAATAATATTTGAGTCATTAAATAGAAAATAAAACTAACAAAAGTCTTACAGTACATATGAAGGTTACAATCGAAGATATCTAATTACATTTGGGATTAATGTGTCTGTGATATGTAATAATTTAGAAAATTAATCTATATTTATAGCTAGCGAACCAAATAAAATACTAGTATGTTGGAGTGCCTAACGAAATGATATGAAGAAAAAAAATAAGGAAATTAACTGGTTATTTGCTTACTTGAAGAGATACTTAATTTTGATACGTTGTAAAATTTATTAGCAATAATTGTTACTAAAGTTTTTATTTTAATGAGAGAATAACTTCATTTCTAAAAAGATGTTGAATGTGCCAAAAGCACATTAATGTTAGTCGACTACATACGTACCATATGTCATAATTGATCGAATTCGTTCTGTCGCCATTGTGAAATAAAGTTGAATATAACTATATATAAAAAACATAAATCTATAATATTATTTAGGAGACAAGAAGCATTTGAAACTTTGTTCAACAGTAGAGAATCAATCATATTAATTATATGATATTTTGCAAATTATTTACTTTTTACAAAGTATAAAAGTTGGTCATCAAATTCCCCAACACCATAAATGGCCAAATTTAAGAAAGATTACTTATAGTAATACTAGATTCTACTTTAACTTTCTAATAGGAAAATTTATACGATTTGTACGAGTAACTAAACATTAGCAACAAATTTAAATAAACATGGCCTAACTTTCAAAAGTTTAATTAGTTTATATATAACCTAAGTTATCATACACCGACGGATTAATTATTTAAATCACATGTGAAAAGTTGTTGATGAATTATTGAAGATTACTAAGCTCTTCAAGGGTAGATTAGAGCAAGGAATCTATGCAGCAACCGTATAAAAGGTCCACACAATTACAAGTAACTTTTTAACAATAGTTTCCATATTAAGCTTTCATGTTCTAAAACATACATGATTGCCACAAATTAACTGCAGCTAACATCTTTACAATTAAGTGCAGGGAAGAAGTAATATGACATATGTCATACCTCCATAGTATTTGAACTTTTATGTGGAATAAAGTCTAACCGGGATAATCTTTTAGAATAAAAAACAATCCTAGTTATTTGAAACTTTATTTTCTATATGTATATGTATATACTAATATAAATATGTATTATGGAATATAATGATAAGACATGTTGTTCTTTTTTCATTTATCAAAGAGAAAAAAAAAACTCATGTGCCTTTTCTATGGATGGATCTTTTCAGTTTAAAAAACTCATGTGCCATTTTCTTTGTATTTTGTGGGAAAAGCACAAATTCTTCACAACAAATTATTATACGTTTTCATTTAATTTATTATTTATGCTTATGCTTTTCCTTTCTAATTTGAGATAAATGGAGTAAACAATAATTAGCTCAATGATTCTTGATAAGTATGTCTGATGACTTAATCTATAAATCTCCACATTGTGTTATGAACAACGTATGGCATAAATTTTAGATGGAAGAATTAGCTTTTAAATACCCCTTTCTTTATGTAATGCTCTAGGCACTTAGTTTCGTGTGTCTTTTCATTCACTAACTAGCATGGTACTCTCGTAATGCGACAGTAGTTGCAGCGACGGTGTGATGGTGGGGGCGGTTGAAAGATAAATGATTAATAATGTAAATTATTTGTTTTACGAAATATGGAATTCTAAAGGTTGAATTTTAGGTTGATGATTTTTTTTTCTTTTCATTAAGCTATTAAATATTCGACTTAGATATACAATTTTTTCCTTTTATGTCATGACTTACATGGATGATGTTTGTATATATATATATGTAACCACTCATAAACCCTTCGTCCCATTTTAAGTATCATAGTTTGACTTTCAAAATTTTTTTCTTAAAATTTGACCATAATTATCTTTTGTTATGTTTTACGACACTTGATATAAAATATATGAATGAATTGAGTTTTTGATGTATTTTTCAGTGATATAAGTTTCATTAACTATTGTAAAGTTCATATAAAGATACTTACGGTTAAAGTTAAATGAAAAAGACTTTGAAATTCAAATTAGGACATTTGAAATGGGAAGTCATTAACAGATTTCTAGATTACATACGAGTATTATATTAGAAATAACATGCTGCAAAACCCAATCCAAATCGTGAACATTTTTCGGACTAAAAATCCAAGCCCAACAATGATGGCTAAAATAAAGCCCATAACACTCGCTGAGTTCAAATTATTTTTCCTTCCTGAAATTTGATAGACCACTTACTCAAACACTTAAAAAAAATGGAAAATGGCTAATTCTTTAGATCAATTAGCCCAAAATCTTTCAGATCATAAGATGATGAGAAATGATAAAATCAAGAGATAAAATTTGAATAGAGAATTAATGAAATCCATATGACCACATGTCAATCTTATGATTGTTGAAAGTTTTTTAAGCTAACTTTTGAGAGGATATATTATTTCCCGATAAATAAATACAAAATAAAGTATGTTGAAACAACAACCAAACTAGTAAAAGAAATATTAATAATCAAATGAAATTATAATAAAGAGATTAAATATCTGTATTTGTATATAGCATTTGGCCACCGTCATCCATTTTCGTACGTACTAATTGAAGTTAATGAATTTTACCTTTAAATTTACACAAAAAAAAAAAAAAATAAATTACCGAGAGAAAATTTATAATTTTATAAACCATACATCACAATGTTATTTATATTTTATACGGATACAATTCTAGTAGTCGTATAAAAAAAGATCCAAGTCAAGTTACTAACACATAAGTTATTTGTGCTTAGAAAAGTCAAACGTTGGAATTAAGAGGGTTTAGGATTAAGGTTTTAAGGCTCAAATTGACAATGTTCACCAAATATCCTTTCTAGCAAATACTATGAAATAACTGAAGTCTCGAACCAGACTGATATGAACTGAACTTGAGTTTTAACTTTGATAGATGATACAAATTTCATCCGTGATAGTTGGTACAGTACTTTCTAAAAGTAGAAGAACCTATAGGAGGATGGCAGGAGCACCCTACAGTAACTCCACACCTAAAAGCTTGTGAGTGGGTAGCCCAATAGTATAGCCCAATAAAGGTTATATACGCAGTAGCCCAATAGTGCAGCCTAATTCAGTGAGATAACAGCAGTGCCAGTCACACTCATCTATTGTGAAAGAGAAACAAACCACGTCACCACACTGTACAAGTTTTACAGCCAGACACATATTGTGAGTATATTTATCAACTTATGCGGTAAATTTATCGATTACTATTATGAAAGCGCACTTGTACAAGAGATAATGCTATACAAACAAAGTAAAAGAAAAAAAAAAAGACTATTTTATTGAAGTAACAGGGCAGATGAAATGTGCCAAGTACATTAGATAATTATAATCTAAATCACATCCAAACAACATTAATCAAGAAAAATTGAAAGTTTCTGGAGAAAAATAACCATAAAATGTAAACTTGTTACTGTAACATATATGCACGCGGTACCAAAAATTTTCACTCCTTTCGACTGGTGAAAGTATTTGTGTACCCCGTGTAGTTGTCAAATTTGCGACATATGGTTAAATTTCTCGCATATCTTGTGTATGAAATGTAGCAAGTTACCAAGCTAGATGCCTAAATCGATCAGGACCTCTTATGTTGCGCCCAGTATTCGTTTACAAGCTGTGCGAATAAGGAAGCTTGATCATTCATCAATGTTGTTGGCTTGTCATATTCCATCACTTTTCCTGTATAGCATACGTGAAATATAATTTCATTACACAAAAATTTGCGAACACACATTTTATTTTAAGAAACCAAAGGAAACATGGCTTATTTACATTTGTCAGTCTTTTAAAGAGTAATAGTTTTTTTTTGGGATTAGTTTCCTCGAATGTAAGAAACTTTAAACGAATGTCTATAGTAGGAAATAACTAAAGTTATGTGTATTGTATGTAAACAACTTTGAAATAATGTTTATTGTATGTAAGAATTTCGTTTCAACCAATTAAAATCTGACAAGTGGCACCTATATATGGTTGCCACGTATGTTTTCTTACATACAATAAACATTTTTTCAAGTTGCTTACATACAATACACATAACTTTAGTTTTTTCCTACTATAGACATTCGGTCAAAGATAGTTACATTCCAGGAAACTAATTTTTTTTTTTTTTTTTTTTTTTCTGGTACTTTGATGAAATTGATAGCCATTTTGCACTAAAGACCAACTATGAAGAATCAAACTGTCAATCCCTCAATTGATAATGGGTACTGGTTATGGGTGGCAACACGTAAATAAATGAGTATGGGTTAGGTCTAACCGGGTTTGGGTCGTCATAACAGGGCCGACATAACTAACACGTTTAAGAAGCTTGTTTACAACCTGTCAACCCTTTTAAACCAAAAAAAAAGATTCCTTGGTAGAAGCAGTTTTATGGTTATTCTTATCATCTCCCTTAACGTTTATTGTCTATCTTTGAAGTATTTTAAGATTGTTTATACGTATGCCTCGATATTTATTGTGTTCACTCAGTAGATTGAGACTGCAACTTATAAAGATTATCTAATCCCCTTCCTACTACCAGTTAATGTAAAAGAATTTGGACTCACCATCCTTCATAACAAGTACCATTGTGCAGTCTATAACAGTTGGTATTCTGTGGGCAACTGTTATAACTGTACACTCTTTAAACTCTTCTCGGATCGTTTTCTGAATAATGGTGTCTGTTGCATTGTCGATGGATGCAGTGGCTTCATCAAGTACCAGTATCTTTCTTCTCTTCAAAAGGGCCCGTCCTAAACAAAATAGTTGCCGTTGTCCCAAACTCCAATTCGAGCCATCTTGCACAACTGTTGTGTAGCTTGCTTATTATATAGGTTTTTAAAAATCTTTATCTAACGATCCAACACCATAAGTCAATAAGTTTGAGCTTCTTACCTAACGAGTCTAACCCCTCCTTTTTATCTTGAATCACCTCTTGGAGTTGGCATTTTTCAAGTACCTGCAAAACATGATAAGTTTGCCTTTTTTGATTGAATCGTTTTATTAGCATAAGTCTAAATTCGGAAAATATACCTTCCATATTTCATGGTCACTATGCTCGGATAGTGGGTCAAGATTATATCGTATGGAACCACTGAATAATGTTGGTTCTTGTGGGATGATTCCAAAACTAGATCTAAGGTCATGAAGTCCAATACAAGTGATATCTAAGTCATCTATAAGTATCCTTCCGTCTGCAGGTTCAACTAAACGAAACAAAGCACTAATCAAAGTTGTTTTTCCACTACCAGTTCTGCCAACTATTCCAATCTTGTGCCCTCCTTCAAATACGCAACTGATTCCTTGAAGTACCAACGGGGAATTTGTCTGATATCTTATCTGCAAAATATTTATAAAGAAAACAAATGACCAATAAACTTTGGAAAGCTTGAAAATGGATAAATAGTTGACGATCTTACTTACTTTAAGGTTTTCAATGACAACTCTACCAGTACTTGGCCAGTTTCTTGATGGTCGATTGGCTTCTATTATTTCTGGGGCCTCACTGGGAATATGCATGTATTGCTCTAGTCTTTCAACAGAAACTATTAGATTTGATAACTGACATTGGTATTGCACGGAAATTACAAGAAAAATATTCAACGAGAGACCATAAGAAAGAGCCATTCCAATGAGTCCTGTTATTCCAGTTTGATAGTTAGAGAAACATTTAGTTTTTTGTATTGTTCAGGGTTTGTAGTTTAGCGTCTCAAACCTGAGTCAGAAGCGTCAAAGGGTAGCAAAGTTATGGCTAAGGCAGAGCTAGAAACGACAATTGCACATAGTATTTCTAGACGTTGGATCAACCATTCGTTTGATGAAAAACTGTGAAAGAATGGACTTGCATTGCCATCAATAAGGTGCAAATGCTCTGAAAAGAAACGGTCTTCTTCTCCAAAAGCTCTGATGGTAACAGCTCCAGCAATTGACTGTGCTAAATGGCTCGCAACAAAGGATTTGCTCGTTCCATCTAATCGCATCAACTCCTTTGCAGAAGCATAGTAGAATTTCTGTGTGATAAATAGAGAGTTGAAAACCATATATTATCATAAGGAACTAATAGCACAATTGACCAATTCATATATGGAACAGAATTTTACCTGTAAAAGAATTGTTACATATACTGTTGGAATGATCACAAACAAAATAGGCCAAGTTAGGAAAGCCAAGATACCAAAACTAAAGTATGTATTCATTGTCGTGCCTATGCCGACTGTAAACTTCATTGCCAGTTCAAGGTCCACTACGCTCAGATCAGATGACACCTACAAGAAAGTGATTCATAAGCTTCGTGTAGTTCATCCAAGTATGATGATAGTTTACAACTTTACATTAGTAGAACTACCCGGCTGATTATCCTTCCCACGGGCGTTGAGTCATAGAATGACATTGGTGCTCGGAAGAGAGACCTAATTAACTTGGAAAAAACTGCTATAGATGTACTAACTCCCAGTTTAACTACAAAATGAGATCTTCCGTATAAAAAGAACATCATCACAAAAGCGATGAGCATGTATACGAGCAACACATCCAATTCCTTGACACTAGAACCCTGCACTTCTTTAGCCAACCACAGATTCTGCAAAAACTGTCCAATTATGTACGAGAAATGTGACAAAACTGACATAGAGAAGTAGAAGTAGCCGTAGCTCTGGCTTAGATACTGTTTATACGGTTTTAGACCGGTGTCCCCTTCTTCTCGTTCTTCTTGCTTTATGAGTTGTTCTCCCAGAGAAGATTCTATCTCTTTTTTCATGTAAACTTTTTTGATTTCTTGATTTGCAGATTTAGATATATGTTGAGGTGCATTGCCTGCTTGATTATCTGAACCAGAATTATCGCTAAGTTGAATGACAAGGTTCTGAAATTCTTTACATGAATCAAGCAACTGAGCATAAGTTCCTGTTTGCACGATCTTCCCATCTGCCATTAACTGTCAAAGGAACCACAAGCATTTAAGAGCCATCACATGTTGAAAAATCAGAAAATGGAGTAGTATCTGCATAGCTAATGATCTCACCAAGATGTCATCAAAAGCAGGCAAGAAATCGACTTGGTGGGTTACAAGTAACACCGTCTTGCTTGACAGTGCTTCCATAATATATTCCTACAGATAAAAATTGTCAATGGATTTTATATACTTTGTTACAGGAAAAAAATTTAGACTAAAGAACTCTGATTACTTTGAATAAACTGGCTGCAGTATGTGCATCAACGGCACTGAATGGATCATCCAATAGGTATATATCTGCATCTTGGTATAACGCCCGTGCAAGCTGAACTCTTTGCTTTTGTCCACCACTTAGATTCACACCTCTTTCTCCTATTATCGTTTTATCCCCAAATGGAAACATCTCGATATCTTTCACAAGTGAACATTTTTTAACCACTTCATCATACTTAGCATCATCCATTAACGATCCGAATAGAATATTCTCTCTAACAGTCCCTGTTTGGATCCATGCTGTCTGTGAAACGTACGCCACCTTTCCATAAACTTGAACCTGAAATTTGAAAATTCAGTTACAAATTTTTAATATATATGAGTTGTTTTGCAGACTTGATATGCTGCAGAGACTTACTGTGCCTTTTATGTTTGGAACCTCTCCTAGAATAGCTGATATAAGAGTTGATTTACCCGACCCAACCTCTCCGCATATAGCCACCTTTTCACCAGATTTTATATCAAGCTTTACTTGAGTCAGAGTTGGTTTTGAAGAGTCATCATTCCATGAAATCATTTCACAATTAATTATTACTGATCCATGCTCCACATTTACATGATTCTTTGGTTCTCTCTGCAACTCGGGTGCTTCTAGAAACTTGAGAATACGAGTTAAAGCAACCCGAGCTTCAATAAATACAGCTGCAACCTCAGCAATGAGCCTTATCGGCTCCTGAATAATCCGTATTGTTGCTAAAAACGTGAATACATTACTAGCATCAAGCGGGATCCCTATCACATAACATGTGTAGAAAGTCACAACTGCTACAATGGCAGGTGAAGACCAAAAAAGAATCAAATACAGGCCTCTTTGTGAGATAACTGCTGATAGCCAATTTGACTCTTCGTTCCTCAACTTCTCGGCTGCCTTTTGGAAATGTGTCTCCCAAGCGTACAACTTCAAAACCTTCATGTTTGATATGGACTCTGTTATAGCCTTCAACCTCCTGTCTTGTGCCGCCATGAGCTTTGTTAGGTTGCTATGTTGCAACTTACCCAATGGAATATTTCCTAAAACCGTTAGGATTACAACTAACAAAGCTGCAAATGTTGCCACTCCAATTGAGAAATAGATTATAAGTATCCCAAGACATATCTGCAGACCTATTGTCCATATCTGATGAAACCAAAATGGGAATTCGCCTATTCTGGTTGCATCCACAGTGGCGTAATTCATTATTTCGCCCGCAGAGTAACGCAATCTGGCATCATTTGATAACCGTAGTTGCTTCTGATAAATGGCTGCACATAACATAGATTTCACTTGAAGCCCAATCAATCTATTTCTAAAGTTTAGCTGTCTCTCAGATATCGATTCCAGGCATTTGGCTAGAAATAGTGCTAATGTAAGAAAATAACCTTCATGCTCAAAACTTTCTTTCCCTTGGCAAAGCTGAATAAAAGCCCGGAGAATTAAAGGTCCCGAAGCCAAAGAGAGTACTTTTACAAGGGCAAACAACCCCGTGATCACGAGCTCCTTAGATTTCCAAAGAAACAATGTTGACAACATGGACGGTTGATCACCACCAGCACCCGAAATAGTCTTTTTCTTTCGTTTCTCTGATGTCTCCATAAATCTTGAATAACACACTTCCGCTCTGTCTTCCTTTCGTAACTTGGGGATATCGGTAGCATCAAGTACTTTGTGTTTTCCTTTCATGAGCACCGGATTGAGCCACCAGAATGTGAATTTACTTAAAGCTCCTGCTTTACTTAATGGAGTAACATTTTCGTCCGTTTCAGATGGCTCGTTAGCTTGAAGAGGCGTATAAAGCGTATCGTTAGTATGTTTTGGCTCCGTGAAAACACATAAAAGGAACAAAACAGCACCCGGAAAAGTCAACATGTGTAGCACACCTTTAAGACTCGTCTCTTTGTTTACACTAGCTTCCCATATCGACGAAAAACAGAGAAATATTGTAAACAACATGATCAAAACCGACGATATCTTGGGTAAAATCCAACGCCATTCAAGACTCAGAGTCAACAACCACACGACACCTTGGAGTACTAAAACGAGCCACCCGTCTAGCGGTACCAAACTCTTTTCATCAATCAAGCTTCTTACAATAGTCCATATACCAAAACTTATATACACCAAGCCTAAAAAACCATTGAAAACCGTCGAGAAAACTGTCAGCCAATGTCGTTGGCTGACTGGTTTTCTCGACGACAAGTTATTTAAAAGGATAAACAAACACATAAACAAGAACAATATGTCAATACAAATGACTAAAACATGATTTAAACACGAAAACGGATAAAAAACCAACGACATATCAGACACACAACTCTTTCGGATGACGTTAGAACAATCTTGATTCCCACACAAAACGTTCACAAAACCGTCTAGCATGATTATGAAAGTACGTTGTTCTTGCTTCAGGTCGATCATTTATTCTTGATAATAAAACTTAATAATAGAAATAAAGAAAAAAAAAAAAGTTACGAGTCTTTTTGAGCGTGTAACTGAAAAGCTTTTCAGTGGCATTAAGTGGACAGAGCTATCTTAGAAACAATAAGCAGACAACGTACCCGTGAAAGCGTCATCATCTGAGTAAAAAAAGTGTATGCCACTCAAAAATACACTAATAATAATAAGTGAAACAGCCCAAAGATTCTATGTCGATATTGTAACTCCAATTAGGGTGTTGCTAGGAATCTTAATTTCTATGTAAATAAACTCATCCCATAATAATTTCGCATCATGTTATAAACTATGTGTATAAACCATTAACCAATTTCATACTTGGCCTATAAGTAACTCACACCCAAAAGCTAGCTCAAAGAAAGAGGAGATACATAGACTTATAAACCATCAACCAATTTCATACTTGGCTTATCTAATATCATAACATCAGTATTAACACGCCTATATATACGTGGTGTACGTATATATGAGATTTGATATGAAAAATGAGATGTGTGAATACACGATACCTAATTTGATAGAAAATCTTTTTTTGTAGGTATATGAAATAACTTACAACTGCTATATTTGTATTTTTACAACTTATCGATCTATTTCTGGTTATAATGTACATAATGATCGAGTTTTTGGATACGGCCGGCTTTTCTAAATTCCTTACTTCTCACTCTTTCACGAATAATAGGATTACTCAATTACGTACCCTCTCTCCCTATAAAATAATTCTACGAAAAATGAGAGAGTTATATACGAGTAGTAATTATTATAACAGAGAGTTTTACGCATAAAAAAACTTAAAGGATGTTAAATGTACCCTCTAACATTTTTACTTAGTTATAATATAGATAAATATCCTGATTACCTTTTACAAAAAATTTAACCTTCTAACAATCACAATCTGGTTTTTTCAGACGTGTAATGTTCTCACAAGAAATTCATAATTAACATTTTGAAGTTAATCATGATAAGACCTCGAAACCAGCCACGAAAAGGATATATCTCTAAATAATAATAATAATGAGTAATAATATACTCGTAAACCTAACCAAATAGCATTATAGTGGAATTTAAGATTTAAATAACTTTATTCTTAAACCTCAGACTTCATTTAAATCCTAGCAAAGATTTTTTTGAAAAAGAACCTCTGATTACGAGCATATATCAACTTTTATCTCAAAAGACACTTCAACTACTCAACCCAACCCATGAAAAAAAAAAAGTCTAACTCAATCTTTTTTTTTTTTAATATTCAGTCAGGATATGAAATTAATTAGGAAAACCTTACTATGTAATGGTGAAGCTCGTACGTACTTTAGACAACAATATATTGACCATAAACCGTTACAAAGTATTCGAGAGAAAAAATCTTAAGACTTGCTATCCTAGATGATCAAACTCAATACTTTAGATTAAACTGAAAAGGTCTCTGGATCCACGACTCAATCTACTTACCAGTTTAACTTATCCTACATGTTCAATAATTGTATATAATTTATTATATTAATCGTAAATAACCATCCATGTAATCTTATGAACGAATCTTTCCCAACTGCCTCTTTGTCGTTCAGTTCATTTTCATAAATGTGTGCATTGTACAGTTTTAACCATCTGAATTAAGGCTATTATAAAAATTTCTCTTTTACTTCAGTTTTCATAAATGTGTAGGGTTTTATCGTTAGGACATTTCTTTGAAATCATATGATGAAATTAGGGGGGGGGAAAGTGGTAACATTTATCATATGTAGTGTAATGTAATAAGGTTTTCGAGCAAATATATCATTTCCGACGTTACAAATTTTGATTGATATACTACAACTTATAAATTTTATAGCTGACATTACAAATCAATTAATATAGCATAATTGTAGTACATTAATTAAAAATGGTGGTACAAATATCACATTCTTTATTTTGAGAATGACATTAGTCTTAATTTTTTAACTTTGGTGTACCAAACTGACTTTGTAGGTTTCAATGAAGAAATATATCTTAACAAATAGAAATACGGAGTGTACGTAGGTTTGCTGGTTTGGTGATAACATATATACGTATAGAAAAATTAAAACACTCACGTTAAATATTCGTTTTAAGTTCACAAAAAGCTTAATCATCCTAAAAGCAATCTATAATGCATTATGAGTTTACAAAAGACCCCAAAATCTATTCTTTGTCTCTCAAAAATTAGAGTGAGAACTAAATAGTTATTTTGTTTTATTTTTGAAAAGCAACGGATTGATGAATAACACACTCGGATGCGTCCACGGCTCCACACTGGTTCGACCCTGACAATGTCCTAAATGATTTGATCACCATGTGTAGCATTATTAAGGCCCTTTACCACATTTTCATGTGACGAGATTCAAACATGAGACCCTAGCTTGGAAGAAAATTGTAATAAATCACCTTACAACATCGATTCAATGTTCAAAATAAATATAAGAGTAAATTACACTTTTCGTCCTTAAAGTTGGCACGTTTTTCACTTTTGATCCCTAAACTTTAAAAATTACAATTTTGACCCTAAAGTTGACCAATATTTTCAATAATCGTCCTTTGACCTTACGGCGTTAGAAAATGGCCGTTAACGTACGCACGTGCTAGACACGTGAGGACACTAATGTCATTTCACCTTCCACCGAGGGACGAAAAGTGAAAAATTAGCTACCTGAAGGACGAAAAGTGAAAAAATAGCTGCTTGAGGGATGAAAAATGAAAATCATACAAATAAATTTATTCTTCCATTCTTTCTTTCCTATTCATCTTTTCCGATCATTTTTACTGATAGAATTTTCTAACTAGACATTTATTTTTCGATGATACCTAATAAAAACTCGACTTTGAATCCAAATCTAAACCACAAACAAAATCACTTACTAAAATTCATGACATTCAAAACACAACCAATCAAACAAATTATAGTTAAAACATGCCAGTCATTTTTTTTCTTTTATAAATTTTGATTTTAATTGAAATGGGGACGGTGGATGGTGGTGATTCTAGGTGGCGGCGGTTGGTTGGTGGTGATTCTAGTTGGCGGCGGTTGGTTGGAGGTGACTGTAGACGGCGGTGGTTGGAGGTGACTGTAGACGGCGGTGTTTGGTGGTAATTATAGGCAGCGGTGGCTGGTGGTGATTGTAGGTGGTGGTGGCTGATGTTGATTGTAGTGGCGGTGCCTGGTGGTAATTATAGGCGGTGGTGGCCAGAGGTGACAGTGGCTTGTGGTGGTTATAGACGGCGGTGACTAGTGTTGGTTACAGACTGCCGCGGCTAGTAGCGGCCGCTGTTGTTGGTGGTTCTTAGGTGGTGGTGATTGGAGAGACTTGGGGTAAAGGGGAAATAAATGTCTAGTCGGAAAATTCCATCGGAAAAGAAAGAATGAAAAAATAAATTTATCTGTATGATTTTCATTTTTCGTTCCTCAAGTAGCTATTTTTTCACTTTTCGTCCCTCATGTAACTATTTTTTCGCTTTTCGTCCCTCGGTGTAAGGTGAAATGACATTATTGTCCTCACGTGCGTACATTAACAGCTATTTTTTAACGCCGTAAGGCCAAATGACGATTATTGAAAAAATTGGCCAACTTTAGGGTCAAAATTGTAATTTTTAAAATTTAGGGATCAAAAGTGAAAAACATGCTAACTTCAGGGACAAAAATATAATTTACCCTAAATAATAAAATCACATTACAACATCCTACATCGATTAAATCATAATTGAAAGTATATTTAAAACGCCCATATTCAAAGTCTTTTCTAACATCCGTACGTGTGGGGAAAAGGTGTGGGGCTTAACCAACAGCACTAAGCCACTAACTTTGTGAAATACTAGAAGTGTTACAAAATTAAAAAATTAGTGATACTTTTAAAAGTTATAGATAGAAAACAGAAATCGTTTTTTGGTAACGTATAAGATATCACCAAATTTGAGTTTTAGTGACAATTTCTTAAAAGTACATGTAAAACAATTTCATTAGGGAAAAATTTCCCCAAGTTTCATAACATGACTAATCATCTTAAAGAAAACTTGATCATTGGATTAATGTTTCTCTCTCATTTCACTATCACTAGTAAAAGCAGGGGATACTACATGGGAGAAAAAGGGGATCAACCTCTTTTGAAATTTAGATTTTGTCATGAATTTTAAAAAATTTTCTATAGGTTTTTAAATTTTTGCTCCTTTTTATATTTATTTTTTGTGAATTTTTTTTATTTTGTCTCATTTAGAATTTTTTCTGCCTCTAAATAAAAGTGTAAATTAAAATAAGGTAACTAAAAACCTTTACTGACACTATATATTTAATAGTATTCAATAACACTTTTTAAAGCTAGATGCAATTTAGAAAAAAATTCAACATTTTTCATCTATATTTATTAATAAATGTCATTTATCTTTGCCCTTAAAGTAATCAAAATAAATGGGATTTATATATATATATATATATATATATATATATATATATATATATATATATATTATGATCTAATAACAGTTTTAGTATGTCACTAAAACATAATCTTTTGCATGACAATTTTTTTATTAGTATGCCGTGGTTTCATTATCATAATCATAATAATAATTTGGTCATATACTTCATATATTATGGAGCATGATGATCGGTGCAATTTAATTTAGAGTTTGGACTTTGGAGGATATAAGGGTATTCATTTGGGGAAAAGTAATTTGTAAGATTGCTATCAACGATAGTAACCGAAAGGCTTTTTATTTTTGTGACATTGTTTGGCACCGCTAAGTTAGTTTCCTCGTCACTTTGGGTTCTTCAGTAGAATAATGAAGTGAAAGGTGGAGGGGCAAGGTCTTAGGTGGGGTTTTTGGCTAAATATGTGTATGTTTATATGCGTGTATAAAATAAAATAATGAAAGAAATGGAAAAGTATTATTGACATATGTATATTAGCTTAAAGTGTTGACATGATGTTCACCTATAAAGACTGATGAAAAAATTGAAAAGAATACTGTCTAGAGTGTTAAAAGAAACATATTTGTCTTTTCACCGAAAAGTTATTAAGGAATTAATGCCAAAATACTATCATATGCTTTGTGGAATTGTGGAATACATACAATCGGATCATTTAGATAGTGTTGGTGGTTTCAAGGATGTTTAATCTGGTGAGTTTCTGCCTTTCTATAGGAAGGTTTGACTGTCCAATTTCTTGTTGGTATAAGCAGGTGCTTTCATGTACTCAGTAGTCAGTACTCGTACTCAGTTATTAAATCTTAGTTTAGTACTTTCAACAAGATTTGACAGTTTAAAAAATAAAATATTTTCCCACATCAATCCAAACCGAAATTGAAATATGAAATATGTTTGTGTTTTTCTAAAATCAAGAGTAGTTCAATGTGAAAAAAGGTTTTTGAGTACACAAAACATGCCTCCCATGTCATAACTCACAACATCACGGTGTTGCAAATAAATTAATAATTTTAATATTCTATGAGAAATGGATGGTTCATGATTTCATGAAGGAACAAAACATATGTTTGTTTCAACAAAAAACGTACGGGGCTCGTAGATCAAATATTGGGTTAGTTGACAGATATAGCCATAAAAGATATGTATTTAATGTGTACTGTTATATTTAATTCCCTGCCAGCTGAGCTTTGACCAATTAGACAATAACAACTAAATTTCAAAAAAAGAGATACGAGTATATCATAAACAAAATAGAAATTCTTAAAAATAAGTACGTATCATGTATGCATGTCTGTTTCCTTACTTGTTTATCAGTAATATTTTAAGGTTAAAATGTAACACCCTAATATTTTAAGGTAAAAGAAGATTAACCATTTTATAGTTTCTACATTAAATTAATTTTCTAGTATTTTGTATTGAGATAAGGGGTTGATTTAGTTGAAACTTTAGTAGCTAGTGGGTATTTTACCCACAAAAATTGAAAGGAAACGTGGCAAAGGGGGAGGGTGCCCAGCCAAATTTTTATTGATGATTCATAATTTCACTAAACCTTATTTCTCTCAAACCTCCCAATTCTTCCATTCCTTCAAATCTATCAAAGGTTTACATGCAATTCACCCTCCTAAATCCAATTAATCAATTCAATCAAATAATAAACAAAGTGAGGGCTTGTGGTGGTCTAGTGAGGGGCCGAAACTATCAAAGAATAAAGAAGGAAAATCTGAAAATTTCAATTGAGTTGTTGTTCTTGAGGTAAGGTTTCTTCAAATCATTTAATTACAAAATTTTAGGGTTCTTGATTTTAAAATTAGGGTTCTTGGCTAGTAAAATTGGGAAATTGCTATTTTGGGGATTTTGATGATGAACTCTAATGAAACTTTTAAAGGAGAAGCTTTGGGTAAATGCAATTGAGTTTTGTAATGAAACTCAAGATAATAAACATTATGTCTTGGATGTTTGGCTAAATGGTGATATGAAGTTGATTATAGAAAATTGTTAAAATGTTTTGTAATTGCCAAACACCATGATAATAGAATGCATGATTAATTCAAGTAGATGTTTGTGAAAGAGTTGAGTTTATGGAACTCATAGATATATATTGTATTATGTATAGGTGGAGAAGATCATCTAGTTGAGCCTTTAGCCATAGTATCTAATAGCCAAATTTAAGGTGAGTGTATATGCATATAATCATGTTCTTGTTAATAGAGGTCATAGGTGGGTAAATTCCTATGACCCATTTGTTTGTTGATTGTAAGAGTTAGTAGGTGGGTAAAAATTCCTACTAGTCAATTTGGATGTAAGAGCTAGTAGGTGGGTAAATTCCTACTAGCCAAATTGTTTGTAAGAGTTAGTAGGTGGGTAAATTCCTACTAGCCAAATTGTCCATGGCCATGTTGAAAATGAATTATGATGAATTCTATGCTTGTGATTGATATGAATGAAATGGCTATCATTTGATAGGCTATATGTGGTGCTTGATGCACATTGCTATGGTAACTTGATTATGATTATATGTATATGCATTCACTAAGTGTTGTTTATGTTTTAGTTGTTTACCCCTTTTATAGGAGTTGGTAGTAGCAAGAGCAAGGTTTTGGCCATCTTGAAGGTTGGCAATTTGGGTAATTTCGGTAGATAATCCCCTTATGACCATTTTGGCTCTTGATACATGTGTCTTTTGATGGGAAATGTTGTGTATGATGTATTTTAAGTCTTCTAGTCATGACTATTAAAGTGGTTTGAAGTATAAATCATTTTGGAGTCAAATGCTTATTTCGTCACTTTAGGTAAATGCGGGCAAGCGACCCGTTTAGTTGTGTTTATGGATATTGTTTCAAATGAATATTATTGGTAAGCTTGTAAATGTGTCAAATCCTTGTTTAGATTCAGAAATGATGTTTATATGAAGTTTGGTTTGTGTTAGAGAAGTTGCAAGTTGTCTTTAAGTGTCAAAATGTGTTTTTGAGAAATCTGGGCTCCCACTGCGCCTCAGTGGGGATTGTACACTCCCATTGCGCCTCAGTGGGAAATCTCAAAAATTTTGGTTTCTGGTCTTTGATGTGACTGCGGCGCAATGGGGCGTGAATCCCCCCACTGCGGCACAGTGGAAAAAAAAATCTTATCACTTTAATATATATATTTAATATTGTGGTTTGGTTGTTACATAAAAGGGCAAATTTGCCACTTAAAATATATGTAAAAGACAATTTTGCCACTTATTTTTTCTTTATAAGGTCAAATTTGTCACTCAAAAGTATATACGAGTATTTTTTTTGAAAGATAAATTTCGCTGAAAACTTCGTGTCGCGATTCAACGGCGAGAGGTCTAACATACGTTGTCTTAACCGGATCCGCGCTAGAGAGCTCCCTCGAAGTAGAAATGTCTATTTCAAATACCCGATGGGGGAAACCCCTACTAATCCGCCCGAAAGCACGTCGATTAATAGGGGTAAACCCTGCCCCTTCCAAATTAAACGTGGGTAAACCCAAGCCAAGCCCTCATAAAGGGCATTCCTTATGTCCTCCAGAAAACTTGAACTCAAAAACTCATGAATGGGGATGATCTTTCAACCATTGGGCTAATGCTCAAGGCCTCAAATTATCACTCAAATTAATACTTAGAATTAATTACATAAAACATCCATGTGGTTTACATAAATTCATGGATCACATCCCTCTAAGATTTTTTTAGTGGTTTCGTCCCTAATTCGATTTTATTAGCAAATTACATCTTTTTGAGTAACGACTTCAAATTCTCTCCGTTAAATGGCATCATGTGCCCTCCATGTGAGGGGTTTTTCGTCTATTCATTTCTCACATGGACGTTTTAAGCAATTTAGAGTGCAAAACACGGGGATGTTTTATGCAACTTTGTGTGCAAACCACAGGGACGTTTTATGCAACTAACTTTTTTATTTATTTATTTATTTTCATTTTTATACTTTTTCTAAAAGAATTATTACTTGTAAATGTAATTAATTATGACCAAATGTCAATATTATTTAAAGATCTCGTATATATCTATATCATTAAAAGTACTTTCATATCTCAATTATCGAGCGTATGTGGCAACCACATAAGTTATTACTTGTAAGTTTTTTGATTAGTCGAGTATATCCAATAACCAGGATTTGAAAATTTACTGACATCGATATTTGATGAAACTTTTAATAACATAAATATTTAGTCACTGTTAGTTACATTCACATGTAATAATCTCTTTCTTAATCATATGTAAAAACACCTTTTCAACCTTACTTTCGTTTTTCAGATTATTACATGTGAATGCACTAAGAAAGGCTAAATATTTATGTTAAAAGTTTTGTAAAATGTCAATGTCATGTAATGAACTTTAAAATCTCGGTTATTGGATGTACCCGACTAATCAAAAACTTAAAAGTGATAGCTTATATGGTTGTTACATATATCCAGGTACACTCAATAACAGGGATATGAAATGAAATAGACATATATGAGATCTTTAAATAACATAAACATTTAGTCACATTTAATTACATTTACAAGTAATAATTCTTTTTAAAAAAGTATAAAAATGAAAAAAATAAAAATAAAGAAGTTATTTGCATAAAATGTCCTTGTGGTATGCACACTAAGTTGCATAAAACGTCCATGTGATTTGCACACTAAGTTGCATAAAAATGTCTCTGTGATGAAGGAAAAGATGAAAAACTCTCACATGAAGGGGCACGTGATGCCATTTAATGAAGAGAATTTGACGTTGTTCCTCAAAAGGATGTAACTTGCTAATAAAACCTGAATTAGGGACGAAAACCATTAAAAAAATATTAGAGGAATGTAAACCACAAATTTGTGTAAACCACATAGACGTTTTATGCAATAAACTCTAATCCTGATGTGCAATCTTGTCATTTTTCCTATCAAGTTGATAATTGTGTTGTCACTCAAAAAAAAAAACTTGTCCCGATGAGGAAATTGGAAAATGACTTTTTGGGATAGGTCTGGGTATATGGGTTTTGGGACAAGTATAAGACGATTTTGCGGGTTCGGGGGTTGGTGAATGTTGACAGTTTTATCCGTATACCCGAAACACGACCTGAACCAAAGCATACAGTTGACCCGTATATATTGTATTACGTAATAACATCTTTATTCTAAATGTGTGTTAAAAAGTATGGAACTCTAATTGGGAACACACGTTAAAATACGACCTGAACCAAAGCATACAGTTGACCCGTATATATTATATTACGTAATAAAGTCTTTAATTTAAATGCGTGTTAAAAAAGTATGGAATTCTAACTGGGAACACACGTTAAAACTACATAGATATTTATAGTAAGTGAACGGGTTAAAAGAAAAAAGACAGTTAATGAATCATCGATTACTCCATAAGGAAACCTGATACCCGAAAGGTAGTAAGTAAAACATGACTCATTAGGTTCAAGTTTTGGGGAGGGGGGGGGGGTTATTCAATTCCGGGTCCGAGATAACTTAAACCTAACCAAGGTAAAAAAGAAAAAGAGGACCACTACTCAACAGTTTCAAATCAAACAAGTATCAACAACAACCCCTTTTTTTGCTTTTCTTATATCATTATGGAAATACCGCGTAAAGATAGGCGCCTTATCTATGCAATAATGATCTCGCTCTTCAAGACAGATTTGTGAACGGTCAATCTACGCCATGGAAGTTTCATTTCCGAATGACTTGTCTGCTACCAACTCCTTTCTCTATGGGTAGGCCGACAACCACACTACAGTCTTAGGATAGTTAACTAAACACCAACCCAAACTTGAGGAGAAGCGGTACAAGAGTCCCTAAATTCATAGTTAGCAACACAATCATCAATTTAATAAAAAAAAATGTGAAAATTGCACCTAAGGATAAATTTGAGTAGCAAATTTTCCTTTTATATGCATTTTTAGTGACAAATTTGACCTTTTAAAAACATAAGTGACAAATTTTCCCTTTACATATATTTTGAGTGGCAAATTTGGCCTTTAAACCATATTTTAATATATGTTTTTTATTTAATTTCCTGGCTGATCTTCGGTGATATACACTAAAAATTCAATTCGTCACTCTATTATATGAGCTAACATACACATACTCACTAAGTATACCGAATTAGCTTGATCATCAGCGTATTTATATATGATTTTTGATCAATTATAAAACTTTAATTTAGTATAAACGGGATTTTTTTTTACCATAAAATTATGAGTTTTGTTAATGGCAGTTAGTATTAATTAATTTGATGCATTAAAATTTATACTTTGTCTTACGAAAATTCAGAGGAACAGTTATTAATATATAAAGCATTATTTTTTATGCTTGTAAGAACCTGTTAATGACAACATTTAAGGTTGTCATTATCATTTTCCTATACTCCAAATATTTTAAGAAAATTCAGAACAACGTACAATCTTTTTCTACCAAAATGAAAGGGCGAGTTTGTCGGGATTCCCTTGTCAACCGGGCCGCCTGCTTGTTTGTCTTTTTCTCATTAATTAAGCGTATTGTTAATTCTGGGCCCAATTGAATAATGGGCTGATAGATTTCCATTGATCATGATTCATGTGCCACACACCCTTTTCGAAGAGCTACATAATATTTTTTTATTGTGCTATTTTGGAATGTTGTTATTGGGAAGGAGTGCTTTAGTTTATATATATGAAAAAGGTTGAATTGAAACTTCTCTTTTAGAAAATCAAAAATAAAAAAAACTCATATAGTTCACCTACTCCCAGATTATATGCTAATCAAGAGAGATCACATAAAATGTTTATTTTCTCGTGTTGATTTCAAGGGACTTGGATCCTGTCAAGTTTTGTATTCTAGTCTTAGTAATAGGGCTAAGTGCGTTGAAATGCAGTTAACTAATCCTGAAAAGTTATTGTATGCACGAACTCTATGTCGGCTTTATTGTATTCAGGAAACTTGTTCAAAAGTCTCATAGTAAACAAAAGTTACCGGGTAAGAAGTTAGTCGGTCACTACTTTTACGTTGACTGCTTACGTGGCATGCACACAATAACTTTTTGGAATTAGTTTATGCACACAATGAAAAAAATATATGAAAATAAACAAGTTTTATGTAAAGTAACCGGTCCCACATCCGCTTTATGTTCATAAGAAACATAATTTCAAGTTTCCTGAATACAATAAAGCCGACCTAGAGTTCGTGCACACAATAACTTTTGGTGATTAGTTGACTGCATTCCGGCGCACGCACACTTAGCTAATGATTATCTTTTTTGTTTAAGTCACGTGACTAGAAATTCAATGGTTGATATTCTTTTCTTTTCTCCGGCCCATTGAGAGCACTCAACCTTTCTCATCCCATTCGAAATCTAATTAACACTAGAGACGTAGTGGCAATGCGCCAATGCACAATAACAGATAATGACAAAACCAGATATTTTTGTTAAGGGGTATCTTTGATTGGAAAATGAAAACAAAATTTCTAGTTAATAAAAAAAATTTACACTTTAGAGGACATAAACAAACTTTGATAAAACTAATCGTAAAAGTCTTCTTACCATGTTTGCTTATATGCACACTTTTTTCAGTCTTTCCGGTTATACTTCACATGCGTTTGGATAATATATTGCTACTTATTAAATTTGCTTTCCTACCCTTCTGAAAATCTGAAATTGTTAACAATCAAAGATTTAAGGTTGGAAGTATAAGCTCTCAATCTATCTATCTATCTATCTATCTATATATATATATAGGGTAAAGTTATTTTGAGATTTTTTTTTTTTTTGCGAGAACCTTTGAGAACTTCTCAAATCAAGCCCAACCGATGATTATTCTTTACATAAAAATTGTTTTTTGATTGTTTTCTGAATAACTTATGTGTAATTTTGAAGTTTATAATTGTGTGGAGGCTTGGATTATCATCCGTTATACAATTATTTGGAGATTTGGATTTCTTGATCACATGTGCACGAATATTGCTATGATTACATGTGATCGACTTGCATACATGTGATCATAGCAATATTCGTGCACATGTGATCAAGAATCCAAATCTCCACATAATTGTATAACGGATGATAATCCATGTCTCTACACAATTATAAACTTCAAAATTACACATAAGTTATTCAGAAACAATCAAAAAACAATTTTCATGTAAAGAATAATCATTAGTTGGGATAGATTTGAAAAGTTCTCAAAGGTTCTCGCAAAAAAAAAGGTTCTCAAAATAACTTTGTTTAATAACACATTGAGCCGTCAAAATCGAAAAAATCAAGTTTTTTGTTGGATGCACAAAAAAAAACCCATGATTTTCTTGATTTTAACATGACAATGTGTTGTTAAACATTTAAATAATGATAATTGGTTATACACTATGTTAGTCTTATGGACTTTTAATGCATCAAAATGTAGTTTTTAAGTGTTCTTATTTGTTTTTATTTTAATTTAGTTATATATTAAGAGCGATTAATAGTTAGTAGTTAACATTATTAATACCTAATCATAATAATTATAATTAATAATATTTTTAGTAATGTACCTAGGTTTACAAGCGCATTTCTTTTTCTTCCTTTGTTCTACACCCTACATGTTGGCTCATTTGATTACAAAAATGATGCACCAAACTTCAATAGTCTATTTTTATACGTATTATATGATTCAAACTGATAGCGCGTTGTTCTTCATTACTCCATTGTACGAATGTGCTGCGTACCTTAAATATATAGAAAGATATAACTAGTTAGAAACATATTCAAAAGGCCAATGAGATGTAGATTAACTCACAATTGTCTGAGACTTAGTGTGGAGGCACGAGGGGATTTCTCCACAAACCGAAGTTCAAAACCTGGTTAAATCTTATGAGATTTTTTCATAAAAATCAATGGTATATACATCTACATATATTTGTATACTGTCTTTCGAAAAAAAAAAAAAAACCTCACTCAATTGGGTAAGTGGTAACCAAGATGTTGTTACGTGAAAAGATCACGGGCTTGGTCCATAAAACAAGCCCATGAATATATTTTATAATATCAGCCCTATCCGTTTAAGAATTAGAAGAAAAAAAAGTAGATATATCTTACCTTTTTGTCTTTAATATTTACTATTTTATCATTTTATAATTAATGTATCGTAGATATCAATTTTCAATTAATTACGTGTACATATTTGTTTACGTAAGAGCCAAGGTTCCTAAGTTTAATTATAATTCACATAAAAATATATTAATTAATCTAGGAACCATATAGTTGGAATAAATAAACCGACATATATTTGACGCGAGACCCAAGCTTTGACGTATTCTATTAAAACCACACATATTAAGAAAATTTACATATAAGTGAATTTTTTTCATTCATCTAAATCTAATTATAATATAATCGTCATAAAATTTTGATATTGGCGATATAGAATTCCGGTTTGTTTCCGGTGTGTATGCAAACAATATCATCAACGATCCATACCTGGAAGCGATTCATGGTCGACAATCACTAGCGGGCCCCACTTGTATCATGATTCACCTTGGTGATCATGATGAATATTCCAACCAACCCTCCTGCACACTCAATTTTTCGAATACGGTTGATGCTTATGATCAGGAGCTAATTACTGCGCGCTATCCAGGTGAGCAAGAAGCCAATTCTAGAGTTTGAGTATTGTAACAGAATTAGCTTAGGGCCTCATCTACGTACTCGATCTCATCGATCTGTAGTAGTAGTAGTAGTCCTTATTGGAAAAACGACATAATTCTAGGTTGTTGCAATGGGCTACGTACTATATTCTTCATCACGACAACAAGATGATCTAGGACGTGCACCGTTTAACTTGGTTGTAATCCATCCTCTACGAAAAGAACGTTACGAGTTGCCACCAAACGATATTTGGTTGTCACATACGTACGTCGTCACTCTGTATGGAACAAGAGTCATGTGGGCTTGGTTTTGATGAGTCAACCAATACTTTCAAGATGGTGTGTGTTTTGCTTCAACATTATATGTGTTCATCGGAATTTTATGATGTCAACGAACACCTATATATGCACCATGGTACATGTTGCATAGGATAGCACAAGTCCCGTGTTATCCCATAAAGGGGGAAGGTATATTTGCGCGTGGGCGTTTGCATTGGTTAGTCAGTTGTCTAGATAACAACAATGAATTAGTAAGAATTAGAAAAGGAAGAGTAATATTATTTGACGTTACAAAGGAGGAATTCGGGTTGATTGATGCTCCTCGAGGACAAGCATCATGTTTGAATTGGGTGGATGAGCATTTGGTTTATCTACATAATGAAGTTGGATTTGTGTATCAAGATTCCGTTGACCTTAAAATTGGGATTTTGGTATTGAAAGAATGCTGCAGCTGGAAGATGCATTGTTGTTTTGACACCAAACCGCCTCTTCCTCATCGACACATAAAGGTTTTAGGTCTTTGGAACAATGCCGGAGACATTGTTATGACCAATGCCCATTGTCGAAACCAGTTATTTATTTACACTCTAAAAAATGGCACATTGTATGAAGTCGGCGTATTTAGTGATTATGACGGACTCGATGATGAAGATATCCGAATGTATCACTGTAATTTGTTTGAATATATGCACGGCATCAAAATCAGTTAATTACACTTTTAATGAAGAACTTGATGAGTAATTTGTTTTCAAGCTAGCAGTATCGCGATAGCTGGCCCTCGAAGTCGCTCAGGAACAACCGACACACACACACACACACTCAAGATGGAGATTAATGTTGCAAGGCTGTAAAATTGATCATATGGCTGAAAACCTTATCTGATGTTAATTTGATTCCCAAAATATTTGATCATTCGTGCATATTCTTTGTTACAAGTACGGTGTTTAATTTGTTTGTTTACTTCAATTTTGATTAGGTTTTTTGGTTTCACGTGTATTCTTAGAACAAATGATTATCGCATGTATAATTTTCAAGTCACCGAATTCGTTTTAGTAATTGTGTTCGCCTAATGTGCTTGTACAATTAATGGTCACATATTTCGCATATATATGTGATTGATATAAAGTAGTTCAGCTTCTAACGTTTCTGCCCCTTCATAAAAGTTCAAGTTCTCAAGTGCTAAAAGTATATTTGTATGTTTTTTGGAAGCCTTTTGTAGAACACATTTGTAAAACCCGTATACTTTCATTCTCCAATTTCGGACTCTGTGCCAACAAACCACAGATCCTTCTAGAAACAAACTTTCTACTGTTGGGTAGAGCAGATGGAAATTAAGCAATAAAACAATTATCTAAAGAAACACACGTAAGGTCCAAAGAAGGTTTAAAGATTACATTTTCACGAGCAAAAAGGGTCAAAAGTGACGAAGCCTCTTAACAAAAGAATACATAGGAATATAGGATATAACATGCAACATTTTCTTTATTCAAACAAATGGGATGCTGTCTTTTGCCATGGCCGCGGCATGTCTACTAAGCAGACTTACAATGACATAAATATTTAAACACAAATTATACTGACAACCATCCAACGCTGATTCCTCTCATAAATGCCGACAAACTTGGAATGAATAGATTGATGCACAATATCACCAATTATGCAGCTACCTGGCTAAACAATAGCCTGCGGATCTGCGAAGTAAGGGTCTAAAATCAGAAGATGAACAAAAAACTATATGATTTCCATAATAATAAAAAACAAATTAAATAGAACAGCCTAAGAGGTTGCATGACTTTTACGTTTCAATCCAATTGACCCATTTACATTTCTGCTAAATTTTCTGATTTTATCCATATTCATTCACAAATGGGACAAAAATGCACTACTGACATAAAAGATTATGATGAACATTACACTAAATATTTGGGATCGTCAAGTATATAGATGATTGCAAACCCGAAGTCCCGAACAGAGTATCTAGTCGAGTATCATCTATCAAATATCTCAGATTTTTTGAATAATCAGAGTATATCTTTTGTATTGTTTCTTAGAAATCTGTCAGATACAAACAAAAACCCATACCCAGATGAAATCTGTCAAAAATTGACACATACATGCAGTCTGTTTATCTGTCAGGAAGAGGACTAGCAATTTGTTATAATGTCTAAGCTTGAGTTATCAGAATTTCTATCTTATTATGAAGTAGCGCATATCATGTGTTGAACCAAATTTTCTTGGAACAAAAATTATTCAAGAGAAGACTGTAAATATAGGGTACCTCTGGAAGTTTCCCACGGAATATAACATCCAAACGAGCATCAAGTGTGTTTTCAAACACAATTTTACCATCCCGGGAAGCCAAAACTACACCTCCGGAGCTGAAAATTCATGAGGATATTATAAGTGTTTTCTTAGTATATCGAAAGAATTAGAACTAATGAATATAAAAAAAATAGGGTCGATCAGATAATTAGACTCAAACAGAGATGTACCAAGAAAGAGCATGAGGATCCTTATGGGAAGGGGCAGATGGAAGGTGTATCGTGTCCACTATGATCTCGGGTTCATGAACATGTGTTTTCCCTGCATATTCTGCCTTTGCTGCATGCAAAACAGAGTGGACAACATGCTCATCTTCTTTCCGGCAACGCAATAACACAGATGGTTCTTTAAGTCTCAGCAAACCCTGAAACACATAGTTTGTTGGATATAAATGATACAATAGTGAAAACCTTCCCATGGAAATACAAGTAAATAAAAGTGAATATGTCCCAGTCATTTGGCCCATAAATTGACAATAGTGAAAACCTTCCCATGAAAATGAAAATGAACATTAATCATATTTATGACACTAACTATTAATGAGAAACAAAAAAGGGACTACACATAAAGGTGTGTTGACCCATTACCCATCCTGCCAGACTCACCCATACAAAGATAATGTAACATGTTTGTAGCCTAGGCAGGTTTATAGAGTTTTGCATCCATCAGGATACCTTCCCCTTGATCTAAAAATAAAATGACTAACAGGATTCATAAACGATAAAAAAAAAGAAAAAACACAACACTCAAAGGTATGGGTATCACATGTGGCATACAGTAGCGTATCCTCTTACACTTTTCAATAAATTTCATCAAGTGGAAGTCTTTAACCTTTAGGGCTCTAGGCAATATGGTGTTGTGCCATCATATGGTATTAAAAAATTTCTCTCATATGGGTCATGTTCAATTAGTACCTGGACAATGAGAGATTTCATCAGTCCTTCATAGTTATGATGGTGTTGAAACTTCTGATGGCTGACATTCAAAAGATCCTTTGATGCTGTCTCTCTCATGGCAGTAACCAAGTCATCCTGTGCTTGAAGAACCTTGATACGAGAAGCATTGAGCTGCATGGAATATTCACTACAACAAACATCGTAAAAAGCAATCAGATACACTATACTTAGCAATAAAATCCTTTTCAATACTCATTGAACAAACAACTGTAACATAATACTGTAATCTCAAGACTTAAAAATAAAACTAAACACATGATGGCTGACCAGTGTCACCAAACTATTTAACGTATATAAATCATATTACAAAACCTAACAACTTGTACATATTATCTATATCTATATCAAAATTTCTACAGTACAACATCATTAAAAGCATAAGACCCATCCCCCTTTAAGAGTACGTCACACCAATCAGAAAGTAACACAGCACCTTTTCGCCGGCACTACCACCGGCCACCATCCATAACAGTCCGGGAATTATAAAATCAAATATTCTAACTTAATTCTAGAACTTAAATTTTAACAAGCCCAAAAAACTACCTAAACTATCTGTCAGCGGCATTGCGCAGTACAATGCTACTACTTAGCCTAAAGCAAATATAGAATTGTCTCAAAACAAGCAAACCGCATGAAATTGTAACTACAAAAATAACATAAAGTTGAGTTATACATTTTCTTACGAACTTCGACTTGTTTCTGTTTACGCTCATACTCTTGCCGGATCTTCTTTTTCTCGGCCTCCACTAATTGCAACTTCTCAATGTTGAATTCCTGTCGACAAACTAAATCCGTAAACTAACAAACAGATTGCCATCTTATCTCATCATCATATATATATAGCACAAACTTAACCACGGCTTCTAACAGAATCTACAAATGAATTTAACTATAATTGAATAGTAAATATATATATATATATATATTAATTTAAATACTATGATCACGATGTTAGTTTATTTATTTAACTAAACCCTGAATAGAAAATCATCATATTTCAATAAATAAGATTATTATAATGAAATTGAAATAGAAAATAAAGAGTGATAAAAATTACTTCTTCAGCGGAAACGGAGATCTCGTTGGCTTTTTCCTCGGCTTCTTGGCGGATGAATCTAACCATCTGCTGAATCTGCTTTGATACATCTGCATCGTTCATCTTTGCTTTCTCTTTGTTTATTTTTTTTCTCTTAAAATTTGGGTTAATTGGAATTGGGAATTGATGAAGAGGAGATTGGGGCAGATGGCAAAGATCGATGAGTGGTGATCAGATCAGATCAGATCAGATCAGATTTTGTATAGTATAATATATAATACTAATAATAATTCATATACAAAAATCCTGTTTTAATCCGTCACCTCACATGATACATGTTCTTTTCTTTATTTACATATCCACTACCTGTTCTTCTCAAAACTGTTTCATGAAGTCCCTATCTTTCTTTTTTTTCCCCTAGATGTGCATAATTCCCCAAGTTTGGATCCTCTCGATTTCGGTACCAGAAAGTGATACACTTTTGTTGATAGTCGGGATTGGTTTTAGGACATCCCAGCGGAATGTGGTATCGAATTTCAAATTAGATCGGAATCGGTACCATATTTTGGAGAATTTTCGAGACAAGTATCGTTATATCAGATCAGTGACAGATCTTAAAAGTTTTAGCAGTGGGGGCCAAAAAATTTAAGAGTAATGCTACACTAACTAATTTTTTACAAACCTATTTTTACAAACTGACGTGGATACCCACCTGGCCCATCCATGTCATTCCTTATTTTACTTAAACAAGGTTAATTAACCTAGGTCAAATAAACTCATCGTAATCAATATTCTTTTTCTCCCTCCATAATATCAACATAATCTTCTCTTCCGTCTACACCAAAAAAACTGCTTCTCAACATGAATGAATATTCATCCTTTTCTTCTCCATTAAGTGATGAAGACGTATTATCAGATCGCTCCTCTTTTCTTTCTTCTCCGTCAGAAGATGATGGGTTATTATCTGACTCTGGTCAAGGGTTCTTATCGAATTCTGATCAAGAGTTATCACCAAATTATGATCAAGGGTTATCACGGGATTCTGATCAAAGGCCATTACCCCGAGTCATCATCAAAATCTAAGCAGTTTCAGTGTTTTGAGGATGTAAATGAGTAAGTTATATATATATATATATATATATTATATATATATATATATATTACAGGCTTGATTTAGTTTTCTGTTGGAACTACACTCGCAAAAATCATGCAGCTTTATATTACAAATGCTATGAGACTTTAGCGATAAAAGACAACTTCGTTTTAAGCTGCTCAAAATTTAATGAAAGTAGTGATATAAAAGACAGTCTGATTTAGTTCATGTTGAATTCGAGTAATGATATAACATTGAAAAATGGGCTAGACTATGTTAAGTTGCTCAAAAATTAATTTAAAATAATTGTGGTTCATTGTAGGCATCAAATTGGCCATGAAAAAGAAACTACGTGTGAGATAAGTGCTGATGTAGGTGAACAACATGAAGAGAGTATTTCCCAAGACAAAAGTAACAGCACTTTTAACCATGATGACGATATTGAAGAGCCAAAGATTGGCATGACCTTTGATACTATTGAAGAGCTTGCTAGGTTTTACGCATATTATGGGAAAAAGAAAGGATTTGGAGTGTACAAGAGGTCTTCGCGAAAGTCTTATACCAATGATGAGAGAAAGTATGCAACTATTTCATGTAATCGGGCTGGGAAGTCGGTCTCAAAATCGAAAAATATCTTGAACCCTCGACCCGTTTCGAAAACAAATTGCCCAGCAAAAGTTAATGCAGTTCTTGGCAATGATAAAAAATGGAATGTGTCTAAAGTTGAACTCAAACACAATCATCCGTTTAGTCCAAGTAAAGGACGTTTTTATCGGTGTCATAGGTTCGTAAACCGAAATGTCAAAAGACGACTTGAGATATATCAAAGAGCTAGGGTAAGAATGAATAAGGGTTTCAATACCTTTGTCGTGGAGAGTGGGGGATATGAAAATGTACCATTTACAGAAAAGGATTGCCGCAACTACATTGATAAGGTCAAACGGTTGATATTTGGAGAAGGTGATGCTCAAGCAATTCAAAGTTATTTCACGAAGGTTCAATCTTCTGATCGTGACTTCTTTTACACATGGGATTTAGATGAGGAAAATCGACTAAGGAGTTTGTTTTGGGCTGATGCGAGGAGTAGAGCAGCTTATGAGGAATTTGGGGATGTGGTCACATTCGATACAACATATCTAACAAATGAGTATGAGATGCCAATGGCTCCACTTGTAGGAGTAAATCATCATGGACAATCAATATTGCTTGGTTGCGGATTGATTTCAAATGAAGATACTGAGACATTCAAATGGCTATTCCAGTCATGGCTTGCTTGTATGTGTGGACGTCCTCCAAAAGCCATTATCACAGATCAGGACCAAGCAATGAAGAACGCAATACAAATGGTGTTTCCTGATGCACGTCATAGGTGATATCTTTTTTCCTTCCCAACTAGTTAGTATACTTTATGTATTTACAAGCCATTGCAATTTTATAGAAAATGGTCAATTAACAGCAACTAGTTTGCCTTTGTTCATAAATCTTTTAAATGATAAGTTTATAAACTATTTTTTTCATATATACTACTTTTTTGTTAGGTGGTGCTTGTGGCATATCATGAAAAAGACAATTTAAGAGTAAACTTTAAGTATGGTTTCTAGTGTTTGAGCCAACTTGAAATGCTACCTGTATGTTTTTGGCACAAATGACCCCATTGTAAATCATTTGGTTATCAAAAAAGACAATTTAGATACTTATATGTGACTAAAATGTTGTAGAAACATCGTTAATTCATATACTGTAGATTCATGATAGTGTAATGTCTTAGCATAAATCTGCACAAAGGACATAAGAACAATAGTAAAGTCTGATCATGAACTGTAGCAATACCATTCCCGATCAAAATGAGTTTATCCACCAGACCAGTGGCATACTCACTCTTCAGGTTTAGCTTGATATGCTCATCAACATACTTTTTCAGTGATACGACAGTCATGTGAAAGTTTCCGTCACCCTCGATAAGCTTTATATATATAAACCGAGAGCAATGCCCCGATTATCATATTAATCACCAAAATTCATACAAATATAGATGATGGACATTCCCACCACCTACTAGACTTATACCAGCAATACAAAATATAGCCTATATTATACATTATTCACTAAGAGAACTTCAACTTACATAACAAAAACTAACCAATTTTATAAATATATTCAGTAGTAAAAGTCGATGGCATCAAATGAACAATCGAACTACATGCACATAAAAAATAATCAATATCCACATTAAAGGAGCCAATGAGCCTTCGAAACACATGTAACCTTGCAGAAATTATTTGCCATCCAAAAACTTGTTAACTTCAAAACGTGGAATTACTTCCAATAGCCCAAAAGTCTTTCCATCCATACCCCAATTTGTAGTATCATCACAATACACTATTGCAATTCACATTAAGTTTTAACTCATCATATGAAATGCAATAATATACTCTAACTAGAGCAGCCTATATTGTATCCTCACTTTTTGCCTTAATACTCTTGTTTATCTCTTTCCATACCCAAATAAACACTTGCATAAAAAGAGATCCTTTTCTGAGATTTCAATTTTATAAAGGAATTGTTAATTTCCTCAAACACTTGGTGTAAAATATAACTTACTTATATTTTTTCAAGCCATCAATAAAACTTCAATACCAACGTGTATATAAGATTGAATCTTCTTAGGATAAGGAATATGATTTACACCAACAATGAAGAAAACCGGGCATCAAATCCGATTTATAAACTGCTACTCAAGAACCTCAACATGAAAGAGGTCGCTAGAACAAAGAAAAACATTAAAAAGTATCCAAAACTCACACCCCTAATTTGTTGTTTTATCTTGTTTGTGTATTTAGGGAGATCTTTTGAGTCTCTAATTTTGGGAACAGAAAAGATGGAGGTTTATATTTTTAGGAGAGAGAAAGAGAGTCAATAATGTTGAGTTAAGAGATCGGTTTCTTAAAAATAAATTAACCATAGTTAGAACAATAGGGAATGACATGGATGGGCGAGGTGGGTATCCACGTCAGTTTGTAAAAAAAGTTTGTAAAAAATTAGTCAGTGTAGCATTACTCTACACTTGATAAGATCGGATCAAACAAAAATAACACTAATAATTTAAGTTTTCCATTCAAATTATCAATACATGGTTTCTAACCAACAAAAAACTACAAATACTTATGAATATACCAAGAGAAAAAGCGTTGGATTGTGGATTGTGGGAGAAATAACTTTTTACGTGGATTGTTAGCTAAAACATATAATTATGAATGGACTAAGTGAATTGCGGGTATAAAAACTAAAAAGATAAATTTTATTTTTTTCGGGAGTCTAAAACTCAAAAAAGGAAGGAAGACCTTGTTACGTGGATTGTGAATTGTAGGCTAAAACATATAATTATAAATGGACTAAGTTAATTTTGGATTATAAAAACCAAAAAGGTAAATTTTATTGGACTATTAAATTTATTAAACGTATTAAAAGTTTTTTAAAAAATAATCCTTGGAGACCGACTTAATAGATAAAAATTATTTTAGACGAAATACGGATATATTAATAATACTAAACAAAAAAAACGGCGGTGGCTCGGGCCCCTACGGGCCCTTAAAGAGATTCGCCTCTGATTGGGACCGATACGTGACGTGGAATCGTACTTAAAAGCCTATTTGATTACTTAAAGTAGACGAGTAATGTTTTAAATTATCATCTTAGTATTGAAGTTCAGAAGATTCATATACGAGTACATTGTTGTTGTTTAACTTGTTTTGTTTTGCATACTTAAGTATAGTTAAGTAGATGAGTAATGTTTAATTACCATCAAATGAAATATTATTATTTGAAAAATAACAAATAAATAATAAATGATTAGCTTATGTCAATGCTAAATATTTAACTTCATGTTATACGTTTCATCCATTAAGATAAAGTCACAATATAAAGGGGGAAAACACATAAATTTTAAGTCCTTTTTGAAAGATTAGTAGCAATCAAGTCTGTCATTGATTCTCATTTTGTTCTACTTGGTCCTAATTCTTAACATATTACATTACATTACATTACAATTACAATATCATTAAGGCTCAAGGTTATGAACAGTGTCACCGCCACGTGGCACTGTTCCGTTGGTTTATATTTCATTCCGCATTACTATTTGGATTTTGCTATATCGGATCCCGTTCGAGTTTTATTCTTTAGGTTTTTATTGGTTTTTTTCACAGTTTTTTTTGCTTTGTGTTCTTAACAAATATATTGGGCGCTGACACTGTTCTATTCGTCCATATTACTATATATATTAAAGCCCATGGTTATGAACACTCACCATGGGCATTAATATCCTTACACGATACAATCATGTGGAACTCTTTGATTGGATGATGTTATATCCCGCATCATTATTCGAATTTTATCACATTGCATTCCGTTTACTTTTTCGATCTTTTTTTTTTGGCACATATTTTTCTTGCACACTTTTAAACAAACATATTCATGACATAATTATTTTTAATTAAGCGGTTGAATAATAACGTAACCATTTCAACAAGACAATTAAAACCCCGCAACGCGGGGTCCGGAATTTTCTAGTTACAATTATTAAAGAGGTGTTTGGTATGATGAAATGAAAAATGGGGAAAATGAATGGAAAAGAGTACCTTTGTTTGTTTGCATTGAAGAAAGAAAATGGAAAAGAAAAGAAGAGAAAAGAGAATTAATTCTAGTCTCTCCATTATCTACAAATTATAAAGAATTAGTGATAATGAAATATATATATATATATACACTAGCACGTTACCCGCGTAATGCGACGGTGGTCGTGACAATGTCGTTGTAGTGGGGGGTCGAGTGTTGGTGGTGGAGATGGCGTCGAGTGGTGTGGATAATTAATGTAAATGGTTAATGAAAATATATTAAAGAATAAAGGATTGGTAGTGTAAATTAATCATTAATGTTATGGGGTAGTGTATGTTGAAATATTTTAAGGGGTGCTAAGTGAAAATATTACATATTTTTGACACTTCCATAAATAAAAGGGGTTATTTCTTTTATAATATAGTATAGATATATATGTATTTTGTTTTCAATATGTTATATATAATAAATGTATTATTATTTAAATTTTTATTTTTTTTATATATTCATTCTCTGTAGGTACCAAATAACGGAATCCATTCTCTTTCCAAATATTCATTCTCTTTCTTGCTATTTTCATTCTCTATTACATTTTCATTCTCTATAATTCCCTCCTACCAAACACCCCTTAAGGCTCAAGCCCGTCTAATGGATGGGTAGTCTCAAAATATATTAATCAAATATCACAACTTAATCAATACGAAAGCTAAAGAAGAAACATATAAAAATTAACTTCATATAAATTTTAATTTCAGTTTACCCTCTTTTTTTTCCAACTTTAGTTAAACAAAAAATTTACAGTTTGTTATATCTAAACTTAATACAAACACAAATAACAATTTTTGACTAAATGATTTAGAATTAAACTTAATAAAAAGATAAATAAAAAGTTCAACAAAAGAGAAACAAAAAGTGTACAATATATAATTTGAAAAATACATACCAATTCATCAACAAAGACCATCTCGAACGTTTTGATTTTCCTCGGGTTGTTCCACTCCGAAACAGTCTATACATGCACAACATGGAGTCGTAGATGATGGTTAACATGTGTTGGGTTATAAAAATGTCGGCCATTTTTTATTAAATAAAAATTAAAAAAATAGAGGATTAATAAGGAGGAAGTATTAGGCTAAAGGATGGAAATTAAGAGTGTCAAGTGTACCCCCAACTTCCTCTTTTAGTTATATTATAGATAAATAGATTTTTTTTTCCCCGGTAATTCACTCGTTATGAATTTTTAGTTGCATATTGGAACGAATTAGATTAGAGCTATGATCGTATATGTAAGTTTGCTTTGGAGGTTGTCATTTCCGTTGTTTATATGATTTTATTTAAGATGACCCGTCATCAAAATGCTCTCAAATTATCGGATGTTAAAAGCATATCCAAAATATGCGCATACCTAAATTTTGTAAGTAAACAATCTAAGTGTTTGTACTTCCATCATAGCTCACTGGTTGAGTACCAGTTTTATATGCTGAAGGTCTCGGGTTCGAGACATGGAAAGGACTTTTAAAAAGGAATTTCACATAAAGTCCTCTAGTGAATCAGGTTTGAGTCATGCAGAGAGGGCAAGGTTTTATCCCAATTAAATGTCGTGTGCGGTTTAGTTGGGAGTTTCTCCTCCTATTAGATATTGAGTGTGAGGGGGCTCTCTAGCGCAGACCCAGTTCAGACAACGTAAACTAGATCCTTTGTTACGAGTAAATGATCCACACCTTTAAAAAAAAAAATAAAAAAAAAAAAATCTAAGTGTTTATTACTATCATATTAAGCCAGGGCTCATTAATAGGACAATATTTGTTAAATAAATAAATAAAGGGGTTTGCTAAATACAACCCTAAGGACTGTATTTAAGGTGCATAAATTGTTTGTACATTTACCATGAAAATCAGGAGACGAACTTTTAATATGAAAGGTATAAGTTCTTTTATGCACGTTAAATACACCCTTAGGGCTGTATTTAGCATTTCCCATAAATAAAAGGGTTATAAAGGTTAAACTTGAAAAGAAAACACTCCAAACTGAATTTGAGAAAGAATTGTTTGTTACAGACTTACAGAGTGACATGATAGACTTAAATTAATGGGTTTTGCAAACTATAGCCCCATGACTATAGTTAAGCATTCCATTTTAACAATATTCTAGCTATTTAATGTTTCAATATTAACTTTATAAGGAATATACAACAAACAACAGGATCCAATCCCTACGCGGGGTAAGCTGTAGACAGTCTTACCTCTACACAAAGATAGAAAGACTGCTTTCATAGGGACCTCCAGCCACAAAAGAGTGAAAGACGGAAAATGAGAAATGTTTATAAGTCTATTAATAATTCATTTTTTCCTTTTTAATTACACATTTTTTTATCGGCTCTAAGCCTCTAATAAACACAATAACGATTTATAATTTTCACTCTTTTGTTGATGAACGATGAAGACATTACTAAAGAAAAAAAAAATACATAGTACCACTTTTTTTTTATGGGAAATGCTAAATACAGCCCTAGGGCTGTATTTAACGTGCATAAAAAAACTTTATACCTTCCATATTAAAAGTTCGCCCCCTGATTTTCATGGTAAATGTACAAACAATTTATGCACCTTAAACACAGCCCTAAGGGGTGTATTTAACAAACTCTTTTATTTATTTATAATGTATTCATCTTCCTACAAAAGTTCTTGTCTCATTATCTCCTTTGATTTATTTTTCGTTAATTAGTATTTAGGCTATGTTCGATCAACTGATTCAACCATGAAGTACTATGGATTGTTATTTTCTCTCAAAAAACTTCTACTTTATTTATTTTATTACTTAAATTTCGTTTTCTTTGAAATATATACCACATAATGATATTTCATATGCGAAACTAATTTTGTTAGGATCACATATATAAATTCTAGAATTGTGTTGTATATGAGTGATGATGTACCATCGTCAATACTCCGGACTCTCCGGATTATTGTACTAAAAACAAAGCGGGAACCTAACAATAGTCCTTAAGCTCCGGACTCTACGCGTATTCCACAGACAAATAGTACAACTTAGAACGTACGTCAGTACGTACAATTTGTACCCTGTACTCTTAAGGACAAAGAGCATGGCACAACTGTCCAAATGTTAACGGCTGTATGTCAAACGTTACCGTTAACTTGCAACGTTTGGATCCTTCTAAAGAGGGCTATAAATACCCCTCAAAGGATCCTCCAAAAGCCTAACGCATTCTTACACACACAAACACTTTCATAAAAACACTTGGTGTCGTGAGGCTAATCTTTCACACCATTAGGGAATCGTCTACAAATATAAAATCATATATTTTTACCCACATAATCATCCATTATTATTTTCTTATACAAGATTAAACCTTTCTTAATTTAAGTATAACTTTACCTTTAAAAAATGAGTATAGAACTAAACCCTTACAAATTCGTTACAAGTGGTAAACAATTTGATCAGGATGGTAAAAGGCATATTTTTTCTCAATATTGGGTCACGATAAGAATATGTAACATTTTAAAAATAAATTGGAGTTATTAATAGGATACTAGATACCATAATTAAAAAGTATTAAAGATTCTATATGAAATTAATATTGGAACACTAAATAAAGAACACTGTTACAAATGGAATATTTAATTATAGCCTTGGGCTATAGTTAGCAAAATCCTAAATTAATTTGGCCATTTGGGTCTAATTCTCTATAACCACGAATGATTTGCCTTGCTTTTCAAGGATCATGGTGGATCCTCAATCTCAATGTTCATAATTCATAGTTATAGTTGTATCTGGGTGTAACTTTTCTAAATTTAGTTATTCACAATAAATATATTTTATATTGCATCATACATATTATTAGAAAGGAAAAAGTGAGTATAGAGCTCTTATGCATCTAATTTGAATGAAAAACTCCTCACATAATAATTTTTTAACATTTTGAATAAATATTTGACCCTTATTTTTTTTTACCTCTTAACAAAAGGTATGTAAGGGGTTTTTACCCAACTTAAATACTTAAAAGCCTAATATTCTTTTCCCCACTAAAAATTGTTGTAGATTGATCTTTCACCGTTGTTCTTTCTAAGGACATCCAGGATGTGAAATAATCAATTAGTAATTTGGTGGTTGATTGAAAAGCAAGACTAAGACTAGGAGGAGTGGAGCATCCATGAAATGCCCCTCTTCCACTCCACACTTGACATGTGTCCAAGCACAATCATGAGGGGCATTCCACCCATTCCTTTAGGGTGAAGGAATGCCCCTGAGGGCATTCCTAATTTTTTTTTTTTGATTTTATAAATAAATTATATAAAACATTATACTTTTTATTAAATAAATAAAAAAGATATTACTCTTTATTAAATAAAAAACACATCACACTAAAAAACCTTACATAAAACATAAAATAAAAATACCGAATAAAAAGTAAAAAAAAAATAAAAAAAATTGACAATTAAGAAAAACAACTAGTCGACGTATTTGGCAAGAATCTTTCGTTTCCTTTTTTCCAAAACATGTCTTTGGTTCGGTGGGAGATGCGATAAGTCTGTAGCCAAGAAATTCAATTCATTTGTTTCTAGTTCCGCTCTCTTAGTTTCAAGCATCTCTTCGGCTATTTCATCCTTAGATTTGCCCTTATGTGACGGCTCCGCATGTGATGACCCTTCGCCTTGTTGACCCGTTGAACTAGAACTCGGTTCACCATCACTACCCTTCAAACCCCAATTTTCCACTATTTCCCAGACGGAAGATGTACTCAACAACTGCCATTCTTCAAAGAATACAAATTTTTCAACGAATCGAGACTTCGATAGGACGTTCTATTTAAAATACTGTGATATTATTCTAAAACTCCGGGCCAAAAGAAATTTCGTTTATGATACAAGGCTACAAAAAAAAAGTTAGAAAAACAATAAATTTTTATAAATATGTATATAAATGTAAATATACAAAAAATACTATAATTGGGGTCTTCGGATATAACAACCCAAGCTTGACACAAAGCCATGCCTTCGTTCTTTCTCCAAGGGATTTGACTTTGGTTTTTTTTGGCGCATCGGTTTGTTTCTTCCGATGCTTGCGTCTTGTGGGATTTTGTGACGGTGAAGTATAAATTTGTTCAGGTTGTGTTTCTTCGAAATCAGAGTCGTCTGATGATCCAACGTAGTATGATTTGTTGTAATAATATAAAAAATAATGTGAATGTGGTTTGGTTGTAAAATATAATGTGGATAATTTTTTTAATCAGATGATACATATTCGTATATATAAATAAGCTTGGCACGCGAATTAAGGCATTTAAATGGCAAGAGACACACCAAAGGTACACCTGTGCAGGCTATAAGACAAAAACGAAACCGCCTAAACCTCCGTTACAAATCCAAAGGGGCACGGTAATTAAGAAGGTGGAATGCCCTCCAGGACCGAGACCAGACGTTCTGAGGCGTTCCACCCGAAAAAGAGAGTGGAAACGGGCTACTCCTAATATTCTAACTCCCTCTGGTCCAAAAACGTAAAGGTTGTTCCTCAGTCACTCTGACACACCAAACTGCCTTTTGTGTATGTCCCATTTTGTTTCACCTTCTTCTCTTTTCTAACACATATACTAATATATCACAAATCACAAACTACTACTCACAATTTAAAAAAAAAAACAGTTTATTATTACAAGGAAATGCGTAGCAGTAGGGGCTCAAACAACAGGGTATCCACTTCTTCAAATTCTAGTTCAGCATTTCAATGGCGTATTTCATATCTCATTCTCTCCATGTTTGCCACCATGGCTGCCTTCTTCCTTGCCTACCGGTATTCCTCTTTCATCTATATCTATCTATTTTTATAATTGTATGTATACTACATTGATATACATATATCTAGTTATATATATTGTAACTAGTTTTGTGTGTGTGTGTGTGTGTGTTTTCAAGATTGTGGCAGGAGGCGGAATCAAGGGTTTATATAGTTAAAGAGCTTGATCGGAAAACTGGCCAGGTTTGTCTTTCTTTCTTTCTTTTTTTTTTTTTTTAATTCAAATTTTTACTTTTATATATATCTGATCCAGTATTTTAATTTATAAAGCATTTTGGTAATTACAGGGTAAATAACCATAAGGCTTTATTCTAAGAGAGGATATGTTTTTTATAACTAAGAGGATATGTTTTTTCCTAGTTCTCTTTTTGTGCCAACCAGGCTTTATTCTTAGGTGTCATTCTCTAATAATTTTAATGTTTTTTTTTGGATATATTGACATTTAGATGTATATTTTTTAATGCTCATGTGACACTTCATTTGCCATGTCAACATTTTTATAACCACAGGGTAATTTATAACTAAGAGAGGATATGTTTTTTCCTAGTTCTCTTTTTATGCCAACTAGGCTTTATTCTTAGGTGTCATTCTCTAATAATTTTAATGTTTTTTTTGGATATATTGACATTTAGATGTATATTTTTTAATGCTCATGTGACACTTCATTTGCCATGTCAACATTTTTTTAAATTAATCTTAAATAGCAAATAAAAAAGCCAAATACAAAATTAGAACTCTTGACTTCTAACTTTTAATATTATGCACAAACCATTTGATCTAACTTAATATTTGTTTAGATTCCGTATTTTGATTATATATGAGCGCAAAGATGTTTATATATGCTTTAGAAAACGTCTTTTTATTAATTCAATGAGAATTATTATTGTGGCGTCTAAAAAAATATAAAAAATAAATAATGATCATTGTTTTAAATGAGATTGTTTTTTATATTATATTTACTATATATATATATATATATATAGATCATAGAAAAAAGAATTTTATGATTTATAAATATTTACGTTTCATTAATCATTCTTTAACATATTTGATAAGTATATATTATATATTTACGAGCATAGTGTCTGCGCGTTGCGAAGGCTAGAAGGTGATGACAGTATAAAATGGAGGCACCGGTGGAGATCGAGGGAGGCGGTGGAGAAGGAGGGCGGCGACAGAGGATAATAGAAGGTTGATGAGAGTGTGTAATAATTAGAGAGAATGATGGAAAGAAGGGTATATAAGGGTTTATGTTTAAGTAGGGGTATTTTGGGGGAAAAAATGTTGAATTTTAAGAGATCCAATACTTTTTATAAGGGAATATAGATAAATTATAATTTTATTATTTACACCAGTTGTAAATTGACTTTTTTATATTATCATAAACTATGAATAATAATGTAATTATCAGTTAATTTTAGTTTACGTTCATAGTCAGTCCCGCACAACGTGCGGGTTTAATCTAGTATTATATATAGCCATATAGTGGCAAAAAAAAACAAAACCTTTTTCTATCACATTTGTCTTGTGTTATTGACAAAGGGACTTTTTTAGAATGTTGTACTAGAAAGTGTTTCAATTTGTGATAATGTTACTGAAAGACAAGGTCTTTGCCAAATTAGAAAAAGGTAAGGACATCAATGCAAATGTCAGCTGAAAATTTCTGTTGGATTCTTTGATTACATAGTTCAAGTGATAATTTTCTGCTCTATTTTGGCGTTAATAGATAGTGCCAAATGTTCCTCAATCTATCCTACTTGAAAACTTGCCTTTGTATGTAGTATGATATTTCCAATTATTACCATTAAACATATCTACCCTCCTTATAAACTTATAAACCAGTGACTTGGTGCCGCTTTTGATGACGTGGCAACTTATATTGCTGTCACATAAGCAAAAATAACTGGTTACCTGATGAAGAGTCGTCCGTCTCTGGATACATATCAATATAAACGAGTTAAAAGTGTGGTACACACGTAACAAGATTTGAATGAAATGTGAGAAGTTGGATATATCTAGAAACACTTAGCTTTAATGTATATTGTATGCTGAACAAATTTGATTCCCTGATTTTGCACGAAAGAACAAAGATACTCTTCCGACTTCCGAGTATATCTAACAAAGGCCAGCATTTTAAATTTCATCTAATGTTTGCAGGGTGAATCTACTATATCTGTTGATGACACTTTGAAAGTCATAGAATGCAGGTTTGTATTTCTAGTTGTTTCAAATTCTTAATTTCTTGTTTCTTTTGGACTAAATCTCGGACAACTTAGTATTGAACTAAATTGTTGCTTATTGATAGGCAACGTCAAAAAAAGTTAGCTATGCTTCAGATTGAGCTAGACAAAGCTAAGCAGGAAGGATTTGTTTCAAAGCATCTTGTAGAATCTAAAGGCACAAATGATAACAAGAAGCTTCTGGCTGTTGTTGGAATTCTTACAGGTTTTGGCCGCCGACACAACAGAGAAGCAATCCGTAAGGCATGGATGCCTACTGGTAGAATTCCCTTTCCTTTTGTGAGTTTCATCCTAACCTTAACTTCTGTATTAGTTAACATCCTTTGAAACCTCTGCCTGCATACCACATTATAATCTAAACTTTGCAAATTTTGGTCATATTTTGATTTGTATGCTTAAGGTTCCCCGGGCATTAGTTTTACTCTTAAGTTGTATAAAAATGACACGATAAATTAAGTTTTTTGTTTGTTTCCAAAGTTTAGTTAACCTATCTATGTTTAACTTCAGCTATCCAGTTGGTCTATGTAGGATTAGTTTTTAGTCCCAGAAAAGTAAAAACAGGTTGGAAAACTCAATCATGCGGTAATATTCGACATATACGTGAAGGAGATTATAGATGAATTCAGTGCAATCAGTGTATGTTGTTCAAGATAAGATAGCTTAATCATAATGTTGCTGCTGGTGAAATAAGCTTCTACTATATCTTGGACTTCAGTTCCTGTTATAAGTTATAATTGATTTTTCAGTTATATCCCAACAAATGATTAGCTGGATACGCTTAATGCAGGAGCTGCCCTAAAAAATTTGGAAGATGAGAAGGGCATAATCATACGATTTGTTATAGGCAGAAGGTATTTCTGTTCGTAATTAACACCAAACAGAAGATCATCCTAATTAGCATCTAATTTGACTTATGAAATGTAGTTCAAATCATGGAGACAGTTCAGACAGGGACATCAGAAATGAGAACGAGAAGACAAATGACTTCCTTATTATTGTATGTTGGCATTCTTGATCATTCACTTGACATAGTGTGATCCTTCTCCCTTATACATTATTACTTTAACAGAATGATCATGTGGAGGCACCGGAAGAGCAGCCAAAGAAAACAAAGTTGTTCTTTATTGAAGCATTAGAACACTGGGACGCAGAGTTCTATGTTAAGGTTAATGATGATATATATCTCAATATTGGTACGTAGCTTTGTTTCCTTTCATTCAGTTCTTCCCAAGGCTACTTATATAGTTATATATTAAAAAAATGAACGAATAACAGCTAGTTAAGGATGCTATATGAATCATTTTACATAACTTTAAGAGATGTGCAGTTATGCTTATAGCTGGAATTGTCATGTGTTCTGCAGATGCCCTTGGTTCTATTCTTTTTAACCATGTAAATAAGCCCCGTGCCTATATTGGGTGTATGAAGTCTGGTGGCGTTTTTTCCAAATCGTGAGTTAGTTAATGAGCTTTTACGATATTGTATTCCTCTGTAGGTTTATTTAAAGTAGATTTAGTTAATCATGTGCTCTTTGTATTTGTGCAGGACCGACAAATGGTATGAACCAGAGTGGTGGAAGTTTGGGGATAAAAAATCGTAAATTCTCATAATCCCTTGTAGCTCTTTATTGTATATATATTACAGTTGATTGTTGTGATATTTGCATATTTTACTGCAAAATCCATCTAGGTGTGTTTTACTGATCAATAAATATTGTTTCTACATGCAGATATTTTCGGCATGCTTCCGGGGAAATATTTGCTGTATCTCGAGCGTTGGCTCAGTTTATCTCAATTAATAAGTAAGCACCTGCTTTTTCTTTTTTGATGTCTGCTTTTGCGTCATGTCACAAACTCAGTTAGTACAGTTACATTACTTAAGATCTCCTATCATCTGCTATATGCTTTGGTAGATCAATACTTCGTACATATGCTCATGATGATGTCAGTGCTGGATCATGGTTCATTGGCCTTGACGTGAAGCATGTTGATGAAGGGAAGTTTTGCTGCACATCTTGGTCTTCAGGTTGTTAATCTAATACATCTCTCACGAGTCTCGTTTTAAGTTCCCTTACGAAGTAGAGGTTGTTGTTTATCTAATATGTCTCTCATGAGTCTCGCTTTAAGTTCCCCTACGAAGTAGAGGTTTTGAACCCAATTACTTATGTGTTGGTCAATTAGAAACGCAGCCAAAAAAAATGCAATGGGTCAAACAGGTCGAAAATCCCTCAAAGTATATCTCTGATGCATAAACCTCTTGAAAACCGTTCAAGGAATATCAAAGTATTACTTTTATATCATATTTGACACACTTCTATTTTCATATTTTTGGACAAAAAGTGTTTCATGTTAAACCTGACCCATTTCAACCAATACATACAAGGACCCAAGTTGACACGTTAAACAACCTGCTAGACCCACCCATTTTGCCACCTCTAATCTAAGTAGCTCAACAATTTCCTACATCCAATCATCCATGTATGGAGATATGGACAAATACAGGGTCATACATAAGACTATAAGAGAGAAAACTGCGTTAAATTATCAAAAGAATCGCTATTCTTACTGGTCTTAATTACCATACCAACTTCCGTAAGAACTAGGCTTCATACCAATCGAACTTTGTAATATTTAGGCTAGATAGTCACACCGGCACAATGTTGATCACATGAAAAGAAAATTTAGTTAGGTTTTACATCTTTTAGCAATGTCTTATCTATGATAAACAGAATAATACATATTGTGTTTTGTTATAAAAGGAACTAGGTTGTTTCCTATTTACTGCAAAGTTCAAGCAACTTTTTAATAAAGAACAACATAGTTGATCTTGATGTAGGGAAAATACTAAATCATGTAAATGTCATGTGTTATATATGGTTTCTAGCAAGTTGCAACTATTGTCATGTAGGTGTCCATCAATCCAAACACTTACCTTGTTATGCTCTATTTTTTCCAGGGGCCATATGTGCGGTTTCTTGAGACGGGCTACATTTCTTCTGTTAGTTGAGTTTTGAGTTGCATGATACTCGTGAGAAATTTTTTCCACTTATTCTTCTTTGGAAATGTATATCATGTAAGTTCGCTATTATATTGACTTCCATTGTGTTGTCTAAAATACTAAAATGGGTGAGATAAATGAAACATAGACCTCATGTTTATAGTTGAGCAGGCTTTTCGGCATTTCATCAACCCAAATCATATCTCATGTAATCGTAAAGTGTTCTTTGAAAGTGTGATCTTGACACCCCAATCGTCGATCTGTAGCAGATTGTGCTTGCTATTCAAGAATTTATAACTTACCGATTGTATATAAATTCCAATATTGCATTTGTAGTATTCAGAACAATACAAATTACTGACTCTTAAGACTAAATCAATTATAAAGGCTCGAGTGGCATTTGAACTTCTACTTAATTTTTGTCAAGAAAAACTAAGATGGTGAATTTGGTTTACTTGTTGCTATTAAAATGGAAATTTCACACTCACGTTATCAAAAGGATTATTGCAAACATGTAGTAAGTTTTGGAGGTATAGGTTTTGCTAAAATTCACAAGAAATGAGCTTCTGAAGTCTCATCTATCTATCTAATTAATGCAAAAGCAAACATTTACATACTCCTCTTCTTTAGGTCACTGCAATCTTTTTCCTGTTAAACTTTTCAACTGGTTATTAAAAGTCTGCAGAATCTTGTCAAAAGGAGATCAGATTACACAGTATGTAGTTATAACTGAATCATGATTTAGGCGCTATTAGCAAATATAAGAACAAGGAAAGAATAAAAAGTAACAAAGTTATATTTTGTATTGCACTGGTCCTGGGGGTACATAATTCCCATATGTGCTATCGCGTTTATATTCAAGGTGTGAATACTTCAACTTTCTCTTTTTTGAATGTTTTTATGTTATGAATACCTTTGTTCCAATTTGTAGAGGTGGCAATATGAGCAGATTGGTCGAGTTGTGTAATGGGTCATAACAGGTTTGGGTCAAATGTGTTGTGTTGTAACGACTTGCAAACGCTTATTTCTCTTTTTAAGACTCTTTACAAGTAATTAATGTGTTCATTAATCATTATGATTAAGAAACTACGTCGAAAAGGGCTCTAAACGGTGATGTATCAGATTTTTCTTGCTGGTAGTACTACGTATCCTGATATGTTTCCAAAAAGGAATTGCAAACCATAAATTGAGTTTTGGTGGTTGTAATGTTGGTAAACTTTCACAAGATTTGGACTTTTAAAGTTTAAAGTCACAAGAAAGAAACTTCATTAATGCAAAAGCCCACTTTCACATATGAATCTTCTATGACTCATTGATCATTCCAATCTTTTGTCTATTTAAGCTCTCATTTGGGTATTAATGATCTCAAAATACTGTTCATGCAAGAGAGATTTCATTCTCTTGGACATTTACTCTTTTTCACAAATAATGCACTTAAGATGAAAACTTCATCATTAGAACGAGCTCAGGGTCCAAACGCTGCAGTTAAAATTACAAAAGATAAAAATGGTGTTGGTCTGGTTACACTTCAAAACCTTAGAGGATTTTCAGCACAGGTTTTTGCTTAAGTTGATTCCATGGGTCACATTTTTTTCCTTTTTCTTGTAGGCTAAAGTAACGCAAAATAACGCGTACACAGATAGACTTTTAAAATGTCTATATCCTTTTTCTCAGTTTATTTCCAGACTCTCAACTTTGTTTTTCATGAGTATGATGCATGTATGATCGTCGAAGAATCTAAACAAAAAAATATTTGTGGTCATCCAGGTCAGTTTGCACGGAGGTCAAGTTATTTCTTGGAAAAATGAACATGGCGAAGAATTGTTGTTTAGAAGTAGTAAGGTACCAACTTTCCCCTCTTTTCGTCCCCCTTTGGAAGCTGTTTAGTTAAACTGGCAACTATCACTGTATAACACCTAATACATTAAACATTTACATTATTTTAATGACTTTTTATAACACTTGTTAGGCAAACTCTAAGCCACCTGCAGCAGTGAGAGCAGGAATCCCCATTTGCTTTCCACAGGTATTATAAGGTTCTCATTTCATATGTTTATCAGAAAGAAGTCAAATATATTTCTAAATTATGAACAACATAGAATCGTTGCTGAATCATATTTTCATCTAGTAAGTGTGCATAAATTTGTATATTTTTTTTTCTGCAAGTTTGGAAATCAAGGCTCTCTTGAGCAGCATGGATTTGCCCGCAACAAGATATGGGAAATTGATCACAATCCTCCTCCTCTTTATCGTAAAGATTATGATGGGAATGCCTTTATCGACTTGCTGCTTAAACCATCAGATGATGATATGAGAACTTGGCCTCATAGGTGAAATCATTATTCTTTACCCATTCTTTTTTATCCTTTTGGCGCTTTAAGACACATACATGTTGACTTTGGATATACTTTTGACAGTTTTGAATTTCGGTTGAGGGTATTGCTGACTTGTGATGGAGCTTTGAAGCTGATATCTCGCGTAAGAAACATTGGTTCCAAAGCGTTTAGTTTCTCAATTGCATATCACACGTATTTCTTGGTATCGGATATCAGTGAAGTAAGAGTTGAAGGGTTGGAAACACTCGACTATCTTGATAATCTACACCATAAAGAACGTTTCACAGAGCAAGCAGACGCTCTCACGTTTGAAAAAGAGGTTAAAACTCCTTTTCTAGTTTGCATACATGTATACATGACACTTCAAAAAAATTCATTATGCACAGTTATAAAGAGTTTGATTTTCTAACTATCATCATATATATAGGTAGATAGAGTTTACATTGACTCTCCTCATATCGTTGGGGTGTTTGATCATGAAAAACGGCGAACCTTTGTTATACGAAAGGAAGGCCTTCCTGATGCTGGTACAAAAACTCGGGCCTTTTTGGATACCACAATTAAAAAAATATCTAGAGTACACTAACATAGTAGCATCTAATAATGATGATTTTACTGACACAATTATTAACAGTTGTCTGGAACCCATGGGAGAAGAAAGCGAAGGCAATAACGGACATGGGTGATGAAGAGTATCGACACACACTTTGTGTAGACGGGGCAGCAGTTGAGAAGCCGATCACATTGAAGCCTGGAGAGGAATGGACTGGTCGTTTAGAGCTTTCCGTCCTTCATTGACTTTCAAAAAAAATAATAAATAACATATTTTCTAAAGTAAATTATCAAAGTTAATATATGTTTATATAGCAAGAAATGTGTGGTTTTTACACATTGACAAACCTTTGGTCTTTGGATGTTAACCGGCCAAGTAATCTGATACAGCCTCAATTAGGATGATTCCTGTCGTACATCGCATAAGATTCCATTAAAACATGCTCCGGTTAAATTGACAGGAAATCCACTCCAACACTTTCTACTTCGTTGTGAAAACCAAAGAGAAAAAAATAAAATAAAAAAGCAAACGAGAAAAAAAATCAAAGAGAAAAAAATAAAATTAAAAAGCAACGGAAAAAAAAGAACGGAAGCCACTCTAGTATATCAGAGCCAGGTTTCGATCCTGGGACCTGTGGGTTATGGGCCCACCACGCTTCCGCTGCGCCACTCTGATTTGTTGATATACATCTTCTCTTCTTAATTAAAAATCATATGTTCTTTATTCCTTTCTCTGTTTTATAAAACTTCCTCGCTTTTTAGTATTTTCTGTACGAACTCCACTACATCACGTATGACTTGTAAGTAGTAAGTTGGATCTTACAACCTAGAAATAATTTTAAAAATATTGTTTTCTTTTAAAAAGAATTGAGGACAAAATTGTATGTAAGGTTATTGTTTTTTTTTCCCTTCAAATTTGGGCAGAAGCTAAAAATTAGTTTCATGAAACATGTTATCTGTGGTAAAGAATACTTCTTTTTTTTTTTTTTTCCCAAAATGAATGCATTGTAGCATATCACTTATTTTATCTATTTTTAATTCATCTATTGTAACAACAAATGATTTACTTTTGATTTTAAAGTGTTACAATAATTACATTTTGAATAGCCCCCTTATGCATAATAATGTAATGTAATAATAAGATGATATATATGTGCATTATTACAAACATGTGTATTTTAATGATTGTAAAGGGAAGATCCATTGAAGAAGAAAAAGAAGAAAATAGTGGTTGAGAGTTACCCAAATTGGGTGATTTAGAGGGCCCTCCTCCTCTCAAATGGCCACCATTCGTATTCGTATGATACAAAGATGACCATTTTCATATGATATTAAAAATTCTTCAAAAGGAAATGATACATCGAGTTAGCCGGCCATATCATTATGTTATAAACTTATAATTATTACTCGTAACTTATTATGTATATAACTTCATAATTTTCCATGAAAATTTATGTATGAGTTCGACATTTAAAAACAAAGTACGCAAAGAGAAAACTTAGAACATCAAATATCGTCAAAGTGATTCAAGACAATCTTTGACAATTTCGTATCCTTTTCACATATTCGTTATTTCGTTTGACTCAGCAGTCAGCCTTAACTAGACCAAAGATTAAACACCATAGTTTAAAGAGAACCCAACAAATCCAATTATTAATAACTATTTTGCAAAAAAATTATTCATACGTTTTACAAAAGATTATAGTACGGTGTAAAAGTGACAATACACGTTTGGGTTTGGGTAATTTAGCAGAGTACTTGGAGCACTGCCTCATTTACATTTCTATGAAATTACTATATGACGTTAAAATTTAAAAATAAAATATACTAAGAGGCTCACCTTATGCAAATAATTCATATACTCAATGTGTATATCTTTTCAAGACACTCTAATTTACATGCCCATCACTTGTTTTGGGCCATGGTCATATTTGCACAATTGCACTCATGCATTTTCTCTGTCCTTCAGTTTATTAAAAACTCGAAATATATAACTGTTACAACTAGTGAAAATTAATTATTTTTTTTATTGAGACTTTGTTCTCCAATAAAGTCGTCAACGTATTGATACGACTAAATTTTTTAATTTTTATTATATGTCAAGTGTCAAGTGTCAACTCCTTTTTTGTTTGTCAAAAGGAAAATATCAGTAGTAAATCTCATAGTTGAAAACTCTAAATATATTCGCTGCTACATACATACTAATATATAAGAGCTGGTACTTAACAAGTTAACAACTATCAAGTCAACTATAAGAGTTCCTTAATAATTTAAAGTTTTTCTATATCCTTAGGTTTTACCCAACCCTAACATTTTTCTCACATTTTTCTTACTGGCACATCAGTGCCACATCACTTAATTTTCCTTTTCAATATCAGAAAATATCACTACCAACCATAATTTTTTTCTCACTTCTTTCTCAAATTATTTATTATATTCTTAAAAAATAAACAAACTCTTTTTTTATTACCCTAGTATTATTATTGTGGATGAAAATAAAAGTTGGCCCACTTGAGCTCTTTCTCTTGTTTTCTCACAAGGATATAAGAGGAGATTTTCTCCAGAAAATGCTTCAGAAAATGTCATTGTCAATGCATACTTCCAGAAAAAGATGAGAAAATGCTTGAGAATATGAGCATTGGGAATGGCCTTAGCTATTGACTTCTTAGTTTTTTTGTTCAAGTAATTGTCGTTCATTTATCGGATTTACAAATACATGCTCATTTAACAAAGGGTGTATGATTTGAAAGGAGAAAAAAAGAATTACTATAATTTTAGTAACTATATTATAATGTGTACAAAATTAATATATATAATTAGCTTATTTAATTTGTCCATCAACTTATAAAGATTTATTTGTAATTTTTTGTGTATTTAATATTCTTGTACGATTAAATTTTCAAAATATTTGAGATTTCGTATTGATTTGTCATTAAAACAATAGTGTACTTGTATGCATTCTAGTATTCTACATTCTACGGTAGAGAAAATTAAATTAAAGAATTTATAGTAGTACCTTTTAATGTAAAAAACAAACATCATTAAATTGGGTTTCACCAAGATAGTACTGTGTTTTGCTCCAACAGAGGACATTCTTGATACTCCAACTCTTACCAAAAAGTTAAAGAACAACCAAACAAAAAAACAACTAACACAAAAAGTAAAAGCTCTGTTTCTTGTGCTACTACTTCCAAGCCTTCTTTTACTTTAAATTAAAAAATCACTGCATTTCTTTTGACTAATCACTCTCACTACCCCCAATTTAAACTCTCATTTTTAAACCCCATTTTCTCACAACATCTTCACTTCCAGTTTTCTTTTCCTTTTTTATATTCTTTGGCCTTTTTACATGCGTTTTTCAACATTTTTGAAAAAAAGTTTGGATTTTTAGCCTTTTTCTTTTGTGGGTGTTATTTAAATCACTAAGTTTCATTATTTTCTTATAGTTTGTGAGGTTTGTGTAGAAAGCTTGAATCTTTATTTGAAAAAAAGTTTGGATTTTTAGCCTTTTTCATTTGTGAGTATGATTTAAATCACTAGTTGTCAAGTTTTTCTTATATGGGTTGCTCTGTTTTGCTATAAATATCACTCTATATCTATAGTGTGTAAGTTTTGTGCAAAAAGATTGAATCTTGCTTGAAAAAAATGGAAATTTTCAAGCTATTCTTGATGGGCTTGCTCTTGTTTGGAGCAAATGCAATGATTCTTGAAGATGATAAAAGAGCATTGTTGGATTTCATGAACAATCTTGCACACTCCAGGTCTCTAAACTGGGATGCAAATTCACAAACTGTGTGTAATCTTTGGACTGGTGTCACGTGCAGTGAAGATGGGTCACGTGTCATTGGTCTCCGGCTTCCCGGAGTTGGATTTCACGGCCATATTCCGGCAAACACTCTAAGCAGACTGTCAGCTTTGCAGATCTTGAGCCTTAGATCTAATGGTATTTCTGGCCCTTTTCCTGATGATTTCTATAAGTTAAAAAACTTGTCTTTATTGTACCTACAATTTAACCAGTTTTCTGGTCCATTGCCTTTAGATTTTACTGTTTGGAAGAATTTAACTATTGTTAATCTTTCAAATAATAAGTTTAATGGGTCAATTCCTAAGTCCATGTCTAACTTGACCCATCTTTCTGCTTTGAATCTTGCTAATAATTCACTCATTGGAGAGATTCCGGATATTGGTATGCATGGTTTGCAAGTTCTCGATCTTTCGAATAATCATCTTACTGGAATAGTCCCTAAATCACTTCATAAGTTTCCAAAATCAGTGTTTTTAGGTAACAATGTGTCTACAGTATATTCTGATGAAGTCCCAATTGTTATGCCCACTCATAAGCCAAATCCAAGTGGTAAAAGTGGTAGAAAGTTGAGTGAAAAGGCCCTTTTAGGTATAATTGTGGCGGTTTCTGTCCTTGGTTTTATTGGTTTGGCAATCTTTTGGATAATGTGTTGTTTAAAGAGGAAGAAAGGAGATGGGATTTCTTCAAAACTTGAGAAAGGTGGGATGTCGCCTGAAAAGGCTATTTCTCGAACCCAAGATGCTAATAATAGATTGGTTTTCTTTGAGGGTTGCAATTATGCATTTGATTTGGAAGATTTGTTAAGGGCTTCTGCTGAGGTTTTGGGTAAAGGTACTTTTGGAATGTCCTATAAGGCTATTCTTGAAGATGGGACTTCTGTTGTGGTCAAAAGGTTGAAAGAATTGAGTGCTGGAAAACGTGAGTTTGAGCAGCAAATGGGGATTGTTGGGAGTATCAAACACGATAATGTGGTTGAGTTAAGGGCTTATTACTACTCGAAAGATGAGAAGCTTACGGTTTGTGAGTATTACAGTCAAGGGAGTGTTGCGGCTATGTTACATGGTATGTTCTTGATCTCTTGACTCATATAATTCTGTTTTTCTGATGTAGTTATGATATCATCATTGCATTTTGATATTGAGGGATATGCTGGTTTTGAACATAATCAGACAATCACTTTAAAAGTGCACATATAAACTTGATAAAAGTTATGAATCAATTAGATTCATAAACTTGATAGAAGTTATAAATCACTTTGAATCATTTGTCAAGTATGTTCTTTTAGTGGTTTACTGCTTGATCAAATCACACAACATAGATGACTCCGCACTGTTTGTACTTGGTACTTAGTAGACTAAGGTTAAGAATTATTTAGTTGAGAAATCCATATTAGGCTCGGTTAAAAGTTCAGGGACAATCCGTTCAACATAATTTGCTCATTTTGTTTGTTTGATCTCATCTTTAACATATATGTCGACGAACCCACATACCAATAGTGAATGAATAATATGGCCCGACCATATATTCTGCAGGAACCAGATATACCCTTGGGTTCATCCATGTTGTACATGTTAGCGTGACTATATCCGGGCCACTCAAAGAATATCTTATTTTTAAATTATATAAAGGTTCAGGTTCAAGAATAAACCTCATAAGTCCTATTCGTGAAAATAACAACCCCTTTTTTGTTTTTGTTTATATGATTTGCTTATTATATATGATGGAATATTGCATTATACATGATAGAGAAATGTGTTGTTGATTGATAAGAATCAATCCATGTGGGATAAGGGAATCTATAATAGAAATATTTTGGTCCATTGGTTGTTTGCATTTGTTTTGTATTCATAATTGTCATTTTTAAAATGATATTACTTTATTTGTTTGCCCCTTAAAGTCATGTGTGGACATTTTGGGATTGTTTACATTATTTTTTAACTGTTAGTAGTTATTCTTGAATATTTTAGGTAAAAGAGGGGAAGATCGGGTGCCATTAACCTGGGAAACCCGTCTTAGGATTGCTATCGGTGCAGCCCGGGGCATTGCTCAGGTCCACACCGAGGCTGGTGGTAAGCTTGTCCATGGCAACATCAAATCATCAAACATCTTTCTTAACTCTCAAAACTATGGATGTGTATCTGATATCGGTTTATCAACAATCATGTCTCAAATTGCCACCCCCATTGCACGGGCCGCAGGCTACCGGGCCCCAGAAATCACCGACACTCGAAAAGTTACTCAACCTTCGGATGTCTATAGCTTTGGTGTGCTCTTACTGGAGCTTTTGACCGGTAAGTCACCAGTCCACACTACAAGTGGAGATGAGGTCATTCATTTGGTTCGTTGGGTTCACTCTGTTGTCCGAGAAGAGTGGACTGGTGAGGTTTTTGATGTAGAGTTACTAAAGTATGTCAACATTGAGGAGGAAATGGTTGAGATGTTGCAGATTGCAATGTCATGCGTGGCAAGGGTAGCGGATCAAAGGCCAAAAATGGCTGAGGTTGTTAAGATGGTTGAAGACGTTAGACGGACTACGGGATCACAGAACCCAACACCCCCGCCGGAGAGTTCACCGCCACAAAGGCATGAGGCTCTTGAGACAGAATCATCTGGTCATTAACGAGTTTCGTAGATGCTGTTTTTGTTTCATTATCTCAATGATCTAATTTCAGATACTTTCATAGTTTCATGGCATCATTTGTGTGTTGTATCATTGCAAGTTCTTTATGTCATTAATTTTGTAATGCAAAATTTGAGTCAAATCTAATTTTAAATTTATATACGCTTTAGTTTTGTTGTTTAACAAGAAGTTGAATAAGCCCTTTCTGTTTAATACTTTTATTTGTATTTGTAGATGTCTGTTACGTATTGTTGTTTAATTAACTTATTTAGCTGAAACTTGGATTCCTGGGTAACAGGGACTAATATATAAAAAATTTGTCATTTTTGGTTTTAAAATCTAGTTAAAAAATTAGCGTCGGGCCGTCGGTAATATAATCAAGTCAACCATACAGCATATGTTATATTGTGGTATCCTATAATGTAACAAACTTTGGATGAATGTCTATAATAGGAAATAACTAAAGTTGTATATATTGTATGTAAACAACTTTAAAAAATGTTTATTGTATGTAATAAAACATATGTGACAACCATATAGAAGTGTCACTTGTCTGATTTTAATTGGTTGAATACATTTTCTTACATACAATAAACATTATTTTCGAGTTGTTTACATATAATACACATAATTTTAGTTATTTCCTACTGTAGACATTCGTTTAAAGTTTGTTACATTTTAAAATACTTATCCCTATATTATAAGTTATTTAATAACTAATAAGTTGATTAACCATCTCCAAGGATACACTTTGACTTTTCTTGAGAGAATAGTTGTAGTTCGATATGTACCAGGGGTGGTCAAGAAGATTTTTTAAAAACAATAAAATACATATATGAGTTAAAAGATTCTATATAGACTAGATGGATGCCCGCATGTTACAGAAGAAATAACAAATTACAGCATGTTTTACAAACCGTTCAATTCAAAGGTCATTCATAAAAGAGTTTCGTTGTATATGTGATGATAGTTTTGGAGGTTGAAATTTTTTAGGGTATCTTAGTCTAATTGTGTATGTGATATATAGAAGATGTAAAAGAAGAAGGGGTAATATGGTTTTTTGAAGTTCTTAATTACTTAAAGATGAGGGGTGTAGTTTGCTTTATAAGGGACTAGACGAATGTCCGCACGATGCGGCAGTTATGGCGGTAGCGACGAAGGTGTGGCGATGGTGGCGATGTGCGGCGGTGACGGTGGTGGTGACGTGATGGCGAATGTAAATTAATTGATGTAAAAGGGGTTAATATGGTTTTTTAAGAGTTAGATGATCTATATTATAATTTATTTTATTAAGGGTATTATATGTAAATAACTGAATATGTTTAAATTAGTGAATAAAGATAAGTATAATATGGTAATTTCAAAATCTTAATTAATTAAAGAGAAAATGATAGTTTGCTTTATAAAATTATATAGAACTATAGATAATAGATAATTGATAAGAAACTTTGGGGCTGTCAAATTAATTATTTAAAAACAATTTATATACCGACATTTAGAATATAATTGTACTTACTAAAAATAATATATATATATATATATAAAATAAAATTAGGGACTCCTTATTTTAGAGACCATTAGGGATATTTTTTAATAATTCATTTTTCATCATCTCCGACCACCACCACCACCATCACCACCACCATTGTCATGATCTCCGACCACCACCATGATCCTTCAGCGACGACGACCACCGTCATCACGGCTTACACATGTGTAAGTACAAATTAAACATGTGTAAGTACAAATTAAACATGTGTAAGTTATACAACCACCATCTCCGACCACCGCCATCATCATCTTTCGGCGACGACGACCACCGACCGATTTACACATGTGTAAGTTACAACTTACACATGTGTAAGTTACATATCCCTAATGATCCCTAAAAAAAGTAGTCCTTAATCTAATTCATCACTGTATATATACGTTGATTACACATAAATAATATCAAATGTCAAGTATAGTGGTCTTGACGTGATTCTAGTCTCGTTTCTTTTAATATAAATCTTCTATTACAACTAATAAAAGCATATGTATTTTTAAAAGGTGTAAGCAGTTTGTAGAAGAAATCTTTATTATCCAATGGCAAAAAGTTTTACTTTTTAAGCGTGTGATATGTTAATACTTCTATTCTCTAGAAAATTGCATGTTCTAACTTTATTGTCACCATTTGTCTACTTCAGAGCCGGCTCAACCTTTTAGGTGACCTTAAACGAGGCTAATTTTGGAGGCCTTTTTAGAAGTCTTTAGCAAAATATTTAAACAGATTATGTTCATAATAAAACCAAGGGGTTAGCTAATATGCTGTTAACAGCATTTAGTTGGCTGCTGTTGCCCTCACATTTAGGGGGGATGATTATTTATTTATCATGTGGGAAATTCAAGGGGAAGTGTTTGTGAAAGTAGCATGAATGATGTTAACAGCATTTTATATTTTCCCTAAAACCAATCTACTACCCTTTAAAATGAGATATAATTAGATAAATAAGTAAGTAAGTAAAATGTTTTATGAAAGATGTCATATTGCAGTATATAAATGTGGGTATGTGGAATTTAACCAAATGTGTATACGTGTAATGCACTAAAGTGTGTGCCTGTGCACGCGAGAGAGAGAATGAGAGTACTAAAAGGCAGGATACTATTTTCAATACACCATACACAAAGCTGCTCTATGTTAAAACAAGCCCAGTTGATATAATCCCAGACTATAAGTAAAATCTGGGGGCCTGTGATTTTGGGGGACTTAAATGGCTGCCTAACCCAAATACATTATTGGGCCGGCCCTGGTCTACTTTGAATATCAAATAATTAAAATCTAACATTGTTTATTTTTTTCTAAAACAAAAAAACTTTTGTTAATTGTATGGCATGAAAAATCTAGTCATATGACATGTCAGTAAAAAAAAAATTGTATCAGTTGTTAGTCATTCTAAACAATCATCTAATTGAAATTATTATGTCAAGATGACAAGGTTAATCGACTAATCGTCATGGGAACATGCAAATATCAGAAAAGGGTTTAAGATTATTACTAAAACTACGAATAGAATAAAGTCCATCAATTTATAAGTCGTTACAAAATATGTGAAGTTGAATCAAACTTTCAATATCAAAAGGCAAATTGTACAAAAAATAAAAATAAAAAAATTCCAAGTTTGTTAATTTCAAAAATTTACGTATTCTATTTTTTCAACAACTAATATTTGTTATTACAAAATAAATATCAAAAATAAGTAAACCGATTAATTAAAATAAACAAGTTGTGGAATCCACTGGTAATCCGATTGGAGCCCACCGAAAATGAAAAGAATATCTGCTAATATAGATACATACAAACCCATATATCTAAACACCATAGATTCTTCCGATTATTATTCTTTTCTTTTCTTAAACAAAGAAAAAAAAAGTTTACAGCTTTATTTTGCATCAACAACAAGAGGTTCAGGATCTTCAAGGTAATCAATCACCCACTTTCAATCTATATCTATATTCTTTCATATATACACACACATATAATTTCATTGTTTTTAGCTGATTTTTATAATTTAGTTTGTGTTTGTTAAGGATGGCTTCAAAGAGGATCTTGAAAGAACTCAAGGATCTTCAAAAAGATCCTCCTACCTCTTGCAGTGCAGGTATTATTTGCATCTTTTTGATCTATTAGATAATAAAGATTACATTTTTATGCTCTAATATTTCATTTTTTGTATGTGATATTATATATTGTGGGTATTATGTATCGTGTAAGGTTTTGATGTATATGTTTGTTAATAAAAGTTGTGAATTGTGGGACTTTTTTGTATGCATGTATGAGGTTTTAAGATTGTTGGATGAGATCTTTTTTTAAATTGTGTTATGTTTAGGGTATATAGATGTTGATATATACCCTGACCCCTGGTGACAGAGGTCAAGGGTTCAATCCTCATCCCATGCAAAGGCCGGCCGGAGGTCCTTTTCTACCATTTAGGTAGAAACTGGAAGCAACCTCTCTACCTTGTAGGGGTAAGGTCTGCCTACATCTTAACCTCCCTCATGCACCGTCGAGGTATTGGGACTCAAAACCTGCGGAAGGATGCACTGAGCAGTTTCTTCTAGATGTTGATATAGATGGTAGAGTAAAAGTGTTGTGAAAATTTGTGGGATGGTTGTTAAGATGTTTGATTTAGGAGTTTTGGTTGTTTTCGATGTTGGGATGCTTGCGAGTAAGATGTATCTTGAATCTTTCATATAAAAGTAAGGAGTGGCAATATGTACGTGACAAAAGTTACCCACGCACAATAGGTATATGCAGTGATCGCACAATCGACGTCTATGTAATGTATGCCCGGTTACCTGATTAAGCAATGAGCAACAATAGGCAACAAGTGTGAGCTAATTCTGAATTGTGCTTTAAGCAATGGGCAACAATAGGCAACAAGTGTGAGCTAATTCTGAATTGTGCTTTACAAAGTATAAACCCCGTTTAACTATGTTCTGTTTATGCTGAGTATTTATGTACATATGTAGTATATAAGCTAAACTGAAAACCACTGGTTCTTCCTTGCATTTAGCGTGATTTTTTGATGTGATTTTAGGTCCGGTGGCAGAAGACATGTTTCATTGGCAAGCAACCATTATGGGTCCTCCAGACAGTCCATATTCGGGAGGAGTGTTTCTAGTTACTATTCATTTCCCTCCAGATTATCCATTTAAGCCACCTAAGGTAATCGCCGACTGCATTTCGTTTTGGAATAGATGCGGTGATCTGTGTTCTATACATGCACATATCACTTTTGAATTTCTACTCTTCATATTGTGAATAATATATTCAGATTTCATCTCATAATTATTTTTGCTACTTAATGTATATGTCTTCCGTTCATTCTGAAGGTGGCTTTCAGGACAAAGGTTTTCCACCCAAATATCAACAGCAACGGCAGCATTTGTCTTGATATTTTGAAGGAACAGTGGAGCCCAGCTCTTACGATCTCCAAGGTTAGCATATTTAGCAGTTAGTTTCACCTGAATACCCAAATATCATATTATCATCTAATAGGATTTTTCGTCTGGTTCAATGGTTTTCTCCAATTTGTAGGTCTATTTATATTTCTTATTACAGCAAGCTACTAAACTTCTGTTTCTTGTGATTATTTAAATGTGATCCATAAACGGAAACGGTAAATCATATAGACGTATATGACTTGGAGCTCCAATTGGCGGGATCATGCTAACTGAGGTGGCAAAATGAGGGTTGGGCAGGTTGGGTAATGTGTCAAGATGGATAACTTTTGTTGCCTTGTTGGCGTGAGTTGAGCTACAGTCAATTGGTGAATATTGACATGGTTGACCTGTTTTCTTTTGAGCTAACTTTATTTTTGTTATATTTACCTATAATTTGTCTTGTTAGAGATAAAACATACAGTGTATATTCGACCCTTTTCATATTTTTTTAGGGTTAAGTATCTGTGAATGTAACTAACTATGCACAAATTTCTATAGTGTGAAAAAACTAATATGAAGTTCTGGTCAACTCAATATGAGGATTGTTTTGCAAATGACCTGATTACAAGTTTACAATGTTTTCATAAGCCAATGTAACCAAAACGTAAGCACCAACAATTGATTGATGAAGAAGTTCTACAACCTTTCTTTTTGTATGCTATAATTTGATCCTGATGTAATTATTAGGTTTTGCTGTCGATATGCTCCTTGTTAACGGACCCAAACCCAGATGACCCGCTGGTACCTGAGATTGCTCACATGTACAAGACGGACAGGAGCAAGTACGAGACAACGGCTAGGAGCTGGACCCAAAAGTATGCCATGGGGTAGCTGCTATGTGAGCTGAGGAAGGAAAAGGTCCTTCCCCTTATGGTTTATGCTTTTTTGTTTTATAAAATGTAATGAATGTAAAATCTGCTAATTAAGCTAAGTGTCTGTTGTAAGACTTAAAATGGGAATGCCAACAAAGTCCCTCCTATGCTTTCATTTATTATGGGAAAGTTTTCTTTTCAAGTGCCTGTTATTTCATCTGCACTTAGAATTAGGGGTGTAAAAGAGCCTTGGTCTCACTTTACTCATAAAACTTGGAGTGGAGCTAGTTAGGCTTGTTACAACCCTGTTTTGAAAGTAAGTTTGCTTTGCTTCAGTTTGCTAGCAAATGCAAATATTTTGCGTATCAGGTGTTGCAGGGATGAATAAGCGAACCAATTAGCCATTTCAAGATCTTATTGTCTGAAACAAAAACGCCAGTTCTTTATATTATGTAAAAAAATCAAAAATAAAACCTTTTAATGTCGTACAAAGCTACAATCCATTTGCGTGGCCCAAATTTTGTGTACATGTATAAAAAAAAAGAAGCTAAAATATCTCACGAATAGATTTTGGGGTGGGTTTCGTGGACACATGATGCCGATGCACAATGACGCCGAATCACATATTCACATCAATATCATAACTCGGCTTGTTACATTTATTTTTGACATGAATAAAAGAGAATGGTCTTGATAGTTTGCGAATTTTCAACTTATAAATCCTCAAGATAAGTTTTAGCTTGATGTCATTCAACGTCATTATTCTTCGTGATTCATGAAATAAAAGATTAAAAGCCCTCTAAGTTTTACTTTTCAACTTATTCATTCTCAAAATAGGTTTTACTATATTTCAAAAACAAGACTTTTAAACTTAGAAGTAAGTAAAAGTTTTACATTTGACATCTTCGTCTCATCTACTACACTCGTAAAAAACCCATGTATCACCCCTTAAATCGGAAAGATGACTTATACGCTAATCACAACCCATCTTTCTTATTTGTTAGTAGACGTATAGATTTTTACCACCCGTTTAACTTTTCAATTTGTTAGTAAACTTATAAAACTACATTTTGTAACAACTAGGTACATTCACAAAATACGATTCTATTTTGGTTGGAGTAAGGTCCGCCTACATTTGAATATTTCATACATCGTCGAGATATTAAAACTTAAAACCCGCGAAAGGTTATAGGAGCAGTTTCTTTTATTTATGGTCCAAAACATTTTGAACACAAATCTAGCAAAATCAATCCATTTTCTCTCAAAAAAATAAATAAAAAAAAATAAATTAAATTGACCGATTTAGACTTTGAAGATGAAAGACCATCCGGGTCTATATAATGTTCATTTTGTCCAACCCTTATAAATATCATTTCATAAATTTCCTTCCTCGGGTCAAGATCTTCAAAGTCAAGGTGATTGCTTTCTTGATTCATATTCTCTTTCAATCATTCATTCTCTCAAGATCATTTCTTTTACAAATTTTCTATCTTTATTTGTTGGATTAAAATACAGGAGGATCTGGTTTGTGAAAGCAGGAAGATCAGATGGCTTCAAAGAGAATCTTGAAAGAGCTCAAAGATCTTCAAAAAGACCCTCCTACTTCTTGCAGTGCTGGTTTGTACCCCCTTTTAAATTTTTCATTTTTTGGTGATTTTACTGCAACATGGCTTTGATTTTATGAAGAACAAAACTTAAATTTCAAGGCTTTTTTTGTTATTATGTGGAATTATTTTTTGATCTTAAAGAGAAGTTTGTTTAATGATATTTTACTTGGAGTATAATTGATTAGCTGTGGATAATGATTGAGGTAGAAAAGTATATGATATAGATCTATAGTGTATAGTGAATATTGTAGAGATAGAATTTGTATACATGTCAAAAATGGGTATGTCCATTGTTTGGCTTACTATGAATGTATATTTTTTGCTTGGTATTAATAAAAGATGCAACCTTTTAGATTATCTTTTTTTTTTTTTTTAAATGGTTGTTTATTTATTGGGTATTTGTGGCAAAGAGTCACCTTGCCTCCCTAAGGTTTCAGATTCGAATCTTGTCATAGACAAATATCTCGGGGATGGCTGGAACTGGCCACGAGCATAAAAAACCTAGTTAGGCCGCTATATCTGAGTCAAACATGACCCGCACCCACCATCCCCAGGTAACTCGAAAAGGGCAAACCTTTTTCGTTTACCCATTTGTGTATGACAAATTTTTGTTGCGTACATATCCCCTCCTATTAGAATATCTAGTTGTGAGCCGGGTGAAATTAATTTCCACATGCTACAACTTTGGGTTTGATCCTTGGCTGTGTAGCTCAGTTGGTTAAGGAGAAGATGACTTTGAGAATTTAGTCATGATTTCTGGGGTGATAACCCTATTCTTAGCGGGTCGCTGATTCAGTCAGAACATTGCCTTCCATATATGAGATTGTGCTTAGGTGGGGCGTGTCGCGTGTCATCTGGAAACCAACGTTTTACATTTTGTGTTCTGTCAAGGTTTTTGACTGTGAATGCCCAACAAGATGTACTTTACTCATTGGTATACCGTATACCATGTCCTTTGGTTCTTAGATTGGTGCATCCGTAACTTTGTTGTATACCGTTGTGCTTCTGGTTATAATTAATAGTTATGGATAAATATTAGTTTTGGATATACATAACATAAGTGTGATCTTGAAGTTTTAAGCTCTATTACACTTTCTGATTATAGATGAGTTTGCTATTTCCTGTCATGACCTCGGTCTTCTTTCAGTTTTGGGATGTATGAGGTGATATTCTTGTACTACTGAAAACATTAGAAAGCGGTATTTTAGAGGTTTTAACATCTCATTATCTCACATCTCTTCATTAACGGTTACAGCAGATCTTACATATAGAAAGTTGAAGATGCAAAGCCTTTGTGTAATTCGGACGCTATACGGTGCTTAGAAAATAAGCTTGTTCTGTTTGAAGGATATTGCATTCGAAATCTGATATTATTTGTGGAGAACTTGTCTCACTGAACGACTGGCGGTTGATGAGTGGACATTACCCAGCAATAGCGTGTCCATTTTCCACTAAGTTAGGATTGCAGTTTTTTATTTGGATATACACCATTAATCTCCATGGATAGAACCCCACAAGACTCAGCTAGGTTTCGAACCCCGGTCTATCAATAAAAAAGTCCTCTGGCAGTCCCAGTTGATCTAGGCCTCATTGGCTAGGATTGCAGTTAGCGGTAAATTTTGGAGATACAAGTGACTTATGGCAAAGCCATTGGTTTGAAATGGGAAATTAAAGAATGCTATGAACGCCACTTTGGGAAATCTCAAATATGTTGAAAAGTGCAGTAGCTATAAACAAAGTCTGGTATGAACTTTATACAAGGCTAAACAATGGTGAAAAGAAATTACAAAAAGAATATACGCTATGATCAGCTAGATAATATTGAATATGTTCTTATGTGCGACTAGGTGTATGCGTAATATGAAGCATGGACTTAGGTTAGGTCAGCTCTTATTTGCTTTTTCATTGGTTTTGGTAGCCAATCACTCTCATGTATCTTCGTAGCAGTTTAGCTTTACACTTTCTTATGTTTTTATATTAATTACTGGCATATATTGTCTCGAAAAGAGTGGGATATAATAGCAATATAATAGCAATACGACTACATAAGAATTCCCACTTAGCTTTTCATTTGTTATCCTTGTAAGTTGTTGCTTGACAAGGTTGAGTCTATGCATGTGTATCCAAATTTTTGAGGTGTACCCTCTTAGTGAGTGTTGGAAGATATCAAGTAGAAGTACGGAAATTAACAACATATCCATTGCCTACTTTAGTTATTTTATTAATTTTGTTAGCCAAAAGGCCATATCTACTTTGTTGATACAATCAGCAATTCTGTATGTTCTTGACGGTGTTAATGTGTGCTATATACTGAATCTTCAACTTGTGCGTGTGGCTTATTGAGATGGAAGATGTGTATAACATCGACCAACATTGTCCATAACCTGCCGTTTTGATGTGGTGGAACATTTTTTGCATATTAACATGGTTACATTTGTCTTCTTACACGTTCCACATGGTGCTTTCTTTAGTTATTTCAACGTTCAATCATCAGTACCACCATCAGAACTATTATAGTAGCTATTCACTTATCTAAGAAATATGCCGGCTCCCCTTTTCTATCATGTGACATTTTGAGTCATGTTTACTCTATATTGCTACTATACCTTACAGGATTATGGCATCAGTTATGTAAAGTCATTATATTGAGATGGATATACTCCAATGTTAGAATAAGTTATTGGCTTACCTTTTGTAAACAGATAAAGATACATGATCTATATGTGTGCTGATGTAGATTGAAAACCAATGTGAATATTATTAATTTCTTATTTCATATACCTCAATTTTGTCTTGTTACTTTAATTTAGGTCCAGTGGCAGAAGACATGTTTCACTGGCAAGCTACTATTATGGGTCCTGCTGATAGTCCCTACTCGGGTGGAGTGTTTTTAGTTACTATCCATTTCCCTCCAGATTATCCTTTTAAGCCACCTAAGGTAACCGTCAGTTACAATATTCATTGTATAAGTGTTGATCTTTAGATACCCTTCATCTTTAATGCTCAACATTTTAATCTCGCTTAGTTGTTTTTTTTTTTTTTTAATCCAGAAAGTTAATGTTAAACACTTATACTGCAATGTTTTGTCAAATAAAAGTTTATATAATGATTACAGGACATATACCTGTAGATGTACTGTAAGAGAATTCTGAAGCCTATTAATTTATTATCTATTGATAATTTAATATAGTAGTTGTAAACTTGTAATGATATATATCTTAAGAAGTGTAAAATTTGAACAAGGTTTTTTGGTCAACTCAACCTGTTTTGATATTCAACGCCTACTAAAAAGTACCCATATTGATCTAAGCTTGTTTTGGCTCAACAGTCAACACCCATGACCCAACTCACCTGACCCACCCAATTAGCTACCTCTGCTTTTAACGTATGAAGCGTCTTTTTGGCTTAGCTTATTTTGTTGAGGTTATTTAAGGCTAATAAGCCAATCTAAAATAGGGCCACATCTTTTGGATTTGAATATCAGCTTATTAAGGCTAATAAGCCAATACTTTGATAAGCTGTTTAGATGAAAAAAAGAGGAGTTTTTTGCTCTTGAAAAGCTAATAAGCTCCTTTACTAATAAGTGAAACAGCCCCTAAGTTAGATTAGGGGTACTCTTTGTTGATCTCACTACTATGTATCAAGTAACCTTTACATATATTGTATTGACCTCTCTTTAGCATAACTTGTATCTTATTTCTTTCTGCTACATAAACATACTTCTGTGGCCAACTTCTATAGGTGGCTTTTAGGACAAAGGTTTTCCACCCAAATGTCAATAGCAACGGGAGCATTTGTCTTGATATTTTGAAAGAACAGTGGAGCCCAGCTCTTACTATCTCCAAGGTTCGTGTTTTACTACTTCATAAACAACCCAAATATGTTACTGAAAATGACACCCTGAGAACCTTTAGCTGTGTTTGCCTAGTGGTGGTAATTACGATTTGTTTATTTAAATATCTCTTGATTTGGGCTATATAAACGCTAACAAGCCAAATGAGTAATATGAAAAATTTTAACGTAAAACAAAGCGGGACATGGGTAGTGGATTAAAATTAACTCATGTAATACTCTAAGTGTTCATTAGCTTTTAAATTGCTATATCAAAAAAAATTAAATCATTATTGTTTTGATAGTTCTTATTTACATATAGATTAAAATGTCCCTTATATAACTGCTTTTATCTGTTACCCCTTGACCAACCCGCTCTTGACTCACCTGTTTTGCCTTCTATACATTCAAAATAATGGCCACAAATTGGTTATATGCAGTGTTAATATGTTTTTGTGGCACAATTATTAGGTATTGCTATCGATATGCTCCTTGTTGACCGACCCAAACCCAGATGATCCTCTTGTGCCGGAAATTGCTCACATGTACAAAACAGACAGAAACAAGTACGAGACAACTGCACGAAGCTGGACCCAGAAGTATGCCATGGGATAGCTGTGCTGCACCCAAAGGTATCATGAGACGAGGAAGGGCTCCTTTTCTTTTGGTTTATCACTGTTTTTTCTCTTAAAATGTATGGAATTGAATGCCTACTGTGAATTGTGTCGAATTGTAAGATAGACTTAAAGAAGGAGCATGCTCTCCATGAATGTTCTAACTTTATATATGGGAAGATTGCTATATGTTTGTTGTCACTTACACAATGGTTTTCTCTTTAGAACATCAGTATTATGAATTTTTCTCATACATCTTTCCTAACTGATTCATTATCGTTGTGGATAATGATGAGTACTTGTTAGGGATAATATACAGATGTTGAATATAAGGCGATCTCCAATGAGGGTGCCCTTAGGCGTTCTTAGGTGTTCTTGGATATTCTTTGCAAGCTTGTCTAAAACTAAAGATTTTTTTAAGGATGTTCTTACTTAAGGACATGTCCTTACTTGTCCTTAGCTAATATATTTTTGTTTTTATTTGGAGGTAAATGATATATAAGGATGTTTGTATGGTTGAAGATAAAATGATAGGATTTGAAGGATTTATAAAGATGTATAAGGATTTGTAAGGATATGATGTGGCAGCTCAAGGACGTCTAAGAGCGTCCTTAGCATTGGAGATAGTTAAGGCTATCTCTAATGGGGTGCCCTTAGGCGTGTTTAGGTGTCCTTGGATATCCTTTGTCATTGAAGCTTGTTCAAAACTAAAGATTTTTCAAGGATGCCCTTACTTAAGGACATGCCCTTACTTGTCCTTAGACTATCTCCAATGGGGATGTCTTTGGGCGTCCTTGGGTACCCTTAGGTGTCCGTGGATATCCTTTGCGGTTGAAGTTTGTCCAAAACTAAAGATTTTTTGATGCATGTCCTTATTTAAGGGCATGCCCTTAGGTGCCCTTACTTATATTTTTTTCGTTTTTAGTGGAGTTATGTAACATCCAAAATTCTTTTCTTTTAGCATAAATAAAAGTGACATTTATTAAGTTGTCAAATTGTGACTACAAACTATAAATATCTAAATGTCAGGTAAATAGGTTGATTTAGACTATCATCTAATTTTGTCAAACGTTATATACGTAGTGTGCTAATATTTTTAGTTTGATATGATGATATGATTAATATTAGTTGTTATTCGAGCCATATTTAGAATAAAGCTGGTAACTAACTTTTGGTTCATCACATGTATAATGTATTAGAGCTATTAAAAGAAGATAATAACATTTAATTTCGAGGAGCTAAATGTGACAAAGAGGAAAGACTAAGGAGGCGATATGTGCATAAGTTCATGATAGAATATATAAATTTAAGTTGTTAACTTTGTAGAGGAGAAAATTACTATTGGGAACGTATTAGGGTTTTGAGGGTGCCTTGTATGCGGCGATGCTGAATACGAATATGAGAGCTAGCTAGATGACCATCGATAGATTGTGTTCGTCATTATATCTTCATGATCGCGTTCAGCCATTAGTGAATTTAGAATTATACATCGTGTCAACGTCCAACAAGTGTCGAGCGAGCCGAGATAATGAGAAAGCTATAAGGTGAGATCGATCAATGAAGGTACCTTTTGTTTGACACTTTCTGGTCTTGCCGTTTTCTTTATGAATTGAATTAAAACTGTTTAAAGGCATCCTATTGTGGGAGTCGTGATGTGATATCAATGACCAGTAGACAGATTAGCATTGGGGTTTTAGTTGTTGTGTGATGTAGGTGTTTGAACTCCGTTTCATTGTAAGGAGGAGAGGTCGATAGTGGTTACCTCTTTGTTTGACATCTTCTGGTGGATTTCGATATTGTGTCTACGAAATTGAGAAGACATATATAGATATATTTAGGCGTGTGAGAGGGAGTGTGCGTGTATATATATATATACGTATAGCGAGTTTATGTTGATACGGAGGACATGACGACAAGTTTCATTGGAATTTCGCTGCAGTATGATTTACGGTTCAAGCTGATTTCGTTATAAGGTATAATTATTCGATCATAGTTATATATAACGTAATAACATTAAATAGGCGAGGAGGGGCTGGGGTGGTCCAGTTTCAAAATAGATATTGTACTGTTTTCGTACGTCTTCGTGTCGTTCATGTATATATGTTAGTAGAGAACACTAAACGAAAATACTTTCTTTTATTCCAACGGTGAACTGAAATTTACAACTATAAAGTTTTGATGTCTTTGACCTTTTGTGGAAATTGTTAAATTGATAAACGAGGCTGTTGTGTACTTAACTGCTAAATGAAGTTATATCATGAAGTTTGTGTAGTCACGTTACACATTATATCATGCAGTAATGATATTCATGCAAAAATTATATACATTATCCACGATATTCACTGAAAGTCATGACATGAATGTCTAGTTGGTGGTCATTTTATGATTTATAATTATATTATGGTATCTATAGGTGCTAGACAACAACAGCAAAGTCCGTGATGGATATTTATCTCGAGTAAGGTAAGATAACTTACTTTTGACACATGAAGAACACAACAAAACTTAGTTTTGATAATTAAACTCCATTTTATGTTGCTTAAATTATCTCATGCATATGTTGGGTGTGAGATATATGAAGGAGGTTGACTGTGGTATTGTTTATGCATGTTTATGTAGTAATGAGATGTTTATTGCATGATTTACTTATGCAGCTTGTTGTTTCAGTTGTGAATATATTGGGTGGACTTGTTGACATAGAACACTAGACATTATTTAAGTTGCCATGTCACGTGCACGATAAGGGCCCTAGTGTTGATAAGTAGATTTGGTTGCAGCCTATTTGTGTAGATAAGTCTCGAGCATTGTGTTGGAAGAGTTAAGCTTAACCCACAGTTAGCCTATTTAGGCTAGTTATGCTGCGTTGATCATTCGGGGGCACTGTACATGTTTCTCGTTTGACCCAATTAGTGTTGGTAGAGTAATTCCGGGTGAAGTGATTGACCACCAGTGTAGTAACAGGTTACTCATGGATTTGGTTATGCCTATCCATAACGACAATGTGGGCGCCGTAAGGTCTACCCATCTAGTCGGGTGTGAGGTTTCCTATTTGGTCATGTGGCCGCCTCATACAACTTATTTGTGCAGATTTTATTTGGCATAACCTTTGCGTTGATTGTGTTGCTTGTGCAGTTAAATAGCTAGTGTTGATATGGAGGATTGCTAGACACATTATAGAAAGTAATACTCTTATTATGTAGATTGTGTTGATATTGTTGTTGTGCCTTTATGTATGCATAAGTTGTTTTATAAGTTGTTTTAATTGGCAATCCTTTTTATTAAACTAACCTGTTATCTTACTGTAACACCCCAATATTTTAAGGTAATAGAAAATTAACCTTTTTTGTAGTTTTGACATTTAATTAGTTTCCTGGTATTTTGTTTTGAGTTAAGAGGTTAATTTAGTTGGAACTTTAGTGGCTAGCGGGTATTAAACCCACTGAAAATTTTGTATGCTTTCAAGTGATGAGCCAGGCAAACACTTTTGTGACTCATATTTTCCCACTTCAAGTTCACTTCTTTCCCAACTATCCCATTTGTCTCAAAATTCTGCCATAGTCCATGCAATTGAATCTTCATTCATAAATTAAAGAATTTCAATCCTAAAACTATATCAACAATCATCTCCTATTGTGTTAGAATTGAAATATGGGGCTTTCTTGGAGGTGGTGGTGACCGATTCTTTAAGGAAGAAAAAGGGAAGAATTTCAATTTGAAAACCCTAATTCTTTGTTTCCCATTCTTGAGGTATAGATTTCATAACCCTAGTTTGATTTGTTATTAAAATTAGGGTTCTTAGCCTTAGAGTTGGGGTTTTTGCTATTGGGGTATTCAAGTAAACTCTAACTAATTTGAATGATATATGGATTATTGATTGAAAGAATTTGTTGTTAGTGAGAATCCCCTTTGGTAAGAATCTCATGGTGTTTGGCTAGTGTTTATAAAATAAAGCTTTATTTTGAGAATTGAAGATTTGTTGGAAAGTGTTTAGTAGCCAAACACCATAATCTTAGAGTTGTTGAATGTAAGTAGTTGAGTCATGGAACTCATAGATGATATGTGATTACTCTTGTATAGGTGTTGAAGATTAAATTGTTGATCTTGTAGCCTTGTTGTGTCAACTAGCCAAGTTTAAGGTGAGTGTATATGCATATAATCATGTTCTTGTTACTAGAGGTCATAGGTGGGTAAATTCCTATGACCCATTTGATAGTTGTTTGTTAGAACTAGTAGGTGGGTAAATTCCTACTAGTCAATTTGTTTGTAAGAGCTAGTAGGTGGGTAAATTCCTACTAGCCAAACTTTCCATGGCCATGTTGAAAATCAATGTATGTTGTTTGAAATGTATGAAAAGGCTAGCTTGCTAGGCTTATATGGTGCTTGATGCACAGAGTTGAAATGACATGATTATGATTATATGTGTATGCATTCACTAAGCGTTGCTTATGTTTTAGTTGTTTAACTCTCTTATAGGAGTTGGTAGTAGCAAAGGTAAAGAAGTAATCGAGTGAAGTTAGAATTTGGAAGCTCTTGCCTTTTGGAAGGTTGGCATTTTGGATAATTTGGGTAGATGATCCCTTTGGTACCCATTGGCTTTTGATACATGTTCTTTGGTCAAATTATTTTGGTAGAACTTCTGAAAAGTTGTAGTTGCATTGGAAACTTTAGTAATGGTAGAATTTGTAACTAACTTGACAATTACCCAAGTAGGGTTATCAACCCGCTTGTGGAATTTTGTAGTCAAAAGTCTTGTAAAAAGGAATGATTCAATGTATGGGTGATTTATATGCTCTAAAGGTCATGTTTTGGTATTTGGAAATGTTGAAGTTGAAATGGTGTTTTGGTTTAACAAAATGAGTCAAGTGCATGGAAAACCTGATTTTGAACAAAAGTTTGCTGTAGGTAGCTCCACTGCGCCGCAGTGGGAGCCTGTCCTAGCTCACTGCGCCGCAGTGAGCTTTTGGGTAATTGTTGCCGAGGAAAACCACTGCGCCGCAGTGGGTGTGTGGTGCTCCACTGCGTCGCAGTGGGAGGTTTTTCACTCGCAGATCAGAGATTTCCCACTGAGTCGCAGTGGGAGGTGTCCTAACCCTACTGAGTCGCAGTGGGAGGTTTTTGCGCTTGCAGATCAGAGATTTCCCACTGACTCGTAGTGGGAGGTGTCCTAACCCCACTGAGAGTGGGAGGTTTTTTCGCTTGCAGATCAGAGATTTTCCACCGAGTCGCAGTGGGAGGTGTCCTAACCCCACTGAGTCGCAGTGGGTGTAAAAAAAAAAAAAAATTATTTGATTTTGTTTAAAAAGGTTTGGGTTCTTACACTTACTCAGCTTTAATAGTTGACACTTGTTTTGTGGAAAATGTGTTGTGCCCTCAGGTTATGCGCTAATGGAGCTACTAGATTTGCGAGAGATGGGGTAGCTATTGATGAGGAATAGAGATGCCTTTTAGTTACCCATTTGCTAGTAGATTTAAGTAGACTTATTTATTATGGCGGTTGACATTTCATATTATTGATTGTGGATTTCCTTTATTTTTTGTGATGATACGATGCTAGTAACACCATTTAAAGTTGTTTAATAATTCCGTTAGGGATCAAATCAGATTTTTGTAACGTCGCTTTCACATTTTATTAAAGGAGTTATATTAATAGTTGAAATTTTTTGAAAATTTACATTTTTATAAAGCAAGGTGTTACAAGTTAAAGGATATGTAAGGATGTTTGTATGGTTGTAGGTAAAATTATAGGATTTTAAGGATTTATAAGGATGTGTAAGGATTTGTAAGGATATGATGTGTCAGCTCTTAGCATTGGAGATAGCCTTAGCTAATATATTTTTGTTTTTATTTGGAAGTAAAGGATATGTAAGGATGTTTTTATGGTTGGAGATAAAATTATAGGATTTGAAGAATTTATAAGGATGTATAAGGATTTGTAAGGATATGATATGGCAGTTCAAGAACGTCTAAGGGTAGTGGTGGTGGTTATAGACGGCGGTGGCAGGTGGTGGTTGTAGACGGTGGTAGTTGGAAATGGTGGTGGATGGTGGTCATTCCGCCGTCACATGGTGCATTCCCGTCGCTTGAATATCTTGCCAGAAATCGGAAAACGGGAAAAGTCCCGACGGTGGTGGCGTCGGTGGTGATGGCGACGGAGATTGGTGGTGGTGGTGGTGGTAAACTGTAGGTTAAAATCTTGTTTTGATGTGTCGTACATTACGGATTGGAATTTGTACATTGTTAAATTTGAAATGTTGAAAGTGAATTTGTTTTATAATATAGTATAGATTAATTCATTGATCATTATTAATTAGATAAATGGTTATTATGGCCACACATAAATATAAATATAAATATATATAAATACATAAGTATATATTTTATTCTTACAATGTCCGTACATAACCAATCCATGAGGTACTGAATCCTAACAATTCCATAAATTTAAACAAGTAACTCCAAAAAATAGAGTCGTAAGCCTTTTCGGTATCAACTTTAGGACAAAAGTAACTTACTCTTCTTCCTTTTATACCAGTTGATGATTTCGCTCAGCATGAAAGGACCATCTAGGATTTGTTGACCCTTTATAAAAGCCTATTGTTCTTGACGAACTATATTCTAACTACCCTTGACAATCGGTTAGCCAATATTTTTGCAATAATTTTATATTGGATGCCAATTAGACTAATTGCCCGATAATCAGACATAAGCACAGGATTACTCACCTTTGGGATTAGGGTGATGAATGACGAGTTGCATCAAGAAGGAATGAAGGGTTGCGAAAAGAAGTCAGCCACAAAAGAAAATATATCCTCTTTAATCAGATCCCAATAATGTTTCATAAAACTGAAAGTGAAGCTGTCCGAGCCCGGAGATTTATCATTACATCAACACCATACAGCTGCCTTAACTTCGTCCAAAAGGATAGGTGCCTCTAGAATGTGAATGTGAGAATCAGGGAGTAAAGTCCACAGTACTGATCTTACCAAACTTTGAAGCAAAATAATTATGGAACGCATCTTTGATATCTTTTGGGGGTAGAGATTCCTTCAAGTTATCAGAACTTGATGGGTAAAGTTGCAATGATATTGATCATTAGATCAAAATCAATGGTTAAGATTTAAAGATGAATCTTGAATCTTCATCATTGATTTCAATCTAATTGCTTCACTTCTCTTAACAATAGAAACTTCATCTTTATTATTAATAACAAGTTTGGATTCAAGTTTGGCAATCTCCGAAACCAATTCTTGGCGTTTGTTTTTCACATTTTCAACTAGCCTCCAATTTTGAGACTAGTTTCCGCAGCTTGTAAACATTTCTTAAAGAAGATACCTTTATTTTCCCCAATTCTCCTAACAGTCCCATTCCATGCTTCCTTTACAAGTTAACCACCCGGGCTTTGCAAAACACTTTAGGATGGTAATAAGGCCAACAGAATGCCCCTCTAGCCAAACTCAGCAAACTCAAAACGATAATTTTAATTCCCATATACTCTTTAATCTCCTGATATTACAGAAGTCATGAAAGATTCTTGTAATCCCAAAAAATTGATCTTATTCTTTAACAAGCTGGGACGCATGTTCTTCCTCTTCCTAGAGCTACCCTTTCCACAAACATTCAATGAGAGCACATTCATTAGTTCACCTGTAACTCACGAATACATTTTCCCATATGATCAAGTACCTTCCTTAAATTGTCAACCTGAAAGCCCGTTAACATGCCTATATCATTGACTTCTTTTACCAACAGTTCTGAATCATTTGACTGTGTTGAAGAATAAATAGGGAAAGTTACAACATTTTCATTATTATCTAACCAATCCACTTGTGTGCTAACCCCCATTCTTTATATCTTCCATATACTTCACAACCTCCTATACCCAGGAGCTATTTTTGGTCCTGAGTAGTTACCAAAATGATCAATTGACATAGACTTGGTTTTAGTTGCCTCTTCAGGAGTCTCAGAACTATTCGAGAACTCCTTAAAAATAACTTTAATTGGCGCCTCCATTATTACAAGAAAACATAGATAAAGTGATGATGAAAAGGAAGAAAATAAAAACAGATGCTACTAGTCATTGGATAGAAACCCTATTCAAATCCAAAATACAATTCTCTTCGAAATTTTTGTTACTTCATAACTTAGTGCTACATCATGTTGCCTGAATCCTCAAGACTATTCAAACCCCAAACATGGTCTGAATCATCCGAGATGTAATCCTCATAGTCTGAATCCTCGTAGTCTAATCATCTTCGACTGAATCCTCGTAGTCTGATTCATGTTCGCCTGGATCCTCGTAGTCTGATTCATCTTTGCCTGAATCCTCGTAGTCTGATTCATCGTCGTCTGAATACATAAACCACGGTCCTCTCGCTGATTCTTCAGGCTGCGGTGGTGGCTCAGGCTTTATGCCTCTCAAAGGAGTGTCACTGCAAAGATTTCGTCGTGAAATAAAAGTGAGGGTGGGAGCTATTATACCAGAAAAGTATGATAATACAAGAAAAATTAGACAAGAGAAACACAAAAGATGGGAGGAAGAAAGAATACTCACTAGCGTCCCAACAAGAGCTGCCAAGTTATCCAATTCAGTCTACAATTAATTCATTACAAAAACAATTAAGCAGGGTTAATATCATCATTTAATTAGTAACCATGCATATGAAAAGAAATAGCATTAGATGCTCACTTTTGTAATGTGGATAGGGAATGATAAGCATCAACACCCATTTTACTTAAACCTTCATCCACATTCACTTCAACTGATACAAATATATTAATGATCTTAAACGGATGAGACCGGGAAAAAATTGGATTTATAAAACGAAACAAAGAGAGAATAAATAAATATTTTAAGAGTTCTACATTCACCTTCTTCTTTGGTTAGATCCTTTGCACCCACTCTTTCAAGATACTCATATAAGAGTTCTACAATCCATCAAATTGTAAATAAATAAATAACTTAAACCTCAGCCAATTGGGAACAAATAAAGTAAAACACAAAAAAGAGGAAAAAATTTATGCACCTCCATCTACTGAACTATCATCGTCATCATCCCACATTGATTCTGCAAAAATCAATTTGTTTATAAATAAACCAATCCAGAAAAAAGTTCTAGTAATATAACAGAGATAATTATTCACCTTTCCTTGAACTGCTACCATCCAACTTCCGCTACAATCCATCCAATTTGTTAACACATAATACACATTCCCAATTGAGACTGAAAAATTGAAGGAAAAAAAAACTTTATGCACCTAAAACATCAGGCAGAGTCCACCGAGGATATATTGGTCCTGATACTCAAAAAAGGACAAGTAAAATGTTAATTAACCAATCCGAAGTCTCAACTAGTTAAAATCTAAATTTGCCTATTAATGAAGCAAAATAGCAAAGAAATTACATATTAATAAATTTAATTCATATATATATATATATATATCCCATATAGAAAAATCAAGATAACAAAAAGAACAAACATGATACAAAAAAACAGTCTAGAGTACTGCTGCTGCATCAACAGTCATTTTCCCAATACTTATTATTGTAACTATCACTTATCAATAAACAATTAGTTTTTTCATCTTTAAACTTATGACAGAACAAAAAAAAAGGAAGAGTAAAAAAATGTCAACCGTTGTAACTATCATTTACCAATATTTATTATGATCTCTGTTAACTAGTGATGATCAATAACTTTTAAGTCAACCTTAAAAGTGTCACTAGTTGAAACATTATTGTTGAACTAACTGCAAAAATTGGACCAAAAAAAGAGGGGGAAAAAATGCACCTGAAATGTCAGGTCTGTCCATTAAAGCAAGGTGGGTATACAGCATACTTGAGCATTCTACAATCCATCAAATAGAAATGTTAACAAATAAAATATTTAGATCTCAGCCATATATTAATAAATGAAGTAATAAAAATATGCAACTGGTCTGTATACAAAACTCTCCCACAATGGTTGGTTGTTCTGCTAAAATTATGCATGTTGCCTATCGTCAACAGCTACTGACCATAACTATGCTAGTTCTAATATATTTTTTTTAAAGAAGGACAAGTCTAAAAGTTAATTAACCAATCCTCAACTCGTTAAAATCTAAATTTGTCTAATAATGAATCATATATAGCAAAAATATTACAAACAAATAATTTAAACACTTTAATTAGTTCGTGAGCACACACACACAGACCCACATTACTTTACAGTTAAGTTGCTAGCATAAATTGTCAATAAAATTAAGTTTTCCTAGCAGAAAGATATCATTACAGCTAGGTTCATGGTGAAAAATTGCAAATACAGAAATGATATTGATTTGAATTTCTCAAGTGCAAGTAGAATGAACTCTGTTAACTAGTGATCATCAATCTCAATTCGCATAAATGATTTAAACAACTTTTTCACATATATTACATGTCAACTATGTTATCAATTTCGTGGGATTTAGGTTTAATGTTATTGTCTTTTTTATAAAAAAAAAACTTTTGCTTTTGGTCCAAAGTTGCACACTAATTTTTACAAATATTATCACTAATCTATCAAAAATTGACACTTATAAGCTTGACTTTTGATATTTCTATCAAGTATTAAGAATTCATTATTTATATATATAGATATCACATAATATTAAAATTATGAAACACCGAAATTTCGGTCATTGATTACATAGCATGTCAAGCGTATTGAGATGTTTATTCAATCTGTTCATGTGACTAAATCTTGCAATTGACAATTCTAAATCTCCAACAAAGGTGTTGTTAATAAATAAATAAATAAATAATCTATACATTAAAAAAATGGATCAGACTCCGTGTTTGCAACGATCCATGAATTTGATAGTAAATATACTAAACCAGGAATAACCGAAGTAAAATAACAAAGAGAGAGAGAAATCATCCACCTACCATCAGGAGGCAAAGATTCAAATAACTTAAAATCGAAGTGCCTCTTTACTGCTACAATACATCAATTGGTAAGTAATATATAAATTAAACAGGGAATAATTGAAATAAAAAATCAACCTAAAAACTGAAGTAATAAACAAAGTATGCACCTTGACCATCAGAAGGTTCCAATAAATTATACTTGAACTTGATTTCTACAATATGAAATTGATAGTATATACATCAAACCAAGAATATTTGAAGTAAAATAGCAAAGAGAGAAAGAAACTATGCACCTTCACCATCAACATACGTCAAATAACTTAGGATTGAAGTCCTTCGTTTCTGCCACAATCCATCAGTGGGTAATATATTAAACAAACAGGGAATAATTGAAATAAAAAGTCAACCATGAAAGCTTCAATATTTAAAGTTTAGGCCAAAAAAAGAATAACATATATATATATATATATATATAACATTATATCAATGTTATTGGACAGCTATTGCACCGATAACATATGAATAAGTTGAAGTAAAGAAACAAAGAAATAAACAAGCTAGCACCTTGACCATCAAAAGGTGACACTTCAAATGATGCAGAATCGAACTTCTTTTCCACTACAAATTCATAAATTTGCAAATAGTTCACAATGAAATGAACAGGGAACAAATGAAATAAAAGAAAGAAAAAAAAGATTCATAAATGTAGCACCTTGACCACCGGACCCTTCAGATAAAACAGGATTGAAGTTCTTTGTTTCTGCTACAATCCATCAAACTGTAAGTTATATATATATATATATATAAACAAGGGGGAATATTGAAGTAATAAATCAACTATGCACCTTGACCATCAGAAGGCGACCGCTAATAAATTAGTACGGAACATCTCGTTTTCTACAAACCATGATTAAACAGGGAATTATTGAAGTTAAAAAAAAAAATACACATTAAAATACGTTAGGCACCCTTTGTTAATAATAAGCAAGGGCAACAACAACAAACTGTACCAATCTTGGAATGAGCGGGGTATAAGAAGGGTATATACTATTAATTGGGATTCGAAAGGAACTAATTCAAGTGGAAAAAAATAAAAGAGATAAATTATGCACCTTTATCTGAAGATGGCGATAGTGATCTATCAGATACATCAGATTCAGAAGAACGTCTTCTTAGTTTTGGCTTCATCTTTTTTGGCTTGTCAATAGCTTCAACCAAGAAAATTATTTACTTAGAGAAATAATATATATATATATATATATATATATATATCCAAACCAAAAAATACATAAAATAGGTGTATCTTTCATTTAGCACCCAAAAAATCCCTGAATTGATTTGTTTGTCGGAAAAAAATCTCTAAATTATTTGTTACCAAAAAGCAAAACGTTAGACTAGATCGAACAGCAACGAATATAACGAGATATGTGGTGGTATTTGTTACCAAAGAACTAACCTCCTAACTCCATGAGAGGAAACCTGCGTCTGGATCAGATGGATGAAAGAATGCCCAAACCCTAGTATATATATGTATATATATAAGAAAATGTCTCAAATGGTCATGTGTTTTTTGGTATTCGCATTTTGTCCCCTCTAATTTTTTCCGTTGCAAATAGGTTTTTCGTTCTCGTTGGTACCGGTCCCTAAAACTAACTTATGTTAGTTTTGGTCGTCTAAACCCCTCAGGATTTTGTAATCACATGGACTACTTGTGATAAAAAAAAATGAAAATATCTTAATTAACAATACACATATATGCATATATATGTTACCGATCACAAGTCTATATCATTAAAAAAAATCTATACCATCAGTCCATCACCATTAAAAAAAATTAAAAATATCCACTTTTGTTATGAAATCACGAGTCCACTATGATGCCACCACCGTAGAGCGCCTCTTACCACCACTGTTGGGTCATCATCGGTCGTTGGGGAACATCTGGAAGGCCCGACTAAGGGAAGGGGTACATCCACTAGAAGTAAAGAGCTCTATTAAAAAGATTATAGGAGGTTTGAATTCAAACAAATAGGTTAAAACTCTAACAACCAAATAAGTGTATCTTGTTGTCTATTAAAAAATCTTTCATGTGCAGGTAATGTATTGGCCTAATGGGGATACATGGGTCTATGTATCTATTAAAACACACATTACATACTTTAAAGTTTTAACTACACTTATATACCGCTATCCATTTCATCATTAAAAAAAATATAAAAATGACAAAAGTTTACAAAGCTAAACCGACCAAATATCAAAAACTGAGAAGAAATCAAAAGGAAAAGTGTACAAGCAAATATGGCACAACTGCCGACACCATGATGTAATGACCTATTATTGAGGATGGAATTCAAGAGTGAATTTTTGATACATTAAATTCATATTTACAATTTAAACTTTTATTTTATTAACTTATACCATAATTATTATTTTTTAAAATATCATTATTATCATCTTTACATTAGGTATATTAACGTCATCCTATACCACTCAACATCGTCACCACCACCACCAATAGTCACCGCCATCATCATCATCGATGGTCGCCCAGAGGCGGCTCCACATAATAAGGGGTCTAAAGCAAGCTTTTTGTTTTGGGGCTTTTCGAATTAATAAAACTATTCATACTTTTTGTAACTACTTTTGATTACATTAACATGTTTTGAGCCTATGACATTTGATTTTCGTTACATATAATATACATACATGTAAATGAATACGTTCACATAACACATAATCATATGTATTTTATTTTCCTAAACTCTTTTCTAGTTCTCGTTTGTACTAAATTTTATGTATAATTATAAAAAAATGAGGTTTTAGGTCCAGTTTTGGTGAAAATTGGAGAGTCTCCAATTACATCTGGAGACCAAAAGATTTGTCCAGAAATATTAGAAGTTTAGTGCCCAGTGTTATTTCACTGGAGCTTCACTCCAGTTGAGATCTGAACAAGAACTGCAAACATTGCAGGTAAAGTCGAAGACAACAAGTGGAAGAAAGAGAGTGACCATGGAAGCGAAGCCCAGTGGACATTCTGCCCAGATCAAGACTGGAATGCATTAGTGTAAAGTACTTACAAAGCTTTAACTGATTACGAGGAAGACCTTTTTGCTTTATGTACTATTATTTGTATTTCGAATCAAATTCCAATGGTGGGGGCGGGAAAGAAACGTGGTGATTGTGGCAATAGCGATAGAACGGCGGTGATGGTGGCTACGGGGTAAGATGGAGAAAAAGCGGGGGGGGGGGGGGGGTTATGTGGTTAAGAATTATATATATTACAATTCAGGTCGGCTTAGGAACAGTAGCTGATGATGTCATGCTGACATCAGCTATTTTGTTTTCTTCTACTTTTTTTTAAATTTTATTTTACTTGGTTTTTTTTTTCTTCTAATTTTTCCCCCCTTTTCATAAAAAATATTTTAAAAAAGAAAAAAAATAGATTTTTGCCTCACTGATTAGGCAGTTAACTAAAAGTCTAAAACATTACACTTTTTTCTTTTTTCCTTGCTTTTTAGGTCTAATATTTTCCTCTCTTTTTTACAAAAACTCTTTTTAAAAGAGAAAAATAATTATACTTTTGGTAAAGATAATTAAAAAGGTAACTAAAAGTCTAAAACAATTAGACGATGAACAGACATGTATAACAATATATCGTACTACTTTTGTATCATTGACCTTATACAAACGTACGTTTTACGTACCGTTAGGTCTCCCGGAGCAACGTCCGCGTTACAATGCCTGTTATTATTCAATTTATAAAAAATTTGTCTACTTCCATTTAGTTGTAACTATTAAATGTAAATAAAAGATCTAACAAATTTTAGTATTATTATACTCTTTATTTAAAACATAACTTATATCATATAAAATCAACAAGGCTATAAAGTTTTTTTTTTATCTCGTTATTCTTAACATAAAATTGAAAAAGTTAAATGGGTTTCATTCATTGAAAAATGCTTAGAGCTCATGACAGTTAAAGCTCTTCGCCGAACAGGGTATACCCGTTTTCCCTCCAAATTTTCTAGGAAAACACATTTACGTGAAACATTGGTATTCACGTAAATTTTTATTAATAAGGTTGTAGGAACATTTTGATATTTGCCGAAAATTTTCATCCAAAACAAGCCGAAAACGCACAAAAAGGGACCAAAAATTTTTCGAACGCTACCAAACTTCAAATCTCCATGAATCATGTCATTTTAAGACCATGGGCAAAAATTATTTTTCCCGCCAAAAAATTCCTTTTTTTTTTGCTTTTCTACTACCCTGTCTTGTGTGCTTCAATAGATATGTCTGCACACAACTTGGAACCTCTTTACTCGATTTGCTTCTTATTATAAGATTCAAACAAGGAAGTAGTCATCTTCGTGTTAATCCAAGCACGAACTTGTTTCAGATCGATATACATCTTCAGCATGACGTCAATGCGTAGTAAAGGATACTAAGGCAAGACGTAAGCACGAACTTGATAGATTTGTGATTATCTTCGTGGTGATGTCAGCACGAAGGAAAATCTCCTCATGATGACATATACACAAACTTAATCAAAATTCGTGATATCTTGGCCTTAAACTCGTGGTGATGTAAGCACGAAACAAACATTTTTGTGGTGATGTCATCGTAAACTTGATCCACTTCGTGCTGACGTAAGCACAAGGCTAAACTCTCTTCGTGCTGACGTAAGCACGAAGTCACACGAATTTCTTCATTTTCACGAATTTGACACGCGAATTCGACAGAAAATCCTCAATACAAATCACGATTGAAGTCTGGAAACGTCTTCCCTGCTCTGATACCATGTTGAAACAAGTAGGATCGATCAAATCGTGACTAATATGACTACAAAAGTGCGGAATCCAATTGTAATCGTCTTTGAGGATTCTGATAATTAATGGACATGTAATCACGAATTACATGAAGAATAAGAGATAAGAACAGATGCAAAACTGGTGAATATCATTAATCATATGAACATTACACCAAATTGAGTATACGTCTGACTGGCACGGGGTATAAATCTCTACCCCGTGCACGTTGGACGATTTCTGTCTAGACTAAAACCCTCAAACGCAAATTGTGACCTAATTCTTATATTTATAGGTTGCTTCATGGGCTGGATTTCTATCTCGTTCGTGGGCCTTGCACTCCCTTACACGAACTAGTTGCCTCGTGCTGACGTAATCACGAGGTGATGATGACGTCATCACGACCTTGATGAAGCCTTCTCTTCATCATAGTCAGCCATTAGAATTGCATTGCGACGGACAACAATCTATGCACGAAATGTGCATCTACACATTGTGTATAAACATGATACATTTTGGTGTTTAAGTTTGACACTACAAGAGAGCAGAATTGGTGTGACAAGTTAGACGAATCATCACCCATCATTTAGTTTTATGACTAGATAGCCAAGGAGTTTTTTCTTTTCATTTTTAAAAAAAAAATACATGGGTGGCTTCTCCAATTCTGTCAAATTAATCCCCATGGGTGTAGTAGAGACAAAGTGGGTGCCTATTATTTGTTACATGGATTCAGTTGTTTTTTTTTTATCAAACTAATATTTGTTACGTTTTCATCATTTGATATCATACTCTTTCCAAATGTCTTTTTCCGTGGACTTCTAATAGATGTGATGGCATGACTAAGGTACTTCCGTGATAATATAATTTGTTAGATATGTTCGATGTGCAGTTTGTATTGTGTGCTTACTGTCTTTGGAGAACATAAAAAGGGAGTTTAATTAGATTTTAGGTACTCTAAATGTTTCAAGTCATAAAATTATAACGAAAAGGGTGTGTTTTAGAGACTTTGGAAATGGGCCAGGTAGAACCAAAACACTTTGCAAATAGATGATTTACAAGGGTTACACAATTTCACCAAAATATCTACTTTTGATTAAAATGAATAGATGTTTTCTTTTTTGTACATCAGGCACCGTAGCGATATTGTTAGATTTGGTCGCAACCTGCGATTTGTATTCACGATTTTTTAAAGTCTATTGAATGACCAAATACGAGTAACATCATTTAACTGTACATAAACTTTATCGCAGATATGGATCCAAACGATGGAAATGGAGTAGCTGAGGATGCTTTGCCACCACCTTCACATGTTCCAGAAGTTGTTGAACAAGTTCTGGAGCCAGTTAAGAGCAGTGCTTTTCTTTATTTTGCGTGGTATTTTTGGTTGTTAAGCTGATTATAATTGTCTAGAAATCAATTGTTTTTAGTGAAGCAAAGGAATTTACTAAAGCAATGCATAAGTTATAGTATGGGAAGTACTAAAGGATCTCTGGATTACTCCAACCAGTTACTATATATAGTTTTTGAGTTACTCGGTGTGAGCTAGCATGGATTATATTATGTCGATTGATCAAATTGTAACACCCCAATAATTTTAAGGTGATAAATTAACCCTTTTTGTAGTTTTGACATTAAAATAAGTTCCTAGTATTTTATGTTTGAATATGGGGTTAATTTAGTTGGATCTTTAGTGGATAGCGGGTAAAATAACCACAAAAGTGAAGGGGGAGTGGCATCACACTAGGATGCCAACCATATTATTTTGATTATTCATCCTTCCACCATCCTCTCTTTTCTCTAGTCTTCATATTTTCTTCTCATTTCAATTCAACCAAATCCCAACCTTTCATGCAATTCAAGTAATCCATTTAAGAACTATAACAATAATCTTCTTCAATTAAAATAGAAATTTAAAAGTTAGGGTTTGAGTTGGAGTGAGGTGGTGGTGGCCGAAATTACAAGAAGGAAGAGGGGAAGAGAAATTTGTGACCTAGAGCCTTACTTTAGTCTCTTGAATCCTTTGAGGTATTGATTTTTAACCTAATTCCTTTCTTTTCTAAGAATTAGGGTTCTAGATTGGTGGAATTTGGGGGTTTTGCTAGAAATGACTTTATAGGTGAGTTTTTCCCCAAATTCATGTATATTATGTTTTAGTTATTGAGTTGCTTATTTGAAATTGTTTATAATGAGAATGTTGGTAATGAAACTCCAACTATGAAAATGATGATTTGACTAGTTAAGTGATGTAATGTTGATGATGATGATGATTTCTTGATTTGATATGAGAAATTTTCTAAGTAAGCTTAATGGGGTGATTTGAGATTAGGAATGCTAGTGTAATGTTGAAAGACTAGGTTGAGTATCCAAAATAGCGAACATGGTCTTGTATGCGTATTGTGATGATTTGAATAGGTTGAAAGCTTAATTTATTGCAAATTTGCGGTTATCTTGATGTGTTGTTGTATCGCGAAGGAGGTGAGTATACTTGCATATCTTTGTATATTCGACGGGTCAATTACCATACGATGGTGGATTCCATGTGTGGTGATTGATTTGGCGTTAAGCCTAATTGGTGGCTTTCTTTGATTACAGGCCTAATTGGTGGCCTTAGCTCATGTGGAACATTGTTATTGTTATATTTGTTAGTAATTGTAATCATTTGCTTATATGGATCCATGTATAGCGTTTGACACAAAGGTGAGTATTATAGGTATGACACGAAGGTGTCATAGTCTATATGTAATAGACCTTTGTGCATTGCCCTCCTTCGTTTATATAAATATATGCAAGCATATTCACTAAGCATTCACTTACCCGTTAGTTGTTTATCATTTTATAGGTAGTTCCGGAAGAAGGAACTAGGCTTGGTTGATTTGAAGTATTGATTTTGAAGTTGCTAGGCTTGTGGAAGGTATTTTGATCATTCTAGGAAGAATGGTGTCGCTAGAAACCTAATTCATCCCTCCTCATCTTGGCTCTTGGTATATTTTGTGTCTTATGTTTAATTGTGAGACAATGTCATCTTTTTGGGTCATGATCTCTGAAATGTGTAAGTTAGTAAAGGGTATAGTGTACAAAAAGGGCTTTTTGACAACTTGGGTAATATGGGTAAATGACCCATATTGTTGTGTTCATGATGGTTGGCAAATTTGGAACTTTGATTTTGTTGTAATGGTATTTTAAACTTGTTAGGTGATTAGTAATGATGCATTTGGAAGGTTGATTTCTGAATTGGTATTGTGTAGGTTGTTCTAGTGTCAAAGAATGAAAATTTAGAAGGTCTGGATCAGTCATATTCCACTACGGCGCAGTGAGGGGTGGTATCACCCACTGCGGCGCAGTGGTAATCTTCTGGTCCGGGGTGTACATTGCTCCCACTGCGGCGCAGTGGGGATTGCATCCACCAACTACGACGCAGTGGGTATCAGCTGTAAATATATATATATATATTGTTTCTTTTATGTGTATCGAGTTTAGTCGTTTCAAGTTGGTTTCAGAACCAAGGTTTAAGGGATTTAGGTATTCCCACGTATAGAGAGTGCCTAGACTTAAACCTTAGTTGAGACTCGACCTTAGGTATTTGAAAATTTTATATGGGACCCGAATAAGTGTTTGATGATGTTAGCTTATAAATACTTTCTAGGCATTGAGGTCATTAATAATGGTGATGATGTTTGTTTATCACAAAGAAAATATTGTATAGATCTAATTTCTGAATTTGGATTGTTGGGGTGTAAGCCATCTAAAACACCCATTGATTATAATTTGAATCTTGACAATGACTTTTGTAAAGGTGTACCTCTTGAGAATGTTATTGGCTACCAGAAACTTGTTGGTAAGCTAATCTATTTAACTTTAACAAGGCCTGATATAGCATACTCAGTTCAGATTCTCAGCCAATTCATGCATGATCCTTATGAAACTCATCTCAAACTTGCCATGAGAGTTCTCATGTATTTAAAAGGATCGCCAGGTAAAGGAATTCTATTTAAGGGAAATTCTTCCCTCTCTCTTTCTGCCTATGTAGACTCAGACTGGGCCAAGCATGTAACTGCCAGAAAGAGTGTCTTCGGATACTGTCTCTTTCTTGGTGGTTCACCTATTGCTTGGAAAAGCAAAAAACAGTCCACTATATCTAGATCTTCTGCTAAGGCCGAATTTAGAGCTCTTGCTTCAGTGACTTGTGAAATTATTTGGGTATTAATAATGGATGAACTTGGAATTAAAAACCAAGTTCCAGTTAAGGTATACTGTGATAGCAAGGCAGCTTTACAAATAGCTGCAAACCCTGTCTTCCATGAAAAAACAAAACACTTTGAGATAGATTTATTCTTTGTTAGGGAAAAAATTAATCTTGGGGTTATTAAAACCATCAAGATTAAATCTGAACACAATGTTGCTGATATCTTTACAAAGGGACTTACTGTCACACAACATTATACTCTTAGCAAGCAACTTGGACTCTTTGACATATTCTCTCAATTAAGCTGAAGGGGGGTGTTGAAATTACACCTTAATTGTCTTAATTTTAACTTAGAAAGTTTGGTGCAGGAACTGTGAATTAAGCATTGCAAAGGACTAGTTTGGTGCATAAGAAGAAGATGAAGTTAGAAGGGCTAGATGTGCTCAAGATGGATTCTGAAGGACCAAAACTGACACACTCAATATCTTCTGCTGCCTATATATACCTGCAGACTTTCCTCTCTTCTTCAACCCTAAATAATAATCCTCTTTCTATCCTTCTTAATTTAGCCGTTTGTACTTTCCTCAAATTTGTATTCAAAACCTTTATTTAAAACCTTTTGTAATTTGTTCTTGCTTTGATGAAATATCACTTTTGGATATTATCATTCTTGTATTCAGATTCTATCTTAAGCTCAATCAATCATATGACTAGTTCGTTATATTATGTGTCTATTACAATCAGTTTTTTATCACATTAGCTTTTAAATTGCTATATCAAAAAATTAAATCATTATTGTTTTGATAGTTCTTATTTACATATAGATTAAAATGTCCCTTATATACATTCAAGATAATGGCCACAAATTGGTTATACGCAGTGTTAAATATGTTTTTGTGGCACAATTATTAGGTATTGTTGTCGATATGCTCCTTGTTCACCGACCCAAACCCAGATGACCCTTTTGTGCCGGAAATTGCTCACATGTACAAAACAGACAGAAACAAGTACGAGACAACTGCACGAAGCTGGACCCAGAAGTATGCCATGGGATAGTTGTGCTGCACCCAAAGGTATCATGAGACGAAGAAGGGCTCCTTTTCTTTTGGTTTATCACTGTTTTTTCTCTTAAAATGTATGGAATTGAATGCCTACTGTGAATTGTGTCGAATTGTAAGATAGACTTAATTAAAGAAGGAGCATGCCCTCCATGAATGTTCTAACTTTATATGTGGGAAGATTGCTATATGTTTGTTGTCACTTACACAATGGTTTTCTCTTTAGAACATCAGTATTATGAGTTTTTCTCATACATCTTTCCTAACTGATTCATTATCGTTGTTGATGATGACGAGTACTGTTAGGGATAATTTACAGATGGAGAATCTAATGATCTAAACAATAGAGGTAGTGTCAGAATTGCAACCCAACTTCTAAGATTGTGCCATTTATGCTCATATGGTTAAACTCACATGTATCGTCTTGAATCACATGATGGTGCTATGAGCATGCAAGCATATGAGGTTTATATTTGTTCAGATTACCAATAAAGGGCAACCCAAATCGCCTAGTAGTCTATTATACCACCCCGGTTGGGTGACCTGCACCATTTCTGTAGTTCCATGGCCTACAGAGGACGCCACATCCTCCTTAAGTAGTTCCTCCACTCTCCCATTTTTGGGTAGCAACTTGGGCTATGACAGGTCAAGCCCTCCACCCCCAAAAAAAGTGACACCACTTTTTTTTTAGAAAACAAATACGTGTATCTTATAGTATCCGTTAACACTTAACACATAAAAATTAGGATTAGTTAATTATTAACATAAACAAATATTTTTTTTTTTGAACATTATTAACATAAACAAAACAAATTAGCCTTAGTTGATAATAGAAACCTTGAAAAACTCAAAGCCTTGATGGAAGGCAGTGTTTTTAGACATCAAATTTGAATGAAATTAGTATTTGTTTAATTTAGTGGCTCGAAGTTGGTGATTAAGTTGGGTTTGATGCAAAACTTTGACTTAGATATCTCACTAATCAAATTCCCAATGCCAAGGCAAATTGTAATTGGAATACACAAAACAGAAGTTACCAAGCATTTGTGGAATATAGTGTCATTCAAAAACCACACTTGTTTCTATTGTTTTTGACATCATCGGTATAATGAATGTTTAGGATTATTGCACATTTCAATACCTATACTTATATTTATGCATATATGATACAATATAATTAACAGACTTTCATGATATAATCTTGTATAAAAATCGGAATCAAACTAAGTTATGAAATATAATTTGAAGTTGATCATTTTGGCTTCAAATATATGAAGACAGAACAAAAAAATCAATATTTAAGATTAAAAAAAATATATAAAATTCATATGTCATCATCTTAAAATTGATTTTTTTTACTAGTTTGTAGAATAAATTATCAATTCACTATCCAAACATTAAAATTACATGATTATAAGAAATTATCTTTTATAATTTAGATATGAAAAAAGCTGAATTTTGCGAGATAAGATGTCGGTTTGATTGGAAAACCGTCTGGTTTAATCCTAAATTCAATTCTACTAAAAACCGCTTTAAGTTAAACTAAGTGATTCAATGGGTTGCGGTTAATTATTGGTCGTCAATTGGCTATTCAAATTGGTGTAAAATGGAAAAGAACAAAAGAAATGCTTAGAGGTATGTAACCCATCGGTCATAAAAGGGAATTGATAAAGCTACAACAAGTTATAACCATCTACAATAATGTTTTATACGGTTGTATACTGTGTTGTAAAACTTGTATATTTGTTGTAGATGACTAATAATTGTTGTATATTTATCACTTCCCTTGAAGTTGCGGAAATCAATGTTGCCCCCTACCACTCATCGTGTTGTTCCAACCCGAAATTACCTCGACATTTCTATGCTTGTGTTTTATAAAAATAATAATAATAAAGTTCAGAACAGAAAGAAGGTTTAGAAAGAGTAAAAAGAAGTTTAGAAAATGTTTTTGGGTGTCTTGAATCAGAAAGAAAGAAAGAACAAAACATGCATGCTTGTGTGCCTTTTATGCTGTAGAATTGGATAAAAAGCATCAAAAGTTAAACACTTTTAATTGAAAGTATATTTTTATTGTAGCTTGCTAAGCTTAAAATCTTGAAATGCCTGTATGGCTTGCCTAATACGAATAATCTTGCTATATTCTTTATCGTAGGTGATTGAAAGTGGGAGTTTTTTTCCAAAATAGTGTAGTGGTAAAATTTATTTATCAAACTAGTATAGTTTCAATAATATTTACCATTTTAGTATAAATCATAATTAAACATTATATTTATATCTATTAAATATAATAAATAAAGATATGTTAGTATAAAGACAAAAATATCGGCATTTACGATGACACGTGAATACAAATCGATCAAGTATATCTCAAACACTAAAAATTTATGCTCTATAATATCGATCTAATTTGATATTATTATACGCCAATTAGTTTAATAATCTGAGATAAATAGGATAATAGCTAAAGCTAAAAGCAATTACTTGGTAGTTAATCAGAGATGTTATTCTCAATGGGATGACATCCTCTCTAGAAATGTCTCTTCCATTGATTCGACGATCCGCATTTAATTTATCATTTATTCTATTGTTTCAATAGAAATACCATTATATTTTACTATTTCTTTGTTAGTGATTTTTTGTATATTTATCGACATTTTTTTTTTATAAAGTTAGTTTCGATTCAGACGTGCTGAAGACAATTTTAACCAACAAATTGTTGGAACTCCAACCCCCTCCTTATGGAAAATACCTTGAGATGAGAAACCCAAAATTCGAACCCGAGACATTGGGGAAAACTCACCTTCGAGACCCACGTAATAGATTTAAAAAATACCCCTGACCAACCCACCTAATTTAATGTTTAATTAAGTTGTAAACTAACGTATCTTTATTTATTATATTTAATAAATATAAATTAATGTTTAATTATGTTTTATACTAAAATGGTAAATATTATTGAAACTATACTAGTTTGGTAAATAAGTTTTCCCACTACACTAGTTTGGAAAAAAACTCTTGAAAGTGGAATAGTTTATAAAAAAAAAAAATTATATACATGCACGTTTGAAAATTATAACATAACTACGCATATAAAGTAAAAATTCTAAATTCGGCAATTTATATAAGGGTTTAAAATCTATTTACTAAATTATATCATGATTGTAATTGTAATTGAGATCGGTCTACTTGTTAAATTAACGGAAAGCCTCGTCAGTCGTTACTACTGTTAGTGTCACGTGATTATCAGAAAAGGACTCTACGTCCAAATGTCATATATAATAGTATCTCTTTCGAATTTCGAATGTGACTTTATTTCGTTTACTTCTTCAACTTTGTTTTGGCGATTACAATTTTGAATTTTATAGTTAACCGTGGATATTAATACTCCAACTTAATTGTTATTTGATTTACTAAAAATGATTTTTAATTTTTCATTTATTACACATTAAAACACTTAAAAAAACGTCTATAACTCTTTGTATAGTCTAAATTTTAAAGTCATAAAATGTACTCCATATCATTAGTAAACGTACACATGTAGATGTGGGTAATAAACATACATTTATGAATGTGGGTGATAAACTTACATTTATGAACTTCTGCTGCCCATCGACATCCGTCGGGTGGTTTTATTGTTTTGTAACTAGTAAGCCCGCAAAAAAAGCCGAAAATAAACGGTTAGGCTTAATTCGATGCTAAGTTCAAAAAAAAAATTTGCCCCCTACTTTTTAGCTTGGTTAACAACCAAGCACCAGCCACCATTCATGATAATTTTTTATTGATACAAATTTCATCGATTATTATATATAAAAATTAAAAATAAAATATGTAAAAGACCCATTCTCCATATATGTGAGAGTTAATTTTTAATATGGTTTTCAAAAGTCTTAGATCTCATCTCATAAATTCGTGTGATTACTTGTGAGTACACCCATATATCGAATTTTCCAACTTGTGAGTACTTGTTTTTTTAGGTATATATTCAAATTGATTGATGCATTTACATACTCTATTACTGTTTATTAAATTTTATATCAACATTCAAAAAAGATCGATTAAATAACGATTGTCATATGCAGTTTAGAAAATGGTAACTTATTATGGCAAGAAGATACAACCGTAGTAGTGTTTATAGTAAGACTTATTTGAAATGGTTTACTCGTATTAATTAAGTCTATTTCTTTACGAGGCAAAGTGTTAGCCCTGCATAAATGTATGAGAAATGTATATGCTTAAAATGTTTATGGACAAACATAAACCCATGCAATAAACTAAGTCCCAATCAGCCTTATTAATTCATAGACCTTTACGGCTTTATCAGCCTAATTAACAATGCATATGGACAATATTCACAATGATGAAATCATGAAAATAGGGTAGTCACTAAGTACTAATTTGTGGTGAAATAGTATTAAAAATCAATATGTTTAAGAAGTAATTAAGTTTCGATAGGCTACACACTATAGAGTCATGTTATTCATTGTAACTAGTCATAGACATAGTCACATATATAGAGTGCTAGATACCATTGGGTTTATTACTCAACTAACGTTATCTCATAATGTAATGTAGTTAATTTTGTTCATGCTTATTTATAATTTGTCCATAATATTGAAGAATGTTTAAAATTATGGTATTTGTGGATATTTACATATTAATTAATTGATCAAAGATTAAGAGTTTAAAACTTTGAATCTCGATCTCCATGTCTCGTTGACATACCGTGTACATAATTTATCTTTTATCTTTGTTGATATTAAACTTATAACCACAATATGACACAATTTACATTTTCTTTAAAGATAGATCAATGAAAAACTGAAAGTGAGTCATTTCTATAGATACGTATTAAAATATCGTATGTTATAAACGTACGTAAAATTCTAGACTTTATCATGTGAGTGTTTTTTTAATAAAAAAGGCTTGAAGTTTAAAATATTGTTGTTGGTAGATTCTATAAAAACAACAAACACGTAGACATTCTCCCAAAAACCCCATTTTGTTTTATTCCTCCCTTTAAAACACCCCTCTCAGTCTACTTTCTTCACCCACTCTCTTCTACTTCCACCACAGTAATTTCCCCAAAACCCCACTCCACTGTAAAAAAAAAAATTCCATCCACATTTCCCCCTTGATGAAAACAAACTTCTTCATCTTCACTCTCACAACTCCTTCCTTTTTATAACCCCTGTCTCTATCTATCAATCTATATCTTTCTTTTCTCTCTTTTATTCTTCTTTTTTCAATGCGAATATAACATAATTCCATTACTATTCATCTTTCCAAAAAAAAAAACAATTATGGCAGAATTAGTAAAACACAGTGTACACAAAACCAATGTTACCAAAACCATAACCAACTCACAGTCGCCACCACAAACATGTTCTAACCGTGTCGTTAGAATATCCTTTACCGACGCTTATGCTACTGATTCTTCTTCTAGCGACGAAGAATCAAAATCAAAAACTTCGTCGTTTTGTCGCCAAAGAGTCAAAAAACACGTCGCTGAAGTCAAAATAGAATCAGAATCTCGTTCTGTTATTCAGCATGATGATAATAATAATAATAACAGTGTGAAGGATATTAAGCAGGTTGTGAAATCTGATAATAACAAGAAGAATAAAAATGTTTGTTATTATGGAAATGGCAACAAATATCGCGGTGTTCGGAAAAGGCCATGGGGAAAGTACGCGGCGGAGATAAGAGATCCCACGCGGCGCGTGAGAATATGGCTTGGTACTTTTAAGACAGCTAAAGAAGCCGCTATGGTTTATGACCAAGCCGCTATTCAGCTGCGTGGACGTCACGCGCTTACTAACTTTGTAATTCCGCCCGATGATAACAAACCAGACGACCCTGTATCGTCGGGTTATAATTCGGGTAATGAATTACTTGATGTCAAAACGACGTCGCCTAAATCCGTGCTGCGTTTCCCTTCGGTTTCAACTGACGGGTCGGATTCCGGGTCGGGTAAGGTCTTTGGAGAGCCCGATGTGTTTTCGGATTTCCGGCCATTTGATGATTTTGTTTCCACATTTGAGCTATTTGAGTTGCAAAAAGTCGACAATATTTTTGACCCGATGGATAAAGTATTCGGGTCGGGTAATGAGTTTGATATCGGGTCTTTAAATTGGCCGATGGATGAGGATGACCGTCTTCTTGATGACTACGGTGACATATTCGGGTCGGATCCTCTTGTGGTGCTATAAATTTTTTTGTAATTTAGGATAAATTAAAACATGAAGAACGTTATTCTATGATTTTTGATTGTATAAATATTTAGTGAACTCCGTTAGATTAAACGGTAACGGACGAGTTTGTGAGTTCTTTTTGTATCTAATGTTTTGAATCGAATTGGGTAGAACTTAACGAGAATGTCGATCAAGTTGTTTTGTATTATGTGTGTTGGAGTTTAACTTTTCATTTGGTAATTGTTCACGTAGTTCGTTTTTTCGGTACTTCTATCATCACGATAACTAAATCTATTTTATCTTTATTTTTGGTATTACGCTGTCTAAACAAAAATCACATATATGAAACTTTTTTTGTTGTTGTTGTCTAATACTCAACACAAACCATGATCCAATATGGCTTATCCGTAACTATGACTGTTTGCTATTACGAATTGTTAACATATCATTAGCAATTTATCATTTATATCTATATGATTATAATATACTCGTATTTATGAAAAACTATAACTGAGTTAAAACTTATAAATTTTTTTTTTTTTTCAAAATAGAAGTCATTGTATACATTTACACTATTCTGCAATTACAAAATAGTAAAGATTACAAGAGAATCACATTACATTTAATTTACTTCAATCCTCCCAACTTAAAGCGTCTCTTTTCATTCTACATTTATACCCAAAAAAACTTATAAATTTCGCCTCCAAGAACACTTTCTCGACACTAATAGAAGCTTGATTAAAAATCTTCTCATTTCGGGCTTTCCAAAAACACCAACTCGTCACGAAAATAATTCCTTTAAGTATCTTGGTCGTGTTCTTTCCAACATCCAAACCATCAGCAAGCATAATCAATTCTTTTACCGACAAAAACACTAAAGTTCAAACCTTGCACCAGGTACTTACGAGACCCCCAATCGCCGAAGAAGATGATCAATCGTCTCGTCCCAAATGTCACATAGACCACAAAGTGTAGTACCAAAATGGCAATTACGGTGTCCAATAGCCGTGTATGTAGGTAAACGATCAAGCGTCGTTCGCCACATAAAAATATTACATCTCTTCGTAACCTCTTTCGCCCATTTAAAAATAAAGCGATCACTGTAATCCCTATCACTTCTAAGAAACCGTTTAGCACTCTTCACAGTAAATTTTACACTATTGTACCCCAACCATCCCCATGAATCCGCAGTATCCGAGATTCTACAAGATTCCATCAAACTTTGTAATGAAACCCACTCATCCAGTAACGCTTGCGAAAAAGGAATAGAGTGCCAAGAGTTACATCCTACAAACCTTTTATACTCAGCACAAAATCTATCCCGTACATATCATTTTTTATCTTATTCGATTCTAAAAAAGTTCGGAAATAAATCTTTTAAGCAAGAATCATTTACCCAGGGATCAAGCCAAAATCTGATTTTATCCCCTCTACCACAAGTGCCTTTAAATAGATTACTAATGGACTTACCTGCAACTTTGAATCTTTCGACTGATTTGATGATGGCTGTCCAAACACCTAAATAAGATGGCACATAAGGGACTGAAGTCCAGCTTCTATTCCTGCCATGAAAAGCATCAATAACGGATCTCCTAATTAGTGCCGTTGGCTCCATTTTATATCTCCAAATCCACTTAGCTAACAACGCAATATTAGCCTCTTTCAATTTACCAATACCCAAGCCTCCGTCTAAAACCGGTGATGCAACTCGATCCCAAGCAACCCATTTAATTTTCCTTTTATCCGTTGTCCCACCCCATAGGAATTTTCTCATAATAGCCTCCAAAACATCAATAACCAACTCAGGAACTTTGAATAAGGAAAAGTAATATGTCGGTAAACTTTCCAATACGGCTTTAATAAGTGTAACTCTACCGCCTATGGACATGATATCCGCCTTCCAACGAGCGAATTGAGATTCAAAAATATCATACAAAAAAGTTCCAGCTTTCTATTCGGTTCATATAACTCCCAATTCGAATTCCAAGGTGAGTAAATGGTAGTAATCCTTCCTTACATTTTATCAATGAAACCATATTCTTGACCTCAGTAGCTTCGACCCCCACTCCAAATAAATTAGACTTGTTTAAGTTGATCTTTAAACCAAAACAAAGATAGAAAAGACGAAGAAATTTCGCTACATTAGTTAGGTTATCCTTCGTCCATTCTCCCAAAAAAGTACAATCATCCGCATAAAGGAGATGTGTGAGAAGCGGTCCGTTATTTGGAAGTTTTAAGCTGATTAGCGAGCCAGATGACGAAGCCTTATTAATCAAGCATGACAAACCTTCCATAACCAATAAAAATAAGAAAGGAGCAATTGGATCACCTTGTCGCATTCTTTTTGGCATTGAAATTCAAAAGTTGGAGACCCATTCACTAACACCGAGGCCCTAGCCGAAGAGAGAATCCCATAAATCCATTTATCCCACTTATCCGGAAAATCCATTTGCTCCATTATAGCTAAAAGAAATTTCCAATTGACGTTATCATAAGGTTTTTTTTTTTTTTAGAACGACAATATATTAAAATAAAAGACCACTAGCAAAGTACTAGAAAAACCCATAAGTACAAGATTAAAAATAAACGACTTTTGCTCCGTTATCTTCGACCAAGTAATTAACTTGTTTAGAATCAACGGACCATCCAATATCAATCTATCACTCAAGAAAGCAGATTGAGTATTTGATATCAACGGGCTAAGAACCTTTTTCAAACGATTACTCAAAACTTTGGATATCACCTTGCTAATTAGCCCGACTAGAGTAATTGGCCTATAATCGTTTAAACCACCTGGATCCAAGTTCTTGTGAATAAGAGTAATAAAAGCGGAATTACAACCACAATTAATTGTAAAAAAAAAAAAAGTTAAAACTTTTAAACTAATTTAATATATTCGATCTGCTGTTACAGATATTATTGTTGTTATCTAATGCAAGACATTAATATTGCACTTGGTAAATGCTAGAACGATTATGAAATTTGGTCTAAGTAATGAATGAATGCAAATTTTTAGCATGTGTTATAAGATTTTGTTGATTTACCTAATGAATGCCTTTTATACTCTAGTTATTATATATGCAAATGAAAATATACAGCCTTTTCTTTTACGTTTTAACTACGTGTACTTGCACTATTATCACATGCATGATAATTGATCGCAATTAGTCACAATCTTCTTAGCTAGTTGGTGAATCATTAGATACCGATAGATACCTAAAGCATTTGGATGCGAGTTGACTGATGAATACTTGATTATTTGTATTATTGTGTTATATCTAAAATGCAATAACAAATGAATAATGAGTTTGGTCGAAAGACAGACAAAAAAATAGCTAGCTTAAAATGTGAGTTCCACACAGCCGGTGATCTCGTATCAAATGAAAACGGCACGATCCAATAAGTTTTAACAGAATAGCATTATGTTTACTGTTACTACTATCATACGCTCATTTTAATACTTATGTCTCAAACATTAGATAACTTTTAACCATAAACACAACATTGTCATCCCAATTCTTATTTTTATGGTCATCATAACCCTTTAATTCATTCAATTAAACGATTCGTGAATCAAAATGAACAAGACATCACCATTTCTTATCGTGATTGGTTTCACTGCATTGTTTAAGTGTAGTCAAGATGAGACCCTAATGATTGTATAGGTATTTCTATTAATTATATATGAATATTGGCTTGCCTTTCTCCCATTTATTACACGCACTACAACAAAAATGTCATTTATTTACACTTATTTTTAAGAAGTGTGAAAATATTTCTTAATTTGTTCACACTTAAAAATGTTTAAAAAGTATTCATATTTAAAAGTGTGAAAAAATTTGAAAAATCATAAATTTTTCACACTTATATATGTGAGAAAAAAAAGTTCACACTTCAAAGTGTGTAAAACTATATGCTCACACTTAGAAGTGTAAAGAATAATTTGTAACACCAAATTTTTTTCACACAATGAAGGTGTGGAGAAATTAGGTGTTACAATTTGACTTTCACACTTTTAAGTGTGAATATATTTGACATTTGTTCACACTTTTAGGTGTGACACTTTTAGGTGTGAATTTTTTCTTGTCACATATATAAGTGTGAAAAAACTATAATTTTTCAAAAAATTTCACACTTTTATGTGTGTGTATTTTTTAAACATTTTTAATCGTGAATAAATTAAGAAATTTCTTCACACTTCTTTAGAAAAAGTGTGAATAAATGAAACTTTTTTTAGAGTGACGGTATTAGAAAACCATTTAGGTTGTCATCATCATACCAATTATGCATTGATTAAGTCACTAATTCATTCGATTAACTACACCATTTCAAATTATAAATCTAAAACTATTGATAGCAAAGTAGACCCAAAAGCTTGAATTGAAATTCGAACATGACTTTTATAAATACAAAATGTGTACCCAATTGGAATGGATGTTCAGTGAAATCGGTATTTCCAGTGTCTCTCACCATCTTATTGGACCAAATCCTTCACATATACGAGTAATATGTCTACTTCATACCCTGTCCACCTTTTTGTCATTTTATAGATTTTTAACCAAACAATATATATTCCTTCAACTGAATCGATATCGTGTTTTCTTCTCTCTTTTTCTTCTTTTATGTATCATGCACATTAAAACGTACGGTAATCCAATTGACTGACTTTATACATTGCTTGAAGGGATCAAACAAATTGAAAGGCAATTAACAAGGTATAAATGTTTATTAAAGATATATATGAAAATTTATATCATTTTATATGAATTTTGAAAGTTTTGGATATAATCCGTATAGAATTTGAAGTTGGGCTTAGCAAGTTACCATCAACCCAACGACATTAGCCTTTTGAAAAATATATAGAAAGTATAAGAAAGACAAACAAGAAGAAATATTACGAGAAATGATATATTTTGTAAAAAATAGTCGAACTGTCATGGACATCTGATAAAATTAGAACGATACAGAGAAGATTAACATAGAAGGATGACACGCACAAAATCGGGAAATGGTCCAAATTTTGTGCCATCACCCGTTAAGTGAAGTGATAGAGACTTTGTCCTCTCGAGCTAAAGATCAAGATTCAAACCTTGAAAATGGTGTTTATTGGTGTATTTAAATAAAATAAAGGTAGTTTAAAAACTACTTAATAACACGACAAGTTTAATCCATTTAACTACTTAATTACATGACAAGTTTAGTCTATTAAATCTATCTCCTCATTTTATCGTTTGATTTTACGAAGTGTCATGGTTAATATGTTGAGAGTACTATTAGTTAGACTTTATGGAATAAAAAATGGTATATCCTCTTAAAAAAATAACCTAATTATCCTTCTAATAACTTGATCATGATGTACATGTGTATAAATAAATGGATAAAATTAAGAGAGAATAAGTAGATAACAAATATCTTGTTTAAAGGTTATTAGAAAAATTATTAAGTTATTTTTTTAAAAGAATATATATCATTTAAAAAAAATATTTGTTGTATGATGCAACATGTTTTTGGCTTCGTTCATGGAGATCATTCTTTTGGCGTCGGGTTGTGATCTCCCTAGTGATTTTAGTAGCCGTATATATGTTGCGTGTTTGTCTTGTATCATTATAACTTACTCTCGTTTGTTTGTTGGATCGATTCGCGTGTGACTGTAATTGCTATATTCTTACTAGCATTTTTTAATAAAAATTTTAAATGTCATTCTAAAAAATAAAAAAATAAATTACTTAACACTTTTATCTTAAAAGTGAAAATCAATGATATCAAATCAAATCAAATCACCCAATTGCCTAATATTTCAAGTGTAGTCTTTTTCACACAGTGTTTAGTTGTTGTGTGTGGTATGTGTTTTAACTTTGCAGGTTAAAGACTACATTGGAAAGGGGTTTGTGGTTGAAGCTTGACTGAAGTAGTAGTAGTAGGATGGTCCCTCCACTACAAGAAGGTCAGCCACAACTAAACCGGCCAGTTCACCCAATTACCCAACTAAGGGCTCTGATCTCTCTGGTGTATGTGGATCCGGGTCCTGGCTCACCCTCACTTGGCTCCTTCAGATATGTTGCCAGAATCTCTGCAGCTATAGCTAGCTAGCCTACTTGTTTTTTCCTTTTTGAACTTGCATCGTACAACTAATTTGCACCACGCTGCAACTTCCCACGTATAGTACATGGTCGTTGGCTAGTACTTTTTAGGTACTCTCTTCTTTTTTCTTTTTTTTTTTCTTTCTTTCTTTTCTTTTTATATGTCGTATTTTATGGCACATAAACTTACAAAGTAATAAATTTTTAGATTGTTGGAGAACCTCAATATTATAACCTAACCGAAACAAAAGTCGGGTTATTTTTGTTTTAGATTAGTCGCTAGCTAAATGAAACCGAATAATGTTACCTGCAAAATTATTAATTTATTATGTTACGCAAAATGAGATTAATCGCAAATCGAGTATATCTAAAATAATGAGCTCGTTTTGCATCGACATGTGATGATGTACGCTATAATTATTAAAAATCCTGGTTCACTTATTCAGAGGTTTAACAGACAGCTTTACATATAGTGGTGTTCATCAAAATGTTGAATATATCTAACCAAGCCAAGTACGGAGGTTTGGTCGGTCTAATAAGCTAGAATGATACCGATCTTGCAACTTGAGAAAGCTAAAATTGAGTAGTTTGGTGGACGATTTGTATGATTGTATCTATAATTCAATTCTATAAACTGAAGTAAACCAAAAGTATAATAAATACAAGTTTTATCTAAAAAACTACATCATTGAACTTTTTGAAACCGAGATCAAATGGTTTGGTCCAAAGTTTTCAATAACACCAATTTTTTTAAGGTTAATTACCAGTGAATTTCGAAAGATCTGACATACGTTGTCTTAATCGAGCCCGTATTAGAAAGCCCACTTGCCAAATAGATCCCTAATTAAACCCTTGATGGGAAACCCCTATCACCGAAATACCTACTATAAGTGGAAATTAAATACCCATAAACACCTCAAATATGTAGAGGGTCGCGTTCTTTGAGGCTTATATTTGTAATTTATTTGTACTCTTGTACTTTTGGGCTTTCTAATACTTTACTGTTGGACTTTTATTTTAATTTATCGTCGTTCAAAAAAAAAAAGAAAAAATATATGTAGAGGGTAGGATTCAAAACCCTCATGTGAAGAAAAGAGACCCTTGTCATTAGACCATTTGGTGATTTGGTGATGGTTGAACAGTAATAAGAAAAATCAATAGAAACACCAATTAAACCAAATTATTAACCCCCTAATTACTTGTCTGGTTTTTTAAGTCATTTTTGTCCGCTGCCGATCGAATGGGGCTAAAAAAACATTTTGACCATACCAAAGGAGAGTGATGGGGCTAATTGTAGATCTTTGAATTTTGTTTTTCCTACAGATATCTTTTTATTATGAGACAAAAATGGACCATTTGAATCATGCAAACTGCAAAACATTCAAGCTATACATAGTCATACACACAGATATCTCTGAAACTGTGGGGACTACTTGGTCATCGTAATCATGTCAAAACGTTCTGAATTTTGGTTGTGAACAATATAAAGGTATAGGAGTTTTTCGTCATGATATTTAGAAATTTATGTATAGCTTGGATGGGTAGTGGCGGAGGGTATAGTTGGCACAAAAACTTGGAGGTTGGACTGTAGTTAAGGGCTTGGGGATGGAGTTTGAGGTTAGGGCTAGGGGTTGGGGCTTTTTTTTCAATTCTCTACGAACTTTTATTTTAAAGACCTTTTGAGACTTTTAAGAGCTTTTTGGGGCTAGGGCTTTTGATTTATTATGTATTACTAAACAGGGCTATAATTTTCAAATAAACTTATTTTTAAAAGCTAAGGGCTTTTAAGCCCTTAAAAGCCTCTAAAAACCCCTTGCTAATATGGTGGCCAAGGGTGACCATGAGTCCATGACAATCACACAATTTTTATAGAACTATATTTTTCTAATACTATTTTCATGTATTTTTTTTAGTTTAAAGGCAATTGGCAACTCCAAACTCGTATAATTTAATTTTGTAGTTTAATTTTACATATGTTAGTACATGAAAACGGTTCAGCGATCCCAGGTTGAAAATCATGACCCCGCCACTGTGTATGGGAGACTTTCGTTTGTCATTAAAGATTTTTAAGAAAAAATAGGGAATTAGTCTACTTTAGACAGGGCCGTCCCGATTTTTTTGAAGATATACCGTATACGGGCCGCTTTGGACACATTAACAAAAATGAAACTCTGAGAAAAGTATTAATTGACATTTATTGATATGAAATGTTAATTAGTATATGGGTTATGATTTATGAACCTATGACGAGCACGACGTTCTGACAAAAATAATGTTTGGTCATATAAGCATAACATGATGTTTGCTTAACATTGTACTGATAAAATCAAAATGATTAGTTTCAAACTATTTTAAACATGTATAGACTGATATTCACTAAGTCATGTGACTATGAGAGATTGAGAGATGCTAAATTGAGGAGAAAAATGAACCAAGATGAGTCTAGCCCAACAGAAACCCATAAGGTAGCCCAAATTATATATTTATTTAGAGTTTTAAATGGCTAAAAAGTAAAAATAATAAATTTCGAAAGGTTGCTCAAAGATTTAAAAAAACGCACGCAATACCATTATTTTTGGTAATGTGATATTTAAAAAAAAAAAAAAACCATTGAATATCCACCAATTTATACAAAAAATAATAAACAAAAAAGAAAGGTTGCTGAATCGACCCAACTCAAGTGTATATGTATAAAATAAATTTTTGTTATTATATGTGAATTTTTCAAACATCTTCAAAATTTTGTTTCTCCCGATATGTTACCTTCTTTTCTTTTCATTTCATTTATTCATTTAGGGCTATAGTTATTCTACGTTAATATAATTTCATATATAGTTGCTACGTAGAGCATCTAAAGATCCGTTAACAAGTGTTCAATTGAGAAAGGGACACGAGACAAGTTTAACATCTACATCAAGCTATTAATGGCTATTTTGATACATGACATTAATATTGAAATAATCTTAGGATCATGATGTTTACATGTAACCACAAGAATTTTAGTAGCATAATCTAGTTATACAAAAGATTAAACTACAAACAACTATTTCATCATTAAAGGTAATTGGTCCTAAATGAGGCAGTTTGCAAGTGAATTGAGCCAACATGTTTTCGTTGCTTATATAACTTTGTTGATTTATATATGGTAAGATAAGATGAGTTAATTAACTTCAACGACAAGAAACATAGGAACGAGAAGAACAAATCTTGTAAAATGTAATACTCCGTAATTTAGAAACAAAATTACTTAACTTGTTACAACACCGCTTGTCATAAATAAATAAATTTGATTTCCTTATATTAGTGGTTCTTAATTTAATTGCATTTTAGTGAACTAATTAAACATACATTATGCTTAAGCATGTATACTTGATTAGAAAAACGAAAGTATATTGTTTAATGCGATAAAATTAAAATTATAACAACACTTTTACAATATCGGTAAAAAGTAACAAAGACTTGTGCTCCGATTAGTTAAAAGTTAATGGCAATGAAATACAACTTTTATTTTTTTAAAGTCTCTTCTATAACAATTATTAATTAACTACTTCTTTAATCAAAAGTTCAACCTAAGTTGTTACAATAAAACCGATTTAATTAGGTTGGGCTTTTAAAAAATAAAATAAAATAATGTCACAAAAGGAATGTTTGAAAAAATATACTAGCATTAACCCTCTAATAGTTCGTCTAGGCACCAGGAAGAAAACTCTCTAATAATCTGCTTAAACACGATAATATATTAAGTAAAAACCTTGTATATATTGGACTATTAACCTAATTGTTCATATTCAATGATTATAGCTTTAGCCAATGAGGTTGGTGGGTTGGTGGCCCATTAGTAAAGTCTTTGACCTTGGTATAATCCATTTGGGTTCGAGTCTCACTTCGCATATTTGTTAGGGTAGATTAATAGGGTTTTTCGAGAGTCTTAATTTCTAGGCATACATGTAATTTAAAACTATAAGTAGAATAGAATATCGTTCGGAAAAAAAATGATTATAGCTTTAACTCCAATAACCCAGAAAGAATCGTATTTGTATTAAACATATTAATTTACAAAACATATTATATGTATGTACAATAAGCTATATCTCTACTACATTATAGAATATTTGTTTTCGTCAAATTTTTTCAACTTTTCAACATTTTCATCTTTCTACAAACCTCAACCACTTATATTGTTTTCTATCTTCCATAAATCATTTTATCCCTTTAATTCATTCAAAAATCTTTTATCTCAAAAACCTTACATCGATAAAATATAAATATTATATAGTTCTTAAAATTCCATGCTCTTTCATTAGTCAGGTCATTCGATATACTTTCGATAAATTTTTAAATCCGAGGGCGAAGCCTGTACGGCTAAGTCATTTGCCTATCACACTTTATGACCTATCACCCCACCATCTCATCGCCGCAACGCACGGGTACTTTCTCTCGCGTTTAATATAGTATACAGAGTGCGATATAGTGTATATAGAAACTTCCAGCTATCCTTAATCTATACTCGTATTTTATTGTGTTAACCAAATCAACGACTTTTGAACCAGGTATATTACCAACTAAATCCACACCTTGTATATTGGTTTATCACTTCCCATAAAGTTTCAAACCCGAGAGTTTAACACTACACCTTTTCTGTTACTAGCTAGCGTGTAGTCGATCGTTAAAACATACAGAACATCAATTTCGACCCACAATTATACAGAACGTCACATTGACATTAACTCAACGATATGATAAATTAAGGGGACGACAGAACTTTAATAATAGTCATTAGTTATATATATAGTATTTAAACACACGATCACGAAAACAATCCGTTAAACTCTAGCAACGAAGATACTAGACACCACTGTACAAAGACATGTATGACGACGACTGAAAGACTTAAAAAAAACAAAGATACTTAACTTCGATACTGAAAGCTAGCTAGATTGCACGAAAGAACATTATATTCTTTATGCAAAAATTAATTAGCTTACAATACGAGTAAGCTAGCTTAGCTAGCTATATATAGCTAAATAATATAATATATTGATCAATTAAGTCCAAAGAAAGGTTCCCATAGCAAAGTTTCTCTTTTGGTCAACATCACCTATATCGGTAGGAAGTCCATATTCTCTAAGAAGACAATCAAGCTTCCATTCGGGCATCTTCTCATAATCCTCTCTTTTGTACCTTGGATAATGAAGTGGCATTTCAAATCCACACGTACTAGTCATGTTCTTCTTCTTTTCATCATTAGAGTCTCGCTTGATCACCTTTTCTTGATGATGATGATGATGCCCATTATTATTCATCATGTTTAAACTTGTAGCAGAGTTATCATCGCAACCTAATGAACCCATATATATGTTTTTGTTTTGTTCCTTTTTTTATTTGCCTTTTTTTATTATTTGGTTATGATCTTAAGTTTATTATGTGTGCCGCTATTTATAGAGGCATGTATAGCATGGGGTAGGGGTAGGGGTGGGGGATGCAACTTGGAAAGGCAACTATTTAGTTTCCTTGAATGGAGGTAATCTAATTTGGACATATTCATAGATACATTTATTTTGATGATGATGATGGTCTATATATATGGCAAGTTAACTTGATGGATACTAATTTTTACATGTTAAAATGGGTTTCGGGTCATAGTTAACCATGCCGCAAATTAACTTACTATATTGAATTGCAATATATAATACCAACAAGGAACTCCTAGTTTCTATGTTTTATGGTTTTTCTAGTATCTACTTAAATAATAATATCGATTTTCCAATAAATTAAAAAGATTTTACTAATAACATGCGGTTGTCAATACCATACATAAAAAAAAATAAAAATTGATACCTTACCTTAATGACATAAACATATATACAACTTTTTATATATGCTAAAAACAACGAGAATGTTATAGCAAAACCCAAAATAAAAAGTACAATGTATTAATAAATTATTATGGATCAATCACTGAATGATTAATGTATTTTTCATTAAGTTAAAAATATTTTACCATGTATAAACTAAAAAAAATAAAATATAGACGATACATATCAATAATCCAGTTTAACAGACAAATCATGTATATGAGAGAAAGTATATCGGTTTCCCTAAATTTTACCAAATAGATCAGTAATTTTAAGGGCCCATACCTTATAAGGCCCAAAATACAAGGTTGTCCTAATTGGATATCCTATAATTAGTCTTCATCATTGATTGTCAGTACATTTTGATATGAGATATTCATTCATTCACTCATTCACATATTCATTATTTATAACACAAGAACATACTTATTTCATATCATCTGAAGATTGAAGCATCTCTTGAAAAAAATCATCATCCACCTTTAATTCACGAAGAATTGCAAGATATCTTGATGATTTTCGTAGTTAAACCTATTTCTGATTGAGCTTAACAACTTATGCTCAAGCATTGTCGCCTATTTGTGGTTAAACCTATTTGTAATCTTTATTATTATAAATATGTTAAATATACTATTTTGTTAAATAATTCAATATTCACCTGGTTGCTTTTGATAGTTAGTCATAAAACCATTTTTATAAGCTAAATGTGGTTATATCCCATGCAAGAAGCATAGTATATATACTTTCTTTTTTTTCTGATTATCAAATTATGCTAATTTACAATGACATATATGATCCCCTAGAATGCATGAGAAAAAACTAGAACAATAAACAACGACAATAGTCATTTTCATCAATGAATATGGCATTTATGATCTTAGTACATGCAGGGAATTGATGTAGCTAAAATTATTAATGGGTAGATATATATGGTCCATTTCTTGACTTCTATAATCTGGTTGATGGACACATTAGGGCAATAGGATATGAATGTACATGTGTCTTGGATTTTATTCACACAAACATATGATGCTAGAGTAATGGAGTGGACGATAAGAAATTGAGAGCTTGTTGATGAAGAAATATATTATATGTTTATACGTATTTATTTCGAAAAGACAGATAACGGATCAAAACAAGTTGTCGTGGAATTATGGATACAACTATATGCATACATTGCGTACTATCGGTCATTTATTGTTTATTAGAAGAAAATTTATAATTGAGTGGGTTAAAATGTTACAACTTTTCATTCAAATCTCCCACATAATTATAACAATAAACGTTTCTTGAACAAGACATTTCTAAATAACTTCAAGAGTACGTAAAATATTCGTTTGTGATCATGAGCGGTTCTTGCCCTCTTGGCAATTACTATTGCTCCGTATTTTATAGTACATTTTATAAGACTATCTCCAATAAGCTAGCCGTTAGAGGGTCAATTCGTAGACCTCCTAACCAATCCTTACTATTATACATCAGTCATGTATATAAATATTATGTATCGTGGGCAGATAATGATGAAGAAATTAAGAATGTAAGTATATTTGTAGAGTTGAAGATTAAATGAAAATACTTGAGTAGTATTTATAAACTTATGATATAACAGATAAAGTGACACTTAAGAACGCCTACGAACATACTTGGAGATACTCTAAGACGCAATGGAGCCATGGAGGTATTTTACATTCTACTGAGGACAAAAGTAAGGTACAATACAAATAATAAAAATAAAAAACTAAAAAACTATGAATTATACAACGAATTTTTGATGTAACCCATGACTCCATCACAAGCCCAATAAGAGTAATAGGCTGAGCCTGTTTGACTATTTGCTTTTAAGTGGGCCACAAAACTTAAAGGTGTCTTGGCCTTACTTAGACTTGGACAGACTTGATTATACCCCAAGTATTATACAGCTTTGCCATCAAGATTATATATTTTTGATAGTGAGAATTCTAAAATGTTGGCAGAAAACAAAGACCAAATGTTGTTTCCAAGTATTAAACAGCTTTGCCATCAAAATTATGGAAGAAAAACCGAAAAAATTACCATAGAAACAGGGTCGTAGAGGGTAAATTCCTCATGCTTTCTAACATTACCATAGCCCATAGGCACGGTTTACGGTTACATCTTTTTGTAAAAATTTTACAAGCTATTACGGATGCTAGATTCAGCTATATATAGAAAGAACATAAACTTGCGTCTGTGTATGTAGACATTATCAACAACGAAGAAGTAAAACGTTTAATCTTATGTTGTATCAACTTAGATGTTTTGGTTCGCACTCTCTACAATATTGCCAGCCTCTTCCGTCTCTAATTGGACTTGGGGCTCGGATTCACTTGGTTTAGCGATAGGTTCCACGTTTTTAAGCTTTGAAACACGAAAAATTGCTAGATTGGTGTCACCTGTAACCACATTAGAAACGATACAAATGTTTAACAACTGAAAATGGGATACACAAAGTGGTAATTTTGATTAAATTTTTTTCTTTTATAAGATTAATGAATGAAAATCACAATTTACAAACTCATAAACAAATGTTAACAAGAAAATTAACATTAATTTAATCGATGGTTGTGATAAAGAAGTATTGATAGACATGCCAAGTTATTCTTTTGATAAACGGGTAAACGGATAAGGTTTTTTTTATATTCAATTTATCCAGGGAAGACGAGTCTTTTTTACTTAGATGTACAGGGCTCACCTAAACGACACAAAAACTAGTGGTTTCTGGTTGTGTATTCCCAACCCACTATGTTGACAGCCCAACCCATCGACCCAAAAGATTTTCATATAAACTCTTTTTGAATTAAATACATAAAGTTTTTAATTCTTCACAAAAGATTTAAATTTTATACAACTTAGACCTAGAAACCTATTTCACCTGAAATCAACCCACATTGTTAAACACATCAGATGGTCATGTCCGGGTTAAAATGTTGCAGCCTTTTAGGCAGGGTGGACTATCTAAACTGTTGGTATTTTAGTGTAATTGGGTTAATTGGTTATTTAGTCATAATAATACATCATATAAGTTTGGTGGTGCGGAGTGCACGCTCATATGAATTTATTATGATCTTAGGGGCGAACCCCTAAGGCACGGGGGTCCGGGGGCAGCGCCCCCGGGAGCGGGGTCTAAGGGGCGGCAGCCCCTGGCGGGGTCCAAGGGGCAGGCCCCTGGCAAAAACGTCTCAGAAATTAATTTTCGGAACTTGAGGGACTAATTTTGTCAATCTTGGAAACTCGAATTTAACTGCCATAAAGGCAGTTAACAGACCCTGTTTTTCATTCTGTTGTTATGAAAATCAGATAGATTTTCTCTCCCATTTTCTCACAAAACTCAAACACAAATCATACAGAAAATTCTCGAATCATTGATTGTATCCAGTTGAATAATTTGGGGTGAACCACCGAGTTGATTCAATCTGAAAGCGTATCGCGCCTTCAGTGATTGTATAATCCGGTTTATTTTCGTTGTTTACAGTATATCCCCAACATGAACCCAGTAATCTAATTAAGCCGTGCTTGGGTTTAACCCATAAACCCGAACCCAGCCTAACAGTCACCCCTGTGTACAATTTTAATAAATATATGATATATGAAAAACGAATCTATTTAGTTCTTTTAATCTTAAAAGTATAGATGAAGGAATAGAGATCGCACCAAATGTCACATATCTCCCGGGAGGGACAATGTAGGGCACACCAGGCGCAAGCCGTTTTTCATCAATGAAGGTTCCATTTGTGCTGCCTAAATCCATAAGCAGAAGATCACCACCCTTCTTCTTAAACCGAGCATGTGTACCAGATACTGCATAGATACACGGTTCATCAAAACAGCTAAAATGGATTTACTAGTTGATTGTTAAAAATAGAATGACTGTAATATTTAACAAAAGATTTTCCATTGGGTTCAGTCATTTGCAAGTGTAATATAAGTACCTGTTGCAACTGGAATTACTATATCAGCTTTATCAGCAACACGTCCAACAGTCACTTCACTCTAGCCCATTTCCGGAAACTTTGCAGTCAGAAGTCGAATATTCAGGTTAAAAAGAAACAGAAAAGGGGTATGAGCGTAAAGAAACTACTTACGGATGCTATCTCAAATGCAGATGGCATGTCAACCTTAAAACCAATGTGTCTTGAATCTCCATCACCTGTGCATAACCATCTCTACCCTAGTTAGGTTAGGATGTAAGTTCAACTCTGCATATTTTACAAGTGGACCGATAATGGGTCGATTATCCAATTGGACCTATTTTACAAGTTTGATGACTGCTTGACATTATGTACGAGTATATCTGTATCTATATTCATGCGAGTGAACAGGTTGACTTTTTGTTTATCCAAGACTATTGTTTCTTGCAAAGTTAACTGTTCTTTTTTTTCTTTCTTTTTTTTTTATAAAGAAATAAGGCATATTGCCTCTCTTTTATTACTTTTCAGCATCATTACACTTCATTAGATCAAAAAAAACTTAGACAGTCCCAAGCATTACAATATATATAGCTCATATCTAATCCTATGACTAATCTATCAGACTCCCAAATCCAAATCATATATGTATGTAAAGTTAACTGTTCTTATTTCTTATATCACTAATGTTTTTATCTATATTCTGTATCCATATATGATTCAAACAGTAATACATATCTATCAAAGTATTAAACTAAGAGAGATATTTTTGCTTAAAAAAACTAACAATACTACAAGATATTTACTTACCCACTGGCTCAAGAAGCCATCTTTCTTCATCATCATTGCCAGTGCTTTTACCAGCCATTGAAGCCCTTATAGGAGCTCCAACACCCTTGTCTGAAAATGATTTCAACTTACCATTTACACAATAATATTGTAGTTTTAAAGAGGATTGTAAAAAAGACAAAGTAGGTCTATGATGGAAAAATGATTGAGGAAATTGAGATTTTATTGAATGGTTTTTCATATTAAGGTATGAAATAGAGTGACATGTGATGAGGGTCTCCATTTTTGTTTAGAACTCTGGCTGCTTGATCAAAAAAATTGGAGAATCAGAAATGTAAGAGTGAATCATTAACAAGAATAAGTACAATGTGATTGAAAATCTTGAGATGTCATGTGTGGCAGAGAGTTAATGATGTGATGACATGGAATTTGGATAGAAGTCATGATTTAGTCATGACCCCATATATGCATATGTGTGAGCATAAAACATGGTAATATTTTGAGGTTGCATTCTAGTTTAACTTCTTTAACAGACAATTTAGCTTAACAATGTGTTTATATATAAACTTTTATGCTTATACAAAAACTCATAACTTAGCTAACAGTTTTTGCAGCATTAGCATTAACTATTTATGGACTATTTTTGAAACTATTGGTGTTTAGAAAATTTCATGTCCGCGTAAAAGATCTCACATTCAAATCTCAGTAGCTGGCATCTTAGCTTGTTGGGGTGGTTAAGGAATGGTTTAGGTCGCATACATTCGAGTCAATACTCTCCCAAGGAACCTGAACCGGAAAAATTTTATCCATTTTCCAGCTAGTTACCCCCATCAAGCCCATGTCAAGGCGATTCTGAAATTTGTAATAATCTTAGTTTGACTCGTAACCCAACTCACATTTTGTCACCTATCTATATGAAGTAGTTCGAAATCTAACCCATCTGTCCCAGCCCACCCATTTCATCGCCTATATAAACTAGTACGAACACACGTGTTTATCACATCAAATATGCAATGGTTTGTAAACAACTACTACGCATTTAGGAACATAAAAACACCAAAACATGTAACATATGCAAAAACAGAACCTTTTCTCATTTGAAAGCTATCTGGTATACTTATAAACATCTATCATAACTTACATATAAGAACTTTACTTGCAAATTTCATATATAGAAAAAAAAAAGATTATGCAGTATGCACATATAACCACTCTATCAGTGCCGCTTTTTAGGGTATTGGAAAAATCTGCAAAATTCTGGACCTTGTCTCAATGTACATGTGATCGGGTTAGCCTGAGGCTGCACCTATCAGAATTGAACGTTTACTTTTAGTCTCGACCACTATATACACTTTTGGCTGCAATTGGCTTAAACCATTTGTAATAACTTCAGGCAGCCGCTAGAGTTGGCGGCAATTACCATGTCCGATTTCTGCCGCCAACACACACTTGAAACAAACTGGTTGTTTGCATGGTCAGTTTCTTTGCCAGAAACTGGATCAATTGAGCCAAACTTGTGAGAGGTAATTGGCATGGGCAGTGATCGGTAATAGGCGAAAACCTGGACCAGAAGCAAAAATTAAAATATAATGGAACTAGAAACTAGAAAGTGGACAGACATGAAAAACCACAGTTCCGATTTGAAGGGCCAGTCTGGTCCCAAACTGGATGGTGACACACACACTGTTCAAATTAGTCAACGTTTAACTTCTATAAATATCTACTTTGTATATTCATATAAAATGTAAATGAAGCAGCATACCTCGTTCGTTTCTGAACCGCATGCAATGTATCCATCAGCAACAGACAAACCAACAAAATTCTGTAGACTCACAATTTCCACAAAAGAATTAAAACCCACTTTGCAACCTATAATGAATTAAAACCCAAGAAAGAATTTGTTGTGAACTATAATGGAAAAAGTGGACCTTCTCGTTCGTGTGCCCCTTATATGTTAAGACGCAAGCGTCGGTCGATAAGCAACCAAAACTGGCTTTCTTTAGATCCCAAAGCTTTAGCGTGTTATCAGTGGATGCAGAAGCAATGGTTTCAGCATCCAAGAATTTCACATAGCTAACAGCTCTGTCATGACCGGCCAGTATACACAACGGGGTGGAAATATTTCGCATATCGTAGCAATAAGTCCGGTAATCAGAAGAGCCAAAAGATAGCAAATGAGCAGAGTAAGGAGAGAACTGAACACAACAAACATTTGCAATGGTTCTGATTGTTGATAAACTGTTCTTCTGCATTTGGAAAAGATTTCAATAAATGAATACATAATATAGTAAGGGGTGTTGTCGATTTGCATATCGAAACTGATTACATGATATTATATAGCTGGAATTGTATAATCAGAATCATATAATCAGCTGTGATTTAAAAAAAAATACCATTTTTCCTGTTCTATTTAAAACTTCAGGAATACTATTAATGAAAAAGGGTGCTTGCCTCATTAATGCTCCAAAGTTTCACATAACAATCATCACTTCCACTTGCTAACTTTGTAGGATCCACTTTGGAAAAATCAACTGACCATGCTCTCCTTTCATGCTCGATGTGATGAGAAACTGTTTGACCACTTCCTATATCCCATAACTGGAATCATACACAAAAGTTGACCATGAACATATAGACAAAATTAGATCATGACCATACATAAGTTCTCTGTGAAGATATCTTTTCAAAGACAAAGAAAAGAGATACAGCTATGCAAGAGTAGGATATATTGTATAAATTAAGTATACAACGTTTATCATGTACAAGTTTCAATATTTGCTAAACTTTGATAACGAAAACTTTAATGCAGACTCCAAAAATAGAATAATGATGATGGGAAAACAAGATCTACATCGACCATGTCTTTATACCGTACTTTTGACAACAAAAATCGAAGGGAGGGTTTGGGGGAGCTAATACACAAATTGTATATCAGTAATCCCTATCTCTAACTGACAAGCATCTAGAAAGGCTACCGGGATTCTATGATTTGTTCTATTCCTCTTTTGTTAGCATTAACAAAAAAAAAAGATACAACAAACAAACAAGTCCTACTGATTCTAAAGTTATGATGATGGAAGGGTCTAGACTTCTTGTAACCTAACGTGGCCCTAAATTTAGCATAATTTAGGGAAACTGATACTGTATAAAATTTCTTACCATGGAAGGTGGAGATTGAAGAGCGTAAATAAATAATACAACTGACAATTATTTAGAATTCTTGCAAATCAAGCATAGCACTAAATCCACATGCAATAGACGCATAGATGTGAAATTCCATTTTCCGTAGAATAATAACTTACCAAGTCACATGTCTATAAATTAAATACCAGTTTCAGACAGCATTTGTATAAGAGTTTTGTAAAGAAAACCAAGTGTATACACCTTTACTATGCCATCGTAGTCTGTAGAAGCAAGATAATTCTTGATATAACTATTCCAACAAATGCATGTAAGTTTCGAGTTATTTGGCATCTCAACAGCAGGATAATGAATGTCAACCGAGTCATCCAATAGCAAATGATAATCATATACTTTAATTTTCTTCGACACTCCAGCAGTTGCAAAGTAATCCTCATCCCGATCAAAACCAAGAGAACATATGACATTAGCAGAACTGCTAAAATCACCGCTCCTTAAATTACCACGCACTTCAAACTTACTAAATCGGGCATACTTGCACAAACCATTGAAAAATATCCCGAGACGATCAACTGGTTCTTTTCCTGCCTCAACATGTTGTGTCCCCTTATAACTTTCTCGACTTGTTAAAACTTTGTGATCAGAAATAACCATTGCATCACTCACAGGAACCTCAATGCTGGATCTCACCAAAAAGTAAGCACTTTCAAGATGTTCTAAATTGCTTTTTACTAAATTTGATTTAACGATAGTCGACAAGGGAGATATTGTATTATTAGCATCAACCGTCATATTAATTGAACGTCTTGACTCAATCTCTGTGATATCGGATTCTATGCAATTAATATCTTTGAACAATTTTGTGGCACATTTTTGCTTGTGTTCTTGTAAAGACTCTAGAAAATGCAATAATAAATCCGAATCAATATCCTCTTGAGCAATGGATGCTAACAGCTTGTCTGCCGATATGTCTACTATTTCACTTACAAGCTTGGATTTTAAAATATCCCTGTTAAATATAATGAAGGTATTTAGGTAAATTAGAAGAGCGATTTTATAAGCGAATTTAGAGGGAGGTTTATCCATAAGAACTTTATAAATCAATCTAGATGAAGCAAATTTCAAATTTGGAAGCAAATACCTATGGCTCATAAAACATTCTTAAAATTTTACAAAACTGTATTGAAACTTATCGGCAAAGAGTATGGCAGACAAGAATATTTGACCCTACAAATAGCAGCTACAACTCATTTACTTATAAGCAAATTAAATTCTCTAAGGGCATCAAAGTTGACACTAAATACTAAAAAAAATTTAGTGTGGTGAATAGTGTTGGCCAAATTACACTAAATTTAGTGTTACACTATTAACTACACTAAATCATAAAATTTTTATATTTTTAAGCCTATAAATGGATATATGTATCCATTTATGTGAATATCATGGTTTAGTGGTTTACTTAATTTATGTGATAGCTACATGCTAAACATATATTATAAACTTTAACATATACCAAATACATTATGAACGTAAAAATTAAGTAAAAACGTTCCCAAAAAATGACAAATTACATTACTAAACTATGATTAAGATACTAAAAATGCATTTAAAATTTGATCTTTTTCAATGAGATATGATAAAATATATTATGTTGCTCATATTTCCTATAAATTTTTATAAGAATAGTGTAAAAAATTAAGTGTGTACATTGGAACAAAAGTTTTTTACTGCAAGTATATTACAAAAAGATTCCATTTAGTGCAAAACTTAGTGCATACATCTGAGATGCCCTAATGGGTCAAAAAGGTAATTGAAAATATAGCTTGATTGGAAGTGAGTCAGATGCCGTCCAAACTATATTCTTAATGCATACAATCTTCAAAATCATTTTACTTATAAAAAATTAGATTATTACCATATATACAGTTTTAGTAATCATATTTGGCACACAATTTACTAGAAAAAGCAGACTTCCTAATACCTCGACTTTTTTGGGTCAACACAAACCGAGCCGACATGTTTCGACATGCACCAAGCAATTGCCGCGTTAGCTGACCCACCTGACCCGCCCATTTTGCAGCCTATAAATCTTACAATTACCTAGTTGTTGGCCGTGCCGGTGCCTCGGGATGTAGCAGCCAAAGACAGTATCCAGCTTCCTTAGGATTTTCGGAAAGGAAACTAGGAGGAAGGATCCTTTGGCGTAAATGCATCATTGCAACTGCATGTTCTCTCGTAGATTGAAATGATCCAAGAAGCTGAGAAAACAACAAAAAATACTATAAATTGCGAACAATTATTTTTCTATCTAATCAGTAATCACGATCAAGAAAGATAACATGAAGGTGTATATTCACCAAAAGGAATAATAAATGGTGGATATTTGCACCTCAAAAAGAAGAACCCCCAAAGCATATATATTTGACGACAATGTAGAGCTCCTCTCTCTAAGTTCCTCGGGACTAGCATACCACTGCTCTTCTAGCAAATTACCACCACTAACAACATTCTCTTCATCAGATCCATGACCAGAAGCTCGTGGACCACCAATTTGGCGTTTGACGCTATGTGAAGTTCCATGGACTGAACCAGAACGATTTGGGAACTGTGGCCACCTGCCAAAAGATTTCCAGTTTTCCCCATATTTTCTCTTTTTGCCATCTCGGTTATCCAAATGATGTATTTCTGGGACTTCTTTCTGAGCAGGTGAACCAAGGAACAAAACATTATTTGATGGTAACAATCTAAAGCATGATGGTCTTAAAGCTTGTAAGGCCACCCCTTGAGAATGTGATGAATCCACCAAATCTAATATCTGCTTGAAAATATAGAGGCTTCTTGATTTATCAACATTATTCCTGCCACCATTCAGCCATTCTCTCAAACTTATACCTTCACTGTGAGAAGAAACACTAGTCCTAGGCTCGGGAATGGGAATGTCCCGAGAATCACTTTGACCACGAATTTGAACACCGGCCCCGTCTTGAGCTGGACCTCTGAAAACAACACCTTTACCCTTTAGTGTGTTTTTCACAAAAAACTCAGAAAACCCGGATTTTGAAAGAATCTTTGTTCGAATACCTCCAGGAGACAATTGTCTTTCTTCTAGTGACAAATTGTCAGCTGTTTCATTTTTATTTCGGTCTTCTTGTTTTTTGTCTAGAAATTCTGAGAAAGAAAGAGAGTCGGAATCGTCCCTAGCACCAGGATTGGATGCACCGACTATTTCTAACTTCCCGCTATTTAAATTTCTTATTGTTAATTCTTCAACCATGACCCCGGGAGACTCTGAACAAAGTGGACTGGTGCATGCACGTTCTGATGTACTGACCCAAGCATTGTTATTACCATCCAAGAAATTTGGAAATGAGTCAGGTTTGTTTTCATGAACATTAACATCCTCTTTGTTCTGTAGCCGTGCTCTATCAATATCATTAATCTCATTCACTTCATTATCCATCACTTTATTCGCGGCCTTTAAAGAAACTTCATTCAGTCAGATCATAGAAAACAACTAGCTCGTGATTATTTAGATAATATAACAAGAAAAACTAATAAGAATGTAGTGGTGCATGATGAAAAGCGTGCATTATTAACACATTTTCTTTATTTGCGATATGATCATTGAGGTAAACATTATATCAATATGTACTTCTATACTACTATATAACGAAACACACAATCCTACACACCCCAACATACACAAACCTAATCATCTCTCTTTTAGCACCCGCAGTGACATTGAGCAGGTACACAGCTAGTCACTACATAAACATGGTATTTGGGAATGCATTTTGAACGTGATCATTGCAATTTGAAGATTCAAAACAACATAATCTGTTGTTTTATAACTATGGATAAGACAAGTAATTTACACTATCTAATTCGTTAGATTCAAGTCTCTTCAGCTTCTCATCTATTTATTTAAATATGATCAACCTAAGCAGGAGTCATAAAATAACCATAATCATAATCACTTTATGCAAACTCTCAAATATGCTAGCTGCGGCTTCAAGTTGTAATAATCGATATAAACAAAATTACGGCAGTCAGTTTAGAAATTACCTTATTTATTCTACCTCCGGTCCATCGTGACAATGTTACTCTTTGTACCGTCAGCATCAACAAAAGCAAACATTTACATGCACTTCACCACATTATAAACAATTTCCAACGGAACACAACATACATCACAAATTTACAACTTTACAAAAATGCATCATTCTGGCACCAAATACCGAAAAGTACCGAAAACTATATAAAAAAAACTGCTGCAGTGCTGCTATTATACAGAGAAACTCGGCTTCTGGTAGCACAATTGGCAGCTTAAGTTTCAACAGTGAAAGTTAAGACAAATGATGCAAAAGCTACTAAAATGTGTGTGTTTTGATGGAAGATTGATGTACCCAAAACAAATCTCGGGTATCCACAATAGAAAAGCTTCAAGATTTCTTCACCAATATCATAAACAAAAAAACTGTATCATCAAATGAGTGTGACCCAAATTCCTTGATAACTTTAAAAAAAAAAAAAAAAATTTAATCAATTTCAAATCAAAAATAATTAATTTCAAAAACTTAGATTTAAACAACTCAAGATTCTTAATACTAACACCAACTTTAAAGTCAAAACAAGTCAGCTCACTTCAAATTAAGCTTACCCACAGTCCAATGACACAGAAGCTTAATTACCAAGAAATCTTTTTCAAATAAAAATAATAATTAAGCAATGCAATAACTCACAATCTACAGAAATTGTTGTGAACTTGATAAAGTTTATACCTTTATTTGAGCCCAATAGAAATCCAGTTAGATTGAAAAGGCTCAAAGTGAGCAAATTTATTGGTATGTAGAGAAAAAAAAACAAGAACCCTAAAAGAAAAGGGTAAAAAGGCAAAAACTTTATGATAAATTTTGGAGATTGAAGTAGCAAAGATATGTTTTTTGCCACTCGATTGGTTTGTTTCAAGATTTTTGTGTTCTCAGTTGTGAATAGGAAAAGATTTCTTTTATCATCGGCTAAATTATTACTAGCACAGTAGAGGGTCATGCTTGAGTCTATTCATTTTATTTTTTATTTTTAAGTTAATACCTATACTGCCACTGTAACAATAAATTCACAACACGGATGTGCTTGAGTCTATTCATTTTATTTTTTTTATTTTTTTTAAGTTAATACCTATAATGGCTCTTCTCTCTCTCCACCCTCTGCTTTCTCAACTCTAACGGCTCTTTCATCTGGATCTTGGACCGAAGATTGAGCCTATGATTTCAAGATTCAGATCGTGTATTTGAGATTGAGAGTTTGAGATTGGATTATTCTCATCCAGTTAAAGTTTCCACTCCGATAGATATAACCTTATCTTTTACACTCTTTGGGCCGGAGGTCCCTTCCACTTCGATGGATCTGGAAGTAGTCTCTCTACTTTATGTAAGGGTAAGGTCTGTCTACATCATATCTCCTTGTACCCCACTTGGCCGGGATTGAATACCGTTGTCGTTGTCACGAATTTGCTTATGCAATTGCTAATTTGCTAGTATGTAATTGTTAATTTGTTATAGATGCACAAATTCACAAATGATATACTACACAAATTCACAAATGATATGCTACGTTACAATGTTAGAAAAGGATATACAATTGCTATATAAAGTTACAATAGAATACGTCGTTTATGGAAGTATTAAACTATAAGGTCATGTTTGGTTCATAGAATTCGATGAGATTTGATAGAATTAGAATTCAATTTAATTTTTTAATGTTTTTGATTGGTTAAAGATGAAGGAATTGAAGAAATAACAGGATCTAAACACAAATACTTTTGAGAGAACAAGTCTAATTGATTAATAAATAAAACGGTTCAACAATGATAAGTAAAGAGATTACAATAAACCAACCACAAAGTGGGGAATCTAAGGGACAAACACAATTGTTTACATAACAAGAATCTTGATTAGATCAAACATGGTTACATGATATGAGGAAGAAGGTGTAACGATTAGAACGCCCAGAAAAGGGTGTGTATTGTGTTGTAACCCTAAAACGGTGTACAGTGTTTGTTTATATAGGCAGTGATATCCAGCATCTTCAATTTCAATCCTTTATCTTTCAGTAGTACAGCTTTAGTCCTTCAAGTTCTATCTTTTTTCATATGTCCAAAGTAGTCCTCCAGGTTTCCATGTACAACACAAACAGATTAAGTTAAACTAAGAAACAATCAAGGTGTTATAAATTTAACATGAATCTCATTTTAATTTAAATAAACTACCTATCATTTGATGAAATCTTCATACTTTGGGGATGGGGGAAGAATTTTCCTTCCGCTACTTAAATTTTCGAAAAATCAAAAACATTATATCAAATTTCATTTTTTCAAATTCTAATTTCTTTAATAAATTTTATTTAAAAAAAACCATTTTGTGAACCAAACACGAAAATACAAATTTGTGTTGTGAATTTACTTTTTTTTCTACATAATTCAATTTTTTCATTAATGCATTATAATGATCGAATGAGTTAGTTTAATAATAGTTGTTCAACGTTTAGAATAAGTCTCATACAACAAACCAAATGTTTTAATTAATATAAACACTACGGTAACATCCAATTTGATAGTATGCGGTGCTCGAACCACGTATATGCCTGGGATGAAATCCAAGCCTTTTAAAAAACCCCTCTAATAATCCACTCCTACAAATGTAGAAAGTGAGATTCGAACCTTGATGGATTTCCAAGATCAAAAACCTATCATCTTTATATATATATATATAACTAATAGAGGATATGAAAAAATTTATGTGACACATTTATTTAAATTGTAGATAAGATTTTTGTTTAGTTGTAATTTTTTTAAATATTTGGTTTTTCATGTCATATAGAGTTGTAGACTATTAATTATTATAGTAGATTTTCTATTCGTAATTTTTCAATTTTTTTAATCTCTTTATATTTAATATGTATATATAGTTAATAAATTGTATCTTTTATATTTGATGTGGATAAATTAGGATTAATGTGACTTAATTCTTAGAGTGTCAACTAAATTTTTTGCTTATTTGTTAATTTCTCCTTTTTATATTCAATATTATCTCCCTTTAAGTACATTGGTTCTTTGTTATTTGATATTGTAAGGAATAATAATGGTTTAACCATCATTTGTTAACTTTGCTCAACTCTACTCTACTATCACGTTAAGGAACATGACCATTAGACAAAACAAACCATACCTTGTTTTAATAAGCACTTCTCAGTTCTCACGTCAATAGCTCGAACATTTTTCACATGGATCCAATCTAACACTTCTCACATCAATAGTGTTCAAATAAACAATTACCTCCACGATTTTATTTTTTAGGTTGTGCTTTTATGCTTTAAAAGGATCCAGCCCATTACCAAGTTACTGAAGGCTATAAGTTTCAAGTTTCAATAGTGGGCTCAACCCAAATTCTCCTCCACTATTGTTTCCGCCTTCATATGTCATTTTAAAGTATCGCATCAAAGAATAAAACAGTAAACCGAACAATTAGAATAACAATATTGCATCGTCTTAGCTTATAGATCTTCAAAAGATATTTGGAATAAGTTCATTAAACCATATTAATGCTAATAACGAGTGTCCGTTAAGAACTTTTAGGTTAATGTTTAAAGAATCTCATCAAGATACATTAGTAGCTAAAAATGGTTGAGTTGTTCATCAATTGATTTTGGTATATTTATTTTCATAAGTATTTTGACCGATACAAAATTACCATAACACTATCAACGTGATCTCTTTTTCTTTGTATACCAACTCAGAAGATTGTAAACACTTCAATATACAAATTTAGCCGTTATTAAGTTTTTTCTTTGCATAAGTTAATGTGTTCTAATTGCTAAGTGTTAATATGTTGGTCTTAACATATATGATCAGCATATAAAATTTTTATATTTTCATGTTAATATCTACCGATAAACTAAAATAGGATTGAATATTTTTTTAAGTGACATGTGACACAATATTTAGAGTACATGTGTCCTTATTAATGTATTCTTATTATATTAGGATAGTAATTACATGTACTTTAATTTTATTTTATTTTTATTTTTTTTTCGATCACAAGCAACTGCAGCTTTCGTAATCATTCTCGATGTAATCATATGTTATTATGTTATGCTCTTTGTTTATCGTTTTTGATTATTAATTTATCTACCAATAAACTAAAACAAGGTTGAGATGTTTTTTAAAATGACACGTAACGTAATTTTTGATTGACACGTATTCTTCTAGTTTATCTATTTTATTAAATTAGCTTTTTTTTTATTGTATACAAATTCAATTTTCTTATAGACTTAGAATTAAACTTTAACTCTTAGTTTATAAATATAAAACACATCATAACTTTATTTGATTGATCGTTTTCTTATTAATAAAGTTATTACTTTTTCTTTCTCAATTTTTCAACTTCTATTACTTATATTACTTATAATAACTTAATAATATCAAGACTTCAAAAATGAGTTTACAATTCAAAATCACAATGCTATTTGTCGTCATACTCTATACTTGCAATTTCCGATTTTGATGTAATTTTAAAAATTTAAGGTAAACTCCAAAACTTTAACTAACCATATATTATATTTATAATTACTGTTTATTATAATTAACTTTGATTATCGGTTTACTTTAACCACAATTTATTTTATACTCACAAATCATGTATGAGACATATTCGAATTTGTTTATGATATAATTTATATAGCTACCGTATATTGTACGGGTACTAGGACTAGTATACTTATATACATTGATAAACTATAAAACACGATCAAAAACACCCGGTAATTCCTTTGTTTGTTAGGTCATCTCGGCCTCCTGTACTCTTTATGCCACTGGCTATTTCCTTAATAAAATCTTTGCCGTTCAGGAAAAAATAAAATAAAATAAAATAAAAGTTTAATTATTCATATACGACCAACTTATAAAATATTTCATGGTGCTATTATCTCATCGAAGTCTCCGAAGTATGGATCGAGTTTCAATTTGTTTTCTGCAATCAAGACAAAATCATTTTGTCTCAGCTTCCTCATTCATAGTATTTTACATATAATCCCCTCTTATAGTTGGTTCATACATAACAGTCCCTCAAACTTTCTTTCACTATTTTAGTTAATTAAAGAGTGGCGTGACTTGAAAAACACAAAAAAATCAAAAAGACTTCCATCTCCAAGTTTAACTCAAACGCAACTCCCTTTTCTGAATGATATTTATGCACAGGAAATACTAAACGTAGCGCTAACCCCGATATATATAATATATCAGATACAACGTTTATTTAATCATATCTTTACACATACATCCTGTAAGTTTTTCATTATGTATATCATTGAATCCTATAAAATGAGAAATAATTTAAGGGCAACGGTGCAGTGTCGATTTGTCAATTTTGACTAATTTTTACCAATTACAACTTGCCATGTGGCAATTCCAAAAATCTCCCAATAGTTGCCAAAATTAATAGTGTAAAGGAAATAAAGGTGTCGATCGGCTTTTTCAAATAATAATATTAATAATATATAAAATTTATATGTACAGCTATATATATATATATGTCTATCTATTTTTTTTCTATATTTACATATCAATTGTTCTCCATTTCTCTTATAGTCTTCTCTATCTATCTATAATTCTATATATTCACTCTTTTACTCAACATCACCATCTCTGGTGAAATCAACCGCAAAAGGGAACGACCACAATAAAGGGTTGTCGGTGACCTGAAAAAATCACCCTATCACCTATTCCGGCGTTGATGAAGACGGTAATGATGGTAGCATCTCTTTTCCCATTTATGATGAAGACGCGATTATAGTGGCACGCCATACTTTATCCATATTCTCCCCCAATTCTTTCGGGGTGTGCATGTGTGTGTATATATATATATATATGATTTTTTTTGTTTATTTACCTCAATGCACACATACCCAACGGTTACTCCAATCGACTCTATTTGGGCGATGATAGAAACTGATGCCAAGAGCCGATAGTTGTTGAAAAGTAGGGTGTAGGGTTGCCGATTGTCTTACCGATAGATTTTTGCTGACTACACCCTTGCCTTGCCCCTTACGTTTATATTAAACTATTGTATAAAACATATAGTGCATCATCGTATCATAATAAGAAATTCAATAAAATAAAAATATACTATGTTATCAATATTATCACCATTGCAATAAAAAATACTTCACACATTATTATTACAACCAATGACCAAAATAAAGATAAATGCTGGTCATAATAAATTAATAATTATAACTATAATAAAACATAAAACATAAAACATAAAATGTCATATGTTATCATTATATTTTAAAAAGCTAACATATAAAAAAAATACAATTGTAATATCATTTTGCAAATACTTTTATAAATTATATATATGGCAGCGAGTTACATTGTATTTAACTTTTTGCTATATTTTTTTAATTAAAAAATCTTTTACATGATAACACTAGTCAGAACTTATAATTTTAAGTATGAACCAATTGGAATCAATTGTAATATTCATTTTCTGTTCCGAGAGTGGTTGAAGTAGAAATTTTTGGTTTTTTAAGAAAAATTTAATCAAAATTTTGATTAAACCTTAAAAAAATAAAAGAAGTGCTTTTGTAACTTAAAATCGATAATGCTGAATAATTTTGTGTCATTTGTCCAATTCAATGTATATACTTTGTGTTTTTAAAACTTTGAAGGGGTAAATTAACCTCATTGCCAAATTACCCAGCCTGGAATATGCAAAAGAAAGCGAAATAAATGTTTTTTGATCAAGTCAAAACATTGTCGTGTCTCCGTTATTACACACACATATACACACACACTCACCAGAAAACACTTGATTCCATTTTTTGCAGGTTTATTGGCCGAAGCATTCAGCTCAAAAATTCAACTATTATATTAAGAGGTATCATCAATTTATAAACAACTTCATGATCATTATTAATTAGTTTAAGCTCGTTACTAGCTAGTTTCATATCATCATTTCTGTGTTATTGCATGTTATTAATTTTCAGCTAAATTCTCTTTTTTTAACTGTAAATGATTAATATTCTTAATACCTAAGTTTTGATTCTCTGTTTATTTACATTTATAATAATATATTATTATTTCAAACAGTTTTCTTAAAACCTTGATCAGATCATCAATATTTGTGATCCTAATTCAATTTTTTTCCAGATAAATTTTAGTGTTATTTTTAAAAAAATATTATATTAATGATAATAGAGCTTTCAGTCTGATATTTAAGGTTCTATTTTTTTATTTGATGATTGACTCTTTATTATTTATGTATTTCCAAATAAATATAAACAGTTCATATAGTTGATGTTATTAGCTGTCCAATTATTTTAATTAAAAATTTATTAATTAATATATTAGGCCATCTGTTAAAAAGGCCACAAAAGAACCTGGTTGCTTACCAATACTAACAACTACTATTTTCAAAGACAAATATAATCCTTTTTGCCTCTTAATTTTCTTATGAAATTAACTATTTAATTATTAAGTTAAGATATCTTTGATTGGTACGTTTACAAATGAGCCTACAAATCTGTTGCTGGCTGCTGCCACATGTTATGATTAGTGGCTAATTAAGGTACAAAGAGAGAAATTTGTGTAGAGTAATTTTTATATATATAAAAAAATTCTTAGCCGTTGATTATGTCATGTGTTAATGTCTGATTTTTAGGCATATTTTTAGTCACATTGATCAATTTCATCTTTTTTATTTTTCTATTTATGATTTATGATTGTTTTAGATAAATTGTTTAAAAATGTCACATCAATTTTCAACAAAAACAAGGTAAGTTGTTAAACTAGTAAAGTCACCCAGCTACGGTTGTCTTACTCAAAAGTATATATTGAATTACTTTTAAATAGAAAATGTAGCTGGGTGACTTAATTAGACACAATATATGTTCAATGACTTGACCACATTTTTGCTGAAAATTGGTGCAGCTTTTCTGGATATTTTCTTTTGTACATATCGATAATCTCTATTACTTTATACACAACACGACCTTTTTTATGTGGGATTCATGTAACTATGTAATTAAGTAATCAATATCAACCTCAATTGTCAGGAATGAAGATCCTTTAGGGGCTGAATTTGATATAAACCTGCACTAATCATAAGCATTTCCACATATGAAATAATACACTTATAGTGTGATAACTAATGCCATGATTACTATGCTGAATTGCTAACATACGAAACTATACGCCTTAGAGGACACCCTTTTGTCCTTTTTTTCTCTTATATTTTTGGTGGCCATCAAAACTGGGCATGCATTGAATTGATGTAGGTTGCTTTAAGGAGTTTAAGCCTTCTATAACTTTCTTTTATTGCGATTTTTAGGGTCATGTTAAACTGTGCCTAAGATAGAAACTGTCTTATCTTGTTGACAAGCTCTACTCAATTTTTTTCATCAAGATTTAAGGGGCATTTAATGGGGAAGCGTCGTTTTAGAAATAGAATCAAGTCCATGGTTGGAGGTCTCATTGACATCGACAAAGATGAGGAACTTAAAGGGAGCAATATAGGTATGTACTATATATATATATATGAATTGTCGTATATTTTCATTCTTATAACAAATTATAGTATTGTCAAAGTACATGAAAGTGAGTTGACGATCGATCATGCATAAAATGATAAAACGATGTATTCTTATTTTTAGAAACGGAGGACAATTACAAGAAGATTATAGAGCTTGTGAATGAGGATGATCAACAAGATAAGAACAAACTTGTTGGATTGCTTGAGGAATTCCACAATCGTTACCAATCAATTTATGAGCGTTATGATAATATAACTGGCAAACTGAAAGAGAAAGTCCGTTCAAAGAAAGAAAAAGAAAAAGATTCTTCTTCCTCGTCAAGTTCTGATTCAGATGATTCTTCTAATAAAAATGGAAGCAAAAACGGGAAGTTGGAAAACCAGATTGATATGGTGACAGACAGCCTCAAGGAAGAGCTTCAAGCAGCTAATATAGAGATTGACGAGTTAAAGAGAAAGTTAAAAGTTGAAACAGAAGAAAAGATAGTATTAAAGTCACAAGTAACAGAAACAGAAGAAATGTTTAACGAGTTGAAACTCCAATCTGATGGATTGCATGAAGAAAACTCCAAACTTTTGGCTGAAAATAGAGATCTCAGTTTGAAACTTGAGAACTTCACAGTGGTTGAAAGTGAACTGTATCGGAAAATAGAAGATATCAATAGAGAAAACACCGGTTTGATAATGGAGAAAGAAACAGCCCTGACTACTATCGAAGAACTAAGAGCCATTATTGTTGAATTGAAAGGAGAAAAGAAGGATCTCGAGTCAGAATTAGTAGGCTTGAAATGTGAATTCAGTGAAATGAAAGACAAATTGCAAACAACAGAAGAGGAGATATCGATTCTGTTTCAAAAATTGGAAAATGCTGAGTTGGAGAACAAAACTCTCTCTGTTGAATGTAGCCAATTAAGAGAACAGTTAGCTGAGAAAGAAAATGAGCTTTCAATGCAGACGGAAATGAATGAATCTTTCAAGAACGAAGCTGAAAGTAAAATGAGTGGTATCAGGGAAGAACTCGAGTCTTTACGATTCCAAAAAACAGAAATTGAAAAGCAGAAAGAAGATGAAATATTGGCTCTCCAAGAGAATCTCAACAATCTGCAAAGGGAATTGGAATCTTTACACATTCAGGTGAATGATAAGCAACTAGAATTAGAATCCATAATCATCCAAAAACTAGAATCCGAAAATCTGATCAAGTGTTTGAAAGAGGAGATCACAAATATGAACAGTGATCAAGAAAGATTACTGGGGGAAAAGGAAATACACAGGTCCTTGATCAAAGAACTTGAGAATAAAATTGAAGAAATGTCAAATGAAATCCAAAGTGGTCACCAGTCGAAAGAACAGATTGTTGATCAGCTGGAAGAAACCATAGAAGACCTCAAAAGTGATCTTGAAATGAGAGGAGATGAAATAAACACGTTGACTGAAACAGTCCGAAATCTGGAGGTCAAAATCAGGCTAGCAAACCAGAAGCTTCGTGTAACTGAACAGATGTTAAACGAGACCGAACACGATCACGCAACCAAAGAAGAAAAACTGCATCAAGAAAACAAAACTTTAATGGACAAAATGTCTACATTGTCCCAAACGATCACCGCCATCAAACAAGAGGTCCAAGAAAAAGTCCACGAGACCTTGACTGGCATTGACTCGCTCAATGTAAAGTTTGAAGAGGATTACGGACACTTGACAACACGTGTTTATGAAATCAGAAATGAAATCCAAGCCGCACAGATTCAGGTCAAGCATATGAACGAAGATACAAAACAAAAAACTGAAGAAATGGTGACGAAGTTAAAAGTTTCTGCAGGGGAGAATGCCAGTTTGATGAAATCATTGGAGAACATGAAGATTGGAATTGTGAAAAAGGATGAAAAGATTGGAGAGCTAGAGAACACAATCCTTATGAAAGAAGAATGGATATCAGGTTTTGGAGAGGATAAACGGGAGGCTATAAAGCAGCTGTGCATATGGGCTGATTATCACCGTGATCGTTATGATCATCTTCAAGAGCTACTTTTGAAGACAACTCCGGGTTCAAGAAGGCAGACAGTGAGTTAAGCTGATATAGATACATATCATCAATCTTTACAAAATGACACGCCTGTTTACGAACTATTGATGTTCTTAAACACGTGTCAAAGAGTAACTGGTACCATTTTTATGAAACAGATATATTGAATAGCTTTGCCTATTTTGTGATTTTGAGTTTTCGGACTGTTTGGAGTGTTGGTTAAGTTGTATGTTTTGGCATAACAAATTGGAGTAGACAGGTGTGTATAACAGTGAAAGCTTCACTGTCATTTAATAATATTTGATTTCTTCATTAATTTGGACTGTTTACACTTAATAATGTGTTGCTATTTTTGCATATGTTTTATAAGGAGCATAATTAGCAATGTCATGAAATACATTGTGTGATTATTGTCAGCTGAAAAACCATTAATTCTTACAGGCTCCTTCATGATACTTGTAAATGACACTGAGCAAACTAATTGGCATGTATAAAATCTAGACTTTAGAAATATCTTTAAATAGTGGATGAATAATCAAAATCGAATGTAAAAATAACTAAAGAAAAAGCATAAGATTTCTTGAGAGTGGTCAGAGAAAAGATTCAGAAAATACTCATATTTGGTTAGATTTAAGGCACACTCCAAAGGCTGCCAAATGTGTTGTATCAATTAAAAAGTTTGAGTTCAAAGTTTATACCAACATGTAAATTACATTGACTTACAATAAATGGAAACGATAATGAAGACAGGAATCTAATATCTTCCTATCTTTTAAAAAATATATATAAAAAAGAGATGTAAAATCGTAAGAAGATGAGCAAAAGACTGCCTTTAAAATAACAACATAATTAGTGTAAATGTTATAAGTGGAATGAAAAGAAAAATAACGGAAGCCACTCTTATATATCAGAGCCAGGTTTCGATCCTGGGACCTGTGGGTTATGGGCCCACCACGCTTCCGCTGCGCCACTCTGATTTGTTGATATATCTCTCTCATTCATTAAATTTTACCTGTTCGTACTTCTTTTTCGTTGCTTTTATTTAGCCTTATCAATATTTGCTTTGTCCTTTTCAGAAACTAATATGATATACTAAATGATTTCGAAAGTATATTGCAACTCGACAAGTTAGTTTTTTCTATCTAAAAAGTCTCTACATTTTATTAATTCACCAAAAATTTAAACCTTCCTATCTTATAAATATTTATAACTAATGATTAGATTTCATTTATATAACTTTAAAATTGAATATAACATCGACACAAACAACTTTTATTTAGCTCTAAAATACTTATTTATATGAAAATGAAAAGTTTTAGAATTCATGATGTATATCCATTTCTAAAATATCACTACACATAAATCTAGTTTCTTTATATCAAATGAGGTTACAATTGTTTTACGTGTTTAAATAAGTCGTGAAATTCATAGTTTTGATTGGAATAAGATAGAAATTGTCTGATAAATATAAAGGCATTATCATGACGTTTCTACAGAATATTTCAAATTTAAACCTCTCTAAGTAGGGAAAGGTACTAATGATCACAAGAATAGTAGATATGGCACATCTGAGTAAAGACTCACTCTTAGTAGATGCTAGGTAAACCTCCTGCGCTTGCCCGTATACATTGCACTATGATCTACTTTTTTCTTTTAATTTCTAAGAAGCTGTTACATGATTTAGTCGTCACAGCTGAGCTTAGTCCCCACTTCCCAATTGCTAAAAAAAGATCATTATAATCCAGATGTCTATTATGTCAAGCCAAAAAAGTGAAACAAACCGGCTAAGACTGCCTCATGAAAGAATCTTACAATATACTGGAATGATATAAAGTTTTAAACTGAAAAAATATACTCTTGATAGGCTGATAGTAACATATTAAATTTTGGCAATTTTTGGTTCCTGAAATGATATAAACTTAGAAATGTAAAGCAAATCACTAATCAACATAAAACTCCATTAGCTCTCTATTATATGTTAAATACTAATCAACGAATTATGTCGTTCCCTGTTTTTTCAACCCATGAGAAATCCTTATTACATACTGTTCATACATACAATAACAATAATCATAAATAAACTGGGCTATAACTGACAGAGAATGTCCTCTGGAGTCTGGGTGCGTATAAGGGACGTCTCCACTATATCAACAACGGCTAGTTCTAAATCGCTTTGTTCCCCAAAGCGATAAATGAAAGAGATGAAAGAAAAAAAAACTTCGTAGTTTTACCTCCTTACCCTTTTGCACACAAAACTAACACAGATGGTGAATAAAAATATAATTGTTTGTTTCAATCAGATATCCTCATATCTACCTTGAGTACATCCTTAACCACCTCGTACGACACAAAAGCAATGGCTATCGATGGAACCACCTAAAGAAGAAAAATCTTGTATAAGAAACTGTTTCCAGATCACAGTACAAAAAAACATTCCTTGTAGTAGGTAGAAAATTAAACCTGACCACCATTGTATATCGACTAATTATATACTGACCTTGACCGAGTTGGGAACCAAACCCTTGTACAGAGCGCCAAAACCCTCATAACGAACAGTTTTCCGGAATGCATCAACCATTCCAGTGTATTCAAGTGCTGACTTGCCCTCCCCAGTAACTACTGAACCTGCATCTTTCCACCCAACCATTTGCATTCTTCGGCGTATCACATCAAGAGGATAAGCAACTGTCTGTCCGACAGTTCCTGCTGCCGCGCCACATGCAAGCTTGGTTGTCACACCCAACTCTGCGTCCTCAGTTAGTCCAAATGGTCTTGATTTCACCAACCAGTCTTTTAAAGATTCGTATACCGCAAAATTCAGCCCCACGTATGGAATCTAGAAACAATCATGAGCGTAAGGTAAGCTTATCTCTTGACACAGTAAAGGATTTGAACTAAACAATATCTTCAGTTATTCCAATATCTTAGATATAGAGTCTATTCCAACAACCAACAATGCATCGATGTATGTTAATGTTCAGACACTGTACTACTGTAGAATTACAGCCCGACTACTCATTATATGTGTTTTGAAAGTGATTATATGATATCCAATGCTTACGAGTCGAACAATTAGATTTCAAAAAAGTCAAACAATTAGCTGATAGTCCTAGGGTGTGGCTTTTTTTGTTTGAAGTTGTAACGAAAAGATGTTTAAGACTTCGAGTGTAGGGCAATCTAATGAATAAGAAGATAGTAGACAGAACTACCAAAATGAGCTGATTTTAAGGGAAAAAAGAAAGTAGAGATTGATTTTTAAATGGGAGTAATACTATCTTAAGTTAGGTTTCTAAGTCGGTAAATCGGTAACTAGGTAACTTTAGGGTACCCTCACATAAGCAGTTGTCATGTAGCTGGAAAAAATTTAATTATCCAAAACTTGATTTATCAAATAAACAAAAAAAAAGATATACATGAATGTCGTAATGATTAGGAAAATTCTGAAATTTAACTTACAACACCAATGACTGATGGAAGCCATCCTTTATATAATGCACGTGGGCCTTCTTCACGGAGTACTGTTTTAAGAGCATGTGCAATTCCTCTATACTGGCTAGGAGATTTATCAGTCTGCAAATACAAATTACCAATCGGTTAAAAGCCTACGCCAACGGTAGATACTAAAACTTGCATACTACATGAGCATGCAGATCATAAACGATACCTGGACGGTAATCCGTCCTCGAACCAAGTCCATTGGATAGGTAGCTGACATGGCAATTATTCCAGCACAAGCTCCAGCTCCAAGGCGTAGGAGAGGGGTGAGTTCAGCATCCTCTGGAAGAGAAGACAAACCATTATCATCACAGACATGTGTTTTATAGAATATATATGTACTTTAAGTTAAAAAAATAAGTCTAACCAAGTAATTCTATTCATGGATGAGCTAATTTGGTAATGTGTTTCATAACAATAAGAATGAATATAGCCGTACCATTTCCAGGTTGCTTCCGATACAGCCACAAGATTCCCCTGTTAAATTGTTAACGCAGAAAAAAATCTTGGTTAAGCATAGATATCAAAAGCAATCTGTTTTGACTTGAAGAAAGATTCTTTTGTATTGAAAAAAGGCATGTATGCTTACTTTGACGCCTCTTCATAGCTAAAGAACTTGACAGCAGAGTTTGGGACAATGCGAGCACAATTCGTGCCATTGCCTTTAAACATTCCGCGCAAACCCTCTGTTCTCCATATATATTTTAGTCCCTGGATTGTTCCATTGTACTTGATTGCATGAGGATTTTGAACCTGCAATGCAACATAATTAACTGTGTTTAGTATTCTCATCTCTGCTTGCACCATGGCTTTAGAATGATGTGACAAAAGTTCAACTCGTTTTACTTGTCATGTTTGTTAAAAACAGGGAATTCATCTTTTTATTAACTTTGGTGTGGTTCATTTTAGACTAACCAGACCTGCATGGAGTTAAAAGTTTAGTGTTCTAATTAATAGCAACTAACAGGTCAACCGCGCATAGCTACGGCGTCGATAATAGTTTGCTATGGTGTGTATGTGTGTGTGCGTTTGTCTGCACAAATGGTGTTTCCTGGAAGATGGAGGAGAGAGTTGAGGAGTAGGGAGATGGGAGACGAATGAAAAGATTAAATGGCAAATAGGTGAGAGTGAGAACTGAGAAAGTAAAAGTAGTGGTCTATATCAAACTTAGGAAATGGATGGTTGAGATCAAATCTTAACTTAAGTTTAAGAGATTTGAATATGTTTTATAATATAGTATAGATAAAGGATTCATAGAGAAAAGTTAAATATGAGAGCAAATTAAAAAACCCGGACCAAATAAGCAATGAAACATCTTTTTAACAAGGGCAAGAATAGGTTGAGTAAGACATCATCAGTTTCAGTCAAATAAACACAATCCATATGGTAAACTAACTCCACTTGTTGGTCAACCACAAGGGTTAAAATCAAAACAATCCAAATTCTTCAAAGAGGACACATGGCATGCCATACTAGGTCAATCAAAACTGTATAAGTTTATTAGATAGAGAACATTCCATTACTGAACATGCCTACAAAGCAATGAACTTTTCTATTCAGTTTTCCCAGAGTATTTGGTCTTATTTTCAGTTCTAATTCCTGTTTGTGTAATGCCTTATTTACCAAAAAAAATCCAAGATAGGAGTTGAAGAAAACTGGGAAAGTGTCAAAATCAATCTGAGAAAATATAGCATTTGGTAAGGTAATGGCTTCTATAACTAAACTGAACAAAATGTCAAAAAGAACTTACATAGTGAGACTAGAATTTTTACAAGGGACTAACATCTTTCATCTTAGTATCTTACGCTACTTATAATATTTCCTATCATGCGGATTTCACGATAATTAACTATTTCTAAGTTCACTTCGCTAAACATAAGAAAAATAGACACAGGATCAACCTGGAGCAAAATTTTTAGACGTTCCAGGGGAGCGACGGCAGTACGTGATCTGCAACAGAAAGTAACGAAATTAACTGTAAGCAAAAACCTATCAACCTATCACGCAAAACTTATCAGTTAAAGATAGTTAACTAAATTCGCAAATCATTGTCAAGGCTTAGATATTAAAACACACATGGAAAATTTAAGAATGTTGTGATAAGCCTGGACGTTTTGGCCAAGGCTACCAGCAATGACTTCTGCGTTGCTGTTTAGTTAGCAGTTGATTCCATGTAATATTTGATTATTTATTTATTTCAACTATTCTTAAGTTTATTATATATCTGGGGAACAAGTATGTTGTTACTCAAGACATAAGTCGTCTGTTTAAAGAGTCTAGAATTAGGAATCGATTACTGGGTATTATTTTCTGAGTCAGACTCTAGAGACCAACCTACATGTCAAAATTGTAGGATTATCTGTTTTTTTTTTTTCCTTTCATTTATTCTTGAATTATATAATAAATTAGCAGAGTTCTTATAATGTTGTTCTAGAGTTCATTAAATATCTCTATCATCACTATTTTATTAGGCATGAATTTGTCCATACCAAATTCATTCAAATCAGCTTTACTTGGTTTCCCTTCCTTTCACACCAGACTGCATCGCGTTTAACTTTTTAACCATCCACCTAAAGCATGTTCTTTTTCTAAATGTAATGTACTAGATGGCTAGATCCATAATATCAACTTCATCTCTCCAACAGTCTTTTTCTAAATAGCTTTTTAGTTGCTTCAAAATATTCTAAAGCATAAAGGGGAAGTAGTTCTACTAGTTACTCATTATATGGAATAATGCTTTTGAAAAGAGCAAAGCATAAAACCATTATATCCACATTCTCAGATTTCTTTTCTTCCCACAGATAGTCCACTCATTTACTTAAAAAAAAGTATTTGCATAACCTATACTTCTTCAGACTGGATTTAAAAAAGAAAGCAAAAAACTCCATAATATTATCAAAATTTCATATCTTATTATCAAATCTTGATAACAAGTCAACTAATGATTGTTCTTCACCTAAAACAGGATATAATTTAATAATTTATCTTCTTCTTTTTTTCAACATCAAACCATATCATCTTTGAATTTAATTCATTTCTCATAATAAAATACTATACTACCATTCACACTCTCATAATCACTAACTTTCAGTTAAATCAAAAATAAAAATTTAGACCCGCAAAAATTTAAGATAATTCAACCTTCATGCATCAGTTTATGTGACAAGTAATCAAAAATTTCACATATTTATGCCTACACAAAAAGAATATAATTTAATAAGTAATTTATCTTGTTTATTTTCAACATCTACTCAGAATCATCTATGAATTTAATTCATTTCTTCAAATGTAATAATCACTATTTTCAGCTAATCAAATTTACTTATAGTAATTCTTATTTGGCAGGTAATTATAAAACACTACTACCAGTAATCAATGTAACCAGTAAGCATTTAATTTCACAAATTTATAAGATATATATATATATATATATCTTGTGTATGTATATGTTTTTGTTTAATTGATTCTGTTATATATGTGTGACTGTATTTATTGAATTCAATCTCTCACACACACGCGAGCGCGCGCGCCCACACACACACTATATAAATATATATATAATAATTAGATTAATTGTATTTTATTTTATATATAAATGAAAAGAGAATAAAGAAGAGAACTGACACTCCACCGGCGACACCACCGGCGACAAGCGATTTACAGATTCCGAGCAAAGTTTGACGGCTGGGAGCCTTAACACCTTCACTAGCAATCTTAGCTTCTTCGGCGATATTAGCGATCGTTGCGCTTGTTTTACCGACTACATCTTCCGACGCCATATTCACCGGAACCCTAGCTTAATTCGCCGTCGTTACTTTTGTTTACTCCTCCGGTGATCTAAGGAAAGAAAAATGAATATATTTGTATTTATATATACGAGAGAGAGAGAGAGAGAAAGAGATTGATTTAAAATTGTATATATATAGTGTGGATAAAGTTATATTAAATGGAAAAATGATGGTGATCAGAGAGATGACTTATAGGAAGATTGCACGTGTTGTTGAGGAAAATGTATTAATCCGTTTATTTTAGTTTAGCTGAAAAAATACGGGCCTTGGCATTTTTGGATTACGAATAGTGAGATAACTATAAAATAAAATTACTCATATAAACCCGTGTCTCACGATAGAACATAAAATAATCTACTCGTTCTCATCGACAATTACTATAATAAAATTTTGACTTACTTTTTCAGTTTTTTCTTTAAAAAAGATAACCTCTCAATGGCCGTGGATTAATAAAGCATGATATACATTTAGGCTAAGTACGGGGCCTTTCGTCTTACAAAGATAAAATATCCGGCTTTTAAGTATGAACATTGATTCGTATGTTATAATTTTTAATCATAAATTACTAAACATGTTTCTTATTATTATACAATATAACTTCCTAAAATGTGTTTGCTGGTGTAATCACTTTTTAGATAAAATGCTACATAAATAATGCTACCTCAATTAAAGAATCCATGTGAGCTAAAATAACAAACAACATTATCATGATTAATAAGATTTGAACGCTAAATGATTTAGATGAAACAAATTGACAACTTTTAATGATTTAAAAAGAAATAAGAAAAACTACAATGGTCTCGAAGGGAGAAATGAAAAAATATAAGAGTTTAAAAACAAAAACCTAAAAAAACCCTCAAAACGCACGCTCCAAACACATGTCCAACGTTTATTTCAATCGGCATGATGATGTTGAATTTAGATGCCGATGTTGCGTTCATGTTGATGCTAATGTGTAGGGGGTGAGGATGCCACTTGTTGATGGATATTAATGTCCCATGGTGATGTTTTGTTGAGAGGTGATTGTGTGTTCTTTAATCTTAGCCTTGGTTTTATTTAAAAGTATGCAAGACCTTTTGCATTGTCAATAAAGTTGAAGGACTGAAAGTGTATTTTTTTTAAGATAAAGGGTCAATCATGAGTGGGCCTTATTCATTCAATATACCCGTTTGTACCTTATATTCGGTAACGTTAACTTCATCGGGCAAATCTTATATATGCATCAAAGAGCACAAGCAACAAGAGTATTATCACAGAAAAAACATATATTCAAAATTATTCAACATGTAGATCATTTATGTGTTTTCTCCTCACAATTTGATTGATTGTTCCCAGATTTGTGTTTTTTATTATAACCGTTTTTAATTTATATGAACAAAACTATCAACTCTTTCATTATTGTTTTATGTTTTAACTCAAATCGATTTGAAAAGTGTTTCAACAAATTTGTTTTCTCTTTCAGTTTTATGTTTACCACATCATTCACCTTATTGAGTCAAAACTCAAAACTGTTAAGTAATAAGTCCCGATGTGATATTGACGCAAACGTTTTTGATGATTTTGTGTGTATTGAAACTCGATGCTCTAATAATCCATTTTATTATCCTAAAAAGTGGCAAAGGAAATAATTGCAAGAGATGACTAACTTCTTCCGCATAAAAGTCAAATTCCAAACTTTAAACTAATAGTCAATTTCTTTAACATAAAAGTCATTGAATATACGTGATTATCAGACATCTGCGACTAGCATTTCCCTTTCAAAATTTGATCGAAAATAGTTTTTGGAAGATGAGGCTAGCTTCAATCTTGTGGTTTAGATTACACGTTACAAGTTGGAACTGAGAGTGATCTTGGGTTTCATATGTAAGGCTCATAGTGATGAATCTTGTCCCCTCATGCGTATGAAGGGTCAAAAACAAAAAGATGTAAATATTCATGCCATATATATTTTATAATAATCGAAACAAATTCTACTGTCGTGTTACATTCGGAAAAATACGGGCTTTGTTCATTGTATCAATACACGCACAGTTTGGATAGTATGTAATAGCAATGTGTATTAGCATAATAAACTTGAAATAACTAAATCTATTGTTAAATTTTACCAATTTGTTCACCATTGACGTTGGTTGATTTTTTAACTATTTTCTTATTCTAAAGTTTTCGTTTGGTTCAATAATATGCCTATTGTTATAAGATATATCTTGTTTTTGATGCCTAATGGACGTTTTTGGTGTTTCTTTTAGGATCGGGTTGAATATATGTACTATCTTTTCATTTAGACGAATAGAAACAACGACATAAGCTATCATTGGAGCAATCGTGCTTGAAGGAGAATGCCTCTAGGTATAGGAAAAAGCAAACGTGACATGGATTTTTATTTAAAAAAAGCCTCTTCAACGACAAAAGCCTTTGTTGTACCAGTAGACGAGGTGACCTGCCAATTACAAAGAACTTGCGATTTTTACTTGGCTTTTAAGAGTTTCGTTCTTCTACACTAAATGCCTTTGATTCGATACATGCTCTTTCATATGATGACAAATAAAATGTGAGAACTTTAGCCCATTTATACTAACGAAATGACTTAAATTAAGTTTTTTTATAAATCAAATTGCGCAAATTAAATGAGCCAAATAAAAAAAAGGTAAAGATAGATCAAAAGAAGGATGGATATAATATGTTTCATAAAGAAAAAGGTTATGTGGAAAAAAAAATACTGTTTCGTGATAAGTAAAATAATACTTAAAATTATACTAAAACTGATAAAAATAAATAAATTAATGGGCCAAACTGGCCCGACCCTCCCGTTTCAAATCATCAAATATGAACAAATGATCCATCTCTATCAACAAATTAAAGCCCATAACCTTTTGGGTCGTACTTTCAGGACGTAGCAACTTCACATATATTCAACATCATTAAACCATATGGGCAGGTTGAACCAGTTAATTGAATTCTTCTGGCCCATTTGCCCCTACAGATTATCAGTAACACATAATGGAGACTCTCAGAGTTCTTTTCATTTATTGGAAAGGAAAAAGGAAGCATATACTGTACGTACTTAATCACTATACAATACTCACACAAAAATTTATCAAAGTGATGCTTTTGTTGCCTTCAATTTGTAGCTAGTGTATGGTCTTGGTTGTGAATTTAATATCCCATTTGTTGTAATGTAAGAGCAAAGTTTGCATAACATTTGTTAATTTTTGGGTAATCATCTCACTTAATAACGACCTAGCTACTTGTAATTATATATATATAGAGAGAGAGCACACAGAGTGGTGCACTACGTACATCACCAGAACACACACGACGAGTCGACGACGACCATTACGTACACTGAACACAAAGTGGAGTTTAAGACTGATGAAGCCGTTAAGCTGACTGAACATGGAGTGGTAATGTTCATGGAATCATGGTGATAGGCCCATCACATTGTCCACATATATATATATAATTAATTAAACCAAGATGTCGATCAGAAAATTTTGTTTGCTAAACAAGATCATTAATATTATTTAATAGAGATTATAATAATAATAATCTTACATACATAAATAATATATGCAAATTAATGGCACAGATAGGACCATAGGAGTACAGTGAACAGAACAATACATGCTGATGTGATACTCACAGAAATTAAATTTAATCAAAGCAACAAAGGAGATGATGTGGGAACTTTCACGAACAAATTTTGGTGCTTTTTCTATGTGCATGTCTTCATTGCTACAATTGTTCTTCAAGGTACCTTTGTTTGACTTTGCAACCCATGTAATGTTTTTGTCTTATTGGGACTGATCGATTCGTTGTGCAATACATCTGGTTTTTGTCATATGAGATCAATTTCAAATTTGTAATTAAAAAAAGAAATAATAAACACATTTTTGGTTTGTAAATTGAACTACTACAAATTTACCAAGGCCCGATGTCTTTTTACTGTTTGAACTAGTTTTTTACTTGTTAGAGTGAATTTTACACCTATCTTATGACTTGACGTATGAAATATCTAGACTTATAAGCGGTCAAACAATTACATATATACTTGATCAATGTGGGATCATGACCATTCCTCTGCCATACATCTCCCCTCGAGCATGATTTAGTATCATATCATTGATATTGTTGATGTGTATGATTTACTAATACCGTCTTCTAAAGTTATTGCATACATGTTTTAGCTATCAAAGTCAAAAATAAACCATGAATAATATATAATACGAGTAGCATGTTTTGGGGGAGTGGTTTGTTGTTAGGTGGGAAAACCAAATTTATCCTATGAATCATCCACCGCTACGTGCCAATATATGCTTGCGACATACGGAGTATTATATAAGTCCAATAGATATTTTGATTAATTTGGGGTCTAAAAAGCCAGTATTTTTCTAATAAAGTATTGTTTTCTAGCTCCTCAAAGAATTTCCAATCGTTTAATGTATAGATATTTTTTTTTCACAGTTTATTTTTACTCATCTACATAGAAATCATTCGCGAAGAAATGAATTTTATACTTATAAGTGCATATGCTATAAAATTTGTAGACACTTATTAATGTAAACATTTTTCTTCACGTTTTTAAATATGAAACTTTTAAATATACACGCACTTAATAATGTAGACATTTTGTACACATTTATAAGTGCGAACAATCCAATAAAAACTTAGGCAATTTTCAAAAGTGTATTGAATAAAGTGTGTATAATTGAGTCATTTACTAATTTGTTGTAGAGATTTGAAAAGGATTTTCCTAACGAACGTGTCATATGTATTATGTAGTGATCGTTACTTCGTTTGTTTACGGTGTAGTTTTTATTTTTATTTTTTTTGTTGTTGAATTTCAAGAATTACTACAAATTGAATTAACATGAAACTTATGTCTGAATGTAAATAGCTTATTAATTGAATCATATATAATATCCTCTCTTAACTAGTTTCTCTAACTATATCCATTATCGTGTCTTACATTACGTTTGATACAATTAAACTTTTTACTAGGGGTGATCATGGGCTCAACCCAATCCGGACCGCGACCCGGAAATTACAAAATATGTGGACCGAGGACTGGCCCACGTTGAGTCGGTCCGGTTCGGGTTATCATGCGGGCTCGAGTTTTTGCGGGCCAACCCGTAACCTGGAAAACAACAATATATTTGATGGTTTTTAAGTGTTTCTATAGTTTTCTTAATAATGGTTTAACTACATTACAATATCCCATTATGTTTCTCGTTTTGGCTGTGTTTTAACTATCAACAACAACGTTAAGAAACTATGTGAGACTCCGTAGTTACATTATTAACATGATTTTACATAAAAAAAAACGTTTGTGGGATGGAATCGAAAACCAAATCAAATAATGAAATACATATATAAATATATAAAAATACTAGTAAAAATAATATATATAATATAATACATATTTACGTGAGTCTACATGAGTACTATAACAATGTAATGTTAATATTGATCGGGTTGACAGGTTCTCGGGTTTTTCCACGGGTTAGCCCGCCCTAGCCCGCAACCCGAGATTTCATAAAATATAGGCCCGTTGACTGGACCATATACTTAACGGGTTGAGTCGGGCTCGGTTTTTTTCGAACCGGTTAAACGGGTTTGACGGATTGACCCGTATTTTGATCACCCCTACTTTTTACTAAGTGTACGTTTTTATATTAAGCTATATGTATTTGAAAGGGACTGTTTACCTAGCTAGCTAGGCACATTATCCGGCCACCACATTCAATTATTGAATCTTTACTTTTAAATTAGTTAATTTATGTTACAACCCATCAATGATTTATACTAGCTAGTTTACATGATAGCTAAGTTTTTGTAAATTATTATGTTACAATAATTAATGAAATTAAGGTCTCTTAAACTTAACCAATTTAAAGTTTTAGAAGTAAATCAATACAACACTCACATATATAACTGTAATAATCTGGTAGCTACACTGGTAACAATTGAAAATCAAAAACTATACATACATATATAGTTGAAGAGTTAACTATATAGTCCTCTACTTTATAATTAATTTAATTTGGCCATCAACATATGAAAACACATGCACCACATACCTTCCAAGTTCATTACTCATGCATTTTTATGGTCTCCATTCTACACTTGTGACTTCTTCCCTCTTTTTAGTACTCGCTTTTTGTACGTGTTCTATAATATGAATGGATAAATTAATTACTTATAAAATTGTTTAAAGTCAAAAGTTAAAACTATTACTGTATAAAAGATGATTTGACATTTTTAGTCAACTATATACTAGCTACTATAAAAAAATAAATCAAAACTGATCAGTCTATACAAAATACTTTTTATGACAATCAATATTTTTTTTGGGTTTAAGTATCTAATTTGATATTATAAGTGATTAGACACAAAAACACGAGTAATTAAAAAAATCATTCACTAAGAAAATCAGATTAACTTGTCCACACATCCTCTTCCATCTAGCTCAACACTCACCATTTATTTATTATACACTAGCTACTCTATATATGTACGATTAATTACTTGATCCATCTATATCTCTATATATACCATCAATCCATGCATAAAAAGCTTATACTATAACTTTTCTTAACCTCGATCATAACCCTCCTTTATCATCCACGTACATATACACTATTAATTACATATACATATATGAACACCTAGCTGCTAGTTGACCTGTCCAACTTAATTTTACACCTCCCCTAGCTATCTATCTATCTATCTACTTGAAGTCGACAACACCAAATTTAATTTAATTATGGAAAAGCAAAAAGAAGAAGCATCAATAATAAGCAAACAACGTGAAGTATGGGATTGTGGTAGTTCTCTTTATGACTCATTTGAGCTCAAATCCTTACAACATCAGCTCAACTCAGCCATCATTAATTCTTCTTCAAGAACCATGTCAATGCCTCACCTCTCTCACCACCGTCAACCACCACCGCCACCACCACCACCATCCACCTGCACCAACAACAAAAAACACTCCAAAATCTCTCGATCACTCCACAAGTTTCTCCGGTCAGTTTTTAGGCCTAAAACCGCACACAAAAGCTTATCAACACATCATGGAGTGTTTTATGTCTATGATACTACCGGTGCACTTTCTACCATCCCGGAAGTACCGGAAACTTTGCCGGAGTTTGATGGGTTTTCGCCGGAGATGAAGTCTTTGGTCAAAAGGTCAAGGTCTGACCGGTTTATGTCCACCTCATCATCTTCTATTGGTATATCATGTGTGTGACGTACAGTTTTATTAAACACATATATAGCTAGCATAGCTTGCTTAATTACAAAATGGTCAAGTGTTATTTTTATGATACTGGTATTATATATGTTGATAATATACTACTATAGTTTTGATATGTTCTGTATGACTTTTCTAGGTTAAAATAGTTTTTAACTAGTATTAATTCGGTCTTTTTTTTGGCTTTTTTATTAGTATATGCAAGATTATTATATGTGATTATGGTGCTGATTCAATTCCAAGTAGAAAATAATTTAACTAAAAAACATGATCGAATAGTCAATTCCTTATATCTGGGTTTTATTTATTTATTTTTTGCTTAATCATGAACGTTATTTATTAAATATTAAATTAAAAAAAAAAACATATACTCCACTTAGGTTAATTACTAATAAAACTGAATAGTATTGTTTATGGTTAATTACTAATTAATTAAAGAAACCAACTCCATTTAGGTGGGTTGGCTAGAGGTATCTTCTAAATCGAGGCCTCGGATGTGAGTTTTTTTTCCAAGGTCTTGGGTTTCTCCTCTCAAGATATTTTTTATGAGGAGGGGGTTGGAGGTCCAACGTTTTGTTGGTTAAAATTGTCCCATGCACGTCTGAATCGAAACTAACATTTTTAAAAAAAAAAAAAAAAAACTAATTAATTAAAGAAACCTTGCATAGTTGCATGCATGTTTTTACAAGTTTTGTTAGCTTTGATTATAGAACAATATCTTTGATTTTCTTAACGTGACGTGTTCATACATTGCTAAATTAATGATGCATGGTTGTGAAGACGGATATTTTTGACCACCAATAGTTAAATATTGATATATACATAGTCATCATATAAGTAACTTAACTTACATATGAATAATAAATAATCATAAAAATAGAAAAATTAATGGGCAACTAATATTATGGTAAAATCGATCCTGTATGGACAGTATGGTAATCATTTTTATACGGAGTAGTTTTTTAGTAAGGATAGTTAGTTGGTCAATAAGATCGGAAAGTTAGCTTCACCGATCATCGATTTGCATTATGGTTGGTGTTTACAATGTTAGAAAAGAGTAATACGAGTAACTAGCTGGTGGTATGAATTAATCTATTCTCATGAGTTTATATTTTATTTGGTTCACTATCGATTTTTTATACATACTTAAAAAAATATATATATATATATATTGATTTCCTTTATTCGTATATATATTTCTTGTTTAATCTGTATATAGATGTTTTTTTTTTCAAACATTCATTCGGTATGTGACATCAGGAAAACCTCACCGTATAATGGTGATGAAACAATTGGATGTATTTAATAACTTAAACTTTGGAAGTTCTAAGATCAAAGTTGGTGAAACAATTGGATGTTTTTAATAACTTAAACTTTGGAAGTTCTAAGATCAAAGTTCTAGTATAATAGTTTAAGTGACCTTGAATACCAAATTATATTAAATAGTCCAAATTATTTATAAGAATTCCATCTTATATTATATTATATTATATTATTATTATTACTGTACCATATAAATAGTTTGAGGATCATGTATTGTCATGATGGAATGCAGAATTAATTAATATTTAATTAAATACGGTATTTCCTGATCATAGCAAACTAATAATAATGCAAATGGCCATCAACTTCTCGTCATCACATGGATTTTGTATGCACGACTTGAATTAAATATAGCCATTTTTATATAAAGTTCTAGCAACATTATGTTTCTTTTCTTGAAAAAGTTATGTAATAATTGTATTGTTTCGAATGTGTTTTTCTAACAATGAGTTAGTAGTTAGCGTTTGAAACATCATATTAAAGTGACATCCAACTTGAATTTATAACCAAAAATTGTTATATATGATAAAAAAAAATATGTTGTTAATTTATCCAGAAAAAAATGAAACAAATTAAAATCCAACATGATCAAACTTTGAGTTTGTCTTATCTCTCATGATAAAAATTTCCCTGTGCATATGACATAATTTTCAATTTTTTTATTCGTGCTCCAAATCAAGATTTCTACGCATGGTGCGTAACAATTGTACAAAAAATATTAGGATGACAATGATGATAAATATTGACGTTTTACCGATATGATAGAGAAGGTAAAATAATATTGTGATGATCAACATAAGTACTATATATAACAGTAATCAAAAATGTGAAATTGTGATTTTTGGAATTGTTAATATTTATAATTATAATTATGTTTGAACTAAGAAAGATAGCATATGAAAAAGTTACGTAGTATGTTCGATAAAATGATATGGAGTGTTTTATGTCTATGATGACACAACTGGTGCACTTTCTACCAACATCAACAAAGGGATAAAAAGTGCTCTTATTATTTATTTATTTTTGGAAAACTTGCCACTATTGGTATATATGGACAACCAATAATTCAATATGACTAGATACGTTAATCACTAAAATGTGTTTGAAGCTCACATTTAAAAGGCATGGAACAAAATGGCATTAACTACTTACATCAAGTTTTATTAAAAAAGTTTTTGATCATCGTTTGATTATACATTTATTTTAGCTGGTTATAAAGTTGTTATATCCAGATTCTGACAAGTTCAAAAGTGTTAAAACTTGAAATAATATAACAAAATTATAGTCATGTTACATTTTTTCTTATCTGAAAAGTGAAAACCGACGGGTTTAATTTAGCTTAAGATCCCTTAACCCTTAGTAGAGGGCCCAACCCATAGACTGTCCAAGTCCAACACTCCAACGTGCCACCAACATAGCCCATTTTTAAAAATAAAATCCATTTTTTTTTCCTGTAAATTATCCTAAAAATACAATTGGTCGAGTGGGTTCAATTATCTCATGATGCACGAACTAGCTCCGTGGTTCCATCCATAAACAAAGCGTGATTCATGATTTTGCTGGTCAATCAAGCTTGGAGGAACGGCAAGCAATATTCAATAACTTTTTTTTTTTAAAAATTAAATTTCATTCACAACATCTCTACTCCCCAATAACGAAGTTGAACAAATACATAACACCTTTCTAGGGGATTAGATTACAATAAAATGAGGCAAAAATGATATAACAACGTACATAATCAAAACATTGAATAGCAAATATCAATGGTCTTTTGAAATATGAGTAGGAAAAGATGCATGCATAGTGGCGGAGCCAGAATTTTTATCATGGGGTCGTCGAACAGTTTTCATGATACTAATAAGTATAATGTTAGACTACAAATTTCAATTACTCTAGTTTGAGGTTGCCAATTACCTTAAAACTGATTAAATAGTTAGAAATAATACCATAAATATAGAGTTATATAAAAATTATGGAGTTGTCATGACCACCACATAACTCCTCCACTGTGCATGCATATTGCATATCGTAGTACTTCTTGTATTCTCATCTTTTTGGTCGAAGTGTGGTTAGAAATAATCCAGGTGTTGTATAAGCCACTCGAGTTAATAAAACAATGTTCAATAGTTGCATTGTAATCATTGACAATTGTAGTCTCAATAATATCGAATCATAGAGGCACTACAACAAATATGTCATTTGTTAACGTTTATTTTTTCGCATTTTTGAAAAATGTGAAAAAAATTATTCATTTTTTCACACTTATAAATGTGTGGAAAAAATTCACATTTAAAAGTGTGAATAAATTAAAAGAATTAAAATCTTTTCACGCTTATATATGTAGAAACAAAATTTTCACACTTTAAAATGTGTAAAAGTATATAATTGTTCAAACGTAAAAGTGTGAGAATAATTGTGACACCCAATTTTCTCACACAAGTGGAAGTGCGAGGAAATTGAGTGTGACAAATTAGCTCTCACATCTTTAAATATAAAAATGTTTGACATTTTTTCACAATTTTTAGTGTGAACAAATTAACATATTTTTCACATTTTTTAAAAGTGTGAAAAAATGACATTTTTGTTGTAGTGAAGATTTTTGTTGAGATGACTGATATCATATGAACCAACAACTCTATTTATAATGTAACCACTACAACTCGTATAGTGCAAGACGCAACATATAGGCCCGACGTTTACCGTAGAGAGATTCGTTGCACTATTATAATCACATCAACCCCTTTTATTGAATGATCACCTCAACCAAATCAAATACTTCTACCTTATACGCTCCATGTATCAAATACTCGTGATACATAATAACTGATCGACATATAATATGTAACACCCCGACTACGGCGGAAACACGAGATGTCACAGAACGACATGGTACAAAAGATTAAATGGAAAACGTCTTAATTAAAGTCTTAAAACCATTCAAAATTAAACGATTACATAGTTCAAAGTAAATTATTAAAAATCATAACATAAGTCCAAATCCGAAATAAAAGATAAACTTGTTTGCATTACAAGTCTTCGTTCACCATGCAAACACAATGTCCAAAAGCGGTCCATAGGCAAACCTACTGCTCTAAACCTGAAAAGCATGAAGAAAAAGTGTCAACTACGAGAGTTGAGTGAGTTCATAGGTTGTTAACTAATACAATAAGCATATATACACATCATCACGAAATAAATTAGGAATCACCAATTTCCATGAACATTTCCAATTCATCCTTTGATAATCGTTTGTTCAACTCACTTTTAACCCATGTAAATAAATCCTTGTCATATGACCACAAGGGTCTAATTCCATTATCTTAGATGAGTATATACTTGAGCCACTACTACTACCATTTTATTCAAGTCCGATTACAATTCAATAATTCAATTCATAGCACAAGCTGTCAATCAAGTGCCGTAACATTAATAACAATGATGATAATGGGTCGTGCCATGGAGACGCCCGATTATCTTAAGGTAGTTAGAACACCCGGGAGCCAGACTAGAAGTGGAGGTTGTCACGAAGGCAACCAACCTTCCAACGGTACGCTTTGGGTGGGCGGACGAAACCTAGTTGCGCAACTAACTAACTACAGGCCTCCACTTTCGGAGTAAATAGTAGTGTACCGAACGCCGCGGTTTGACAGAACTCAAGCTCATCACATAAATCCTTTATTATCATTTCATACTCATATATCAAGAATCATTTCATATAACAAACTCTCTTTCAAGAAACATTGCATATATAGAAAGTAGTTTCATTTATCATGCTTTTCACCCCAAAAGTAAAACACATAAAAGAGTTTGAAAGGGGGCTATGACTCACTTGATTTGAGAGTAATGGGGGCTGATCAAATACGAGATGTGTGCCTAGTGATGTCGTTCCCCAAGCAAGCCTAAACCATGGTATTCAAATATACACAACGTAAGTGCGTGTTACATGAACTAGTGAACTAGATCATGAGATTTATGCTAGTAGGCTTGCCTATCTTTGGTTGTTACTTCATTATGGAATCAAAGTGTATTATGATGTTCAAGATGTTTGGTTAAATTGGAATTGATGGTAAGAGTAGTTTTTGCGTTAAGCGTTTTTGCGCGTTTGTTGGAATTTCGGTAATTCGGCTTTGATTCGCGAGATTTCTTTTGCACACTTTGCTTTGTACTACTATTTGATATTGGTACAGTAGTATTTTGGATTTTAAAATATATTTTCTGATTTATATTAATTTCCTTGATTTATTATTATTTAATTAATTATTTATTCTATTTATTCATTTATTAATTAAATAATTCCTTATAATTATTCTTAGGTTCTTAAATTACCTTTAAAATTTATAGATAATTATATTTTGATTATCTACTGAGTATTATGCTTTTAAACTTGTAATATTATTTATTTATTTATTTATTTAAGCTTTATTACTTATTTATTTAATAATAGTGATTAATTAGTGATTTTTAACTTAGTTAGTCATTCTTAAATTATGTAAAACTTAGTTCTTTCCTTGAAATTACTTTTCTCCAGTAGGTTTAAGTTATTTTAATCCTATTTATGTGATTTTGTCCAAGTTCATGATTTATATAATTTATTATTGATTTATTTATTCCTTAAAATCCCTTTTAAATTCACTAAATTATAAAAACACTTAGAAATCATCACAAGAGCTTTTGTCTAAAATCCCAGGCCCTTTTTAGGCAACTTTTATCAAATAAAATTTGTAACCATTCAATCTCTCTTGTGTTCTTATAATTTGAGGACTTTTAAACATAAAATCGTTTACCGAAATAGTGATTTTTGCCTCATTTCTCAACCAATTTAAATGCTTCAAAAGGGATTTTTGTTCTTATTTCATTTTGTCCAGAATGTCCATCATATTTTGATGACCTAAGTCGTGATTGTGGTGGTGGTGTGCTATGTGCAATTTTGTGCTTTCGGTTGGTGATTATTTGACCCGAAAAGACTATTTTTGAGCTTATTCTTGCCATGCATCAAAAGACTTGAGTTTTATACTTTTAATATGTCATATTTCCAGTATGTTCATCACATTTTCATGGTCATATAGTTATGGTGCATGTGTGTGCTCAAAATGCATTTTAACAAGTTTTCGGTTTTCGATTTCAAGCCTATTTTGCCTTGTTTGGTTCTATAATCATATTTTTGTTATTACCATAATTTTTACAGAACATTAACTTTGATTTTAACACATTTTTCACTTATGACAAGCCTAGCTTCATCTCATAATCCAAACAATAATCCAACCTTCTTAAATCTAGCATATATGCACTTAAATCAATACTTTTTAACATAAAGCTTTAACTATCAAAAATCCATCAACATAAGAATATATTTTTCATGAAATATTCCAGAAATATATATACAAATATTTATACATCATGTTCATCTTTTTATATAAAAAGTTACTTTACAATCTATCAACACATATCCACCTTTTGATGCTAGCTTTTATAGATCCAACACTTTATCAATAAAATCTATATTTTTATAAATATTTCCAGAAATATTACTTTCATAATATGTATGAATATAGCCATCTTTCAAAGGAAAAATCACATCAAAGACTATTAAACTTATATCCACACTTTTGGGTCTTAAACTAGTTGAATCCTTGGATCTTTCTTCATGGATTCTACATGCATGAGCATGGAAAGAAAGATCCTATCAACTTTGCCCTCATCAAGTGTATATTCAAAAGAAAACACGAAGAAAACACAATCTTTTGATAAAACCTTTTTAATATAAACAAGAACAAGATTAATCTAATAAAGAGATGAAGATATATACCCTTGAAGATCACTTCTAGATGATGAAAAATGGCAGATTTTCGTGGCCTATATCTCCAAGAATACCCTTATTCAACACTTGAAACAACCCTTAAACTATTCTTGAATCAACCCTTTGTTTATCTAACCTACAACCCTTATTATTATCAAGTGTTTAGATGAGTTTTTAGTCTTGTTCTTCCTTCTCTAATGGCTGCCGAAATTCAAGAGGGAGAAAGGGAGAAAAGGAAGAGTTTTTGAGAGAAAATGAGTTATGTGTGTGTTGGGGGAAGAGAGAGTTTGAGTGTTAAATTCCTTGGAAGCGTAAGAGTGTGTATTTTGAATTAAGTGTGTGTGTATCTAAGGGGGGGGGAACGGCCAAAAGGAGGGGGAAAAGGGAGAGACACATTTTATTTTTTTATAAAGTTTTGTTGTATAAGTATAAATGTAGGTATATGTTAAGTGTGGATTTAATTTGTAAGTGTTTTGTTAGTAAAAGGTAATTAATTGGTTGTTTTAGTTAGGAATATGTATATATGTGTATAAGTCATGTATATTTATGTGTGTGGATATATTTTTGTATTTTTAGTTGGTTACATAGGTCATTGGTTGTAAATTTGTATTAATTTTTAAGCTTATATGCTTACTTATTAAGTTTTCGACGCTTTTACGTACATAATACGTCCAATTATATTTTTAGTTGAAAATTTTATTTATCATGATCATATCCTCTTGATTTGGTTTTATTTTTTTGATTTGTTGGGCAATCCATAGGAATTTTGATTGGTATCTCAATTTGCGAGCCTTAAGTTATTATTATCGCATCGATTGATCACCTCTAAAAATTTTTGTTCCGAGGTACTTTCATTAGGAAATTCTTTTACATATCATTAGCTTTAGATTACTAATTTGGGGCATTACCTACTAGCTTCAAGTATAACTAGAACTTGCGGGAACGTAAACAACCTAACTAGCACATATATAATATTAAAAGTACGGTTGTTACCTTCGCATAAATTGGTACAACTCTTCGCATAAATTGGTACAACTCTAGTTGAATGAATTTTTAATAACAAAAAATTAATAATAATAATAATAAAAAGCTTTAGCTTGGATAGTTGGATGCAGTTAATTTTTTTTTTTTTAAAATATTGTTTGTTTTTGTTTTTTTCTTTTGGCGCGGGAATACACGATGATACATATGGGTTAGTTAAAGGGGGGCAATTATGTAACTTCAAAATCCATATAATTCACTAATAATTAAACAAACAAACAAAAGCACTTTTAAAACAAAACCCTAAAACCCCAATCGGAAAAACCCTAGAAATCAAAAAATGGAGAAATCAGTAGCAAAATTAGAAAAAGGAACGATATGTTCATCATGGAATTACTGTGCTCAACGATTAGCTACTGGGTCAATCGACGGATTTGTTTCCATTTTTGATACTACTGATCCTGCTTCTTCTTCTTTTTTTTCCACTTTTAAATTCAAGGTTTTTCCCCCAATTTTTTATTTCTCATATTTCTAACAAGAATCATATATATTGTGTACTAAATTTATATGCTTGATTGAATATATTAGGTAAGTGGTGATGAAAGTAATGTTGTAAAAATTGTGTGGGTCCCACCAGAATATGGTGATGCAATTGCGTGTATATGTTCTAATGGAAGCCTGTATATTTGGGAAGAAATTGCTCAAGGTATGTATAAAGTTGTGTGCTTTTTAGAAAAGAGATTTAATGTTTCGTATAAATACCTGAAATCGTTGTATATGTAACGGCATTATCAAAGTCGTGAAAAGATGCTAACTTGATAACTTTTTAATGTGTGTGAAAGAATTTTAGGAAGGAAACATAATTTTAGTGGGGTTTGATGTGCATCTGGGAATTTGTTTCGATATCACCAAACGAGTTTTTGATGCACAAACCGAACCAAGTTTTATCTACAAAATGCGGGGTCTTCTCACCAATTTGGTCCTTTTTAACTTAAGACGCCCCTATGTCTGTGAGTATTTAACAAGAATTGTCCAATGTGTATATCTGTATCTTATGCATATTACTTTATTAGATAGCGAGCCTGTTCAATGGAAGCACTGCAAAAGCTTTGGGGGACCTTCAGAAAAAGTGCTGGATTGTCAATTTGGGAACTCCCTCTCAACATTAAAATTGGTGAGTAATGTGGTCGTTGTGTCTTTTTTATCTCATAAATCTTGTTAAAGTTAATATTTAAGCAGAAGAAATAGCAGTTAACGTTCTATGTTTACTGAAAGCTATTAATGTTTGGTTTACAGACAATTGCTTATTCAAATGGCCTTGTAAAAGTCTACGAGACCTTAGATCAGGTGGAACTAAAGAACTGGCAACTTCAGGTAATAACAGCTTTATAGTGCTGAATATTTATTGATTGATGATTTGCAGCTGCACCGTAATATTGAGGTTTTAAGTAGACATGTCAATTGTCAAAATGGCCCTCTTTTTGTTAGTTTAGTGGCTCATTTTCATGAACTTTTTGGTATCCATGATGCCTACAACTCTCTAGGAATAGTTCACACCCATAGGCAATGGTCTGAGCTAAGTCCTGCTCCTGTATGTGCTATACTGCTATATCATGCAGTACATTCTTGGGTTGAGTAAGGAGTGGATGTACAATACTTAGATGGGTAAACTAATGCAACTTGTATTTTAATTATCTCTGTGTCCTGGGTTTCCTGCAAATCTGCTCTTACAGAAATTTTCTATGCTAACTTTCTTTTCTTTTGGATTTTAGGCTGAATTTCAGAATGTTACTGATACAGAAATTTTCTATGCTAACTTTCTTTTCTTTTGGATTTTAGGCTGAATTTCAGAATGTTACTGATCTAGTGACGAAATTTGGGAAGGCTTCATGTTCAGCTGCATCTATTTCATGGTGTCCAGATAGAAGTGAAAGCCGTCCTTCAAGTTTTGTATCATGTTTCAACTCAGATACTCCTCTATTAAATTCACCCAAGGTATGTCACTATTAGATTCAAAATCTTCCTTCTTCTGTTATGCAATTGAGAATGATGGTGTTATGTTGTTCCTGCACTTAAAACATTCTTCTAGTTGGTGGTTATCTTTGACTCCTATGAGTAACAGTCCAAATGTTCTGCAAAATGTTGCGGTGTCAACTCGTTAATATGTTAAGTTACTAAATATATCTTAGGAGGCGAAACAAAGATGTTCACTTTCGTCTCTAAGTGTTATCTAATTAACTATATCCTCAGGTATGGGAATTTGATCAAGATCATCAGAGATGGCTTCCAGTTGCTGAACTAGCAGAGCCAGGTGATAAGGAGGATCAGGTATATTGTGTGGCGTGGGCTTCAAACATTGGAAGGTAAAACTGCAGAAACCTTTTGGTAACTTCATAGGACTTTAGCAATTAGTATCTGTGTATGTTTTACGAACTTTACAACTGGGATTCTACTTATGTAAAAACTTTAGGCCATATGAGTTGATAGCTGTTGCAACATCTAAAGGAATTTCAATATGGCAAATGGCGTCTGATCCTGACACTGATGGAAGGCTCGTTGTTGAGAAGGTTGCTACGTTCCCTTGTCACAACAGTGAGGTATATATTCTTTTAGCATTATACCCATATTAAGTACGCTTTCACCAACTAAAATCTATATAGAAGGTGAATGAAGTTGAATGCGAATCTGTTGCAGACGAATCTTGGAATCAATCTGCTCTTTAAGTATTTTGTTATTCAATTTTTTTGGCACAGATTAACTTTTTTTCTTCTTGCCGAGTAGGTGTGGCAGATGGAGTGGGATATGAGTGGAATGACACTAGCAACTAGCGGAACTGACGGGATGGTGAGATTGTGGCAGTCCAACCTCAATGGACTTTGGCACGAACAAGCAGTAATTGAACCGACCACATGAGCTGTTCATGTGTCCTATCAATGTACCAAACCAAAACATATGTATTCATCATTAGTATACTCGAAGTTTCTTGCAACTGGTGTTAATAGCACTTCTTAGTGTTCAGATTTTTCGATTAGTAATGCAAGCCTGCTGTCATTAACACTGGCACAATGTACTTCAATTTTGATGATGGCAATTTTTATTTACACTTGTTAGGATTCTTATCTGCAACTACTTACCCTGGTAATGCAAAATAAGTTGCTAATTTTTTTTCTTGTTGACTTCTCATTGGTGTTACCTATGTGTTATGACTACTGTTACACAAGATCAGAGGAAATACCCCGAGTTGAATTAGAAATTCAGGCTAATATCCCGGGTATCAGTGGGGAAAGCCAATGGAGATGTTGTAACCAAAGTAGTGGCTGAGATCATTCCCAACAGATTTGACTCATCGTGATGCTTGAAATCATTATCCCATTGTGTGAAATAGTTTGAGCCAGAAGGTGAATATCCTTGCAAAAAAAGTTCAGACAATTTATTGAAGTCATACTATTATGGGAGATCATAACAATGGTGAGGGTAGTATGAACTCATGATTGTCTTGTCTTAGTTGCTAGCCTTTCATGCGTTTTGACACGTGAACTCGGGTTCACTACACATTAATCGTTGCAGCTTTCATCCACAATTATCAAAGGTTGCGACTTGCGAGTGCCTTTAACCCGATTTTTAGCTTCATGCATATATTAAAGATTATGTTGGAAAGATACTATTTTCGTGATAAGCAAAATAATAAGAAGAAATTAAGTCATATCAAGATGTTAACATTTTGACAAAACTAATGAAAAACACCGGGCCAACCTGGCCCGACCCATCCGTTTCAAAATGTGAACAAATAGTCCATCAACCAATCAAAGCCCATAGACTTCTGAGTTTCTTGCCTAACAGCCGAAGCAACTTGAGAACCCCATATATACAAGTACAACCACCGTCCTCCGTCGTCAACTTCATTTTCGCTACATCATTCAAACATTTAACCTCCATATTCACGTTGAATATTTTCTTATCAGTTTTTACATACTATAAATTGCCCCAAACTTCTTTCAGTTCAGGATTGGCACATTACATGTTCGACGAAATGCCTCAATGAGTTTCAACAAATTTTTGTAGTTTATATTATTCACATTTGCTTAAAGTTACATCCTTTTTCAGGTTTTAAATGAACAAGATGAAACCCCATATTCCAAGTCCTTTCAAACCTTCAAAACTTAGTATTTACGCCGTGCTGGTTTCAAAAGTAACCGCCTTTTTAAACAACACGTTGACTGTTAAACAAGTGAAGCAAGTTCACGCGTTGATACTCGTAAATGGACTTAATCATCTTGAGCCATTAATAATCACCCAAATTGTTAACACACCATCGAATCATTATAGAGCTAGTATTCGTTACGTTAGATCAGTCGTTAACCATTCAAAATACCCGAATGTGGCTGCAAGAACGTCTTTCGTTAAGTTTTTGTACCAACGTGGAAAGTTTCAAGAAACGTTGAGTGAGTATGCACGTATGCGGGAATTAGGGCTTTTGCCTTGTACGTTTACCATAGTGTCTGCTATAAAAGCGTGTACGAAGTTAGGGAATCGGGTTTCTGGGGTTATGATACATGGTCATGTGCATGGATATGGGTTATGTGGGGATGTTCATGTGGGAAGTGCTCTCGTGGGATTTTACTCGAAGTTTGATGATATGGAGACTGTTAAGAGTGTGTGTGATGAAATATCTGAAAGAAATGCAGCGACCAGCGTGATAAAGGAGTTCCTAGATTCTGGGAATTTGGCCATGGCTGAACGATTGTTTTCTGATATGGGAAGTAAGGATATTGCTTGTTGGGATTCTATGGTTTCATGGTACACAAGAAGAGGAAATATGGAGAAGGCGATAGCTGCATTTGGACCTATGCCAGCTAAAACTTCAGCTTCATGGGCTGCGATGATTAGTGGTTATGTAGATTCCGGGATATTGGAAATTGCCCGTAATTTTTATGATGTGATGCCTGAGCAAAATGTTACATCTTGTACCAAAATGATCAATGGATACTCCAAGCATGGAGCTGTGGAGTCTGCACGTGAAATATTTGATGAGATGCGCGAGAAGGATCATTTGCTGTACAATGCAATGATCACCTGTTATGCTCAAAATGGTCGGTCAAAAGATGCACTAGAGCTATTTGAAGAGATGCTTCAACCTAATGTGAACATTCAACCGGACAGAATGACATTATCTACTATCATATCTGTTTGCGCTCAGTGGGGGAACTTGAATTATGGGTCTTGGATCCACGAGACATTAATGAAGGAAATGAGGATGACAATGGATTATAGCTTGAGTACTGCTTTAATTGACTTATATACAAAGTGTGGACGTGTTGATAAAGCTTTTGAGATATTTCGTGGCTTGGAAAATAGAGATGTGGATGTGTATACAACGATGATATTGGCTTATAGCAGGAACAGATGTAAACACGATGCTATCAGATTGTTTGAGGAGATGCTGGAAGCTAATATCTGTCCAAATCTCGTTACCTTTTCTGGTATTTTGACAGTGTTGGACCATGCAGGTATAGTAGAAGAAAGTCACCATGGCCACAATAATGCAAACCTTTTATGCCATTAGTGACCACTGAACCATAAGTCCTTGAAAGGAGAAAGTTACCAAGGGGTTGAACCAACTAGCCCTTTATCCCCTCCAAGACCATTGATTGAGCCATTTGGTCTGGATTGACAAAAATGACCTTCGTGTGGATCGGGCCAAGAAAGTTACCATAGGTTGAGTTATCCTAGTCCATTAAAGTATCCAAGGTCCTTGAGCCACTAGTTCCGTGCTGAAGAAAGCACTGGCAACTTCAGGTAACCGCAGTTTTATAATGCTGCATATTTATGGATTGATGCTTTGCAGCTGCACTGTAATATCTAGGCTTTATCTAAACATGTCAAACTAGCCCTGCTCTGATAGTAAGTGGCTCGTAGACAATTGTCAGAGCTAAGTCCTGCATGCGCTCTTTCATGCAGCTCATTCCTGGGTCGAGTAAGGAGTTGTTGTACAATGCTTAGATGAATAAACTTATGCAACTTGTATTTTCTTTATCTCTGTGTCTTGGGTTTCCTGCAATCCTCTTGCAGAGTTTTTCTATGCTATTTTTCTTTTCTTTTGGATTTTAGGCTGAATTTCAGAATGTTACTGATTTAGTGATGAAGTTTGAGAGAGCCTCATGTTCATCTGAATAAGGCAAAAACAACGACGTTCACTTTTGTCTCCAAGTGCCAAACTGGTGTGGTCTCTAAGTCATTAACATGTTATGTTAGTAAAAGATATCTTATAAGGCAAAACAACTATGCTATGATACACCCACTGATGGTGTTATGATACAGTGATACACACACTAAAAGATAACCCGATTGAGTGATAGATGAAATATCTGATACACACAACGATGTTATGATACACACACTAAAAGATTCTTTTAGTTGCTGTTAATCTTTAAGTAACAGTCCATGTTTTTTGCAAACTGATGTGGTGTCTAAGTCATTAACATGTTATGCTACTAAAAGATACTCCGTATCTTATAAGGCAAAACAACGATGTTCACTTTCATCTCCAAGTGGCATTCAATTCGCTATATTGTCAGGTATGGGAATTTGATCAAGACCATCAGAGATGGCTTCTAGTTTCTGAACTAGCAGAGGCAGATATAAGGGGGATCTAAATATGTAACAATTTTAGGCCATATGAGTTGGTAGCTTTTGCAACATCCAAAGGAATTTCAGTATGGCAAATGGTGTCGAACTCTGACACTAATGGAAGGCTCTTTGTTAAGAAGGTTGTCACAACAGTGAGGTATATATTATTTTAGCATTATATGCCTACTATATTTCTACATTTTCACCAACTAAAATTTATATAGAAGGTCAATGTAGTAGAATACGAATTTGTTGAAGACGAATCTTGGAATCAGTCAGCTCTTTATGTATTGTTATTTGATTTTTTGGTGATTAACTTTTTTTCTTCGTGCTGAGTAGGTGTGGCAGATGGAGTGGGATATGACTGAAATGACACTAGCAACTACTGGAACTGATAGGATGAGTTTGGCATGAACAAGCGGTAATTTGAACTGACCACATGAGCAGTTAATGGTTCCTCGAACATTAATGTACCAAATGGAAACATCATCTTCAGTATACTCAAAGTTTCTTGCAACTGGTGTTGAGTGCACTTCTTGGAGTTCCGTTTTTCTGCATAGTAATGCAAGTCTGTTGTCATTAACACTGGCACAATGTACTTCAATTTCGATGCCGGCAATTTATTTACTCTTGTTAGGTATTTTGCACCTTATCAAATTATATTGTATCATAGAAATTGAAGTAGCCTCTCAGTATGAAAAAATTACCATTTATAAATAATGATTAGATTCCCTGGTTCTTGGATCTTACACTTATTATTTGTACATGCATGGTTTTGAATACAAAACAGAATTTTTGACACTAATAAGCATCCTTATCTGCAACTACTTATCCTGATACTGCAAAATATATTGCTACATTTTTTTCTTGTTGACTTATCTTTGGTATTACCTATGCGTTATGACTGTTATTACACAAGATCAGAGGAAATGCCCTGAGTTGCTGAATGGGAAGTTTAGGCTAATATCCTGGGGATCAGCGGGAAAAGCCAATGGAGAATTTGTAGCAGAAGTTGTGGTTGAGATCATTCCTGACAGATTTGAGTCATCATGATGCTGGAAATCATAACCCCATTCTGTGAAATAGTTTGAGCCAGAAGGTGAATATCCTTGCAAAAAGCTGTTATCGGTTTCATTGGAAAACTGAAATTGTTGGTAGTTTTCAACGGATCCAAATGATGCCGAAGGGAATGAAAATGAAGATGAGATAGTTGCCTCCAAATCTGAGGTACTGACTCTGAGATTTTCTCTGAGGTTTGACAGCATCTCTCCAGATTTTGGTGGTATTGGTAGTGGTAGTTGGTAGTTGTGATGTTGGTTGGTTTGTTTCATCTCGTGTTTTTCAGGTGACTGTGGCGGTGCAACTGATGGCATTGTGGCAGGGTTACAGGTGTGCTCCCCTCTGTATGTGATCTCAAACACAGTGGTATCCTCATCGGTTCTCTGCACTTGTTTTCTTGCCATGCAGTTATGGACATAACGGTAAGTGCATCTGTAATAACTTCTGCAAAAGTAAGCAAAATATTGTCATCAGTACATGTAGCTTGTAATCATAGAGACATAGTATGTTTTGAATATTAGAAGTTGCGACTGTGGGGTCCGCACAGAATGACCTCGTAGCCATATACTTTTATGTTCTAGAAACAATACACTAACATTTCACCCTAGCATCACACGATACTGGGTCCCACACTCATTTTTGCGGTATCTGTTTATGCTTCTAGCATTGGAAACTAATGCTCAAATAGATATATTACCTTGGAAATTTAGCACCCAAAATGTCTTTCTGTCCATATTTTCTCCAACTGTAGTGGTCATCAGTGTTTCCCTCCAACCCATTTTCAGTCGAGATTCTAATTTGGTTTTTCCAAGTCGGCATTGTCTTCCTATGACACCAATAAACAAAAAGTGAAGATTAGAATTTTGCACCTCAGATAATGCACGTTGCGAAAGTACTAATTAAAAAACGATAGATACCTTTTCTTGGATACGGCTTTCTGGTCCTGCTGATTATCAAATGTTTGATTGGTGATATCCCCACTTCGCGGGCTCTCATCAATGGAAACAGATGACTCGGGCTGGCTTAGCATTGGCTGTACTAGTGGCGGTGTTTTATCAGCTGAATGACCCCAATTGACAATCAACAGAGCTCTGTCATATGATGAAATGATCTCTTGTATCAAAACTAGTTTTCTTTCAATGGGACACTCTGAGCTTAGAATGGACTTTAGCTCCTTGGCTAGCTCCATTCCTTGTGTTAACTCATTGATGATGTCCATGTCGAATTTGTGTACAAGTTAAGATGCAGAGTGTAAAATTTTGAAGTTTGAAAGTCAATGCTGGTTCATGTGAGAGGGATGAAGGTGAGGGTTTGGATGTTGTGGTGGTGTTGAGAAGCTGAGGAAATGAGATGATTTTATGGAATTTAAAGTTGAGAAAATGTTGAAGGTTGACTGGAGAAACCGTGTGAAGTGTTTTTTTCTTTCAAAAATGGACTGGTCCTTGTCCCTTTTGCTGCTGACCAATTCAAATCTATTTATTTTACTTATTAACACCCTTTACTATAGGCACTTTATATCAACGCCCACAACTCTTCTTGTTCCAACAAATAAATAAGGGACGATGACCCGTCTACAATCTCATTTTTGCCTTGGCGTTTTGTTCAAATCGAGCATTGGAGGATCTATTGACAATTAGGCACAATATCTACCCCAGTTTCGATCTGTATAAAAGGTAAATTAAAAATAAAGTTTGTGATGGTAAGGGTATCCTCACGTGATCAGGGGTTTTCCGCAATGTGATTTCCTCATGGGGTTTTAGGTTTGAATCCTGATACATGCAAATGTGGTGGGGGTCTTAGCAATGTTATACTCATCTAACACATAAGGAACAAACCCTTTAGGGCATTGTCAGAAGTCGAATCAGCGTGGTCACATTCGTGTGGAGGTATTAGCTATTTATCGGTTGCTTTCAAAAATTAAAAGGTATCCTAAAAAATTTATCCAATTTTGTAGTAGGAACGCGAACTTGGATCTGGGAATACAACTATACAAGTGTGCCAAAATCCTAGGAGGGTTACAAAGTGCGGCTTTTTCTTTAATTTTTTAGATTCATTTAGAATTTTCATAGTTAATTACTTAATTCAAGAATAAAAAATATTTCATTATGCATCCTTAAAAATTAAAAATCAACATATAGAGTACATGGTAATTCGTCTCTCATCTACAATTACTAATTCTGTTCCATTCTGAATTTCCGGGCTCTTAGGGTCATAAAACGTTTGTTTTGAGTTGACGTATGACTAAGCCTATTATCAAGCCGGATGATAAGTTATTTGCTTTGTCACCCGGCTTGTTCTGATTACACCTTTAATAGCTGCATCTAAGATTCTTTATTTACTATTTGCTTTGATATATTTTGTTGTAGAACCTCATGATATTGAATGAAACCTCGTGATATTAAATGAGTTTGTCACAAAGCAAGAGCATTTTTATCTTTATCTTTATCTTTATATATACTAAAAGACAACTGACTTAACCTCAATTGACCAATCATAGTCCTCAATTTCTCAAAATTAGTTAAATCAACACATGTCTAAATTAATTTACACTTTTTGGTTTTTCATCACCAATTTACACTTTAACTCAATTTAAAAATAATTAATACTTAATTTAATAATGTCTATTTAATAACAAAATATAACTAAAAGTTAGAGAAGTTACCATAGTTGGATTAATACGAATTATAATATTTATATCAATATTTTATCTTATATTATTGATTGTAATCAAGTTAAAATTTTATTGTTATTAGTAATTGTAATCAAACCATAAGTAGGATAATCATTGTTGTTATCAGTAATTAGAATCAAGCTATCTTTAGGATACATATTTTTCTTATATAAACTAAACTCTACATATAAAATCACAACACAAAAATTTTGAAAACCTTACGAACTAGCCGTTATTTTTATTGTTCTTAACAGCCATGATTAAAGAAAATATAATTACTTTCGCAAGATATCAATGAAAACTTGATCAGTTGTGTAATCAAAGTTAAAATATTGCTTATCTAAAAAATTTGTATAAATGAAACTCTATTATACCATCCAACCTTGGTTAATTGGTCAGTTTTTTTTTCCCATATACTAATTCTTATATTAGTAAAATTGTAAAACCTGTGTATTTGACACGGGTCTAAAATCTAATAAAACTAATTATTTGTTTGTAATGTTAATAATATGAACATATTTCAATTTGAACCCCTGAAGTAATGAAAGTTATGTTTTGATCAAGTAAGATTGAGTAATAATGCAAGATAATGATTTGCTGACCAATTCAAACAAAGGTTCATCCACTTTCTTTTTCATTTCATTATGAAGAATATTTTTGGTGATGACCATTTCAAACTCACTCACTGTACGTAACACGTGGTACTTACAATGATAGATATTTAATTAATGGATAATGATAAATCAATCTAATTGGTATGCCTAATTGTAAGATGATGACATGTGAAAAAATCAGGGGGCAAAATTAGGATAGAGAATTAGTGCATTCCACATGTCAAATTCCTAAAGTTTTAGGCATATCTTTAAGCATACCAATTAGGTTGATTAATCATTTTCCTTAATTAATACAGAGTTCGAAGCTCTACTTAAGGTCACACTCTAGTTTATTGTTTGTTCGAATCCATGTTCTGTTTTCTTGTCTTTCTATATATATAAGATCTCGTTTTATATTATCTTCTTCAAGTTTTTATAGTATTTAAACTTTATTTACCAATAAAGATACAAACAAACACAACGAACAAGAAGTATGTTTGACAACTGATAACTTTTTTAAAAAGCTAACATCACTCATTATTCCTGTAAACGACGTTGTAAGTTATTTTAACTTTATTTTGGTATTTTTATTTTGAATTTAGGATATAATTATGGGAATACCTGCCTAAAATCTATAGTATGCATAATGCATCATCCAACTTTAAAGAAAACTATTGTGGCATTGTGGGTAATTTTCAAATATTACTATCATATGTATTCGACCGATCAATAATATGATTATCTATATGAATATCATATATAACTGGATACATATTATAATGACTGAAAGTTAAATACACAAGTTAGACTCTCAAAGTTGAATGCATACGAATATAGTTTGAAGTTATAGTTTTATTACACATCTATAAAGTCAATGTTAATGATATCTAGTCCCATCATGAACGTGGTATGTTAAAGATATATGATATCTAGACAATGTTATCCTTCTTTGTAACTGAAAAATAACCCTTTTGTCATATACATATATGAATTCATGGGACAAAAAAAGTCATCGCACATAACCCGCGAGTATGTTTTTTTTTTCTTAACAGCAGTTTTATTATAATTAATCTAGCAAGACGCTAGCAACATAATTACAATATATTAAGTATAGGACTTCGTAACCAATCTATCCAACTACAATTCATTTTACTTCTAGCATTACACCAATTATACGACAAAGACACAATCTCGTCAAACATAATTGCCTTTATAGGAGCTTTCCTGCCGAAAATAACTTGGTTACGCACTCTCCACACGTACCACCATAATACATAGAATACCCCTTCAATGATTTTTTTTCTGCTTACATCGGGTCTTGAGGCCCAAATACCATGACACTAAACCCGCGAGTATGGTTTAACACTAAACCACTAAATATGTCGTTGTTTTATACATTTTGAAAATAAGAGGACTTTCTTAAGAGTTCGAGACAATATATATTAAATGTATTATGGACTAATGTTTTTCATCAACGACTTTGAGTTGAGTACATTTAAAATAGGGATGTAGTGAACTATGACAAAATGTATATGTTATGTACTGATTTAATCGGGAGTCTATGTTATGTAACGAACTTACCAAAACTGTCTAAGTGATACATGTTACAGGCTAAAGTCGGTCATTAATTTTTTTTCCTTTATTTTTTAATCTTAATAATTAATTTATTTATTTAACATATATAAATAAGTATAAGTTATGGAAAATTATATGTATATAAGTTCTGTAATTATATAAAAACTGTAAACACCTTCATATTTTCTGGCCGCCACCTACCTCCCCATTTTTCCGATCAACCCTAACACAATCATATACCAAAAAATCAAAGATCTCAAACATTAAAATTGCATTTGAAGATTACGATCTCTTATAAGGTCAAGAACCTGAAACTAATCATTACATATATTCTCAAACATATACACATTGACACACACAAATTTAAGGGTACATATATACAACCCACACAAACAAACAATGAGAGACTAGGGGACGTATTCTTACATGGCTTCTTGAAGCATAACTTAGAATTGAAATGAGAAAGAATAACTAATTGTTAGATTTTAGTTAAAGCAACAAAACAACAAACTTAGAAGAACGCATTACAAGCCTAAAGCTAAAAAGATCAAATCCCCTTGACCTCATAATTCATCATTTCTCTTTTCGGGATATTAATAAATAACTAAATGGAAACAAGAAAATATCAGTTTTCAAATACTCGGGAGGAGTTGGAAACAATAAATAACATGCATCACTTAGACAGTTTTAGTAAATTCATTACATAACATAGACCCCTTATTAGATCAATACATAATATAGATATTTTGTCATAGTTCACTACATTCATAGGTCATTCTCCCTTTGGATGGTAACCGGCTACCTGTAGATTACCCGGTAACATGCATCACTTAAACAGTTTTGATAAGTTCGTTACATAACATAAACCCCGATTAGATCAATACATAACATAGACATTTTGTTATAGTTTACTACATCCACATGTCATTAGCCTTTAAAATACAACAATTGATGCATGCTTTCAGCCTCTAGCAGCGAATCTTTATTGTGGTCGAAATTAAAACTTATTTTAGACCAAACCAATGTTGCAAATTGTAAATAACTAGGAAAGTACATATGCATTTTGTTGCAGGGTAAAGATAACTAATTAACATATTCTACATAGCTAAAAATACTTCTTCTAAAGGTGAATATATAGCTAAAAATACTTTTAGGAAAAATAAATCTTAAATAAGACTATTTAAAGTTTGAAAGGTCAATACAAAAATGTTAATTAAGAAATATGCACCGGGCGAGACGTAACACTTCGAGTTAGTTCAAATCTTATTCAAAACAACACATAAGTAATAATAATAATAATAATAATAATAATAATAATAATAATAATAATAATAATAATAATAATAATAATAATAATAATAATAATAATAATAATAATAGGTAGCTATATATAGCGTATTATTTTTTCTTTGTAAGTAAAAGATATAAAAATGCTACACTTGTTTTAGCGTGTCTATGGGGTTTGTTTGGACATATATTGTTCGCAGTTTTCCTGTACCAAGCTTTAGTTCATTATGTGTCTTATTTGCCAGTTGAGAAGATAATCAACTACTAGAGTCAAAGTAAGAAGTGGAATGGGACCAGTAATAATAATCAAAAAACGATTAAAGAGAATATAATAGGTAGTTGAATGAATATATTAACATTAATATTTAATAATCATAACCATAATCATAATTCATATAATAGTAACTATCTGACTTGGTCTTGATCCGCGTTTAATTGGACAGTAATTACATCGTGTAGTGACATGTCAATCCGCCTAAGTAACACGTTCATCTTGTCTTTGGTTGACTTTATATATCGAATATACTATTCTCAACAAATAAAAAGAAAAGAAAAAAGTTGATTATACTAGTTTAGTTAAATAAAAATTATTTGAAACTTTAGTATATAAAAGATGTATGTAAAAGGATTTTTAGAGTGGAAAAGTTTAAGTCATAGTCGTAGATACTCTAGATCTTTTGGTAATGAAAGTTACATAAATAGAAATTCCCCAAATCGCCAAACGCAATCCATCTAAATTCTACGAATCCTTTATCTATGTATATCTATATATATATAATACCTAATAAAACAAATCTAACATCCCTTTCTAAAATTTAAGAACATGATATATCTAATTTATCTTTCATCTTAATACATTTTTATTTCTATTTTATAGACTGTGACTAAAATGCCCTTTAAAAAATTTAACATATATCTCTCCAAACAAATAGAAAAAAAACCATAATTCACAAATCCCTCCCCCCTCCTCTTTCACATCCCACCACAAAATTTGTCACATCACCGACCGCAATTAGATTACTTTTACGTTAATAACCACAACGTCACCGCTTTACCGCCGTTGCATTGTGCGGACACCAAATCAAGTACAATATCATTGACTATACTCATTGTATCCCTTATTATTGATATGGGGATGTGAAATGTAAACAATTTTACTTTTATTTTAAGAGTAAAAATGTAGATTTCAAAAAAAACTTTATTTCCAAAACAAAGTTTTATCTTAAATGTAATAACGGATCAACATTTCTGGTTAAAAGGGAAACATTTTTAGATACTTCAAATTTTTTGGTCGTGAAATTTATATAAGGAAGAATTCCCCCAATCCAATCCACACAAATTCCACGTATCCCTCATACAGTACTATTTTTATTTTATTTTATTTTTTTATCTCTAATTATTGATAAGGCCATTATGGGGATATGAGGTGTAAACACTCTTAATTTTACAAAAGGGTAAAAATTCTGCTTCCCAAATGATATATGGTTCCAAAAATGAGTTTTATCTTATCTATATTTATAATAAGGGATACAACATTTCTGGTTAAAGTCATTTAGATAAATTGGTGTGTTACTTATGATATAGAAAAGTTACTTGTAAAAAAATTATTACTTAATAGATTAAAAAATTGTGTACACAAAAACTATGTAAATAGAGCAAAACTAAAGGGGAGAGGAGTGGTCGGAGCTCGAGCTACTGGCGGGTTGAAGGAGCCCTCCCGGGCACACCGCCACCATGGGTGCAGGTTGAAGAAGGGCTTGGTTTGGGCAGGCTTAAGGCTGGTTGCGGGTTGAAGCTTTGTGACTGTTGGGAAGCGTGTGGGATGTGGGGCCACTCACCGTTGCAGCCTTAAAAAAAAAAAGTTTCTCCCCTTTTGACTAGCTAAAATCCAAGTAGTATAGTTGCAGGCATTGTATATATATGTGTTGTATATATATATGTGTATATATGCAATAGGAAGACGATACTATGTAGTCAAATGTCAAAACCTATTAAATTTAAATTTTTCATCTTAACTCTCTAAACTTTTACTTTTTTTAAAAAAAAACTTATCTTAGTTTTCAAAGTTGTATTTTTATACCTTGACTTGTTAGTATAAGTAATATATTTTGTTTAAGATTATGTTTGTTGTTAATTTGTTATTTTTAATAAATATATATTTCTTTAAAGTTTAGTGAAATGATATATTTTTTATTAATTGTTTGATTAAGTTATATGAAAAAGAAAATAAAAAAATTTAGGAAAGTTGAGAAAGTGATGAATGGTATGAAAAATGATTGAGATGGTTGAAAAAAAAATAAGTTGGGAGTATTTTGATTGGTAGAATTTAAAAAGATTAAGAATTTAGACTACATGACTCCTTTCTCTTGATGATTTTGACTTTTTGAGGGTGTTTTTGTAACAGGTGGCAAAAAAAATAACTCTTTACTATTTCCCTACAGATGCATCTCATAGCGAATTAGCGAGTTGGGTTTACCTTAACATTTATCCAAAATATTTTCAAGGGGATGAAAGAAGAGGAAACCAAGAAAGGAATTGTGACGTAAGGGGATGATGTATTGCAGAATTTTTAATTATAAACTAGAAAAGTTTATTCCAACGAAATGTTTTTTTTAATTCAAGTACATGCACTTCCAAATGTGAAAGAATAACCCGATGTCTTCCATGAAATAAACAATTATATATATAAAAAAAAAAAAAAAAAGCCAACTACCTTAAACAGTCCTTAACAAAATAATCTTGATGTACGTTCATTAGTCTTTTTTATCTTTGAAATGAAAATGAGAATTTATATATGAATTTTGTAATATGTTTTACACTACGGCCCATGAATAATACATGAATGTATAATGTATTAAAAATTTTGCGATTTAATTCCCAAGTTTCTAACATTAGCTTTTGTGATTCATGTTTTCCGGTCCCCATGCTTGTTACAGAACATAAGAGCACTAAGAACAATCACAGCCCATAAGCGTTTGGTGCGAGTTTAGTGCATCCCAAGAGCGATGTAATGATATTAAGATTTAACTTTCGCTTCAGTTATATGGCCCTGGTGAGACTGAGTTAGAATTGGACTAAAACGGGTAAACAGAACCACCTAAAACCACACCTGTTACACAATAGACTCAGCTAGAAGCTTGGCATTTGTTAGGGCTAGAGCTAGAGTTGGCTCGGTCAAGGATTACCATGCTTTGAAGAAAATCAAACTCAAATTAATCAAGAGTTTGAAACTCAAGTGCAGTTTCTTCTAGAGGCCAAGGACAAGCCAAATCAAACCTTATAAACACGGACAAATGAAATTCAATTTTCTTGTGACAGTATATTGTTAGACAAATAAAAATGAATTTATGGGACCATTTATGACCAACAAATTAATTGTCAACATGTCCAAACAAAAATCGACTTAATTTGTTTAGTACTCAGTGTATATATATAGCCTTCTTCTAGAATTCAAATTTGCCATTAAGTAGTCAACTTTGTTATCTTTCCAAAATCCAAGCCACTCAAGTAGCATTTCCCTATTATTAATTCAACAATATCAAGCATCAACAATAGTAGAAAGAGACTTTCGAACCAAGAATGAAACTGAGATCCAAATAATACATTTGCATGATTATCCATTAAGCTTGTTATTCTAGAGAACTAGAAAGCTAGGGTACCCATTAACTCATATGCACGGTAATGAAGATGACAACAGTAGACATATTATCTATATACGTATACCCTCGAATATGATTGCCATTATTTATAGAGTAAATTACAAAAATCATACCTGATGTTTGTTTGAAACTACACTAGTCATACCTACAATTTAAAAATTACGCGAGACATACCTATCATTGTCAAAAACTTACACTGACCATACCTATCGCTGACGGTCGTCTATTTGACCGTTAAGTCAAGTCACATGCCTTGTATGTGAGGTATCAAAATCGTAATTTTGCGTATACTTCAGGTATCATCTGTATAATTTACTCTAATAAAAAAAAATTAAGATATTTATATTTATATTTCAATTATTAAAGTGGGTAGATATTCTATATTAAATTCACATATATATGGTAACACTCTGGTAAGAACACTCTTAAAATAAGAACGGTGAAAACACTTAAATACATCATTTTGATGCATTAAAAGTCTATAAAACTAACATAGTGCATAACTAATTATCAATATTTAAGTGTTTAACAACACATTGATCCGTCAAAATCAGAAAAATCACGTTTTTTATTGGATGCATCATTTTGAAAAATATGCATCCAAGATGGATGCACAAAACAAAAAACATGTTTTTCTCTGGAACTCCAAACCCAAAATGCTACAGATTGCTAATTTTAGAAATATTTTAAAACCGTAACGAGTCTTCAACTTTGCTTTACCCCTCTAATTTTAGGGGATGACAAAACCATATGAAAATGTTATATTGTTTTTTCTAAAAAAAAATTTTGTATCTTTGTATATATAGGTTTCTATCAAAAAAAATAAATCATAACAAATAAAATAATAATAATAATAATATAAAAGTAAAACTTTAGTAGTTTTATGGTTATCATCCTTGTTATATTCACTATACAAAATAATAATGATATATATAAAATTAAATGCATTCTTGTATCAATTATTTTTCTCGATACATTTTTCATTAAAAAAAAAACTTTTTTTTCATAATTAAATTATTTTCTTTTTTTTCTCTTTTCATATCTACCAACTCAATAATTAAAGTATAAATAAAACTCTGAAATTCTTAATAATTTTTTATTAGGGTAAATTACATAAATGATACCTGAAGTATACTAGAAATTACGATTTTGATACCTCACATGCATGGCGCGTGACTTGACTTAACGGTCAAATAGACGACCGTCAGCGATAGGTATGGTCAGTGTAAGTTTTTGACAACGTTGGGTATGTCTCGCGTAATTTTTAAATTGTAGGTATGACCCGTGTAGTTTCGAACAAACTTCAGGTATGATTTTGGTAATTTACCCTTATTTATATGTATTTTCATTATCATCTATATGTGGTTAGTAGGGGTGAGATTGGGTTGGTTTTGGCCCAAAACCGAAAACCGAACCGAAACTTTCGGTTTTTGAAAACCAGAAACCATTGGATTCGGTTTTGATTCGGTTCGGTTTCTCGGGTCGGTTTTCGGTTTTGTTTCGGTTTTTTTTTTTTTTGCTTTATTATGTAGTGTTAACTAAAAAAATGTTTATTATGCAGAAAAATTCTTAGAAGTTTATAGAAGCTAGACTATTAAGTTTTAGTCATCTATTGTTAATGTCTAGCAGCAAAAAACATAGAACATAATATAACTTATATTTATGTAAAACTGAGTTATTTATAAGCAGGATTAGTTGCAAAAACAAATTAACGTGACTTTCGTATTCGTATTGTACATAATGTAATGAAATATTAGTTACGTAAAGGAGCTAAACTAGTAATAGATACAAAATGATATAAATACTAAATTAAAAATTATATATATAGTATTCGGTTCGGTTCGGTTTTGAGGGTCGGTTTTTGTACATAAAACCGAAAACCGAACCGATCCGTTCGGTTTTTGAAAAACCAAAACCAAACCGATCGGTTTGGTTCGGTTTTCGGTTTTATCGGTTTTGTTCGGTTTTCGGTTTTCCGGTTCGGGTTTTGCTCACCCCTAGTGGTTAGGAAGGGTTAAATTAATAGTAACTTTGATGTACTTGACATTTTAAAATTTAAGAAATATGTTATATGCTTTATATAAGAGTAAAGATAAAGACAAGAGTTTCATAACCAACTAGATATGATGTTACATACATAAAGAAGTTGCTAACAGGTTAAAAGTTTCAAAAAAGATTAGATTTACCACCATAATATCTACATATGCAATATAAACTTACTTAGGCAGTAGCAGTGATCACCTCGTGTTGATGATTTGGGACACAAATGCTCCAATTGCTCGAACAGCTTGTTCTTCTGCTTCTTCTTGCGTGATTCCTGCCACCTCAAGATTCTTTTTTCCAATTTTGAACGAGTGATCGCCATTTTCAATCACATGCACTGTGTTCAAAGGTTTCATCTTTTGCCTAACTTGTTCTAGTGAAGCCAGTGAGCAAAGCCCATCTTTGGTGCCCTTCATTAAGAAAACCCAACAAAATTCAATTTTTATGTCAATCACTTAAGAATTCCGCTTTTAAGGTTTGTTACACGGTAAACTATCAAATACAAGCAACATACGCATAAAAACGTAAAGGCAATGAGTTAGCTGGTTCATCCTAAGGAAGTACCGGATCATGTAAAGGTCACGATGGATAAATTTTTAAATGGGTTGAATCAGGCCTTGACCCAATTTACTTAGTCTATAAGTTTCATTTGATTCATGGTAGCTAGTGTATCCTACTGTCATATATGATTACTTAAAAAAATATTATTTCAGCTATAATCTAATTATATTAGGAGCTTTTATGCATTACAAAATAAAATAAATTTTGAAAGTTTGAGGGGCTTTTGACCCGTGTTATCTATTTGACCCGTTTCCTCTCAATATTTCTTACGAATATAAGGTAAGCATAGTCTGAACAGAGCAATTCATAAAAAACCTAATGTATACCTAGAAGAGTACTAAAATTAAATGTAAGGACCGTCATTGTTCACCTGTACAAACATAGTAGGAACTGTAAGTTCCAAGAGGGGCTTGTCACGAATGGTTCCTTTTGTACCCTGCAAAATTAGGTAGCGAAAAATTATGAGAACATCGGTGATCTCTCTCACCACATTTCATTGCATAACTTAATATTCGGATCAATCATCCACTGAAAGAGTATCTAATTATAGAGTTTATGCATACATGAAAGTAAAAAAAAATCAGATAAACGCAATTCTGATAAGCAAACCTTTAAAGGGTACCCTAAGCAAACTACAGCAGAAGCCTCGATATCATTCTTAGCAGCTACCATACAACCAACTCTGCATTTTTAATAGTAAAACCAGTTGTTGTTTACATTACATCATAATGTATCAATATAATCATCAATACTTCAATAACTTTTACCTTGAACCCATGGACTTTCCAACCAAAATGAGAGGATGTTGTGGGTACTTTTCAACGGTCTTTTTGACCATATCTGAGTGAAACTCAACCAGTTTTTCTGCTTTGGGAGGCGGCTTCCTTTCAGAAATGTCTGTAAGTATTCATTATGAAGTAACTTAAAAACGACGTACTTGTATAAACAGATAAAGAATCAAAGTAATTAACAACTCTATATCAGTTTTTAAAGAAATTCTCACAAGGGTAGTCAAATGTAACAACTTCAACAGCATTTAGTGCATCAGCCAACAAGTTCTTCCATCTGCATACAACCATTAACTATGTAATTATTAATATCGTTCATGAGATTCAGTTACACTACTATTATTTTGTTTTGTTTTTATTGTAACTTGCGCAAACTCTGAAATTTCAAGTTGGTAAATCATAGTAGTAATTTTCTATTCACCTTTTTGACTTCCAAAAAGTGGAAGTTTGTAGTGTATGAAACTTATATAGAATTACTAATCTCAAAACAAGTCTGGTGTGTTTTCTTTTTTACGACACCTAAATTTTATTTTTTTTATTATTATTATTTTTTTAGAACAGCAAGGCCGGGCCACGGGTATCCGGACTGGTTACCGTGGACCTAAGACCCATTTCCCTCCCCCCCTGCCCGCCCCACCCAGTAAATGCTCCACGAAAGGCCCGGGAAACCTAGAGCATGTAAATCTCACGCCCAAGAGTATCGAACCTGAGACCTCACGGACAAACGTCCAGGTGTCCAACCACTTAGGTAATCAGTGAAGGACTTTATGACACCTAAATTATGCTTAAATAATCCTAATTACATATATACGAGACAGTCAGGGATCGACCCGTGGACTTACACCCCAATAGGTTTACCAAGTGGGCTAATCCCGCATCGGAAAACAAGTCATGTGTTATATGCTAATATATATGTATCTATTGTGATTCTGCCATGCTTGTTAGTAAAGTTGAGTACAAAAACCGGTTTGGGATTCGGAACGGGTAGAGATATGGTCAGGTTCAGATTTGGAGAAAAAACGGGTCCACGGACGACAAAGACCGGTTAGACACCGGTTCGGGACGGGATCGATCTGGGGAAAAACCGGTTTTTGGGTACACAAAAAGCAAAACAAATAGGAGCATAGAATGGGTAAAGTTAATTTAGAGACGTAACCTAATCATCCAATCAGAAGATGAAGGGGCACCGGCACCGTGAGCAAAGACAACCACCGGAGAATTCTTATTACGTTTCTGTAATACCTTTTTGTTTTCACCCTCCGTCGATCGCCGCCGTTTTGGAGCCATTTATCCGATCAAGATCTTTCCCGCCAAATGACAGGATCTGACACGTGCCCACATAAAAAATAGGCTTAATTTTGTGGTTTGTTGTAAGCGCATTAATAAAAGGGATTTGGAATGTAAACCGAATGTGTTTAATAGAAAAAAAGTAAAGTTACGTGTATTGTATGTAAGCAACTTGAAAAAATGTTTATTCTATGTAAGAAAACATACGTGACAACTATATACAGGTGCCACTGGTCAGATTTTAATTGGTTGAAACGAAATTCTTACATACAATAAACATTATTTCAAAGTTATTTATATACAATACACACAACTTTAGTTATTTTCTACAATATACATTCATTCAAAGTTTTTTACGTTCAAGGAAACTAATCCCTTAATAAAATGTATGGGCTTTTCACATTTATTTATTGGGTTAGGCTTTTCTTTAATAGGTCCGTTTGGATTTATTTCTTCAAATTGTAGTTTGCATTACATATGAAAATGTATCCATGAAATCAATCACTAAATTCAATAACATCGTTGATAAAATTCAAACATTATTACTGACTTACTGTAATATGGGTTAGTATTGCGTACAACCAAGTACCTGATTAATGTCGTCTATAAAATTTAAACATTATTATCTTTGATTTGATTCTACAGCAAATTGCGTGGACTCTGAAGTTTCCAACTGGTAAACATAAGCATTTTTTATTTTTATTATAGAAAAAATTTAGGTAAAGCATGCAGTACCTATCTTAAGTAAAACATGTGTATTTCAGAGGGGGTTATATAAAATACAAGGAGATGTATGTTTATTAAATTAAAAGGTTTAATTTGTAACTTTTTTAACATGACAGTATTTAAGATAAATAAAGTCATGCAGTACGGATCATTTTTCTTTTTTTTTTATACTAGAATTTTACCCGCACGATGCAGCGGGACTTAAATAAGTCATGGGTTGTTCCAAATCCATAAGCTTCATCAGGCTTGTTCTTTGAGTATATACCATAATGAGATTAATACCCAATATACATAACAAAATCAATGTAAGCTCACAAAATCAATGTAAGCATGCTAGGCATCCAACTAAAGAAGGTATCACACTATCACCTGCAAGAAAATAAGACACACCAAGATTATTAAAAATTCATTGAGTTGACCTTTTGTAAAAGATATATCCATAACCACAAGCATGTACATTGTCTTATATTAATTTTAACCATCTTTTTATGTTGCCCATATTTAAAAGAAAAAGTTACCAGATTCATTATATATTATCCCATCCCATTCATCCCATACTTTTAAAAGATCCATAGCCAATAAAACTCATAAACAAACATCAAATAATGAGTTTCCCTAAATATGCACCAAGTGGGCTAATCCCATACGGGCAAAACAAATCTTGTGTTATATACTTATTTACACTATATTATAAAGCAGATTTTCCTTAAATTTTCAACATTGAACTTGAAATTTTCAATATAGATTTTAAGTACTTTCCCAAAATGCCCCTCCTATCTATTCTATATTTATCTATACTATATTATAAAGCAGATTTTCCCTAGATTTTCAACATTGAACTTGAAATTTTCAATATTGATTTTAAATACTTCCCCAAAATGCCCCTCCTATCTATTCTATATTTATGTAAAATAACTATAATACCATTTCTCTCTCCTCAAATCTCAACCAATCATCTTTTTTTTCTCTCCTCCATAAATCATTTATTCCTCCAATTCATTCAAAATCTTTTATCTCAAAAACCGTACATCGATATATTATAAAAATTGTATGGGTGTTCTTAAAATTTCATGCTCTTTCATTAGAAATGTTATTCGATATACTTTCGACAAATTTTTAAATGCGAGGGCGGAACCCGTACGGGTAAGACATTTGACTATCATACTCTATGACATATCAACTCTTATAACCTATCATACTCTATGACCTAGGTATCATCTCATCATCTCACAGCCGCAACGCGCGGGTAATTGCTCTCGTAATATGCTAATATGTATCTATTGTGATTGTAATTCTGCCATACTTGTTATACCATAACTCATAACACAAAACAAAAACTCAAATTATGGGCATAGATTGGGTAATTAAAGTGAAATAGAGACGTAACCGTGAGCAAAGATAACCCCCGGAGATTTATTATTATTTAGTTTTTGTACTCGTTGTTTGTTTTCGTTCTCCGCCGTGGGGGAGCCATTTCACCGATGAAGATCTTTCCCGCCATATAATTACACATGGCTGATGGCCCAGATATAAAATAAGGCTTAATTTTGAGGTTTGTGTAAGCCCATTAATAAATGAATGGGCTTTTCACATGTTTTTATGTCGGGTTTATAATCGGGCTATTTTTACAATATATCTGTTTGGATTCAATTTAAAGAAAGGGATCGATTAAAAATTATTTTCAAATTTTATGATTTATCTACGAGTACGTTATAATAATTCCAAGACAACCAAAAACTCTCAATTGGTAATCAAAACCATTCCTTCAGTCCCAATGTCCCATAGGCCCTAGCCGAACAAACTAACATAAGAAACATATCATGATAGAGTGGTTTGATCAAACTAGACCATAATGTTAAAATGTATGCTCAATCTGTGTCGATCATTATACATGCCTACATGGAGCGCCAAATGTCTGCAGAAATGTCGATCAATCTATGACGAACGTATAATAAGCCTTAGATCGACCATCTATGCATATATAAGTAACAATTTGTTGAATACAAATATATAATACAACCCAAGTTTCGTTGCTACATGTTGACAAGTTTATCTCCATGTAAAATTCATCCTTCCATAATAAAAATTTTAATTAATTAAAATACCAATATATAGAAAGTTAAAAAAGAACACCTAGCTAGCTTGTAGGCTAATTAATAATCAACAACGTATTAGATAATCCAGTAATCAACTAAAAGTTTACATTGAGATTAATAATTAGGTGTGTGTTAAAAGCACACTGACCCATTACAATGCTTACATCTTTTAGTTTACATTGAGATTAATAATTAGGTGTGTGTTAAAAGTTTACAGTGGATTTTTCGAACCACGACGAGAGAATGTTGTGGATACTTTGCAACTGTCTTTTTATTATATGTCTTCCACAAATGAAATATTCTAGTCTATGTGACTTATAGAGAATGAGTTATCATGAAACAAGTCTTATGTAAAAGTCAACGTGGTATTTAATCATGTCGCTTGGATTATATTGTTTTTTGGGTTGATATATACTAACCTGCAGGGTACAAATGTTCTCTTACCCTAAAATTGAAAAGTCTTGCGTTATTTTGTTAACCGCAAATTTGTTTTCTAACACCTACATTACTCTCGAATAATCCTAAATACGCACCAAGGGGGCACTATGTTTAATTTATAGGTTATGTAATAAATTTAATTTAGTTTTTAATAGATTTTTAATGTTTTTTAATTTAAATATTATTATTTTATCAATTCAAGTATCATTATGTATTACTCGTATTTAATTAAAAAATATGTTTTTAGCTTAAAAGTTAAATAGATATGAAAAATGTGATGTGTGTTGAGAAGTATTGTGGTTGGTGATGCCATAAAATTACCATCAGAAAATTCTTAATACGTTGTTTACCGCCGTGTCGGGGGTCATTTCTCCGATGAAGATTTTTAACGAGAGGATTGAACACATGGCCCAGATGAAAAATAGGCTTATTTTTTGAGGTTTGTGTAAGCCCATTAATAAAATACTTGGGCTTTTAACATTAGAATTGTAAATAATCGATGGAAATTAGAATTGTAGATAGCGCAAAGAAAGTATATACTTGTAAATACATGATACTAGTTTTTATGCCAAGGCGTTGCCCCGGGAAAGATAATGACACGTAAAATTTACAACTCATGATAAAAAGTGACTATACAAAAGTATCTTCAAATTCAAATTAGAAAAAAGATAACTGAACATGTAAAAATTATAAAAATAACATATAAGAATATATAAAAATAATAACAACTATATTAATCCATATAATGACATTCTTACGACAATGATGATGATATATAAATTTTGGGATGAGAAAGAAAAAAAAACAAACAAACAAACAAAAAATACTAATTTACGTATATTAAAAGAAGGTGTAAAGGAGAATAAAGCCAAATGTTAACGAAAAGTAAGTGTGAGAATCGTAATGTTATAAAGTTCGAAAGTTAGTAGGAAAGCCAAACAAATGAATAAACAATTTTCAGGAGTAAAACTGTAAATATGTGATATTTGTGTGGCAAAAACATGAGAACATAAAGTTTGTTACTAATAAAATGGAAAAAAAAAAAGTTGAGGGAGGTTAAGTGTTAAAAGATAAGAATTATAAGAGTAAATTAAAAAAAGAATGGAAAAATGTGTATGATATGACGTATTAGGTAGTTGTATTTTATGCAAATTAACTTGTAAAATTCAAGTTAGTTTTTAGTATATAGGTAAATGTATTGTATTGTGACTTGTGAGTAAACCTTATTATTCATAAAGTGAAATTCCTATTTTTTAATAAATGATTGGCTAGGTAAAAATAGTTGACTAAGTGATTTAAAAGAACATTATATACATGGGAGAGCTAAAGAGTTTATTATTTATTGGATACTAAATTAAAAACAAAACCTAATGTAGTTGAATTGGTTTCTGCCCTTAAAATCTAAAATGAGGGCAGGGGTTTGAGTCTCATTGTTAGTTTTCTTTTCTATTTTTTTTTAGTAATAGAGATGATAGATATAACATGTGTTAGAGATAGAAATATAATGATTATAGGTAAAAAAAGAGATGTGAAAAGACAAAAATATCTTTTTTTAACCAACATATTTAAACCATTCTCTCTTACGCCCCATTCTCTCTTTCTATCATACATACACGAGCTCTCTAAAATTCCAGCCACCACCACAACTATTTTCAACACCGGAATTACAAAATTTGCCAGTAGTAACATATTTTTGGAAGTTGTTTTTTAAAAACCAATTTAATTGTTCATAATTTTAATATTAATCTAAAAATCTTAATTTTATATTTCAATCAAATTTATTTTATATTGACCACTTATATTGATTTCAATAATCATGATATCAAACTTTCAGTCAATGGTATCCGCTGCAATTCGCGGGTACCATGCTAGTATATATATAGAGATTATAAAGCAAAAAGTCCTTGTCTAAGTTTCAACATTTACTTCCCCAAAATACCTCCCTATATAATATATATTTACCTAAAATAACTATATTGCCTTTTTTCTCTCTTCAAATCTCAACCAATTATTTTTTTCTCTCTTCCATAAATCAAATATTCCCCCAATTCATTCAAAATATTTATCTCAAAAACCGTACATCGATAAATCATAAATCTTATATGGGTGTTCTTAAAATTTCATGCTCTTTCATTAGAGATGTCATTCGATATGCTTTCGACGAATTTTTAAATTTAAGGACGGAGCCCGTACGGCTAAGACATTTGGTTATCACACTCTATGACCTATCACCTCACCATCTCATCGTCGCAACACACGGGTACTTACTCTCATACGAATAAAAGACTTATGCAAATACTAAGGGACTATAATAACATGAACTTGACTTAAAAAGTTAAAATGTATACAAATAAAGAATTTTAGCCAACAAATGGTATGCAAAACATGTATAATTTAATAATATCAAATACTTATCAAATGATTTTGGCTGTCATAGTTCCAATGTCCATTTTCAAACTGTGTATATTGTACAATTGGATGTCGTTGTAAGATTTAAAATGCTAACTACTAACTTGGTGTTAAAAAAAATCCCTTCAATATGAAAATTGCCGAAGGATATGTCACTAACTGTTGTACATCGGCCTTTATATGGTGATTTCATTTTACAAAAGTTATATAATGTAAACTTAAAAAACGACAAGGACTAACATGTATTATGCAAACGAAACATATTGTTATCGTGTTCTACGTGGCTTTTAGTTAGTTATAAAAGTTATAAGTAGGTGTATGCGAAGATTCCGCAAACAATCGGTGTGACATACATTCTGATTTAGAGATGAGAACCAAATGAAGTATGTCAACCCTTAATGTATGAGGAATGTCAAATATGCAAGGATAATATAGATATGGGTTTTAGATGCTTGTGAAGGCCTTTATTCCTTGTAATCTTGTATCAAATCAAAGCAAATCAAAGATATCGATCTTCAATTGACTTGTCCCTCATCTCAAAGGCCTAACCTTCTAGTAGTTTATTACTACAGAGTATTATTATTCCCCCCATCAAATTATTAGTGGTAAAAAAAAACACATTGATGGTGAATGAATTTTTTTCCATGTTTAATTTAGAGTATGTTTGATAGGACTGAATAGAATGACAACAGAGACCTAAACAAACAATAGGTAATGAAAAATCCATTTTGAGTGAAGGTGATTCAATAGGTAATGAATCTTTCCTTTCTAGAGACCTAAACAAGCAATATTTATATAGATGAATGGAATCATCCTTTCCTTTCCATGCCTCATTCATGTCTACCAAACACACCTAATATAAGGGACAACAAATTATTGATTACGAAACTTGAAACTTTGTCGAGAACGATACAAATCAGTAAATAGCCTCGGTTGGGCCAGAGCCTAAATCTAATGGAAAATGATTTTTGTACCACAAATATTGATAAATCTATCACACAGTACAACTGTTAAAACACACCGTAGAAACTATCTACCAATATATATATATAATAAGGTCCTAAATTCTTTTATGGGGAAACTTTTAATTCCAACCTTTAGATCAAAATAATTTGATCATTACCAAATTTATTATTAAGTTTACACAACATTAGTCCTTCTACTTTATATAACTAGTCAACTATAATAATAAATTTAGAAATAGTTTATCAAAAGATATGGTTGTTTAAAACAAAATTGCGTACGTTCGTATCATATTGCAGATATTTACAATTTATGGTTTTTTAATACTTACATGTTCACATCTAAGTTTCCATCATTTTTTAATAAAATTTATGACAAGTTACACTTTTATTAATAATAATAATATAAGAATAGAAATCTACAATATATAGCTTAAAAATCAATTCAACCAATTATATAATATTTAACACTAACAAGTATATGATGAGAGTTCCTTAATGTCGTATATCAACTTGATGTTAAAATTTTTTTTTTACGTTTTTTGTTCACATGTGAAGGTTTTGAAAAAAAGAAAAATCTTCTACAACATATGTTTTTATGACGTTTCACATGTGAATAAACAAAAAAAAAACATGTGATCCAATATAAAATTTAGGAGTTCTTACGGTTCTCACCAAAATATGGGTTCTTAAAATAAGGGTCTATATATATATATATATATAGGGTTCTAAAATTATACTTAAAAATATAAAGACTATTAGATATATTTTAATCAATAATTTATAATCCTTAAATCATGTTAATTATATTAAACTATCTAACAAATAAATCATTTTGTGACGAGTTGTAAACCTTCATCTAGATTATTTTAAGAATCACATCACTTAAATAACTTCATATTGTTCTCAGAGGCCATTGTGACTTTCACATTTGAAACCATATACAATGAGCATCTAACTTTGGTAGCAACTAAATCACTCATAAAGTTGTAAGAGTAAAAAGTAATTACCTACATTATTTAAATATTTTAAAATGTAATGTTAGTGAAAAAATGATAGAATTTTTCGCAAAAAATAAACATAAAAAATTATCATTGTGGCAATACCCCAGTGGTATTCTAAGTCCCCAAGTGAAGGTTTGGCCTACAGAAACTTTTGTTCAAACTTAAAAAAGAGAAGATTTTACCTTTATTTAGTTATCGTGATGTTTGACAGGCCATTAAGCAATCTTTTTCTAATTCTGAATTAAAAGAGTATTTCGTATCATTATATTTCTTTATGAACTTCAAATTAGGAAGTGAATTTTTATTGAAATTCACCTAAATTTATACATAATTATCATGAGATTTGAAAATCCAAAAGTATCCAAACTCAAATGAATAATATACAATTATATAATTATAAAACAAACATTTAAAATGGATTTTAAAATATACATCAACTACCTTTAAGCCTTTTATAATGGATATACATAATATTTTTACTACTAAGCATTGTTCTTAGATTAAAAAATACACACTCTAATCCCAAAGTTATCTTTACATTTTTAATTTAATTTATTTAATTTTTTTTTTTAAAGAACAAAATGGATAAATAACTAACACCCTCAGTTTTGTTACGCCCATATCGGGTTCGAACCTTGACAATGCCTTAGCGCTCACTTTTCCAAACAAATATTTTTAAAAGTCTCTTTAAAATTTATAAATAAATTTTCAACTAACAAATATATATTGTGATTATAAATTTCATCAATTGTGTCTAATTTTATTATTTTAAAATAGATGAGATAATATTTAATGATTTTGGTGTATTTTGGTTATCGTAATATTATGTTTATTTATTGAATAGATATATATTGTAGTTTATATTAGTAATTTCATATTTGATCTTTTTTATAAAATACGAAGATAATTTCTTTTTGAGAATTATATAATTAAAAATATCTTTTAAAATAATATATTGTTTCAATTAATATATTGATATATAATCTACAATATATATAACAGAGTTCTAAATTCTTTTATATAAGAAAGCAAGGACCGTTAGATGAATTCAAGCTTTTAGTTACAACCCTTATATCAAAATAATTGTATCATTACCAAATTTATTATTTATTAACACATCGTTAATTTTTCAACTTTTGATAAAATATATCTCTTTTAAATTAAACATTAGTGATGAAAATTATAAATTAGTGAGGAATAAACACAAAAGTATAAATTAATGATGAAAAACAAAAAAATGTAAATTGATACGAGAAATTTTTTTTCCATAATGATATTTATAACACACCTTTACTATAACTATTGCTATAATTAATAATTAAAGTTATTTGATTGAACTTGTTTTAAAAATAATATAACTTAGTCACATGTTTAATAACTTAATTTAAAAAAATCGAGAGTTATAATTGGTAATTTAGGTTAACTTGTCTTATAGAATATACTAATTTTATGTCTATGTCAAATACCCAAATTATTTATGACATATTTAACATAAGATGAATTGTTAAATATGTAAATTTAAATGTAAAAAATATAGTTAAAATTAAATTTAAAGAATATAACTTTATAGCACTGAACGCATATTTTATCTGTTATAAAAAAATTTTTGTATACAATATTTGTTTATATTGTGTAATCTAACATGTGTTGTTTAAATTATGTTATAGAGATTCAAGAATCGTTAGATAAATTAATCATAAACCTTAGATTAAAATGATAGTGTTATTTCTAACTTTACTTTTTTAAAAAATACAACGTGAATCTTTATACCTTGATAAATTAAATGAATTCATGATGTATCTTTTTACAAATACAACATTTTAAGTTATTTTCAATTTTAAATTGTACATTATTAACTTTGTTTCCATACGTGAAGTAATATCAAATAAATATTAATGTTTCTATCTATTTTATATGTAAAAGTTCAAGTTTATTAATAAAATAAAATAATAGAATATTCTAATTCTAAACACTTTACTTAATATAACTCTAAAACCCTTCAACTCCTATTTGCTCTAAAATTTAATTTTAATATAATTATAAAGAATAAACTTAATAACGTTATGATCTGGTCTAAGTTTTAAAAACTTCATGAGACAAATTTGTATTTATAATCATAATTTTTCAACATCTTTTATTTATATTTATTAAGTTATACATTTATAAAATGCTAACTTCTCACTTCTCATTAACTATATATTTTTCTCGCGTATTAAGCGGGACAATAATCTAGTTAAAACATACATGTGGTAGATTAATTAATATATGTGGTACAAGAATCACTTCATAAATCTAATGATACAGTTGCACCATTCCAAGAAATCCCTAAAAGATCCCATCCGGTTTTGAGCCTCCAATTTTATAAGTGAAACCTCCATGCCTTGTCATTCTACATGTAGATCATTGTTCTGACTTCTTAGTGTTTTAGTCAATACTCGTATTCAAAATCAAACAATTTAATACACTTCGTCTTCAAAACCGTACGATTGAATACAACTCCTCTTCAAATTCGTACAATATGCAACTATATGTTCAATTTTGAACGTTATGATTTTAATAGACCTTTCAAAAGAGTTGTCTATACAATATCAACTTATTAGGGATGGTATATCATATAGCACATAGTTTTTTGTATGGGAAAACTTTGCACCAATCTTTGGCTCAATATCATATTCAATTCGTCCTAACCATTTAATTTGGTCTATAATTTCACTATTAAATGTTCGAAATTTTCATAAACGTAGTTATCTTGATATATCTAAATAAAAAAATACCATTGCTTTTGGTGCAAATGTTAATATGACTCTTGATCCAATACTTCTCTTGCAACTAAGAATGGATGCATCTTTACCAAATTTGTCTCATATGATTAAAGTATGCTAATCATGCTTGTTTGTCGACTAATATTTGTGGGTTGGTATGCTTTTGGAGCTCATATCTTATCTGTATAGTACTAGCAAGATCTATTTTTAGCACTAAATGTCAAAGACCGAAGATATGTATACCCCACAAGCTTGAATCATTTATTCTAAACACGTTTCCTTTATCTTTGTACAATTAACTCCTTTTGGATGTTTTTTTGCCTTATAAAAGGGGCTTCTTGTCCAATAATGTTTTTCATGGATTCAAGACCAATGAGATAGGAGGAAACAAAAGGAAAGTTTCCAAGGCACTGATTGTTTCCTCTCCCTCAAAGGCTTCTCACTTTGGCCATACAATGCCTTTAGTCTCAAAGGTATGTTTTGGGTCATGTTATATGAGAAGCCTTCGATGGAGTATAAATAGTCAACGTCTTGATTGTGTCCATTAAGTTTAGTCCCTAGTCGTATAAACAATGCGATAGAAACAATAATCTTAGAAAGGTTTCCAATGCATTGATTGTTTGCTCTCCCTCAAGGGCTTCTGACTTTGGTCGTACAATTAGTGCCCACTGTCTTAAGGGCACGTATTAGATCATATTAGAAGCCTCTTGGTGGAGAATAAAAAATCAATGTATTGAGTGTGTCTTTGTGGTTTTATGATCAATGGGATAAGCAAAAACAAATAAAGGTTTCCAATGCATTGATTTCTTGCTCTCTCTCAAGGGCTTCTGACTTTGGCCAAAAAATGCCCTTAGTTTTAAGGGTATGTTTAAGGTCAGGTTAGAAGCCTCTCGATGGAGAACAAAAAGTCAGTGTATTGATCATTTGATCGTGTTATGAGCTGAAAGTCTTGAACGCTATTGAAGGCTTTACTCCAAATGTTCATAAGAGGCTGATAAGCCAACATCACTCAATAAGGCTGGGTGGACCCTTGACAAGGCCCATTTAACTACAGTACAACTACTCAAAACTCGAAAGAAAGTTAAACGGCTAGGACTGAAACGGCCCAACTTTCCTCATACCTCAACTTTAAGGTTCTCGATATTTTTTCAACCTCTTTCTAAGTTAGTAACTCTAATGCCCAACAAAATATATAAATAAATAGTTTTACGTTGTTACTTTCACATGTAAAAGTTTGTAATTATGATTAGGAGTTGAATGGCGGTACATATATAATAGATAAAAAAAACTCATTTAACATCCTGTGTAATTGTAGCTTTAATGATATATAAATTTCGTATAGTAAGACATTTAAATATCCGTTCTAAATAACATTACAAGATATGATTAGTTTAAGAATATAAAACTTTATTTAAAGACTAGTATATATTAATCATATATTACAATGTTTAACCACTTATTGGATTCATCCATATGAATACTATAGTTACAATACAAAAAGACGATTTTTTTTTTTATGTATAACTTCCAAGTAGTATTAATTAGTTGCATAAGCGTAGGTGTAGGAGAATGTCTTCGATTGTAGGCCTAGCTTCACGTGACCTATTTGTACATGCCATGGCCATGTCCCAAACCTTCAAAATTTGCCATCTATCTTTCCTTTCAAAATGAAACTCAGATAACTCATATCCATTTCTAATCCTTTCTTTTCTTTCTTCAAAGTCCCATTCAATCGACTCCAATGCCTTTGATCCTCCTAAAATGTCCAACACAATTATTCCAAAACTGTAGATGTCCCTTTTTTGCGACAATGGTTCGCGTGGGAGTGAGGGTGGTGGTGGTGTGCCTTTTTGTTGACCCGTATCAGAAACTTCCATCGCAAGTTGAGTGAAGCCGTAATTTGACACGTAGGCATTTAAATCGACATCGATCATGATGTTGGTAGTTTTAAGGTTTCCATGAACATTCATGATCATGTTTCTTACTCGTGTTGGTGATAAGGTATGGATGAAACGAATGGCTTTTGCTATTTGCACTATTATCTTTAGTCTTTCCTTCCATTTAAGTGAAGTGTGGCCATGGTCTCTTGCCCCTAAAACACTCGAAACCAAGACAACAAATATGACAATCAATAATTCAATATGTATGATCACAACCAACAATATAAAATCACAATGTAAAAAAATGAGTATCATTCTTAGACAAATTTATACTTCAATTTAAAGTTTTACTATTTGGTTTTTTGGTCAACAAAAGTCATTTAATTTTCTTTCTTTATTTCTTTTTTTCTTTTTGGCAAGGGAAAAAAGAACATACCTATAAGGAGATCATACAAACTACCCATTGCATAGTAATCACAAACAACAAATTTGAACCTCTTGGAATAGAGATAAGCCCTAATCGGAACAAGATAATGACAACGTTGCCCGATTTCTGCAAGTCGGGCTACACGTCGTCCAAACCCCTTCCTCCTTACACGGATCGTTCTAAACCTTTTCAACACGTTGCACGTACCGTCTGAAAACACCACTTTCTCGGTCACGCCTAACATGCTCTCTCCAACGACTCCTACGGACGCCCACATCACATCTTTCAGTTTCCATCTAAACATGCCCACGTCCTCCGTGGCACCTCCATCACATGGCACGACCGGCTCATTCTCCATACACCCGATAAAGATCTCATCATATTCACATAAGGAGAGTGATGATCGGCAAGTTTCTTCATTATACCTTACAAAAAAAAAAAATGTTTCAAAATTTAATACTTGCAAAATTAGTTCATAAAAAACAGATTATACTAAAAATGAAACTTGATTATAAACCTATAGCTTCTTTTAGCCGTGGTGTACAAAGCTCTTTCCAACATTGTGGCCTTGTTTGAAAGAAAATTTGATGGGGGTGGTGACCCCTTTTGTATAGAGATTAAGAAAATCTAATTGGTTTAGAGTTAGTATAATAGAAATATTTACTCTCTTGATATAATCGAATTTGACTATGTTGCCTATTGTAAAAGTTATTATTAAGTATTCATAAATGTCCAAAGTTAAGAATCTGAAATTGAATCTAATTAATATTTTAATCAGAATTTTTGGATTGTTGTTTATTATCTTGTAGCTAGGCCCATATATTGGTATCGAATAATATAAATTGACAACTACCTACGGCTCCATGTCGCTCTCCCTCGCCCCTGTATTGTTTACACCAAGATACATGACAATCAAAATAATAGGTGGTAATAAAAAATATTGTACATATATAACATTTTGATATAAAGAAATTAAAATTGGATCATCAAGTTGTCTCAACAATATATACCAAGCTTTCGACATCAACAAAACTGAGCCCTTTGATTTAGAGAGTAATGAAGTTTTCCTCATTCGGATATCTAGGGATGACAAGTCTTTTTGATTCAGATGCACACAGTCGAATTGGGATTCTCTTGTGACCATTTGCGACCATTTCTTGAGCCACACCCAAAATGTTTATATAAAGAAGTTCTGAACTTCAAACATTTTGCAAGAAAACAAAATATCTAACCACTAGGCCACTTTTCTAGTGGTTTGAAGTAAATTTAAATCCCGTATTATCACCAATACGAATAGGATAATTTCGATCTAGAGTGGTGTACAAACTTCACAAGAAATTACGACTAGGTAAAAATCATGTAGCATTAACCTTGTAGATGGTTACATGTCCAATTTTTGTTGACTACTTACCATAGTATAAATTTGACTAAGATTTTCTTATGTTGAGAAGAAATACAAGGCTAGATATTATATGTTCGTTAACAGTATTTTTCAACTGTCCGTCTCAAAAATATTATGCTGAAACAAACGGGAAAAAAATGATAAATAAGATTTGTGTAGTGAATGAAGTTGTTATTTAAAATTGGGAATTAAGTCGTCTTTATCCGTGCATTTAAAATTACTAGAGTGTCCGCGCGTTGCAGCGGCAACGGTTTATAATGCGTGAGATGACGTAACGGTAATACAAACTGTTTAGGCTACTTTCATGAGATGCGGCGATAAGACATCTAACCGTAATTATCGTTCTAAGTATTAGTCGATGATTATATGCGAAAAATAATAAGGTGCAAAAATTAACCATTTTAAATATATTTGTTAGAGTTATTTAGGGGTAGTTTGGAGATATTCATACAAGTGCTGAATTTCCTAAAATAGGGAACCCAATTTATTTTATAAGGGACTAGCATGGTGCCCCCGCGATGCGGCGGTGGCGACGGCAATGTGGTGATCACAAGTGGCGGTGACGACTAATAGTGTAAGTTATTGATGTAAATCTAATTGATTATAATTAGTGTATATATTTCAAGAGTTAAGGTACGTGTATTTATTTCATTAAAAGTATTTTTAGTATATTAGTAAAGGTAATTAAATTAGTAACTAAAGAATAAGGTGATTTAGAAAATAAGTAAGGGGTATTTCTGTCATATCGCATAGAGTAACTTTCAACAATTCCAAAAATAAAAAGGGCTATTTTTTTATAATATAGTATAAATATACATATGTACGAATGCATCATAATTATAATTAATTGTAGTTTTTGGAAAGTTGATAATTATTTTAAAATAAATGGAAGAGTAAGGTGAACATATTTTTTATGACAAATTGTCTTTGATTTCACGATATAGAGCTCCCTTATTCAATACCTAATAAAAAAAAATCATAATAGTCCACCCAAAAACACGATAATATATTAGGAAAAAACCTTACCTTCTAATATTTAAACTTGAATGTTCTCACATCCAAACCCTATTGGAGAGATTTTCTTATCATTGGGCTATTAACCCACTGGGAATAAGGTGAACGATTAAATTAAAATAAGAGTGACAAATTGAGAAAGTATAAAATTATGAATAATGAATGATTAAATGAACGGTATTTGAGATATGCATTTCTATTTCGAAGTGGCTCTATAGCGCGAACTCGATTAAAACAACGTATGCTAGAGCTCTCGTTGTCGAATCGCGACACGAAGTTTCAAGCGAAAATTCACTTTTAAAAAAAATGCACGGTAGGCGTCTTATTAGAAAGTTTGCATAAAAGAGGAACCTCGATTTCTTCACCTAAAAGGCTGAATTTATTTTACTTTGGACATAAAAGCCTTCGGAAAAAAATAATAATTCAACACTAAACCACATCGAGGAGACTATCAAACCTATTAGGCCCAAATACTCATAAAAAGCCTATAAGCGAATCACTCAATCAGGCTGGGTGGCCCGTGGGTCCTTGGTTAGGCCTATGTAACTGCAGTCAAAACTCAACAAGTCGAACGGCTAAGACCGAAACGGAAGAAACTGGTCTTTTATGAAAGTAGAGAAACTAGAAAGTTAGAAAAAGGCCGGAAAAAAAACAGACACACACACACTGTAACCAGAGTTTTACTTGTATGTGATAGTAAGTTAGGTTGTCGAAAATAATTTATTTGTTCTAAAAAAAAAAAAGTTAGGTTAAATAAAATAACAAGATAAACAAATGATGATTGTATTATTGTTTTGTATCAATGAATGATATGTGTTCTAAAAAAAGTTTTGTTACCATGATGTATGATTTGAGGTCTCCAATTGATAAATGTTTTGAGTGAATTTTAATTGCTTTAAGGTTTGGACTACCTTTTATTACATGAAAACGTATTTGAAGCCCACGAAAGGAAAGGGGGTTGAACAAACTCAACCATCTGTGGGGTTTGAGTATAAACTATACATCTTGTTTGGCACTATGCTATGTGTAATATGATATTGCTATTTTATTGCTGCTACTATAATTTGTGAGAAAATGGGGGAAAAAATGGTCAAACTTAAATTCTAAAAACACGATATATATAGGTTGGACTTATAACTATTGATTTTTTATGACGTATTTCTACCTTCACTAGACAATCTCGTAAGGATTTTGGTGTCTAAAAAATAAAACGAGCAAGAGATACTACTTATAATTATTCAGATTTTTATTTTAGTTTTGCAAAAATAGTGTGTCAAGGGTAGTATAATACAGTAAACAGTTTAATTTACATACAATTACTTTGAAATAAACCAATATATAAATTATAAAATGATATTTATGTTAAACCGGACCAAATTAGATCGATCCAAAATATATACAAACTTTCAAATGTTTAACTCATACTTCCTACTATTGTTGTAACTGACATAACAACTTATATAATCATTTACGTACTTATCAGTTATCACTCATTAAAATATTAAAATCAACTTTAAGTACACCAACCAGTTTTATTGGTCACCAAATGTTCACATTAAAAATTTGTTAGTTTCACATCCTTCCAAAATATGTAATATGTAATTATACATATACAAACACAAGTAGTACTAATTTTGAACCTTCTTTCATTTCTTTATCTTCTTATTATTGTTTAGTTTATTATTTCCATTCACCAATAATTCCAACGGCACTCAAGATTCTAATTCTACACACACCAAAATCCAATCACGTGTAAACTACTCCGAAATCCTCGCTGCCCGTTACCACCATCCCCCACTCACCCCCTTTTATAAACCTCACCCCCCAAAATTTCCATTTTCACAACAAATAACACAAACTTAATCCAAAAACCCAACTCCATATATAAAAGAGAAAAAATGGAGAGAAACTTCGCGGTAGTGACCATTTTCGCGTTATTATTCGCGGTCACCACCGCACGTATCTCTTTAATCGATCCTACCCAACCTCTAAATGGTGTAGGATCTGATTCAAATATCGTTTTACCTACAGAACAACCAAAAGAAAATTACGATGTACCCAACAAGAAACAGCCCGAAGAAAATGACCAAACATTTAAAGTTGATTTAACAACCCCTCGTTCGGAATTTGCTAGATTCCATGCCATCAACCGTCATTTCTTTGATCAACCACGAAATTCACACCGTTATATCCACTCTAGGCCGTACACACATTTTGGGATTCCAAAACCTAAGACCTCGTACGACAACAATGTTGGTCGTCAGCGTTTTCACGGTCCATTGAAAAGAAAGAATATTAAGAACCAACGTCACCATAATCATCATCAACATCAACGACACCGTTACCACCATCACATTCATCGCGATACGAATGACATGTTTAATATGAAACATAAATTTGATCACGTCGACAAGGTGAAAAGGGCCGGCGTGGTCCATCAACAACAACCTAAGGAAATGAAAACACAACATGAAGCCGGTTTCATGAGAAACATTCGTAAATTTTTGAAACATTCTTTTGAGTGAATTATTATTCATTCATCTACATATATATATCTATAAACAAACTGTTTAACTAAACAGTTATGAATTTATAATGTTGTAGTAGTAGTAATTTGTAATTGTTATTTCTGTATTCGAATTAAAAATGCATCCGTGTGAGATGTAGTAGCATATTTAGGCAAATTACTTTTTCAAGTGTTGATGTGTACATTTACATTTCATGTTTCCAAAATCATATCACATGTTGCACATTGTTTAGATCCAATGCCAATTTGTGAATAACTATGTATGTAGCAAAATTAGTTCATCCAATTATAATTAAATGATATAATTATTATAATATAAGAAGAATTATATTTAAATGTATAGGCATGATTGTATAGTATTTGAATTTAATTTTAAAATAGAAGAAAAAGTAAAAGTAACGTTATAACATGCTTTGAAAGGTTAACCTTAATCACTCTCTCGTTTGACACTTTATACTTTTGTGCTTTTCGGCCCGTTACATTGCCAGGCTGTGAGCAAGTGAGTGGGCAGAACAAGAGGATGGCCCCCTAGTATAATTTTAGTTTTACTTTTGATTGCGTTTTTTTTTTTTTTTTAAATTAGATTTTGCGCATCTAAAAAACAGGATTTGGAGTTTCGAAATCTCTTTTCAAAGCTGTTTTTCTAAAACAAACACATATATAATTATTTTTTTCGATCCATTTTAAATACTCTTATTAAACCCATAAATTTTTAGATAATTAGTCGGATACATGATATGGACCGATGAGTTGGTGTTTAATTTGATTTATACTAAAGCTAAATAAGTATTTGTATTTTATTCTATCGACAGTGAATAATCATGTAGGTCCAATTTTGCCTTCTATTCTGGTGATGGTGTGATTTTTTTTTCTTATATTTCCGTAATCACCGTTTGTCTTTGTTCGTCGCCAATCAAACATAACTTTGAATTAGGGCAAGCATGTTGAATGTCATAATTGAACCAATTAAAAAATATTATAATTATACGATGCATAAATGATGATTTGCACAAATCATATAAGACCATAAGTTATGAGGTGTCCAAATAATCAACCCCAACCCTTTCGACTAAATTGGAGATCGTTACACTACTAGTTTGTTACATGACATAAATGCTCATCGTGTTAGATAGTTTTACTCCTTTTTTTCGAAGAGCTTCATATACGTGATTTCATGTTTTGAGTATTCTCACTCCTTTTAACTTAACTACCTCTTACATTAGTAGTTTTGAGTATTCTCACTCCTTTTAACTTAACTATCTGTCTATCTCCTACATTTGTAATATTTATGCATGTGATAAAACTACTGTATATGGCATGGCCGGCAAGTAATAATATATCAATTTAACAAATCAACCTAATAATCAATATAAAGCATTTATCATATGACATGTGTAATCCTCTCAATTTTTTCTCTCAGTCTCTTCCTCTGAATATGTCAAATATCATTATATCATTAGGTTTATTAATTAAGCTAATTGATCATTTTTTCATGGCATAATACTCATTTTGAAAAACTAGAAACATGGAAAAGCTAAAAACTAAGAAAGGTTTTCGGTTGGTTGGTCCCAAACTCCCAATCTCCCATTTCCGCCTCTTCTTGTTTTGAAATCATCCAACCCCCACGGCCCCACCCCACCCCTACACGGCTACACCCCATTGTTTGTTTTTTTTTTTTCGTTTTTTTTAAATAAAAAAGAGGTTCATTTCCAATAAAATTGTAGCATATATTTAATTTGAATTTCTTACTAAATTCTCGCTGATATATTATGATTGTACTTTATTCTATACTTCTTTAAAAAAAATAAAAAAATAGGTAAGAACCCTCAAGTCCCATGTACCGTCTTGGTACTCATAGCGCACACCGTATAAAATTCATGTCCGGTGACTTACCATTCTTACACATGGGTCCCTAAATATAGTTTTTTCTCTTGGTTTTGCCAAAATTTGAACTATGACTTACCGCCTTCATATGTGGGTCAATGTAGTCACATGATTACGGTACCAGTTAATCTATGATCAATTGGTTCTTTACTTCATTTATATTTATCATTGCTCCTTTTTCTATTATTATTATTATTTAAAAGAAAATTGAAGTATCTAAATATTGTTTGCATGGATAAACCGAATAAAACATATGATTATATAATAGGAAAAAAGTCAAAAACTGATAGAAACTAATTGTAACTTGCATTATAAATTTTTAGACGAAACTTTTATTTACATAAACACACTTGAAGAACCTTACAATCTCATCTCTCATCTCAAGCATGGTACCGCTAGCTAGGTGTTGTTTCTTGTGGTAGGTGTTGTTCCTTGTGGTATCGCCTTCGTCTCGCGGGCATTCCTCTACCCTAATTGGAATCAAAATTGGATTAAGATTTAACAGTTTTAGCAAGGATCCTACAATGTGGTTTCCTCAAAGATGTCCCAGGCTCGAATCTGCTACATGCAAATTTGATGAGAAGACTTAGCAACGGTATACCCATCTAACACATGGAAAGCAAACCCTTTAATACGTTGACAAGAGTCGAACCAGTGTGGGTGCACCCGAGTGGAGAGTTTTTGCCATTTATCTGTTGTCTTTTATAAAAAAAAAAAATTAACACTCTTAGATTAACTTGAGGTGCGATCTTTTCCAGAGTTTGTACTCATTCGGACATTTCTTCAAAGTTCTTATATATATATATATATATATCTTAATTATTGGGAATTGATGAGACTTGGTTGAACTATTTAATTAATTGTGTTCATCAATTTTCAATGTTGGTTGGGCCGTGAGGAGTGGGGCAAACCCACGGAAGCGGCGATTGATATCTATCGCCTATTTATCTCGACTATCGCTACCATCTCTTGCGCTCTCCCCCCCCCCCCCCCTCTCTCTCTCTCTCTCTTACTTTTTCACTTCCCAACTAATCACTTAAGGCCATTTGTTGAAAGTCTCTTTACCCAACTAGATAGCTCCACTCTCCCATTTTTAAGGGGCTACCCATTTGGTAACATGGCGCCACATGACGCAAGTCGCCCCCAAGTTGGGTAGCCTCACTCCACTGGAGTGAGAAATTCACAATATTAATATATGTTATTTTCCATATTAAAGCATTAAAATTTGTTTATCATATATTGAACTAAAGACGAAAAGTGGTTAAAAAGTCATACATGTACTATACTCACCAAAATGTCAAACTACATCCACACACAATCATAGGTAACTCTTAATCGATCCTCCGATCCGTACAAATGTCAAACTGTGTTTTGTATTCCAGGAATATTTTTCGATTTCAGGCGATATTGTGTATAATCTTTTTTTCTACTTTCGACTTATACCTTTATAATTTACTTATTGGGGTTGGGGGGGGGGGGGGGGGGGGTTGGGGGGGGGGGGGGATTGTTGCGGGACAAATATACCTTTATGAAGAGTAATTGGAGATATAATGAGAAAGAATAACATTTTCATGGAAACAACTAACATATGCAATTAAGCATTTAGGGTTGGGGTATCGGGCTATAAACCTATGACCCGAGTAATTAAGCTATGATAGAAATATTGCTCATATCTACTTATATACATCACATGTCTAATCTAAAATCTAATATAGCCTTTATGTTAATTAAATATAGTTGAAGTTTCAGAGGGACTACATGTTAGTGTGTGTTACCCACCGTCTACCGATACGTTTGAGGACTTTTTGTACATTCATTTGGAATACAGAACTTTTAGACGACCCATAGCTTTTATTTTTGCATTCAAGATTATTGCAATGTCAAATAACGCATCAACCAACTTCTTGAACATAACCAATGTTTAATTGGTTTAAATATGAAGTTTTACCCCTAACACTATGAGTTCGATATCTTGGGTCCCTTTGTGGGGGTTTTCTTCGGAATGCTAACCAGGTCCTTTTTGGTTGACTCCTTGTTGCTTGCAATCTAGTGTGTGTTTGGTTTCGTGTGTCAAATACATCTATACACACTCTTATAAAAAGAATAATACTCTCTCCTAAGTGTTGAAAATGTAATATGTAGATGTATATTTCAATTCAAATCTATATTTATTTATTTTACTACGAGTATTACTTATTACACATTGTTGGATATATAACAAAATATCATTATTCACAAGTACGCAACGGAAGCAAATCAAACCATGTAATCAAATAATTAACCTTAAAATATGATTAAGGAATACCTTTTAATGTAGATGATAAAATAAAGAAACTTTAAAAGGATTTGAAGTAAATCCCTTTACAATCTCACACTAGACACCTCTTATACCGTATGCTAGTACCCCGATCACGAACCGAACAACCCTTTGTTACTATCCCTATTAGTCGAACCAAACAAAACCCGAAACCCTTTGTTTTTGTGTGTTTCGGCCGAACCAAGAAAAGGAGGGAGAAGATGAGAGAAACTTATGTGTAAATTGAATGAAAAACCCTTGAATGAAGCCCTTTATATATGTAGAATAATTAGGGTTTACTTATCTTGGAACACAAGTTAAATCAAGGCTTAAAAAGCCCTTGATAGAACCGCCCCCCATAGGAAAATTAGGGTCCAACACTAATTTTCTATTTTCACAATTAATCCTCCTCTTTAATTAATTTAAATATAATTAACCCTTTAACTTATTTAAATTAATCATTTCGTGATTAAACTAATTAATATATTACTTTAATATATTAATTAATAATATAAAGTTACCGTGTCTTTTTGTGTGACCCCGTATGCTTAAATCATTTCCGGACATACGTTCATTTTACGTGATCATATACTAACACACATGACAAATAATCTAAAATACCATTCTCACAAACAGTGTCGGCTCAAAGGTTTTAGGGACCTTAAGCGGGATAAATTTTTGAGCCTAGTTAGTTACGGGCTTAGGGCATATAAAACCAAGGTAAACAAAGAAAGCAAAAGAAACATACCTGCCTTATGGCGGATTTATAAAACTACTATGAAAGGCTGAAAGTGTTGGTACTACTACTCTGCTAGATGAAGTTGGAGGTGGTTGTTATCTACTTTTCTCTTTGATAAAGTAAGTCCATAATATAACTTTATTCATCTAAATTATAAAACTTAATATACTAATCGACTAATCTATGAAAAATTTGGGGGCCTTGGTGCTTAGTGGGCCTTAGACACAAGCCTAACCCAATAAAGCGAGCCCTGTTCACAGAAAAAAACCCTCCTCTTCATTTTCAGTGATTTTTTTTTTCTGGTTTATAAAAAGATATATATATATATATCCAATATATGAACGTTGCAAGAGCCCCAAGTACTAACGGGTGTGATGAAGATATATGACTCACTCATTTTTAACCACTTGTCTTCAAGTGAACTACAATTTTAGCCCTTCAATATTAACATACTGTCTTGCACACGTTTCATTGGAACCAAACCTTAAATTGAAGAAAACACGATCACTTTTCGACACCTGTCTAAACAAGTTTTACATCTAAGTTTTCCATCGTTAACATGTAAACAACTTTATACACATTAATACTTTTAGATAAAAAAAAAACACAATAATGTAATATTTTGATACTCCTAAATGCTTCATTGTTTGATGAAATGATGAATACTCACAAGTTACCTAACATTTGAAAAATGTAGAGGATAATAATAATAATAATAATGACTAAATATTATTCATTACATTATAACTTATCAAGGCCGGCTCTAAGGAAACTTGGGTATAGGACAAGTTTAAAGAACAACGAATTTAACCTAGGGACCTAAAAACCAAAATATGGTTGTACCTAACGTCTTAACCACCAATCCAAATGCTAATAGTTTATTTATAAAGGTATAGACAATATATACAATATAATTTTTACAAGTATATGTATATATGAAAATTGAAAATATGAGCCCCTGAAAAATCGGACCTCGAACGGTCGTCTACTTTGTCCTATGTCTAACCCCCCATGTTACTTATGAGGAATTAACAATAACTAGGGTAGAAACTAACTTAACCAATTAAATCCATACTGTCGTAATAGACTAATAGTATAATACACTTGTGAACATATTAAAATGTTACGGAGTTTTAACATTAGATTACATATATTATACAAATACAAGTTTTATTATCTACTACAAAGTATAATGTACATTTATTATTTAACAATCTTTTAATTTCTCCCTCCTAGTTAGCAAGTATTTCCCATATTAAATCCGGATCATAAGATGGCATTCCGGCCAACAAACAACCATCCTTCCCCGCCACGGCAACCATCTGAAACTCACCCGAATAAGAAAACGTATTCGAAAGTCCTTCATTCGCGACAGTTGCCTCGGCCTGTACCCTCTCCTTCTTCTTAACCTTGGCTTTTTTCAATTTCTGACAAGTCGTCAGAATCTTGTTATCTACAGCAATCTTTAAAGCATTCAACCTCTTCAAATCACCAATCACCCCAACTGGAACTCCATTTTGAAAGTTCAAACGGGCCTGTTTGCCACGTAGCTTATACGCAGCTCGATCATAAGCATATGCAGCCATCTGAGCTGTTTCATAAGTCCCTAACCATAACCTCATTCGATTACCCGGTAATCGGATCTCTGCCACCCATTTTCCCAATTGCCTCTGCCTCACCCCTCTATACAATTTCATTTTCTTGTAAGGATTGATTAAATAGTTATTAAATCCAAATGGGTTTGTCGTGAAATTCTGTTTGGAGTTCAAATTTGCAGATAAATTCAAGAATTGTTCTCTTTGTTTGAGGTAAACCGAAGAACCCGATTGAGCGGGAAAAACAGGGGATGGTGATGTGGGTAATGAGTTATTTGAGAAGATTGAATCCAAAGTGTTTGAATTTATGTTTTTTAAGATAAAATTAGGCAAAGAAGAAGCTGAATTGGATGATTTTGTGATGTTTTCATACATGATTTGGAAATCTTGGTTTTGAAATTTGGAAACAGGGGAAAAACAGAGTTCACTAGGAATTGGTTCAGTAGAAAGACAGTCACAATGTTCGTCTTTTAAAGGTATTTATGAGGAATACGTTAAAGCATCCAATTCAACTATTTATTGCGCTTTTTTGCTACTAAAACTAACAACGACATACTGCAAATATTCAAACTTAAAAAAAAAAAAAAATACTCTAGATAATACGAGTAATAAAATAAAAAGTAAATGGATACATGTTCCCGTCAAAGGTACACACCAATCTCATACGGGAGGTGATCAGCACCATTTTTTTTTTTTTTTTGATAAATCTACTACCATGCACAACTTACACAGGAAATTGTATAACTTGTTAATACAGTAGTGTGATAAATGTATAAAAAGAGTGGTACAAGTTTTACTATCCATCTCGTATGTTTGTAACTACAAGACTTTTTGTTAAAAAAGACAGTGACGAGATAAATTGTTAGTTAATTTTGACACATTAGCTGAGACATCGAATAAAGAACTCTTATTATTTACGCGTATACATATATTTATACTAGAACACCCTAACCAAAATTAACAAGACAAAGTTACTTCGTCGCTTAGGCGACACGCAACAAAATTGTCGAGGCAAACCTGTGGTGATGACCACGGTGTCACTATTGGGACACAAAAATCACATGTTTTCGTATAGTACTATAGTTGTATATCTGTGATATGTGTGAATGTAATATGTACACTACAATTTCATGTTTTAGTATAGTATGCAATGTATTGTCGTTAAAAATATATATATATATTGAGAAATGTGAATATAAGGTTGTCCAACACCTAAGCTTAGATGTGGAATCACTCACATACTAAATTTTTAATATTTGTTGAATTTTAAATAGATCACATGACATCCGTGAATTTTATGGATTAAAAAAATAATATGTAAGTGTTCTAAATATAAACTTAGATACTTAACAGTGTTAATTATATTCTCTATCCCTATATATAGTATGCAATGTATTACTTAAAATTGTTGCCCTTGTTTAAACATGTAAAACAAGTAATGTAATGTAACTCCTACTAAAACTAGTCTGGTTTAATAAATTGGAGATGATGTATTGATTAATTATCTATTCAACTTAATTAGGAGCGGCCGATATAACATCAAACTCCGTATACAGTAACACCTAGCTGTAACGAGAGAGGTGTTTTTGTTTCCCTCCACACGATTTATTGCTTCACACCAGATATTTTAACATGACTTTATGACTAGTATTTAGATTAAAAGGAGTGGTGATAGGGGAGGAAGGGGTAACTTGCGCCATGTGTCATATTAGGTAGAAAGAGTTGCTCTTAGAAAAGATGGAAATTGGTGAATTTTAGAGAGTAGATCGACCAACGCCATGTGACATGTGGGGTAGAGAAGTATTGTATATAAAGGAGGAAGAGAAAAAAAAAAAAAACAGGCGAGCCACATAGGTAGTCAACCACCCGGTTCGCCCCTCGAGGCCGGTGTTCTGGGTGAACTTGGACGGAAAAAGGTAAGGTCCGCCCCTTTCAACACCTCACTCCGCTCATTCTTATAGTTTTGATATCCTAACTTTTTGGACATTAATTACCGGAAAGGGGTAACCTACGTATATCTATATATCATAAGTTTCAATATTTTTAATTCTCTAATTGATTACATGAAAACTTAGTTTACATAAAACATAAACTTTTTAAACAAGTTTCTACATCTAAATGGAAGTAAAAAAACATTAAAATATAAGGATGTATACAAGTTTAAAAAATCACTAAACATAAAAAAAATGATTTTTAATATTTTAATAGCATATTATAACCCAACCGTGTATACACGAGACTAAAGTCTAATAAATATATGTAAACGATTATATTGATTGAATGTTCGAAAAAAAGACTATAAACTATTTGTATTACTAAAAGAGTTTTATTGAGCACAAATTAACGTATTTTCTATAAGTATTTTTTTAGAATTTAAAAAATACTCATTTATGATTATTACATTGACATAAATACTAGATTAAGTAATGATAATTAGGATAAGTTTGTTTAATGTTAAAAAAATGCATAGTTCTGACCTCAAGAGGCAAGAGCGATGATCTAGCGATAAAACCTTGATCTCAAGTATGTGATGAATCAACCAACGTTCATAAGTAGTTCATATTTACATGTATCTGAATTAGTATATTCTGCTATTAGATTACAAGTGTGCTAATCTATATAACTAGTACATTTTTTTGTGATGCAATTCCAAAATAAGTATTCCCTTTTTAAATATATTTATGTTATTTTCGTTGAAATAAACATTATATATAACAAAAAAGGTAGGCTTAACAATATAGGAACGACATTTTGGAAAAAAAATCATGCACTCATATATGTTGTTTTGCGGATGGGAGCCACTAGTTTCTAGGCTTCCCATTTTCCACTTTAGGGAGTTAAAATACATGTTTCAAAGTTAAGATTATGTATGAACGATTAAATAAATGTGGCATCTTGTCTTATTGGTATTTATGTATCCTAATAACTCTTTGACTTTTAAGTTTTAAGGCTAATGTAAAGTAGTAGTAGTAACTAGCAGGTTACAAACTTATAGTTATAGGGAAGAAGCCATCTTTAATGGGTAAGTATAATTATAAAATAAATACTATTATAGTGTACGCGGAATGTGACGATGGTGACGGGTGGCAACGGCGACTGATGGTGGTGACAACGAGTAACTATTGTTGTATTAATTAATATAATGGTTAGTATAGTTATTTTGAAAGTTGAGAGACTGATAATGTATTTATTTCATTAAGAGTGAGAGTGTATTGTATTTAAGGTATGTAATTTTAATGAAAGATATTTCTGACATTTTCCCAATGTAATTTTCAACAGGGGTCTATTTTTTTTTAATAGGAAGTATAGATGGATGGGGATTCGCTCAAAAGTTAAAAAGATCTCAACCCTTAGATTAAAATCAAATTTCAAATTTTAATAATCTTTTATTCATTTAATAATCAACTTGAGGGGTATGTCGCTACTGGAGTCATCATGAAATAACATATATATGGTCATACTTAACAAATAACAACACCATCGCAATTGAAAAGTAGAAACAAAACAACAAGTTTATGGACCAACTAATAAGGCCTGAAGTAAAATGGGCGGATGATATTGATGCTTGAAATGCTTGATTGGCCTTGGAGATCGAAACCTAAATGGGCTAGCACCCTAGCCTACAGCCCAACATCTTTTTTTTTTTTTAACCACAACAATCTTCTATTATACTAAACAACAGTTACTCTAATAGTTTATTGACCAATCATATCTCTCAATTTGACTTTTCTTGACTTTTTATTAGATAAATTAAATAATAAGTATATCTAAACATATATGTGAATGTCGATCTAACTAAAGATAGGTATTGCATTAGTTATAATTATTATAATTCTAACTAAAGATAATAATTATTGCGTGTTTAAATTTTCTACGCCTCATACATTTATTTAATAACAATGTAGATAAATAAATCCCACTAAATAATATATTTTTTAGGCTTGTGTCTAATACACCGACTTATGACTTTATCACTATTAGATATTAATTTATTATGATATCATAATAAATTATTATGTTAATTTATTCACATATATGTTTAAATATACTTATTATTTAATTTATCTAATAAAAAGTCAAGAAAAGTCAAAATTGAGAATTTTAAAAAATTGAGAGATATGATTGGTCAATAAACTATTAGAGCAACTGTGTTTTAGTATAATAGAAGATTTTTAGTATTAAAAAAATGATCTATATTAGTGATCATTTTGAATTTTGTTCGTTTGAACGCATCAACGATTTTGCAAAAGATGAAAGATGATATATGCTTCTAATCTAATGTAAATATATCACATTGTTTTGCTTTTTATTTGCTATCATTTGAATTAAACAGTTAATTTTTACGTATATCTTCAACTTTGAAATTATAAACTTTCATAAGTTGAATGTATGAATATCTAATATTGATAATTTTAATAGTCCTCGTCTCCAGTGTTGGACACGGGTCTAAAATCTAGTTATTTACTATTCGTCCAATTTAAGTAACTATATGTCTATATGACTAGGATTGGATTAAATGGAAAATTCCTTGTCTTTAGATATAAAGCTCAAGAGTTTGATCCTCATCATGCTTGTTATTTGTTAATGTACTTACTGTTGGGTTTTATAACTAATTATCATAACAAATCACAAAGCACGCAACGGAAGACAAGATCTATGTAGTTTAAATAATTAACCAAGGAATAGAATTTGTACCTTAATATGGAGAGATTGAAGACAAAATAAGGTTTAACTTAACCTCTCTACGATTGCACATTCAACGGTGAAACGTTGTATACTAGTACTTGATCACGAACAACCCTTTGCTTAAACCCGAAAAGCTAGCTAACCCGAAAACTCCTTTTCCTAGCTATGAAAACCGAAAATCAAAACCCTCTTGGGTTTGATATTCGGCCGAGAGAGAGAGAGAGAGGAGAAAAAGGAGAGAAAACCCTATGGATTTAATTGTGTGAAAAACCAAATAACATAGGTTTATATTTATAGGTTTAGGAAACTTAATAACCAAGTCTTGGAGGGTTTTGGATACCCTATTCGACCGGCCCCCTTGGAAAACATTCGAGGGAAGTTTCCTAATTGTTTTCTAATTCCAACTCTTCTCCGTTAAGTCCGTTAATTAAGTACCATTAACTTTTAACTCTTTTAACGAACCCCCGTTAGATTTTCGTGATCAAATTAATCAATAAATTACATTTAATATATTAATTAATTTATATTAACATTCACGTTGAGGTGTGACCCCGTAGGCTTAAATACTTTTCGGACATACGTTCATTTTACGTGATCATATTCCAACACTTACCTACTGTAAAGTTTGTTTAAATTGGGAGTTTAAAGGGTTTATAAATGTGAATTTTTTCTTTGAATTGATTAAACTAATAAATCTAAAAGTTTATTGAATAAAAGATAACAAAACCAATAAGGCTATAATAAACTGCCATTAAACTTTATAGAATTGAGTCAACGGTATGTAAACTTTCAAATGAAACAATAACATAGTGATCCCGAGTATTATGTAGCCAGACTAAGCAGAGAGAAAAAAACGCTCATGTCCCTTAGCGAATTCATTTTATAAACACAAAGTTTGATAAATTATGATTAATGTTAATTTGTTATACCTTTTCCCGAAAATGTACACAGTAACACCAAAGTCCAAATACTTTATGATAAAAAAAAATGTTAAAGAATATTCAACTTGGGCACTTTTTTTTAGAGATATATATCTGGACTTGATTTATGGCATGTTAAAGATCCATCAGAACTTCTTCATGTTTGCACAAAGTTTTTATACTTAATTGGCGCCCATACCTCGTCACCAACGCGTTCTCTTGTTCTCTTTGTCAGGTTTGGCATTTTTATTCCTCTACATCTTCTATGTATATATGCTTGTATTTATGATTTTATACCATGCTAGCTTCTGCAAAGATAAATTCAAGTGATCAGTTGATCACATGATAACTCTTAAATTCGTAGTTGTAAAATGTGCGCTACAAAATATATCATCTGCTTACACTTTTTTTTTTTCACAATTTAAAAAAAGTTGTTAATTTTTCACACTTATAAATGTCTAAAAAATTTTAAGATCAAAGTATTTACACATTTAAATCTTTTTTCACATTTATATATATATATGAAAACAAAATGTTCACATTTCTAAGTGTGTAAAAATATATAATTGTAGACACTTAAAAGTGTGGAATAAATTTGACACACCAAATTTCATCACACAATAAGAAGCGTAAGAAGTTGAGTGTACAAATTGACTATCGAACTTTTAAGTGTGTATATATTTGACATTTGTTAATAATTTTAAGTGTGAGTATTTTTTTCATAGATTTATAATTGTGAAAAAAATTATGACTTTCAAATTTATTCACACTTTGAAATATGAATGATTTTTAAACAAATTTAAGTGTAAACAAATTAATATATTTCTTTAATTTTTTTAGATGTGTGACAAAAAAGGTGTGATGTGACATTTTTGTTGTAATGATGTGTTCTTTAAGTATCCAAAACCATTATTTCCCCTGTTATATGCAATTAAAAATTATGAAATATACTTATTTTTGAGAAAAAATGATAAAGTAGCTAACACGGGTATATTTAAACACTCCGGTGAGAACAATCTTAAAATAGAAACGGTGAGAACACTTAAAAAAACATCATTTTGATGCATTAAAAGTCCATAAAACTAATATAGTGCAGAACTAATTATCATCATTTAAGTGTTTAACAACACATTGATCCATCGAAATCGAAAAAATCACGTTTTTTTGTGGATACATCATTTTGAAGAATATGCATCCAAGATGGATGCACAAAACAAAAAACATAATTTTTTTCATTTTAACAGGCCAATATGTTGCTATACACTTAAATAATGATAATTAGTTATGCACTATGTTAGTTTTATAGACTTTTAATGCATCAAAATGATATTTTTTTAAGTGTTATTACCGTTCTTATTTTAAAACTGTTCTTATTTGATTGTCCCATATATATATATAAATATATATATTTTGTTGTAAATTATATTACATTATGCAAAAATGCAATAACAACTATAATCTCGGGAATTTCAATTAATCTACCCGAATAAAAAATAATAACGGGGAAAACTCTTGTTTTTTACCACATTGGATACCAATCAAGTCATTTAATATGGGCTTATGATGTCGGTGAAATACCTTCACCTAAATCTCACATCATATGGAAACCTTTAAAAATCGAATTCGCGCTTTCAACTACACATGCGAGCTTATGTTTCACTAAAAACAATATTATTTCATTTGTGATTTACATAACAAAATATACAACTATTATTCCCAATATTAATTAGTCCTTGGGATTTAGTTTAATTGGACATTTAATACCCCTTATGTCTTTCAGTCAAATTTTGGTCACGAGTTGAAAACCTTTGAAAAACATATTGGGAAGTCTTTTCCAATGAGGTAGAGCATGGGGGTTTTCTCTAGCATTAACTAGTTTCCTCGAGAACATGTAGTGGGACTTCCACCATCAGTCATGCCTTCAGATTGACTGTGCTAGTGACTTGGTCAATCTCTACCGGTCGATGAAAAGGTATGCCGCTAAGTCCAATCACCACTGTCGTTCAAAAAAAAAAATTAGTTAAATTATGCATAAATATGATAAATATATTAAATATATACTGTAATACTAATATCATTTACCATTTTTAAAAACTTAAATCAATCACATCATTTTTTTTTAATAGATATAAGAGAAATCTACTTTCTGAACTTTAAAATAAGGTATACTTATTGTATTCATTAGCAAGACCCAATTAATTTAACTCAATTTATGCTAGGTTATACGAGTATTCATTAATTTAACTCAATTAATTAGCAAGACGTATGTTTGTGTGTGTGGAAGGCTACAAAACAGCATGGAAGGTTGTGGGCTCTGTGCAAATTTTTGCCTTTGTCTTCCTGTTCATACCCCTGTGTCGGTACGTATAAACATTCTTTCCTTTTTTTTCTTTAAATCTTCATTTAAACTTCATGCTTAATTTCTTTCAAAAATATACACTTATAATACTAATAATTACTCAAAATAGCTTTTTTATAAAGTTGTACTGAGTAACTATTTTGATTATACACAACAATATATGCATCAAATAGTTGTACAATACAACTGTCTGAAAAGTCATTTGCCGTTAATTATTTTTTTGTGTTGGGCTTATTATTGAGGGCTGGAAAGTCAACAATATGTTTGTAATTTCCTTTCTTATTTTCTTTTTTGTTTATCAAATAGGCAAAACCAAAATTTGATGAACTAACGTATCTCATTGGTTGATTGATTTTTTGTTTTTAGAAGTTAGGGATAAATTTGTAAACTATTTAAGTAAGGTAGTTTTAGGACATCACTATATTAAGTAGATAGAGTAATAAAAATCAGGGGTATTTTAAGTATTGTTGTTAATGTGAATTAAATAATTGTATATTTATCTTTAAAATTTTTAAGAATGAGTTTTTATATAAAAGACAGGGGTTTGCTAAATACAGCCTCTAGGACTGTGTTTAAGGTGCATAAAATGTTTGTACATTTATCATGAAGAACAGGGGACAGACTCTTAATATGAAAGATACAAGTTTTTTTATGCACGTTCCCTAAAAGATATAATAATTTTATGTATGTTAAATACTCTCAAAAGAGTTGCATTTAATGTTTTTTTTTTATTGATAATTATATTTATTGAAATAGACAAATTGAATAACGATGCCCATAAACCAATAGTGGACACGAGTACTGCGTAAGCAATTTTGGTTAGTTTACACTTTACATGCATGTATAACTTTAACTTAACTTTACATTAAAGAATTAGCACAAATGATTTTTGTTGAGCAAGTGTTTGGTGTTTAGTTATGAGTGTATACGACATATATATGATTTTGTGTACGTACAATAATATGGAATGATCTATGAATCCAAGCTTATTTAGCCGGCAGTTTCTTATTGTTGTTTAATTCCCATTTTAGATCAGCTCCAATTGTAATTTTATTAGTTCTATTTCATTTCTCAACTTTATATATATAGTTATGTCAGTATAGCACTTTAATGTAGCATTGAACCATTTTTTTTTATCACTAACCATTAAGCTTTATCTTTCACCATTGTAATGGTGCATGGTAGTGATGTGGAAGCCTCAAGGTGGTCCATTACAAGAGATGGTGTGGTAGTGATATGGAAGCCTCAAGGTGGGTGTGTCCACCTTGGGAAGAGTTGGGTGGTGGTAGTGTGGTTAATTTTTTTTTTTTATTGTTTTTCTTGTTTTTGATTGGTTGTTTTAACACTGAAAAAAAGAAAACCCCTTTAAAACTGATATGTCGATGCTAAGTATATAAAATTGAACATATGAAACCGACTTTAACACCGGTTCTCCAATGGTTTAGCAACGCAAGCCGGCACTAAAGCTTTTCAACACTGGGGACGTTGGAGATGGCCTTAGATTGTAGGTTAAATTTCTTTGTTAATCTATATGAAACATATTGCTATACTCCAAACATTTTATAACTTTCTCGACTAGTTGATGTTTTTTTTTTTTTTCCTTTTTTTGAAAGGCCCAGACTGCAACAACTACCAGAGAACTTAATAAAATATACGTACGGTTGATGATGTAAGGGGTGTTAGTTTGTTCGAAATTCGGAAAACAAAAAACAAAAAAAAGGTATCAAATTAAATTAGGTATCATAGATGATGAGTAGATGGCATCAAAACTAGTAATGCCTCAATCGTACTAGATATATGGGTTCATGTCTAACATTGTACATCTAACAAGGATTAATGTTAATTATTGACAATTAACATCATTTGCAATCTTAAATTCTTAATTAATTACTCGATTCATATAAATTATTGAGTCTAGTTTTTAAAAATAATAACATAAGATTAAACGATGAATAGCTATTATATTGAATATACATATGATGTAGCTAGCTAGCTAGAATGGTCATGCTCACAGGATATGATGGACCATGCCCATGGAAGCTTATTAATTATGATGAGATGATGGTGAAATTATAGTGTGTTCTTTAACAGTTTAACTGATGAGCTGAACATATATATGGTTCGGTAATGATCCTTTTTTCTAACGAACTGTTGTGACCGGTTTGTCGGAAGTGGAAACTATTCATTTGACGGTATCAATGTTGTTTGATAATCAATTAATTTTGGACTTTTTTAGGATGTCATCCATTTTGTTTGTAAATCAAGAGCATGTGACAATATATGGTTGTTGATTTATGGTAGCTAAATATATGTGTAATGGTATATGAAAAGAAAAATTCAGTACAAATGTACGCAACTATATGAATTTTTTTTTTTTTTTTGGAAAATTGAAATATGGAACATCATTATGAATACTAGGGGTGTTTACGGTCCAAGAACCGGACCGAACCGAACTTTTACAGAACCGAACCGAGAACCATTTTTCTCAAAAATTAAAGCCGAGAACTGGACCGATATTCTCAGTTCGGTTCGTGCTCGGTTTGCATTCAGTTCTCGGGTTTGTACGGTTGGACCGAGAGACCGAGCCAAATTAACATATAATGACTTCTATTGGAGAAAACAGTGTCGTTGGCTGCTTGCATACTGCGAAAATTAATGAAACATAACTAAGACAAACAACTTATGGCCACAATTAAATTCAATGGCAGCACTTAAAATAAAATATATCGACATGCTTTTATTTTCTAACTATATATGAAAATAGTACAAACATCGAACTATGGAAATATATTGCTCAATATTTTAAACCACCAACCACATAACAACCTGGCTTTCAAGAACAAGCATGAAGCATCCGAATATAATAAAAATTACTCTTCTCAAGAGTGAGAATACCGAATATATGAACTATTGATGTCCCATTTCTCGGTTCGGTTCAAACCTTAGGTTTTCACGGGTTAGACATGGACCGAACCGAGAACCGAATGACATAAAACTAGAGACCCGAGGACCGGACCGGTGAGCTCGGTTCTATTCGGTTTCGGTCCCAAAAAGGTTCGGTTTCTCGGTTTTTTCGGTTTGGACCACAATATGAACAATGATAAACGCGTAATTCGTCTAATCTTAAAGTATGAAAACGAACATGTTTTGTGAATGTTAATAGACGATTAGGGCGTGTTTATGTTTGTTTAAGTGTTTCAGATTTTTGGTGACAAATTGAAGTTAAATGGATCATTAAGAAGTCAAGCAAAGTCAAGAATCAAGTCAAGAAGCGTCAAGGCAAAAATCTGGAAAACTGCCATTTCTGGAGGGCAGTCTGGGACGGCCAGAGCTGCACTAAAAATCCGAAAATTAGGGATTTAATTACTTTTCAGTTTATAACACCTTCATACACGAATTTGGAAGTTACCATTTCATATTTTCTCATCCCTGGGCAGTTTTCTAACACACACAACACCCCAATTTCATCATCAATTCATATTTTCATGGAGATCAAAGCCTTAATTGAAGAATCAATGATGAAGATTATAGGCTAGGTTTTCTTTGATCATTCTCATGTGAACAATTATGTAAGACTTTTATGTTCAACCTTTCTCATATTCATGTTGGATTAGATGTTTAATTCTTAATTGTGTTTTGCATCTAATGTTGTTTGGATTTGAATGAATGATTACATGTTTATGACTTTGAATGAATTTCATCCATCTTTTGGTTCCAAATTATTGTTAATCATGGATTATTGAAAGAATCTCTCATGAACTTGTAATTCTATTTTAATGAATTGAAAATCTAGTTGTGTCAATTCCTCGGTTTTTCATTATCGTGAATCATCACAACCGATTACTTTAATTCTTAAGTTCATTCATTCCAAACATTATAACGAATCATGTCTATGTGATTTCCAACGAATATAAGTTGGGAGCATGAGAATGATCTACTTTGTTAATTGAAGTATTTTGTTAAGTTTATGCTCAATTTTAGTTTTAATCAAACAAACCAATCAATCAATCAATTTTAAGTTTATGTCTAGTTTAATTAATTCTTGTAATTTACTTAATACTTTCCCATGATTCCCTGAGGATACGATACTCTATTATTTACCCGTACTAATTATTGGTATTTAGTTTTAATTTTGATCGGTTCAACGACATTGATCAAACAGCCTTAATGAATACCGTTGTACAGTGCGATTATCTATTCTATTTCCCCATTTTTCAATTTATATAAATGTTAAATACACAGACTAAAAACAAATTCATTTTTACAAATTGATTCGTATAGTAGGATGAAATAAAAAGTGAGAATGAAAAAAGAGAAAAAAATGTTACATATAATTGGTCCATATAATTTAATTTACATATGAGTTTTTGTAAAAGTTTGTTTGTAATTGATTGTTGATCTAACATTTTTTATTATTATTATTATTTGTATTTACTTCGGATATTGAAATCCCCAACATACAAAAGAAATGCATCGATGAACATTAGGTACGTCCTTTGACACCTTTGACCTCTCTCAAATGAGTGAAAGGTCATGTCACATCTTGACATATTTGTTTAGTGTTCTTTTTACGTGTTGTCAATTTGTCATGATTCAGAAAGACATAATATTTTCATAAAACTTTTGTGACTGTATTTATAGTTGAGCATAATCATTAACATTAAGTCATTAACACTTTATAACATATAAAATCAAATTATTGTATACTTTTGAAGAAAACTAACCTACCGTTGCGATATCTTGAAGTCACACACAAAACATAAATGTAATGTGCATATGTAGGAGGGTAACATAAAAAAAAATAATTCAAAAAGGACCAAAATTTACTCGTAGAAAAATATGGCACAATTTAAGTTTTAAGGGAGCATTGGCCCCCTTTTTGCCCCCTATTGGGTCGCCTATGTGCATATGCGTATGAATGTGTCATATGGTATGCATGATATTGTGTTCAGTCGGTTTTTAGGGTCCTCTAGCAATGGTATTTAAGCTTTAAGGGTTGAATTGAATTAAAGAGTTTCAAGATAGTCAGTCATGTACAATACTCGTATACATTTAGTTAGAGGTATTTTTGCTCTTAATTTCGACGATTTTGATGCGCTTCTTTTATAGCAAAACAATTTTTATTGATCTTACTTTTTAAGTCGAGTTTCTTCTTACTATCTTTTCAATAAACTCTTTAATGGTTAAAATGATGCATGTACATATAAATATTTTAGAAGAATCTAATAATGCCAATTGGAAAATAAAAGAAAGATGGTTGGTATTATTTAGTAGGGCGGCGGGGGAGAAAGTGCACATGGCGTGTGCCACCGTGATTGGCCGGAAATGGAGAATGATATGGATTGAGAGCCATGATGTGCGGCATCCATATATAAACTCAATTTTCATATCGTCGCACATGCAATAAAACAAAAATATATTTCTTATTTTATCTAACTTAAATTATTATTATTGACAATATATAATACTTGAAATCTTATAAAATCATTGTTTTTGTCTTGTGTTTTCTATCTCTAGCTAGAATATATCAAAAACAATACTTATATGTAGGGGTGAGTATGGATTGGTTTGGTTCGGTTTTTGCTTAAAACTGAAACCAAAACCGATCAATTCGGTTTTTAGAAAACCAAAACCATTGGATTCGGTTTTTGTTCGGTTCGGTTTCTCGGTTTTCCGATTCGGTTTGGATCGGTTTCGGTTTTTTTTGGTTTTTTTAATGAATTTTATTTTTTAAGTTTTTTTAAAATATTATGTTATAAATTTAACTTTCAATTGTTAAGAAAAGAATATGATATAAAAATTCAAATACAGAGAAGCTTTTTATTAAGTAATTATATTTTTTAGGTGTTAAAATTTGTATAACTTTTATAAAACGAATTGTTTTTACTGCACGTTTTTATTAAAAATATACAATTTGTATAGATTTGTACAATAAAAAGATAAAAAGATTAAATTATTAACATATTTATAAATTATAAGTAATAAAAATAAATGTAATATGATATAAAAATAAAATAAATTAAAATATATTTAGTTTGGTTCGGTTTTGATCGGTTTTTTGGCATATGAAACCGAAAACCGAACCGATTCGTTTGGTTTTTAGAAAACGAAAACCAAACCAATGGATTTCGTTCGGTTTTCGGTTTGGTTTTATCGGTTTTTTTCGGTTTTTGGTTTTCCGGTTCGGTTTTTGGTTTTTCGGTTCGGTTTTTGCTCATTCCTACTTGTATGATTGTATTATATGCACAATTAGCATATGGTGAAGATCATATAAAACCGCATATATGACGAAACCGCAAGAACCATCTATAAATTCCTATAAACCCAAAGGAGTCATGCCATACAACGAATCTCAAGTTTAAAGATACGTCACTCTCATAATATCGTTACTCTTGGAAGCTATTGCACATGCTATATATTTAGTATATTTTCACGTTGAATTAATATTCATTCAAGGTAACATCAAAGAGACAAAGACACATATTTTGTGTGAATATTTTAAGAGTTTCATGTTTGATGCAATGATGCGACTTTGTATTTTCCAAAGGACATGTTATGGGGATACACACACACACATTAGATTTCAATCAATGTTCTTTTCATATATTAAATTGTAAATTTTACTTGAACCGTACCCATTCTTTTAATTAATAAATTGATCTTCGATCTTTATTAAATATGACATATCATCAAATTGCGCACTGTTAAATATACAAACTCTAAAATTAACACGAAATAAGCTAAAAGAGATCCAGCATGGTCTAAGATCTAAAGCAATTATTCGAGGGGTTGTTCGTGACAAGTTTGGTCAATGACGACTATGCATTTACAGTTAGTAATTAGGTTTAGTGACTTGCTCGTTAGAAGTTTTGCGTTTGACACTTCGGAAACTCAAGGGAAAGTACGAAATGGAGTTCAGAGCCGGGCCTGGCTATGGGCAGTCTGGGCGACAGCCCTGAGCGACAAGAAACTTAGGGGCATACAATTTTGAGGTAAATTTGGATGATTGCGTATAACTAAATAATGTTTTATAGGAAATGAAGTATAAAATAAAGTGAAACTTAAAGTTGCATTTTAATGGAGTTTTGAAGCAGAGGAAGAAGTCAACAAGAGAGGAAGAAGACGAACAGTAACACATTATTTTTTTCATTTTTTTCTATAAAACCCCTACAATAATTTAAAACTATAATATTAGTCCCTATACTATAAAGACATTAACTATGCAGCTTTCTAACTTTCTCAGTTGGCTATTAAATAAAGGTTTTGATCGTTTAATTATTGCTCCATATATTAACATGGTAGTTTATCTTACATTTGTAGGGTTTTTTTTTTTTTTAATATTACATTTATAGTTTTTGATTTTGGTTAGTTGTCTATTAAATAAACGTTTTAATACTGTAATTGCTTAAGACTATAGACTTTTGTTAACATTTTATTACATGTAAAATTAGCATTCGTAATTCACCATCATTCCTGATACAAAAATATTACATATTTATAAAACGGAACATGTCATCCATGAGACGAGTCAACCCCTTAGCTCAATTATATTTCAACCTTGAAATTAACTTTTGTTTTAGATCTTTAAATCCTAACTTTATAATCTTTATTTAACAAATATCAACATGAAAATGAATTTTATACTTTAGACAGATCCAATTTCCAAACACCTAAATATAGTGTTTCATTGCTTTTCAAAATTTATTACGGGCATAATTTGGCCGCTAAGCCCCGAGCATCGGAAAATCCAGAACCGACACTGATGGAGTTATGAATAAGGTAAAAGCTAGTTATCATTGCATTACTGAACTTATCATTGCACAATCCTATCAGTGGTATTCTACTAAATGCAAGCAAAAGCAGATTTCGTGGTTGGAGTGTCTTCAATGCCCTTTGCTCTTTTAAGCATGGTTTATTGTAATTGTAATTGTATTATTTTGTTGTACTCTTTGTGACATCTAGTGCTTTGCTTGATGTTATTTTATTTAATATATTGTTGTTCTAAAAATAAAATAATAATGAAAAAGCTAGTTAAACCTCTTTGTGGCTGGTAATCTGATGGCATAGGTGCCCGATTTCAAAAGATAATTATAAATGAAGTTAGATCAATTGACATATGAACTTGGCACTTTACTCATATGCCAAGAGTTCGAATCTTAAGGTTGATGATGCAATCTACCATGATCAGATACAGAAATGATTTAAAACACGTCATTCCCAATAATATTTACAGATGATGGCATTAATAGTTGATAAGATCTAGACAAAACATAAACATGTTAATTAAAATAAAAGGGACCAGCTTTCTTTGGTTAGCAAATAAATCGTCTTTTTCTGAATGAAATTACATGGACTCAATGGAACTTATTTAGCATATAGCTAAGATTTTATTTATTCCCATGTTTTTTTTATGTATATCCTAGCTTCTCGCTAGTTTTCATATAAATAAAATTACAAAAGTAAAAAAAAACTAACCCAAACACCTTACACATCTTAAAAATAATCTGATACACTCGTATAGCTTCTCTAACCAAACACCAAGTTTATCAACCTCATTAAGCTATAATGTACAAATAACACCTCACTTTGTCTCCATGTATCTTTCAGTTTCGAACACTTAACTTATCGATATTACACATCAATAAAGAACAAATGTATCAATATATGTCAAATTAAAAAGAAAGAGATGTTTTCAAGTAGGACCAAGTGGATATGATAAAGATGTGGTGGGGATTGAGAGCAATATACGCTCCAAACTTATAGATCGAAAGACCCACTACAAGTATATCTTATAGGATTTTTGTGTTTCTCGTCATAGTGCAACGAACTGGTCCCATTTCCCACATACGCATATATCAGGGTTTGCCAACCACCGTATTTTTTATCGTGCAATGTGTCTCTAGTACAAAAATAAACTTTAAATGTCAAAAAAACATAATTACAATAGTATGAAATGGAAAACATATGAGGTATATTTTCTTGTTCGGGTTATGCTAGTAGTATTTGTAAACACAAAATGTTAACCATTAGCCAACTTGATATTCATTTTTCATATCTATGTATTTGCATTTAAAACATTCTATTCAAACTCATAATTATTATTCCTTACGAATAGAAATTTCTCTTAGCTCCGCTTCATCTATTCAATCTTCATAACTAATTTATCTACAAAAGTAAATTACATCGTGTTATTGCTATCAAATTGTACAAGAGTACATATTCACGAGTAATAGTTATTTTCATATTTTGGGTACGATATAGTATCCACTTGGGAAACTTTTATAATATTCATATATATAGATAGTTAAATCATTAAATGAGATTTTATAATCAACGGACAGTGGGGAATATTATCATGTAAGGTATATGTGTAGCCGCCTAGCTAGGTGCAAACTGGTAAGGGTGAAAAGAGCAGTGGTCAAACTTTAAATCAATTGTTTAGCTATGGTTCCCCTAAAATTTTCAAGCTACCTTCCATAAAGTCAAAATCATAATAATTTACTAAGGTCAATGACAATGGCTTTTTCGGGTTGAGCCGAAGATTTCTTCGGGTTTTTTTCTATACCATTTCTCAATTTGTGCGTACCTTTTCATAAAGTCAAAATCATACTGAAATAATTTACTAAGATTGATGACAATGGCTTCTTCAGTCTTTTTAAATACCATTTCTCACTTCCCCTATATCCCATATGCAGAGATCGATTTTAGAGATTGAGTTTTGTTGTTGTACTGTCACTTTGTACGTTTTATTTTTATGTAAGGACTATGCTAATTTTCACTTTATCGTTTCAATTTTATCAGATGTCCCCAAAGGGACGTTGTTTTTTTGGATAAAAGCACGCCTTTTTTGGTTGAATCATCCAATTACACAATGAGGTTAGCGAAAAAGGGGGTGGGGTCTTAGCGGATATGTATATACATAAAAACGGACAAAGAAAGTAAAAATACTTTGTTGGAAGAGTATGTTAGATAGTATGTTTTTTAGAAGTATTAACGTAACATAAGGAGGCAAAACGGCTGAATAAAATGAATAGAGATATCATTTTTAGTGGTTTAATTTTTCGACCTACTAATTTAGTTCTATTTTCATAACCCCAATTGCCATCTTAATTGGTATGCATACTAAATTTGGTAGTTAAAATTTTTTTTGTACCTTTACAGTATGTTTTGTAACTGAGCAATTGGTAAAATAAAAACATGCTTATAGTACTTGCTAATTGGGTAAGGAATTTTGGTAAACAAGATACCAAACAAATTATCCATGATGAGTTAGACGACACATTCAATTAAATGTAAAAGTGGGCAAGTAGATTTCTAATTTTCTACTACTCGCCGCACGTCCAAAAGTAATTATTCACGGCCATGAATGTCTTAACAATTTCAGTCCAAAAGGTCGTGGTTTATGGGCATCAATTTGCTCAACTTTCATCGAGGTTCACACATTGCATTCTGTCCCTGCAAGTGTTATTAACAGGAGGTTAGGAAACGAAAATTCAGTGAGTTTTTGGCAGGACCTTTGGATAGGTAATGAGGCTCAATCTGGTACATTCCCACGTCTTTATGCATTGGAACTAAACAAACAAACCCAGGTTAGGAGAGATGGGGAAATGGTTTATGGACGTGGTCTTGGCGTAGGGATATTCGAGATGGGACAGAAGCTTTGCAACTTGCCGATTTGACTTACTTCAGAAGGATCGTCAAGATTCTTGGGCATGGAACTTTCCAGGTGAGGTTACTTTTTCGGTTCGTCAATTCCGATTATGTCTTGAGCGTGCTCTTCTCCCCTGTGAGCCATCTAAGACGTATTGGAATCATTTGGCCCCTAAAAAGGTGAACATTTTCATATGGAGGCTTCTCCGTGATCGTCTCCGACTCGATTAAACCTTAGTCGTAGAGGAGTAGAGATTAATATCATTATTTTCCCTTTATGTGACTACCAGGTGGAATGTATTGAACATCTTTACTCCTCATGTCCATTCTATACTGAAATAGCACAACTTTTCATTGATTGGATTGGTATTGACATGCCTACTGCTAGCTAGGCCTGACTTGATGATAGCCTGGATAAATGATTCGTTACTCCCGTCAAAGTCATTGGTTGGAAACTACTTGTTTTGTGTGGTGGTGGTCGATTTGGAAGCATACAAATAATGTTCTTCATTGGGCGAGTGAGGAATCTTGTGGCAACGTTTTTCAAACTATCACATCTCTTTCTTACTTTTAGATTTCTAATCGTGATAGAAAAGCTAGTATTCCTTGGCATATATGGGCAACAAGTCCATCACTTTTATTGTACTTGTAATTGTAATGTTTCTTTTATTATAATGTCAAATAAAATCTTAGTTGTTAAAAAAAAAAAAAAACTCGCCGCACGTGGTAGATTAGCAAAGGAATGCAACCATAGTTAAACTCTTACGAGTCACGAGCTGCCTCTTACGACTCAAGTTGATTTACATGAAAAACGAGTCAACTCGTTAGGTGACTCGTTTTTATCCAGTCTCTTACGAGTCGCTGTGTAATCTTGTACCGAGTCACGAGTCGCAAACTTATAATTTTTGTAATTTGATAGTATGGTTATATATTATACTTAATTTGCTACATTATTTTGTGTGTTATTTATGTAATTTTGATTATTATATTGTGAATTTGGATATAAATTGTAAGTTTATGTATCAAAACTATTAAATATGTAATATTTTGGTAAATTTATTGAGATAACGAACTTATAATTTGCTTATAAAGACGTCACATATATATAATTATGTTATATTATGTAGCACTTAAAAATATTCTGATTCTTACGAGTCGGGTCACGTTTCAAATCACGAGTCAAAGAATCATGTTTTCGAGTCGAGTCAAAAATTACAAGTAAATAATTATGACCTTTCCATTAGTACCAAAAGGAATTTCAAAATTTCACTGAACATTGAAGAATCACTTTCCTATTTGAAGAAGATTGGAGGGACTTTTTTTTTTTTTTTATCATTTTGGTAGAAAATGAAAACAATCTCTCTACTTTGATAAATGTAAGGTTTGTCAACATCTTAACCTTTCTCTTACACCAAAATTTTGGGGCTCAAAACTTACGAAAATCGACACCGGGCAGTTTTTTTTTTTTTCATTCTCAACCTGCAACACATTGCAACAAATAATGTAGTTTCTACTCAAATTTATTCTCACAAGAAACATTAAAATAAAACCATAGTCATTAATTTGTTACAAAAACTTGAATTTACATCTTGACATTTCACTAATAAAATTCGATGACTATGTATGTCATTTAAGTTCGATCAATCACAGTAAATAAGTTAAAATTTGTTAAAAGTATATAACAGAAAAAAATATTAGAAAGATGTTCTGTTTTAATTAAAAACCCAAAAATATATATATATTCGTATCCGGTAGAAGCATAGTGATTTCATCGGTTTATCAATGTTATTTGTCGTTTGTCTTCATACGAAAAAGTCCATATCAATCCCCAAATATATTCTACCCGCACTTAGATATATAGTCTTCTTGAAGATGTGAATACATGGTCACTCAATACCTTTTTCTAAATTATAGAACATCACCTTTTCCCATTGCATATGTTCTGTTTGGTTGGAAGTTTTACATAGATATCATAAAGGGGAATTGATAGAGGTACGTACTACGTGATTTGATTGATATACCACAACAATGGAAAATCTATGTTAAGACTTAAGAGTGTTAGGATGTGGTATATTTATCAAATTATGTGACTCGTGTGTGGACATACTCCTATCACTAATTAGTGACATGCCAACGCCATTGTCAAGTTCACGACTAACAGCCTACACTAAACCTTAAGCAACATATATTATATCTACTACTCCTTTATAATATTATTCACCCCTTTATTTTAAGAAATGGTTAAAAAATAGTTAGAAAATTACTAGATTGTCCTTAATAAACAACCCTTAAGGAAAGGGTTATTAGATATTGCCAAAATTATCCTTAATAAATTATTTTACACTTAAAACCCGTATCTTCTACTATATCACTATCACCATTGTATCAACTTACACGGTTAGACCATTCGACATCAATTGTCGATGTTATTGATCACCACTCGTCACCGACACCACTAAACCACCGTCGCTGTCACCGCCGCCGCATTGCGCGGGTACAATGCTAGTCTAACAATAATTATATTGCAAAATATACTTAATCAAATAGTACATATGTATTAATGCAATTTTAATCCTTTAAAAAAAATACAACAATAATGTCCAATCCCCGTATAAGTACGTATGGGGAGATGAGATGTCGATAGTCCTGTCTCTACCCAGAGATAAAGAGACTATTTCCATCAAAATCTTCGACCAAGTAGGAAAAGAACAGTGAGTGTAAGAAGTAAATAATCATACCTATCGTCGGAGTTTCACATTGCTACATTAAAAATATAGTATTTGGTTTTAAAAAATGAAGATATATATATTTGGTTTCAAAATCAAGCACGTCCAAGTGCACCTGAGAAGTGATAAATTGATAATCCTAATTAGCTAATACTTAGCTACGTTCCACTTTATTTCGATACCAGTTGATCTAATATGCTTTTTTACACCTTCGTTACATCTCATTTTGATAAAACTGTTTATATCACACCTTTTACTATATGTTTTTGACAAAGTTCACTGTAGTTGGTGCATATATGATTTAGGTCTTGGTTGATTTCGGTTAGGACTATCCCCTTCTAAGTACACGTACCCTTGACTCGAATTGAAAAGAGGTAGCAAGATATTCGATCATGAAGTAAAATGAGAAAGCAGCATTTGGTTTGTGGAAACCACGTGGAATTGAAGAACACCCGACAGAAGGTCTCCGTAGCAGAACCGGTGCTAAGCCGGTAATTACGGTGGTTTCTGACTTTTCAAACTTATATGGTGTTCAGACGAAAAGTATTATATAAGTTAGTAGTTGTTTTATATAGTAATTATTTTAACTAAAAGTGTAAAAAGCATAAGGTAGTGCGCATTTTAGTAATAATATTTTCTTGGGGAAACCGTTGATTGCGGTTATAAAAATATTTAAACGTGGTCCACTTTTTTGACCATTTTCTTTCCTTTTCCCAAAGTCGATTTTCTAAGCTCCGTACACTAAAAAGTATGGAAATTTTATTATTATTATAATCATTATTATTATTATTATTATTATTATTATTTATCAAACCACATTTCTAAGAAGTTGACAAATAATCTTGCTCAATAATATACTATACCTAACTTCGAATTTTCAGAAAAATAACTAATAGAAAATAGGTTTGTAAAGAACGTTGCTATGTGTGAAGCTAATATCATATCTCATATCTGATATTTGACATACAACTATATAAGAGCACATAGGCGAAACTATATAGAACCTAGGGTAGTCCGGGCTATAGGTTCGATAGATCCATTTAGTGTAATTTTTTTTTCAAAAACGATGTATTATTTATTGATGTTATAGGTCAAACAAATATGGGATACCTTTTAATGTGACTAACTCAAACTTTCAAAAGATTATCCTAATAATAAAACTCATAAAGAGGTATTTGTCCAATTAAATGATAAATGGAAACTACCAAAGTGTCAAAAACTCTTGACAATCATTAAAAATAACCAAAAATATTAAACAATCGTAACAATTTAGTCGGTATCGTTATTCTGCGTCGATATAAGCCCATCAACAAAAAATTTTGTGTTACCCGTCCTTATCAATCCTGGGTCCGCCACTATAAGAGCATGTCGTATTGGCTTAATGTTGGTATTTGTTTACGTGGCATCCAACTTCGAACGCCCACGCCACCCCAATCAAACATTGGTTTGGCTTCAGGGACTTTTTGGTTTACTCGTTCATAGGGGTTATATGTTATCATGTTATCTCTATATGTACCATTGTTTGAGATTTTTTTTAAAAAAATGTAGATGTATCTATCTATGTTGATGGATGTATATGAATATTGAATTAAAATTACCATCTACTAATGTTAATGTGTTTGATGTCCATTGTTATATTAAAAAAGAAAATGTTTAACTGACGAGTTCAAACCTTAAATTGGTTATGTGTTGTATACATGTCGTCAAAACTGTAAATATAGTAAAGTTTTAAACAACACTAAATTTAAAAGTAAAAATTCGATAGTAAAGGTTTGAAAGCAAATTTATCTTTCTTTTAGTTAGGTATCTAAACATACAATTTTATGTAAAAAAGATTTAATTATTAAAATGATATTACAATTCACATTTTTCATATATAATAAATACTATGCTAGTTCCATACATCAATTTCCAGTATTTTCCACCACATCATCACCTCGCTGAAGTAGAAGTGGACCCCATACATTAATTTTTGACTTGGTTGACAAATCTAAATGAAAATTTTGTACTGTACGAGTAGTCACAATACCCTTGTTCCCCCTCATTCACTCTTGGAGGACGAGACTCGTCTTTCAGATCGTTTTCGTTCGTGCGTCCCTCGGGACGAGACTCGTTCCTTTTTTTTTTCTTTTTTGTTTCAATGCAACGGCTATAAATGAAATTTCAAATTTTTTTACACAAATGGTCCCTGAACGGCCATATTTCATAATTTTAAAAATTTCAAACTTTTAGTCCTTATTTATCATATATAAATACAAACCATTTATCTTATTATTCTCTATTAAAAAACACACACTTTTCTAAGCAAATAAAACATTCAAAAAAGAACCATGGCAAACAACACAACAAACATGACCGTTCACAATGCAAAAATGGGCATGAAGGACCATATGCTTAACGATGATACAAACAGATCTGTAGTTAACAATGTGATTGAGAACATAACTTCCAACAAAGCGGCAATCACAACTGAAATTGAACAACTTGAAGGTGCAGAACATGCTCGTAACGCCGTCGAATATGAGTACATTATTTATCTTCGGTAGAAGATCGACTGGCTCAATCAAACTATGTTCCAGCTTACCACTGCTACTACCACTTTAAACGCCACTCTAGACCACACATTATTCTGGCAAGGTGCTATCGGTGGTAGTTGTCCTGATGATTACCTTAATGACCCTAGGGAAGAGTACGCATATTTGCAACCCGGCGACCCTGTCGGGTCTCCTACACCATATCAGTACATTCATCGCAATGACGGCGACCGTACTGTGGACTCAGACTACTCCGAGTATTAGTCTTATGTATGCTTTAAACTAATGTGTTAGTATTAAGTGTGTTTATGTTTTAATATTATTAATGTGTTAGTATTATGTCTGTTTTATTTTATTGTATTGTATGTTTTTTATTTAATGAAATTTTTAAGTGTGTTTTTATTAAAAAAATTGAAATTGTATAAGTTAGAGGGTTAAAAGTGTATAATTAAATATATGGTAGAATATTAGGTTAAAAAGGTAAAAATAAATAAATGGTGAGTCATAGACTAGTTTTAACATTATGGGTGTTTTAGAGATTAGTCCTTGATTAATCCTTGGATTGATGTGAAGTTGATGTGGTGCTGACAGATATCAATTCTTGAAGGATGAGTCCTGAACACTGTGAATGTTCTAACGGTATCTAAGACTTGTGAGTGAAACAAGTTAAATTAAAGTGTAAAAAATACATGGATCGGTAGTCAAAATCCAATAGATACTGAGTACTACTATATTTTAGGCTTTTAGCTACTCGTTTCATGGCTCACGAAATACGGAGTAGCAAATAAAATTACATGGCGAAACTTGCGATTTTTGCTATCGTGCTGCAAAAAGTGCAAATGATGTTAATGTAATGAACATTAACATAAATAATAAAAAAGAATCTAACAATATATAATGTGACCTATTTTAATAAGTGTTTCACTTAATCATAACTTTTCCAAATTTTATAAACATTTTCTAATAGTAATATTCAAATACAGTATTACTTCTTATTATGTATGTAGGTCTTTTATGACTTTAATGTTGTGGAATAATATATTATTACTATTCTTTACGAAAGAAGCCCAAAATTAACCTAACTTGGTTGGATGATATTGAAATACAACTTACGACGAGAGTAGATTAGTTGTAATAATATTACATTTTTGAATCAACTTGTCAAAACTTTACGACTAATTAACATTTTAAAATTCGATGGACTATTAAATAGGTCAATAGTAGTGTTTGCATCCTCTCGTCTTGTTGCCTTTTTGTATGGTGTTTTGAATTATTGAATGATCGTATTCGTTTTGGACAAAGGCTGCAAGGCTTTTCACCTTTGGGTTGTAACAAAATTATAACTTAGATCCCAAACTCAAATATTTCAATTGTTGAGTCTAATACCGTCTAGATTATTTAGTTCTTTACATTTAAATGTAAGTTGTTTTAACTGTAAATATTAAAGTAACGTAATATTCAGTATCATTTTTTTCGAGTTATGAGACTTAATACAGTCTTTAACGCATGACTTTTGTTTGCAAAGGTAAAGAATTTACACTAAATCACTGTTTAAACCATAAGACATAAGACCCCTTAAATAAAGGCGCTTTAGGTATGGATTTTTCAATCTTGGGTGTATATGTGTGGATTTAATTTGGGATTAGATTTTTGAGTGTAAGAATATATAGTTATAGTAATTTACATAGAAGTAAAAGGTAAACGGGTAACAAATTGCGTCGCCACTCTTTTTTGTATAACAAAATCAAGACGTTTAAAAACTATATTCATCGATCGTATGATCCGTTCGACCCTTCCAAGTACGTAGCTCGACGGCCTCAGGTGCAAAGATCTCAAAGGTATCAAATGCAAATGATATAAACATAATTGTTACCAAGCAAAATAATTGGTATTATTATTTATCAACAAACATAATTGTTAGCAAGAAAAATACATAAATTGTCGTCAAAGTTCTTATTCATAAAAATCTTGATATCGTTCGACAAATATGATCCTCACATCTATAAATTGTTATTGGTTGTGCATTCAATCAATATTCCAAAGTCTTAATAGATTTTTTAAAAAAGCATATAGATCGTCTTCAACTCTTATATAACTTCAAATTATCTCGAAGTGATAGATATTGTTAAGTGTTTCATATGGTTACATGATAGATAGTATTTTAGTTGTATATTAAGTTATCTTTAATGTTTTTTAGAATACAGCGTATTAGTTAGTGGTTCGAACCCTAGCAGTGATATCTAAGCGGACCTTATGTTAGAGGTTATAACTCGAAGGCATCCTAGAGACCAAAGATGAGATATCACGACCTACACGCGTCCAAAAAGGTAAATGCCCAAAATAATGAGAAATTGAGATCCGATCCCTGATCTTCAAGCCAACATTTCCTACCCCTAGTTACTCCAAAAAGGACCTCAGGTAACCACTTAAGTCATTTGTCATTTGATTATATTTTAGTAATGAGTCATTAAGGGGTGTTTGGTATTGCGATTACAAGACAAAATCTGCTTTTTCAAAATAGATTATGCGCGCGTTTTCAAAACTGCGTTTCGATAACTGCATTTTCATAGCCAATAATCACTTTTTCATACAAACACTTTTTTAGATTATTTGCGTTTTATAAACGTAATAATCAGATAATCATTTTATAACGCAATCCCAAACACCCTCTAATTTGTTCACTTAAAGTTTCAATAATCAATCCCAAAACTATGTACAAACACTCAAACAGGGTTATACAAAAACCGATTATAACCTAAAATAGTATTCAAAGTGTCATATTTTAAAGCCCAAGTAAAGAAAATAGTGATAAATCTACATCTTTTTACACGAATGTAGACTAAATGTAGATATATTATGCTACACCGTGTAAATTTTTATAAAACTTTGAGGAAATTTCTTTATTTTTTAGTTTCAAGTATTGGATTAAACCCCTTAAAATAACAAGTGTATGAAGTTTTTTCACTTGCTCCAGGCCCAAAAATTAACTGTTAAAAGAATTTTACTATGTGAATAAAAGTTATTTTTGCTGTAGCGAATATACACACAAATAATTTTAGTTACAATGGCACTAGTTAACAATCACGTACATCTCCTTTTGGTTTGGCTTAAATCCACGACATAATTGCATATTAACTCATTTTGTCAAGAATATTACGTATAACGATTTGTTACAATTATGTTGTGGATCTTTACCTTTTTCGAAGGACAATCTTACAATCATATCATTATCATCACAATTACACATTCCTTGGTTAATGATTTTGATATTCATTCGATATTGATATCTTCAAGTATTTAAATTAAAATATAATAATATAAATAAAAATAGAAATAAATAAAATAGAAGAAAAACCACCGATTTTTCTAAATAAATGAAAGCCAACAAAGTCACATGCCATTGCTCATTTTTGTTCGCCTGTTCATACTCACAAAAACCCTTCATTCTTCATTCTTTTCCAATAACTATTATATACAAAGTAATTCATAATTAAAATGCATTTAATAAATCTCTACTTTTGGCCTCTTCCTTTTCATCTTCTCCATATATACCAACTCTTTCCCTCCACCTTCTTCTCAAACTCTCCCTATCTCTTTCTCTCTAACACATCATAAAACCATTGCCATTTGTCAAATTAAACTTTGTGTCAAAAACACAAATGGTGAAACTAATGGGCCTTTCTTCAATGGCAACTACTCTGTTTATGGTTATGGGAATTCTGCCTTTGGCATTAGCAGGTGGACATGATTATGGTGCTGCATTAACCAAAAGCATTTTATTTTTTGAGGCACAAAGATCTGGTTATCTTCCTGGTAACCAAAGAGTTAATTGGAGAGGAAATTCAGGACTTTATGATGGCAAATCCAATGGGGTAATTTAGTACTTCCACTTTTATGATTTCAATCTCCTTTTTAGCCTTCTTTCTCTTGAGACATGACACCTACACAACATGTACAACCATTATTCTTTACTTACAGTATACAGCGGTGTAAAACATGACATTGTCATATGTATGTAATTAATTTGGTTTTTTAATAATATTGTAGGTGGATTTAGTGGGGGGATACTATGATGCAGGGGACAATGTGAAATTTGGGCTTCCAATGGCATTTACAGTGACAATGATGTCATGGAGTATAATGGAATATGGAAATCAAATGGGGGCAAGTGGTGAGCTTGGTCATGCCATGGATGCTGTTAAATGGGGTACTGACTATCTCATTAAGGCTCATCCCCAACCTCATGTTCTTTATGGAGAGGTAACTTTTTGTTTTTAATCTTTATGTTATTGTTAATTATTTTTTAAAAGATATGGTGAGAATGTTATATTGTTTTATTCTACATAATAATAATTAGACCATTGGTTTTTCATAAAATAAAGATTTGTGGAACAGTTTGAATTTTGCTAATGGACAAGTTTAACTTAAATGGAGTAACTTATTTATGTTTATTTTTTGTATTGAAAATTAACTTAGGAAATTTGTTTCTTTACTAAAATGGGAAAATTCAGTAGCAAATGTTGTTTTAAGTAAAAAATAAGTGATTATAATGGTAATTTGTTGTAATTATATCATTATTTTACACAATATTCACTTTCTTAATTTATTAGGAATAATTGATTTGACCAAATTTGTGATTTTTTACTAATCATACAAACATAAAGCACATTGTAAAAAAAATAAATTATATAGGGGGTCTCCTATCTATAGATATTAATTATGATATTTTCGATGTTGATTTTGAAGTATACGTTGTAGGACCCATAAAATTATAAGCGTTTGAAACAAATTGTGAATAAGAATAATGATTATTCCGCATAAATTTATGTTTATTTAAAGGTTGATTATGACATATATAATAGTTTCATTATCCTTTTAGTTATTTTGATTAAAGTTTATTATATAGGTAGGAGATGGTATAATAGTTTCATTTATCTTTTTAGTTATTTTGATTAACTTTTATTATACAGGTAGGAGATGGTAACACCGACCACTATTGTTGGCAAAGGCCAGAAGACATGACGACTTCTCGTTATGCTTATAGAATTGATCAAAATAACCCTGGTTCCGACCTTGCGGGAGAAACAGCTGCCGCAATGGCTGCCGCCTCCATCGTCTTCCGTCGCTCTAACCCAGCTTACTCACGAGAGCTCCTTAAACACGCATATGAGGTTTGCCTAGTCTCTTTCACTACTTCTTAGTAATTTAAAGTTACTTAAAGTTTACCACTTTATATTAATGGTTGTAAATAATATTTACTTTACTTTAGGTATTTTGAACATCAAACTCAAGCTTGTTGTGATAATTTGTGCCACATTTTAAAGCATTCAATGGTCTAATGCGTATGATAGTAAAAGACAAGCGTAAGTTAGTAAAGCAGTTGGGGTAAAAAGCAGCTGCGGTTATTAACTTTACTGTCTGGCATGTTCTTGGCGGTTTAAATTAGCAGAGATATAGGTAGCTAGCTTAGGTGGCCACCTATATATATACATACATATATATATATATATTGCGCCTATCATACAATAGTCATTACTCCCCTCTTTTACTTTATTTGTTCATTTTCCAAAATTTAGCCTATGTTTACACCTTTCCATGCTCAATAGGTTGCAACACTACCTGATTTATTTGTAAAGAGAGAAAAACTTTTGTCATGCACAAGTAACTCTAATAAATTAAAAGTGTATATATATTATTATATATATATATAGATATAGATATCTTATGTCATGGCTACTCCCTCTAAAATGCTTAACAACTTCTATTAACTAATTGTTAATAGTTTAGCTGTGCAGTATACAAATTTCATCTTGGTCTAAACATGTCACATGTTCAAATTTCATCTTCCTATGTTTTTTTTACAAATTCTATCTTTTGTTTAAGGTTGATTAATATCTTCTTTTTACATTTTCAGCAATAAAATATATCAAATTCTCAAAAGATTTATTTCATATTTTTTATTTACATTTAATAGAGAGCAAAAACAAAGAAAGCTAAAGTGAACATCCAAAAGAAAAAGCAAAAGGGAATTTGTTGAACTTGCATTATAATTTATTCTTGGCACATGTTTGGGTCATAAAGTTTAGGTACAATTGCTCTTCATCACGGACATTATGGTCACACCGTACACATTACCCTGATTATATATATATTTGCACAAGTAAACTTTATACTTATATCACACTCGGTAAGTTATATGTATTATTAATTAATTTTAATTACTACGTAGAATATGTAATACGGTCGGTGGAAGTACTGTTACACACACTCACCCCACAACAAAACATTACATTTCCTATGTTACCCTTGTAACGTGTCACTGATATACTACTTTTTTTTGTAACAGTTATTCGATTTTGCCGACAAATACAGGGGCAAATATGACAGTAGCATAACCGTGGCCCAAAAGTACTACAGATCCGTCAGTGGCTATGCTGTATGTGATCACTCTCAACTACCTATCTTAACTACCTCAACTACTATCCCTTTTTAAATTACTTTTTTGCCCTTTTCTTAAACATTTTTCTTGTTGGTTTGGGCTTGGGCAGGATGAATTGTTATGGGCTGCTGCTTGGATGTACAAAGCCACTAACAATCAATACTACTTGGATTACCTTGGTAAAAACGGTGACGCCCTCGGTGGGACCGGATGGGCCATGACCGAGTTTGGTTGGGACGTTAAGTATGCCGGGGTCCAGACCCTTGTTGCTAAGGTATTGATCATTTAAATGTTTGTACATTATATTAGTTTAGTTACAAGTTATAGGATTATATCATTATAAGAACATTACCTTTATATATTTGATAAAATGCAATAGGGGGTACTAATTAGTAATTACTTATAATTTGGAATGATGTAATGCAGTTTTTAATGGGAGGCAAAGCAGGAAGTCATGCACCGGTTTTTGGTAAGTACCAAGAGAAGGCGGAATCGTTCATGTGCTCATGCCTTGGCAAGAGTAATCAAAATGTTCAAAAGACTCCCGGTGGTCTAATTTATAAGCAAAGATGGAACAACTTGCAATTTGTCACAAGTGCGTCTTTCCTAATGACTGTCTACTCCGATTACTTAACATCTGCACGAAGAAACCTACATTGTTCTTCGGGCAGTGTTGCACCCTCTGAGCTACTTGCATTTGCCAAGTCACAGGTAAAGAAATGGTGCCTGTTTTCACTTCTTGAAGCCGATATCAAGATATTTGGAAATTGAATAATGTATTTTTTTTTATATTTTTCTTTTAGGTGGATTACATTCTTGGAGATAATCCTAGGGCAACAAGTTACATGGTTGGATACGGAAACAACTACCCACAACAAGTGCACCATAGAGGCTCATCTATTGTTTCGGTTAAGGTTAACCCGTCGTTTGTTAGCTGTAGAGGTGGTTATGCAACATGGTTCAGTAGAAAAGCAAGTGATCCAAATCTTTTGACTGGGGCTATTGTTGGTGGACCTGATGCTTATGACAATTTTGCTGACCATAGAGACAATTATGAACAGACCGAGCCTGCTACATATAACAATGCTCCTCTTCTTGGTATTTTGGCTAGATTACATGGTGGTCATGCAGGCTACAACCAACTACTTCCAGGTACGTTATGTTTGATCGTGTTCTTTTTGAGCTATTTCTATGTTATTGTTGTAGATTTATTCAATTATATGTGTTCTGTTTTTGGTTTCAGTTGAAATTACTATTGCTAAGCCCATTGCTGCTCAGCCAAAGCCTGTCGCTAAAGAAAGTCCATTCGCAGGTAAATTTATATTCACTGCCACCCAATATAGCATCATGTTACTTAGAATCTTGAGTATATGATCAAAAGTTATCTTCTTGAGAATCTGATACAAGGTTCTATCTTTACTTTGTATAGCTCCAGTTGCAATTGAACAAAAGACTACATCTTCATGGGAAGCAAATGGGAAAACTTACTACAGATACTCTGCCATTGTGACCAACAAATCAGGGAAGACCATTAAGAACCTTAACCTATCCGTCTCCAAGCTCTATGGTCCTGTATGGGGTCTAAGTAAGAGCAGTAGCGGTTCCTATGGGTTCCCAACATGGGTTAGCTCATTACCAGCTGGAAAAAGCATGGAGTTTGTGTACATCCATTCAGCTTCACCGGCAGATGTCTCAGTCTCGAGCTACACATTGGCTTGATCTAGAACACATTCTCTAGACGCGCAATCAAGCTAGAAGTGGTGATTTTTAAGTCATTTGGTGTTTCTTAGCGTGTGTAAGTATCGAGGAAGAAAGGAGTGAAGAGAGGGTTTAATAGAAGTGCTCATCCTCTTTCTCATCCTCTTTAATTAATTAGCATATATTATATAGTAATTGAGTGGTAAAGATAGATTAGACTCGTCTGTTTCTACTTCAAGTTAGCTTATTGAAGTTGTCTTTCACTTGTTTTTGGTGTGTTACATGTTGCAAATTTCGCAACATTTTAAGTATCAACTTCCAATATGAATAGAGATTCTGATATGCATTTGTGTTTTGTTTGACCTGTTTTTTGGTATACACTTGATGCAATATAAAAACCACAAGATACCTTCCGTTAAGTAAAAAAGAGACAGTTATAGAAACATACTACAGTATGTTGCTTATCTTTTCTTTTCGTCTGACAATTCTTGCAAGGTTTTTATATGTAATCAAATTTCAATATCTTGTCCAGGAAACCCAAATTTAAGTAGCTGAGATAACTTGTCGTTTAAGCTTAAAATTTATAAATCGCGAACTCTTAAAAAGCTGGGCAGAACTTAAATCATAGCACTAGAAGATAGATTTTGCCATTTTGGATTGAAGCGACTATGGTAATTGCTTCTTGTTAAAAACGATCACGGACCTTCTAACTAGTTGTTCAACAGTTGTGTTTTATTTCAAGTTAGATACATTTTGTCGCATGTTTTCTGCAATGCCACTTTCTTGCTATAAACCTGCCAAGCGTCTATGGCAAAGAGCAGTACAACCTTGTGAACGGAAACTAGTTGATTTGAATGTAAAAGTAAGTTTTTACATGGTGATTCTTTCAACTGTATTTTACCTTCTAAGGTAAAGATGCATGTGGACCAAAGACAAGAGTTTTCTTTCTCATACCCGATTTGGTAAAGAAGACAAAGGCATCTGGTTTCAAGTTTTTCAAGCCAATGAGGTCTCGACAACCACCATCAGTCACTATCAAAGCAAGGCTGTGTTACCCTAATTTCTCCCTTATATAAAGAAACACAGCCGCAACACAATGTGTTTGGCATCATAAAGTATGTGTCACAATGTGTTTAACTTTCTTTTTTTCTGTCATAATTTTATCTACATATCCGTTTCATTTGTTGTTTCATTCATTTAATCATATACTGAATTTTAAGGGTTTTTAAGTGTTGTTTGAAATAAAAACAAGTGTTAATATTTGTTACCGAATTTAACACTATAAAGAGAATATAATAATGTTTTTAAAATGTTACATGAGCGTGAGACGTGACGATGATAAAAATTATTATATGTTGAAAACATTATATATATATATACGGATAAAAATAATCAAAACCAAATGTTTAAAGGTAAAACCGTAAGTGTGTGAAAGTTGTTTGATGAAAACATGAAAACTTAAAAGGATTAGTGTCAAAAAAAAAAATGAAAATGAAAACTTTAATGTAGGGTGAAAAGTAAAAAGATAGAAACTATAAGGGGTTAAAATGAAAATTAGTAAATATAAGTATGTGCTATAAGAACTTGTACATTATATGCTTAGAGGACTTGTACATGTCATATTACTTTTTAGTATATGTGGGTTATAAGAAGTTGTACATTCCATGCTTAGAGGACTTATACATGTCATATTACTTTTTAAGTAAAACTGTAAATGTGTGAAAGTTGTTTGATAAAAACATGAAAACTTAAAAGTTTAGTGTCAAAAAAATGAAAATGAAAATTTTAATGTGGGATGAAAAGTAAAAAGATAAAAACTTTAAGGGCTTAAAATGAAAATTAGCAAATATAAGTATGTGCTATAAGCACTTGTACATTTCATGCTAAGAGAACGTACATGTCATATTCTTTTTTAGTATATGTATGGAAAGTAAAAAAATAAAAATTTTAGGGGGTGATGTTTAAAATCTAGTTTTAAATTTATAAACAAGAAATACCCTAGAACTAACTACTACACACTCTCAGGCAGATGACTCGTTCGTATGCAATATAGTTTAAAGGTGTAATAACCGTTTTAGAAATGTTCTAAATAAGTTCCTCGAATCGTACTTTCGCCATTAAAACGGCTAGACAGTTCAATTTATTTAAGTTCTTGACGTACTTTAGACCCAATTATGTGCTTATATGAAGGTCAATTTGATCTTAATTCTTGATTTATATGACGAGTTTATGATTAAATACTAAAGTTCGGTTCGTAAACGTTCGTGTTCATAAAAGTTCTAGTTCAAATGTTCATAAATAGTCCTTGCATTTATTAAGTTCATTTATTATGGGAAGACTATAAATAAAAGACTTTAGAGAGAGAAAACCATATTCACCATCTTCTCCGTCTCTCCACTCTCTCACTAGAACACACACCAAAACGCCATAAAACACACACTAGGGCATCTCTTGATTTTGAAACGTTTAATCGAAATCGTTTGTACTTTTGGCATCCTTGTGATAATCAAAACATACTTCTTGAATCATTTATCAGGTAACAACAACATTTGTTGGGTTTTTAAGCAAATTAAAAATGTACGTTTTCAAGTTCATGTTCTTGATGATTTGGTCTAATTTTTGAATGAAAATCGTGTTAAATGTTAATGGGTTTATGTCTAAATGTGTTTATCCACGTTGACCGGTATCCCAAATTTTGTTGACTCGTAGCATCGATAAAAAAATCAAGGTATTTCAGAAAAAATACACTACATAAGTTGAGCGGACCTGTAGCCCGGGATACCCTTCGGCTTAATGTAGTTCCGTTCCTGCCGAACCTGTTAAGATAGCCTTTAAGCACATACTCTAGTTGCACTATGCTCGGTATATCTGCTGTTAAGCGTGGGTTAAAAAACTAATATATTTATATATTGGTGTATTTTTAATGCGTTTGACATATCGGAAAAGAATAAATGATACACAAAATATGAGTAACTAGTTTTTGTGCTCGGGCTTCGCCCCGTGACACATAAGGACACAAAAAATTTGTAATTACATAATATATATATATATATATATATATATATATATATATATATATATATATAATGATAAATGTACACTACAAAAGCATATCAAGGTTAAGAAAAAATTGTATAAAACAAACAATCAAAAGTGCTACAAAACCTACTTTATAGTGTTATATTCGGTAACAAATATTAACACTTGTTTTTATTTCAAACAACACTTAAAAACCCTTAAAATTCAGTATACGATTAAATGAATGAAACAACAAATGAAACGGATATGTAGATAAAATTATGACAGAAAAAAAGAAATTTAAACACATTGTGACACATACTTTATGATGCCAAACACATTGTGTTGCGGCTGTGTTTCTTTATATAAGGGAGAAATTAGGGTAACACAGCCTTGCTTTGATAGTGATTGATGGTGGTTGTTGAGACCTCATTGGCTTGAAAAACTTGAAACCAGATGCCTTTGTCTTCTTTACCAAATCGGGTATGAGAAAGAAAACTCTTGTCTTTGGTCCACATGCATCTTTACCTTAGAAGGTAAAATACAGTTGAAAGAATCACCATGTGACTTTTTCATTGACACGTCAACCTCATCACTCAGGATTTCTATCAGAGTCCTCCCTATCTATAAAGACAAGCTTCTTCAAACTTTTTCGCCACATATATTTTAATATTAGCAACACACCTTTCATTTTCTCTTTTAATCACCGTTCTCTCTACTCTCTATCTCTCTTCCATCTTTTCATTTTCTTTCGATTCCATTTACCATTTACTGTAGTTTCATCCATAAAAAAATAATATATAATTATGTAGTCACTTTTAAAATCATCCTCATCTACACCGAAAACACCAAATCCTTTGAGTTTTGCTGGTCACCCGTTTTTTACATATACACCCTGGATTCTAGCACCAATTGACCATGCGATGGTGGTTGACGAAGGATACAGCGGGATAGCATCCAAACACCCTATTTTGATGTCAGCAACGAAATTGATGTTATTTACGATAAGTCAGTTACTTTTTAGCAAATCTAATTAAATACTATTATATTTATAAGCGGATAGTTTATTACAACCAGCACCATCCTTTTTGTTTTTTTCAGTTACTTTTTAGCAAATCTAATTAAATACTATTACAAATCTAATTAAATACTATTATATTTATAAGCGGAGGTCACACGTTTCATCCCTATGCTTCAAAAACGTCAGGGATCATCCTTTATAGAAGGATAAGCTTCACGTTTCGTCTTTTGACTTGTTGACCGTCAACCCAACTCCGTTAACCGCTCCACATGCCTCCCACGTGAGGGTATTCTAGTCTTTTCACACCTCTAAAGGACCAATGGTGATATATTCTGTTACCACTTTCGTTTTTCTCTTCCTTCTTTTTTTCCCCCACTTTTCTTTTCTATTTTTGTTGTTTAAATCTCTTCCACTAAACCCAATCCATTTGCACTTTGTCGAAATATCTAAATGGAAAAGTGACGAAGCAAATGTATTTAGGATCCAATGAACACACAATAAAAGTGGTTTTAACTCGCTTGAATAATGAAGTAAATGTGTCTAGTTTACTAAATAATCGTCATCAATCAATATAAATACAAAGCCCAACATACCAATCTAGATCATCAGAGGCATTGCATTTGATCATGTGGTTGTACATCAGGGGAAAAAACCAATCGGAAAAAATTGAAAGATGGGATCCGGTAGCCATAATTCTGGCAGCGAAGTAGATACAACCGACATCATCAGAGCTTCTATCATTTCTTCTAACATCATATCTTCCACCACCAGAGCTTCCCGTTCCAAGATTTTCCCTAGGCCTATCCTTCCCAACTGCTCCTTTTACAAGGAGTGCAGTTTCCCTATAGCGAATGAAATCAAACGCCCTATCAGTAGCTTCTCCAAACGTTAATGGAATTCTCTTGCTTAGATCGTCCTGAAGATCGCCAGGGAGTAATGCCAAAGTAAAACCTGAGACCTGTTGGCTTTCGGGGAGACCCGATATTTTTTTTTGACACTCCTTAGTGTATCTTGCAATAAAGTCTTTCAATGATTCCCCACCTCTTTGCCTAATCAAGTGGGCTTCAAGGTGGTTTCTCTTACGCTTATTCTGCTGGGCAAACTGAGCTATGAATTCTTTTTTAAGTCTGCATAGTCTTTTATGCTTTTCTCTGGAAGCTTAGTGAACCACTCTAAGGCATAACCTTGTAAGGTGCCTGGGAATAAGTGACATGCTACGGGGTCCACCAATTTTTCTATTAACACGACTTGATCATAGATGGCAAGGTGATCTTCCGGGTCTCTAGTTCCATCATTAGTGCCAACAATAGTGGGAACCTTCTGCCCATCAGGGAAGGCATAGTTTGCTACCCAGTCACAAAATCTTGACTTTGTTGCAGACTTTGGCACTGTGGCCACCCTTGCTTGCTCATCTGCCTCTTCTCTCGCCTCTATCTTTAGCATCTTTAACATCTCTTTTGCTGGGTTGGCCGGCTCAGGAGTAGGCTCTACCTGCTTTTTCTTTTTCATTTCGTCCACTAACAACTTCATAATTGACTCCATGCCTGTAGGCTGTGGGGGAGGTTGTGGGGCTGATTGAGGTGGGGTTGGCCTTAGCGCAATAGAGAGTTGAGAAAACCAATCAGTTGGGGGAGGAGGTGGAGCCTGCACTTGTTGAGTGCCCTTGGCAGCTAGCTTTATCAACTCTAACAAATGGCTCTCCTGTATAGTCACCGATTGAGAGGAGTTAGCCATTGATTGCAAAGAAGTCTGACCTTCAGGGATGGCTGAGTTAACTAAGCTAGCCATGTGAGAACTTAACTGGCTAGGACCAGAAAAGAGCATAGTGATAGGAGATACACTAGGTGGAGAGGTTGACAACAAAGATAAAGAGAGAGGTATAGAAGATGAAGGTGGAGAAGAGTGGTCCCACACTAATACTACTAAGGCTAGATCCAAAGCTAACCTTGGGTGGCAACCCAGACTCATCACTAGAAACAACATTTGTTGCATTTGTTACCACTTCACCAGATCTAGAAGCATAATCTGAAATTTTTTCATCAACCATATTTGGAACATTAGAAATTTCAGATGTTTCTAGATTTATTACTAGAGATCCATCTCCCTCAATACCCTTCCCCAAACCAGAAGGCACAACTTGAGAAACAGAAGTAAATTCTTCCATGTGAATCTAAGAAACAAACAACGAATAGACAAGAAAAAAGATGATTTTTTCTTTGCAAGAACACAAAAAACCGTCAGTGATCAGTAAATTCACGGATGGCGCCAATGTTTGAGCATGAAAAGTGGAGCTCAATCAAAAAAGTGGGTTTAACCATGAAAATCGTCAAGATCTCCTCAAATAAGAGTGCAAACCTAATAAATTCTTGACGAATCTAAGGTGTATAATGATTTTCCCATAGAGATGTATCGATCTATGGAGGATATTAAACGTAATATGATGATTATGTAATGATTGATTGATGATGAAAAATATATTGATGATGTTGTATATTCTCTGTTGTTGCTGTTGCAGAGAATGTTGTGATGAATTAATGTAATTTGTGGAATGATGTGTATGAATGCCCTCTGACAACCAATCATGGAAGATATATATAAGCTATCAGATTAGGGTTTCCTTGTAATTTGGGCCGTGCAAATGGGCCCTGGCCCAGTACTCGATATGACATACGAGGTATCGAATGTTCTAGAGTACTGTCTCCTATCATTTATGTACTAGAATGTTTGATAGTATTCATTCAAATAAGTATGTCCGATTTAGAAGTTTCTAAGGTTAGGCAACCATACCAAGTATATATGTGAAAGCTGGACATGGTCGGCCTGGTAAGGCTAGACAATTGGGCCACGCTTAGTCTCTTTTTCCTGAAAGGCTTGCCTTAAATTAAATTATCTAAGCCCTGTTATCCGGCCTAGGCGTGGACCCACGTGTGAAGGCCTGCTCCTTAAAGAGCTTTTCCTTTCTCTCTTTCTCTCTAAGCATGACTCTCTCTCTCCTCCAAGGTTTGCTAGAAGGATCCCTTTCCTAAGCTTCGAGCTCGCCAGTGGGCCCCATCTTTAGCCTGGAAGTCCTCAATGGCTTTTTCCCCTCTCTCTTCATTCTCCCTTCTCTCTCTACTTGTTGTCTTTCCTTGAAGGCTTGCCAGGTGGGCCCCCACTTTCGTCCTTCCTCCAAGGCCTCCCTTATCTTTCTTTCCTTCCTTTAACTTCGACCATATATATATATATATATATATATATATATATATATAATATATATATATATATATATATATATATATATATATATACACATATATTAATTAACATTAGACTAGAAATTATCCAATCCTTCCTTTCCTTAGGATTTTCCCTCTCTCTCTTGTCCCTCTCTCTCTTGATTCCCTTTAACTAACCTCGGCCGATCTTTATGTATGTATACAATTAATTTAGACTAGAATATATCCAATCCTTCTTTCCTTCCCTTCTTTCTTTCTTTCGTCTTTCCTTCCTTTTATCTAAATCCCGATTCTCTCTCCTCCTCCTATCCTTATGTTTCGACCTACATATATATAGTTAGGATTTAATTTGGTGAAATCTTACCCTATCTCATCACTTGAATAATGAAGTAAACGTGTCTAGTTTACTAAATAATCGGCATCAATCAATATAAATTCAAAGCCCAACATACCAATCTAGATCATCAGAGGCATTGCATTTGATCATGTGGTTGTACATCGGGGGAAAAAACCAATCGGAAAAAATTGAAAAATGGGATCCGGTAGCAATAATTCTGGCAGCGAAGTAGATACAACCGACATCATCACCTTCTGCCTTTGAAACCACCAAGTTCCACCATCGCAACCCAAAACCCCACCACTATCTTGGATTTGAATAATCTGTTTCCTGAGGATTCAGACCAAGATGATTCAGACCATGAGGATAGTGAGTTGAAGGTGGAGAGTGAGGAGGAGGAAGAGGCTCAATTCAAGATAATGGAGTGTCAGAAGGCGGCTCAGTTGGAGAGTTGGAAGAAGGTGGATCAAATCAAGTTTATGGAGTTTAGTAAGAAGACGAAGGAAGCAGTTAAGTCATATCAAATCAAGATGGAGAGTGAGAAGAAGAAGAAGCTGCTGACGTTTGTAGCTTTGCACGGTCAGCACGTTGAGCTGGATTCCATCTGTGGCATCGAGTGAGTCTTTTTTTATCCGCATGATGCTCAAGAACGAATGTTACGGCCGCCTGTTAATTATTCCTATCCGCTGCAACACCCTTCAAATGGTTCTTCGCTATTGTAAAAATCGTGCGAAGATCAAGCTCCAGCATTCTCTTTATGATGGCGATGATGATGATGACGACGAGAATGATGAAGACTTCGCCGCCCAACAGAAGAAGAAGCTCAAAATATTCAATTCCAAATTTCTCCAATATGATGATGAAGACCTCACTGCCCAACAAAAGAAGCAGCTCAAGAAATTCGATTCCAAATTTCTCCAAGCCATCTATCAGTGTCCGGATTACCACCTTCCTTTGGATATTTTAGATGTACATCTCTATGTGTGTGTGTGTGTGTGTGTGTGTGTTTTCTATTTATTTGATGATCATCATCATCATCATTATATTATTATTATTGTTAATATTTTATCTCTTAATTATCATTATTATTTAGCCTTAACATTAACCGCAGAATCCAGAATCAAATTCTGTTCCACGAGATCCTATATCAGCTATACAGGATTTGTATTTTCCTTTATCTCCGAGTCATTTTGGGCTTGTATTGTGTAGCAAAATAAGCTCATTTGTTTGAAATTAAGCTATGGTTCAATGCTAATAAGCTAATTAAAACCACTCCTATAGCAAGGCCATGGGTTGGAGCTCAGCTCCAAGAGCTTTGATAATACACACAACCTTTCAATTTCTATGACTGAACTCATTCTGTACACACTTTTGTAGAAAAATCAAAATCCACACAAGCCCAGGTAGAGCATATTGTGCTTTAAGGTTCAAAACCAGTTTTAAAAGCTCGAGCTTGGATTTTTGGCCCTTGGGGCTTTGAGCTCAATAATAGTTTGACTCGAAGGGATCAAACTCGATCTTGGGCTACTTGGTTTTAGCTTAAACATGTGTGCCTTTTGTTTTATTATAGTATGGATATGCATATATTCAATTAACCTTCAAGTTTTACCACTTCTGTTTTCCATTGTGTCCTTTATTATGAGTATTATCTTCTTCATTATCATTATTATACTTTTATCATTTCAATTCTTATTGTTTGTTTTGTATCTACTCGATCTGGTTTATTCGTTTTCTCGTTTCTAATTAATATTATGTTTTCATTTCATTTAGGCTGCAGTAAGTCTGCATATCAAAAGCCTCTATGATCTGGTGATTGACGATGTTGCTGCTATCTGCGAGCGTTTGTCTTCTAAACAAATTCTCAAGATCTTCAAAGTGGGCCGTCATCATTATCAAGAGAAGTTCTGCAGTCTCAGATGGTTCAGTTGGGCTTTTAATATAAAATCGTTCTCGTAATGTCGATAACTAAATAAGTTTGGACTGTTTCATTTTAGATCTTAGGTATGTTGTTGCTACCTTATGACTAGTACAAGCTTTATTGTGTTCCAGCCTTTGTTATTATCTGAAACCCATTACTCCTGAATTTTTATCTTTTTTATCTCAATTTGGCATGTTCAACTTTGTTTCATTGTATAATTGTTGAAACTTGGGTTAGGCTTTGGCCTGACAAATAGGAGAAATAGAGTCTTAAATATAACCTAAACAAAAATCTTGTTACAAGTCACTACATGTTCCTCTTCTAACAAAAAAGATTATAACATAACCCATATTGGCCCATGTGACCATGTATATGTAAATTGGCTAAATTTGCCGTCTTGAATAAGTTCGTTAACTTTTCATAAGCTTGGTGCCCGACTAGAACTCACCCAATTCGAGAGGTAGAGGTGTAAAAAAACCGAGTCGGAACCCGAACCCGAAACTGGTTAACAACCACGTTTGACCCAACCCGGCGGCTACTAACCGGTTTGGGTTTTCGGTTTTTATTTTCGGTTAGAGATCGGGTCGGATTCGGTTTTTTTCAAAAAAACTGAGTCAAACCTGGTCAAAAATCTTGTTACACATTCTTCATATATAAACTGAACTATACACATAAAATCAAAACACATTAAATCTTTGAATACCTCACGAACCAACCGCTACATTTATTGTTCTTAACAACTATGCCTAATGAAAATAAATTTACTTTTGCGAGATCTCAGTGAAAACTTGGTCAAATGTGTAATCAAAGTTAAGATATTGTTTCTCTAAAAAAGTTTGTATAAAAGAAACTATACTACACCATCCAACCTTGATATGATTTAACATTCAGTATTAATATTTAAATATCTTAATTTTTTTTCCAAGTATATTGTTATAAGCTTTTTTTTATTGTTCCATATACTAATTCTAATATTAATAAATTGTAAAATCTTTGTATTTGATACAGGTGTAAAATCTAGTAGTTATAATTCAATTTAATAGTCAAATACTAATTATTAGTAAGCTTGACTATAAACAAAATTTAATCATCCGGAGTACATCTTTACTCCCTTATAAAGAAAATTGTCTTTTTTTATTCTAGGTAATTCTACCTTTGAATTACCAGAACTACCCTTAACTTTTTATGTTTTGCTATTAATGAATTATAATTTACACTCTAAACCTTTTATTTCAATAATTAACATTTTAGCCCTTATCTTCTAAATTTTTCCACTATCACAATTACATCAACTTACACCAATTGATACCACCACCAACACCATTAATAGTATCATCACTGACAACACTAGATCGCCTTCTCCATCACCACCGCTGCATACCATGCTCGTGTATGTTAATTAACTTTGAATTTTACTTTTTTTTTACCATTAGGTAATTTTGGTTTGTATGACTTTTCAAAATTTTCTCCTAATAATTCCTTTTCATAAAAGATACATCCAAATAGATACATAGAACTTAAAAACCATTCTAAAAGGAAATACAAAATATCGGGATTTAGATGAAAAATAATATGCAACATTTTTAAATATTTTTTTGTTTTATATATATATATATAGGATAGAGATTAAATGAGAAGGTACCTTAAGAAGAGAAGGGTGAGAAGGTTCGTTTTTGATTTTTTTTAACTTGTTTTAAAAACCTTTTTCCTTTTTTTTTCACGTTTTTCATTCTCTCTTTAATTAACTTATTCCACATAAAAATTCTAAAAAAGTTTTAAAAATATATTTTTTTTAAGGGCGTAACCCGTAAGCTATAGGCGAAGCCTTTCGACTTATGGCGGAGCCATAATAGCTAAGGGCGAAGCCCGTGAGGTGGATCACCCCATCACGGATCATCCCCTATAACCTATCACCCTCTATGATCTATCACTCCTACCAGCTACCCTTATTAATATCCTTAAGGGCGAAGCCCGTACCGTACTCTTACATGTATAACTCACTAACTCGGGTTAAATTTTTTTTTTTTATTTATTTTTTTAAATTTTTGTATGGATTGAATTAATTAAAAAAAGAATAAGAAAAGTGAAAAAAAGAATAAAAGTAAAAAAAACAAGCTAAAAAAAAAATAAAAAAACGAACCTTCTCTCCCTTCTCTTCTTAAGAACCTTCTCTCTGGATCTCTACCCTATATATATATATATATACAAGTTTTTTTACCCGCACGATGTGCGGTTGTTAATTTAAATTTTATCAAAGTTTTAATATTAACATTGAGAGTAATCAATTAAGTTTTGACTGTTTTGTATAGTTAGCATACTATTATATGGAGTAATATTTACGTTTATTTTTCTAAAAGTACATGAATAAAAAGTAAAATACTTATTGCATAATTAACATATAATGATACGAAATTTTTAGATGCACTATTGATAGATATAAAATTAAGTTAAGGTGTAATGAAAGTTAAAACTATAACATCTCATTGTTTTTGTAAATCAATATATAAGTAATCTCTAAGAAATAAAATATATAAATATATATTAGTAAAAAATACATCATCTGACAACAAAATTTGTAGAGTAACATTTAAGAAGTAAGCAAAATCACTTTTCAAAACCTTTTAAAAGCAACAATCACCTGCGAAGGCACTTATATAACTATGGTAACACTATTAGAAGATTTTATTACATCCAAGATCGATAATAATATATTGAAAACAATAGCAAAGAAAATATATTGTTATTATTATCATTATTATCATTATTATTATTATTATTATTTTATTTTATTTTTATAAAAACAACTTTTATTGAAACTTTAAAAAAAATTTACAAGAAATTAGTGGGGAGCCGCGATACTATCTGGGCCCCCATTCCTCTAGCTATAGCAAAATCAATCCTACTAAATATATGAGCAGCCGAACGTGCTCCAACGTCTTGAGTCACGGAGAACTTTCGGATCCGTTTCAGGATAGTAACAGCATCCTTTTCAAGTTCCCCTAAAGAGGAGAATGAGAACGGAAGAAATCCATTACCAATATCCGCGCACTTAGACTTATATTTGGCGCGTTTACGTTGTGCAACCTCAACCACCGCGCTGCCAGGCATAAAGTCAACCATACTAGTCTGCGTCAATGGTGATGAACCTGTCAAATCAACACATACATCAAGCTCTCCATCTTACGAGTAAAGCAACATGTCAGCAGGACGTAAAGGGATGTCTCCTTCTCTCCTAAGACCGATATCAACTTCTTTACGAGCCGAAACTCCAGATCGAGAAATTATTATTATTATTATTATTATTATTATTATTATTATTATTATTATTATTATTATTATTATTATAATTTATAAATATATTGTGGGAAACAAATATGGGGATGCCATGTCGAAGAAATCCTACGTGTCAATGTTTAAAAATAGGTTTAAGTTGAGATGGATGCCTTTAAAATGTCATGATAACTACTGTTTTATATTGTTTATATATATATATATATATATATATATATATATATTTACAACCACTTGTCCACTTTTATCTCAACTCTTTCTATCACTATCATGGAAATTATAACCCATCTCTTCATCATATTTTTTTTCCTCAGATTCAAGTATTCCACCTATGAATGTCACTTTCTTCTCCTATGAAAAAAAGGAATTGGTGGCTTTTTTTTTTATTTTGCTGAGAAACCATGGTACTATGAACTTCTAGACCCGAGGCCATGGAGGTATTTTATCATTTGACGAGGACGACAACGGTAATGGTAGTTTTTCGGATGAGACAACAAATATTAATTGATTACAAATAAAACTTATAATACAGAAATATAGTAAAATATTATAAAAGTCATAGGAAAAATTGATGTCTTAGAAAAACTTTTCACCTAAAAATGTCCTTCCACTTTATACCCAAAAAATTTGAAAATCCCTCCAATTGTTTTCACCTAAAATCAAAACTCCCTCCATTTTTACCCTGAAAATCTAAGCCTTACTTTTTTTTTTATCTCAACTTCACTTTTCACTCTCACAAAAATAGAACCCTTTCATTATCCTCTCTTTCTCTTCTTATTTCTCTCAATCTCACCGGAAAATCTAACTGCCATCACCTCCTCCGTTTGGTCTGTTGTACTAGTCTGCGTCAATGGTGATGAACCTGTCAAATCAACGCATACATCAAGCCCTCTATCCCACGAGTAAAGCAACATGTCAGCAGGACATAAGGGGATGTCTCTATCTCCCCTAAGACCGATATCAACTTCTTTACAAGCCGAAACTCCAGATCGAGAAATTATTATTATTATTATAATTTATAAACATATTGTGGGAAACAAATATGGGGATGCCATGTAGAAAAAATCCTACGTGTCAATGTTTAAAAATATGTTTAAGTTGAGGTGGATGCCTTTAAAATGTCAGGATCAAAACTGTTTTATATTGTTTATATATATATATATATATATATATATAAACTAGAGAATTAGTCATGTAAATCTTTAAATAGTGAACATGTGTCCCAAGACCCAATCAATTCCCCATCCAAAATATAATGCATTTTATATATCTATTAAGTAATTAATATCATTTACTATTTTACATCTTCTCCAATATGCTCCCAATTCCTAAGTCCCGGCTGAACTTCCACCGTCGCCTGATTAGATGAACGAAAATAAGCAACTCTGATAACGATTTCTGAATACTGGCATAACTCATAAGGTTGATTCGTTGTTCTTGCTTCTCATATCTTTCATCAAGTTGGAGATCCACCAGATTTAGAAAGGGGGTGGCTTGACCACAAAAATCATTGAATTTATCGGTCACTAGTGAACGTTGTAATGAAAAGGTGGCCGGTTGGGGGTGGCTAAGCACCGGCCAGCGCCCTTAGCTCCGAACTGCATTTCAACCCGTTTATGTAAAAAACGATCAAAAGCTTCCGGCTATATTTTATTGATGGTGATTTAAAGGTCCTTTCAAACTTGTTTTGTTAGAAAAACCCGAATTATAATTACTTTGTCAATACGTTTTCGTTTAATTGCTTATACAAGTACACGGAAAAAGTTGGCAGGTCACCTAGCTAGACAGCTAGAATTGTGACGAAAACTTACCAATTACGACATACTAGCATACAAATTTAATCTGCCCACGTACGTTTCCATCTGTGTGATGTAATATAATATCGACGTATCCATGGCCCAACTTGCATGAAACTACTAAACCCATGTGAGATTATCTACCTAATCTGCATCAAATCCACATAATCTCGGAATCTCCCCTAAAAAGTGGAGTGTTTGATTATGTTCCCAACTCCCACAAACCTTCTCCTCACAAAGTCCCATTCTTACTCAGATTAACAAGATACAAGAAGTTGCTTTATGATATAATTAAACTTTTTATTCATCCATACAAATACAAAAGCTCAGGTTTCATATGGCCGGAGCTACAACTTTGAAGTTTACATTATTGATGTCTATGTTTGTTTGTTGAGTTTATTCTAGTGTTTATGCAAGTGAAGAAAATTTGGGTTCGTATACGTCCTAATGGAGAGCAAGAATACAATATCTAACGCTAAAGATCAGCTTCCCACTTCTAACTTTTCCAATGGGCTCAAGGTCTTGCTCACATGCTAGATTGGAAAAGATCAAGTATGGTATATATTTGAGTTTAACATTTCACCTTTCTAACATATACACACACTGAACTACGAATCTGACCGTAGTCCCAAGTTATGGATTGTGTTCATTTTCTGCATTATATAGGATTTGAGAAATGTAAGAGAGCAGTTGTACTCAGCTGCAGAGCATTTTGATGATTCTTACAAGAATGATCAGAAACAAATGTAAGTGGCATTGAGGTTTTTTTTTACTACTTAATTAGCTTATTTCTCTTTAGCTAACCTAGGATGTTAGAGAGCTTAAACGTATACATCTTGAAATCCCTGATTAAAAGCGTGGACCACTTGGGTTCGGTGAAACACAAAGTTAACAAGTTCTTGGATGGACATGTCAATGATATATCCAAAACAAAGCTTCGACTAGCATGCATAAAACAGGTGATGCATTAGGTTTTGGTATAAAATTACCATGTATATTGTTCAAAAGAGATCAGAGGTGGCAAGATGAGCACAGGTCGTGTGGGTTGCATAACGAGTTTGGGTTAAAACTTAAAACAGACCCGGTTGGGTTGTCCCACAACCGGACGATACCGACTTGACGGACGTCAGTTTGGTCGTTAAGTTGGGGTATGACTACCGTAAATTTTAAAGTTTTAGGTATGAAACCAGTAATATGGTGGATAGACCAGATATCATTTATGTTGTTGTTGTTATTATTATTATTATTATTATTATTATTATTATTATTATGGTTGTTGTTGGTTTTTTTTTTAATTACACAAAGTACATTGATATTTTTTTTTTTTGTAAATATTTATATTTATTTTATAAAAGAATACTTTATTTTTATTAAAAATTATTGTAAATATTTAATTTTTTATTAAAAACTATTAATATTTCAAAAACTATTATTTAAAAAATTTATTTTTAATAAAATAATATTTTCTTTTATAAAAGATTATTTTTAGTACAAAGTTTTTATTTTTATAAAAAATATTTTTCAATCTTCTTTTTTAAAGGGGTGAACCGAAAAGAATATCATAATTTCTTGTATTGCATTAGTACCTGTACAACTACTATGTACGGTTTGAATCAGCTCAAAACAGATTTAATCAACTCCATTTGGTGGTATCCATTCAAGACTTCACGTTCATTTATCAATGTTTAACATGAAATTAATGTCCTGCTTCCGATTTACTTATTTTTTTTAAATAAAAAATAAATAAAATCATCATGGATCTATAATTTAATTGATTAATAGTTTTTAATAAAAAGACTAAATATTTACAATATTTTTTATAAAAATAAAGTATTCTTTTATAAAATAAAAGTAAATATCTACAAAAAATATCAATGTACTTTTTAAAATTATTTATTCCAAAATAATACTTTGAGTAATTAAAACAACAACCACCATAATAATAATAATAATAATAATAATAATAGTAAAAACATCACTTCCATTAGAAATTAATAGGATTTACAAGAAATTATAGTAGTAGTAATAATAATAATAATAATAATAATAATAATAATAATAATAATAATAATAATAATAATGGTTAATTACATAAATGACACATGGACTATCCACTATATTACTGGTTTCATACCTAAAACTTTATAATTTACCGTAGTCAAACCCCAACTTAACGGCCAAATTGACGCCCATCAGGTCAGGTATCGTCCGTGTGGAGAATTGATAAGTTAGGATATGATGAGAGTAATTTTAAAGTTATAGGTATAAAATAAGTAATATAGTGGATAGTCTAGGTACTATTTCAGTAAATAACCCCTAAAAATATTTAATACATAAATAATGGCCTCCATAATTTTTCCCATATTAAAAAATTAGCATGTGAGAGGGATTTCACCCAATTTAGATGCCTAACAGCACCACTTTCACTTCCCCCTAATTATATTGTATAATATATTGTATAATATAACGCATAGTAGAATAGGTACACAAATTATCCCAAAATATGACACATCTGTACAAAATAGCATATTAAAGAAAAAGAGTTCAAAACAAATAAACCCTTGGTCGCTAAAGGTGACAGAAAACCTTTACGCATCTAAGGGAAGGAAAATACACCATGTTTATGCAGCACTTCACTTTTTGTTAATAGTCTTGTACATGTTATCAATTACATTCTGCAAGAAAGCGAGAAGTTGTTACATCAGATAAATGGTATAAACAAGCAAGAGTGTAAGATGCGAATAAAGACTATAACCATAGTCATCAACCTATATTTGACGAGAAAGTAAACGAAAAAAAAATGGGTCTTAAATTAGAAAATGCCACCGTAGGCTTGCTAAAATGGACTTATTTTTTTTAAGGCTAACTCCCAGCCACTCATCATAGCAAAATTAGTGTTATTTTTCATTTTTCAAAAGAATGACATTTTGCATTGAATTTAGAAATACAATATTTGAAAATCAACCAATCAAAGTATCAAACGTTATATAAGCAGAAACATATTGATTAAAGTTTTTCGTATTCAACTTGCGAGGATAGAATACAGATAAAGTATAAATAGTTAAATACCTGGTAATGTTTGAGCATTTGGGGCCTTTTCTTCTTGAATGTTGGGGTCAGAAGGTCACGTTCCATGTCAAAAGGAACAGGGTCAAGGTGGACGGCTTTCGGGAATTCAAAGCCTTTTAACTGCAGGAATATCATCACCGTTAAAGTTTCCTTCGACAAGCGTAACAAGACAAAAATTAACAATCATGTAAAAAATAAATAACCTTTTTATCTTTGCCAATTCTAGTGAGCTCTGCCAAAATGTATTCTTTGACCTTGGGGTTTTCGCATAGTGATTCAAAATCCCCAGAGATGTTATGTGCCTCCGCAAAATGTTCAACGGCTTGCTTATTTGGGTTAACAATAGCTACAAGACAAGACTCAAAGCTGTTTCCATATATCCATACCTGAGATAGTCGGTCGAAGATTCTTCATATCAGTTGTAAGCATATTAACTTAAAACGAACCAATACATTTGACCCATTCCACAAAAGACAATTTCAACGCATAACCCTTTCCACCAATATAGTACATGTTTATTGTTATGTTAGAATGCATACCGAGTCGATGTCGGAAACTTGTCCAAAAACATTCTCCAGATTTTCAACTGCCACGTATTCTCCTTGCGAAAGCTTGAAAATGTTTTTCTTGCGGTCAATAATTTTCAGGCTTCCATTTGGCTGCCACTCACCAATATCCCCTATAACATAACATGAATTAGAGACATTTGTTAATGTACTGAGTAATAATACATTAAATGGAAAACTACTCTGAAGGCACACCTGTATGGAACCAGCCATCAACTAGGACTTCTTTTGTAAGGTCCTCACGCTTGTGATACCCAGAAAATAGAACATCCCCTCTTATGCATACTTCTCCCTGTGGTGTGCTTGAAAGAGCATCATAATTCATTTCAGGAACAGATACCAATCGAGCATCCAAATTTGGTACGGGTGGTCCCACTGTACCCAGCATATCCATTTCATTAGGCAACGAGACAAATGATCCAGCACAAGTCTCCGTCAGACCTACATTACAGTAAAAGTATTAAGTTTGTACTTTGTAGTGAAATTGTTGGTTCTTGATTTTGCGAGTTTCATCTGTAATCACAATATTTCTGGAATCCATGATAATATCATCACATAATGTCGAGGTTGCAACTTCGGTCACTTTACTAATGATTTAGTCGATTTGGACTATAATTTTCAGATGTGTCAAACAGGTAAGATCATAACAGTTTAGAATGTTTGAAACATCAAGAGTTATTTTAGAGGTGAAAACTTTAACCCACTAAATTATCAAAAAATCTTATTTAGGTTTTATCTCGCACAGGTTGTACAGGTAAATCCATAAAATTAGTTACAAAGGATATGGAAGAAATAGGTTGACTGTGTCAAAAGTATCCAAGATAGGATTTTAATAAAAAACTTCTGAAATCATATCAAAAAGATTATACTACCATTTGAGAAATTTGATAGTCATACCTGACACCAAGTCATTAAAATACTAAAAAAATCATGTGGACAAAATTTCATGAGTTTCCTTAACCAAACCCCTTTCAGGCCATACTAAAAATCACCCAATTTGAAGGAAAACAGGGTTGACCTAACCCATATTGCCACCTCAAGATAGAACAGCAAAAGCCAATTTACAACTTCAGAAAAATGTATACATCAAAATAGTACCATATCCTTGAAGAACGTGACAACATGCAACTACTTTCAAATAAGCTTCTACATGTGAAGCTAGAGGAGCAGCTCCAGATAAAATGATGCGTACATTCCCTCCTAGAGCTTTTTTAACCTGAAAAATAATAGATAAAACAAGAGTCATGCCAACATTATCATGTTTAACAAAAAAACTCATTCAAGTTGATACCACACCTTACTGAAGACAATTTTGTCACTTAACGGAGATGCCTCTGAATGCTTTTTACCTGCCTTCATATGATGTGCCTTGCTGTACAAGTTTAACATATAAATCCATATCAACCAAACTTAACGGAACTTCCAAGAGAAAATGATATTTAGGACCATTCAGATACTCCATGATATACAGAAATAGTACTTACTATGAATAGGCTAGATTAAATATGCTACGTACGATAAAATTATTAGCAGCAGTTTTCTGTTGCATACCTGGTAAAAAAAAAGAACAGGAAGCAATTACCAACAGCAAAATAAATTATATAAGGAATCTTGTGAGTTGTGAGTCACGGAAAGGTACCTCCATAAATCCTATCAAGGACTCGAGGAACAGCACAGAAAATAGTAGGTTTCAACTCCGCTATGTCTTCAACCAGCAATTTAACATCCTATATATATATATATATACATACATATTATAATAATTAATCAATACATGTGTCAGTCCTGGAAATGATCCATCTTTGGTCTTGGTCAGACTAGATCATCAATCAATCCCCTCATAATCCAACCTACTAGTAAAATTACAAACAAAATATTAATCTGCTTACCCCACGCCAAAAACCTATAGATGCCCCGTTATTGATGAAACATTCTTCAATCAACCGATCAAATATGTGAGCCAGAGGTAGAAAGGAGAGATAGACATCATTTGGATTCAACTGGAAAATGATCATTGACAAGTAAGAGAAAAGACAAAAAAAAAAAAAAGAAGCAATCTGTTCTTAAGTATACATTTAATAAAAAAGCTAACAACGTAAAACAACAGCTTTTATCCATTGAATTAGAAGTGGGAGAACTTACTGATTCGTTTGCACTATCTAGCAGACGCTTGACACCAGCCATCATTGTTACAATGCAGTTATTTGATATCAGGACACCTTTAGGATCACCAGTTGTCCCACTAGTGTACATTATTGTACAGATGTCCGTTTTCTTCTTCAATGGCAGGTCAAAGTTTTTGTCATCACCCTGCAAGTATATAAAAGCAGCAAAAATTTTAAGTCAATATAATTCATCTGGAAAAAAAGAAAAGATAATCACTATATAAGATCCGTATACACTCTCAGATAATAAGAGTCATAAGCATACCAGTGACAAAAACTCCTCCCATGAATGTATTACCAAACCTAAGTTTTCAACTTGTTTTCTTTGTTCAGGAGTAACTTTCCCGAAGCTCACAATTGCTGGAAGAAAGCATACATATTAGTATCTTTAAAATGCATTTCGATTCTAATAAACTAGACATGATGATTAACTTACTTTTCAGGTACTCTCCAGCTGCGGGAAATGTTTTTAACAGCTAGACCACCAACAGAAATATATTAGTTCAACTGCAAACATTTTAAGCATTTTTTTCTATAGATACGAACTGAGCAAAGACCAATTACCTCAGGGAGTTTCTTCTCTTCCACAAAAGCAATTTTAACCTCGGCATGAGAGATAATAAATTCTATTGCACCAGCACCTATATGTAGATAGATGGTCAAAATTAAACATATGTACTAGATAACACGGAAGAAAAGGAATGGAAAAGAACATGTTGATCTGAAACTTTGACTTACCTAAAGTATCATATAAAGGTACACAGTACAATCCATGCGCATTACATGCCTGCATTGGATTACAAGTATTAGATCACAACTCTATCAGGTTCCCAGGATAAGAAATTTAATGACATTTTTAATCCATGGTGGTGTGTTTTAAAAGCCAAAGACCTATAAAGTACCTCCATTGCGATAACCCATTCTGCACAATTGGCACCATAAATCCCACACGGGCTCCCCTATATCATCAATCAATTTTTGTAAGCATAAAAACCTGATATAATGAAGTGCGCTAATTGAAGTTTTAAACACCAGCAGAAAGGACAAGTGAAGAGTTCAAATCGTATAGATATATAAAACAAAAGTTAAAAATGGGCAATAAATAAACAAAAAATAATCTAATTCATCAGGTCACTCACAGGCTCAACACCACAAGCACGAATAGCATTTCCAACTCGAATCACCTTCTCATATACTTGTTTGTAAGTTAACCAAACATATGGTCCATGCTGCAGAGTTAACAACGTATATATACATATAAGATTATAAATATATTAAACAATATAAAAGATAAAGGGAAATATAAACAGTTACTGTTCATTATCAAATAACAGACACCGACATACCTTTCCATCCACCAAATGACGGGTGCCAAGCATTCGATTATCGGGGTATTTCTCCACGGACATGCTGCAACACAACCATACAAATATACAACTTTTAATTTGAGCTTTACTTTTAAAGAGCATAGCAGTAGAGCAGAGATCAAGAATTTCAATACTAAAATGCATTCAGATGCAACAGATGGCATAATAGGATGAAAACAATCCATGCAATAATTTTTTTTCTTCATGATATTTTCATTAATATCTACAAAATTTAAAATGGTTTAAAATGGTTAAGATAACTGCTATTTAGGTCTTCATGTTAGCATTGACCATAATATGGCTATAAATCAGTATAAGAGAGGTAACAAGTTAGCAATAGCATTGTTATTGCATACTATGATACTTGTGGGGCTTCACAAAGATGAAAATACTAGAATTCTCTTCAAGACTACCCGAAAACTGTTTTCCATGGATGAGACGAGTTTCAGGACAGCAATATACCTTTAGCTCCCAAATTTCAATTTCCTAGACTCCTAGATACATTTTTTCAGATGAAAAGGAGGTTAGATAGATCCTCAAAAGATATAAAAACAAAACGGAATTGAGCATACACAGATTCATCTACCCATAGTCTACTATTCTCCAATGTCCAAACGGTCACCGAATCATAACTCTAAGGATTTGAACCTTCCACCGGACCACCACCACACTTCTATATTGAAACTCCACATCACCCCCATAAACCACCAGTTTCACCCAACTATTACCAAAACTCAAGACTTCACTTAAAAGAGTTTCAACTAAAATTTCACATGGGCTTAAGCTTAAAATTCTCAATCTCTTATTGCATCTAGAATATGAAGTATAAGTTCGTAAAAAAAAAAAAACAACTATCCTGTCATTTACAGGTTCAAATTAACTTACGATATCATCTAAATGATCTTTTCCTCAAAGATGTCTTACGTCTATATATCAAATACAAAACCTAATTCAGTTTTAAGTTAGGCATTGTACTTAAGGCTATCGCAATCCGCACGTAATCAAATAGTACATCTTTAACATTAACCAACCACTAAAGGTCTAAAACCGTTTGTGTCCACTTAGCATGTACTAATCCAAAACTTCATATAACAAACTTAAATTACAATACTATCTCAATCAACGGATAATAATCGTCTTAAAAAAGCTTTCTAACTTTAACAGGCACTCCAAATACAATAAAAGTTGTTAACTTTATCTCTTAAACTTTTACAAAACTCAAGATTTAACTTAAAGAACTAATCTTTATCCAAATCAACCATACATCTCTACTTTGTAATCATAGCCCTTACTTAGCACTAAAGTATTGTACATGGCTGTTAAATTTGATTATCTTTAAGGGGCGGTTTTTTTATGTAAAAAATTTTTACGGCGTGTTAACCTATGATTAGCAAAATCCATATGTTTAATCTCACACCTTGAAATCATCCAAATATAAAAGTCAAACATGATTTAAACTCAAGAAAGAAAAAGTCAACTATGACCCAAAATCAAGAAAAACAAGAAAAATAAAAGTCAAACAAGTATCAAAGTTTATTCCAATTTCATTACAATGTGTAAAAGTTAAAAACTTCGATGGAAAAAAATACATTAAAATACAGATCCAAAAAAGAATAAAATTTTCTAAATATAATATATATATATATATATATAAACTGACCGGAAAACATCCCAGCAAGATTCTTGGCCCGGAATAGGAGGAGGGAAACCGTCTTTAGCATAGATACTTCTGTAAACCGGTCCAAGTGATGGTTTTCCGTCTTTAGCTTCAACCGCTGGTTCAACTTCAACTATGAACCTCTTTGATGACGTCATTTTTCCGATCTCACTCTCTTACACTCTATTTATGTTTGTTATATATATTAATGAGTTATACAGTAATAATATATGTATGTATGTATGGAGTAAATATATATTTGTATGTATGTATATATGTAATAAGTTATGAATAATTATGAGTGTGAATGTGATAAATGTGACAGGTGACGGAGTAGGTGGTGATTGGTGGCGGAGAGACAGATTCCGATTTATTTTGTGTGTGTGTTTGTGTGTTTGTAAACGCTGGCCAAAAATCTTTGACTTGAATAAGAATTTATATATACGGAATTTTGTATACGTATAACCCCCGTTGTACCTATATGTTTACTTTTAGTCTTTGAAAATGAGTATTATTTTATTAATTAGAGTTTTTAAGTTATAATATCAACCTTCCCAAAATCATCCAATAACATTCATCCAACTCATTCTAATTTTTCAACCCTCCCAATAACCCTCCCAAACAATTTTAGTTGCACTCCATAAATTCTCAAACCTTCCCAAAATTTATTTTCTTTTCCTTTTTTATACTAAACTAAAATAAGAATTTTCAATGATACAGTTCAGTTCCTGTGATTTCTAACACTAATTCTGTTACCGCCACAGCACAAAGTTTTATGACATTTCAACTACGACCACTATATTACGTTAAATTTTTTGTTATCTATATACCCTAATAATGTCACTTTTATTTCTTTAAACTTTTCAGTCATTGAATGACTAAATAGGTTCTTATGCTAATAACTATCACTATTAATTAATCCATTGAATGTCTCAAATTACCCTTATTCTCTAACCTAGGGTTATCTCACACACACACAACAAAAAACACAAACATCATATACAGTCTTCACAATCATACACTAATACTCAATCGGCGACAGCTCATTTAACTGTCGCTTTTAAGAGATGTTCCTGCAACATGTGGGTATCCTTCAAGTGTTATGAATAAGGCTGGTTTAAATTATCAATTATCAATGTCTTTTTCTTTTTACAAGTAACTAACTTTTACTTCTAAAGTTTTTAAGGAGGTGTAACTATATATACTCTAGCCTCTAATCTAATATAAAGTACCATGATTCATTATAGCACGTCTTAATGGGCTAGAATTAATCAATGCTCCTGAAATGGAACAAGTCGATTTTTTATTTTTTTTATTTTCCCCTAAAGTCAAAACTTTTACACCATATTCAGATCAGATGACCGAAGGGTATTTCTTTTAAATAAAGAGTTTATAAATCAAATTGCCGTTCAAAAATTAAAAGAAATTACGAGTCAAATTATAGCATCTAGTTTAACCTATGGTTAAGACATATTCAAAGTTCAAAGGGTAATGGATGCCTGGATGGATGGTGCTAAAATACACCAAAAGATCAATATACAAGTGATGCAATTTCATGTCCGTCTCATCTGAGAAGCTACCTTTTAGATTATTTTGATTTTATAGTTACTTTTCAGTGTATTAGTTAATATCATGTACATCGGTTTTTCCTTCACAATTTACTACATTAGTTTTGATCTACTGTAGTAGTTTATAAAATTTGATATGTATGATACTTTAATCTATACGAGAGCAAGTACTCGCGCGTTGCGGCGGTGAGATGGTGAAAGTGATAGGTCATAGTAGATGATATGTCATAAAGTGTCATAGCCAAATGTCTTAGCCGTACGGGCTCCGCCATCGGATTTAAAAATTCATCGAAAGTATATCGAATGACATCTCTAATGAAAAAGCATGAAATTTTAAGAACACCTATATAATTTTTATGATTTATCGATTTATGGTTTTTGAGATAAAAGATTTTGAAAGAATAGAGAAATAATATGATTTATGCAGGAAAGAAAAAGTTGTAGACATTGATGTATGGTACATTATGTTTTATCATGTGTATATTGTTAAAATTGAAAGTTGAAACTCTATTTTCTTTATAATATTATATAGATATTTTGGTTTAAAATATTACAGTTAACCCAAAAACTCAAAAATAAAATCATCATTTAAACTTTAAAGTATAGTATGACAAAGCAAAAGAGTTTTTGATATAATACAATTATTTCTACAGTGATCATTGATCACTAGATTAGAGTATTAGAGTAACAAAATTGTTGTTACCTAAACTCAAAGGAACAAAAATATAAATCATTTAAAGTACGAGAGAAAGAAAACCAGAAACAAATATTAGAAGCTGGGCCCTTTTTAATATTTTTTTTCTCACCTGCTTTGTGAGTGATGGGGTTACTTGAAGAATGACCCAACCACAAATGTTTTGTACAAATGTATATATGTAGATGCAGATAGATTAGAATAAGCGATAAAATGATTTCGTGGACTACTTTTTCTATCCAACTATAAAATTCAGGCTGTTATATTATTACTGGTCTTCGTGATAATTTGAACTCTCCTTTTCATTATTATAGTAAAGCAATAATTAAATAATGATAATAGTCATTAATACTTTTGTAAATTATAATATTCAATTTCGTTAAAGAAAAAAGGGCATAGTCGTACCATTCTGTTCAAGAAACAACAAACGGAATTCGGTCAATATTTTGAGACCGAATGTTCTCCGATTCATAACGACTTCCGGATGATTACGTTATATGTTCTAGATATGTGTACGGCCAAATTAAGCATGAAGATCATATATTTACACATACGAAACAGACAATAGTTCAAGAAAAGTTTTTTTTATAACTGGGTGATGTTGGTGAACACATGTACTAAGATATAATTGAAACATCTTTTGATCGACATGTGACATAATATATAAATTACATAGGTTCTTCGTTCTAACTTTTAGATACTATGAATTATTAAAGGAAAATAATTAATTCTCTGAATTAAATATTTTAATTAAGGAAAATAAGATGATAATATGTGGCAAAATCAAATTATAAGATTATGATAAAGATTTAGTGGAATCCACATGTCATAATTTAGGAAGATTTTAAAGCAAGTTTTAGTAGAATATATGATTTCCCAATATAAATTAATATTAGATATTATGATCAAAAAGTTCAAAAATTCGTATTTGGATTTGAATTTAAATATTAAGTAAACTTCAACCTTGTTAAAATAAATTAGATTGGTGTCCGTGCAATGCAGCGGCGATGAGGCGGTGACATTGTAGTTATTAACGTAAAAGTAATTTCATTACGGTGGGCGATGTGATGAATTTTTGAGGTGGGATGTGAAAAGGGGGAGGATGAGGATGAATTGTGAATTAGAGTTTTTTGCTATGTGTTTCTAAAGGAAAAGATAGGGGTTAAATTTTCTTTAAGGGCATTTTAGTCATAATATATAAAATGGAATTAAGAATGTATTAAGGTGGAAGGTAAATTAGACATATCATGTTTAATTTCTTTAAAACATATCTTTATTTCTCTACTATCTTTATCTTTGACCTCTTATAAAGAGAATTGAATTAAGAGATTAAACATATTTTTTGTTCCCAAAATGCCCCTTTCAACATACTTATGGTTCCCAAAATGTCCATTTACACACTACAGTACTAAAATACCATATAGTTTTAAAACAATCAATAAAATCTTATAATCTATATTTTTAACACTCTGTATATTCACACAAAAAGATAGTTATAAAATTTCGTCGCAACGCGTGGGTACTATGCTCGTATTATAAAGCATTTTGGATTTATATTTATGGTATGTCTTAAGAAATTAAATATATTTTTTCCCCAAAAAGCCCCCTTTAGCATATATATGATTTCCATAATGTTCCTCTACACACTACAACACTAAATTATCATATCTATTAAAACAAAATTATGTCGCAACGTGCGGATATTATGCATTGAAAAATGAAAACCAAATACGTGTTTCGTTAGATGAGTTTAAATAGCAATGTAATGCATTAGGGCTTAGGCAACTGCATTAACATTTACATAATGCATCATGGGCCTGTAATGCATCTCTTCCTAAATACATGGAAATGTTAAGTAAAGCATGTAGTACCTATCTTAGGTAAAGCAGGAGGGGATTATGTAAAATTCAGGGGGAGTTATGTAATATTCAGGGGGCTATGTATGTTTATCAAATTCAAAGGTTTAATTTATAACTTTTTTTAAAGTGGCAGTACCTAAGCTTAGATAAAATCTGTCATACGGATCATTTTCCCTTTGTTAAATCTCGTGTCTAAGAAATCACACGTTAATTTCGTAATTTCTTTATTTTTGGTAATTATCTTTATTTCTATTCAAGTTATATGTTGATACAACTAAAATACTGTAATTAACATGGACTACAAATTTGGAATAAAAATAGTAAAAAGGATAAAAGTAGAACCGAAAATCCCTTTTAAAGTCTAAATCGAAACAGAAAACCAATATTTGTTTTTGGTTTGGGTTAGAAAAAGCTTATAATTTAGAGAGATTGTACTTGAAAAGCTGAAAAGTGAACTCGTGTAATAGTTATATATATATATATTGTTTTGTTTTTTTAATTTAATTAGTTTGAGACTTTGAGTGGTGACATGTTGAAAAGTCATTCACGCATATTTCATTGGTTATAAAACTTTCGAAAAGATGGTTTATGGATAAGGTTACGTTTTGTTAGGGTTAGGATCTCACTATGGGCCAGGTGTACGCAACCCAATTGTGTGGTACGTGATACTTCGGCACAAATGGTTTGATTCTCATGCATAAAATGGTTGGTCCATAGGTGGCTTAATTAGAAGGTCCACCTTTAATTAGAGATAAAAATAATAATAATAAAAAAAAAAAACATTTTCATTGTAAATTACTATAAAAAAAAAACACTTTTTTTCGTATACTTACAGAAAATTGTAGTATATATAACTTTTTGGTCATATGAATGAGACCCATTTTCCGAAACCTTACACAGGACACCAAAATCATTCACCGGCTCTCTAAATCTCTAATCTGGTTTCATCAAATAAAGGAAACTTTATTTGTTGAAAATTCTGAAAGAACGTAAGATAGCAACTCTAGCTACAAAATATAAAATTTCAATTTTATTTTATTAATAATCTCTTGTTTAAGCTTTATCTTAACTGTGGTGTAGCTTTCATCTGGATTTATAAGACTTCTTCTTTTGTTATAAGTGTCAACCTCTATGAAACTTTCAATGTCCGACTTTGACAATTTTTTGTTTATTGCCCGAGATTCCCAACTACTATTTCTTATTTTATTTTATTGTAACTTCCTGTTGCTTTCTTGACGTCTTTATGATTTTGATAAGATTTAATGGGCTGTAAGATCAAGTTTCTCTCATTAAATACCAAACCTAACCTAACCCGATTTAAACGTTGGGCCAGCCCCCATATCGATTTGCATCACAACAATGATATTTTGCTCACAAGTGGAGTGGTCCTGGTTCGTGACACATGGATTAAAGTTGTGTCATAACTCATAACATTCATGTTTTTCGTTTTATCAGAGTCTGGTATCAATGACTTCTTACGATCACATCAAATGAACCCATGAACTAAGGTTATAACGAGACTTTAACTTTATAAAGGGTGAAAAATGATATATTACAGATTAGGAACAAAGTGTTTTGTAAAGATAAATAGAGATGTAAACCAATGCCAAACAAACCTACTTTCTGAACAAAAGTTAGGCAAAACGCTATTTCATGCAATTTCTCTAGACTTGCAAAAAAGATGTGAATACATGGACAAGAACACGTGCACATAGCTGAACAATGGTCAATTGGTCACTAATATGGAAGAGAAAGACCATTGTAGTGAAAAAGCACACATCCTGATTTCATTTTTCGTATTATGCATTATACAACAGAAAGCTAAATGTAAGAACATTATTATTATGTATTTTCAGAATTTCAGTGGCTAGTTTATTGTTCTTGTAGACAAAAGGAAAAAAACGACATCCACAAATTATACAAATACTAGAGTTTATAACTTGTAAGAGAGTTATGTAAATGTTTGGGCCCAACGACCCAATTATTATTATTACTCCGTCCAGAAGTTATATGTACAAATCCCTTACCGGTAGTCCAGGTTTGGGTCAGGACATGCTAGGTATCATCTGGGGTTCACCGGTGACTGTCAGCATCTTTCACAAATCTCGCTATCAAGCTTCGCCTACACGAGCAAAGCAGCCCCTAGCTCCCCAATTTCCAATAATCTTGATGCCCCACTTGGTTCACAGGCTCACGCTACTAAGCCCGACCCGAAGTTATATTTATATATACATTACAGTATGTAAATAGATTAAAAAGTAAAAACCAAAATTAGAAACAGAAGTAAAAGCTTTAAACTCTGAAGAGCACTATAGTCTATAGCTAAAGAAAATAACTAAATAGTTTATAAAGCAACTTATAGCAAGTGTTTTAGATTGATCAAAAGCACAAGTTTTACTCATGTTCGAGCTTGTATCACAGGTCTCAACGGCTCCAACAGGTCATTCACACAAAAAAGGTCGGCAAGTTATGACTCCAAAGATAAACAATTAGTAGAGCCACTATGACAGATACCACTATATAATCGTTCGAGCAATATGAGGTCAAACCACATCAAACTCATGCCTATGACTAAGATATGAGTCCTTGAAATGCATCTCTCCTAGTAAGCCTTGAAGTGAGAATTTTCGGCAGAAGAGTTCAACGCAAAATGTTTACGGGTTCATCACAAATTTAAAAGACATAAACTTAACTCCTAGCGAGACAGCATACGAAACTTAGAAATAAAACTTGTATTACATAAGAAAATGTGGTACAGCGACACAATGATCATATATTCCTGCAATACATTTGTATTACTTTGACCAGCAACTGGACCTATAGGCTATAGCCACCGGCCTGACATAGTTACATAGGACGGGGCTTTGACACAGATTTCTCACTCTCTCAAATGGAGTAAAATTCACATTGTTTTCTCTACCTGTTTTCAAAATTTGCAAGTTTTTTTTTTCTTGTAGCTTTTCGAATCGAATTTCCTCCATTAAATAGTTAAACCTAGCCTGCAAACTTGAGATTTGGCGGCAAAATTTGAGGATCGTGGGTTCATTTGAGCAATCCTACTGGGTTTCAGATGCTCAAAGCCTCAAACTCAAAGAACCAATATCCAGGGTCCAGCGATTTATCATCACAGCACCAAGCAACCCCATAAACCAATATTACATCAGGATTTACTCTCACAATGCAACCTTACATCCTATCCACAAAATCATTCCTCATTCTTTGCTTATGACATATCAAAAGGCTAAATAGAAGGATCCAAAACTTATATCTTGTTAGATTTGTATTTCATGCACACAAAAATGTAAACGATTCCTATTAAGTTAACAAAAATGATATCTCAAAAGATCCCAACAACAAGGAATTAGTCTATTAAGGTATATAAATAAAGGCCAGATGAATACGTAAGAGAATGCAAATATGCAGAGCCCAGTTTAAGAAAAATGTATACCAGCTTCGTTGAATAGAGACAGCAGATGCATAAAATCTTCCTGTGAAAGTTTCGATGATCTCTTGTCTTCGTATTTTGCTTTTTCCAACACGCCCAAAACTTTACTTTTAAAATCTGACCCCTTTGTCTCGCCATCATCCATTTCCATTTCCATATCATCATCTTCATCATCATCTCTTTCGTCATCAGTCTCCATTGCCAACTCACCAGAATCTCCAAGAACAGATGCATCAGTTGCCATTTGATTATCATTACCCTGAGAAAGTTGTAATGCTTGAAGGGTTTTGTAATTTTTCTCCAACATTGAAAGCACGCTTTTGTGCTTGAAGAGTGCACCGAGGGTTTTGTTCTTTCTAAGAAAACATATTCTGACCAACCCATCCCATTCTTTAAAGTTGACAGCAGGGCCTGGTTTTCTAGGCTCAATTCTGACAACAGATGAATCGACTTTTGGAGGAGGTCTGAAGTTGTTTTTTCCAACTTTTAGTAAGTGAGAGACTCTGGCCATGAGCTGGGTATTTACTGAAAGACGACAGTAGAGGGTGTCACCAGGTTGAGCCACTAATCTCATGGCAAATTCTCTTTGGAACATAATGACGGCACATCTAAATAAAGGTCTGTGATTCAATAGTTTGAAAGTAAGAGGAGATGATATCTGGTATGGAATGTTAGCTACACAGATGTCGAAGTACGGAAGATCACACTTGAGCACATCTCCTTGAATAATCTATGAAAGATGTCAAAAGCAAAGAAATTTAGTTAGTTCATAGTCTAATTGTAAACCAATCTACACAAGTTAATTCACAGTCATGCATAACGAATGATAATCAACTAAAAAGCATTTCTCGCCAATTGCAATCCCCAGAAATTTATAGTTTGTTTGAAACGAAATAACTTGTACAATAATTCAAGATATAACAAATCTACATATATTTAATCATATATATAATAGATGAAGATCAATCCAAATGATTTTCAAACCAACTAGAAAGGTGGATGATTTCAATTTTCATAAGCAGTTTGGGATCAGACTGACGTGCAAATAAGATTTTACTCAGCAGAGCGCAGAGAACTGCACCTATGATAAGATATCGATATCTTTCATCATCATTTCCCAAACTAAGCATAATCATTTCTTTTGATGTTTTAAAAATTAAAATACGTATAAAATATGCATTGGTGGTAATCTTTAACGAATCTTATGCCTCTGCTGCAAATGTGATACATGTTGCCTAAGAGTCATAAACTGACGGGTGTTTCAGTGAATAAGGTTGCTGGGACATCCCATTAAAGGAACTGCAGCATTTAAATTTCTATAAAAATAATTTGTTAAGATGTAAAAAGTACATATGAAGGTAGTTAAAGATGAACGTACACTTTGAGGCTTTGATGTCAAATAATGTGTATGACACACTTAACATTGAAAACAAAAGAAGAAAAAGAAGCAGTAAACGAGCTAAAACATTTAAAGTCTAATCATAATCTTTACTAATCATTGAGCAGAAAACTTAACACCCTGCAGCATAAAAAATTTAAGACATTTAGAGGGTACACTATGGTCGGACTAGTCCTCTTGGGGACTAGTCCCTGTCAGCTTCATATCGACGCCACATCAGATCCAAGACTAATCCCTTAAGAAAAGCCCAATACAAGACTAGTCTAAGACCCACCACTTATATCACTAATCCCTTAAACACCCACATACGCTTAAAAATAAGACTAGTCCTTGGAAGAACAGGTCACGAGAGACGAGTCGAACACTATGGTGTTCAGTCGTCTCATGATAGAGAATGAATGGGGGGACGAGTCCCGAACTTGTACATAGTGTACTCTCTTACTAGCATTCGAGCATGTACTATACCGTCTTGATTAGTACCGTTTTGATTAGTAGGGTTTAACGTTTTACCAATTCCGACAAAAAACATAATAAGCTTCTCAGGCTCTCAACCTGTCAAAGTGCTTTATGCCTACCTTTTATGCCTTTGGTAACCTAATTATCTAAAATGTGAGCTTACAATAACTTGCGAAAAAAATTCAACTGCCACTAATTAACATCATATATAGCTTTAAATTGTAATTCATAAAGTAATTCATTAACAACAAATCTGCCAATTATTAAAGTTTCCTACTTTCATAAACCAATCAAGAAACAAAAGTATATTACTTAGCCACCAATATATTATATATATAGTATATCGAAAAACATGCCTTGAGTCGATTAGAGTGTGGGGTGCCTTGAAAACGACGCTGCAGCTCAAGAACCATACGTTGGTCAAGCTCAACGGCGATAACAGACTTTCCAGCTTCCAACAGTTTCTTGGTAAGATTACCAGTTCCAGGACCAATTTCAAGGATGACGTCAGTACTATGAATCCCAGCTTTCTGAACAATCGAGTCAACCAGTAAAGGGTTTTTCAAAATATGCTGCCCTTTTGATTTATGAAACGATATACCACCTTGATAGTGATTCGCTGACCCACCACCGCCTCCACGCGATGGCTTCTCTTTTCTGATTTTCCCTCCAGCCATATTTTGTCAGCGTGATTGAAAGTTGGGATCTTGGTGATTTTTCCGGTCAGATTCCGGTATCCGAGAAAGGAGAACGGCCAGTGAAAATCGATATAATTTGTGAGGCGAAAAGAAAGTAGCTGCTCAAAAATGAGTGTGTATCATCGGAAAAAGGGTTTTAGTAGGTTTTACAGTTTTATAAATATGCAACTTTGGCCCTTTATGTTTTAAGTACTTTGCATACAGGGGTATGGTGAGTGGGGAGGTGAGACGTACTTACCCAAAAACCCGCGGCTGTTTTTTACCCACCTAAACCCGATCCGAACTGTACAAGTGCGTAACGAGCCGGGTCATGTTCCTGTTTTGGTGAACTTTCGAGTTTCGGGCCGGACCGGGTACGCTGATTTTTGACATATGAATGAACAAAAATCCCTTAAACATGAGAAGTGAGAACCTAACCAAAACTCCCTTGTTGGGAATAGAGAGTGGTGCAAAATGACACTTCTTGGTCCCTTTCTAACACTAGGATGGATTTGTAGTCCTTGTATTGTTGTCTAATTCTTGTGTATTTTGTGGGTTTATGTGTTGCAGGTCGAGTAGAAGTAGTTTAGATTGTATTGTGCATGGACATTACCATTGCATTGGTATTTGATTGTAAATACTTTTTTTTTTAGATAATGCATATTCACCCTTTAAAGTAAAAAAAAAAGTAAAAAAAACCGAAACTCGCTTGAACCCAACCTGAACTGACCCGTCTGAGAGGGTAACGGGCCAGGTGACTATTCCCATTTTGGTTCATCTGCGGGTCATGAGTTCGTACAAGACGGGTCAGACCAATTTTTGACCCGTACATATCCAACATACAATCCCCACCCTTATATTTTTATTTTATTTTATTTTATCATACAAAGTTACAGAAGCTCTCTGACTACGTAGAGGACTAAAGTTATGATTGTAATGCTATATACATGTTACCTCCTACATATCCTGTCTTTCACAGGATTGGATTACGTTATTGTTATACATACAATACAAAATAAATTATTTCTCTCACAAAACTAGTAAGTTACCCTTGATTTGATTGAATACACCTTTACTTGTTTAGTCTTGAAATTGATGACTTTGTTTCAAAAAAGGTAAATAAATAAACTCGTATGCAGTTTATAAGTTGGGATTAGGTTCGACGCCCGTTAATCATCAACAAGAGCCAAGCCTACTATGACGAAGTTCGATCATAACTAATAAGAGACAGATAATATACCTACCTGGCTTATCAAATCAACACAAGAAGTCACATGTGTTGCTTACACTTGCCATGGGCCCAAAAAATGGACCTCAGAATCCAAAACAAACACTTCAGTCACAATAGTGCAACACCATATATGTAGATAATATATCCATTCATCATTTGTAAACTTTGATTAAAAAATGACTTTATAAGGTCTAACATCATAAGTAAACCATGAGTTTACCCATATATGCATACTCAATGATGTTCTGTGTGTAAATTTATTATACATACAAGTGATACAAATCTCAAATAGCTATCAATTCCTATCGTATCCCATGGAGCGTGTATGGCGATTCCTCTACATCCTACAATGTTAAAACTCTTGTTGTAATACATTAAAATATACACAAACGACGAATCAAAATTTTATGATTGAGTAGTTGTGTTTGAGGAATTTGATGACATTGAAGAGCAAGGTGTAACCAACGACGAAGTTTCAGGTGAGTTTCTGCATATTGGACAAGTTGCATTTAACTTGAGCCACTCGTCTATACATTCTGCATGAAAATAGTGATTACATTCCGGGATGGTCCTAACTTCCTCTTTAGGTTTGTAGTCTGAAAGGCATATAGGGCAAGTGCCATCATCTTTGGCCAATCTACAACTCTCTCCCAACACGGTTTTTGGATAGGACGCGATTGTGGGACCATCTAGGCCGGTTGTTGTTGGTGGCTGTGGGGTAATTGCTATAGAGAACAGGTCAATGCTTTGGCGCTGACGGTGATTGTAGTTCCTCGCTCTGCCAGAAATGTAGCATATGATCCCAATGATGCATACAAGTGCAGGTACACCGATACCTATGCTTAGACCATACTTGGTACCCCTTGGAATACCTACACATAGATCCGCAAGCAAAATAAGAACAACATGAAAACTTCTCACATCTTATAGGGGATATCTTTGCATTATAAAGTATGGAATAACAGCTGAAATACACTTGAATGTTGAATTCACCCATTTGCTTAATCTTGTAAGTTAGCCGGTTTTCATATATCACATCAACATCACACTTGTCCCGTGCTATATAAAAAAAATCTACGTGGTCAAAGTTACTGACAAATCCATCATGTTGAATCGAGCTTTCAAGTATTCAACAATTTGAAAGTTTCAATCTTTTTTTTTTTTACAAGTGAAACGCATTGAGTTACGAATTTCAAAGCAAAACCAGTAAGCTTTATTATCTTTTTATGTAATAACCGCTTAATACTTTCAATTTAACCAGAAAACTATTACAGTAATTAAAAAAAATAATAATATGAAGATAGTGCAAGAGGTCCTAATGGGGTTCAAAATGGTCAAAGTTAAGGACTTTAATTTGGAGTTTTGGACTAGGAGAAAAATGGTTCCATGAGAGCTGGAATAATTCAACATTGACTAACGATTCAATTAGATGTACCATTTAATTTTGAGTGTTGGACTACGAGTAATATAACTATTAAAATGGCTTTGTATGCATCATTTATGGGAGCATTCAGTGTGGTCAGTAGTGTTGGTTCAATCGGGTTCATTCATGGGTCACATTGGTATGGGTCAGCAGCTCTGCAAGTGAATGGGTCATGGGTGGAAGTTATGAATCAGTTCACAGATTTAGCGTATTGTAGTTCACTTATTTATTTCTTTTGCTTCACATGTTTGATAATGAGTCAAAAGTAGTGGGTTTGTTCTTCCTCGCCTTTAGGAAGGTAAAGTAGGAATAGGTTAAATACTTAGATACTTTTTCTTTAGGATCCAGTTTGTTTGTTTCGTATTTAATGTAAATTTTGCAGTCAATGAACTAAAGTTCAAGCAGTAAATACAAATCTTTATAATTGAAGTTAAGTCAGAAATTCTAATTCCATAATAGAGTTCAATAGTCAATGTTCCATGGTATGACTGTAGTTTGACAAGTAACTTTAGATCTTGAAAACAATCACTGACCACATATATGTTGTTTGAATGTTGAATAAGGAAATAATTATATTCAAATTGGAGTTAGTAATAACCCACAAAAAAAGAAAAGAATTTCTGACTATGAGCAAGTTTGAACTTTGAAGCATATGTATTGAACTATTTCATTTGTATATGACCATTTCTAAACTCACCTTCATTTCAGTAACTTAAACATTGAATGAATGACTTTTACACTAAAACGAAGACGAGAAAAACAAACTATCACTAAAACATACGCACTAAAGTCCTGCTGTTTCTATGATTTTTATGTTACTATTAGTCATATTTTACCTTATCCTTCCTATGTCTTAAAATAGAAATATGAGCCAAAAGCAATACTTGTAAGAACTGAATAAAGACAAGCAGCAACAATGAATCTTTGACAAATGAACCTAACTTTACTGGCCAGAACAACAACAATGAACATGTATCCTTCCATATAAGATCATACAGGTATTTACCTAAACAAAAATAAGTTCTCTCTATTATGCACTATCAAGTAGGCAGGTACGTTGTGCACACAAAACTTATATACTGCTAGAAGTACGCAACATATTCCCTAAAAAACATATACAGTAAAAAAAAAGAAAAGAAATTGGAAATAGGAACTAACCATCAGAAGAAGAACCAAAACAAGCAGTCTCGCCATCATCATTCTTCAATCCACAAGTTGTACCATCAAGTTCACACGGTCTACAATACGGTCTAAACCACATCAGAGTCAACTGCCTCCTAATATCATCAAATCTCCTAACTGGAACTGAAACCGTCTTTATATTCTCACAACTCTCGGGTATATCACCAATAGGAATCCAATCGGTTCGCACAGCAAACACTGAATGATTCACACTTCCTAAACAAGGAAACCAAAGTGGCATTGTCTGGAAACTGAACTCACTAACTTGAGACGAACAGTTGACAAAAGTGTATCTATCTTCTATACTGAAATCAAATGGGGTCCCAGCTAATGTTATGTCCCTGATCCTTTCAATCCTGCAGAAGTCCGGATCAATACTGATCACCTGTCACATAATATAAATACATATATGTTTATATCTAACATCCTGTCACGTTGCACTGAGATTCATCCATACGTCGCTAAAATGATATATGAACATTTGACTAGAAATTTAGCAAATAAGCTTACTGTCACAATATTATTTATGCTACATACGATATAATTTGTACTTTTTTTTGGAAGGCATATAATTTGTACTTATGATCATTGTCACTTATGTATATATTAGGATATATATAGGGGGACAATCAAATAAGAACAGTTTTAAAATAAGAACGGTGAGAACACTTAAAAAACATCATTTTGATGCATTAAAAGTCCATAAAACTAACATAGTGCATAACTAATTATCATTATTTAAGTGTATAACAACACATTGGCCTGTCAAAATCAAGAAAATCATGTTTTTTGTTTTGTGCATCCATCTTGGATGCATATTCTTCAAAATGATGCATCCACCAAAAAACATGATTTTTTCGATTTTGACGGATCAATGTGTTGTTAAACACTTAATTAATGATAATTAGTTATGCACTATATTAGTTTTATGGACTTTTAATGCATCAAAATGATGTTTTATATTATATATATATATATATATGAGCATTTGACTAGCAAATAAGGATACTGTCACAATATTTACGTAACATAGGATATAATTTGTACTTATGATCATTGTCACTTATATGTATATATAGGATATATAGATATAGATAGATATATATATAAAAAAGTGAACCTGGGAAGCATAGGAAATATGATTGACAACTAAAGAATGATTGGATGGAAGAGTGAAAAGTGTTTGATTTTTTTTGTTACAAGAAAGATCAAAGCCAGGGAATCCACAGTGAGAAGGTTGTCGGCCCCGGAGCCGAAAAGGGAACCGGATTTGCGGTCCGGTGAGGCTACAGAAGGTTGGACTGCACTCATCATGGCCAGAACCATAGATGGATTCAACAAACAAAAAAACCAAGAAAATAAGGAGTAAACTTTGTTGGGTTTCCATTAGGAAATTAAAGTGAATTTAGCATATGTGGTTGTGTTCATATATTTGATGAGTGTGTGTGACTTTTGTGTGTTGTGGCATCTCATTCCACGCGCTCAAAAATGTACTTCGTATTCTATATTCTTTTGTTTGGTAAATTTATTATATACATTTGTTTTCTATGGAGTTTATATTTGGTTTATAAAAAAGAAGATAATAACAAAAATGATAATGATGGACTGATGGTTGATTTTATAAGGAAAAAAATATGCGTACAAATTTCTATACACATGGTGGACGGCTGAAAGTGGAAACATGCTTGTAGCTAAAGTATTAATTTAAAGTCATTGTTCGAATAATATGTATGTATGTGTTTATTTATGCTTTAAAAATACAAACTTATTCTTACATAGTTACATTACTAGAAAGTAGAAACTAGTTGGTTTTATGAAGTTTTATCAATATTTTAAAGGCATTCCATAGCCGTCGACATGTAATTTTTTCCTTTTTCAACATATTGGGTACAAATTGATTAATTTGTTATAGGCCATAAATATTAAATCATGTTAGTAGGGAGCTACTTAGGTTGTTTTGTTACAAGGAACCCGCAAGTCGCAACTTACTACAGTATAAAATATAAAATCATTAAACTAATTTTGTATATTTGTCTTTTGAAATTTAGATGAATATATGTAGTTGTTCATTTAAGTTTTAAAAAATTGAAGAGATGACATTAGGTTATCATGAAAGTGAAGTGTTTGACTGTGATATATGGAGAGAAAAAAAACCCGGACATTTTCATGGCTTTTTCTTGAATTTTATTTAAAATAATTAAGACAGTTTCTATCACTAAACTATATTTGATTCTCTTAAATTATAGTCACATAATTGAAAAACGAAAACCCTATAAAATAATGCGAAGTACGACATGGACAGATGCATACCGACAACATTTGGTAGAAGAAATATTATTTGGAGTGTTAACACTGTTCCGATTAGCCATTAGGGTGATAGCCTAGTGGTTATGGAGTTTTCCATTTTATGGTTTCTTCCTAAGGGGTTATAGGTTCAAATCTTGTCACATGCAAATGTGATGAGGGGGTTATCGAATCTAGCGTGGGCGCATCAAAATTGAGCGTGTTAGCCATTTATCCGCTCAGCCTTTAAGAAAAAACACTGTTCCGATTAAATAAAACCAACAAAATCCATTGATCCAATATATAATAATAATAAAACAAAAAGTGACATTTCCAAAAATAAACAAACAAAATTATCAATCATGTTTTATTATTATCGTAAGTCCGTAACATTATGGTTTGTTTTGGGAAAGCAATAATAAGTTTTACTTATAACATCCTAGAATAAAAAATAGAAACCATAAAAAAGTTGTCCTATTAGATGGAAGACACACATAAAGCCTAATAGCCATATCCTATGTCATATACTGATATTGTCTGATATACATACGATATTTGGTGTTTAAATTTTGTTAAGTGTGTTTATATTAATGGATTTCATGAGAATAACATTGGTCACTGACTCACTGTTTATTTAACAATTGATTATTTAATTTTAGCAAATAAAAATTGCATATCCAATTAGTTGACAAATGACAATGACATATCAAATGCCTCCTAACATCACGTAGTTGAACTAATTGCCTTACAAATCCATATGGCATAATAAGTGGAAATGAAATATTGGTTGGCCGATTTGCAATTTTACACAAGTTGTAAATCATAAGCAATATCGATCAGGATAGCAGATGGTTTCAAACAGGGAATTTATTTGTAAATTTTTAAAATTGACTCTGGTTCAAATGGTTGATGTGATATACTTACTCAATAACATATTAATAATAGAAAGATCATGAGTTCAATCGTCATATGTGTTGATCGAATGAATTATGCCCTTTTAGTTATCCCAACTTGGTGTTCAATTGGGAAAAAAAAAAAAAATTCTATTTCCTTATCTCGTTCTTGTTTTTAGTTTGTTTTAATCCTAAACGGTTCCTTTTGTGTTCTTCCAAATAGTCGTACACCATGTCATTGGTATTGCAATTTTAAGTCAAACAGTCTTGCAGCATAATGAGTTTTTAGCTAGTTTTCGCATATAAAGGATTTGTTGAAGATTATGGTCAAGGATTGTTTAGGTTACTCTATTGTAAAAATATTAAGAGAAGAGAAATTATCACAAATCGTCCCTGTGGTTTGCTCGATTCGTGTTTTCGTCTCTGAACTTTTTTTTTATCACTAAGTGTCCCTGAGCTTTTTCATTTCGTTGCCAGACGTCCCTTCTACAAATGACCGTCTCTTTTAGCCGTTAAGCCCCTCACGTGATTGTCACATGAGGGTAAAATCGTCTAGCTACATTAAAAACAAACCACAAGGACCATTTCTCCTTCCCTTTCTATTTCAACACCCACCGAAAATCCATCCCAAAATTTCATACAACTAATCTCTAATCTTTCATTTCTCAACAGTGGTATATACATAGCTTTCTTTCTATGTCAAATCTTTTTCTAGAAATCGTTGGAAAGCAAGCCCAGTTGGCCCAACATCAATATAAATACTGATAACACCAATTATTTTTCCTCAACCCCACCATTGTTGACCAAGAATTTCAATTACAAATTATTTCCACTCCTTTCACAAATATATTATATCAAAATGAGAAAATCTTGAAACTTGCCTAAAAAGAGAGCATGGTATTGGTCATCTATCCTGATAGCTCTTGTTTCAAGTCTGTGTATTCTTTATAGATTAAGAGGTATGTATATTCTTTGTGGATCTATTGTTTGAAGATGACACAAATCGTCCACTGATGTTTGGATCACATAAATCAGTTTCTTTCAACCAAATTTTTTTTTTTTTTTGGATAACCCCCATAATTTATTTCATATTTGTTCCAGGAGAAAAGAAAAAGAAACCTTGCATTAGTCCTTGTAATTAATTCCTTTTCTTTTTTAGAAGACTTTGTGTGGTGATGGTAATGAACAGGAACCGGTGATTGTGCAGTGGTGGGTGTAGGTCAGTGGTGGACTTGTGGTGGTGGTTGTTGAGATAGAAAGGGAAGGAGAAATGGTCCCTGTGGTTTGTTTTTAATGTAGCTGGATGATTTTACCCTCACGTGGCAATCACGTGAGGGGCTTAACGGTTAAAAAGAGACGGCCGTTTGTAGAAGGGACGTCAGACAATGAAATGGAAAAGCTCAGGGACACTTAGTTATAAAAAAAAAGTTCAGGGACGAAAACGCGAATCGAGCAAACCACAGGGACGATTTGTGATCATTTCTCTTTAAGAGAAATTCTGCTTAGCACTCTAGTACTATTATTTAAGTTCGAAAAATAGAATACCGATAGCCTATAGATCCCTGTAGCATGTAGGATGTTCTTTTCAGTTGTTCAAAAGTTATTAGGCTTGCAAGGCACAATCTACTAGATCCACCAAAACTTTTTCTATCTTTTAACTATATAAATATTACCTTGTAAAAATAATTTAACCTAAGTTTAAAAGTTAAATAAAATGAAACATATGAATTGACTAAATTACTCTCAACTAATTACATCAATACCAAACTTTAATTATTAAATTACATCATCACTTCGTTATATTATAATATATATCTATTATCCTTTTAAATCAAACATATTTACATATTTAACTACATCATTTGACGTTGTCGCTCTCATCTCACCACCGCAGTTGTGCAAATATGATGCTAGTTAGTTATCAAAGGGTACTATCATCTAACTGTTCACCCGAAAATACTTTAGTAATTAAAACTAACCTAAGATAAAAATACCCGATTGAATATTTTATCTCAAAAAATGAGAAGTGCAAAATTTTTGTACCACATAATTTTATTCTAGGAATAGAATCATAATATATCTTTTAATAACTTAAGACATATAGATATGTGATAGAAATTAAATTGTTTTTTCTTTCAATTTATTTAATTATATAATAATACAAGATTTTCAATAATATATACTACACTTTTTAATAACTGAAAAGTAATTATTATCCTTAATAAATGAAAATTATTTTTCTAGTTTATTTTACTTTTTAAATATTATGCTAACAAATAAAAACATAATTTAAATATACACACGTGTTAGATAATTCAGAACTAATCGTCAATCATCATCATCCTTTGGCTACATGTATTAGTTGAGGTTATACTTTTCTCTTTTTTTTCTTTTATTAAATTGATTTATAATATAATGAAATTTAGATGTTTTTAGGAAGTCATCAATTACATTTATTATGAAATGTTATTTCAATTTTAACCAGTGAAATATGTTTTTTCTAAATCGGTCGTAACATATGTTTGGGTTGATAACGCATCATAGTCCAATATATTTTTGATCATTAAGTGTTGACGGTGAACAAATAAACAAATAAATAAAATCTGTATTATTTAAGTAATAAATAAATAGTTATATCAATATTTAATAATAGAAAAAACATTTTATCTATATCTATACTTCTATACTACTATATAAAAATTATAACCTCTATGTTAAAAAGTTAGATGAGACATACGAATTGACCAAAATACCCTTAATGAATTAAATCAACAATAACCCTTAATTTTAAATTATACCATTAGTCTATTGTATTAGAAAAATCTCTACCAACTCCTTTAAATTAAATACTTTACCTACACCAATAGATGTCGCTACTGCCGACTCTGTGATGACTCACCGCTGCATGGTGCAGGCACGATGCTCGTCTAAGTTAATGGGTAAAGTTTTATTTTTATCAACCCATTAATTTTTAAGCTGTATAAACATGACCAAAAATAAGATCAAGACTTTTTGGGATCGAGGGTTCTATTTATGGCGGGAAAATTGCCAATTTTACCCCCTTTTGCTATTGATTAAGCCCTAATTTTTTTTCTCCTCTACATACACATCCATCTATATCTATATCTATATCTACACGCTTATACTGGTTATCTTAAAATCCACGAAATCTCAGTTATTCTTCCTTTTGTTAGCTATATATATTACTCTATGATGAAATTCAAATCATCCATCATCATTTTCTCTTAATCACCTTTTTTAGGGTTTGTTTGGGGCAATCAAATCAAAATAAAAAAGTATATTAAAGAAAAAGAAAAAAAAATGGCTGATGCTTTTGAAGAAGAACCTGAGGAAACTGTTTCACTCACTGAGTTTCTTAAGGAAGTTGATGATCAGGAACTTGTAAGTCTCTTTTTTAATTTAATTCAACTATTTATTTAAATAATTATATTATGAATTTTGAATGGTTATATGGTTTGGTATGGTTGAAAATAGATTGATTAATTAGAAAATTTGGTGACTTGTGTGACATTTCTCAAATATTATTAACTATATATATATATATATAGGAGTATTTTAATATCTAAACTACTTGGTTTGGTGGTGATACAAGATTTAGAAGTTTGAGCCCCTTACGACTCGTTATGTTGGGTTACTAATATATATTTTTAACCATAGTTTTAAGTTTTGATTTGAAGGTACTCGGATAGACTATATCACTATAACTTTAGCGTTGGGGTGTTAATAAATGATATGAGTAGTACGTTAATGCTTGTGGGGTGTGTAGACATTGTAAGGACAACACGAGTTTAAGTGAAGTTTGTAACAATCCGTATGGCATTGGTATAAGAATAGAACTAACTCTAAGTGTGCGTTTAGTTGCAGAAAACACCCCTTGTTTTCCATTTTGGCTATCCAAGAAAAACATGGAAAACAGAATATGCGCCCTAATCGTGGTTTTTTCTAAACAATTCCCCAAGAAAACAAAAAACAATGCTTTCCATTTTTCAATGGAAAACTTGAAAACATCTTGTTATTGTTTTCCATTTTCCATCTCCCCTCCCCCCTCCCTCTCCCCTCATGTCTTTAACATGTTTTCTAGTTTTCAAAAATGAAAAAAAAATATATATATATAGCATTTTATAATTAGAATGTGTTTTCAAAATTTTTATATTTTTACAACCAAAACGGGCCCTAAGCCTCTTATAAGTTTACATTGTGGGCTACCGATACATCTCATCATGTTTTTAACTTGTGATTTTGAAGGTATTGGGCAATGCTATTGCTTTGTGATTTGGGGTGCCACTGTATAAAAGCAAAGTTACATCTAATTCAAGGATGAATCTAGGAACTTTATCTTGGATATAGTAAACTTCTTTGTCACACAAACCAGAAAATGTCTTCGTATTATATTAGCACTATCTATTTTTTTAACGGCTTAATTTCATTAAAAACTTAGAATTATATTATTATACTACAAAGACCAATGATAACTTTTGACGGTCCTTCATTTCTTGATGGGGAACCTTGATTTTCTCTTTTACACCAGAGAGATTGAAAGACAATATTGAACTAAAATAAGAAATGTATAAACGTGTTGCCTCTGCCCTCTAATAGCCAGTAATACAGGTAATATAGTCTTCTAAAGTGTGCAGTTAGTCTGTCCAACATCAGTCATATTGATCAACAATGTCTTCATTTTTACCATTTGAAATACGCCCTTTGCACTTTTTTACCTTGCATTCTGAAGTATTAAACTGAAAAGTTATGTTTTTGATACATTCTAGTCCAAGGCTGAGTATCATCAAAAGTATGCAATTTTTGTGATTACATGCTATACTTTTATTCACTTTATTTGAATTACAACCAAAAGGTAGGGCAATGGATTCATGTACAACTTTGATGCTTTTCTCACATTATCTTAAACAATCAATGTAGGAAATGTTTTGGTGATGTTGGATTACAAGTTACATATGATTTTTGACAAACTTTTGTATTGTGGCTCTTTATTAAAGGAGGCAGATTTGGTTTTGGGTGCCGATGAGGGAACGGAGTGCACCTATGTCAAAGGTTATATGAAGAGGCAAGCAATTTTCTCGTGCTTAACTTGCACTCCAGAAGGAAATGCTGGCGTTTGCACAGCGTGTTGTTTGACTTGCCATGATGGCCATGAGGTTCTTATTTCAAGTTTATATGTATTAAATAACCTTGTCATTTGGTGTACGATGAGCTATTTTTTTTAAACATCGTTTGTTTTAAACATGATGCTTCTGATATATTTATTTTAAGCCCCTGCCTTCTTTTTGTGCTATGTAATAGATGATAGAACTTTGGACCAAGAGAAATTTCAAATGTGATTGTGGCAATTCAAAATTTGGAGTATCCTACTGCAAACTTTTACCAAGCAAAGATAATGAAAACGGAGAAAACTCTTACAACCAAAATTTCAAGGGAAAATACTGTACCTGTGGCCGCCCCTATCCAGATCCAGATGCCGAGAATCCAGTAGAGGAGATGATCCAGTGCTGCGTATGTGAAGATTGGTTTCATGAGGAGCATCTTGGCCCCGACTCAACTAATGAGGTTAGTATTATTAAGTATTAAGCATGTCAGAATCTGCTCATTTCTGCAGAACTTAAAGTCATTTTAGGAATTAATAAAATGGTAAAGATATTAAGATTATCAAGATAGGTGCAGCGGTAATGATACAAGTTTTTATTACTTCAATCTGATGGTATTACAGCCAAGAGTCGCTGTGCATGTTTAACAAGAGGTATCACAATGTGCTGGCCAGGCAGGTTGGCCAACAGGTCATAATGGATAAGTTTCGGTTGGTTCAACCTGACACACTCTTAGGTCTTAGTTGATATTTGTAGTCTTTTTATAAGTATGATATCATTATCTTCGCAAAACAATAATAATCTTTTTCTTTTCCTGAATAAAATGACTTGGGAGGTTTTATCTCGTTAAAACACACTTTGGGTCACTTTTGACCATTTTGATCCGAAGTCCTTTCAAGATTCTTCATTCGCTCATTTGACACTTGAAATAAAACGTAACGAACTTATAAGTAAAGGGTTTGACTTTTGAAATTGCCACCGTTAAATACATCTATTTTCAATCACACTGCTTTTGTAAATATTTGATTTTTCATTCAAATTTAGTTACAGATCCCCAGAGACGAGGAAGGCGAACCACTGTATGAAGATCTTATCTGCCACATGTGCTCGTCCACCTGTTCTTTTCTGCAGCTGTATCCTCAAATCATATGTGCCCCGCATAAGCAACAAACTGCTGCAACTACTTCTAAAGAAAAAGGTGTGGAGACTGCACCTTCCGCTTCTGGATCCTCTACAATGCCTGAAAATGGTAGTACTTCAGTGATTTATAATGTAGATCCTGGGGTGCCTGATCGCAACTCCAAAAGTGTGCATGATGATAAGGGTTTGATCCTTGGTGAGAAATCTGATACATGTGTTCTTGGTGTTGATCTGTTAACCACTGAATTGACATTGGGAAAAAGCCAACCGATGTTTCTTGTAAAGAATTGGAGGGAGGCACTGTGCAGATGTGGTAAGTGTTCCGATTTCTATGCCAGAAAGAAAATTAGTTTCCTGCTGGATAAGGAGGACTCGATTGCTGAGTATGAGAAATTGGCAAAACAGAAGAGGGATGAAAAAATGCAGCAACAAGAAGGGGCGGATTTAGATTTCCTTGGTAATCTTGGGCATGTGACGAAGATGGAGATACTTTCGGGCATTGCTGATATGAAAGATGAGCTCCAGTCATTCCTGGTAAGTTAAATTATATTATTTTGTGTGATACTTGCATTTCATAATATGTCCGAGCTCACTATTTCTTGTAGACTATATTGGTTTCATTAAGATTTATTACTCGTCAGCTTGCAACTAAAGTCGACCTTTTTCGAAACTCCTCATTGCATTCGTGTAAAGAACTTGAGTTGATTTCTTTTCGTTCGTCAATTTTTTTGGGTGGTGTCTATCCAATCTCATCTCTGTATGTGTTTAACAGCAATCCTTTGATGGATCGAAGCCAATCACACCTGATGATGTCCGCCAAGTGTTTGATAACCTTAAGAAACGTCGGCGCATGGACTGATCTGCTTAGAGGTCTGGCTTTTGCAACTAAATCTAGTTCTACTAATCCCTATGCACTAGTCAATCACCTCTTGTTTGGCTTGTTTTATTAGTATGTTATCTTGCAGCGTGAAACTTGTAATTTTTCCCATTTCTGTTTAAGAACCGAAAACCTTGATCATGGTTTGGACTTGCTATGGTGTTCTTGATCTGCAAGTTAAAATGTTAACTTTGATCTCGTGTTTTACTCTTGATAAAAGTAGCAACTTCCAAATCTTGTTAAAGTCGACTTTCAATCATGAGATGCTTTGTTCTTTATTCCTTGCTTTGAGTCATTTGATACTTGAGTATTGCTTGATAAATGTAAGTATGTAACGCTCTTTGAAAATCTTTATCTTAACAAGGTTTCCTGAACACAACTTTTGTTTTTGTTGACCAATTTGTGCCGATGAATCTCTACATATTTTGCTGTTCAGAAAAAAAATAAAATAATCTCTATTATCCGTGTTTGCGTTAGTGATTACATACATGTTATTAAGGCCTAAAGGCATAGCAAGAGCCCCTTTGACCCATCTTATTTATGTATACATTATATTATTACAAGTGAGTGAGTGACATCACATAGATACCTACTTATTCGTTTTGCCAATAAATATTGCCCTCATTAGTGAATAACACTTACTTCAACATACATGCATACATGTGATTTTACATTCACTGACATGTTTTCTCTCATGCATAATACAACAAGTGAGTTATATTTCACTACAAAAAAACCTCTCTTTCTCTAAAACATGAGACTAGAGGAGGTGAACCACACAAATAAATGAATCATATTCATTTTACGATGTTCATTCATATAGACACTATGGGATATCATCAAATCTCTCATACTCTCTTATATATAACATCTCTCATATTATTATATCAACCTCATGCATAGTAAATGATAATTCATTCATTTCGAGCATACAAAACAAGTGAGCCAATCTCACTTGCTAGTTATCCTTCTTGAGCTCAAGAGAAACATGTATTTCACTTAAGGACAACCATTGACGCTTTAGGCTCGTTAAAAGCTTGTTAGATTTGGACTGTATATTCAGGAGATGCGATGGTTGTCTCAGTTAAACCCGTATCGTCACTGATCCAATCATTTTAAGTTCAAACAGTAGTTTTTTTTCTTTGTTTAATGATAATGTATAATTCTTATATATATGCTTAATTATAAAGCCTATTTTATCAGGTTGACTAGACTTCATATTTATGCAGGCCCGCATGTAACTTCGTCAGCCACTCTAACAATATTTTAAAACATGAAACATGTATATACCTTTGTTTATACTATCTATTCTATAATCTTAACTGCTTTATTAAACATTTCACCCTTCGACTTTTTCAAAAAAGAACTTGATTCATCTAAAATAGCAATCTCTTATATTCACTAATTTAAATATCTCTACATAATGTACCTATAATAGCCTTAATGATATTATTAACAACATAAATATTTCAACTCTTAATTTAATTATAATACCTCTTTTTATATCAATTATTCATATATTAATAACTATGCCACTACCGACATCGCGCCACTACCACTACCACACTGTCGCATCGCCTATGACTAGTGTGTATATCTATATATATATCTATATATATATATATAAGTCAGCAATGTTTAGGGTCAATTTTTTAAAATAGATTTATAAAGTTTAAAAACATTGTACCTTCTAGTTAGCTCAAGTGGTTGAGCACCTGCTTTATAAGTAAGAGGTCTTAGATTCAAGACTTGAGAAGTACATAGGAAAGTCCTTCTATGAAAGCTTGGCTTGCATATACCCAGGTTCAAGTCTGAGGCCCCTATTGATCGTCGTGCCTTCAGGCGGATTATAGGGGGTTTTCCCTCCATTGGGTATTTGAAATAGACATTTCTACTTCGAGGGAGCTCTCTAACGCGGACCCGGTTAAGACAACGTATGCTAGACCTCCCGCTGTCAAATCGTGACACGAAGTTCTCAAGCGAAATTCACCTTTAAAAAAAAAAAAAAATTCAAAAACATTGCAATTAGTCTTTAAATAATTAATGAAGTTCTTGGTTATGTAAGTTTAGTACTCCATGTACAAAACTTTATTAACTATACGTCTATACATGGTCTATACACGCATGTTCAATCTTCACACAAATTTTGTAAGATGAAAACCAAGTTGTCCCATATATGTGTGTCAGTGTGTGTGGAAAGTAGCCCCACTTCATTTTTTACTGATCAAGTTCAAATCGTAGCTACTAGCTCAAGTAGTGAACAAATAAAGTAACTTGACAACTCATCATCAAAACTTAAATATTTACATCGTATACATCGTACAAAAACATAAATATAATCCACCAACCCACTGTCACACCATTACTCCAAACAACCACCTTTCATTAACCCTCTTTGACTCTCCACTTATACATAAATTAGTAGTACATTACACTTCACACATAAAAAACACACACACACACACAAAAGAAGCAGCAGTTTTCAAAATGTGTAACAAAAAATGGTACATTGTGTTGGTCACAACATTGGTGTTTATGGTTGCATGCAGTGGTGTTAAGGCCGCTGATCAAAATGTGCATCCAAGCTGAGTGCGGTGATGTCATGCGTTTCGTTTGCTACGGGGAAAGAAGCAACACCAGAGAAAAAATGGTGTGTTTCCATTAAGGAAATGAAAGATAGTAACCCGGCTTGTTTGTGTTTAATTATTTAGAAACTAATCTATTGAAACAAAATTACAAAAATATATATCTTGTGAAAAAAAAAGTCCTAAATAAAAGAAAGAGATAAGAATTAGAAGTTGTGGGTGTGAGTCATTCATGAGCCATTTCACTCTTACCGAATCTGAGGTTGCCAAGATGTTTTTATGGAACCTCTGACCGAAAAGGAGGTCAGAGGATATCCAGAGGTTTTATGGAAAAACAAACAAGTCATCTACCTAATAGCCCAAGTAAAAGGTTGGGAAATATATGAGGTTGGGCTTAGAAAAAAAAAGGATAGATATTGGTTGCCCTAACTCTATGGTGATTTTTGTTCTCTCCATATAATCCATTGTACTTCTCCATTAATGCTCCCACACCACCCCCTATCTCTAATTCTCTATCATATCAAAATCACAGGTTTGTGTCACTCCCTTTGATTTCCCTTTTGTAAATCATATAGGAATTCACACATTTGATTTTTTAGAAGCAAAAAACAAAACTTCCTAAAAGTTAGATTGTTTTATAATATGATAATGATTTCAACTTAATATAATTTATAGTGTTGTTGATTTGTCGTGAATTTATAACACACCATATATATGATGATTAGCATACCCACTGAATTGCTTAGGGTGCTTTCCACTTTGTGTATTTCAACAGGTTTGTATAATTACAAGTATTATTTTACTCATTCATGAAGTAATTAGTTTTGTTTTAGATTTGTAGTAACATTTCTATGAAGGATGGTCCAAAGTTCAGTTTGACATTTTCAAATGAAGGATAGTCATATTGGATCATCAATGTGCTCGATCCTCCGATTAATTGTACTTTTTTCCCTTTATTACCTCTCACATCCTAAAAAACTCCATTCATGCCTTGGAATCCCACTTGGTAGAGGTTATAACGGTTCTCACTACCATAATGCGCCGTGATGATTTCTACTAAGTAATGCCCTCATTTGGAAAACAACATAATCAGAATAGGTGTAACAGTAGAATATTCCTATTCTTTCTTGAGAGAGCAGTGTATTAATTTAGAATGTATCGCTTTTGTAGTCTCTCACGGTTCTTTTCCCACCATCGTAAGCCATCGTCTATTCCAACACTCTAGGATTGCGTAGAAACAAAATGATCTCAACCAATTTAGCATGTACAATAGTTTACCCTTTATCACTTACCCTAATTTGCATAGTTGACTCTCACCGCCACTCTGTCGATATTGTACTAAAGAACTTGTATATAGAAATTTTAAATACAATGGTAATAATTACCTAAATGTGATTCTACAGAGCTCTCTAGTGCCATCTAAGGAACTGGTTATAAAAACTTGAAGATTATCATCATTCAAGACACTTCTTCATCACTATAAATATCGACACACTCTGTCCATCCCACCTCTTCATCACCATAAATGCTACCTGATCCTCGTGTTGCATTATCATTCACGTCTTCATCACCATAAATGTTATCTAATCCTCCTGTTGCGGCCAAATAAGCATGCATCTTGGCTTTTTCAAGCTAATTTTGCAAAGATCGCTTTCACGATTTCGGAAGCGGGACGCTTCACTTGGATATCGTCTTGGTTAGGACCGCATGCAAATCATTTTGTTGATCGTACCCACGTCGTCCTAAAGCTTGATGGAGAATTTGACTATAAGAAGTTAGTTCAAAGCCTGGTCCTTGTTGTCCCAAATGGCATTGAAAGCAGACGATCAATGCATTTTGAATCTTAAGTGATACATTTAGTATAGCCAAACATAATCTTGACGAGCTTTTGGATGAAGATGACCCCAACCCTTTGCTATGTAGAAGAGCAAGGGTTTATGTTGCTATGCTATGTCGGCCTACCATACAAAAGTTAGCAGAAAAAGCCAGGATGCGTGCTGAGTTAGCCACAACAATATGAGGATGAAGGTCAGGTAGCATCATATGGTGATGAAGGCACGAGTGATAAAGCAATATGAGGATCATGTAGCATTTATGGTAATGAAGAGGTGGTGTGGACAAAGTGTGTTGATATTTAGAGTGACGAGGAAGTGCCTTGGATGATGCGAGATGATCTTCAAGTTTTTATAACCATGCTCGATGGCACTAGAGAGCTCTACAGAGTCACATTTTGGTAATTATTACCATTTTATTTAAAAATTTAAATTCAAGTTCGTTAGTAGCATATCGAGTTCATTACACATGGCGGTAGTGAGAGTTAAAGTATGTAAATTGGCCAAGTGGTAAAAATGGTAAGCTATTATACATGCTAGATTGATTGAGATCATTTTGTTTCTATGTAGGCCTAGAGTGTTCGGATGAGATGATGGCTTACGATGGTGGGAAAAGAACTATGAGAGACTACATACGCGATACCTTCTCAATTAGTAGACTACTCTCCCAAGAAAAATAGGAATATTTTGTTGCTACAACTATTCTGATGATCTTATTTTTCAAATCAGGGCATTACTTTTGTTTTAGTACACTACTCTCCTAAGAAGAATAGGAATATCTGCTGCTACAACTATTCTGATGATGTTATTTTCTAAATCAGGACATTCCTTTTGTTTTAGCTGCCCGTGCAACTTAATTTGGTATGCAAAATTCTAGCCTTTACTTTTTCTATTTAAACTTTTTTAAATTTTTATCTTTTGATCGATGCATAAAAAGGCTACTAATTGCTGAGTATGAGAAATTGGTGAAACAAAATAGGGATGAAAAAATGCATCAACAAGAAGGGGCAGATTTAAATTTCCTTGGTAATCTCTGGCATGTGAGGAAGATGGAAATACTTTCGGGCATTGCTGATATGAAAGATGAGTTCCTGTCATTCCTGGTAAGTTAATTTATATTTTTGTGTGGATATTTACATTTCATAATATGTGAAAAAACAGGCCTTCGGAGACCGAAAAATAGAGACTGATTTTCTTGTTTTATATAGGCGGATAACTTTTTACGACTAAGCTGTTGTAACTGATTTATCAACAACGACTGTTTTTTCAATCTCTGAAGGCCTGTTTTTTAGTAGTAAGCTCACTATATCTAGTAGACTATACTGGTTTCATTTAGATTTGTTAATCATCAGCTTGCAACTAAAAGTCAAAAATCCTTTTCCGAAACTCCTCTTTGCATTGCTGTAAAGAGCTTGAGTTGATTTATATTCGTACGTCAATTTTATTGGGTAGTATCTGAATTCTTTTTCGTATCATATTCATGTAAAATAAAATTTTGCAGATCAATTTCTTGCATTGTAACTTACGCCCCATATCTATCCAATATCATCTCTGTATGTGTTTTACAACAATCCTTTGATGGATCGAAGCCAATCACATCTGATGATAGATGTCCACCAAGTGTTTGATAACCATAAGATACACTGGCGTAGGGAGTGATCTGTTTAGAGGTCTGGCTTTTGCAACTAAATTTAGTTCTACTACTCTCTATTCATGTACTAGTCAACCGCCTCTTGTTTGGCTTGTTTTACGAGAATGTTATCTTAAAGCGTGAAACTAGCAACTTTTTTCATTTCTGTCTAAGAAGTGATAATCTTGATCATGGTTCAGACTTGGTATGGTGTTCTTGTTCTGCAAGTTGAAATGTTGAATTCTTATAAGTTATATCTATGCTTAAATATAATTATAAAGCCTATTTTATTAGGTTGACTAGACTTTCATACTTATACAGCCATACAGGTGCATGTAAAATTTTCCGCCACTCTAATAATCTTTTTAAACATTTAAAATTGTAAATACCTTGTTTTAGTATCTTGTTACTAATAACCAAACAGTTCTTTTTTAGAGTAATACTATATCTATACCATATTATAAAGCAAAAAGTCCCTATCTATACTATTCCCCAAAATGTCCTCTATATGTATATATTTATCTAAAATAACTATATTACCCTTTCTCTCTCCTCAAATCTCAACCAATCATTTTTTTTCCCTTTCTCCTCCATAAATCATTTATTTCCCCAATTTATTTAAAATCTTTTATCTCAAAAACCGTACATTGATAAATCATAAAAATTATATTGGTGTTCTTAAAATTTCATGCTCTTTCATTAGAGATGTCATTCGATATACTTTCGACAAATTTTTAAATCTAAGGGTGGAGCCCGTACGGCTAAGACATTTGGCTATCACACTCTATGACCTATCACCTTACATGACCTATCACACTCTATGATCTATCACCCCTACCATCTCACCGTCGTAACACGCAGATAATTACTCTCGTATTAGTAATAAATTATATATCGAAGTGTCGGCTTCTCTCAAAATTTTTAAAAGTCAAGAGATTTAATAAAATGTAGGTAGCATTTATTTAATCAATATAAGTTTGCTGGCCGCTACAACGACAGAATTCAGCAAAATAGTACATTTTACTTATAAAACGTCAATGTATTGTCATGCTGATAGACTTTGAAGGGTACTACTCATATAAGATATTCATTTTGTAGTAATAGTAAGTGTTTTCTCAAACGTGATATTCATCTTGTAGTAATAGTAAGTATTGAATTAGACTTGGTTTTTATGAAACCTTATAAGTTGGGAACTGTTGGACTATCTAGAGTTTTACCAAATATCTATATACTCAAGATGTGACGAGAATTAAAAAAAAAATGACGAGAAGTAAAAAAAATGACCACGAAGAACATTAAGTATAATTTACCAAATATCTATATACTCAAGATGTGACACTAATGTTACATACTAAAGTTTTTTTAAAAATAAAAACAAATGCTTACACTCTTGCAACTTTGCAACCAATAATTGTAACCGAGTTTAAATTCTCAAAGTCGTTGTTTGACGATTCATTTGAAGTGTCAAAACCCTCATAGATAGTTGTCATAGACTTGAAAATACCTAATACAAGTCTTTATTAGTGTCGATAAAAAAATAAAGAAAAGTCGTTAATGAATTGACACATTGCATGTTTGACAAGGTCTTTCAATCGCGTTTTCTTGGATAATTAACTTTACCGAATGGACACCTTGCATCAAATTTCCAACTTATATAAGTTTTCAAGTTAGAATTACGACTTGTACGTTGTGACAATAATGAAAGTTACTTATTACGTAACATTTGCCTATTTTGACTTAATTGATTTGTACATTGACGTGTTTAATCGTGGCTAAATGCCATGATAACATCATGATTTATGGAATTCCAATTTCTTGACTTGTTGACTTATTCGTGTTATCGACTAGCCAAATATAGTTAGTCGATGTAGTTGAAGCTTAAATGACTACTTAATAAACGTGTTATATGCAAGGCGAGACTTAATGGTTGATTGTGTGACTTAAAGCGATTTGTTATTTGACTAGAAATGGTATTTGGGTTGACCCGTTGACCGTTTGACCAACCCAATTGATCCATAAGACCTAACCCTACCCATTTTCCCCCAAAACTCTTACACTCCTCCCACCTTTACTTTCTTATCTCTTTCCCTCTTTCTCTCACTCCTTAAATGCATTTCAATCATCACTCTCTCCCTCTAAATTCTTGACACAATAAATGTTATCCAATCTAAATTAATCATAAATTCTTCATCATCATCATCAACTAAACACCATATCAAAAGATCAAGTTTTTAAGTGCAAGAAAACTCCACCTTTAAGTCGAAATCGGATTTGAAGGCTTTTTTAAGGATTTGGTAAGTAAAAACTATCTTATTTTAACCTTTTTTATGTTATTAAACATGTTTCTAGTCAAATCTAAACGTTTTGGGTCTTGAATCGAGTCAAAATCGGATTTGAGTCAAACCTAGGGTTTCATTTAGGATTTTGGTTGAATTAGAGGTGAATGTGGATTTGTATGATGTTATGAATCGAAACTAAGATGTGGGTTATGTTTGTTTATGTCAAATGATGTTAGTTTATGCTTTAAAACATGTCTTGAACCTTCCTAAATTGATTTCAAGGTCAAAAATTGAGTTTGGGTTGAGTTTGGTTCGTGTTTGGCTTGATTTCGGACTAATCTGGGCAAAGGTGCGCCGCACCTCCTCCATGGTGCACTACACGAAAGTCTGGAGTAAGTTTCCTGAGCTACTTGTGCGCCGCACTTGCAAGGGTGCGCCGCATCTATCCCCCAGTTCAGCAAAAACTTAATTTATTTTGAAATTCGTAACTTTTACATCGTTAGTCCGTTTTTAACGTATGACCCATCGTTGGAATCGTGTGAGAGTCTACTTTATCATGGTATAATCCTTATACCTTAAATCCACTGTCATTTCCAAAAACGACGTGATAAAGTGTCCTTGTTTATATTCGGTTCCACCAATAGGACAATTTAGGATTGTGACATAACCGAGTTAAGTCCCAATTGTCCTCTAAGGTTGATTTACTCTTCTAAAACCTAGATGGGGTTTGACACGTAATTTGTAATGTATATGTTTATAGGTGGTGAACGCTAAGCGATTGTTGGACGTTATAACTCAATTATAACTTGTACTTCGCTCGCATATCCAATTAAGGTGAGTTTCGTAGCCCCTACATTTACTTTATTTGGGGTGGAAAGTGTACTCGTTTGTTAAATGCTTGTCAGTTGATACAATTGATTATGATATTGAACGAGATGATAACTACTTAATTGTTTGCTTGTGATACGTGTTATTGAAACGTTTATTACATATATAAACTCACGTTATGGATTGTTGAATCCACGTTATGGGTATCTTTATACTCACGTTATGGGTTGTTAAACGCACGTTATGGATTGTTGAATCTACGTTATGGGTATCTTTATACTCACGTTATGGATTGTTAAATCCACGTTATGGGTATCTTTATACTCACGTTATGGGTTGTTAAATTCACGTTATGGATTGTTGAATCCACGTTATGGGTATCTTTATACTCACGTTATGGATTGTTGAATCCACGTTATGGGTATCTTTATACTCACGTATTGGGTTGTTGAGCCCACGTTATTGAACGTTATTAATCCTCGTATATCGTTAACGGTTGTTATCCCAACACTTGATTTTTATTACTTAAACCTACGAACTCACCAACTTTATGTTGACACTTTTTAGTACACTTTTCAGGTGAACAGGTAAACCAAAGACGTATTGGATGATGATTGATTGTTTGCATGCTAGGATTGGACTTGGACTTTATCATAGATCCGTGATTCATTGTTCCCGCTCATAGGTTATGCATGCTTAGGATCATATGCTATCTTTTGTACTCTCTTTTGTAAACGTTTGATGGTCGTGCTCTTTATGCATTTTTGTATGATCTCGGGATTGTATTAATTGAATTGTATGGATTCCCAATCCTTTTAATGCATTTTAAATTGTCTCTACTTAATTTTCATGTCGTGTTGTGCTTAGTACGTAACCCTCATGATTCTGCATTGTTGGGGTGTTACATATTATGTTTGAAAATAATATTGTTTTATTTAATTTGTATATATATGTACAATATCCAACAAATAAGAAACATCATTTGGCAGTTACCTTTCATTTCATCGCTTCGAGTTTCATAAGCAATGTAGTTTTTTAAAGGGCATCCAATTAACAGGGTAGACAGGCGACTTTTGTCAAGTTTTAACCATTTCCCATTTACCTATATATGTAATAATTTAGTTTTACCACTTAAAGTTTAATTTGTGTAAAGAACTAAAGTTACATACAAATTAGGGGTTGCTTTATATTCAATTTGCCACTAATTGACGGCACATGATTGTTTACTACTCGTAATTCGCATTAGAAAACAAAACAAGTTGAACTAATAAAATTCCTTTATATCTATTCCATAATTTTATACTATTAGTTATCGTTTACGACAACACTAACCTTCTTATTTTTCCTCTCTTTATAAAGAAAACACATTTTTATATATTCACCATATATCTCATACTGGATATGTCATCAAAATGATGAACTCTTAACCATTGGTTATAGCATATTATGTTCCTTAGTACATATTCTAGAATTATGAGCACGATCTCAATCGGATAACAATCAAACCATAATTGATTGGCGTAAAGAAATCAAAACTCTACCTTCGAGAAATCACCAAGAGACAACCAAAAATATCCATCATCCCCTTTTCTAAACCTAATCTCGATTTAGTGTACAATCAATCATCTCATACTAGATATGTCATCAAAATGATGAACTCTTAATTAACAATTGGTTAATTATAGTATATTATGTTCCTTAGTACATATTCTAGAATTATGATCACGAACTATAAAATGTGACATCACCGCCGATTTTTCTAAACATTATTCTACAAATATATACGCGATTTGGTCACTCACCCTTTAATATAAAAGTTCGATATTAAAAAACCAAACAAACTAAACACTATCTATCGTGTTATATTGAGGAAATTAATTAATATAGTACCATTTACAAAAGAAAAAGGATAAGTAGGAAAGTAGAGTAGATATAGTTGTTTGGAGAGCATCCGGCCATCCTGCAATACCTACTTTATTACACTACTATATTGTGTACCGTTGGAGGATGCGACAATAACAAATGTGGGTCACCATCATTTATGTGTGAGGCATCTTTACAAACTAACGATCTAATCTTGTTATAATTGTCACCTACTGCCTTTTTGTTGTTGGAACGTAATGTAGCTCAAGTATACAAATCTAATTAAGAGATAACTAATTAACATACATTCATGGATCTGTCGAGATGTTGCGATCGATCTAGCTAGTTAATTCTAACATATATCTCAACGTGCCATGGTGTGACTCTTGGCCTACTTGTTGATCGATGGATGATATGATGTTGCCACCAAAGCACTAGTAATATCTTAGGACTCCAATACTAAGTTGATAAAAAAAAAAAAAAAAAAACTACTTAATTATTACCGTTGGAGTGAATAGCCTTTCTTTCAAATTGTTGATATTCCTTAACCTATTTGATTAGAGACTTATTTTGTTTTTATACACTCATACAACTTTTAAATTCTATCTATTAAAATACTTTTTATAACTTCAACTAACATTCTTATTTTGAATCTTAATGACCTTGAAAAAATGGAGTAACTGATAAGTTGATACTATTATGGATGCTATTAGATTATTCCTTGGCCTACTTGAATTAACAAGGTCAGTTCTAAGTATTCAAGTGTGTCGAGAATGAATCGTTAAAGAAAAAGGCCCATGACCCCTCTATTAGCATAAAATCTGCGAATAAGGTGATGCTGATTCAACACCTCTATTATTGGAGACAAGGTTGATATATATTTTGTCACCTATCAAGTATCAACCAGTAATTCAACAACAAAAATTAAAATGCATTTCCCCCCCTTATATATAATTAGATTTTAGTTTCATCTTGTTAATTTAAATATGAAAAAATTAAGAAGAGCATAAAAAAGGTCTAAGATCACGGGCAAGAAGTTCCACATGATGACAATACTAAAATTACATAATTTGACTCTAACATCACAAAGATACAAAAGATATATAATGCATACAGAAAGATACGTTGAAAATACTAGCTGAAAGGTTGAGTTTATACACCAAAACTACAGAGCAATTTCATTAACTCATCCTCTTGATCGACAACAAGATGAAAACATTTAGCAAAATCAAAAGAACCGACGATAAGGAAATTAGATAATTACATATGTCACATGTTTATACATACTAAGAGGATTCCTGCGTAATGCGGCGACGATGACGACGGGTAATGCAGGTTATTGACGTAAAATTAATTGATGTAAAAGAGAAACGTGTATGTATTTTATGAGTTGATAGATAAATATTGCAAATTATTAAATTAAGTATTTTTGTTATATTATTAAGGTTGTGAGAGGAAGAGGGAGACGGGTTTGCTTTAATGAGTAGTATAGATATGATATTTGCCATCAAAAGAATTATTAGAAATTCTTTTTTAAGAAGATATATAATATAAATCATGTTCACAAGGCTTCAAAAACTTTTTGATATGGGTAAATATTCTTTTTACATTTTTACATTTACCCTCAAAATTAAACGAGGTTTTAGCAACATTTTGTTACCCATTTTGCCAAATCCATTTACTACTTCAACTCTGGTCTATTTGCAACACGACCAGATTAAAACGACCCATAGGTTAAACTATTTGAATAAAAGAGTAAAACAATAATTTAAGATCAATGGAGTAAAATAATAACAATATATATATATATATTCTTTATTAGTGAGCTAATTGGTCTATTCATAAAGACACTTAATAATATAAATTTGTCACCAACATATGTACCCATATTTATATATGTTCCCCACCCCTCACATGCATTAGTTGACACTAACAACTCCTCCTTTTTTTTTCTCTCCAAATCCCTTTGCTCATCATCATAAATAAATAAACCAAAAAAGCTTGTGTTTTTCAGCTAATTACACACTTTTTGGAAAAAAGAACCATTTTCTTGAAATTTGATATAATGGGGAATTATATGGATACATGCATACAAAGAGAGCAAACAACAGAAGAAAATCCACAAGTAGTACAAGCAGAAAAGGAAGAATATGGGAAAACAAGAGTAGGAGGAGGCATAATTATGGAAAGTAGTAGTAAAATGAGAGTAAAGCTAGTGTTAACAAAAGATGAGCTAGATTGGCTGTTATTACAGTTGAAAGACAAAGAAGGTAAAAGCTGCTTATTGGAAGATGTATTGGGAAAGATAGAAAAGAGTAGATCAATGAATAATAATGGCAAAAGTACTACTACAACTACTATTGGAGGATGGAAACCTTCTTTAGAGAGTATTATGGAAACCCCTGAAGTTCATCATGAGATGATTAGATCATCACGATCATGATCATATATATATATATATGTTTCATGCCCAAAATTAATTACCTTATTTTGTTAATTTTATAGCTACTTCTTTAAGATCATCATGATGTGGCTGGAGTACTTTGAGATGTATGGAATCATTCCCAGATCAGTAATTATGCGTTTTGATTTGGAATTTTACTATATATTTTAGATTGATTGTTTTGGCATGTAATGAATTTTGATCTTTTATTTTTAATTAGTAGTGTATTCCGATATACCATATTATTTTTTTTATGTAGTATGCTTATAGCTTTTACCTTTCTCTTAATTAAGTTGATTTTTTTTTTTGTTTTTTTTTGATATTCTAGTCATATCAATCTCATTGTATGTTGACGGTAGTTTCAAATGGTAGATAAATACTAGAGAAATTATCACGAATCATTTTTGTGGTTTGATCGATTTGTATTTCTGTTCGTGAACTATTTTTTTTATCACAAAATGCCCTTGGGCTTTTCCATTTTTTTTTATCACAAATCATTTTTGTGGTTTGATCAAATAAATACTAGTCATGTCAATCTGATTGTATATTGTTAAGACGTTCCTACCACTAACAGTCATCAAAAAATCCCCGTTAAATCCCTCGCGTGCCATACACGTGAGGGTATATTTGTCCAGCCACTTTAATACAGAACCACAGGGACGACTTTTATCTTATTTAACCCAGGTCAAAGGTTCTATGGTTGTTATCGCTAGGTAAATGGTTGTGGGTATTTCCGATGGGTCGATCCTCCTATGTGTCAAAGAGCTGCCATGTGTTTCTGGGTTATGAGGTGTCCATGATGTTCAAAGTGTAGCTGGGTTACCACAAGAACAATAAACCATTGATGGTTGTTGGGTTAGAAAGAAAGAATAGAGATAACTTAGAACGGAGGAAGATGGAGATTTAATTTAGTTAGGTTTATGGAATAAAGTGTTATGGGGTAAAAGAATTTTTTTGGGGGATAAATAAGATGAAAGTCGTCCCTGTGATTCTGTATTAAAGTGGCTAGACAAATATACCCTCACGTGTATGGCACGTGAGGGATTTAATGGGGCTTTTTTTGACGACTGTTATTGGAAGGGATGTCTGGCAATGAAATGGAAAAGCCCATGGACACTTAATGATAAAAATATCAACTGGAAGCAAATCCGAGTAAGCTCTCCGTCATTGGTGTCCTCCGTGCAGTATTATCCGTTCCGTCTTTGTCCTTTGGCCATTATAACATTTGATGATCCGGATTTTTCCTCTGTGATAATTAGGGGAATTACCTCAATGTCATGGTTGGACTGATGATTATCTATTCTTAATCACCAAGTAAACTTAGTTACTAAGAAATAATATTAGTCAAAACATTTACGGATCAAAGAAAACCGATTTTGGGTCCGGGATGTTATTTACTTAACGGGTGTACACTCCGTACCTCCAAACCCATTTTCAAGTGTCATAACCAAATCCCTGAATTACACTAAATTAATAACATTAATCAATCATGCTCATTGCTTCAAAGTAAAGGGACGTTCTTTAACTATATGCGAACGTCACATGCTCTTCTCATCTTGATTGTCATATTCCATCCACATTCAGTAATAAAAAAGTCAGACATGTTCTTATAGGACTATTTCTAAACGTACATGTCTATATTCTTTCTACAAACGGTTGATTGGATTAATTCAAAGTGATTATATTGATAAGATCTTGAAGCAATTCAAGATGGAGACTTCTAAGCGTGATTTTGTACCTATGCAAGATGGACTTAATTTATCTAGCAAAAACGGTGCCTCTACACCTAATGAGGTAGAGCGTATGCAAAGAATTCCTTATGTTTCGGTTGTGAGATCTATTATGTATGCGGTGAGATGCACTAGACCTGACATTGCGTTCATGCAAAATATCGTTAACCAATATCAATCGAATCCGGGTGAGGATCATTGGATTGCTGTGACGAATATTCTTAAGTACATGTGTGCTACTAAAGATTTTCTGGTGTATGGAAGAAATCCTGATACAGAACTCAAAGTGACTAGATATTGTGATGTTAGATTTCAGACTGATAAAAATGATTCAAAATATCAGTCGGGACACGTCTTCATTTTAAATTGAGGCATGGTGGATTGTGATGATATACCCATACGGAGCTCTAGCTCCGTATCCGAAGCAAAATACGAAGTCACTTTCGTACAGGTAAAGCTATTTATACCCATGATGGAGCTCGACCTCCGCTCAGCATAATTACCCCGGAGCTCTAAAGGTAACGAATACCCAGCTCCGAGGAAATATACAATAAAGATCAGATATAATCTTTCCTATAATCAATCTGTTGAACATATATCGAAGCTCCGATATGCTCGAACATAATTAGGTAACAAGATTACCACAATCTCCTCAAGAAGGAAACAAGATATTCACAAAGGAGGAAGAGATTCACCCTAATTCTCTCACCCTCCTCTCCAAGTTATCTACCCTCTTTAAATAGAGAAGGAAGCCTCACGGCACATCATCATATTGACATCATACACATCTCATGAATTACACACATAAACCCTAACACATAGTTTATTCGACATTCGAATAAACCCTAAAAATAAACCCTCTAAACCCTAAGTCGACCGAATCGACTTAGATATAAAACCATCCGGCGTAAAGCGGTCTCTCCGACCCTCTGACCGTAAGGGAATCGCCGATAAACACCCACAACCCATCTCACACCTCCAGTTAAGTCATAGTGCGATTATTTGATCAAACAAATTGGCGCCATCCGTGGGACCTTTTTGTCCTTAAAACCGAACCTAGCCACGATCAAAATAAAAGCATTATGTCGAACCCAGATTCCCCATCGACAAGACACGGGTCGAGGATCGCTCATGATCACGGCGAAGACGGTGGTCAGGGTTTCACCACTGAGATCGCAGGCCCTCCAAAGCATCCAGGAGGACGACGATCTCACGCCCTCTACCAATCAGACACCAGACCACTAGCAAAAGGAACATGGCCTCAGGAGCAGAATAAGGTACTGAACAAACTCCTGATTGTCCAGAAGAGGACAATTCTCTGCCTTGGGCGCAGGAACCCTCAAAAGAAAACAGGACCCGAGACACGACTCAAGCGACCAACTCGACAAAAATGGAGGAAACACGCGGGGGATCACTTAAAAAGGTTTCGGGTGAAAAGACCAAGTTTCAAGACAGACACGGAAGCAGCTTTGAAGCAGTAAAAGGGACAGGAGTAGTTTACCCGACCTACCCAGCTTACCCGCCACAACAAGGGATTCCAGCGGGCACTATGATCATTAGTGCGACGCGGCCGTATCAACCGATGTACCCGTCGTACTATCATGGGGAATGTCTCTACCTGAACGGGACAGCGCAACCCCAGCTCACGGGAATGCTACCTTTAGCTGGAGGTTGCCCGGTGCAAATACAGGGATCATGGTACTACCCATATGTGTTTGCAGCATCACAACATCCCCATGTAGACCCCTCGGTTGAAACCAAGAAGGGCGAAGCCACCCCGACAAAATCAGGGCCTAAGTACAAAGGGTCATGTGTGTAGTTCCCAAAGAAGCTGCGCCAACATGTGCCGCCGGTAGGATTGTTAGATGCCCACGAGCTCCCCTGGTACGATGGTACCTCCGAAGTTAACAGCTTCCTCCAAAAAGTCGACAATACGACCCAACCGGAAGGGTGGGGCGACGCAGAAGTCTGTCATGTCATACTTTATCTCCTGCACGGAAAAGTTAGGGAGTGGCTGGAGAAGCTACCGGAGGAAAGTATACACGACGCCGAAAGCTTCAAAGCGAAACTGATGAAAGAATTCGGCTCTCATCCGGGCACATGAAATACAACAAGATGAGGATGAAGAGATATAAGATTTTCTGCAACGGTATGGAGAAAAGACACAGAATCTAGTGCGTTTATCCGAGCAAGGGAGGATATCCGGGGCAATACACGGGCTCCGGTCAAAAGAACCGATACGACATCTGTGCCTCAGTAAACCAGCCAGCTATTCAGGCCTAGTCGGCAAATGTCGTGACTGGAAAAGCGCAGAAGATACAGCAGAAAAAGCTATGACTAAATGGAAAGCCAACACGAAGAAAAACACAGAGAAGGCAGAGGTTGGTAAGGATGCACAGGTGGAAGAATCATCCCCCGTGTACAGAATAAGCAGCCATAAAAGAACGATCGCCAACCTCCGGAAAACTCCATCCGAAATCCTATCAACGGAAGAGATAACAAGGACGTTCGTAAGACCGATACCGCTATCAGGAAAAGGAACAAGGAATCTCGACAAATTCTGTTGGATAACGGATATGGACATAGCACAGACTATTGTAGGGAATTATTGAGGCAGATAGACAACACTGCTAGAGAAAACAAGTTGTCGCATCTAGTCAAACGAACTAGGCCGAGCTTCGATGAACCAGAGCTAGAAGAACACCGAAGAAGGATACTGTCCAACACATTGATTAAAGAAGGGCCAAAACACTACCACTTCGGTAATCTGGATGGACAAGGCTCGGTGGACCCGGTACTGATAAGGGTCAACATAGGAAGTGTGTGCCTGAAAAATACACAGGTGGATACATGAAGTGGACGCGACATAATCTACAAAAGAAGCTTCCTCCGACTGCCAAAAAGGCTGCAAGAAACCATACTACCACTAAAGGACGAAGTGGTAGGATTTGCCAATGAACGAACTCGCCCATTGGGACAAATATGGTTGGATGCTACCATCGGTGGATTCCCATGGCGCAGGACTGCAATAATCTTGGCAGCTGTGATAACTGATAAGAGCAAATTCACCCTATGATATGCTATTAGGCAGGGAAGGGCTGAGGAAGTTTGAAAATGGTAGTGTCCACAATACACGGGTGCATACAATACAAATCTCGCGGAGGGATGCAGATGATAATCTCCCCACTGCCCAAAAACATAAAGGGAAAAACCTCAGTAACCCTGCATAAACGCACCCGAAGAGTTATCCAGAAAGGCCCCAAGGGACGAATGGGGCCCGCCACAGATGAGGGATCCTTCGAGGCGGAAAGCACAAAAAGCTCTGGAGAAACGGAGGACGAAGACAACGTCAGGAGAAAGACTTCGGAGGGCATTAAGACTGGTAGGAGCATGATCTCCTCCCGGGCTAAGCCAAATTAAACGAAGCAAACAGGGCAACATAAAAGTAGGAGCTAGGAAAAATACAAATTTATTTTTTGTAACGCCAGATATCAATTGTCGGGTAGCTTGAGATAGTACATCCTGCGATTCAGAAAGCTCCCTACGCAGAGACGCATCAGATGTCGAAGCACCCACAGAAGACTGAGCAGCCCTCAGGGAATTCAACTCCGACCTACTTCTCTCCAAGATCTCCTCCATATAGCGCATCCTGGCAGCAGCAGCAGAACCAACCATGCCAGCAGTAAACAAAGCCTGGTCAACAACCCCAACAAGCCGTTGAACAGGCATAGTATCCAACATTGCCCTTAGATGGCCAGGAACCATCATATTCAGACTCTGTCGGCAAAGTTGGGGGTCAGGCAAGTCATGGAGAAGGGAGATCCCTACGAAACAACAAAACAGAATTAAAATGCAAGAAGAAAGCAGCGACTACAAAAACATCTAGCAAAAGCTAAAAGAATACCTGTTCCAGAAGGTGCTTGAACAACAGTTGTAGTGGCTCCGGAAGCACCTGCGACGGTTGTAGTTGCACCAGTGTCGTCAACTGGTTCCTTCCCAGGTCTCCGTCCAGGGTTAGAAGTCCCAACTATAAATGTACAAAGACAACAAGTCAACAGGCAGAAAAGGGACATGTCAGAAAGCAAAAAGGCCAAAGAACACACACCTTCGACCAGCAGACCGAGATACGATAGTTGCATCAGTTGTAACAACCGTCTTAGAAATGTTTTGAATAAGTTCCTCAAATCGTACTAGCGCCATTAGAAAGGCTAGACAGTTCAATTTATTTAAGTTCTTGACGTACTTTAGACCCAATTATGTGCTTAGATGAAGGTGAATTTGATCTTAACTCTTGACTTATATGACGAGTTTTTGATTAAATACGATGAAATACATGAAATACTAAAGTGCATTACGTAAACGTTTGTGTTCATAAAAGTGCTAGTTCAAAATGTTCGCAAATAGTCCTTGCACTTAATAAGTCCATTTATTATGGGAAGGTATAAATAGAAAAGAATGGAAAACCCTAGAGAGAGAAACAACACTATTCATCTTCTTCCTTCTTCTCCTCTCTCTCTCTAAAACACATACTCCAGACACCATAAAAACACACACAAGAGCATCTTTTGATTTTGGATTGTTTAATCAAAATCATTTGTACTTTTCGCATCCTTGTGATAATCAAAACACACTTCTTGAATCGTTTCTCAGGTAACAACAACATTTAATGGGTTTTTGATCAAATTAAAAATGCACTTTTTCAAGTTTATGTTCTTGATGATTTGGTCCAATTTTTGAATGAAAATCGTGTTAATAGTTAATGGGTTTGTGTCTAAATGTGTTTAAAAACATTTGTGTGAACAAATTTGGGTCATAACATGTTTTAATCTACATTACCCATTTTTGAAAGTGAAGGTACAACTTGTCATTGAGTGCCACGACTTGTTCATGTTATAACTTGTCTTGAAATCATTAAAAGTGTTACTGGTTAGTGTTTTTGTGCATATATGTACCAGTGCTATGTCCAAACAAGTCATGAAATCGATCTAAGACATTTCTGTGTTGAAATCGTGTTTGTTCAGCCCGTTCTAGAGCTAAAACGATCTTGCCCTGGGACGATCTTGATTCCCAAGATCGTCTTAGAGTTGCTCCTTTGTATCTCTGTGCTTACTCGTTGATCTCGTGTTGTGATTGTGTTGTTTCGTGGTTTGTGTTTGGGAACCACACATCCTGGGTAACTGATCTTCTAAGATAGGTTTCGCTCAATCTGTGTTCTTGAATCGAAAGTGATCTAATTCTTGTTCTTAAACTTGAAACGATCTTGACTTGGCTTTGAGTTGAGACGATCTTGACTTGGCTTTGAGTTAAGACGATCTTGACTTGGCCTTGAGTTAAGACGATCTTAATTTGGCTTTGAGGTGAGACGATCTTGACTTGGCTTTGAGCGAGGACAATCTTGACCTAGCTTTGAGCCAGGACGATCATGACCTAGCTCTGAGCCAGGACGATCTTGACCTAGCTTTGAGCTTAGGACGATCTTGACTCTTGAGTACTCTAAGGCAACCTTGGTCCATCTATTTCCATGTCCGTATCAATTCATATGCCATAATGCGATCCTATTCATCCATGAAATAAAACGATCATGTCCCTATCACTTAATCATTAAAGTACAAGTTCCATAAATAACCAATTAAGTTCTTAAGGCTAAAGATTATTATTAAAGATATGAATCAACTAATTAACATTACAAGTACATATGTGTGAGTTCATAGACGTTCAGAACGAGTCCATTTCAAGTACTTAAGTTCATTCAAACCCTTTCTGAGTCAAAACGTTCAAGCATCATTTAGGACCAAATCATCAGTTCATCAAGAACATTTCAGCGAATAATTAATCACAAGAAATAATATGTGTGCTTATTTATAATCAATGACTTGTACATAGGCTTCCATCAAGATGTACTTGGATTTTGATAGATAAAACCTATCTATCTCTGTGCTTGTTCTCTGTGCTTAAAACTGTGTTGTACCAGATCACTGTAAGTTTTCGTAGCCGCTTTTTACTTATGTTTTGGGGTGAAAGGAATACAAAATATGCTTTTATATATGTCGTAACTGCTTTCATTGTCTATCCTATGGCTATTAGACTACTTCTTGATATACATACTAGCCAGGTCATGTTTATGACTGTGAGTGCACGATTGCTACATACTAGCCATGTCATGTTTATGACTATGAGTGCACGATTGATATATACTAGCTAGGTACCGTTAGTGCACGATTATACACATTCTCATATATATGTATGGTAAGGATGTCTATAGCCAAACCATACTACATTAATTGTGTATTCATATCTATCGGCATATAAATTGATTATTCAAAAGATAAATGTTTATTGTGGTTATTCAGGCAAGCGATTTGTGATTCAAACGAGGTTTTCAAGTAAACAATCATGATTACAAACCTAAGAATTCACCAACCTTTGTGTTGACTCTTTTAAGTATTCCTTTCAGGTAATCAAGCAAATCGTGGCTAGGATTGGTAGCGTGGGACTCGTAGCAGACTTCAGGCTTAGTTAATTGGAGTTTTGCATGCTTTCTTATGTGCTAGTTGGCAATATGCCTAACCGTTTCCCCTGCGTGGGAACTTATCTTATATTTCCTTTGAATGCTATGGAACTTATATTTGTGATCTATGTTTGCTTATTTTGACTATGCATTCGACAATTTATGCTTAATCTATGCACTCATTTAGCTTTTCCTATGTAACATCCATGTGCACGTGTGCTTTATCTTGCATCCTGAGTTTTCCGCCATAGTCGGGGTGTTACATCAGTCTCATCCCGTATTGGCGAATCCAGGATTATCACAGGAGTCTCACTGCCCGCAACACCTTCCACGGCAGAAGGGCCCTCACCAACCCTTCGTCTTTTTGAAAATGGCAGTTGCGCATCATTAGACGAAGGTCCCTCACCATCAAAAAGAGTTAAGGGCCTCCTGCCAACCACCATTCCCCGGGGATTCATGATGACGACATCCCTAAGGGTCAACTCTGCAAATGACACAAAGAAAGCCATTAGAAAAAACCAAAAGACGAAAGTGGAACAAATAAAGATGGCAAATATAATACCTTCACAGCACCAGATCAGGACAGGCACATCAGGAGAACCTTCCCATGATAATGTAATCACGTCAGGGTACGCAATCAATGAAAAGGGGGAGACAATCACTTGGCGGATTAAATCATTTTCTAAGGAACGCCAAGCCAGATCATCATCTCTAAAAGACACCCTCGGCACCAACCTACTCCTATCCAATATACCCCTAAACATTGGATGCACATACTCCTCACTAAAAAACAAAAACCCCGACCTCCAATTCAACATATCAGAATCTCCTATATTAAAAAATAAAAAATAACCTACCGGGCCTCTCTTCTACCATAACCCACCTGTCACGAACACCAAACTTGAACAAATATACAAACTTATTCGAGGTTCTAAATCGAACGCCCGATAAATAATAACGAACGACACTATCACAGTGATCGCTAAAGGGTGCACTATAGAAACATGCAGTTCATGATAATCAAGTAACCGTAACAACCAAGGGGACAAGGGAAACCTAAGATTATCACCGGAAAAGGGAGTGGTGTACATACCAAAAACACCAGGGGGTGCATCGAGAATAGATTCTGATTGGCCCGGAACCCTAATTTCAGAATCATCAGGGCGGCAAAAACACTGACGAAACCAGGCAAGATAGCCCTCCGTCGTGTCAGAATACGTAGTGCCGATGATGCGAAAATGATTGCGATCCATAACGTATATATAAAGAAAAAGAAGAAGAAAGTGATGACTGATCAAAGAGGGGAGCGAGAAACGAGGAAGGGAATAGTGAAAGACAAGAACCCTTGGAGAAGTAAAAAGAATAAATAGGGGATACGACTGATGATTTGAAAAAATGGCGCACAAATAACCTTAGCCGTCGATTAACACTCCCCTTGGGATATGCGCGTCCATATTAAACCATCGAAGGGACATTTGCACGGCAAGATGTAATGACAATATTACCCTCTGATATAAGAGCTCAGAAGGAACAATTTATAGAACAAACCAGTTTGGGAGCCCTCGACGAAGCCTCGAAGGTATGATTATAGAATTAATTTTCTTCTTTGAAGTCTAATACGACGTTTTACAGATAAAACCTCCCATCAGACTGGGGGGCTTGATGATATACCCATACGGAGCTCTAGCTCCGTATCCGAAGCAGAAGCAGAATACAACGTCACCTTTGTACAGGTAAAGCTATTTATACCCATGACGGAGCTCGACATCCGCTCAGCATAATTACCCCGGAGCTCTAAAGGTAACGAATACCTATCTCCGAGGAGATATACAATAAAGATCGGATATAAATTTTCCTATAATCAATCTGTTGAACATATATCAAAGCTCCGATATGCTCGGACATAATTAGGTAACAAGATTACCACAAATCTCCTCAAGAAGGAAACAAGATATTCACAAAGGAGGAAGAGATTCACCCTAATTCTTTCACCCTCCTCTCCAAGTTATCTACCCTCTATAAATTGAGGAGGAAGCCTCACGGCACATCATCACATTGACATCATACGCATCTCACGAATTACACACATAAACCCTAACACATAGTTTATTCGACATTCGAATAAACCCTAAAAATAAACTCTCTAAAACCTAAGTCGACCGAATAAGATTAGGGTAACATGACAAATTTCACTCCCGTCATATGTTCATTTCATTTACTACATTGTATAGTTTACTTGAAAACATACAAATAAAAAAACTATTAAAAAAACCAAAAAAAGACCGAAAGAAAAACCCCAAATAGCGTCTGATATGGCAAAATCTAAATAGTGATGTGCAGTATAAGATGAATCAACTAGAGAACGCAAAAGCAAAAAAAATTGTGCAAGAAACCAAGCAAAACCGAAAGAAAGAAAAAACTCGAACGAAATCTGATATGACAAAATCCGAGTAGTAACGCGGGGTGTAGCTGGACCAATAAAACAATGCAATGTGACGGAGGTTGAAAACACAAAAGGAAAAAAAAATTGTGAAAAGACCAAGAAAATACAGGAAGGCAAAAAGCCCAAACGAGACCCGATATGGTAAGATCCAAATAGTTGTTGAGGGTATAAAATGAACCAATAGAATAGAACACAAAAGAACATTCTTTAGAAAAAACCAAGAAAAACTGAAAGAAAAAAACCCGAACGGAATCCGATATCACAAAATCCCAAATCAAAAGAAAAAAATTTCAAACGGGATCCGGTATGACAAAATCCAAATAATAATGCGGAGTTATAAGACGAACCAATAGAACTGAAAAAAAAAAAAATTTTTTTTGCAAAGAATCCAAAAAGTACGAAAAAATTTTTTTTGGACGAGAGCAGATATGACAAAATCTAAATAATAACGCGGAATGTAACCGAGCCAATGATCTCATGTCAGATAGCGGTGGACCGGGGGCTTGTTCATAAGCCACGGCCTTGTATAATAATTTTATTGAGTTTTCTCATACACATTTCTCTCAACTCTCTCTCTCTCTATATATATATATCTAAAAATCCTCCGTCTCTCAACATAGCAGATCCCATCGGCGTTTCTCAACTAAAGATATGTATGTTGAGATCCATCCATTCTTCAGATCAGTGGGCATTTGTTTTTAGATGTATAGATCTGGTTGGTGATGTCCGGATTTGGCCTACTCGAGATGGTGTCGGTTGATGGTCGAAGATGATTGTCGATGGGGTATTGTGGACGGTGGTTCTTGGAGGTGGTTGTGGGCGGCGGTTGCCGGAGGAGATTGCGGACGGCGGCGGTTGGCGGTGTTTTTAACTGCAGGGATGTTACCTGCAGTTGTGTTATTTTGCCGGGACCATTTCTGTATATTTCAAAACTTAAAAGGTTTAAGTTGGAATATTTTGATTTGGGCCTAAATTAGGCGCGAAAATAAGTCGGTTAGTTATGATCATATACATTCATTTAAAATTATTAAGGAATGAAGAAGATTTTTCATATTTCTCTACTTCGGATCATTTTTTTGGTACGCTTTCATATTTCATTTATAGATATATATATATATATATACACACACATATATACATACTTGATATACCGTAATGATTAGTAGTTTTAATTTTATCAAGTTTCGTCAGGTGTCGATCAACAATGGAGAATCCGCCAGAATCATCGCTACGAGAAGAAGTATTAACTCGCTTATCCTTTTTTTTTTTTTAATTATTTTTTTATTTTATGCAAAAATTAATAAATAATAGTTTTTTTTTATAATTTTTTTCTAATTTAGTTCTTTTTAGTGTGTAGTATCGTTTAATTTCAGAGAGTTATTTGTTTTTTTTATATCTAAGCTTAAGAAGAATGATAGTTACAAAAATAATAATAATAAATACATAATTTTAGAAAATTTTATTGTATTGTTTGATTTCTGAAATTCAGTGTTTTTTTTTTTTATATTAAAATTTTTGTTTTTATTGCTTATTACCTTGTTATATAGTTATTGACTTAATGTATGTCTTCTTTCGAACAGGTTTTGAATAAATTCATTCTGCCGTATTATGATGTAGTGAAGGAGTCACCAGAACGGCTTTTTGATTTCTATTTTATTGAAAACCGTCATCCGGATTCATGTTTAATTGATGTATGGTCTCTATCCACCTTTAAATTTTTTAATTGTGTCTATTTCTCTATAAATCAGATTATAGTTTATCGTACATAATTTATCTGAATAAGTGCATACAGAGTGATTGGCATTAAACGTTCATCGCACTACTTGTAGATGTCTTAAAACTTGTTTGTAGCTTTATGCAACATACATAGTACAATGCATACATGATTTATATGTATGCCATCTCTGATCTTTTGGTTTTTGATTAAAGCACCATAAAGTTTAAATATTTCGGTACTTGAAAGTTTTTGATGTACGCTTTAATTTCACATGGTATGCAGGATATTACTCAAAGAATGATGTTACTTGGCCATGCTGACATTGAGTTGCTAAATGTTGATCCAAAAAGTATGTTTGTTGGTAGAGTTGGTGTTGTAGTTACTGGCCGTATCACCAGGAAGGATCGTAGTCCCCAGAGCTTTAAACAAGTTTTCCTTCTCGCACTTTTAGAGAAAGACGACGACTACTATGTGTTAACTGACACACTGCATTTAACGAGGAGTGCTGATTATAGTGAAAGATACGTCACTCCTGCTGTGGATGTGGGGCCTTCTGTAATTCATACAGGTGATGAAAGCATTTGGCCGTTACTGAACTTTTGTTAGGAAATTGTATCTGTATGCATTTTTCTGAAATTGTGGAACCGGTAATTGTTCCAGTGCCGGAGAGTGATGTTTCTGAGCGAGCTGAATCTAAAGTCAAGAAACTGTTAAAGAAGTCGGATGCATCTGTTGTAAGTAGCCTGTCCAATTTATTTTTTTTTTAAATTACTAATGATGTCGTTAAACATTGAACTGCTCTTTTTTCTAAATTGCAGACTTGAAAATACATTCTATATGGTTTATTTACTAGTAACATAGGATTCTTTATTTAACTGTTAATATATCTTTTTGACAATTTTCATGCATTAGTAAATAAGGATTAGGAAAGCAAATGATCTGTTACAGCAAATTATGATATGCTTTTCTTGTTGGTTAAGGTATTGGACTCTAAGCAGAAAGCTGTCTCTGTCCCAACTCCTGCACCAGCTGATGAAATAAGATTCTCATGTATCACACTTATTTCATGCATGAGTTGTGTATATCTGCTCATGTTTGTCCTTTTGTATTCTTGCATGAGTTGTTTATAAAAAAGTCTTCTGTTCGAGCAGTTGAAGGCTTCCCCGTCTATATCAGGGGTCTTCCAAGGGGTGTCACAGTAGCAATGGTGGAGAAAGAATTCCAAAGATTTGGACCTATTAAGCCTAATAGCGTTCAAATTAGGAACGAGGTATGCATCTACTCGTTGCAGTTTTATTTAATATGTTTTTTTTTACTTTTCACTCCTAATAGTAGCAGTCACAGGTTTTTGGGTTAGGCTTTCTCGAGTTCGAGGATCACAATTCACTGAAAAATGCCATTATGGTATGTGAATTTATCTTGTGTATTTCTGTTTATAATATAAAAAGAGGCCATGCGATTGATTCTATTTTTTATTTGTTTAATAGTTACTAGCTGTATTGTTTGTTATTTAGTTATGTAAGTGTCATATTAATTGCTTCACATTAATCCTATGCGAGTCACGCCCTCTTGGTGAATGAATAAGATAATCTGGATAAGCTCCAGCAGCCTATATCCTTTATTATAGCCCCAGCAGCCCTAAGTTCCTAAGAACGACAATAATAATCTCCCAACAAGTTAACTTTTACAGTTTTATTTGTTGATAATTTACGTTGTTGATGTGATGTCTCTTTTTATCTACAGGGTTCACCAGTTACAATCAATGGTCGCAGACCTGTCGTTGAAGAGGCAAAAATTTGTAGAGGCATGTTATAGATATCTTCTCTCTACAAGCTGTAAAATTATATTTATTTGACATCATTTATATATATTAGATTGTAAGTTTAGCTATAACTATACATACATATGAATCAGTAAAAATAGATAGTAATTGTAATGAATAAAACTGCTTATCTAAATATCAGAATGAATAGTTGTTCGATAAACAAGCTTCGATATTAGGATCATTAGCCTATTTGTGTTATAATAAGTGCACAGCCCTTTCTCTTGCACTCGTTACTTGTAAACCGATTAGTGGCCTTAAAGTTTTGCAGAGTAGCACTTCTTAGCTTTAGCAGACAACTATCAAACGTTTTGTGGTGTTTCTTAGCTTTTTTTTCTTTAGTATATTTGAAGTAACGATATTTGCTTCATATCCACGTGGTTCATCTTGCAGCTCCTCTGACTCAGACCCAAGCAACACCTGCTACCAATGATGAACCTTCCACATCCACATTTTTTTCTAGGTCTGCCCCATCTGAAAAAAAATTTAAAAAAAGGGGAAAGCTTCCCTTCAACCCAAAAGAACGCGGATGACTCAAGAAGAGATTGATGCTATTATGGTATGCTATATATTTATATATTTTATTTCCAGTTACTTTTATATACTTGTGAGATTAGCGGTGTGTTTGAAATATATGTGTTCTTAGCTCTACATAATACTATTCTTGCAAAGTGTGTCACCCTGTGAATGAGTGTTCTCGGGTATCTATGCTTAATCTCACGAAGTTTATGTTTTGAGCCTAACAACGACTTGGCTTAGATAACAAAGCCCAGGTTTTGTGGATTCGTATAGGCTTGAGCTATGGACCCGTTCAGAAGTGCCCTCTTATATTTAGAAACTATAATTTACGCTTAGTCTCAAGAAGTTTATGGTTTGAGCCTAACCACAACTTGGCTTCGATACTAAAGCCCTGATATTATGGATTTGTATAGGCGTGTGAGCTATCGACCCGTGCAGAAGTGCCCTCTTAATTTTAGAAACAATATTCTAAAAGCAAATTTCTTACTATTGCTAGAAAGTGACAAGTAGAAGCCTTTGTAAACTAACGACTAGTAGATTATATAATTAAGAGTCATACTATACCTTCCTGAGGCATGATTTGTCTCAATGAGCAATCAAACCTAATCTGTGTTAGGGACGTTGAGTTTTGGTTGACTAGTTTGCTTACCAAGCTTTAATAGAGCAAACTCATGAGCTTTGACAAGTCGGATTGTCTCAACTAAATCACCTAAGTTTAGCAAATTTATGTGCGGTAACATATTAATGATTTTTGCACTTGTGTCTCTTACTTTCTTCTATTTTGGCAGTTGGGTGGCTGCTTATAAATACGAGATTTCATCAGAGAGAAGACCTCACAAGGCCTATCCTTTTTTTTTCCCCAAACTTTTGTCCATAAGGATATGGTTGAACCAGAATTCAACATTTTATATGCTTAGAGATGTTATCCATTCTTGATAATTGTAATGACATCAGCCGATGTAAGCAACACATGGGCTTGTGTTGCTGAATTTTCCGACTTCCGTGGTTTTGGAACATTAAACCTTATGATATGACTTGATATTTCTGCACATTGTATTGTCCTGGAAAATAGTTTACCCGTTTAGTGTTTGCCAAATTTGGTTTGGTTTGGGCTTCCAGCTTCTTGGAAAATCATGTACTTTGACTGAAAACCTTAACTTCTGTGTTCTGTCACTTTACATGAAAACTGTGTTTTCTGTATCAACCTTATGAACCAACCCGTCAAGTGACCTGAAGGGATAGCAGTGTTTTGATTTGAATTATACATAGTGGATTTAAAGACCTTATTATGGATTACATTAGTTGGTCGCTGGTATAAATGATATCATGATTCATGACCATATCTAGATTTCATGTTTCAATACTGGCCTATCTATATTCAAACAGAAAATGCTTTGATGTCTTCATCTTGTTCAAACTAAGGGACGTCTTTTACCATATCTAGTTTATGGTGCCATACCACCGGCTACACCACAGCCAGTGGTAAAGAGGAGAGAGAGAGTGTATAATCTTGGTTTCTTTACCTTATTTTTTCCTTTTTGTAACCTGAAGCTGCGATGTATATATATAAATTTAGAGATATATATAGAATTAAAGAAGAAGATAGAAGACTACGACAGAAAAGAGTGATGATTTTTAATCAATATTTCGTTTTAGCCCCCCGTTTTTTTCAACTGTTTACAAAAAAGTTATTATAGTTTTAAAAGTTTTTGTTTTATACCCTGATTTATATATATGTATATATTTTTTGCTTTAGATTATATATGTTTGTTGTTATTATTAATAGAAGTTTAAACTGATGTGTTTTGATTATGAAATTTTTTTTTAGAGTGCTGAAAATTTAAAAAGAAAAAAGAAAAATAAATTTGAGAGGGTTGAAAATTTATGGAGCGCCAGTAAAAATGGTTGGGAGGGTTGGTTGAGAGAGTTGAAAGGTTAAATTGAGTTGTATGAATATTATTGGTTGAATTTGGGAGGGTTGATAAATTCATCCCTTACCACTCCGCCTCCCCTTACTATCATGACCTACTTTTCCATAGTTTCTAATGGTTTTCATGACAGTATCTGACAACATGCCTATCAACTCTTTAGGCTCCTTAACCGTTTTGGTAGCGTCACACCTAGTGATTATTGGCCCCCAGTGATTCCCTAATGATATTTTAGCTTTCATCGATGCAATTTTCCACCCTTTTGCCTAAGTGCTAATGATTGAAGTAAGTTAGTAAGATGGAAATCTCTTGGATGACCATAAATTGCATAATCTACATCATTGAAAGTTTTCCATATGGGGATCCTATTGGTTGACTGTATGGGGATCCATTTGAGCCCAATAATTTGGAGGGACTCAATTGGTTGACTGTATGGGGATCCATTTTGTGATCAAGAATCTCTTTGATTGTTATATCAGCTCGCGCTTGAATAAACTCGATACCTTGATCATCACAGTCGATTGTGGAAATGTTCTCCATATAGCTACCAGCAAAAGGGTAAAAAAGTGTCAGGGCTTCCTTTAACGATTCCTCGAGTTGGGAAATGGGCTCTTGGCTATTATCAAGATTAGGAGAGAAAAAAAGAACAAGAGGTATGTTCATCTCGGGGGAAACCTCATCGATGATGCTTAGTTTATATCGACGAAGAGCAGAGGGAGTTGAAACAGATGGTTTTATCAATTTTCTTGATTGAATTTCGACCTTCATTGCCATAACAACTTTTACTCGATGTATTTTCTTATAGGAAGCAAAGGGAATGGAAATATCAACGTATGACCTTAGAATCAAAGAGTTATACTTCTTTCATTGGATGCTGGCTTTTATGATGTATGATATATTGATATATATTCAAGTATATATCGTGATTAATGATGACATGTAATGGCAAACGCCACAATCATGTTTTTAATTTACGAAGGCTTAAAAGCCCGTGCTACGCACGTCAAGTTTGAAACTCGTTGTTTGTACGCATTTTATTGCGGGTTTGTTGAGTATGTAACCCAAGTTATGCTGTGTATGAGGTATATACCGTTAGCTTCTGAAAAGGATAAAGAATAGCTTTCGCTTTCTATACAAAATATCCTCACAGAAGTCTTCCCAATGGTCATTCCACAAATTTATAGGACTACTAACATCACAAAACAATAACATAGTAACAAAAAGCTAGCGAAGTTGTGGGCCAGTTGCCCATGATTTAGCTTCGGCAATGGCTTCACTCCACTCGCGATCATCATTTAGCAATCCATATGCATAACAGGCTTCTTTAAATGATTCACAAACCCTCCCTTTCACTGTCTTCAGCTCTTTATAACTTCTTGGTCCTTTGACCACGTTAAGAAACATCCTCAAATAGTACCTGGGGCCGGCTGCAGGATGGCAGTAAACAATCCGCCCCACAGTGTTCTTTCTCCTTCTCCTTTTTTTCCAATATTTATCTTTATTAACCCATACGTACTCGGCAGGTATTTCAGAATATTTGAATGCCCTGGCTTCCTTCTCTCTTTTGTTTAGTTCAAACCATTGGGTGAACATGGTATCCTTGATTCTTGGTCTGTGTAGCAGAGCAGGTAGGTCTTCTGAGTCACGTAGGGTGATGGTGTGTTGCTCAGGAAGGTGGAAGGTTAGTTTTACTACAGATGGTTTACAGTAGTGTATATCAAGTGCAAACAACCGCCACACTGCCTCACACGGTGATAAATAACGGCAATCCAAGTAATTTTTGACTTCATCAACCTTGCTAGTAATTCAGTAATTGTAGACTGTGTTTGGCCATCTTGCTTCACATTTTCATGCAAAACAATTGTGGCTCTGTCGGGACCTTTGTTTAAATACTTGAATAAGTATTTTATGGCCCTGGATCTATTGCACCACTCGACATTTATGTGTGCATCATATTTGAGCAGCAAGTACCGATTGTATGGGACGACAAATCTGTTATCAAGGGGGATTTTGAATTTTACCACAGTATTCTTAGTATTCCTCCTCTGATAAACAGCATACCCATCTTCGTCGATTGTGGTTTCCTGATAAAACGGCTTTGGGAAATGCTTCATGCATTTTCCCATGTTCATACATGACGCTTCTCTAGCGTCCGGGCCGCACGGCCTGTGTATCATGTAATCAGTAACAGCTTTATATCCTTTTGGATCATTAGCTTCCAAAGGGATTTCCGCAGAAATTATATCATCTATATCTGCCGGGGTTTTGCATCTCGCCATTTCATCAAGCCATATTAGAATATGAGCATGTGGAAGTCCACGCTTTTGGAATTCAATTGTGTAAAAACCTGCATGAACGTTAAAACGGCAGAGTTAGTTTTAGATTCTAATTTTCAGGAGGTTACCACATTCAACGAATAAAACAGTTTGAGGTTGAATACCTGCTAAGGCCTTGCCAAATATATCATTCTTCATGATTTCATGCATCATGTCGTTGAGTTTCAATTTGAAAACGCGGGCCACATATTCTGCACGATCATGAGACTTCTGACCTGGAATGAACGATAACATATGACCAACCTCCGACCATTTTGGATTTGCTTTAAAAGTTATGAACAGATCCGGGTTTCCAAATTTCCTGCATAGGGCCATGGAGTCTTGGAAGTTTTGCACCATATACCTGGGACTTCCTGTGAAAGTTGCGGGTAACACTATTCTTTGACCAAGTGCCTTAGCGTTGGTGTCCCCGCGTGTGACAGCGTCGCATACATTGTCATACAGTTCAACCCGAAGTTCAGGCTGATGAGTCCTGACATATCGAAGACGCTGTTCTTCAACTGCAGTATAAGAATCTACCAAGTATTGTTGATAGAGGCGGCCGCCTCTTAACAAAGTTGTGCCTTCATTAGGTCGATAATGAATTCTATAACAATAGAACTCTCTCATTGTCAAGCAGTTCCTCTTGGTTTTCCTTCTACCAATGTTTGAAAAATATGGGATTCCCTCATGATATCCAGATTCACCATAAGGAAAAAGCAAGGGATATTGTAACACCATGTAAAGTGGATGCAATTCTGAGATTCTCTGCAGGAATCCATTAGTAGTGCTCACTACAATATCCCTAGGCTCTGAACTCACCCCAAAATCATTTGACACCAAGGCAGCAATTTCAGAAACATTTGGGTTGCTATATTGTCGCAAATTGGCTCTCTGTGCAAGCAAACGTAATTCGCATGGATGATTCTCATTTGCTGAACACCAATCTCGTGCCATACGAAAAGCTTTTGCTACAGAATTATGCTCATTAAGCATATCCATGAGGTTTCCGACGATAGCTTCTTCAATTTTAGTATCAGTTTTCCCCTTCCCTACTATAGCCGAAATGCGATGTCTTACTTCATTTTGGGTGTCAAAGAAGTAAAGCTATGCATATCTGGGTTCAGCGCCCATCGGAAGGAAGCAAAGACCCGATACGATGGTAGTTTTGGCCGCTTATTCTAAAGGTATAGACTCCTCTACCTTGGTTTATGGAATTATCAATTTGTGCCCCAAAAGATGTGAAGCAAAACATACTATTGTAAGTTCTGGTGTTGTCACGGAAGGTTGATGTCCCAGGCTGATCATAATCCAACAACCTTTTAAGAGGTTCAGGGGTATCAAGTAAGGGTTCTAACAAAATTTTCCCATTTTGGCAACACGATGAGAATGAATTTGGTTCAGATGCGGGGGTGCTTTTACTTCTTTCTTCATACCACATAACTGCATTGCACGTCGGGCAATTATATGATGAGGCTCCAAAATTAAGGACAGGAGGATCGACACCTGAAAAAAATGTATTGCCTGAATTAGTTGGGTGCCAGGGATCAATTTGTTATTTTAAACTATATATGTCAAAAGACAAACAAATATTCGTTTTATGTCAACTAACCTGATGTGTTGGAAGCAGGCCTTGTGACCCTGTGGGTTGTGGGACCTGAATTACAGTAGTTGTTAGGAATATGATGACAATACTTATATAACATATTTGGAATTGTGTATATATTTTTTGGATGTAATTGAAGATGTTATTTGTGTTAATAATAACATGACCTGTTGGTGCTGTTGTGGCAGGAGTGTTTTCACAAACACCCGTACATTCGTTTTCAACCCTCTGTGTGAACAGTAATTCCTTGTGAGATAGTGGAGTCTGCAAGTTTAATTTGTTTAAATAGGGCTTCAACCAACCTACTCTAACAGAATACTTTCTACAATTGAATAGTAACTAATTTGCATATGTCGTTAACCTAAGCATATATTTACTGATAATTTGGTATTCGGCGCAGCAGTAGATCTTTTTGGCACATTCTTCATCTTTCTCGTGACCTTCCCTGTGTACAGGATACCTAAAAATCAGTATACTAAAAAATGGGGAAAAAACATACAATGTTTTGTTTCCTCCCAGTATTTGATCAGTAAGTCCGAGTTAGGGTTTTGTGCATTATATATGAGGGGTCTTTTAACCGATAAGTGCCATCTGTATACGTAAACGTTGAATTATAACAAACCTAAATATATTGTATACCTGAACACATATTTGATGGGATTCTGTTTTCAGACTTACCAGTAGTTTTCTTTTGCACGTTTTTCCTTTTCCTGGTCACCATGCCTGTGTTCAAAGAACCTAATAATTAGTTTTCAAAGAAGGGGAAAAAAACATATGATGGGGTTTTTTCATACCTTTATTTGATGAATCATTCTGAGGTAGGGTTGTGTCCATTAATTTTGAGTGGCAGCCACCTTGTGTAAACATGAGCGGCTGTTTATCTGAAGTTACTATCAAGCCACAAAACATTTGTTCTTGACCATTTCCCCTTTTAATTTTCTGTGTCTGTACAACAACTAAGTGAGACGCCTCTTTACATGAATATGCCGAAAGCGTTGGTGTTACTTCAGTCCACAAAAGATTTTTTCTTTGCTGGTGTCGCTGATAATCTTGTCCGAAAATAAAGCTACTTCATTATATCCGTCTGTGAATGGATATGTAACCTTATCTTGCGTGACTCCCAAACCAAACAAATTTTGCGTCTTTTCTTTTGGGCTGGTATTTATGGCACTATGTGTAACAACATCATTCGTTCCTTTAATATCTGGATATGAATTATTGTTTGTTATCATCTTCAATCCGCAGAATGATTGCACTTTACCATCCGGCATGCTAGTTGTACCTGAATGCAGGCAAACACCATAACTATCTAGGGGTTTGAATCCACATAACAATTCATCCCCATCGTGTTGTATCCCAACACAATTACTTCCAAATATAAACGGGCATGATGTGTTGTTTGGCTTTAGTTTCATGCCGCAAAACATTTGCTCTGTACCATCTGCCCTCCTAAATTTCTCAAGTTCTATACATATACCATGACTTCCATCCGCAAATAAGTAGCCACTGTTATTTGGTATGAGTTTCAGAAAGCAGCTGTTTGGTTCCTTACCATTTTCCATGTCAAGAACCTCTAAGTGTAACCTAATTGAACAATGAAAGTATAGATTCTAAATTCAAAGCGACATATACCCCTAGAGCTATGATCAGATAAAAAGAACCTACGTTTACCAAGTATCAACCACTTAAATGGAATCAAAAATAAACTGAAACCTTTCAAATTACCAAACCGTTGGGACATTTATTATTAATTTTTAAGAAGCATTTAATTATTTCAGTTAAGAATGTAAACGGATGGTCTTTATTGCGAATACAAACTGCCCTAGTATTATCTCACACTATTGAACAGCATAATAAAAAAATACCAGGAACATTTCACCAACACATAAGTACATAACATCGTATAAAGACATATATAAAAATAATGGGCAAAGAGATGACATACCAGAACTCGCAGAAACAACCTGCTCAGTTCTAGACCTACGTTTTGGAAGATATGGAATACATACGGATGTTTAGCAAATCGAGTAATATTGGAATTCACCAACGGCAATAGTTAACAGGAACATCCAGTGTATCAAGTACAGGACAAACTGGTACCAAAAGATAAGCTGGTTAGATAACCAGAGTGGTATTGCAGGTCAAAATTAGCATTTAAAGTACTATTAATGATCTGACTAATATTCGACATTTTGATCCATCAACTAAAGTGAACAAAGTAAAGACTGATAAAATTATGTTCGCGACGCTGCATCTTTGAAAGCGAATTATCATATGGCAGAGGAATGGAATTTAACCATGCAAAACCACAACCAGTTGAGTGCTAACCATCAAAAGCACCACCCAATCCAGTTAAAGCAGTTAAAGGTAGAAACATAGACCAGGTCAACTTATTGAGATGGTAATAGGTCAAAAAGAAGTATTCAACATATTACTAAGTGTAAGTGGTCAACAATATAAGAAAAAAAAAGCATTCAAAATTTAGCGTTCCTGTATCCAACCTTCGGAACTATTTAACTTTGTCTAAGTGTGCTATGCATAAACAACAAATCATTAGAACTTCACAGAGATATATCTGTCGGTTTTTGGCTGCCTGGGCCTCACCAAAAAGTAACCAGATTTAATAATTCCTACGTTTGACTCATTAGGGTCAACTATAAAAGAAGCAGCCCATTAGTGGCCTTTGTGAAGCGTTTGTGCTATTGTATATTCCTGTTTGTGTTGTGGTTGATGATTGTGTAAGCAACGAAGCTGCTTATAATGAGAATTGGGAGAAGGTGGTGTCAGCCTTGTGAGCCAAACAACCTTCTAAAAAAGGGATGCAACCTTCCAACCATTTAACTTTCTCTAAATGTACTATGTATACACAGAAACTCATTAGAACTCGAGATTGACCAACCCAATTACGTTGCCACCCTAATTCAAAACCAACCAAAATTATAAATACATAACCTTTATTAAATATTCATAGCAATACATAGAAATCAAATTCATGTTTCATTATATATACCATAGGCATTATAGTTTTCCAGATAATGAATACGTAGTAACAAACAGGGTTTTAATGGTAACTGAGGTGCAAATTCATGATATCAAACCAAAACACGTACAGAGATGGTAAATTTATTTCATAATGCATGCAAAGGTATGCACTAACGTGCTAGAATTCAATTCAAACTTAAAGGATTCAGAACGTAGGAAAAACAAAGCAAGTTCACAATATAGCAGGTAACTTAGTAATGATAAAACCAGCGACATTTCATCTTAGCCTTTCAGGTGACATCCTCTCACTTGACAGGTTTCTTGCCACCTCCGCCACCATTGGTTTCTTCTAATACCCTTTCAAAATTATTATCCTACATCAGCAAACATGGAATAGCAAACATGCAATACAATCATGTAGATTGACTTTAAGCCTAAGTACCTTTTTTTCCCACGAACCAGCTCGTTTTCAAGATTATTTCCAACCCCTTCATTGGACTTCATAACCACAACTGCAGCCTCGGCATCACTGAATTGTTACATACCATTAGATCATGTTTGTTTATATTTGCAAATGTTCTCGAGGAGATATTTATTTTTGTAACCTTATCTGGAAGGTTATATTTAAGTAGGAAAAGATGAGCAGAAGAGTATGCAATTAAATAAATCAAGTGGTTAAGGGCAAGCGTATGGTCTAGAACAACAGAAAAAGTGTAAAGACATGCAATTCTATACAGCAATATATAGAACGGTGATGCATACTACCTTCTACGCTTGGTACTGTTTCTATTAATGTGTCGTATTTCATTATTAAGGGTTTCGCATTTTCTTTCTCATCTACCGACATTTTACCATCAATCAGCCTTAACATAAACTTATCCAAATCCCTAAAACAAAGTTTTATACTTATATTTACAGCTCGAGGTAGCAGTTTCTATATAACCGTTGAACTTAATTGTGGGAAAAGCACCTACCTTTTTCGCATTGGCAAACAAACTTCATATTTAGCGTCAATTATTATCTGAACACTACAACTCTATCTATGAGTACCAATTTAAAAAAACTGTGTGCCGGTGTATATATATGTACATAAGTCAAAACAATTATTACCTGTTGTCAACCGGGTTTTGAGTTACATTTGATTTTGCTAATGAAGATCCCACCGACTCATTACGAGATTAAACTGATTTCTTATCCTCCTTGTTGACTTCTTGTTCAGAAAGCTCAGCGACAACTTGAGAACAGTTAAAACTCTCGTAATCAGCAACTTGATAATATGTGTGGCTTTTGATTTCAAATATATGAGACATCCCAATAAGTTGTTGTAACACAGGAGGCATCACATAGCTATCACCAGAATCATCCTGAAATGAGCCAAACCAGAAAACGTTTAAATTACAGTAGAAAACAAACTTGTATGTAACGATACTATTCTTAGTTGCATACCTGTTCAGCATCAGCTAAAAGTGATTGGGTGGAGCGGCCTACTAACTTCTCAGCTGTCTCGTCAAATAGCACGACGACAACATCAGCAGTTCCATCGGTAATATCCGCTTGGATTCTATACCTGTTACGTTTAGACAGAGGACCAAATTAACATTATGCCAAAAACCTTATGTTGTAGAACCATATACCTGACTAAATACACATTTAACAATACATTTACCTTGGACGTGGGTAGCTGACCTCGGTGCTACATGACTCACACCAAAATGATCCCTTTTGGTTAGGAGTGACACCCTTTCTGCATTTACCAAGGGTGCATGTGTAGTTAAACCAACTATCTTTGTCCGGATATTGGTAATCATGACTGTGTTTCGGAAGGCAGCAATCTGTGAATCACATATTCAGCAGAAACTGAATCAGTAAACCTTCAAATATGTATAAAGTAGTAACCTCGCGTTTGCGTTTTTCTCTTCCCCATTCCAGCAGCTGCTTTAGGGTGTCTAGAGTAGGACGAACTTGCAGCACTGGTAACCCGGTATCAATTACGTCAACAACACTACAACAAAGTAGTTGAACATCCAAGATAGTAACAATGGCAGAAAAAGGTTGGCAGGAAAACTAAATTAATGAGTTCTGCGTACCTTATTGCATCTTTGAAGGTCTTGATTGCAGGAATTTCATCGTTATCAATCAGCAAGGTTGCAGATGAGTTTGAGAGACAGAGATTACCTAGCCATAACACGCAGGTAATGATGAGCAATCCTATTATAGTCAACCAAAGCACCATAAAAACTACACTACAACTACCTAAATACTCCTTGGCAATCATGCCAGTCAAAAGGCTGGTATAAGGACCAAGATGTTTGCTCTTCCTTTTAACCATTTCATCGCCAAAGTCCTCCCAAAGTGTAACCCTTAGCTGATAGCCCTTGACACATAAAATAGAGTACACAATATAATGAGAACCATACATGGTGGGTAGAAATGAAATAGTAGAAAAATCGGTACATACCGCTCGTTTGTCAAGTTGAACTCCACTGTCTTTTTACCCGTGGATTTATTAGATGGGGCACCAACAATCGTCACATAACTAATGACATATACACATACAAAGACACAAACATCAAAATATAACTCACTAAATCATAGATTAAATAAATGTTCAAAAATTGTCAAAGAAATAAAAATGTTTCTCGATAAATAATAGTAATGCTGCAGGATTTGGAGTCAAATAGCGTGATAGTGGTTATCCCTGATATGTAACCATTACTGGACAACGTTTAATAAACCAAGTTAACCAAAAAAAGTGGATAACGATACCCTATATTCAGCAAAATTTTGTATGTCATCAGTCAGAACAAAGGACAAATCAACAGACTAAGAGCGTTTTTTGCATAACTTATATTCATTACAGCATCACATATTGCAAAATAACATCTTTTCATGTAAAATAAAACCGGACTATCATAACAAATCTTAACAAAAAAGGATGATAACATAAGCGTAAATATATATAAACATACCAACAAAGTGCTTGTTATCGGTCGGGGTAGCTGGAAATGGTATCGATTGAACTTTTCAATTTCATCAGTCGCCTTTCGCACAACAGTCGACCCCTGCAACTCAAGCATGTAATCACTGTCCTTGAGAACCCTATATTTTTCAGGATTGGGAACAACAACAAAACCCTTAATTGAATACAAACAGCCTTCCTCAAGAATCTTCTGGAAGCGATGTGCAATGAAGCTTTTTGCATAGCAGTGAATAACACTTCCCTGCAAACAGATGATTTATTTGGCAATAAGATACGGTTCATAACATATGCTAAAAGGATTAATTTATAGCTACTTACCTTCTTGTCAGACATTATGTAGTCTGTACTCATGTACTTTTTATTAATACTAAGGACATCTCATTTTCTACACACTAACATAGTAAGAAGCCCATCAATTCCTTCATGAAGATCATCAATGAATATAGGATCAGATTTGCTGGCAGTAGCATCAGTTGCCTTTCCCATGGATTTCGGTTTGAAGAAATTTATATAGAGTGTATATATGATGCGCAAGATGTATCGCTCCACTGAGAATGTTTAACCCTATATATAGGGTAACAATGAGGAGATTGAATCCCATTAGAATTCTATAACCCCCATATGAATTTATCAACTGAGGAAACTCAACAGGGGTGAGAAACACATACGTGGGGAGTTGGGGAGGGAAAAAGCAAAACTTTTATCAGTGCTAATGTAATTTAATGACAAATAATAATAATTGAATAAACTCAAAAGTCCAGATGAAAACCATTCACACACTAATACATTCATTCATACTAGTGTTCAGGCCCGTCCAATGGACGGATAGTCTCAAAATATATTAATAAAATATCACAACTTATTCAATACGATCGAAAGCTAAAGGAAGAAACATATGAAAATTAATTCCATATAAATATTGTTTCCAGTTTACTTTTTTTTTCAACTTTAGTTAAATAAAATATTTGTAGTTTGTTATATAATATCAAAATTTAGAGTTACATCATGATTAATAAAAATAAAATTATTGATATAATTACACCCCATGCCTACACGTACAATCAAAAATCATGGAATTTGTTTATATATTTTTTTTATAAGGTTGTATCAAAATATATTAAATAGATACCGAAATCAACTTGAAAATTTGCTAGCTAAATAGTCACTCTATTGGTCAAAATACTCCCCTAAAAATTTATGGTAAATCCTAAGGGTTAATATAGGTTATAAATACAAATTTAATATATAATATTTAGATTAGTTAAGTCATATATCACAACTTAATCAATATGAAAACTAAAAAAAAAAACGTACGAAAATTAACTCCATATAAATATTGATTCCAGGTTACCCCTTTTTTTCAACTTTAGTTAAATAAAAAATTTACAGTTTCTTATATTCTAAAAGTGTAAACTATATAATTTGAAAAATACATACCAATTAATCAACAAATACCATCTCGAACATTTTGATTTTCTTCGGGTTTGTTCCACTCCGAAACAGTCCATACATGCACAACACGAAATCGTAAATGATGGTTAACATGTGTTGGCTTATTTTTTAAAATTGGGTGAAATTGCAAATTGGTGATGGAAAACAAAAAAGTATAAATTAATTATTTATAAGTGTAACTTGGTGTTGGAAAACCAAAAAGTATAATTAATTATTTTTAAATCAGTTTAAAGTGTAAATTGGTGATGTAAATAAAAAGGTGTAGGTTAATTATTTTTAAATTGGGTTAAAGTGTAAATTGGTGATGGAAAACCAAAAAGTGTAAATTAATTATTTTATATTGGGGTTAAAGTGTAAATTGATGATGGAAAACCAAAAAGTGTAAATTAATTATTTTAGATTGAGGTTAAATTGTAAATTGGTGATGGAAAACCAAAAAGTGTAAATTAATTATTTTAGATTGGGGTTAAAGTGTAAATTGGTGATGGAAAACCAAAAAGTGTAAATTAATCTAAATAAATATTAAAAAATAGAGAATTAATGAGGAGAGAGTATTAGGCTAAAACAGGGGATTTAGGGTGCTAAGTGTACCCACAACTCCTTCTTTTAGTTATATTATAGATATACATACACCGTACATAGTTACCACCCAAACTAATTACCACACAATAAAACCCTAAAACTAATAAGTAAAATTATAATTACCAGTAAATTATTTTAATCCTCAATTCATCTTTAATCCATCAGCACTTACTTCAGGCTTACAACTTTTATATAATATATAAGATATATATGTATTTCTATATCCGCGCACTGAGCAATTGGCTCAGCCGTATTTTTTCTTTCCCTGCGGCAGGTTTTTAAGAAAGATAGATCAATGGACTTTAAGCTAGCTTCCACGCATAAAGGATTCGTTGAAGATCAAGGTCAAGGATCGTTAGGCTATAATAATTGTAAAAGGTTAAGAGAAATTTTTGTTTAGCACACTTGTATTATTGTTTAAGTTTGAAATTACACTTCATATTCGAGTTTAGAAGTGTGGGCTGTTACACATATATATGACTATTTACTAATATATTTAATTTTATATAGTTATTTACTAATATGTAGGTTCTTTTTTCATATGGTTATTTACTAATATGTAGGTTCTTTTCATTCAAACGCTAACTTTTATATGAGAGAGTACTACTTGTGAGAGAGTACTACTTTACCGATTCGGTTGACGAAAACACAAAGCTTTTTAAGAAAAAGCAAGAGTCGGCACGAAAAGGTATCGAAAGGGCTTTTGGTGTGTTAAAAAAAAAAGATAAAAGGTCCTTAATCATCTGGCTCAGTATCGGGACAAAAGGCTCATGCAAGACATGATTTATGCTTGTATCATCTTGCATAACATGCTATTGGAGGACGAGGACAAGACCATATGTCAAGACTACAATCTGGATGAACCTTCTCTAGTACCGGGTTATTGGGAGCAAATGACTCCACTCGAACGACGAATTCAAAACCGCCATGGCTTGCTGGCCTGTTGGGAGAGTGGAACGAAGTGAGTCTCATTAGAGAAGCACGAGTGGAACGAATTTAGTGTCGGTAGGTGCCTAAATGAAGTTATGTCATTAAAAGCCGATAAACACACAATATGCTTACGGCGGACTTGGTTGATCATCTTTGGTCGACCCAACCACATGACTTTGATTCTGATAACGAGGTCCTCTCGGATCTCAATGAGTACGTTATTTCCGACAATGAGTAGCTTGTTTGTTTGTTTGTTTGTTTGTTTTTAAATAATGTTGTAATATGTGATTTGTAAGAACTCAAGTTAGTATGTTTTTATTAATTAAGAACTTTATTTATGTAATAGCTTAATTTACTATCTATTATATAGTTTTTATTAAGTTTACTTATGTTGTTTGATGTATTAAGAAGTTAAGTTAGTACGAGTATTCTTTAGTTTTTATTTATGTTGTTAAATGTATTTTTAGTTAAAAGTTTTGATAAAAAAAAAGGAGTCAAACTAGAAAAACCAAAAAAGAAAAAAAGAGATACAACATCCCCTCCAAAAGGAACACCTTGGTCCAAGAGAACCCTAACTTTTTGGTGTCATGCCATATGTAAAAAAAAAGTAGAGGAGATGAGGTTCTTAGTCTTAGAAGCACCCAACGTTAATGATAAGTCATATATGGATATATATTTAATAGTCTAAAAATGATTATATAGATTAAATTTTTCATAGAATATGCCTACTTTGATATATATGTTTTGTGAATTTCAGGTTTGAGCTAAAAAGATAAAATTGGCTTAAAAAGATGTGATCAAGTGAAAAGACATTATTCGATCAAGCTAGTTATGTATGCGTATGGAAGAAACAACAAGATTTCATGAACTTTGTGATGGTGTTTCTCAATTGGGCCGTATATCATGACCAGCCCAGCAACCGTTTTCTTTTATTTGGAAATTAGAACTTCACATGGGCTTGGGCATCACATAGAGCAGCTATATATATTTGGGGACATCACAATATGATGGGGATTCGAACAATATTCTATCCGCAGCAACTAAATTCGGAGGGATATTATTCGACAGATTCGGCAGAATTAATTTGGTGAGGGATATTTTAGTCGACAATTTTGGAAGGGGGTCAAGAAAGAATTACGGACGAGCAACATAACATATTCGACATCATTATCATTAGACCAATGGAATCTTTATCAAGTATTGGTGATTTGTAGATAACTATGTCCGGCTAAGGTTTTTGCAATCTCTCTCAATGAACAATTGTTAGTTAATTTTACTTGATGAATTTTACTTTCAGTCGTATAAACATTGTTCTTTTTAGATTATAATTCATATGACTGATTGAGTATTTATTCAATATTATTTGATTTGGATTTTCGTAAGACAACTTATTGCGAGTTAATGATTTGTACCGAGTCCACCTAGTTTAGGGATTAAGACAGGTCATATAATTAACATAGGTTGTGCCCAAAATTGTTCTTGTCAAATAATATTAAAATTATGTCTATGTAATTTAGAATAAATACTCGGTAAAGTTTGTTAAGTAAATTAATGCGACTTTTGGGATTCGGGAGGGATGCACTTTTTATTATTGTTTACAAGTTCTCTTTTTAATTTTGTCTTGTTTTATTAGTGAAGTCTAGTTAATTAATTTTATCTTTGCTTTAGTTAATTAAAATTACTTTTAGTATTGTCTTTAAAATCCATTAAAATTGTTAAAACTTGACTATAACCACAGACGCTCCTCGTGGGAACGATACCCACTTACCCTATCTAGTATAAGGTATTTAGGTTTATTTTTGATTGATACTTCGACGTCGATCAGCTAATAAAATCATAAACTCTAAGGGCGCGTTTGGTTCATATAATTTTTTTGAAAGAAATGGAATCTAAGGAATTAGATTATGAAGGAATGGAATTTGACGGAATGTTTTTTATTTTTCGAGAATTCATGTAACGGAAGGAATGAAATTCCTTCCCCAAGGAATGGAGATTCCATCAAATGATGGAATGTATACATTCGGAATGTATACATTCCAACGGAATGAGATTCCTCCATATTTGAACAACCAAACGCACTAAGGAATAAAATTCAATTCCAGTTCCATCAGAATCTATCAAATTCTGTGAACCAAACGCGACCTAGGCATATTAATTAATCACCTAGAAAGAGCAACCATAAACTTTGATTTTGGCTAAAAGCTAATCGCAGGGATAAAAATTGCAAAAAATAAGAAAGTAGATGGAAGAATTTTGCACTTTATCCTATATATAAGGACACCCAACCGGCCAAACCTAACCTAGATGTTTATTTCTTCATGGTTTATTTATTCTTTCTCTCTCATTTGCAGCCGCCAGCATAACTTTCACCATCTTTTACGAAGTCAGGTTAGTTTTTCTCTTTATATCAATTAATCACCTAGAAAGAGCAACCATAAACTTTGATTTTGGCTAAAAGCTAATCGCAGGGATAAAAATTACAAAAAATAAGAAAGTAGATGGAAGAATTTTGCACTTTATCCTATATATAAGGACACCCAACCGGCCAAACCTAACCTAGATGTTTATTTCTTCATGGTTTATTTATTCTCTCTCTCATTTGTAGCCGCCAACATAACTTTCACCATCTTTTACGAAGTCAGGTTAATTTTTCTCTTTATATCAATTTCAGTTGGCCCCAAACATAGAATAATAATATTCTCATCCCAATTGTTGTTGTTGTTGTTAGAAGTTTAATTAGTTAATTTTTCTATAAATTAATAAATGTTGTTTTAATTGGTATTTTTCCGTAATAAGTTTTTTTTCTCCTTACCTTTTCTTTCTTAACAAGATTGATCTCTTATTTATTTTTCCTCAACAAGACCAACAATTGATTGTCTTTTTTTCAAACCTTAAACTTGTTCAAAGCCGGACTTATCTTAATGATAGTGTTTGGAATTTTATGTGTTATAAATGCTAATTAATTTATAATTTTTTTTATAAGTGCGCGCAAAAAAAAAAAAAAAAAAAAAAGGATTTGCCGTGCCGCCATAGTTACCTGAGGTGGTTATTTGGAATCAGGGTCGGGTTGGATTTAAGTAGTCAATCCCAGTGGGATTTCGCTTCTTGGTCATTTTGTTTTCGGAGTTTTCTGTTATATTTCACTCTAAATTCCGAAATTCGATTTGTTTTTTTAAAAAATATTTCTTTGGGTCCAAACTTAAACACAACATCATAAACACTAACTGTAACAATTATTAGTATTATCAAGAATTTATAAATATTGACACTCTTTAGCTTGACTTTTGATATTCCCGTCAAGTAAAATTTTTTAAATTATGAATATAAATTTACCGAAATCCCACTGAAAACCAAAATATTACCACCGAGAACCAATATTTTAAATCCCCGATACTCAAATTTCTGTCTTTAACTACATAGGGTGGGATTAGAGGGTACAGGAGTAACTTTAGACTAGAGTGATGACTACACTTAGGATTAGAGTGGAACCTAGGGACGTTGACATGAATGTTTCTAAATAATTAACTCGTCTTTCCGCCATTGACGGAATTGTGTTGCTGCTGCTGTGTTAGTTTCTCTTGTATTGTACTCTGTGAATATGTTTATCTGACATTGAATTTTGTTCATAACATTAGCCAGTCAGCTTGCCCGCTTATCATGAGGAAGCCTCATATCAACATTGTGGTCATTGGACACTATGATTCTGGGAAGTCAACAACTACAGGTCACTTGCTCTACCAGCTCGGTGAAGTAGACAAGTATGTGATTGAAAGGAATGAGGAAGTGGCCGATGAGATGGAGAAAGAGGCGTCTTTAGAGACGGATAGACTCAAGGGTAAGGCTTTAGATACGGACAGACTCAAGGGTAAATATGCTTCATTCAAATATGCTTGGGTGTTGGACAAGCTCAGGCAAGAGCGTAAACGTGGGATCACTATTGACACTTCTTTGTCGAAGTTTGAGACCCGTAGGTATGTCTGCACTGTGATTGATGCTCCCGGGCATCGTGACTATATCAAGAACATGATCACTGGAACCTCCCAGGCTGACTGTGCCATTCTCATCATTGACGCGACCTTTCCCGCTTTTGAGTATGGATTGACGGTTGGACTGACTCGTGATCACATAATGCTTGCATTTACACTTGGAGTCAAGCAAATGATTTGCTGCATTAACAAGGTACTTGTTTTTTTTTTCTTCTTTCTTTTTATGCATTTGAAGATAGCTGTAGCTTATTTAATTAATGATAACTGGCTTTGTTATTTGCTGTTTTACAGATGGATGCTACTGAGCCTGAATACTCGGAAACTAGGTTCAATTGGATTGCCAGTAAATTAAGTACCTTCTTTTGGAAAGCCGGATACAACGCTAATGAACTCTCATTTGTCCCAATTTCTGGTTTTAAGGGCGAGAACTTGACTGAGAGGTCATCTAACCTTAAATGGAACTCGGGTGCTACTCTAGTTGGAGCCATTAACATGATCGAGAATCCAAAAAGACCATTATACAAGCCTCTCCGCCTTCCTATTCATGATGTCTATAAGATTGGTGAGATTGGAACTGTGCTGGTGGGACGTGTTGAAACTGGTGTGATCAAGCCGGGCATGGAGGTCACTTTTGGCCCAATTGGTTTAAGAGCTGAAGTCAAATCTGTATGGTTGCACAACAAAGCACTACACGAGGCATTGCCAGGACAATATGTTAGTTGCAATGTTCAGAATGTTGACGTGAAGGATCTTAAGCGTGGGTATGTTGCTTCAAACTCTAAAGATCACCCTGCAAAGGGTGCTGCTAGTTTTACATCTCACGTCATCATCATGAACCACCCGCATCATATTAAAGAAGGGTATACACCATTGCTATGTTGCCATACTTCTTGCATTGCCGTCAAGTTTCAGAAACTGTTGACTAAGATTGATCGGAGTACTTTGGAGGTGCTTGAGGTTGAACCCGAGTTTTTGAAAAATGGTGACGCTGGAATGGTGCAGATGGTTCCAATAAAGCCGATGGTGGTTGAGAACTTTTCTGAGTATCCTCCATTGGGTCGGTTTATTGTGAGGGACTTGGGGCGGACTGTTGCTGTGGGTGTGATCAAGAGCGTGGATAAGAGTTGATAACTGGATGAATGGTGGTTTGTTTTGTGAATAACTTGAAACTTAGGTATAACGAGTTTTAACTATTTTGTTCTTAAATTTAGTACTTGGTCGGTTTTGTGGATTATTTTTACTATTTTGTTCTGATATCCACTAGCTTCGTAACCTACAAACTAATGTTAAGGATTCTTTTGTTATTTTTAGCATTCTTTCTACAATGTTTTTAGCACTTTTGTTAGTTTTTATATATAAGTTTTAGGTAGCACTTTTGTTATCAACAATTTTTTGTTCATTTTTCTTGAGTTTATATATAGTTAATAAGAATAAGCAAGTCATTTTGTTAAAATAGTGATTTAATGTTTTAAGGAAGCAATTTAGGGTACTTTAAGCAATTAGGAATGAGTTTGGGGTCACTTTTGACCTGTTTCCATTTTTACTCGACTTTCACCCATTTTGTGCAATATATTCGCACTTGCCACCTATGCTTCTATCTTTTAAGAAATGTCCTAATCAGAGCTTACAAAGGTGGTCTTCTAGCGACATAAAATTGTTAGAATGTTGAGAAAGCCTTCCTACATGTAGACAAAAACGGGTAACTCTAGGTTTTATTTTAGGGGAGTGATATATCTACAACAACTTTTTGCCATCCACAACAAATGTATACATTATACTACACAGTGTACAACTATATAAAGCAGGCATTGTTGTGGATGGCCAAAAGTTGTTGTGGATTTATCATTTCCTTTTATTTTATTGATAAGGGAACAGATAGGCTGCGATTTTGATGGGTGAAAGCTCCCCCAACATTATTGTTATATTTAAAAGAATATACAGTATCTGTCAAATGATATTATATATCTTTAATAAAAGTCATGTGAACAATAAAAAAACTTGAATAGAATATATATTTGATTTGCGGAGTAAAAATCAAAACAACCTTTAGCTGGACTCAGAACGTATAGTTAAAAAAAATGATGACTTGTGTTGTATGCGTGATTTCAGGATGGCTCAATAAGAAATCTACTGAACAGACTTCGCCCAGAACATCCACCACCAATTGATCCGCAGAAAGCCTGGGATAATTTTTACAAAATTCACCCTCATTTGAAGCGGCCACCCTTTATCTAGTTTGTGGTTGTGTGTTGTGAACTCGAAACTTCTGGCTTTCATGATATATATCCAACTATTAGAAAGTTGCATAATTTGTTTGATAATCTTGGCTTTCTAAAGTGCCAGCTTTAATACACACAATATTGATTTGGTCTGTAAATTGGATACATCCACTAGCAAAATGGACCCTGCAGTTTAATGTCTAATTATGGGTTGGTGAGAAGACATGGTTAGTATTGTCCATATGTTAGGGCGGTGCTTATAGTGGTCTTCGCGAGCGTCCAAGAAGGTCCAAGACGCGGACATGCTATGGACGGTAATCATCCTTGCGTGAGCATTGACGATGTACCCCTCTGAGTCACCATACGAAGGCCATCTGTACGAAGCATAGTTACGAAGGTACTCAACCAAGACGGACGACTCTAAAATTAATACAAATCCTTCCTAAAGATAAACACAATCCTTACCTAATCCGGAATATTCTAGGATATCCTTCTAAGGAAACTAGATCAGATAAACATGGTAAGTATAGTTTGATTCAAAGAAGGAATAGGAAACCCTAACCTTCACCTCAAAGGAATCTCCTCATATAAAAGGAGGAGACATCCTTCACAATCGATATACTTCAATCACACACATATTTGGAACATCACCGAATAAACCCTAATACACTCGATCATCTATCGAACATAAACCCTAAAGTCGAACACGTTTCGACTATCACAACAACACACTTTCGTTGGCGTAAAGGAACACCGTTCGTACCTTCAGGAAATCGCCAACAAAGCCTAAAAACCCTTTAGGGTTTTTTCCTAAACACCTTCGACCCTAAAACCCTCTCGACATGGTTTGGTGCACAATCATTTGGCGTCATCCGTGGGACCAACTTACAAAAAGAAAAAACCCACGTATAAACCACTACACTGATTCACTAAAACCATGTCGAGTAAATACCCAACAAAAGGAAAGATCTCGCTCAATAGACCCCGTTAGCTTTTCACTTCCCAATATTAAAAATACCCCCGTCAGGAAACCCAATCGTAATACAGATATCGGTATTTAACACCAAAGTCTATAGGGTCTATATAGATGGAGGAAGTGAACGTGATATTATTTATGAGCACTGTTTCGTACAACTTCCGAAAAGGATAAAAGCTCGCCTAAGCCCTCCCAAGACCTGTAACACCCCACCGTTGGCGGAAACATGAGGTGTCATGAAAAGTACAACACGACATGGAATTACATAGATGCTGCTATATGAAATAGAATATAATGAATATATTCCCAAAACATGAGTTCAAAGTCATGACAATGCTAGGAAAGCTTATAACAAGTACATCCATAAAAGGAATAAACCAAGGCATGCAACCTTAAAGTCTGACAAAAGTAAAGGAGCTCTAGTCTCCAAAATCCAGTCCTAGCATGAAAGTCCTTATCCCTGAATAGCCTGAGTACCTGAAAAGTATACTAAAACGTGTCAACACAAAGGTTGGTGAGTACATAGGTTTTAGTCAAAAAGTCTAGTCAAAGAAATAAGTCTTTTGCCAATTCTTTAAGTATTAGTTCAATACATAATGAGCAGAGTTACGCCATAATATGTCCAAAGTCTCAAGTCTCATGTCTCAAAGTCTCGAAGACTCAATGTCTCAAAGTCCGGCCTTACGGTACCTGCCTTAGTCCAAGTCTCAAGTCTCATGTCCAAATCTTAAACTCATACAATAAGGACGTCCAAACCATAAATCACAACACTAAACACATAAATCATACACATATAAACAAAATCAAGCACGTCAGATGCCACAAGTAACTCTATACACACAGGCTCCGTATTGAACATAAACAGAAATCAACAAAACTATTTGAAAAATAAGTATATTTTCCACCCCAAAACTTGTAAAAAGAGGGGCTACGAAACTCACCTGAAAAGTGTTATGAAAGTATAACGAACGAGCACGACAAACACAATCAAGGTCCACGACAATCAACACCTATCAATAATACATGACAAGTCACAATAACAGTCTTTTGTCTTAAGTCTTAGCCTATTAGAAATGCCTTTAAGTTCATATATCTTTATTTAACTTTTAAACGACGTTTAAAAATGACGAGACTCGAATAAACCGAATAGAAGTCTTGCTTTGACACCAATGTCCTTTATTAAGTTCAAAATACATTATTTTAGCAATACTAACCTGATTTGAAATCATTTTAAAGCGCAAAATAATTTTTACTCGAGTTTAATCAAAACTAGTCGAAACCCGAGATTTTAACTGAAAAGCTTACGAAACCGAAATGAATTGAGCTCAACCTAATAGTATTATGTTTTAATCAATTAAATCTTAAGTCTTTTTTTGGGAATACTAGTGTAACAACATATATTTTTTAATTAAAATAAATAACTAATTAAACAGAGGACTTGTATAAGTAACCTCACATCAACAGGTATGCCAATAAGCGACCATGTATCGTTTGATCTTCAATTTTTGTTAGGGTGTGTAGGTCCAAACCACATATTAATCCAAATCTTTTGGCAAGCTCTTGTTACTAACTTCATTAGATGTAACAAAATTTTGAAGATAACAAATGATATGATGCACAATAAAATGATTTAAGATTTCTTAAGTTAAAGTGGATGATAAAACACGATATTTATTTGAATGGTAACCATTTAGATACATCATACATTCATATATTTTTCAAATTTATTATGCTTACTATAGTCCGTACTATAACTTAAACTAGATTTAGACATATGTATAGAACTATAGATACACGAGAATCTCAAGACGATTATTAAAATTAATTTCTTTATTGTCTATTGTTTAAAGACCCACAATATCGAGTTTGATCAAATGTATATAATACTGTTGTTACATACTTTCCATTAATTTGGTTGGTGGTCTCATGGTTGCAAGTACGTTTATTTATTTTATATTTAATGATACACACTCAGGTTAATTCATGTATTCATTAGCTTTTTTCAAAGCATTTGTTGAGATGGATTTAAAAGTAAACACATCGACAATCTAGAATAATCTTATTTTTTCGAATCGTGGTTATACGAATGTATCCGATATATTGAAAACTCATGTATGCTTATGTACAAACATCTATATAATTATTAAAACAGTAGTTAACCAAGCCTTTTAAGACCCTTTACAAATTTAAAGTTATGCTAAAAATTGCCATTTAGGATGTATCTTAGGTGTCATCTCCATATTTTATCTTATTTACTTTTAAACTAAATAATAATTAGAAAAAGGAAAACACACGCGGACCTAAAGCCCACCCGATTATTTCAGGCTACCCGTCCCTTCTTCCTCATGTTTTTTACCATGTTCTTCCATGCCCAGATATATTTATTTCCCTTTCTTTCTCCTGTTTTTTTCCCCATGTTAAGCCTTTTTTTCTTTCCAACATGCCCTAATCTATTCATTACGGTAATAATCATCCCTACTCAATGTAAATATCTATTTCAATTTTGATTTTTTTTTCCATCTCTTGAGCTAGTTTGTTTTAATTTATCTGATTTTTTTTATTTGTTTAAGATGATATGTTCTCACTATCTTTTTCCAATTTCTATACTTGCAATTTGTGTATTTTTTTAATCATATACGCGTTATCAATTTAGATATTTATTTAGGGTCCGGAAAATAAAACCTATAAAAATTGAATTTTTATGTTCATCGAGTTGTAAAGTTTAAAAATTTATTGGTGTTTGTTGTAATTCAATTGATAGGTTTTTTAATATGGATACATTAAATCAAAAAATATGTATACAGATGTATAGGTCCTACGCTGAACTAAGAGGGTCAATAATTTTGAACGCTTATTGAACTTGGATTATGTGTTTTTACTTTTTGATAGTGATTACAGATGATGAAAATGGTATATTTTTTTAAACCTAATTTTGTAGTCTATCAAGTGAATAAGTTTTTACGCAATTTATAGTTACACTAATGGTGGTGTTGATGATATCAAAATATCTTAGGTTAAATGTTCTCAGAAGGGTGTGTAATCACTATAGTAGGTTAAGTGACTAAGATATTAACATGTTGAAAAAGACAAAAGATGACTAGAGTCATCCAGGAATCAACCATGAACTATAACATAATCAATTTCTACATGATAAACCTATATAATACCTATTTACTAATTTACCTTTTTAACTAACTACGCATCGCGCGGGGTAAAATACCTAGCATAACTATATACTAATATACATGCAATTAAAGACGAATCTGAGTAAATATAAATACTTACTGAGTAGTTTACTCAGGTATAATTTGTTCTAAAAACCATTTTGAGTATCATGGTTCTGCCGATTTAATATATAAGTAATACGTCTTTGTTTGTCTTAAACCATACACTTCAAATCTTAAACGTGATTTAGATGTTAAAATAGCCAAAGGTAAATTGCTAGAGGGAAAACATATACATTGACACTATTGACATATTAAGTATTTAAGTTATTAGTGTCCCAAATAAATTTAGATGTTAAAGTAACCATATATCTATTGTAGATTTGGAACCCCTTTTCTAATGCATTGGCATCTAAGTTGGTCCCAATGTGACAAGCTTACCAAGTGCGTATTATCATGGGCATAGGGTTTAAGAGTTTATTTTCTTAAAAGCTTTTTTGTTAAATTCCTAACACATTGTAAGACATTATACATAACATATGAAACGTATAAATATATAGAGGGTATGGAGTATATGGCTGTTAGATACCTAACTTCCCCTCATATCTTGTTTTTTTAATCCATAAAAATCATAGGGCCCAGACATTTATATATATATATATATATATATATATATATATATATATATATATATATATTAAAATATTAGGATGTGAGGGGTTCTACACCTAAACTTGAGTATCTAACATACATATACTCCATTTTCTCAAATATATATACATGTTTATTAACAGCCTAAGGGTTTGTTATTAGAAAAATCTTAATAATAATCATCTTTTAATAATAGCTGTTAACCTCATTATAACTGGTTCTTGGATGAGAGCTCTTGGAGTAATCGGTTTGGCCTTGCATCTACGTGTCTATGACTTCGTAAGGTCTAGCAGACACAATAGGCATTGCGATGCGGAGGGCTTTGCTTGGCGAAAAATTAATACACATAAAAACTTTTATTAAAGCATTTGAAATTTAACAATATCTAATAAAATTAACATGTTATTTTTCCCCATTAAATCAAGTAAGACAACCATCATCTAAACATTTACTTCCACTAAATTAATAACATAAGGTAGCATCACCAAATTTTTTACTTTCCATGTAATCATAACTTGTTTTTACTTTAATCAAAAAGTAAATTCCTTTCGTTAATAAAAAGAAGACACGCTCGAAATGGCCGTTGATACAAAGTATACATTCATGTTTTCAGGTCAAAGACAAATAACCATACTCAACGGCTCTATTTTCGCTCTCTTTCTACACTCCACACAAACACAAACACACACACTTTCCCCTAAAATCACAAACTAATTTGAACCTATTTTACAATTTTTCTTTTTGGAATGGCAGAACCCATATATATTACATGATTCATTCTCATTATAACACGATCAATTTCTATAATTAACCATTAATACTTTCAATTAAAAACTTCATTTTTCTATCAAGAAATACTAGATCGTTATCAAGATCTTAGCTTTTTTACAATTAATTGATATGGGCAATCTTATTTTTGATTGAATTTGAATACCCAGAGCTGAATTTAGTTTTAGTTTTAGTTTTAATTTACGAAAATGCCCTTTTGATAAAGGCTATATCTGTTTAAAAGGGCATTAAGGTTTCAAATTATGAATTTTTTTGATAGATTTTGGGTTTGATCTGGTTGTTGTAAGTGTAATAGTCTGAAATGTGTGAAATATTGTTGTAACAAAGAAAATAAGAATAAAGTTAGTAACTTGTTGTTGTGTGGATCAAGATTTTAATACAATGTCAGCTGTTGATGTTGCATTGAGTCCGATTCACATCGAATCTGGTTTTGTCCGAAACCCGAATGAATCTATAGCTATATACTTAACTGTAGCTGGATCAGTGATTCCCATGTGCATTTTGGAGTCCGATTCGATTGCATCAGTGAAGTTAAGGATTCAAACATGTAAAGGGTTTCTAGTTAAGAAACAAAAGTTAGTTTTTCAAGGAAGAGAGTTGTCAAGAAACAGTTGTCTAGTTAAAGACTATGGTGTTTCAAGTGGTGCTGTTCTGCATTTGATTCTTAGAGTTTCTAATCGTCTTGTGATGATCACGGTTGAGACCGCTTTTGGAAAAGAGTATGAGTTTCAGGTTGATAGGTTTAGAAACGTGCGGTTTTTGAAACAAAAGATAGCTCAAGAAGCAAAAGGGTTTGGATTTGTGGATGTTGAAGATCAAGAGATTTTGTGATGGTATGAAGCTTGATGATCAGAGGCTTGTTGATGATATGTGTAAGAATCGTGATGCTATCGTTCATTTAGTTGTTGTAAAACCTGCACGATTCGAGAAGGATAAGATTCAAACTAGATTAGAGAATGTTGGATTTTCCTTGCAGCCTGTGATTGTTAATCCTAATTTGAAAATTTCGCCTGCTATATGGAGTATGCTTAACTCTGCATCAGAAGGACTGAAAAAATGGAAAAACCCGATTAGATCATCTGAGGGCACTGGCGGCGCATACTTTATGCAGCATCCTTCAGGGAATAAGTATGTTGCTGTTTTTAAGCCTATGGATGAGGAACCGTTGACGGTCAATAACCCTCGAGGGCTACCTCCATCTGCAAATGGTGAAGGACTAAAGAAAGGGACTAAGGTAGGTGAAGATGCACTGAGGGAAGTTGCAGCATACATTTTGGACCATCAGTTGACTGGACCTCGGTCATCAAAGAATGAAAATGAGACGGGTTTTGCTGGTGTACCCCCAACAATTATGGTAAAATGTTTGAATCCGCAGTTTAATCATCCACGAGGGTATGATGGTGGACAGGGAAACATAAAGGTTGGGTCTTTGCAGATGTTTGTGAAGAACTGTGGAAGTTGTGAAGATATGGGTCCAAGGGATTTTCCAGTGGAGGAGGTTCATAAGATCACAGTTTTTGATTTAAGAACAGCGAATGCTGATAGGCATGCAGGGAACATCTTGATGAACCGAGAAGGGGACCGTATCGTGCTGATCCCTATTGATCACGGATACTGTTTGCCTGAGAATGTAAGGAATTACAACCCTTATATTATTGTTCCATAGTTGTGATATTAAAATAGTTGACTTTATTGACTAATTAACCAGTAGTTAAGTCAGGGTTAGCCCGATATAAGTTATTTATCATGCTAAACATGCTATTTTACCATTTCTTGAGTCCTTAGAACTATCGTCTGCACTTTTGTCCACTTTTCGGTTTATAGATATAATAGTTGACTTTTTTGACAACCAATAGTTGAGTCAGGGTTAGTCCATAACGAGTCTTTAATCCTGCTAAACTTGCCATTTTACGATTTCATGAGTCCTAACAACTCTAGTCTGCATTTTCTGTCCACTTTTCAGTTTATAGTTCTTCACTAGTTAGTGGGTTGGCCGTTTGGAGTTTGGTTTGAAGGACTCAATAGCTTTATCATCTCTGCATTTATGTGGGTCATAACTAGTAACAGAGCCAGGATTGCTAATTGCTCTGATATGCATTTTGTTTTGTTTATTTGGTATGAAGATATGATATTTTTGCGTAGTTGTATTATCAAAAGGCTGATAATATGTGACTTTTCTTGACTTATCAGCTATGTCCGGTTTTAGTTTAAAGACTCAGTTTTGTTAAACTTCAATTTCACTTATGATGATAGACTAGCAATGGAATTAGAAAGAGATAGGAACTATTGCCACCCGTCCGATTCTTTTGTATACAATAGCACTGTTTGAAACGTTTAGTAAAAAATCATTAGTTAAATAGATCTTGCCCGGGACACTTCAACCTGCATTTATTTTAGTTTAACTTGTACATAGTTGTAGCTGTATAGTGCTATATGAAAATGATTGTCTTGATTGATGTGGAGGTGGGCAGGTCAGGGATTAGTGAAGTGGAAGGAACTCACTACTTCTGTTAAGCATACACTATTATCGGTTCTGAAACACGCTAACTGCAAATTCTGGATCTTTTTGCAGTTTCAAGATTGCACATTTGATTGGATGTATTGGCCACAAGCACGGGAACCATACTCTCAAGAAACTCTCGACTACATAAACTCATTAGATGCAGAGCAAGATATAGCACTCTTGAGCTCATATGGCTGGGACCTCTCAATAGAGTGTTCACGTACACTTCGCATCTCTACCATGCTTCTCAAAAAAGGTGCTACAAAAGGGCTCTCTCCTTTTGCCATAGGTCAGATCATGTGCAGAGAAAACTTGAACAAGGAATCTATGATCAAGAAGATTATTCAGAAAGCCCATGACTCCATACTCACTGGAATGAGTGAGGCTGCATTCCTTGAAACTGTTAGCAGAATCATGGATTCCGAGCTCGAGAATATGTCTTAGGATATCTGTAGGTATATAAAATATGTAACTGGTCTGAATTGGATGGAAATGAAGTGTGGATGACTCACTTCGTCGACCTCAGGCATATAAGAACTTTAGTAATTTGTGGCTTCTAGTTTTCTTATAAAGTATATGCTTCAAAACACTGTCGAGGGGATCGATAGCATTCAAGAAACAATACAAATAAAACTATGATCAGCAATCAGTGTTTTTTAGATCTAGTTGCTGAATTTGGCTTTTATAGATATATGCTTGTACACGCTCTGTAACGAAGCTTTTGTTGTGAATGATAATGTTTTTGTGTTAAGAACCCTTGTAAAGTTATGTTTCTTGTATGATTCTTATAGTTTTGGTCTTTCTGAGGAACCCAACTGAACCGTTCACAGCTTCAGGTCTTACAGGGACACTGAACCAAGATTAGAGTCATGACTTGCAACGTCTATCTTCGTCATATTTGCAATAATCATGCTACTTGCTGTATCACAAAGCATTTACAGCATATGGTAAGAAAGTAAGACCTGCACCAAACATGACTTATCTATTCTTCTTTCTGCTTCTGATCGAAGGATATAAATCGATATGCACAAAGTAAAAGATCATCTACAGTCAGGTAGTGGGTATGTTCAAACAACATATCTGAAGTAGTATTGCATTTTCAATGTGACGATTTTGGCATGCACAAGAAAACAGAACTGGTTGTCTTACTAACATATATGCCACAGTCTCATATTTAGACTACAAAGAATTTGATATGATGTCTTTTAACTAAGTTACAAAACCGATACAAGAAACCTTTTTTTTTTTAACCGCATTAAAGTTTTATTAAAAAAATACTAGTAAGAAACTAGCTGATACAAGAAAACACACCTTCTGATCTAAAATAGGAACAAGAACTTTAACATGACATTGGATTAGAGTTCATCATGCTTGATGTAGAATTTAAGATTTCTGAAAGAGATAAAGATTAAATACTAAAGTTGGTTTCATTAGTGTTTCAATTAAGAAATGTTTTACTTGAATCACGTTCTTGACACTAGTCTGGAATCTGATTATTTGTTGCAAAAACTCTATGAATAATTTTTCGCTTTTATGTGACATAGTTTTGGTCACTCTATTTAGAGGACTTTGTTTCATGGACTGTTTGGTTGATACAGCAAGCCTGCCTTGTATGTCGAGCTTAGATAGGTCCCACTCTCTTTCAACTTCTTCCTATTATATCTTCAAAGTATCTATGTATACTTTTGACTCCATGATAACTCGGTAATTATTACTACAACATATGGTCCCTCACTCTCTTGCTGCTACTGTCCTACACAATGTTATTGTAAGGATTCTTTCAAATTTGATGAGTTAAAATTCTAAAGAAATGTTTTGTTATGTTTGTTCATTTAAATTAATTAAAAAATACGGACAAACTTTTAGTCGAATGGTTTATGACTACTTTCATAAACATGAGTGCTCAATCCCGACATACCCGTATCAATAAATAGTTATATACATATACGTATGTATAAATAGCAGTGTTGTAAAACTCGGCTGAGAACTCATAATCGGGTCGAACTAGCTAGAATCGATCGAAATTCGGTCAACCTGGTCGCTTGTAAAATTCGGTCAAACTCGCCTGTATCGGTCAAACATCGGCCTGACCGGGATAAAACTCGGGTCAACTTTGTTCAAGAATTTTTTTTTTTGTTTTTCTTCTTATAAAAAAAATCTTAAATTGGTTCAAGTTTAAATTTTTAATAAATGAAGTTTGAACTTTGAAATATTATATTAAAGTTTTTAAACAATTATGTTTTAAGTTTGAGGTTTATTCCATATAATTTTAAAGAACTATAAATTTTCTATATAAAACCCGATTTTGGATTCTTAAAAACCCGTGACTCCCCCTTGCCGATCCAATCCCGAGTCCCCAACCTTGATATATAATATCATACATTCATACGTATACATATATGTACGTATACACACATTCCCATAAATTCTAAAGTACATACATGTTTCATCCAAGCTAAAAAATGTGTACACAATGATTACCCATCTTGCAAAATAAAAAACCCAAATTTACATCTCTCCGGCCACCATCTTCTCAAACCCGCCACCACAAATGGCCAACCGGAAAAACCCACCACCGCTACCACCACCGCCCTCCGGCCGGACAAATCTAGCTTCATGTATAGTAGCAACAATCTTCTTACTCTTCATAACAACCCTCATTCTCATAATCTTCTTTACATTATTCAAACCCAAACCACCAACCATCACCATCTCCGCCGTCCAACTTCCGTCATTCTCCGCCACCAACACCACCGCCGTCACGGTCACGTTGACTATCTCCCACTACATCACCGTCACTAACCCCAACCACGGTGTGTTTACACACTACGACAGCTCATTACAGCTTTTGAACGCCGGGAACCAAATGGGTTTCATGTTTGTCCCTTCCGGCAAGATTGGAGCTGGCCGGAAAGTGTACATGGCTGCCACATTTGATGTTGAGGGTTTTCCGGTGGAGTTGAAGGATAATGGGTTGAATGGGTTTCGGGTCGGGCAGAGTTTGGAGATTGAGACGAAGATGGAGATGGCGGGTCGGGTCAGGGTTATGCATTTTTTTACACATTATGTGGTGGTCAAAGTTGAATGTAAAGTTGCTATTGGTGTTAATGATGGATCTGTTGTAGGGTTTCATTGTTAATTACATTGGTCTTTTGTATGTGTGTGTGTTTTGGTGTATTTTTAAGGTGTTTGACTTTATCAATCCTATTCAAAATGGATAAATGAAAGAGGTTTTCCGGGTTCATGTTGCTTGAAAACAAGTCATTGACTTAGATGTATCTGGTTTAACCAAGTATCCTTGTGAACAGTTACAGACTTTTCACCTCATCACCCTATAACCGTTTATCAAGCCGCCTAACCACGAGACCACCTTTGTGGTGGTTAATCCTAATCGACATGGATTTTTTATAATTTGAAACTTGATTGAAATGAAATGTGGCCTATTACACAAAAATAAGTCTCGTACTCTCGTTTATGGTTTTTGTAATGTTTTGTTGAGCAACTATCATAAGTAATACGAGTAACAATGATGATAACGAAATGAGCAGCCTTAAGTTGAGTTTAAATCCATAATAGCATGCTGTGGTTCAGGAAGATACAATAGTTGGATAACATGCTTATCAGGTGGAATGGCTTGTAGAAATGCTTCAAATTATCTATGGTGGGACCAATTGCATGCAACATCTGCTTTGAATGAGATCTTAGCAGAGAATGTGTGGTCTGGATTGCATACCAGCGTGTATTATCCTATGAACATAAAGGACATGATAGCGCAGACGGCCCTTGCTGGTTCTGGTATCTTTTCAAGCAATTCGGAATTGGTATGCTCCACAACCAAATTTTTTTTTTGTTCAAATAAGCTTTTAGATGCGATATGGATCTTAGATGTTTGAAACATGTTATGCAGGGTCAGCATATATCCTTCTCTCAGCAAATTCCGCAGGTTATGGAAACCTTTCAGCATATTTCTGACTCAATGTTCTACGCTGCTATGGAGACAAATGACTTTGATCACTGAAAGTTTTGGTATGATATCCTTGTCTTTAACAAAGAAGTTTTTTATACATTCTACATACTTAGTAAAAATGCTGTATATTATCATAACAATAATTACTGTTACTTTCCGGATCCATTGACAGATGTTTCCGCGGGGGTTCGAGATGTAGTGGCATACTTAAGCTACAGTTTACTTTCTCTTATCATCATTTCTATGAGCATGTGGTGGTTTTCATGGATGAGCAATAGGGACCCGTCATATCAAGTGCCAGTCCCCGACTTAGAACCCGAGCCATCAGGTTCAGGTGCTCCAGGAGACTTAGAATCAGGACAGGTTATTCCACAAGGTGCAGACTTAAAAGCAGGAACTTCAGGTTCTAAAGCACCAGGACCAGAGGGAGACTTAGAAGCAGGAACTTCAGGTTCTAAAGCACCAGGGCCAAATGTAGAAGCAGACGATACAGATACTGATTATGATACTGATACTGATTCTGATAGAGAATCGCTGGAACATGAAAGCGACTATGAGCACATCATGGAGGATCGCATTATAGTAGAAGATATCGAGGGTCCGTACATGACAAGGTACCAAGTGCGTTTGGCAAGAGAAGAGAAGAAGAAGTGCGCTTGGCAAGGGAAAGAGAAGAAGCAGCACCCTTGGCAGGAGAAGAAAGCGTACACCCTCTGCTTAAAATAGTGGCAGCATTCTTGAAATACATTTTGCGCTAGCAACTATGGTTTGATGTTAATATAGGATTTTTTGTTGGGGTATTTCACAGACGGGTAACCTTGTATCAAGGGTAAGAAACCAATGACCGGATATCTTTTTGTATCGTGATATCTCTTTCCGAAAACAACAATTCGACCCTATATGTCTGGGTTACACGAATTTTGTTTTGAGATAATACAAGAAGCAATATTCTTGACTTTGGCAGAAATCAAGGGTAAGAAACCAATGACCGGATATCTTTTTGTATCGTGATATCACTTTCCGAAAACAACAATTCGACCCTATATGCCTGGGTTACACGAATTTTGTTTTGGGATAATACAAGAAGCAATATTCTTGACTTTGGCAGAAATCAAGAACCCGTTTGCTAAAGAGTATTAACGTTTAGTATTTTCTCATTTATCCTTTCTCTTAGATGGAGACACCCAAAATCTTCTTCTAACTAGAAACTCTTTAAAATGGTTTTACAACTTGAAAGAATACTTGAAGCTTGAAAGATTGTGTTGTAAAATGAGTTTTTTTTTAGTGTATCTTGAAATGAAATGCAAGAGCTCTATTTATAGGCTCATATTAGTAACCAAGCTAAGTAAACTTACTTAGTAAGTTTACTTGGCCACTAAGGAAACTTAGTCACCAAGCAATGTGATACCTTAATTATTAAGTAAATGTTTCTTTTTCTTACTCATTAAGTAAACTTAGTCAAAAAGGAAATATCTATTCTTAATCACCAAGTAAACTTAGTTACTAAGAAATAATATTACCTTAGTCAAAACATTTACGGATCAAAGAAAACCGATTTTGGGTCCGGGATGTTATTTACTTAACAGGCGTACACTCCGTACCTTCAAACCCATTTTCAAGTATCATAACCAAATCCCTTAATTACACTAAATTAATAACAATCCTCCCCAATTTAGTGCAATTCCGATACATGATAAAGTAACCAAAACAAAACTTATGCGTAAATGAAAATGTCTTGAAGATTGAATTTTCACCTTAGTACATTACACATTCCAAATATTCGACAATCGGGGTGTTCTAAGAATTGAACCCTTCAACCCATTTGAATAACTGAGAATAATATACACATAAGCTTTCAAATACTCTAAAGCTATCCTGACGCTATACAAGCCATGCATCCATATTCATTCATGAATGTATCCAAAGCTAAAAGTCCAAAGCTTTCTTGAAGCGGCAAAACTTCACATTCATATAGGTAGTTCTCTTTATTCATGCACCTGCTACTTCACTTTTTCAAAGGAACTATTAAGAAGCTATACTTTAACCTAACCATCATCAGGTCTGAGCACATACCTTGGGATGATATATAAATTTATGTGCTCCAATTTCTAAGTGTAAGTTTTCCCATTGAATTCAGGTCTGAATAATATCAGAAAGGAATTGGGTATCTCACAACTAGAAATTTAGGTGGACTTTAAACCCATCCCTTCAGCAGACTTATTAACCAAGTCTCTAGCTAATCCCTTCGTCAAGTGATCAGCTAAATTTTGTTGCGATCTTAAAAACACTATAGAAATCACCCCATTCATGATTAGTTCACGAATCATGCTATGTCTAACACCTAAGTGTCTAGACTTCCCATTGTACATTTGGCTATAAGCCTTTGCCAATGTAGCAGCACTATCACAATGAATAGAAATGGGTGCAATAGGTTTAGGCCACAATGGAATCTCATGAATCAAATTTCTTAGCCATTCGGCTTCTTTACCAGCAGAAGCCAGTGCAACAAACTCAGATTCCATTGTTGAGTTGGTAATACAAGTTTGCTTCTTGGAAGCCCATGAGATAGCACCTCCCCCAAGCAAGAATACCCAACCAGATGTAAAAGAATGATCTTCAGCATTGGTTATCCAACTCGCATCAGTATACCCTTCTAGAACCGAAGGGAACCCAGTATAAGCTAAACTATAATCCATAGTTTTCTTCAAATACTTTAGTACCCGCCTGATTGCTTGCCAGTGATGAGTACTAGGATTGCTAGTGTACCTACTCAGTTTTCCCACGGCAAATGCAATATCCGGCCTTGTACAAGTCATGGCATACATCAAGAAGCCAATCACCTTGGAGTACTCAAGTTGTGATACAGCTTCACCCTTGTTAGGCATCAGCTTCATACTTGGATCCGTAGGTGTACTCACTAGAGTACAGTCAAAACAATTGAATTTCTTCAGCACCTTCTCAATGTAATGAGATTGAGAAATTGAAATTCCTTTGTTTTCATGTTTGATCCTTATACCAAGGATAACGCCGGCCTCCCCCATATCTTTCATGGAACTTTGATGACAAAAATTCTTTTGTCAAGTCAACCTGATTTTGGTCAGTTCCAAATATTAGCATGTCATCAACATATAGACAAATGATAACTCCTTTACTGGAAGCATCAATTTTGCTATATACACATTTGTCTGCTTGGTTTAAATGATAACCATTTGATAAAATCACTTCATCAAACTTTTGATGCCATTGTTTAGGTACTTGTTTCAATCCATACAAGGATTTCACCAGTTTGCAAACCTTGTCTTCATTTCCTGGCATGACAAAGCCTTGAGGTTGGTCCATATAAACCTCCTCATCCAGTTCACCATTCAAGAATGCTGTCTTCACATCCATTTGGTGAATGACCAAATTGTGAATTGCTGACAAAGCAATCAGCAATCTAATGGTAGAGATACGAGCCACTGGAGCGTAAGTATCAAAATAGTCAACTCCAGACTTTTGTCTAAAGCCTTGAATGACTAACCTTGTCTTGAACTTTTCAATAGTTCCATCTACCTTCATCTTCTTTTTGAAGATCCATTTGCAACCCAATGGTTTGCAACCAGGAGGTAGATCAGCCAACACCCAAGTGTTGTTGCCCATGATGGAATCCATCTCATCATTGATTGCTTCTTTCCAGAAGGCAACATCCTGAGACTTCATTGCTTCATCAAATGTTTTAGGATCATCCTCAACATTGAAGCAATAGGAATATTGGGTAGAAACTTCCTCCCTAGAACCTTCAACTAAATATAATTGAAAATCTGGTCCAAATGATTTAGGTTTCCTTTCTCTTTTGCTTTTCCGAAGCTCAAGTGACTGGTCAACAACATTTTCAGAGACTTCAACATTACAATCCTTATTGGTTTCATTAGAGATAGGAACCATATCCTTTGGTCTAGGTATAGATGAGAAACGATTCTCATCAAAGATTGCATCCCTTGAATCAATTACGGAATAAACCGCATATGAATCATTAGGCTCAATAACATAGAACCTATAAGCCTTGGAATGTTCAACATATCCAATAAATATGCAATCTATACCTCTTTCACCTAAACTTTTCCTTTTGGGATCAGGCAGTTTCACAACAGCCCTACACCCCCATACCCGAAGGTAATTCAAGTTTGGTTTCTTTTTGTTCCAAAGTTCATAAGGTGTAATCTTGCTTCTTTTGTTAGGAACTCTATTAAGCAAATAACAAGCTGTTAGCACGGCTTCTCCCCAAAATCCATTACTCAAACCAGAATAGGATAACATGGAATTAACCATTTCCTTAAGGACTCTATTCTTTCTTTCTGATATACCATTTTGTTGTGGTGTATATGGAGCCGTAGTCTCATGGATAATCCCAACGGATTGGAAATAGGTTTGATCAATATATTCACCTCCCCTATCCGTTCTAAGTCTTTTTATCAAAGTCTTTTGTTGCAATTCTACTTCAGTTTTAAATATTTTAAATTTATCTAATGCTTCATCCTTACTATTTAACAGATAAACATAGCAAAATCTAGAAGCATCATCAATAAATGTCACAAAATATTCATTATTCCCTAAAGTAGGAGTTGCATGCAAATCACATAGATCACTATGTACTAATTCTAAAATTTCAGAATCACGTTTCACATTTTGAAATGGTTTCTTAGTGATCTTTGTCAACATACATGTTTTACACTTTTCATTATTTATGTCAAAGGCCGGTATTAATCCATCTTTAGACATATCTTGCATTCTTTTAAAGTGTACATGTCCCAATCTAGCATGCCAAAGAGTAGTATCATTTATGCTAGAAATTGACAAAAAGGCAAAGTTGACATTCATGTGATTAATGTTAAGTCTAAACATTCCATTGCATAAATAACTAAAACCAACAAACATGGCCACAAAACAAACTTATTAGATTCAATAACTTGTTTATAACCACAATTATTTAAAATACTACTTGAAACTAGATTTTTACGAATCTGAGGTACATGCAAAACATCATATAAAGAAACAACTTTTCCAGAACTAAAACTCAAATCCACACGTCCACGTCCTTGAACAAGGGTTGTTGACTCATTTCCCATATGAAGAACAGATCCGTCAGGCACCGAATCGTAAGTCTTGAACCAACATCTATCCTTGCACACATGGGTATTAGCACCTGAGTCAACCCACCACGCAACATCATCATCCTGCAAAAAATAAGCCTCAGTTATATACGAAACATAATAACTCTGAATCGAATCATTATATATATACTGACCTTTCGAGTTTTGGTTGTTAGAACCATTTCCCGAACCGCTTGTGCCGGATCCATTGGTATTTTTATTACCAATATTAACTCTGCAGTCCCGTTTCAAGTGTCCAGATTTTCCACACTTCCAACAAGCCAAACTAGACTTCTTGTTGGGACCAGCTTTGTTAGCTTCTTGATGTTTACGTTTCCCCTTCTTGTCATTGTATCCTGTGGACTTTTTCTGTTCCACCATATTGACTGAAGACGTACCATCAACATTGTTGCTTTTTGGCTTGTCAATATTTTGCGCCTTGAGGGATTCCTCTATGCGCAAATGACTGCCCAACTCAACAAGAGTTAACTCCTCCTTTTTATGTTTCAAAGAATGTTTAAATTCTTTCCAAGAGGGAGGGAGTTTATCAATGACACTCGAGACTTAAATAGCCTCATCCATGTGCATTTTGTGTTGTGTGAATTGACCAAGTATGCGAATGAGCTCATTGTATTGCTCCATGACTAGTCTAGAATCGACCATCTTGTAATTATTAAAATTACTCACTAGGAACTTTTTACTAGAGGCATCCTCAGACATATACTTGGTTTCAGAGAGTCCCATAGTTCTTTAGCAGATTCATGGTTTTGGTAAATATCAAAAAGGGAATCAGACATACCATTGAGGATTAAACCTCGAGCAATGTAATCGTCGTTCTCCCATTTGCACCTTCTTCGGATCTTTTCAACCGTAGCATCATCACCACCATCTTCAGGACAAGGAGTGCTCAGCACATAAACCACACTCATGCTAGTGAGGAAGAAATGCCTCTTCTTCTGCCATCTCCTAAAATCCATTCCTTCAAACTTATCGAGCTTCGAGAAATTTGCTGTCATATGCTTCATCGTAGCTGCCATTGATTTCTGAAAATTGTTGTTTTCGATTGTTGGGGTATTTCACATACGGGTAACCTTGTATCAAGGGTAAGAAACCAATGACCGGATATCTTTTTGTATCGTGATATCACTTTTCGAAAACAACAATTGGACCCTATATGCCTGGGTTACACGAATTTTGTTTTGGGAAAATACAAGAAGCAGTATTCTTGACTTTGGCAGAAATCAAGAACCCATTTGCTAAAGAGTATTAACGTTTAGTATTTTCTCATGTATCATTTCTCTTAGATGGAGACACCCAAAATCTTCTTCTAACTAGAAACTCTTTAAAATGGTTTTACAACTTGAAAGAATACTTGAAGCTTGAAAGATTGTGTTGTAAAATGAGTTTTTTTTTTTTGTTGTATCTTGGAATGAAATGCAAAAGCTCTATTTATAGGCTCATATTAGTAACCAAGCTAAGTAAACTTACTTAGTAAGTTTACTTGGCCACTAAGGAAACTTAGTCACCAAGCAATGTGATACCTTAATTATTAAGGAAACTTACTTAGTAAGTTTACTCATTAAGTAAACTTAGTCAAAAAGGAAATATCTATTCTTAATCACCAAGTAAACTTAGTTACTAAGAAATAATATTACCTTAGTCAAAACATTTACGGATCAAAGAAAACCGATTTTGGGTCCGGGATATTATTTACTTAATGGGCATACACTCCGTACCTTCAAACTCATTTTCAAGTGTCATAACCAAATCCCTTAATTACACTAAATTAATAACATTTTTGATTTTAGCTTGATTATTAAAAGAAGACACACTCGAAATGGCCATTGATACAAAGTATACATTCATGTTTTCAGGTCAAAGACAAAAAAAAAAAAAAACCTTACTCAACGGCTCTATTTTCGCTCTTTCTCTCCATACAAACATACATTTTCCTCTAAAATCACAAACTACTTTGAACCCATTTTACAAATTTTTTTTGGAATGGCAGAAGCCATATATATTACATAACCTTTGATTCATTCTCATTATAAGGCAATCAATTTCATTAATACTTTCAATTAAAAACACTTCATTTTCTATCAAGAAACACTAGATCGTTTAAAAGGGCATTAAAAAAGATCTTAGCTTTTTTACAATTAATTGATATGAGCAATCTTATTTTTGATTGAATTTGAATACCCAGAGATGAAGTTAACTTTACTTTTAATTTACGAAAATGCCCTTTTGATACAGGCTTTTTCTGTTTAAAAGGGCATTAAGGTTTCAAATTATGAATTTTTTTGATAGATTTTGGGTTTGATCTGGTTGTTGTAAGTATTATAGACTGAAATGTGTGAAATATTGTTGTAACAAAGAAAGAAAGATTAAAGTTAGTGACTTTTTGTTGTGTGGATCAAGATTTTGATGCAATGTCAGCTGTTGATGTTGCCTTGAGTCCGATTCACATCGAATCTGGTTTAGTCCGAAACCCGAATGAATCTATAGCTATATAATTAACTGTAGCTGGATCAGTGATTCCCATGTGTATTTTGGAGTCCAATTCGATTGCATCAGTGAAGTTAAGGATTTAAACATGTAAAGGGTTTCTAGTTAAGAAACAAAAGTTAGTTTTTCAAGGAAAAGAGTTGTCAAGTGGTGCAGTTCTGAATTTGATTCTTAGAGTTTCTAACCGTCTTGTGATGATCACGGTTGAGACCGCTTTTGGAAAAGAGTTTGAGTTTCAGGTTGATAGGTTTAGAAACGTGCGGTTTTTGAAACAAAAGATAGCTTAAGAAGCAAAAGGGTTCGCATTTGTGTGATGGTATGAAGCTTGATGTTGAGGATCAGGAGATTCTGTATGATCGTATGAAGCTTGATGATCAAAGGCACCAAGTGCGTTTGGCGAGAGAAAGAGAAGAAGAAGCGCGCTTGGCAGGAGAAGAAAGCGTACACCCTCTGCTTAAAATAGTGGCAGCAATCTTAAAGTACATTTTGCACTAGCAACTTTGGTTTTATGTTAATATAAGATTTTTGATTTTAGCTTGATTTGAAATGTTGCTCATATTGCTTATAAGAACATGAACCTGGGTTTTGTTTGAAGGTTGAAGAAAGGGGAAAGAAAGGTTGAAGAAAGGGGTAAGAAGACCTAAATACCCTCATGTGGAAAGCATGTGAGAGATTTAACGAAATAAGGATAACGATTGTTATCTTAAAGGACCAAATCGGAACCTTCTCCTATAAAAGATTGTTACCGTCTAAATAAGGGATGGAACTTGACTTTTGGGTATAACCACAGGGATGAGTTATGTCATTAACTCCACATGGAAAAAACGACCCAGACACCATTTTGTTAGTTAGACTTTTGAGTTTTGGGTGTATAATTCATGTGAGCCGTCAGGACCACCCCCATCTTATATACCTCATGCATAACATTATATAGTTGAGCATTTTGTTGCATAACATTATAGCTCAATCTGTAGTTAACACTCGAACAACACTTTTACGTGGTTGGTCATTCGAAGAACTTGGTGTTGTCATGTTAAAGTGAGTTTTGAGCGAGTCATTTTAATGTTTTGACATGATTTTGGAGTGTTTGGAAGTTTTTTGTTTGTTGTAATTTAACCAAAATGAATTAACGTATATATAAACAAGTTTAAAAAAAACAAAAACAAAATAAACGGTAGGAAACGGCTATAATAACGGCTAGCAGCTCCAAAACAAGTTCTGATTGCTTACTGGGAAGCCCAACACCTCTTAAGCCCATTAACCGGTTACATAATCGGTTTGGAGCCCGGTTTCTCTAACTGGGTCCAACCCGGTTCTAACGACTATATGGTATACCCGGTTACTAACTACCGGGTTTTGGAGAACCCGACCCGGTTAGGGTCAAAACCGGGTGTTGACCAGGTTCGGTTACGGGTTGATTTCGGGTTCGGTTTCGGTTTTTTTACAGCACAAAAATTTCAAAGAACATAACAAACATATGAAATGCAAAAAAGGGAAAGAAAGAACTAGAACAAGTGATAAGTAGAAGCTTGTTATATATGTAACAAATAAATTAATATAAATAAACATATAATATGCCCCTTCAATTGCTACACAAACACCAGATCTCATGTACAAGAAACTGAACTACATGTAAAATGTAAAAGGGTATCAATGGAGTTAAAAAGAATATGGACTATCTATCATGTCTTTATTCCCTTAACTTAGTCATTAGCCTACCAAACCTTCTATCAAGAAGACAAAACGTGTCAACTATAGAAACCAGGCAAACATTACTCGTATAATCCTATTACTAGTAAGAATAATTTGACTTTGTAAGATTCCACAATGTTGCTCATATAAATATAAACCGTCCTTATGGTGCCTCTGTTTATTTGTCCTGATAGCCGTATGGGTTGTTACTTGCCCAGTTCCACTGGTCTCTGCACATTTCCTCTATCCCATTCTCTGCCCTGCATTCATATAGTAAATCCTATATCATAAACTTATCGTCCCATGAAAATTAGAACCTCTCTTTTCAGAAATGTTCGATGTCAGAATTATCCATTCGCCTATTCTCTGACACTTAAAAGTTGATAGTATACACTATACACTATATTTTGATAATATCTCTTTATTTCTATTTACTGGTATATTACATATAATACAAAACAATTATCTGAAATTCGTCATATCATATTCTCGTGGACAAATAGAGTCAAAGAGTATGACAAACCAATAAACAATTTTGCTAAGAGTTAAAAACAAGTACTTACTTCCAGTTCAATTCGCGCTCTGCTTTGGCTGTGGAAGCATAAACGACCTCGGCATCACCAGGCCGTCGTCCAGCTATTACAAGAGGAATTTCCTGGACCAAGAAGGCTTCCCAGTTTAGAACGAATATAGATGAGTAAATTCAAGTATTTAACCAAATTTACCTTCAGTTACATTATTAAACCAATGACTCTATTGAATCAATATAAAGGTGTCAGGCTGTAGGCAGACTAATCCACAAGATTTAAAGATAGTGTTCGTTAACTCAATAGGTTTACATTTTTAAGACCAGAAGTACTAAGTTTCATGTTTAATAGCACTAAGAAGAAACTATAATGAAGCTGAAGAGATAAGGTTAAATTAAATAAAACAAGTTTGTCTATGATGTCAGACATTTCAAATGCCATTCTTTTAGAGACAGAAAATTAACAAATCTAAACTACTATGGAAACTGGGAATTTTAATTCAGTTTTCTTTCAAGTATTATGAAATCTAAACAAAATAATTAAAATGACAATACCTTTCCTGAAGCTTTCTCAAACGCTGCCACCATCTCCAAAACAGATGTCCCTTTACCCGTTCCCAAGTTGTAGACCTCGCAACCTGAAATATCAAATTATAATTAAACCCAGCAAAAGAATGGACCTTATCTTAGCCATCAACATTAAAACAATAAAACCAACAGCATATTCAAGACTCTGAGCATAGGTCCCATCCAATCAGAAGAATCAAGAGGATATCCGTTCATATCATTTTCCCCCATTTTGTATTTATGGTTTCAACTGCATTTATACTTCCATTAAGTAAATACGACCAGCATTACACCTTTACTCCTCACGTATAAAGCGAAACTATTGAAGGGCACAGTATGTGCATACATATTGACACAAAGTGTAAAGAAAACACAGGCACAATGAAGCATGAGAAAGAAGACAAACCTATTTCTGGATCTGAGAGTTTTCTTAATGCAGCCATATGCCCATTAGCTAAATCTACAACATGGATGTAATCCCGTACCTGAAAATAAAAACAACCCCAATTAACAAACTGGATAATTTTAACTAATTTTCATATTTAGATTTAAATTATGACATACTGGAGGCACAAGCATACCCCTGTTCCATCTTTGGTTGAGTAGTCAGTTCCAAATACTTTAAGTGCAGGTAGCCTGCCAACAGCTACTTGTTGAACAAAAGGCATAAGATTGTTTGGGGTTCCCAAAGGATCCTCACCAATATATCCACTAGGATGAGCACCCACTGGGTTGAAGTACCGCAACATTATCATTTTCCACTCGGGATCCGAAGCATATATATCGCGGAAAATGTCTTCAATCATGAGCTGAATAAATTATGATGATTAGTACCTACCTAATAAAAATAACTAATCTTTATGATATGTTCTCGACTTTCTGAATTTATTAATGTAGTTAGTTTTATCAGAGTTTTCAGATCGATTTTGTGTTTATATCTTCTACACGTGGTAATTTTGATTCATTTACCTACGGCTACAAAGTGGACTCAGCTTATAACATATCTCTAAAGGGTCAAGTGGCTTAATTAGTATAGTAATATGCATCAAATGTAATCCAAAATGCATTCGGATGCATAAGACCACATTTTATCCCCATTGGAATTTTCATCCTTGACCTGAACCTGCCGACCCACTCACTTTGCCATCACTAATATCTTCCACACTTGACGTCTACGTCAACACATATTTGTAGCCATTTTAGCACCTTGTCCTTAAAAGGTTACATTCAATATTGTAAATTTAGACATTCTAGTATTCATTATTCATATTAAAAACTGAGATAAGTTTCCTAGTTCTTCAATAAATGCATATTATCAAAATATACTATTGTAACAAATATGAAAACATTTTTCAACCCACATCAAAGATGTTGCTCAAAAATGAAAATTTAAGTGTAGAATTTTTGGGACAGATTAGGTAAATTATAGGTAAAAACTAAAAAATATGATGGATCTACAAGTAGGTCAATAGTCTTTTTTCAGAGTTGATAGTCTTTTTATCATTTCATTTGTAACCTTATAACATAAATATGAGCTATTGATACCTTGGTTCTTCCATATGGACTGGCTGCAGATAAGGGGAACTCTTCTGTGCATGGTACCTCCTTTGGCCAACCATAAACAGTAGCTGATGATGAGAACACGATCTGAAATTATTGAAACCGAGAAAAAGCATGTCATATTTTCATATTTGCCACCCACTTATCAGTCTCTAATAATCCGATCAATATGAGAAAATTAAAACACAAAATATACCTTTTTGCACCCATGGGCCTCCATGACTTCCAGAAGAGTTAAAGTACCCACAACATTGTTGTCGTAATACATCAATGGCTTCTTCACACTTTCACCAACAGCCTTCAATCCAGCAAAATGTATAACGGCATCAAACCTGCATAAAAATCTTAATTATTCCGCACTTCCACCTTGTTTATAAGCACATTCAAATTGTAAAAAGGAACAAGATATACAAACTATGCATTTGAGATTATGCTTGAAATTTGAAGTTACTGCTACACAAACGCTTCAAACAAAAAATTATACAATACAAGGACTGCAATGAGTATATATGCAATAATGCAATATAGTTACTTCGTGGAGGCAAAAAGCTTCTCTAATTCAGGCTTGTCCCGGATGTCAATCTGCACAGAAACAGAAGAAGGAAACCTCCAAGAATTAACACACATATACATGTATTAATGCAACTAGATTAGCTTCTTGTTGCAAACAATCCATCATTTTTATGTTTATGCAAAAAAGTCAAAAAGAGCACTAGCAATTCAGGACAGGCATGTCAAGGTCTCTTTGCAATATGCATTTACAGTTCCACAATTAATCGAAGATTGTGCTTTCACAATAGTGTTGTACTTTTAAAGGCAACGGTTAAGAAAATTAATCACCGGTTAATTTAAAACCAAAAATTATATATATCATAAGTATTTTCACTTTTCTGAGTTGTCTTACGTGGTCATATCTCCCAAAATATTGGAAATTCCTACCAACCGAAAGCTGTAACATCAATCAGTTTCCACAAAATTGAAACATAAAGGTCCACCCTCCACATCACAATTGATATGACACTTATTCAAGGCACAATTAACATCATGATTAATCCAACTTCAAAAGTTCTTTCTAATCCAAATCAACATCAATAATCACATAATGATTAGTTCTACAACTTAAAGGTGCATAAAGACTTGTACTTGATCAGACTTAACTAAAACCCAAATCCAACACCGAAAATTTAGCATACATATTCAATTAAAAATTTGAACTTTAATAGAACCCAATTCACTTCAAATAAAAATTCAACAATTTAGCATACATAATCAAATAAAGATTCAAACTTTAAAATGACCTTAAATCTGAAATTAAACCCCAATTTCACAAATATCAAAATTCGAGAAAAAAAATAAAAGATTTAGTAACCTGATGAAAGATTAGATTAGAAGCATGATCACCAGCAAGTTGTTGAACTCGATTAATCGCAATTTGTGAAGAATTATCAAGATTATCAATTACAACCGTTTTGTAACCGCCTAAAAGCAACTGCAAGACTGTATGACTTCCAATATAACCGGCACCACCGGTCACCAAAACACAATGTGGTGGCGCCATTGTAATAATAATGACAATTGATGAAATGGGTATGAATCAAATTTGGATTTTGATTAAAACCCAGATAGATAAATCTACAAGAATTGCATATACATGTGTGTGTGTGTGTATGTATAATGTATAATGTATGTATAGGTATAAAGAAAAAAAGTATAAATTTTGAGGGGTTTTGTGAAATGGGTTATGTACAGATTGTTGTTAATTTAGGGGATCTGTAAGAAAGAAAGAAGAGAGAATATTGGTGTGTGGTTTTGACAGATGGGAAATTTGAATGGGATAATGGGTGTATATATAGTAGAATATAGATACATTTGATGAATGAATGATTACATGTGAGGTGGTGGTGATTGAGTGGGGCACAAGAAGAAGAAACTTTGGTTAAAGTAGGGTTTGTTTTAGTGTAATTTTGGCAATCCCAATTTGTGGAAAAATGGAAGTTTTGTGGAAATTTTTATCTTTGCGGAAAAAGTTGGGTTGATCAAGTTGAAGATCTCTTTGAGATTTTTGTGCCATCAGTGGTGGTAAGTGGTAACTGGTAAACTTAGGTGGAACTCCAACACTTCCCTTTAGATCTTTTTACATCATTTACAAAGTTCAAAATTATCAATCAATATACGGAAATGTTATGATGAGTACTAGTATCTAATTGCTTTTAATTATAAGCTAAGCTTGCACTCGCACAATGCGAAGACGATAGTAGTAGCGGTGGTGGGGTGGTGGCGGCAGTGATGGCAGCGACAGGCGGCAGTATTGGTTGCGGCTGGTGGCGGCGAAGGGTAGTGGGGGCGGCAATAACGGTGTGGTGATGAACTTAAAACTAATTGATGTTAAAAGGTCTAATGTAGTTATTTTAAAGATTTGTAAATTATTTCATAAGAATTATCATAAAATATTAGGTAAAAAAGTTAAATTAATAAAAGAATTTCTTACTATCATAACTATATGAGAAGTGTATTCTATTAATTTTTTCTCTTAATCGATCTTGCCAAATGCCTCAATCATAGTCTTATGAGGATTTAAAAAAAAAAAAAATTTAGAGGATTAATGATTCTCCATTAATAAATAAATGAGAGAAGTAAAGTAGGAAGAGTTGCCTACTTTTTTGAGACTAGCACGGTTCAAGCGCAATGTGGCGGTGGTCGTGGGGACGACAGTGTGGTGGTGGGAGTGATTGTTGGTGGTGGAGACGGCGTCAAGTGTTGTAGATAATTGATGTAAAAGTAATTAATTTAAAATGTTAATGAAGACATTTTAAAAGATAAATGGCTGGTAATGTATTTTAATTATTAATTTATTTTAGATAATTTTTCCATGTAACATTTTTTAAAAAAAGGTGTTTTTTATTTAGATAGTATAAAAGTATATATTAGATGTAAAAAAAATAGAATTAATCAATAGGGTATTTTGAATATAAAATGTGATGAATTTCCTAAAATAGGAAAATTCAATATATTTTATAAAGGTTTACAGATTATAGTTAAAGAAAATGAGGTTTGCTTTATATGATATTAATATAAGATAAATGATTATAAGTTTGTTCAAATGGACTCTTTAGTGTGATACGGTTAAAAGAAACATAATTTAGATCATTTTTTGCGATATTTGTACTTTTAAAAAATAAGCCAAAATTACATGCGTATCTTTTCAATTTTGAGTGCCTTGGCCTTCATTCATTATCAATAGTACATAATTAAACATTTAACTTTTTTTCTAATTAAGAAGTTGATAAGCCAAAAATGTCTTTTTTTAAACCAACTTAGATATCTTTACATAACATATTATAATATTCTTGATGAAGTTATTACAACATACATCCGTAAATCATACAAATAATTATATTACCTCTTTCATTAATTACCTCCACATTATAATCACACCGCTGTCATCGCTACTCATAACCTCCACCATTATAAGCGCCCGTATTGTATGAGCATACATCTCCTTCTAATAATAATGAGTAAATTCTAATGATGTTGCTTCATTGTAAAGGCAATAACAGAGGAAAGATCGAATTGATATAAAGAAGACATTGGACCTCTATTGGTATTTGGTATGATGGAATGAAAAGGGGAGAATGGGAATGAGAAAGACTTCCTTTGTTTGTTTGCAACAAGGAAAGGGAATGAGAATGGATAAAGTAGAATTGATTCCATTCTCTACAAATTGTAGAGAATGGGTGAGAATGGAAAAAAAAAATTTTTTTTTTCTTTTCTTTTCTTTTCAAGATATTATATGTATTAAATTTGTTATTATTTAAAATTTTACTTTTTTTATATATCCATTCTCTGTGGGTACTAAACAACGGAATTCATTCTCTGTCCAAATACTCATTCTCTTTCTCACTGATTCCATTTTCTATTACATTTTCATTCTTTATGATTCCCTCCTATCAAACACCCCTAATAAGGGATTAAGGGGTATAGGCCAAGGCCTTTGCTTGCTTTGAGTACTATACAGTATACACATTCCTTGAAAACCCTTGTGCTATTTAAAATATATTAAGTGAATCTCTTTTGGTATCAAAAGTTAAAAATTAAAGTTGGAAATGAGCCTTTGATTCATTATTTGTGGGGCAAGGTTGCACATAGCCATGTGATGTCCAGCCGATTGTATACAAGACAAGTATTTATTTAAACTTTCAATAAGATTATGTAAATTCATAATATATGACCGAACACACATCATACGATTCTCATTGAACTCTTAACTTGTTTATTCAATTGGTGTCTAAGTGTCTAACCGTTAAATGGGGTACTTTCTAGGTCAAACATGCTCTTGATGTTTATGTGGTGATGTTTTTCACTTTTATTCTGTATATTTGTTTTAAAAAGTATAAGTAATACATCCAAAATTAGTGAATTATATATATATATATATATATATATATATATATATATATATATATATATGTTTGTATAAACTAGATTGTAAGTAACATATTATGCATTTTTCTTTATCTTTGGGAGTAGGCTTCAAGCCTTCAAGGATATGCTACAAAGTTAAATTTTATGAAGAGTTTCATATTTAAGTTTAGCTCCAATCTAATATTAGAACAAAATCGAGCATCTTCCAGCTCTAAAGGATTGTAAACATGTGATATTAATGGATTATTAGACATATTTTCCAATTAAGTATACATGAACACTCTTATTTGTTTGATCATGAACGCTGTTTTTTGTTGTTACTATAAATAAATTACTGCTATTTGTTTGTTTTAAGAAAACTATTTATGTATTTAGGGTGTCAAACTGTCAATAATACTATCAAAACCAATCATTATAAAACAATCATTTTCTAAAAGACTCATGTGTCACCCAATCATTTTTCACATGTAAAGAAATAAACTAAATGGAATAGATGTTTCCAAACTCTTTTTATTTTTTGCTTGTCATAACTAAATACCAATTATATAATGTTATAATATGATTTAAATTTAGAAAAATGGTGTTTTATTGCACACCAAACTACTCGTATTTAATACTCTTCCCTGGTATATGGTTTGAATGGATGGTAGAATGGTTTACCGTGATTCCAATTTCCAAAACAAGAAAGGTTTGCTTTTTTAAGCTTTGATTGCAAAAACAGGAGTACAAATTGTCTAAAAAATCAACTAGTCGAAAATCCTTCAATAAAACCTTTATAGTACGATAAAAACCACAATTTATTTCTTACACCACCGTGATAGTTAAACAAAGCGGAAATCTAAAAATAAACATGATTATATTATGCAATAAGTTTAGGTAAAGATAAAATGGCTGTTAAAAACAACTAGTACTTCTAAAGTTATAGTTTGTCGCCTAATTTCGTGATAGTTAACAAACTAAACTTGAGACTAAACTAAAGTGTTATGTAACGTAGCTTGTTTTTAACTAATTTGGCTTTTGACTAATTCTAAGTCAACTTCATGAAAACAAAAAAAAGTCAATGCATTACAACCTTTTTGCTTGTTTAAGAAACTGACCAACCAAATTGCAAAATGCAAACAAACCAACTTTAACAGGTATACAAACACCCAATAACGTTGGGTGAATACTACTGAAACACAAAAACATATATTTTTTAGTAGATATAAAAATTTCATTTGTATAGACAATGTTTTATCAAACAAAAATGACCTAAGGATTGGAGATGCGGGGAATCAAACCCCGTGCCTCTCGCATGCGAACGAGCACTCTACCAAATGAGCTACATCCCCGATCATATATTAGATTAGTGATATCTCTTTTTTGTACTATACAATTTATTTGTTTTATTGTGGTTATTTTATTCGATTGTGATCTGTGTTACCATGAGAAGTTTGAGTTGAATCTATTTTATATTTTTCTTTCTCTTATACCAGAGCGTAAACAACTCAAGCAAATTCAAGAATTACTCGAGTTCAAGCTTGAGAACACTTATGGTCAAGTCGGGCTCAAATTAAAGAGACTGGTCAAATGAGCCGCTCTTAAAAAGTAATCTTTAGAAGCTCTATTAAGGTTTCTAACTGAACGAACAAATTGAATTTGACAAGTTGTATGGATCCAAATAAAGAGAACTTTATGAGATTTTAACCTTTATGTTGATTGTTTATTTTAACCTATATAGTAATTGTTTATGATCAGAATTAAGCTTGTCACTTGCACAAGTTTTAGCAATGAGATCGTTTAGCAAACTCAAGTCCTAAATAAGAAATCCAAGCTTGAACATTTTTAGTTGTGGAAGAATCCAATAACCAAAACAACAAAATATATGAGTTTTAGCATGAAAACTAAAAAATTTATTCGAATTTGAACCAACGAACCCAAATTTCTAGCTACTCGCACTCAACATCCACTTGACTCGTTTAACCGTATATATATATATATATATACACTAGTGTTCAAGCCCGTCCAATGGACGGGTAGTTTTAAAATATATTAATCAAAGCTAAAAAATTAGAATTCAAATATATTTTATAGATATAACGAAATCAACTTGGAAATTTGCTACCTCAATAGCCATTCCATCGGTCAAAATACTCCTAAAATTTTCCGCTCATTCATTATTTGACCTAGCCATGTCTAATAAAAAAAATAGAAAAAACTACAGTTAGTGTCTTTCGATGTATTTAATCCAATTTTAAAAAATTAACTCCAAACAAATTAACCATAAGAATCAAATAAATATCTTTGCATACAGATCCTGAAAAGTTATTCAGGATAAAAAAGGAACTCAATCAAGGACATTCCAAACGTCGATCAAATGATGTAGAGACGACATAATCTCTATGACCAATATAACAACTTAATCAATACGAAAACTAAAGAATGAAACATATGAAAAATAACTCCATATAAATATTCATTCCAGTTTACCTCCTTTTATTCAACTTATCCAGAAGAATTATTTAGGATAAAAAAAGAACCCAATCAAGGATATTCCAAACGTTGATCAAATGATGTGGAGACGTCAAAATCTCTATGACCAATATAACAACTTAATCAATACGAAATTTAAAGAATGAAACATATGAAAAATAACTCCATGTAAATATTCATTCCAGTTTACCCTTTTTTATTCAACTTTAGTTAAATAAAAAGTTTACAGTTTGTTATATCTTAACTTATTACACACACAAACAACAATTTTAGACTAAACGATTGTCGTACGTGAGTTATATTATAGATTACCAATAAAACCAAAAAGTATAAGTTAATTATTTTTAAATTGGGTGAAATTGTAAATTGGTGAAGAAAAACCAAAAGGTGTAAATTAATTATTTTTAAGTGTAAATTGGTTATGGAAAACCAAAAAGTGTTATTAATTATTTTTAAATTGTGTTAAAGTATAAATTGGTGAGGAAAATCAAAAAGTGTAAGTTAATTATTTTCAAATTGGGTTAAAGTGTAAATTGGTGATGGAAAACCAAAAAGTGTAAATTAATTACTTTAGATTAGGGTTAAAGTGTAAATTTGTGATGGAAAAATCAAAAAGTGTAAATTAATTTAGATTAATATTAAAAAAACTAAAGAATTAATGAGAAGGGAGGATTAGGCTCTAGGAGGGTGATTAGGGGTGCCAAATGTACCCCTAACCCCCTCTTTTAGTTATATTATAGATATGAACCGAGGCTCCATACAGTTTTTATATATTCATTGTATATCTTTCTAAGTTTCATAAATGAACTAATCACGGTCAACACAATGCAGCAGTTGCAAAAAGGGTGGACGCAGTTTCGAATCTTTGTTCGCAGAGGTGAGTGCGCTTGTTGAGGTGCCAGTATAGGTTTCCTATTCTGTATATAAAGGGGATATAAAATCTACAGCTTGTATACCTTTCTATAGCATGTGATATATGTTTGTTTGGTATGTAATGATGAGCTTGATGTAGTATGTTATTTCTAATGACTGCAGGAAATCTAATCAAATTTGGATGTATAAGTTTCATAGTCCTATTGTTGGCAAATCAGAAGCATAACAAAACATAGGGCTATAAGTAACAAACAGAACACATCTTAATCCAGACAATCGTTCTGTTTCCTTACCTGGATGCAAAAAGTTATTCCAAGCAGAACAGAGGCTTCATGTTTGATGCTTCAACAATCGAAACAAGAAAGACAAATGCACAACCTAAGTACAAACGCTAAATTCAGAGTAAACAGAACTCCTAAACCAAGTAGGATAGAGGCTTCATATCTACACATTAACTTTCAATCCAATAGAGAGAAAAGCACAATCACCTACGATTATGAAAAGAAAAAACATGATTTGACATATGAATATCAAACAATCACGAACACGATGATTCCAGGCAATCGTTCCCGTCTTCCAGATACAAATGCTATATTTCATTAACAATTTCCAGTATGCCTAATAGATCCAGCCAACCCAACTGCCATGAAAGAGTAACCATTGGGTTCAGTTATTATATCTGGTCCATGGAGGTCTAGGCCTTTGCTGGCCTGCTCCAAATCTTCTTCCTCCTCCATTGTTCTGCTGAAATGCAACTTTTTTCATCCTTTCTTCCTTCATATTTGCAAATAATGAATCCAACGTTCGAGACTTCTGCTGCTTTGACACCACCTTCATTTGCTGCTGCTGCTGCTGTGTAAATTATAAAACATTATCATAATTAACAACAGTGCGATAATATAGGATATTTATAGGTAAATGTGATTCCAGAATATTAAGCAAATTTGAACAATTGAACCATTGCGATTCAAACTAGACTTGAAACCACTGAAGGTAGATTGCTTGCACTTGGTAAGCAAATCCAACCTCTTTTTGCCATTGCACCCAAGTGAAAGCTTATTTATCCTTTGAGGTGAGTTTTAATTAAAAACTTCAGTCACGACACATCAGCAATTGCTACATACTAATAATAATATTACCGTGGGCCCACATATAGTTTTTTTTTATTAGCAGACTTTAATAGTTAACCCTACATGCCAGGTCAAATCAGATATGAGCAGTACCTTAACAGGAAAGCCTCCATTGACACCTCTATTTTGAACTGGTTTAGCCACAGCCCTGCACAACAAATCAAACATAATTGGAGAAAGGCAATAGAGAATACCTCTCGAGAAAGTTGCAGCTACCATCAAAATCTTGAGCCAGTGGATGCATAAAAGCAGTTTTACTTACCATTAAATAATTTTATAAGATTCTTAACTACACAAACCATAAATGGTGAAGACGGTTGTCATCAGAACATATTTCTTCCTTTTAACTGTACACTCAGACTGAAGCTGGAGAAGAGAAGACGACACCCCTAGATATACTATCTATCTATCAAGAAGCCTAGACAGTAACCTCCATGAGTCCATGGCCTTCTACTCATCTATTCAAACAAATGATCTCCTAAACAGCTTCAAAACTTTGGTAGATTAAGCAGCTTAAACTTCTAATGAATGTGTAAAGTATGGTGATTGGGTGGCTCTCCAATCATATAGAGATATATAAAACTGGCGTCAAATTCACAACACATGATTCCCAAGTAATCAACAGCGTAACATGTGAAATACAGCTAATAAGCTCCCTCTAACCTTTCACCAGATTACACTAATCCAACCATGATCCTCCTCTCATTTACTAGAGATAAATGATCAGACACAAACCTATGCTTAGCAAAAGTGTGGATGAGATGATCATATATTTGGAGACAATATCAAGACGCTTATAAGATATTTTCACAGTAGCTCTTAGTAAACTATAAGGATACTTAAGAGCTCCTAGGAGGATTTGTGGTATATTTTCACAGCAACTCTTGGCCAATTACAAGGATACTTGAGAGCTACTAAGACAAAGTCTGGATACCACGTTTGTTGTCAAGTAAAAAGATTTTCAATAGAACGAAGAAATATGATATATTATCCGAGTCGAGATTAGACCAACAAGCCCTCCCAGACCTAATTGGATATATAATCCAAGTGAAGAGTACTTATTGGATACATAATCCAAGTCAAGAGTAGAGTTACTGGAACAGATATGGGAAGTTGAGATGCAGCTCCCAAAAATTGGCCAAGATCACCATACGGTTAACAAAGATCTCGTAGAGCCATCCATGATACATATTTCTTCCTTTAAACATAAATCTTCAGTTTTACATGCTGCTAATTTTCCCATTAAACACCTTTTATTTCCAATCAACTGAGCATCAACTAAACATTATATATCTTTAATACCCATCCACTCCAATAATACGACCCCATAATGCAAGCTAACCAATAAAGACCATGTACACAGTGAAATCAACAGCTCAAGCACATGCCAATAATCCAATATATTCAAGCATAGCCTACAAAAGCTCTTTCCAAATGCCAAGGCTTAAGAGTTTTAAACTTTAATCATCCAAGGAACTTCCTTAAAGCCCAATTCAGAACAAAAAATGTTTTTTTTTCCCCACAGATGATAGTCTCATGCATATAACTGATAAGCACATCGCTAATTCATTGACTAGGTAGAAGAACCACTATTTACCTGCGTCAGTAACCGGACACAAGGAATTTCTAATCAGGTGATTGCAATTTGTATCATGGCATAAATAATTAAACATAACTAGTAAAGAACTAAAGAATTAAAAAAAATAACAAACTCGAAAAAATAAAAGAACTTGCCTTGATTTATATGAAGTCGTTGCCTGATTCCGATTGAAGTTCCTATTGTTCATGGGAGCAATTGCTGCCTTTCTAGCAGCCTCAGCTGTGAAAGGGAATTGGTTACCCTGGTAATTGGACCTCCTCTGAGCAAGAGCACCCTGAAATCGAAATGGAATCTTTAATCTAAATATCAAAACATAACAAAGTATACACCATCACACTGCCAAAATATAACACGTTTTGCTAAAAACACACCACACCTGTCTCATGGAAGACCTCGAGTCCATAAAACGACGCATCTTCATAGCTTTATCTTGAACACCATTGTTAAAAAACTTCTGGTTCTTATTCTGCATCAAATCATATATCGTTATAACATCGAAACAAAAAATCAATTATGTAAAGCACATTAATAAAAAACTATCTTACTGGAATTCTTTGCTGCTTCCCTTTACTAGCACCATTCCCATTCTTGGACATTTTAATAATATCATCTGGTCAAACAACACATATATACACCTTAGCTCAGTTAAACAACCTATACATACATATATATACATACAGAACTATATAACCAATAGATACAATATATAATATTGTATGTAAATTTTTTTGTACCTAATGACATGTCCATTTTCTTCACAGTCATGGCAACTGAAACTGTTGTTAGTGGTTCTGTTGCCATCTGAATCAATTACATCAAATTCATATAAATAAATAATAAATAATCATCCTAAGCCCCATATGTATAGATATAAATTATATACGTATAGGTGCTATTATGCACTATACATGACAAAATTAACATCAAAACCCTAATTTAGTTTAACAAAAATCCAAAATTAATCAACTTTCACTACAAATTAGTTTCTTTTTTGCTAAATTCAGCATGAAGTAGTTACAAAAACGTTAAAAACAGTGAACAATTCAGTTTAAAAGATACAAAAAATAAAATAAAAAGATAAATTAGAGGATATAGGTTTATAGATACAGATATATAGGGAAAAAGGACGGAAATTTGAGAAGTAATTACCTAATTAGACGAAGGTACGTGACGGAGGCGGGTGTAATTGAAAATTAGGGTTCCGGCGAGATCAAAATTGAGTGTGAAGATTTTTAGGGTTTTTATTTAAGGAGAAAGCCTTCGAGATGAAGTAATATGACGAGGCGTGTGTTATTTATGAGAGAAAAGATAAAGGGCGTTTGGTTCGCGTAATTTTCAAGAATTCATAGGAATTGAAATTTGAATTCCACACTTTATTATGTTTGGTTGGAAAACTTGATGGAATTGAAATTGTAAACTTTCCTTCAAATTCTTTAAATCATGAAATTTATGATTCCATCACAAAATGGATGGAATGTTTACAAATTTACCAAAATGCCTTTAAATAACATATATTATTAATCTTTTTATATATTTATATTATTATTATTTTATATATTTATAAAAATATTATATAAAACTAATCAATTATAATATTATTAATATAAATAATATAATAATAATACTATTAAATTATTTATATTATTAATAATTTTTATATTTATAATTTTATTATTTTATATATTTATAATAATATTATATAAAAATAATAGATAATTATATTATTATTTTATATATTTATAAAAATATTATATAAAACTAATAAATTATAATAATATTAATATAAATAATATAATCATATTATTATTATTATATTAGTTATATTATTATTTTTTATATTTAATATAACTTTTATTGGCATTATTTATATTTATTCTTATTTTTATTACTATTAAAATATTACTTTTATTAATTTTATCATTATTTTTCTTATTATTATTATTATTTTAATATTATTTATATTATTAACATATAAAATTATTATTAATATTTATATTTAATAAAGGGTATTCTTGTTATTTTTATAAATTAAATTTAGATTTCTTTGACTGAATTCCATTGAATTATGTCAACCAAACACATGACAAATTTTAAAACTTTCAAATTCCAATTCCTTCAAATTTCAATTCCTTCAAAAACATTCTGTGAACCAAACGCCCCCTAAGTCTTTGGTTTGGATTTACATTTCTTTTTTTTAACGGTAAAATGAAATATTATTAATAATTGTCAACTAGCAAGGTGTTAGAAGACCGAAATTACAACCACAAAAGTGAGATAAACATCAACTGTACAAGCTAACGAAACACCAAGCTCCTATGAACCATACTGTATCACCCACAACCAGTAGCACACAATCTACCAATCACTACCCAGACACCAGAAAATATGAAGAAGATACAGTCAGAAAAATATCAAGAAGACAATGTAGGAGCGACCCTTTTAGATTGAGATGCTAACCACAGTTGTGAAAGACTGTGGACAATTGATGTTTTAATCTTTAAATATTTTTTATATTTCTTTTGTTTATTTTGTCATTTCATTTCAATTATATTATTCGTGGCGGTGACGGTGTTAGTGGGTGACAACTGTTGGTGGCAGAGGCGACATCGAATGATATAGATAATTGATGTAAAAGTTTTTAATGTAAAGAGTTAATTGAGATATTTTAAAAAATTAAGGACTAATAGTGTAATATATATCATTAAGGGTATTTTAGACATTTTTCCTATGTAACTTTCAACATAAGATTATTTATATATTTATTTACAACCCAGATAATCAAACACTAATATTTCAACATTAATAATTGGGGATAATAATGTTAAATTACATATTTAACTTTTCTTAGCAAGTGAATTTCAAATAGTAAATAGTAAGCTCTTAACTCGACATCAAATATTCGGTTATATTTAAACTGGATTATGTAAACCTGGATTATGTTACAGAGCAAGTAATGGTAAAAATAAAATAAAAAATTCCCATTAGACTCCAATTGAAATGGAAATTTTGATGTACATCAAATGTTTCTTTTCATGGTTACACAATTTTCAAAAAACACTCAAAAGAAAAATTGGTAAACAATGATAAAAGTTAACAACTTTTCAAGATGTTTTAAAGGAAAAGACTAACGTATATAAAAAAAATTATACCTTTCATATCAAAAGTCTAATTGATAAGTGTATAATTATTTAATGCAATGCAATTACACTTTGGTACCATGTTGAAACCAAGTTAGTTTGATCCATTTAATAGTGAAATGTTTCAATGATTGTTTAAACTTTGTGATGAGTAAATATGCTAAAATTGGATGAACAAAATGTATGACATTGATTTTTTTTCTTTTTTTTTTTGTGCAAGATGGAAAATATAGACACAAAACACAATGTGCAAAGATGGAGCGGGATGGTTAAATTCCTACATCACTTGTGTTTAGTAAATTCTTTATTAAAACGAGCATAGTGTTCGCGCGTTGCAACGGCTAGAAGGTGATGACAATATAAAAGAGAGGCGGTGGTGGAGATCGAGGGTGGCGGTGGAGAAGGAGGGCGGCGACGGAGGGTGATAGAAGGTCGATGAGAGTACGTAATGATTAGAGATAATGAGAAAATGAGGGTATATAAGGGTTTTATGTTTAAGTATGTGTATTTTAGGAAGAAAAAAAATGCTGAATTTTAAGATATTCAATACTCTTTATAAGGAGTATAGAAGATAGTTTTTCAAACGTTGATTGATATATGAGTTACATAAAAAGTTGTGTTATCTTTGTAAAGAGTACGATAATCCTAAATTGTGAAATACATTAACCATGCCTTCTAAATTTGAAATATTCATAAGAGTATCAGATGCTTTCTTATCCATAAGTAATGGCTCTCCAAAGTTGACTACATATCAAAGATGATTCATTTGTATTAAGAAAGAATGAAGCCCAACATTTTAAAGACAAATAAAAGATCTATTCAGTATTCATCTTATTATGTGTGTGGTTTATTTTCTAGAAACAAATTAAACAAGCCCATCTAAATAAGCTGTTTACGGTGTTAATTTTTTGTTGTCTATATATGATTCTTGAACATGTCAATTAGTTGACTCCATAGGCCCATTTTTCTTGGTTGCTGGTGTAATTAGTCAGCTCCTCTGGTTTGAACCACAGGCTGATTTCATTCTTGGCTGTCTCTGGACCATCACTTCCATGGATGATATTCCTGCAACGCAAACAGACTATGTTACTGAGGGCTTAATTTTAAGGCAGTGTTTGGTAGACTGGAATGAATATTAGTAGGTGTTCGGTACATTGGCTAAACTTTAAATTAATGCTAACAATATCAGCGGATATAGACAATGACAATATTTGATAGTGGATACGCCCTATGACAACATTTGAAAGCAAAACATAACATTTTGGAATTAATTTTTGCATAGACTACAATAGAAGGCAAGGAGTACCTTCCAACAACAATGGCCAAATCACCTCTGATGGTTCCGGGCTCTGATTTCTGTGGATCTGTAGCTCCAATAAGTTTACGGCCATATGTAATCACACCTTCTCCTTCCCAAACCTACATAATAAGTAAACAAACAAGGATATAACTTCATTTGCTTGTAGTTGTTCATAAGGTGCATATATGGTAAAAAAAAAAACAATGATGAATCCTAATTCTGTACCATTGCAAGAACAGGGCCAGAGCTAAGGAAGTTGCACAAGCCATTGTAAAATGGCCTATCCTTGAGATCATGATAATGCTTCCCGGCAAAGGACTTTGAAGGTACCACAAGTTTAATAGCTACGAGTTTGAAGCCTTTACGTTCAAACCTGTGTATAATCTCTGATATCTAGAAAATGAAAAAGCAAAAAACTGTGAACTCATTGACAAGTTTGGTATATATATATATATATGGAGATGTAAACATATGGAGTATGAGTTGTTCAATTTACCAGTCCTCTTTGTACACCATCAGGCTTGATAGCAATGAAGGTTCGCTCCATCTAAATACACATATGTACAAAATAATCAATCACTAGCTCATTGAAGATGCTATAAACATTACTAAACACAAATTGCTATTAAAAAAGAACCTGTGCTGCATATGCCTCTTGGTCTTGAAGCATATATGCTGCATTTATTTTACATGTATAAAGAAACGAATGTCAATAAGCACAAGAAAGAATAAGGTTACAAAAACACAGAGTCCATAAGTTTTAAACCTGCAGCTGGTAGGGCAAGGGCTCCAGTAATCCATTTGTTGGAGGTTGTTGACGAATCGCAAAAAGAGACTAGAGCTGGCAGCTTTCCTTTATAGGATACTGTTGCAGCCGCCATGGCTGTTCTTCCTTCTACCATTAAAAGAAACAAATACGTTAAATTTCGCAATGTAGTCATTATTTGAAACAACAGATTTCTACATCACGTAGGTATCAAAATTAGTACACCATTGAGTACATTAGAATCTAAACAACGTATGCATAAATGAATAATGTATAAATATATAAAATATGTGAATCAAAAATATTTGATACAACATTATAGGAATCACAAAATGTACATCAAACTCACCAGAGACAACATGATGTCTATGTTTGGAAGCAGACGAGAGAAGAGACCTAGCGGCTCGTGAAGCAGATTTGTAGAAATGAGAACTCATTCTCCCTCTCGATGGATCTATAAATTAGAACCGAAACAATCCAACAGAATTTTGAACCAAAAGGAAATACAGAAGCTCTCTTTGAGTTATATCTTTATTCTTTATAGAGCTTAATTGAGTGAGAACAAAGGAAGGTACGGACAACGTGTTTTGGTTTGCTTTTGTCATGGAGAATAGGATACTTACTAATTATATATGAGGTTGCCAATTTGGAACTAATTTATTTAGAAAGTGTGTGATTTTGTTAGGCCTAGCACACCTTAGATCCGAACTAGTGGGTCAAACCCGAATAAAGTTGGGATATATATCATGCTTCGGATCATATATGTATATCTTATCTATGCTTTATATAGCACGTTTTCCTTTCGATTTCTTTTTAACTATTTAAATTAACGGCTTATTTTTTCACGGATACTTCCCAAATGGAGGCATCGGTTGTCTCATAACTAATCTCATGAATCGATGAAACGTCAGTATTTCTCTATTGACACACAACCAACACACTACTGACAATGGACCTCATCACTTCCTTCATCACTTTTTATTATTAATTATATATGTAGGTATCCATACCCATCCACACATATAAAGTGCATAGAAAGAAAAAAACAATCATACACGGTTCCGCTCCATTCATTACTCACTTGCTGGTACACCGACGGGTTGAAACTGATGCCCAACCAATTAAGGCGTGCTAGTGACATCAGTTGAGGGGTAATTCAATGAGCCGACTTACGGGGCAGACGAAATGCACCCAGTGGCGGAGCCAGGAATTTTATTCTGGGGACGCCGAACAGTTTTCATCATACTAAAAAGTGTAAAATTAAATTACAAAATTCAATTACCTTGGTATGGGGTTGCCAATTACCTTAAAACTGATCAAATACTTAGAAATAATACTAAAATATTGAGTTTTATAGAAATTGTGGGGTTGCCATGGCCACCCGTGGCCACCACATAGCTCCTCCACTGAGTGCACCATTGGCGCCAGTCTTATCTATGCAGGAATAGACTATTATACACCTACGTTTATTTTACCTATGTCATCCTTGAAAGTCAAAACAACCCACAAAACTATTCCAACATCCTATCTCTTCTCTTTAAAACAACTTCAGGGCCACGAACTCAATTATACTTTTCATGTCCGTGAAAGGATCATCTCCTATCTAAATTACAATGTGGCATAAACACACATTCTTCAACACCACACTAATTGATCAGATATCGAGCCGTGACAGCAAAATTATTGAAAGGAAACAGGTCTTGTACTTACACAAAGAACCGATTTGCAGCTGCTTTTGACGGCAGTGGTGTAAAAGAGGTCGTTTGATATAAAAAAGGATTAAGTGAAAGATGTCTGTTAACATAGATATGAAAATGACTGTATGATAAATTGACATATGTTAAATCTTATATTTGACACATTTTTCCCATCAATAGAAGCATCCATCTCGAGTGATTTGCGTAAAGACATGAACTAGAAACACGTGGTTATTTTTGACCAAATTTCATCTTTTTGAATCAAATTATTACTGAAAATAACTGTAAGATCGATGTTAGATTCGGCAATAACAGGCTCTAGACAGAGAAAGTGAGTATGAACAGATTTGTCGTTTACCTCTAACTGGCCTTGGAAATTCACTATAATCCGTTCAGTTTTTGTTACTTCCAGAAGCAAAAATGAAAGATTTTGCAAGAAAAAAGCTCATAAGAGTGAAAAAGAGTGCACTGTCTATGTACAAATAACTAGGCATGATGCGCCACTGTCAATGGCCCATTAGCCCAATCCAACAACTAGGAACCATGTACAACATAACCTTACTAAACCACGAAGCAATGTCATGTATCAGGTGAACGATCGGGGGTAGTGGGTGAATCTGATCTCAGTTTGCAGACTTCTTGCAACGTCGTCACCCAAGCATCCACCTGAAGAAAGTTAAAGATAAAAGTTCAGAACCAGCTCTGGAAAAACACAATTGCCACTTGACCGATTATCAGATGCTATCTAATAGGCATATAATTTGTTTTTATTAAACTTTTGATAATCCAATTGGGGTCACCAAGATCTTGGTTATATTGGCATCTAAGGCAGTAAATAAAACCAGACCCACTCGTTTAAGCATCACAAACTGATAAGAAAAAAGAACCAAACATGACAAACAAGTTTCAAACTTATGAAATAGCACCTGCAATTTTGAAGCACTTGAGCATTCATATCTCAATCCTTGGCGAGTTACTATGTAAAAGTAATGTCGATTTTCCCCCTCTTCTTGAATAACACATGGCATACGCCCTACTTCAACAACATCAGACAAAAGGGTGGAGTCTTGCGGACTTATATCTGCAATATTTCAGGTCGATAAGCAAATGCACAGATGCAGATTGAAATAGAAACGATGTGTGTGATTGTGTGTATTTGAGCTATTACCCGTTGACTTAAAATACAAAAATATGCATGGTCCTTGGAGAACAACAAAGCGTGGAAGCCAGTCATCAACTTCTGTATCGTCAAGCGGAGCTGGTTCTCCAGGTAACGCTGTCCATCTCTGTACAATGAGATTTTTAGGGGATGGCATATATTTAATAGGCTGCAACTCGCAACTTACAGAAGAACATATATAACGAGTTAGCTGACATACAGTTCGCATCTGTAAATAGCCCGAAAGACGTGCAGCACGTAGAGTTTCATCAATATGTTCCAACCTGCAAATTTATAAGAGGTGACATTAAGCGGGGAAAATAAAATTTTCTTTTGAAATAAAAGTATCACTACTACTTACTGAGCTTTCAATTGAGCTTCACGTTCCTCCAAATCAGCAAGTTCAGACCGAAGTGATTCTACTTCTGTAGCAGATAATACAAGCTGTTCAAGATACCAACATTAGTGTTAGATAAAATGTAAAAATTCAAACTTGTTGAATAATTTTCTATTATAGCGAGTAACGACCTTTTGTTTCCCATTAGTGTCTGTTCCCCAAGGTAGCCTTTTCAGATTAAATAAGTTCAACATGAATGTAACGCTTCTTAATCTTCTGGTAGTCCACAAATGGCTGCTTGAGTGACGCTAATGCAGATCAAAAAAACTAAAATCAAATCAGTACAATGTACCTTTAAGTCTGTTCATTAAAAAAACAGAGAAGCTTTGTGTATGAGATTGCTGATTTATGTCATTGGTACCTCAAATTCAATTTTAGTATGCAAATTTGATGCTCCTGTTTGAGGAGTCTCTGCACCAGAAGTCGAAGCTTGGAAATGATCTTGGAAAACTTTTATTCCTCTGGGACCATCACCCATGAAAGCTTTCCCCCACTTGAGTAAAAGCAGACTTTGATAATGATAAGATTCTTCAAGTTTAATATTCAAACTGAAACCCATCAGATTTTAAGATAAACAAAAGCTATCACCAACGGGCTTTAAAAATTTAAGTATTGCAAACCTTGATTAACATAACAAAACCTTTTATTAATTCTAAGGACTTCAGGGTACCCCAAGGTTTAAAGCATTATAATAAGGTGATGTAACTTATATCATTTGCTAATAGTAAAAAGGTAACAAACTGGAAAAATCCAAAATGGAAGCAGGCCAATTATAGTACAGTCGTTTAGAATATAAACATTTTGCCTGTGGGATTATTGGATCCTTCTATGATCATAATCAGATATAATCAAATCATATCCTCTCTCCTACTTCTTATCATATCATGCAATCCCGGTATTTCCTACGATCAAACAATCATGTCTCAAGATACCTAAAAGTTACAGCTGTTCTATAAAGTCTCATGTAAATTTAACTAATCAAAATTCAACACTTAAAAAGGGTTATCTTTCTCCCAATATTGGACTATCATTACATGATACAGAGTGCATGTGAATCATCCTCTATGATTCACCACTGGTACACCATCCACCAAACTCCCTTACATCACCGCTAACACCTGTTGTATCCACCTAGTAGTTGGATATTTGGCTTTAAAGATATATTTTAAGCAATGTCATTGGGTATATATGAGTTACTAACATGGATGTTGGATTTCATCACTCTGGAACCTATACTTATCTATGGTATACGCTCATGATCCAATCTGACATGAACACACAATGCATGAGTGACATAAACAGAGGTTTCCTCAATAATAAGTCAGGAGTTAAACTACCCGAGTCCTACCAAAGCTCTCTGAAAAATGCCATTCGTGCATTGCTCACTTACGTAAGTTTACCAAAACCTTAATTGTATTTTTGAATCTCTTACGGAGTATAGCCCTCATGAATATATATATATATAGCTAAACTAGAGTCAACACCTAACTAGAATTCTGTATATTCTTGAGTTGTGGAGTCTGACGTTTGCCAGGACGAGCGGAAGTCCAAAGGTGCTTATCTAGATTAGACCCTTGGACTATGCAACTTTACCCTTCTTCTATATACACACCAGTAATAATGTAATTACAAAGTCGGGACGGTAATTTGATCTCTCTAGTTAATTCGGTCATAGATTAAGCTAATCACACCGGATTAAGTAAAATCCTGAAATTTATCTTAACTTGTATCCATATTCAAGTAACAGAACAAGGTTTGAGCACAACATTCTTCCCCTTATTAACCTTGATTACAAATTCAATTAGATACAAAATAATAATACACACAAAACAACTGCTAATTATATTCTTCTACCTAACAGTTCATCATGATTAATTAGCAACTATTAATCCTAATTTCCAACAAATAACAAACAAAATACAATGTATAATAACACAATTTAGCACCAAAGTATATCAGATGTAGTAAAAACAACTTACGATGAGTTGATTAGATTACGTCAGCAGCACAAAACCAAACAAAGGGGAAGATGTTTTGTAATTGTAGAAGATGTTTGCTTTTTTTTCTAGAGAGAGAAAGTAGATGACGATGATGATAGAGATTATTTGTTTATTCTTTTCTTTTTTTTTTTTCTTAATGAGGTTGTTTATATATATACAAGCATGGTACCTGCGCAATGCGGCGATGGTGGTGGGAGAGACAGTCTGGTGGTGGCGGTGATAGAGTTTTACTTTTCTAGATATGAAAATAGTTGAAGGGCATATTTGGTATATCACGTGAGAAAGTGCTTAACAAGGAAGATTATTTAAGGGTATTTTTGTCTTATCAGGTTCTTAATTAAGTAAGGGGAAGAACTCAGTTTCCTTTATAAAGTATTATAGATATATATATATACTAGATTATGAACCCGCGTAATACTAAAATAATGAGCTATATTGTTTACAATTGGTTTTATTACTTCCTCTATTCTGTTACAATGTCTTATTTTTAGTTTTCAAAGTTTTTATTTTTACACTTTGACTTTAGATATATTTTTGTGTGTTATATGAAAGTTGATAAAAATTATACCATTAAAAAACACGTATAATTTACAATCAATTCATATAACTTTTATCAAGTATATATAACTATTAAAAACCAAAATGAAACCATAAGTTAAAAAGCATACAATACAATATAAGCATAGAGTATATAATCATTAAATTCTTTTCTAATAAGAGATATGATGATATGATAATAAATAAAAAATATTACATAACATACAATATCTTATTAAAAACCCACTCTTTTTAACATTCACATATAAGTGAACTTTTTTTTTTTTAAAAGATATGAATCATTTGCTCGCAACATACAATATCTTAATAAAAACTCACTCTTTCTAACATTCACATATAAGTGAACTCTTAATACGACAAGTAACTACCCAAATTTTTAATATGATGAACCAATGATTTATATACAAAACTAATGCAATCCATCGATATAACTTAACAAGAGTGTAACACCATAAATTACATATAGAACATCTAATGGCAGATTAAAATTAAATGAGATTAAAATACTTATTAGTAGAAATGAAGATTTTTATCTTTTTTAAACCAAAAAAGAATATATAAAAAATTGCTATAATATATAAAAAATTGCTATGAATATTTTAAAAACGAAAGACAAAAAAATAATTTTCTAAGAATGATTACTTCGTTACAAATATTATCTAATAATTTATTACTTTGAAGCTAATTTTGGATACTCATTTAAAACGTTAGGAGATATTAATAGATGATATGAAGTTGAAGGATTAGTATTGACATTGACTAATTCTTAAGTCAAATAAGACATCATCATATTCATCTAAAGGCTTTCATTCAAAATTAAATTTCATCCAAGGGTTAAAATTTTTTCATTTTAGAATTTAGGTTCCTTTTTTAGTATTATTGTTAGATATATATATTTTATATAGATTTTATAATAGCTTTTTTATTATAGTATTTTTGTTGTTGTTGTAACAAAGAAAAAAAACAAAAACACGACACGGTGCCGTTAGCTTCTGTTTTTTTTTTACAAAGGAAATTTTACCTCAGACATATAATGTGTGCTAATTGCACAATGAATGATCCCGCACTAAGCGGATCTTAAATATCATTTCTCATCATACCACCTCTTTAATTGGAAGATATTGTCGAGTAAAACATACCAAGACTCGAACTCGAGACCTTAGAACAAACTCCCCGAGGCCCCGCATAACAAGTTTAGTAAAATAATACGTATTATACTAATTATGTTGTTGATGGTTTTGTCTAAGTTTTCTTTTGGTTCGATGCCATATTTGACTTTCAATCTCTTATCTTAATTAGGGATGGTACACTTTACAAATGATACTAGCCTACAAATCATCAAAATTTGGTACTGATTATTAACTCTTAATAATAATAATTAATTTTTTTATAACCATCGATGTTTTATATTAATTTGACCTTTAATTTAATTGGTATTGCAAGTATTAAAAAAACTTTTATGTGATATTTATTGATTTAAACTTTTATTTGATTTTTATAATTAATGTTTTAATCTTGATTCAATTTTAGTAATGTTTTGATTCACTCTTAATTGTATAGTATTGTCTGTTTCATACATGGCTCGCTTGTCATATAACTTTAGTCATAAATAGATAGCCACACTAAGTAAATGTTAGAGATGCATAACATTGTGGACTTTAGTAATTATGTGAAAAATACATTTTAACGTTAATTTTCAAACTTGTTGCTTATATGTGTACTGTTCCAAAGGATATTAAAAGTATTTCGTGTTTGAATCTTAAAACCAACTACACTTAATTTGTATGCAAACGATTTAGGCCGCCAAAATTGATTCCGTTAAGGCTTCCGAAAAGGTTAAGCTGGCTCTCAAACTACCAAGTAGATAATTATTTTTTTGTGTGAAGGTATGCTTTCGTTTAGCTCGCTTACAGGTTATGTAATTTTTAACAAAGTATTGTAAGTTTTTGTGTAACCTGTGATACATCATAAAATCTTTAGTAAATTTATTTTCTAAATGCAATGTATGCCGTACGGTTCTTGACATTTTGGATCTATTTGGGATGCTCTTTCGATCTAGCTAATTGATTTGCTTAGAGTTTATGACTTTAGTGTTGGGTGCTTCTAGTAAATTAAAAACGTGATTGTGGTGTTTGCCATTACATGTCATTATTAATCACTATATATACTTGAATGTATATCATACATTATAAAAGCCAGCATCCAATGAAAGAAGTATAACTCTTTGATTCTACCCCAAAGAACAATAAAAAAAAAAAACAATCTTTCATATGACGATGTCTCTAAGGTCATACGTTCATATTTCCATTCCCTTTGCTTCCTCTATGAAAATACATCGAGTAAAAGTTGTTATGGCAATGAAGGTCGAAATTCAATCAAGAAAATTGATAAAACCATCTGTTTCAACTCCCTCTGCTCTTCGTCAATATAAACTAAGCATCATCGATGAACTTTCCCCCGAGATGAACATACCTCTTGTTCTTTTTTTCCCTCCTAATCTTCATACTAGCCAAGAACCCATTGCCCAACTCAAGGAATCGTTAAAGGAAGCCCTGACACCTTTTTACCCTTTTGCAGGTAGCTATATGGAGAACATTTCCACAATTGACTGTAATGATCAAGGTGTCGAGTTTATTCAAGCGCGAGCTGATATAACAATCAAAGAGATTCTTGATCACAAATTGGATCCCCATACAGTCAACCAATTGAGCCCCTCCAAATTACTGGGCTCAAATGTTACTAATGCGATGCTTGCTACTCAGGTCACCATGTTCCAGTGTGGAGGTTTAGCACTCAGTGTAAGTATTGCACATAGGATTGGTGACGCCTCTGCTATGAACTCATTCCTTACTCAATGGGCTACCCTGAGTCGAAAAAACATCAAGGTTGAATCCTGTGGCACTGATTTCACATCATCCTTATTGTTTCCGGCTCAAGGTTTACCTTCCATTGAGGTAGGCTTTGCCAAGTTACCAATCAATGATGAATATGTCACAAAGAGATTGTCATTCAATGCTAATGGAATATCAAACATGAAAGCCAAGGTTATGCGTAATGGAGATAGCAACACACGTCAGTTGTTTAAGGTACAGTTGGTGTCGGCACTCATATGGAAAACTTTCAGTGATGTAGATTATGCAATTCATGGTCATCCAAGAGATTCCATCTTACTTCAATCGTTAGCACTTAGGCAAAAGGGGGAAAAACTTGCATCCATGAAAGCTAAAATTTCATTAGGGAATCATTGGGGGCCAATAATCACTAGGTGTGACGCTACCAAAACGGTCAAGGAGCCTGAAGAGTGATAGGCATGTCGTCGGATTCTGTCATGAAAACCATTAGAAACAATGCAAAAGTAGGCCGTGATAGCAAAGCAAGGAAAGAAATGCTAGTAAAGTCATTCTCTGATGTCACCAGCATTCCTGATACAACAAACGTCATATGGATGGTTAGCTGGTGTAAATTCCCATTCTATGATATCGATTTTGGTTTTGGAAAACCCATATGGGTCAGTTCTGGAGGTCTGCCATTCAAGAGGGGTATGTTCTTATTCGATGATGCCCAAGGTAATGGAGTGGAAGCATACGTGACCATGGGAGTAAAAGACGTCCCTTATTTTAAACAAGATGAAGACATCAAAGCGTTTTCTGTTTGAATATAGATAGGCCAGTATTGAAACATGAAATCTAGATATGGTCATGATATCACTTGTACCAGTGACCAACTAATATAATTCATAATAAGGTCTTTAAATCCACTATATATAATTGAAACAAGACACTGCTATCTATTCAGATCACTTGACGGGTTCATAAGGTTGATACAGAAAACACAGTTTTCATATAAAGTGACAGAAGTTAAAGTTTTCAGCCAAAGGACATGGTTTTCCAAGAAGTTGGAAGCCCAAATTAAACCAAATTTGACAAACACTATATGTAAACTATTTCCAGGCCAATACAATGAGCAAATACATCAAATCAAACCATATCCGGTTTAATGTTTTGAAACCGTCAAAGTCAGAAGAATCAGCAAAATAAGCCCATGTGTTGCTTACAGTGGCTGGTGTCATTACAATTATCAAGAATGCAAACATCTCTAAGCATATGGAATGTTGAATTCAGATTCAACCACATATTTATGGACAAAAGTTTGGAAACAAGAAAAAAAGATAGGTCTTGTGAGGTCTTCTCTTTCATGAAATCTTCGTCAAATTCATAAGCAGCCTCCCAACTACCAAAATATGAAGAAAGTAAGAAATACAAGTGCAGTTATCATTAATATGTTACCACACATAAATTTGCTAAATTTAGGTGATTTAGTTGGGAAAATCTGGCTGGTGGGAGTTCATAAGTTGGCTCACTAAATGACTTGGCAAGCCTGAACCAGCCAGGCAAAGCTCAATGTCCCTAACACAGATTAGGTTTGATTGCTCACTGAGGCAAACGCAAACCATGCCTCAGGAAGGCATAGTATAACTTATTATTATATAATTTACTAGTCATTAGTTTACACAAGGCTTCTACTTGTCACGTTTTAGCAATGGTAAACTAAGTAATTTGCTTTAAAAATATTGTTTCTAAATGTAATAGGGGACGTCTGAACAGGTCCATAGCTCAAGCCTATACGATTCCATAAACCCAGGGCTTTAGAGTTTAGTATCTAAGCCAAGTTGTGGTCAGGCTCAAACTATAAACTTCTTGAGACTAAGCATAAATACATAATGAGAAGAACAGTCGCTCACTGGGTGATACACTTTACAAGAATAGATCATGTAGAGCTAAGAATATATATATTTCAAGCACAATGCTAAGCTCAAGGATTCACATAACAAGTATAAAAAAGTAACTGGAAATAAAATATATATATATATTGCTTACCATAATAGCATCAATCTCTTCTTGAGTCATCGGTGTTCTTTTGGGTTGAAGAGAAGCTTTCCCCCCTAAAGTTTTTTCAGATGGGGCAGACCTAGAAAAAAATGTGGAAGGTACCTCATTGGTAGCAGGTGTTGCTTTGGTCTGAGTCACAGAACCTGCAAGATGAACCACGTGGACATGAAGCAAATATTCATACTTAAAATATACTAAAGAAAAAAAAAAGCTATGCAACACCACAAAATGTTTAATAGTTGTCTGCTGAAGCTAACAAGTGCTATTCTGCAAAACTTTGTAGTGACTAAATCTATCAAAAAAGTAAATAAGGCAGTATCGTCCCGCATCACCTAGACTGAGATAAGCATTTTGTTTATGTAAAGGTTTTGTATTCACAAAATTCTTAATACATACATTAAAAGATGTCATCGAACCCCAAAAGCTAACGAAAGCAGACATAATGTTGTTTCACTTAAAAGAATCCAAACACCATGAATCCTTGGCTTTTTGAGGGTTGTAAAGTTCATTCCTTGGTTTAGAGGAGCACACTAGACGCTAGGCTATCTTCAAAAGTCAAAACGCCTCAACCTACTCTAGGGGGTAACCTTAGGAGAGATGGCTCAAATGCACAGCTCAGTGGCTCTTTTTAGTGAGGTGCACTTACATTTTTGTAACTCGTGGTTTCTTCACGATATTAGTGGGTTTGTATTAGGCTTTTCTAATGAGATTCCCTTAAGCTTTTCATAAGCCTGCTTGCTGAAAATAACCTAATGAAGTTCTGTATCCCCTCCAAATGGAATTTGGATACTTTTGGTATATAAGTGACATATTTTAATTGCTTTGTCATGTAAAAGTGATTTATAAGTACTTTCAAGTATCTAAATAACAGGGAAGTGATTAAATGTCGACGTATTTTTGTAGTAAAAAAAAAAAATCTGATATACACAAGACTTCCACCAAGCCCTTATAAACTAGGAACGGCTAACACTTTTTAAACTAGAGTTAATTCCGTTTTCAACTAGCTTGTGTCCCTAAACTGAACACATAACCTCCAACAATGCAAAATCTTTATCGCTTATCCAAAGTTCATTTACACAGCATATCTACCATTTTAAACTACCAAGAAAATCCCTTCCTTGCAGTGAGTCACTTTTCAGTTGTACACTTTCTATAAACAATGGTTCGACAAATTATCAAAATGTATAAAACAAATCTCTTCTTTTTCAGTGTATCGCCCAACATAGTAGATTCTCCTAACCGTATGACAACCATTTTACAGGAAAAGTAACTATTCATTATTATTTTAAGATTAAAAAAAACAACGTAAAGAGCGCAAGAGAAAGGAATATGTGCTAATTGTGACAGAAACCGGCTACTGCCGAAGCCTGTTTATCGAACAACTATTGTAGAAGTAAGTAAGCACCCAATGCCGTCTTCCGCGGGTTTTGGGTAGGTTAAGATGTAGACAGTCTTACCCTTACCAACGACGGTGTAGAGAGGTTCTATAGAACCCTTGAACTCTGTCTCTAGAGGCAAGAATGTTAACCATTTATCCAACCTTGCTAGTTTTTTATCAAACAACTATTCATTCTGATATTTAGATAAGCATTTTTCTTCATTGCAATTACTATCTATTGTTACCGGTTTCATACGTATGTATAGTTATAGCTAAACTTACAATACTAATTATATATAAATTATGTCAAACGAATATAATTATCACAGATTTTAAATCTAGATACACCAATTAAATGTAACATAAAATGGATAACCGACAGATTATCTATATCAATTGGTCCCATAAGCCAACATGAGAAAAGATATATTGCGTAACATTAAAATATAAATATATATATATATATGATAAAAGCAAACCAGAAGAAGAAGAAGGTTTGGGATGACGCTGAGGAAACTTGATCCGGGGGATGTGTTTCAAAGCTTGAGATGCTCCGCCCATTGTTCGATTGATCGGCGGCGACGGTGACGGTGGTGGTGACGGCGGCGTACGGGAAGATGGAATAATCTGCGGTGGCTGACGGGATTTCGAGACGGAAGAGGGCGACTTTATTTGTTTATAGAATGATGACAAAAGATTATTGCATTTGTTCATTATTCCCATTTTGTTTTCTTTTTTAATTAATTAATACATTACCTTAAACAGAGACAAAACATATACTCGTATAAAAATTTTACTCCGACAGTTTAGATTTTGTTTTCTATAAAATAAGTTTATATCAGCGGTTAAAGTTTACGAAAAACGTATGCTACGTATTACATTCACAAAAAGTTTTCTAAGACAGGATTTTTTTACTATAAAATATTCCTTTACTCCCATTTTCAAATTAAAAAAATTAGTTTGAACATGATTTAGTTGTCTTTAATAAATGTTTTTTCAAAAAAGTTATACAATTTTTATTAATTTGGTCTTTAATAAACTAATTTATGCCTTAAACCTTAAACTTTTATTATATTATATACTAGTCTTCAGGCCCGTCTATTGAACATATAGACTCAAAATAAGTATATTAAAAGTATATATCAAAATGATAAATAACAAAACAGGTGAAAAATAACAAAATCGAACAAAACAATTCTAAAAAAATAAACCCCTTTGTAGTAAAAAAAACATAATTCAACTACAATTGACAACAAACTAAATTAAAAGAAATAATAAATAACAATAACATAACAATTTAAGTCTAAGAGTCATACTTATGTAGAGTAGACCTAGTGGTTAGGGAAGCACTTTGTGACCTTAAAGTCTTAAATTGAAGCCCTATTTGGCAAAAAAAAAATAATTCCTTTAAGATACTCATTACCAATGAAGTCTAGACTTACATATGAAGTTTTAAAAACACGAGTCCGATCCTTCAGGATGCCTAAATCATGTGGGGATTAAGATGGAGATGTTGTACCGGTATCACATGACTCATACAAGATGAGTCGACGAATATATAATTGTGATACTGGGGTTCCCTCCATTTACGCTTTATTAAAGATTAAAATATACGATTTATAAACCTCACGTGTTATGGAAAATACGTATAGTCAATATTATGGTCTTCCTATCGACTTTTCCATGCGTGAACCGAAGAAATTACTACATATATACGTCAATCAGAAGAATATAAAATATATATAACTTCAAAAAGTTGGGAAATGGAAATAATAAATTTGTTTTATTGCTCTTCCATCCCTATCGATCTTTGGTTTCATGTGAATCATTTTGACAAGGTCAAAGTGAATATTCTTCAAAGTTTTACGTGGTCTATTGATCCAGTTTTTATGTTAGAAAAGATTAATTTAATAAAAAATGCTTTCAATAATCAAAACCATTATTTGTTGTTTTGATAGTTTAAAAGAAATACGGTTTTCTTTTGTTTGATGTAGATAACATCTGCTTAAAATTTTGCATATATTGATTTTTTTGGGATAACGTGTTAGTGGTTTGAACCCTAACAGTGACATCCAAACGGGTATTATGCTAAAGGTTGGAACACGAAGACACCACTAAAGACCAAGGGTGTGATAACACGCCCTCACGCGTTTGAAGTAATCAATCTCCGAAACCATGATGAACTAAGATTCGACTCCTGTTCATTAAGCCAACAGCCCCTCTCCATAACCCCAAATAAGGTTCCAGGTGGCCACTTGATCTAAGACCACACAATTAGCAAATACTAATTTTATTGTAACGTTTAAATGTAGACATATATATTTAAAAAAAAAAACTTCTCCATTTTAAACTTCAAATGCAATCGCATGACAAAATAAGAGGCTGAATAAAACATACATAAAAGTAATGTGTGATTTTTTCTTAAAATATTACCCACTGTATTCTATGTAGAAATTAACAAGTTATGAAGTTACTAGTAAATGACATGTCTTAGTTTCTTAGTAGATTTTAATCCCCTATTTCGGAAGAACCAAGTTTGAGTCTAAAGGTCAAAATCATTCTCTAATATGTTTTTGTGTTTTTGGACGAACTATTATGAGATTTTTCTTCCTAATATGTATTGGTTAGTCGACTTTTAAGTTGGACCCGGTAAAAAAAAAATAGTTTAGTAGACCTTCAAAAGTTATAGACTTATTTGTTACTCAAAATTTAGCCCCGTAACACACTCAAGGTAAATAGAGTCCAATTGGCCTACTTATATATGTAGAAGATGTAGATCAAGGATAAGGATAGCCTTTTTATTCTTCACACTTTAACAGCCATTTTCAAACACGTACTCTATCTTGATCTCTCCTTCACAACATAACTACCAAGATGTTTGGCTTCTTGAGCTTGAATTCCCGTACACTTCGGTATAGGAAGAATAGTACTAAAGGTTCAGAGTATGTAGATATAGATGTGAAATCCAAAATTGGTGTTGTTAAAGATGCCACTAAACCACTATATTCGGATATGAAGCTCGTGGACCACAAGTCTGGAAGCAATTTAAGAAAAATATTAGTAGTTCAATGAGGGATAAAGTGGTGATGACGAAAGAAGAAGCGATTATGCTACCTTCAAAATGTGACAATGGAGGAATTCTTAGTTTCCAAGACACCACGATGGAGCTCAAGCAAATCCCTCCTAGCCGTGTTTCACTAGTTCGTCCCTGTGATCCTCTTAGAGAAGTGGTGCTTGAGAGCATACCCGAAGAGCACTAGAACAATTGATACATATATAAAGTCTTTCATTACTAAGATACCATAAACAACTTTTTTACTGCATATATAACTATGCATAACACAAGTGAGTATCTTTAATCATCAATGTTGTTAGATCAACAAACTAGACTTGCAAATATATAGGTAATTAAGGTTCATGTGAGACCGATTCACATATGAACATAAACAATTTTAAGTATAACTTGATCGGTTTATATGTGAGCTAATTTATTTACATTATATCATTCACATATGAACATCAAGTTATTATTTAAAATTTCATATGGTTCTATTTTATGTGTTACTGAAAAATAAGATTTCCACGGTACTCGTATTTACTCTTGTTTTAAATTTATTTTATTTATTCCTTTTCACAACATTGCCTCGAACCCCACAAGTAGATTATTGACCGTTGTAATTTGACAACTTGTAACGACTTGCTTAACAGCTCCAGTAGAGACCACTAAAAGGGGCGCAGCCCCTAGAATCCTAATCTTTGCGTGAGATAATCACAATATATATGTAGCCTAAATAATTACATACCTAAACTATGTCATATCCTTACATATAGTAAATCTTTGACTAATAACAATTTTTTCTTTCTCTTTTATGTTATGAACTTATCATCGGCAACATTTGTTTTTCCTTGTAATCTTGTTTAAATTCTTTGAAAAGGTCAGCCAATATGTTACGTTAAACCAAATTACAGTTCCAACTTTTATGTAATTGTCTCCATCTATATATTTGACTAATAAAATGACATTACGAACAAAATAGACTAAAATTTTGGGATTGAGTACTGTTTTTGTTGATAACACGGATTAAATCATAGAATAGTAGACACGTATGGAGAATGGTTACCAACTAAATGAAACTACATACTTTGTACTCATTAATTTTTCACGAAAGAATCAACTCGTTGCTACAAGTCTACAACATAACTTAAAAAGCTGGAAACCGTAAGTCACAACCTAAGAACAAAGTATACATGAAGTGCTACAATACCTTTATATATGGTATCTAGTGAAAGCTAATTACTGCTAAAATTAAAGAAAAAGGAATATATGTAAAACACACAAATAAAAAAAACATCAAGTAGTTTGCAAAAAACCTACTTACACAATACAGAATTCCGAGTGTAAGTTAGGTATGAAACCTTACAAATCAATATAATAAATAAATTTATTGTATAATATATTGATGACACAATTTTTTAGTTTAATGATTCACAATGTTAATGCGAATGATTTCACACCTAAGTTTGGTGATGATGATAGTGTCAGCGTATTATGGATGTAAAAAGGTAGTATGGTTATTTTCAAAAATTAAGTGGTAAATATTGTTTATTTCTAACTTTTTTGTTCCAAAAAAAGGTAGATTTTATAAATTAGTTTCGTTAAGTGTATACTGAAAATTGCTCATAGAATAATGTTATTTATATTAAATTAATATACGAGTTCATTTTTTATAAGAAAATGATAAATCCTTCTAGATATTAGCTTAAAAATCCTCCTAAAATTATAAGAAGGTGATATGTGTTATCCATTAATTGCTCATAACATAGTGTCCGCGCATTGTGACGGCTAGAAGGTGAGGACAATAGAAAAGAGAGGCGGCGGTGGAGATCGAGGGAGTTGGTGGAGAAGGAGAGCGTGCAATTATTAGAGAGAATGGGGAAAGGGGTATATAAGACTGGGGTATAAGGAGCATTATGAGAATACTGAAAAAATTATTTTTCTAAAAATACAAAAGCCAATATCTTTATAGAGAAGTATAGATTCTTTTTATCCAGATTTTATAATGCATGTATTGTTGTGGATGGCTAAATGTTATTGATATATTACTTCCCATTTATAAAAAGTGTCGGGTCAAATAAAATCTGTATGGGTGAGAGTGATCGATGATGTACTCAGAGCAGCAGCAACAAGGCCGGTCCATAATCAAACAATGCATAGCTTTACTACACTCATGTGCCACGTCGACTCCCAAACTCAAACAAATCCACGCTTTTTCCATCAAACACGGAGTCCCTGTCACCAACCCAGATTTAGCCAAACACCTTTTATTCACTCTACTCTCTTTACCATCATCATCTGCGCCAATATTATCATATGCCCACAAAATCTTTACCCAAATTCATAACCCATATGTATTTACTTGGAACACAATCATCAGAGGCTTTGCAGACAGCCAAAACCCGAAACCCGGAATCGATATATATCGTAAAATGAGGGTACTTGGGGTCCAGCCCGATAATCATACTTACCCGTTTGTGTTAAAAGCTGTTGCTAAGATGATTGATGTTAGAGAAGGGGAGATGGTTCATGAGGTGGTGGTGAAGAATGGTTTTGGTGAGTTGGTTTTTGTGAAAAATGGGTTGGTGCATATGTATGCTGTGTGTGGACAGGTTGAGAATGCGAATAAGGTGTTTGATGAAATGTCTGTGAGAAATTTGGTGACTTGGAATTCGGTGATTAATGGGTTTGTTTTGAATGGGAGGCCGAATGAGACGTTGAGGGTTTTTAGGGAAATGGTTGAGGATGGGGTGGAGCCGGATGGTTTTAGTTTGGTTAGTTTGTTGACGGCGTGTGCAGAGCTTGGTGCGTTGGCGTTGGGTAAGCGGGTTCATGGTTACATGTTTAAAGTTGGATTTGTTGAGAATTTGCATGCTGTTAATGCGCTTTTGGATCTTTATGCGAAAACTGGAAACATTGTGGATGCGAAAAAGGTTTTTGATGAAATGAAGGAGAATAGTGTTGTGTCGTGGACTGCGCTTATTGTTGGTTTGGCTGTGAATGGATATGGTATTGAGGCGATTAATCTTTTCAAGGAGTTGGAAAGGCGAGGGTTGACACCGAGTGAGATTACTTTTGTAGGGGTGTTATATGCTTGTAGTCATTGTGGGATGGTCGATGAAGGGTTTGCGTATTTCAAAAGAATGAAAGAGGAGTTTAAGATTGAGCCTAGAATAGAACATTATGGATGTATGGTTGATATGTTGGGGAGAGTGGGTCGTGTACAACAAGCTTATGATTACATTATTGACATGCCGTTGCAGCCGAATGCAGTTATCTGGAGGACCTTACTTGGAGCATGCACAATACATAAGCGTACGGATTTAGCAGAGGTAGCTCGAGCACAGCTGATACAATTAGAACCTAAACACAGTGGAGATTATGTTTTGTTATCAAACCTCTATGCTTCTGAAAGACGTTGGACTGATGTGTCAAAAGTGAGACAAACAATGTTACAAGAAGGGATACAAAAGTCTCCTGGCCATAGCCTCGTTGAGTTAGGAAATCGGGTCTACCAATTCACCATGGGTGACACATCTCATCCACAAAGTGAAGATATCTATTTGAAATTGAGAGAGATCACAAAGTTGTTGAGGCTACAAGGTTATATGCCTCACGTTTCAAATGTGCTTGCGGACATAGAAGAAGAGGAGAAGGAGACTGCTTTATCGTATCATAGTGAGAAAATAGCAATTGCATTTATGCTTATCAACACACCGAATGGAGCTCCTATGACAGTTATGAAGAACTTGAGGGTATGTGCTGATTGTCACCTTGTGATAAAACTCATTTCAAAGGTTTTTAAGCGAGAAATTGTGGTAAGGGATAGAAGCCGGTTTCACCATTTTAAGGATGGATCTTGCACTTGCAAAGATTATTGGTAAGTAGACAGTAGGAAGTTTATAATAACCAAAATTCACCTGGAGGGTCATGTGAATCAACATTTTGGATAGGCATGTGGGAAGATGATTAAAGGCATCCAGAGAAGAAAAGAAGTAGAATTTGTTCTAGTTTTGTTAAATTTTTGACAAAGTAGAGTAATAGTTCTACATCAAATCCATCATAGTCAGTGTCTAAATACACAGACTCGGAAATTAAGAGTCATAGTGTAAGTTCTTAAGTTGCATTAGAGTTATAAACATGGTCCCTGGACTGTCTTTACCTCTGGTTTAAGTTATTTTCCCTGCTACTGTAATCCTCAAACAGAAGTGGTGCTTGAGAGCACTCCCGAAGAGCACTAGAACAATATATATAGTCTTTCATTACTAAAATACTATAAAGAACTTTTTTACTGCATAAATACTTATTAATTGATATTTACAAGCCAATATTCAAATATTCTGCATATCTGAAGCTTCATTGACAATATATCTTTTTGAATTGTATTGTCACTTATCAAAAACAACTCGACTTTCTAGATTTGGTGTACATACAAAGATGACATGCTAGATTTTGGACACAAACCATGGTCAGTACTCGGTACTAATCTACAACAGGGAACTTGTTATGTGCAGAAGCTGTATCAAGTGTTGTAAAAATCGCAGAAGATTCAACAACATAGGCAGCTGTGAAATCACTCCAAAGAATTGTTGCAGGGTCTCTAAGCAGGTGATGTTCAGGAAGTTAGTAATTATAAGTGCATAAATTAAAGGTAACCGCTTGCTTGCTTCAGTAGCATCAAGCACATAGTTATTGTTGTCTGCTCCCATTAGGCATTTCTCTAGTAACATCATAGAATTGATGTAGTTAACCAAGATACACAATATAGCATAAGCATAAGCCACGGAAAAGTATATACATATATTATTACGTTTACCTTTAAAGAGTATATAAAAGAAGACATAAGCATAACATTGATGTACTACTGCACGTCTGCACGATCATATAAACAAATAGTTCTAAGTTAATGGACCAGATTATGGCTGGTCTCTTTCAATTTGGTTTGCAATAGAAGTATTAAGATTTTGTAACTTTAGATGTGCTGTTTAATTGAATCTCTAGACAATATATGTAATTGCTTCCATTTTGTTAGCCCATCTGATGTTATAAAAGATGACATAAGATATATGCACTCAGGCACTCACTCCTCAGCTAGTTACTCAGTTTCACCTGTCTCACTGGGTCCCATTTGATTCTGGGTCAGTTACTCAGTTTCGCTTGTCTCACTGGGCCGACGGCACTAGTTACTCAGGACGTTTTCATCCTCGCCGTCTGTTGGTGCATTTGCCATAACAGGAACATTATCTGCTTCAACAACAACAAAACAAGTAGTGCTAAATTAATGGACCAGACTATGGCTGGTCTCTTTCAATTGGGTTTGCAATAGAAGCTTATTAGTAGAAATTAAACAATATATGTAATTACGAATTTAATAAAATTACATCATAGAAGAAAAAGAGATATATGCACTCAGCTATATATATTTTAAAGTCTTTTATTTAGTAATATATGTAGGCTACACAAAGAGGGTAGCCACTCCTCTTTGACATCTCCCCTCACCAGCACCTAAAACATAGATAAATATATAAACCAAAAGTTGGGTTTGTTTCATTGAGAAAAAAACAGTTAAAAAAAAACCTATTCTCAGAAACAAACCAGGGTTACGAACTAGTAATACTCTGAAGGGGTAAATCTAAAGAGATTCTAAGTTAATACACTTGGTAAGAAACTCTATTAGACTATTTTCTATACCACTCTTCGGTATCTAGCTAAACACACTTGTAAACACAAAAACAAGAGGGGAGATTTTCACCATACTAAACTTCGCCCTTCAAAGCACAATGCGCCCCAATTGGGAATGCATCACTCTTAGTCTTCCTCAAGCCACTTCCGCTACCAACACGAAGGTTATTGCCATTGCCACTTTTGCATAACTGCAATAGCTCATTCGCGGCTACATCCATCTCCTTGTCACCTTTCAGCTTCAAATCAGCACCAAGTTTCTTAGCTTTTTCCCTCACAGCCTCCCCTGACTTACTCACAACCACCTATTGCACCACCGCAGCCACTGTCTCCCGGTTGAGATGCCCATTGTCTTCCCTAACCACCTCTACCCCAACACCAACCTCAACCGCCAACCGAGCATTGATTGGTTGGTCAAGCTACATTGGCATGGCTATTATTGGAACACCAAATTTCATAGCTTCCAAGACTGAACTCCAACCACAATGACTCACAAATCCACCCAAGTTTTTGTGTCCTAATATTTTTGCTTGTGGTGCCCATCCATCAACAATTAAGCCCCTATTTTTTACCCTTTCAGCAAAACCCAATGGCAAAGCTTCTGAAGCCTTTGTTTTGCTATCCTCCCCTTTTGGAAACCTAAGAACCCATATGAAATTCACATTGCTCATTTCCAACCCACATGCTATTTCTTTCATATCAACACTAGAAAGAAAATACTCACTCCCAAAAGAAACAAAAACGGTTGATCCAGTGGCTTTAGAATCAAGCCATTGGATCACCGCGTTTTGTTTCATGTCTACATCAGTAGGGTCTGCAACAAGTGGACCCACAGGCACAATCTTTTTATTAGTAAGGAAAGAAAGGTAATCAGCATACTTACCTTCGATTTCCTCAAAAGTTTTAACAAGAACAATACTTGAAGACTTACCAACACATTCCATGACACGATCTTTTTCCTTAGGGCGGACAGCTGGCCTCTTAGACTTGTGTCCATCCTCGTAAGTACGATAGAAAATCGTCGAAGAGAATGGAAACACAATGCCTTTATTAGTGGTGTTCAAGTATTGATGATACATTGAGGCAGCAGCACTAGTGGTGATGAAAACCACAGAAGGAATCCCAAGGGCAGCAGCCGCCATAGGAGCCCACGGCTGAATGATATCATAAATGAGCAAATCAGGTTTCAAGTGTTTACATTGGTTTGGTTGAGATTCTTGACAAAAATCGGCCAAATCGAACCATGCACAACCCTAATTTGTATCACGGGGGTTAACATGAATTATGTGAGACCGGTGGGCATTAATTCATGTTAACTTATGTTGTTGATGATGGGTAGAGACCACGGTACCGGGTGACGACTCGATGTACTTAGTGGCACTGGTATGGATCCATATGCAATTGATTGATTTGCTTAGGAACATTATCTAAGACCGGGTTGGCATTATGTTCTTAAGGCTATTGATGTGTTGGCCATGATATGCGTATATGTATATGGGTGTACTCACTAAGCCGTGGCGCTTATTGTTTAGTTGTTTCTATTTTTATAGGCAACCCTGAAGACCGAGACACTAAGAGAATTGATGTGTAATGGTGGTTTGGAGGTGATAGCATCTTAAAATGTATTTGTCATTATGGGTTAGTAATCCCTTATATCTTGTGATTTTGGTATTCATGTACGCCCACAACAATTAGATATTGACTCATTTTGTACGTATATATTTAACATAACCTTTCTAAGATGGTATATACCTTGAATTTTTAAATATTGTCTTTAAAATGATGATTTAAATTAGTAAATTAATAGATAAAAAGGATCTTAAATTGTGGGGCGTTACAGATCAAAATAAAATTTTAAAAGTTTTGTGCTTAAATTTAAGAAACCTAAAGTTTACTATTCATTTCCCATTGCTTTAATATAGAATTAATTAATTAATTAATTAATTAATTATAATAATAGATTGATGGATAGATATAAGAAACAACCAACCCCCAATCCATTTATCAATAAACCTACCGTCTTCATCCCATATTCCTATCTTCAAAGTTTATTATTCTACCAATCCATCATATAAATTTGCAAATGATACGACCAACAAGCAATATCAATCGCATAAAATTCTTGTTTATCTCATACACATAGCAAAACTTAATTCCACTCATAATCAGCAGCCGGCGGTGATGGTTGATAGCCGTAAGTTGTAAGAAGCAGCCACGGTGGTCATGGCTGGTGGCAACAGCTGCAGAGGGTTGGTGTTCAGTCGATCGATGAAGGAAAAAAAAAAATTGTTCATTGGCGGTGGAGCAGCGGCGGTGTTACGGTGCTTAGTGGCGGAAACAACTTTTCATGTTTTTGTCAATAAATTTATCAACATCAGAAGAACAATGTTTGGTGTTAAATGCGTCGATGATGTTCAACAGAAAGATAGAGGTTGGTTTGTAATTTTGTACAAAAGGGTTTTTTGTCTAAAAAAATGAATTCCATTGGAATTCAAACTTTCCATGAGATAAGTGGAGGAATTGTCAATTCTGTGTTTTGGAGAATTTGAAGGAAAGTTATAAATTCCAATTCCATAGTTTTTACTAACCAAAACACATGAAACTATGGAATTCAAATTCCAATTCCAATGAATTCCTAGGAATTCAGGGAACCAAACAGCCCTTGAGAAGGGAGATATATAACACGGATGAATGCAATAAATCAGATTTCACCACGTGCCTACGATATCTGTTCTTCCTATCTCTTCTCTCTCCCCTCAAAACCCCATCTTTTTTTCTCTTTAATAAACCCTAGATTAAATTACAAATCAAACCATTTTACCTTCAATCAATCAAACAAGAACAACATTTCCATCAAAATTGATCCCGTATCTTGAGAAGAGAATGGATCAGTTGCTTCAGTCGAATTTGTGAATCTCAAGTAATAGTACCAAGATATATAGGTGTTGATTTGTGATTTGTTTAAGACATTTTTCACTAGGAAGCTGTCAAATAAATAGGAGTATCTTCGTACTATTACTTAGGATTTATAACTACTCCGAAAGTCCGAATTTTTCATTAGAATTTCATTTCTTAATAAGATTTGTAAAAATGTAATGTTCTGCTTTGTAGATTGTGGGTAGATTGTCTACTGCACTTCTGTAGTTGTAATTTTTGCAACTTCATGCCATTCTACTTTGAGATGCAAGTTATATTTGTGTTTTCTAATATCATTTTAGACAACATTGATTTACAAATGTCATTCTGGGCCTTCTTCCTATGTCTATGTTAAAATTGATGTAAATTAGCAGTTTGTGTAGTTGTTCTTATGTTTTTGTACTATTGCAAACACATGGTCTGCAAATCATTTGATGCCCACTTCATGGAAAGATTTAGTTGATTATAGCTCTACGTTTAAGTACTAAAAGTTACACTCAATCCAAACTGGAATGCAAAATACTTCTGATATCTTTGCATTGCCTAATAAAACTCTGTATTTATAGTAGGGTTGTGCATGGTTCGATTTGATCGGTTTTTGTCAAGAATCTCAACCAAACCAATGTAAACGGTTTAACAATTTTTCGAACCAACCCGTCCAAATTGTTATACCAAACCTAACCAACCAAAACCAATTAACCAGTTTGGTTTGGTTCGGTTAAACGGTTATCATACTTATACTTTTGATAGACAAAATATTAAAGCTTCTAGTAATATCAAATTGCAAAAGTTTCACACATACTTGAAATGAAATATAAAGTATTGAAAAAAAATAAAAAAACTTTAAAGAAAAAGTAGAATTAATATTTCAGCTATATATACTCGACGGTGATTCATCATATTAGGGATATATAAATCATATTACTTAGCTTGGTAATTGATTGCTAAAAAGTATTTTAAGGATCGTATCCTTGAAAAATATAAGATAACAAAATTTGAATATAACAAAATTTGAATATTTACAAACTTTTGTCAAGCTAATAGTATATTACTTAGTAATTTATAGTATTGATTATATATATATATATATATAAACATATCATTAATATAAATAAATGGTCCGGTTTAGTTAAACCGGTTTAAAAAAAGTCTAAACCATGAACCAAACCATAAGAGCGGTTTATGAAAAAGACAAACCGACGGTCTAAGTTTTTGGTTTCAAATCCGATCAATCCGTCTAATTACTCTGGTTTAAACGGTTTAGCCGGTTTAAACCAGACCGTGCACATCCCTAATTTATAGTACTAATTACTAAAGTTTGTCTTGACAACCGCTTTTAGCTATCATCTATGGCAAGAGAGGAACTCAAGGCTATTTATTGGAACCAAACGATCAAGATTGCAATTGGGGAACCAATCATCAATACAGTGAGAATCAAGCAGTTAACTTGTAGAATCAATAACTGTAGAAGAACGGAAGAAAGCCTGCTCTAAAAGTGTTTTCCTTGGTCTCTATCGTCAAATTTATTATGTGACTCGTCTTGTCAATTGTATAGATATCCCTAGTCAATTTAATTGTCTTACTATTGTATGGATGCTTGCAAGAAAGAGACCAGCAAAGAATTCTCAAGCATAATGAAAAATTAGAACATAAATGATAAAACATTAAGAATATCATATAAAAGTTATAACTTCCCAGGTTACAAAACAAATATATTCATTTGAGAATTGACAATTATTTACACAAATTAAAAGTCACTCGTTTAAAAACTAAAAAACCATTTTAAAGGCCATATAATGAACAGATATAGTACTCCATATGCCATTCTAGATCACCACAAAATTTCTAAATCATCCCACTTGCAGCAAACAAATATAATACTCGTACTCCATATGCCATTCTAGATCACCATCCACTTGCATGAGCAGCTTTGACAAAAGCATTTTTAACGGCTTTCTCTACCCCATTCGGGAAATTAGAGTCCTCAAACGATAAACTCAAGAATGTTTCTTTTTGTAAATGAAGCAGCATCAACACCATGTCCATCAAATACCTGAGTTAATCAACTCGAATATTAGTTTTAAAAGGAAAACAATCACCAGACCCAAAAAATAAACAATCCACCACCATCCACCTGAATTAGTCTGTCGAAATATGTTTGTAACTTGGGGGAAGCATCTTCAATTGCTTTTGTTTTCTAGCTCCTTTTTTCAACTCGAACAGTTTGCCCGCAGTAAGATGGCGCAGAAACGAATCAACAACTAAAAAGCGTCGATACACAATGCATTAAGACATTGTAATGATCTCCTTTCCTTTAGTACACAATGTGACAGTGCCAAAAACATATCATAGTATTTGTATCTGTTAAATGAAATCATAAACAGTATCATTAGTGAGTTTACAAGACTTATTTTATTGTTCTTGAGCTCATCTAACAAAGTTTACATAACAGCAAGAGGCATTAGAAATCACTTACCGCTACTCTCATATAAATTCATCACGTTACTCTAGCCAATACATAAGTACTAAACTAATTAAGCCAGCCAAACCTCACATATTTTCATTCAAACATTACATCAAACCGTTGGTGTGCATTATAAACTTCAACTAGAACGGGCAATTTTAAACAAACAAATTAAGCCAAAGATAATCAAAGAATCAAAACTAATCGGCATACGCATTACGATAAAACAAATCATAAATTACTCTCACCGTTCATCTTATTGTTGATCATGGTCTGGCCATTTATCTTAATGTTGATCGTGATCTTACCATTCATCTAATTGTTGACCAAAACCCATCACTAATCCACCTATTTTTTGCCATCTCTACGTGGCAGGTGTGACAAGCACAAATGCTCTTATCAGCCTAAATACCCTCACAAACCCTTTAATATTCAAATGTACCTTAGTTATATAAAGAACCCCTTATACCTGTTACCCATCGAATAGTACAGAAACGAAAATATTACCACACTCGCAGCTTTATCGAATGGAAATAACCAAACAATTTCGAAAAGAAGTGAAACAAAAGAAGGGAACACAGAAAGTGTAGGACCAGAAATTCGACATTGTGAAAACGAACAATCCTCCCTAAAGCAAAACACATCCAAAAATCTTGTTTAATTGATTGAAGGAAAAATGGTTGGATTAACGGTGTTATACTCTTGATTTGTTTAATTTAGGATTTTGAGGAAGAGGGATTTTCACTTTTGAGGTCGGTTGAAGAGGAGAGAAGATGGAGTATTGGGTGGAGACTGGAGAGAAGAAAAGACACGTGGTGAGTTTTAATTGGGTGAATTAGTCCGTGTGATGTATACAAAGAAGTCACGGGTATAATGTCTAAATTGGTCAGATTTAAAAAACGAGTCTAATTTATAAAATAGGGTCTTAATTTTGTATATTCAAGTAATTTTCCCTTCAAATTATTGGATAATCCAGTCCACGTCATCACACGTCTCTAATCCATCATTTGTTTTTGTATAAAAACCTCTCAACTGACTCCATATTTTTCACTCACTCCCAAATATTACAATCTCACACACACAAACCAACTACTCTTTTCTATAAACTCCGGCAAATATAACCTCGCCGGAAAATGAATATTCCGGCAAACAAATATTACTCATCAAAGCGTCTCTCGAATGCGAAAGTTCCAGTCCATCGTCGTCACATTCTTCACGAAAGACACTAAAACAAGTTATTCTTTTCTTTTGTGAAACAAATCCAAAAAAGAAAAGGTATCAAAGTTTTGTTTAAGTATTAGTAACTTAATTCATAATCCAACAATATTTAACACGTAACGTGGCACTTCTGTTTATTTGGGGCGTAATTCATAACTTAATGCAGTTTGAGCCTGTATTGAAATTTAGCCACTTGAAATTAAAACAATTATCTCGTTACCTAGCACCCTGCTTGGTCACGCCTACAAAAACGTGTAAAATGGCTTGATGAAAAAAAGGGGTAACCTTGTTGGGATCTTGAAGATCAAATGCTTGATGGCTCAAAAGTTTCTAAACATTCTCCACATTCCCGGGAATATCCGATGATAATTGAAGCGCAAACCACTTGTTAACCTCCTAGAAAGCAGAAGAAAAACTCGCTTAAAGATGAGTCGAAAGATCAAAAATTATCCAATATGCAATTTTTGTGCATGAAACTTCCCCAATCATATCAAACAGAAACCTATATTATTATTGAGATAATGTTTCTTAATTGTGATAAATTTTTAACTTTTGGATGAAGACCGTTACGGGCCGAACCATAGGGACCCATCCAGTACAGTTCCTTTTTATTGTAATACTTATAACCTTGGTATAAACCCATAATTAAGCTTGTACATTTAACAAATCTGATATATGCGATAACAGAAAAAAGAAAGAAAACAAAAAGATTACAAGATAGAGACGCTACCAAGTAGTCATTCTGCCATTGGTTGTAGATATCTTCCAAAGCATCATCTCGGGCTTTACCCGGTTACTGGGCAATGGCGGCCAGAGCTGAAAACTGATCTGTCATATTTGTGGCAGTTTTGTATTCATGCAACACAATCTCGGTGATTTCTTGATCTTCAAGTGATGCAAGATAAGCTTTTTCAAAAAAGTCAAACCAACAAAGTTAGCACACTCATCCAAATAAAAATTTATAATAAAAATAAGTCAACCGGGTAGCAAATTAGTAAATTACCAAGGGCAGTGTTCTTTAAAGCACGTCTTACCATATTTGTCTGATTGAACTCATACTTCTCCGAGCTCCTATTCTCTTTCACCTGTTAAACAAGTCATTATTTATTGAAGTCGTATAGCTCTGGAAGGGTTTTTGTATATTTCATTGAATAAAAAGGAATTACAACCCAAAATATATAGAACGAAAACAAGAGATAAAAAGGAAACAAATAAAAGCCCTGTGAATAACGGGCTGTGAATAACGGGCTGTGAATGAGCTGTGTAAATTACGGGGATAATTGAGGCGAAGATAATGTACTCCAATATTATTTCAAGGTTCACTGAGAAACTGGCAATAGAGCAGGGTACTAAGGTGTGTTTCGGTGTCGGGTAAACCAAATTTCAGGCCAAAATGGATACTTTTGGAGTTTTGGCTCAGGTCGAGACGGCTGATTTTTTGAGTTAACCTTTTCATTTTTAGAAACAATTAGTGTTGTTAAAGGATAACAATTACTAAAATATTTTCAGATTTCTGAATTGATTTGGCAGACTTTTATGCATTTAAAATAAACCTGGGGAAACTTTTGACCAATTTGACCCATTTCCACTTAGGCAGGAAAACATTTCACTACAGCAATTCAGCCAATATAAGCAATCAAGTCAGAGCACAACCCTTGATATGGTTGCGGGTGGGGGGATTCATACCAGATGTAAAAACTCTTGCTTCAATTCAGAAGCAAGCTGCTTTCTAATAAATAATCGAGCGGCATGCACTGACTGCAGCAGGGTCGGCTACTTCCATCATGTTCATAATTTCACCTTCACCCCGAAGAGTGATTGCTTTTGCAATAAATTCCTACATTAATTGAATATATTAGCTGCTCAATTTTCTTGAATCCATAAGATAATGTGCAAAACAAGTATATATATATACCTATAACCATTAAAAAAATTAAGACATAAACAATCTGTCTTTCATCATGCCAAAACAAGTATATATGTGTGTATATATATATACATATATATTAAACAAAGAGTAAACAAATCAGAACCGTCACTGTGTAGAAGTTGTCCATCTGGAAGAGTAAAAATGAAGAGTATAGAGACAAAATCTTTAGATTTGTTATGAAGAGATAATGAAACATTGAAGAAAACAGAGATTAGTTCCAAACCTTAATGTAAGAGTGGGGCCTAACAGGGTGAGCCATTGGACATGCATCCTACAAAAGATAACAAATATACATATCAAGGTAATTATATATCTCAGAATCAATAAAAATGATGACACCATACTATTTAAAATAACCTGTGAAAATTGGTATATACGAAGCTTTGAAACGTCTCCAATTCCCTTGACTGTGCGGCTTCCCAAATCAGAAGAAAACTCCTGCAAACGTGTGAACTGCTTAACACTTATAGTGATTTCAGAACACTTTGTTGTGATAATTAGCAACAACCCCTTGTTCACGAAAAACGGTAAGACCTTCCTTCAAACTCAATTGGAACCAGTCCCGACATGTCACTCTACAAACAGACAAGTATATAGCAGTTATGAAGACTTTTAAAGATCAAAATCAGTTTCATATCATAAATCCAAACACCCACTAGAAGGAGTTGATCATATACCATAACAAGAGATTAGCAAAATCAGCATCATTAGCATCTCGCATAGCAGCAAAGGAATCTTCACAAGTTACAGCTTGTCCATCGTGTCTTTGAAAATACAAAGACTTGTAAATGGGGAGGAATAACCCAATTAACAGCTTGAAGAAACTTTAACTGGACACAAGCACACAAGCATCTGCAGCTTGGGATAGACTTTAGAAAGTGCAAATGCAACAAACCATTTATATAGAGGCCACAGGTTCAAAAGTTGCCAAAGGCAAGTGGAGAAACTATATCTTGTGATTCCATGTGTGAGGATGGTGACTTACCGAGCATGAGTTCTAATCAGAATGAACACCTTGCACCTACAGATGTAACCAAGCTCCTAACTAAGCACTAATGATTGGAATTTGTTATACATACTAAAAATTAACATTAATATTTTAATATTAATAAGTGATTAGTCCAAATAAACATAAAGAGCAATTAAGCAAATTAAATTAAAATATGGAAACAAAAGCATATGATAATAATCTTTTTAACACCCAAAACACAAGACAATTCTGCTGCTGTCTTCAACTTCTTAAGCATTTCTGTGTCATCGCCTTCTCCATCATCATCAGGTACTAATAATGACTAGTATTTTCTGCCTTCTGCTTTGTCTCTTGCTTTGCCTTTTGGTTTGCCTGTTGCTCTTGGCCTCACTCACTCTTCGGAAGACTCAAAAGGGATTCCATCCATAGTCCAAGGTTCTTTTATGTAGCATAAGACTTCGGAATTCTTAATATAATGAGATATCTTGACAGCAAACTCCCCAGCATGCATGTCGGCAATAGCATTACGCACCAGGTTCAGGAGGCTTTTGATCTTCAATTGGATAGCAGCCTGACATGAGAAGAAAATATTGTGAAGCAATTAAGCAATCAACATATTCATGAAGGAGCCGATGATACATATACATATTCATAAAAAATAAAGGGTTAATTGATTGGAAAGTTCTCAAACTTGGCACAATAACCTATCTTGAGGTCCAAAAAAATTTTCTTCATTGTGAGATTAAAAACCGGAAAAATATCTTTCGTGGGCATGATGTGGAGCCGGTCATTGCTTATGTGACTTGCACGCCGAGGGTATAATAACCATATCCTTTATCATAGTACCAAAAGTGTAAACTATCTATCACCGTTTTTCCAACAAAACTTCATAAGATGTTAATAACAAAACGTCATCCTCATAATTCTTATTCTATCACTAGAACACCAAGATCCATGTATATGAGCCATAACAATCAAAATAGATAAGCACACACACAAATATATATATATATATATATATATATATAGGGTAACACTCCGGTGAGAACACTTAAAAACATCATTTTGATGCATTAAAAGTCCATAAAACTAATATTGCAAACTGATTATCATTATTTAAGTGTTTAACACATTGCTCCATCAAAATCGAAAAGATCACATTTTTTGTTTTGTGCATCCATTTTGGATGCATATTTATCAAAATGATGCATCCAACAAAAAACATGATTTTTTCGATTTTGACAGATCAATGTGTTGTTAAACACTTAAATAATGATAATTAGTTATGCATTATGTCAGTTTTAATTTGGTTCTCATTTGATAGCCACCCTAAACCCTATATATATATATAGGATAGAGATCAAATGAGAAGCTACCTTAAGAAGAGAAGGGTGAAAAGGTTCGTTTTTGTTTTTTTTTTAACTTGTTTTTAAAACTTTTTTCTTTTTTTTTCACTTTTTTCATTCTCTCTTTAATTAACTTATTCCATATAAAAATTTTAAAAAAGTTTTAAAATAAATTTTTTTTCAAAGTGCGTAGCCCGTAAGCTATAGGCGAAGCCTTTCGGCTTATGGCGAAGCCCGTTAGGTAGATCACCCCATCACCGATCATCCCCTATAACCTATCACCCTCTATGACCTATCACTCCTACCAGCTACCCCTTATTAATATCCTTAAGGGCGAAGCCCGTACCGTACCATTACATGTATAACTTATTAACTCGGGTTAGAAACTTTTTTTTTTTATTTATTTTTTTAAAACTTTTGTATTGATTGAATTAATTAAAAAAAGAATAAAAGTCAAAAAAAGAATAAAAGTCAAAAAAACAAGCTAAAAAAAATAAAAAAAGAACCTCTCTCCCATCTCTCCTTAAGAACTTCTCTCTGGATCTCTACCCTATATATATATATATATATATTAAAATAGTAGAGTATATAAAAGGAAATTAGAAGGGAAAAGGGAAAGGAAGACGTACATTGAGAAGCAGAAGAAGTATGGATAATGGCTTTTCTCGGACAAATCCGGAATCAAATTCCCTCAACTTTTCTGAAAAGAGATTCAGATTACGATCTTTTTCATGGGTTTTCATGAGCTTGTAACGTCCAACACAAAAATCATTAACCATTGTAATGATGAACTTCGGGCTTTCGATAACCTGAGCACGCCCTATATCACGGTCATCCCAATCAATTCGTGGACAATCCTTCGTAATTCTAATATATTCTATGTGTAGCAAATAGTTATGGAGAGATTCAGATTCATGGACACATCTCAGATCCATACCCACCCTCTCACGGCCGAAACAGCTAAAAACGAACTCCGGGTTTTCTTTTTCTATCGGCTTCTTTTCCATGGTCGGATAATTTGGAAAAGCAAAAAAAGGAACCCTAAATTGAATTCTCAGATCCCACACAATGCTTTTAATTTTATAATTTAGAGAGAATTACAAAAATGGTCCCTGTTGTTTGTATGTTTTTGCATTGGGGTCCCTGTGATTGGAAAGTTTGGCATTTGTTTCTTTTTCATGTTGGAAAGTCTCATTGTTTTTATATAGACTAGTCCTAATACCCGTACGATGTACGGTAACTATATAGGTTGTATTATAAAGAAATTAAAATATGTCTCATATATGATTCATGAGTGTAAAATAAATTGTGGTTAAAGTAGATTGATAATAGCAGCTAAATTATAATAAAAAGCAATGATAAACAGGTAATTAAGTATAGGGATTATGACCAGGGGATGTAGTGAACTTTGACAAAATGTCTATGTTATGTATTGATCTAATCGGGTGTCTATGTTATGTATTGATCTTACCAAACCGTCCTAATGATGCACTTAACCGGCTAAACTTTGTAATCAGCCGGTGGATAAATAAAATGCCTACGTGTACCTCCATGCAGCACCTCACATGATGAAAAATCTGTATATATATCAAATTTCCCTCCCATTTTGCACAACTCCTTTTTCCCTCCCATTTTACATACTTATTTCCCTCCCTTTTCACTTTTCCCCCCTCTCTCCAATTCTCTCCCATTTTCCCTCTTTTTTCCTTCCTCTCCCACCATGGCTGGTTCTGCATCATCTTCATCAGTGAACAAGAGCCTGCCGTATATGTATTGTCAGTGTGGCACCAAAATGAGGATTTTCACTTCGTGGACAAGGAAGAATCCCGGTAGGAGATTTGTGAAATGCCGCAATGTAAGCTCTCTAATTTCACCTAATTTTGCTATATATATCTGTTTGATAGTGATTCTAAATTTATTCACAATTGTTTAAGATTAAAACAAGGTCTTGTACAAGCTTTAACTTCATCGATGACGAGCTTCCCAGTGAATATTACAAGGATTTGTTTTATGAACTTCATGAAGAAGCCAAAAACTCAGTTGGTAGTGCAGAACAACAAGAAGATTCTAATCTCCAAATGTTGCAAGCAATGAAGGAATTGACTTTACCTAAGCCAAAGTCGAATGACATTGACAAAGTATTCTATCTTTTGATTGGAGTTATTGCAATATTAAGCATTGTAATAGTGGTGCTGGTGTTATAGACTTGTCAAAGTGTTTTGACAAAGTGTTGTATCTTTTGACAAAATGTAATGGTTTATGGCAAAATGTAATGGTTTATGGCAGTCCCTGTGGTCTTTTGTATGAAATGGAATGAAGTAATTTTGAACCTAATATTGCTTATCCATTTTGCACATAATGTTATCAATGTCACTTAAAATCCATTATGTACATAATTAGCTAATTACAAGTTCCCAAAAGATTAGTGTCTGTGCACTTACATAGCCAATTACATGTGCCCAAAAGACAATACAATTCATGAAAAAGTTTCGAAAAGATTAGTGACATTGCACACACCACAATTGTGCCTTACAATTATCATTTAACCACCATGGCATTATCTGAACTATCTCCTGGTCCCTTAACTTGTTTTTGAAGCCTGTCTTAAACATCTCTCACTGGGGTTTCTTCTCTTCACTTCAATCTTATTGGCCTTTTTCTTCTTGGAAGCATTGACTGACTCTTGTGTCCCAACTAGTGTGTCACTTGGTCTCCTTGGTGCAGACATTGAAATACTATCATCCATTGTTGTAATCCTTGGTTGCTCCCTTATGACCATCCCAGAGGTACCAACCCCACTAGATAACCAATTCATGGTAATCCCAAAACCAACTCTTGCATTAGCCCTTAGCATTAAAGGCTTTTGACTTTCTTTTCTTGCAACATCATCTGTAAATAAACACAAAAATAAGCAATTTAACTATGCAATTTAATCATATTGAATGCATACAATTAAGATGTACATACCCATAGTTGTGACCCCAAATTTAAATCCTCCCTTGGTAACACCAAACCTCCTTGGGCTTACTGGTTGACTTGATTGAGTAGCAGGAGCACTACCTTCAGTAGCATGAGCACTTCCTTGGGTTGCACTGGGTTTTTGTTAAGTTGCAGTGGGGGTTTGGGTTACAGTGGAGTTTATTTGAGTTGCATTCGGGTTTTGGTGAGTTGCAGTGTGCTTTTGTTTAGTTGCAGTGGGGTTTTGGTAAGCTGCAGTGGGGTTTTGATGACTTGCAGTGGGGTTTTGTTGAGATGAAGTGGGGTTTTGATGAGTTAAAGTGGGGTTTTGATGACTTGCAGTGGGGTTTTGGTTACTTGCATTGGTGTTTTGGTTACTTGCATTATTTGAATAATCTTGCCTTCTTCGTATTGAAATGGATCAAACATGAAGGCCCCATCATAGTGGACATTAAACTTATGGAAAGTAAGCATTTTCTGCAAAATAATCAACCAATACAAAAAAAATAAACAATCTATCCAAAAATTAGGGTTTTATTATAGTGTTAAAAAATTATAGAATTAAACTATTTTTTATTTATTAAAGACCCTAGTTGTTACAGATATTACATATATATTACATATATATCAAGATTTGTAAGGAGATTCGTAAAGGAAATACCTTAATACAACTTCGATTAGGAAGAATATCAGACTAATTTTGCATTTCGATCGCGATTTGGGGATGGAATTTTTAGGGTTTGTGTTTGGGGATTTTTTTATGAGAAAAAGGATCCCGATGTGTTTTAGGGTTTGTATTTTTATTTGTATGTGCATCGATATATGTATATGTATATATATATATATATAATAGCTGGGTCAAATGTCCACATATGAAGTCAAACGGACACGTAATAAAAAAAATTAAAAGAAAATCTTATTTGTGACCGGCAACCGAAAGTTTAGCCGGTTAAGTGCATCATTAGGACGGTTTGGTAAGATCAATACATAATATAGACACCCGATTAGATAAATACATAACATAGACATTTTGTCAAAGTTCACTACATCCCCAGGTCATAAACCCTTAAGTATAAAGTTAATGGGGAGATAGAAAGGTATAAGGTTAGGTTAGTTGCTAAAGGCTATAGTCAAAAGGCTAGTGTGGACTTTGATGAAACTTTTTCCCCTGTTGTGAAAATTGTAGCTGTTAGATGTTTGATTAACTTGGCTGTTCAAATGGACTGACCTTTGTTTCAACTTGACATTAATAATGCCTTTTTATATGGTGAACTTGATGAAATTGTTTACATGACAGTGCCTGAAGGTTACTTTACCTGTGATGATAAAAGAGTTTGTAGGTTTAAAAAGTCCTTGTATGGTTTGAAACAGGCTCCAAGACAATGGAATGCCAAACTCACTCATGCTCTTCTTGAAAATAATTTTGTGCAAAGTAAGAATGATTATTCACTCTTTACAAAATGTGAAAGAAATGTGTTCATTGCTTTATTAGTTTATGTGGATGACATTATTGTCACTGGTAACAATCTTGAAGTTATTAATGAATTCAAAATGTTTCTTAAGTCTAAATTCATGATTAAAGATTTAGGAATTCTCAAATATTTCTTGGGAGTTGAAGTTATTAAAACTGAAAATGGTTTGCGTTTCTCTCAAAGGAAATATTGTTTGGATTTGCTAAGTGAATTTGGATTACTTGCTTGTAAACCTTTTGCTACTCCTCTTGAGCAGAATCTAGTTATCACAAGTGAAGCTAGTAAAAAGGATACTATCATTGATAATGTGACTGAATATCAAAAGCTCATTGGAAAATTAATTTGTCTTACACACACTAAGCCAGATATTGCTTATTCTGTGCACTGTTTGAGTCAGTTTATGCATAAGCCATTGAAATCTCATGTTAAAATTGCCCTCAGAGTATTGAGATACCTGAAAGGGTCACCTGGATTAGGTGTTCACATTATCAAGAGTCCCAATTTGTCCCTTGAAACATTTGTTAATGCAGATTAGGCCAAATGTGTTATCACTAGGAAGTCTGTTACTGGTTTTTGCTTGTTTTTAAATGGCTCACTTGTGTCTTGGAAAAGCAAAAAACAACTTACCTTATCTAAATCCTCTGCTGAAGCTGAATACAGAGTTCTTGCTTCAGCTTCCTCTGAAGTAATTTGGGTTCTTAAACTGCTTGATGACTTGAAATGGGGAGAATGGCTTCCTGTCCCTATACATTGAGACAGTCAAGCTGCAATTAGATTGCAGCTAACCCTGTCTTTCATGAACAAACCAAGCACCTTGAAATTGATCTCCACTTTGTGAGAGATAAGGTCATTGCAGGGGTCATTGAAACAAAAAAGATTGATTCAGCTAATCAAATGGCTGATGTTCTCACCAAAGGGTTGAATAAATTTCAACATGATAAGTTGATTTCTAAATTAGGTCTCTATGATGTGTTTCAGGTTCAGGCTAAGAGGGGATGTTAAATTTATAGCCTTGAAATGAAACCTTATAAACATGAGGGACCATTCTTGCCTTTTCTTATTATTCTTGCAGGTTTGGACTAGAAGTGCAACTTGAAGATTTTGGCTTCTATATATTCAGCCTTATACCCGTTAGGGTTCTTTGAGAGTGATTGTGAAGATTATTACCGTTAAAGATTGTCTGTACCTTTCTCTCCAATTTTTGTTCTTGTTCTTTGATAAAATTGTGTAATAGAACTATTATCAAGTTAGATAATAGGTTTGCAACCGATTATCGGGGGTAAACTTGAGTGTGTGTGGATCTGATTGAGATCAGATTTGTTTTATTGTTCTTGTTCTTGAATTAAGATTCAAATATATTTGGTTTGTTATCAAACTCTGATCAATTTTAATTTTAACATGTAAGCATCTCATAGTGAGAGAGGGGGGATTTGAATTTTGAAACCGATTGAAAGCATATGTGGAGTAAATATCAATAGGCAGTAATGATAGAGGCAGACACAATTTTTGAGAGAAAAAAGTCATGAGTGATAAAAGGGCAAAAAGGTAAAATCCTGTGTCCAAAGTTTGTAAACTTTCAACATGGTTACATAATTTTTTATAGGTAACGAGCATGGTACCCACGCAATGCGACGGTGAATAGGCGATGACGGTGGTGGCGACATCTATTGGTGTAGGTAAAAATATTTGATTTAAAAGGGTTAGTAGAGATATTTTCTAATATAATGGACTAATGGTGTAATTTAATACGAGTATTAAGATTGATGGTGGTTAATTCATTAAGGTTATTTTGGTCAATTTGCATGTCCCATTTATGTAAACTTTCAACATAAGGGTTATAATTTTTATATAGTACTATAGATATAGATATAGATGTTTCAAGTAAGATTCCTGTGTGAGAATCAACAAGACAAGAGCTTTTGAAAATCAATGGAATTTCTTATCGCTTACGCCGTGAAATCGAGTTGCTAATATATGAGACATCACATTTTGATTATTAATTTTTTGTTGCGGACCTTGATTACAAACCGTAGTGATATGTTGGTGATGTCTACTGAAGTGCCTCTTTATTCTTATGTTAATTCGAGTGGCTATGTACATGAAATCATGACGCTTCTAAAAGCAAATGGATTAACACTTATTGGGGTCCCCACTCAAGAGTTAAGCTGGTTTCCTGGGTACGTAACGAACTTCTGTTCTTATTCAACATTCTTTTGTTCGATCCCAAATACTATTATTTATTCTAAATGAAATCAGTATTATATGCATTGTACGTGAGTGATGGAGTAGATTTTAATTGGTTCTTTTCAAACAACTGTTTGAATGGGTTGACGGGTTAAAAGTTGCATAAGGTTTACCCTGGCTTTCGAGTACGTAGCTATATATGTGGAGACACATGTGAATTGCAGTTCATTTATTTGCATAAATTAGCTAGCTTAGATTTTTATTTGGTTTGTAATTACAGCTTGAAGACATGACGAAAAGGTTGCCGGCCAGTATGAGCTGCCACAAACATCAAATTAATCTCCTTCCTTTGGATCAAATCTTTCTTCCAATGATATTTTGCCAAATGGACTAGTTGACCGGCACAATGGTCATATTGTATTATGAAGAACCCGATACAAATGGTTGAAAGAACAAGCTAAAATCAAATGCCATAAACAGTCGTAGTTTGGGCCACTACAACAGCAAATGGTAGCAAAAGTGAAGATTGTGAATCTTAAGGAGCTGATGATGAATGGGCCGGTGGAACATGATGAGCTTGCTGGTGTTTATATTACGTACCCTCACATCGATACCCGGAGGCCGGAGGTACCAAAGATCCTAAACGAGTTTGCTTCAGGTAAGCCATTTCACCTGGCCATTTCTGATAACTTAACTTAGACTCATTTATAATAATAAACAAGACAACAACTATATGTATAATTACTATAACTTTACATATAAGTATATAACAACATAATATGTAAAAAAAAATAATTACCGAACAGAAAGACGTACGGTTAAAATGAGACCATAACTGATGTTCAAAACCAGGTTGACAAGCTTCTAAACAATCACTCTCCTTTAGTCTCCTCAACACTTCTTCATAAACTTCGACTTTCGGTCTCCTTTTTCGACTCCCAACCGCCCCACCCGGAGACGCCTCAGATGCCCTACTACTACAACAACTTTCACTATCTCCTCATATATAGTGTATGTTTGTTTGTAGTCATAGTTGCATACAAGAAAAAAACATGTATAAGTCAGTTTATATATTACAATGTTAGTTGTAATAAAATGCCGTCCAATGGAAATACTGTATATATTATGGAAATGAGTGTACAATATATATTGCGTGAGGTACAACTTATTGAAAATGAGAGTTTACTTTTTTATTCAATTTTTTAAATATTTTTAATGAAAAATGAGAATGGCGTAATGCGCACCCAAAGAGAGGTTATCGACGTGGAATCAAGCCATTCTTGTTTGCCTTGCTTACTTCACCATGTTTTATTGGTTTTTTAATCAATTCATCTAAATCCAATGGGAATGGAAGATTCATTATATTAAAAAAAAATTACATATTCTATCCTTCTACTTTAACACTTATCAACATTTCTTTTTTACATTTCGAATTTGGATAATTGTTTTCCATGCTCAGGAAAGTGAGGAAACAGATTCAATTTTGATGTGTGTGATTTTATTCAAGATATCCGCATAACTATTTCTTAATCCCAATCCAAATATCAAGATACTTATTTAAGAAAGTTCAATTTTTTTACTTGTCAATCCAAATATTTTTTGTTTTCAAAAAATTCAAGAGAGTGAACTAGTGAAGGAATGATATTTCATTCAATAACCTCAAAGAATTAAGATTCCATCAAATAAATGAATGTTTACATTCCAATGAGAATAAAATCCCATCATTTTTTGACAACTAAACATACTACGGCATGTAATTAAATTTTAATTTTATCAGATTTTATCAGAATTTATAAACCAAACACGCTCTTATTATCTCTTTTTATCTACATAATACATGTGGATGTATGAAATGTTGTATACATAAATTAATAGGAAACTAAAAATATACCCTCCGCGCTTCGCCGCGGAATTATGTAAATCTCAACTTATGTACTTTCAAAAGTATATGCAATGCCAAATCGAATTATATTACGTTTTCAAGCTACAAAATACCTGTTTTTTCGATGATACAATGACATTTTCCCAAACCAATCAATTAAGGGTCAAAAATTAAAGTTTAGTTTTTTAAGTAAAATATTTTTCTTGTCATATGTCTTTTTTATTTCCACCTTGTTTACCGTAAAATAAAAGATTATTGTATTAGTTTGATAACTAGATTTTAGACCCGTGTCCAATACTGGACACGGGTTTAACGATATCATCGTTATTAGATTTTTATACATTTAAATCATAAAAACTTATAATTTTAAATATATAAGGTTCTAAGTGTTATATTTTGCAAGCTGTAGTACAATAATCATAGGTTCGTCACGTTATTATTAGCTGATAGATATTGATATAATTGTTTGTCGTAATCATTCTACAAGACACATGCTATAATAATATCTCTATTATAGAAATTTTTGGAACCATACGTACTTATAATGTGACATTACTATGAAAGATAATTAAAAACTAAAATATAAACATACTTGTGATTTTGTACCTCACATTCAAGTATATATATTTGATCATGATGCAGATCAATAACACGTATAGGTTTATTTTCAATCACCTGTCCTATGATAATTAGATAACAATTAGGATTGTTTTTATATTCTTTAATAACAATTAAAACTCTTAATTTGAGGAGCATTAATACTCAAAACTAATATATAAAAAGGAGCTAATTATGTAACTTTTTTATTGAGATATATAATGAATCTTGTATGGAGTTGATATTGATTTGTATTTATTATTCAAGTAACCAATTATTGTAAATATTGTTTTGTTATGTGATCGTCACCATGTTATGTGACTCCTATTGTGTTTAGGATAAGGATGTTGTATATCGTTATCTATTATTATGTTTGGGATATGTATTTAGAGTTTAAATAGTGTTTCTATTGATTATTAAACTAAATATTAATATAAGTTTATAAAAATCTAATCTAATATTTGTTAATAAGCAATTAGATTTTGAAATTATTCTTTGTAGACAATATTTCATATGTTCGAAAGTTTTTTAGTTAATTAAATGATTGTAAACTTAAAAAAATTCTCTCAAGTTGATGGCTAAGAATAAATAGAAATTAAGTATTAAGGGTTAAAAAGTGTAAATTATTGATGGAATTCAAAAAAATGTAAATTAATGAGACTTTTTCCACAAATTAATATAAATACTAATATAATAATATATTTGGATAATGATTATTAGGATTTTTAATTTATAGTTAATCTAAATGATAACATAAGCGAAAATCAATTTGATAAAAGTAAGCGATTTAATTGGTTAATAAGTCATTAGTTCAACTTTCTTATAATATATATTAATGCTTTGATTAAAAGTTGGATAGTAATTCAATTTTGATTTGTAAAGACTTACATATAAAACTTTATAAAATAATGTTTACTAACCTTATACTCCGTATAATATTAACCTCCTTAAAATACTTGTTTAAAAATGAAAAGCCACATGTACAATGGTTTTTGGGAATGAAGGCCACGTATCTAAATAAGCTGGAAATGGTATTGCTCGTAAGAAAGGCACAAAACTGTGGGCTTTGTTCTTTCTTTCTCATTTCCGATGAAAATCATTTTCACTCTCTTTCTATATATCTGTTCTCTCTTCTCCAAAGTAATTTGATGATTTCCTCAAGTTTTTGCCATAATCTTATCGTTTGTGGTTGGGGGCCATTTGCATATCCCATCTGCAAATCAGTCCCATATTGGCGGTATAATTCTACTTACATTCCGCCAGGAGATTTGTATCTTTGTTTTCCTTTCTTTTCAGATCTATTGATGTTGTTGATGTCGGTGAGGATGTTGATGATGGTAAAATATGGTTTTTTTTTTCCTTTTTATTAAACCTATGTAGAAACGGTTGTACAATCGGTTGTAGTCAAAAAGCACCGAAACTACCACTTCATCATCATCCGAATCCGATGTTAACCACCACCTAAAACAGATTTGGTCTATAGATTTTCTTTTTAAAGTCTCAATTGGTTTAGGTCAATACTAAAGTTTCGCATTCAAGAAATGGATCAATCGTATTAAATGATTCAAAAAGTTTGCAAATTAAAGAAATATCTAAATAGGTAATTGGAAATTGTGTTTTTGGACGAATAGCTCATTAAATACAAAATTACATGTTTTGATAGGTTACATGCTCGTGTAGTTTTTATTTTTCCTCTAGGGCAATCTTAATCTGCTCATAATTTCCAAGCAACCATACAATCCTGATTATATAGGTGAACGTTAGCATAACTTAAAGCGATTGAATGTAGCCGAAAGTGATTCAGTGGTGGGAAGAGAATTGGACAAGAGTTGATGGACCTACTCGACCTGTTCTGCTTTAATCATTTTAATGTTAATTTGAGATATGTATCTTGGCAGAGTTTTATTTGGGTCTTGGCAATTCGATTGCAGATGAAACCTCCTGCCGAACGCATGTCTAACACCAGTGATGACGATGAGGACGCGGGAGATGAAGTTGTCGAAAAAAAGATGATAAAAAGTGTAGCTACACATAAGAATATAATGTTGTACATTGATGTTTTTAAATAATAATAGTGTTACATTTTGACCAAATTGTTAGTAATAAAATCTTAGCAAGTGTTGCATTATAGTTTCTAAAGTGTTGTATTATGGTTTGAAAGATGTATCGTTATGATTTTAAAGTTGTTACAATAGGGTGCATCATGTATTTCATTTAGCATATACTTGCAACAGGATGTTAAGAAAAAAGTTTCAAGCATTTTAAAAATCCGACCGACCGTACTTTATATAAAGGGTATCCATAACGATTATTTGCTTTTGTTTTTCTTAAATTTTTTAGCAAGTTATGGTTAAAATCTCTTAGTGATTAAGTTCCAATCCCATGGGTATTATGTGCCAATTCCATGGAGATTAACTGGTTAAACAAATACAAGTATAAATAAATGTGATTGACATATAATCACTAAGAGATTTAAACCGTAACTGGCTAAAAAATTTACAAAAAACAAAAACAAATAATCCTTATGAGATTGGTATTTAATGACAAAGATATCCCAATTGGATTGACACATAATCCCCATGAGATTGACATATAATCACTGAGAGATTTTAACCATAACTGGCTAAAAAATTTATAAAGAATAAAAACAAATAATTCCCATGGGATAAGCCCATAATCCTCATGGGATTGACACCTAATCACTAAGAGATTTAAACCATAACTGGCTAAAAAATTTAAAAAGAACAAAAACAAATAATCCCCATGGAATTGGTGCTTAATTACAGAGATATCCCTATGGGATTGACATATAATCACGAACCATAACTGGCTAAAAAATTTATGAAGAATAAAAGCGAATAATCCGCATGGGATTGGGATTTAATCCAAGTTGGTTTAGCATTTTAGGGTTTAACATTTAGAGTTTAGATTTTCCGTCCCCCTCCTTTAGGCTTTAGCATTTTAAGGTTTAGCTTTTAGGGTTTAAATTTTGTAATTTATGAAGATCACCTCTTGCACAAAACAATGGTATTTGAATTGAAATCATTAAAATTAAAGCCGCATTACATTACAAAAAAACTATTAACTATAGATAGAAGAACATGAGAAACCAAATGTTTATTTCCAATAGACGACTAAAGTATTATAGTCTGCATCCACAATAATATCTTCTTGGTACAGTACTTCTTTATCAAGTAATTGCTCTGCAAGCTGAGCTACTTGCTCTTTATGCTCCTCCAGCAGTTGCAATGTCCGTTGGATTGACCGTAATTCAAAGAGAAGACTGATCTGCAAGCAGAGGTCGTGCTAAGTCTGACGGGCATAAACCCCATTTTTCAACTCAAAACCTCATTTTAATCCTCAAAATCGACTAGGAGAAGCTTCAAGACTTGAACTTAAGCATAAATGGACATAACCCACATCATAAACTCGATTCAAAACATTAAATCTTGTCCAAAATCCTTTTGACCGAATCCAAAACCCTAAATGACCTAAATCGGTTTTTGGCACTCAAATCGACCAAGAGCACTTAGATTAGGCTAGAAACATGTTTAATAACATAAAATGATGATTTTGAGTTAGAATTTACTTACCAAAAGCTCCACAAGAAGTCAAACCTGAATTGGACCTAGTTGAAGAGTTTTCTTGCACCTTGAACTTTGAATTTTTGGTATGTCGAAGGAATGATGATATAAAAAATGATTTTGCTATTAATTTGCTTGAACCCACATTAATTATGTCAAGATCTTAGGGAGAGAGAAAGTTGTGAGTGTAGTCTTGCATTTAGTGAGATAGAGAGAGTGAAAGATGAATGAATGGATGGAAGAATGAGTGAATAAAAGAAGGATAGGGTTGGGTTGATTTGAATGAGTCATGGGTTGGGTAGAACCCATGGATAGGATCCATGTTCATTTTTACTAGTAAGTTTAAAGTCATCTAAATGGAAATCAATTAACACCCATAACGACCTCGACTAGCACACAAATCACAATTTAAATAGGTTGACCAATATGAACACATTGCACTCAATTGGACCTCAAATTGCACTCGAACATATATTGATTAACCACACTTAGTCAAAACATGTACACATGGTCAAAGAGTCAAAAACCACGATTGTTACATCATTCCCCCGTTAAGGGAATTTCGTCCCGAAATTCGATGGAACCCTAATCACTAAATAAATGCGGGTATTTGGACCTCATATGGTCCTCCCGCTCCCAAGTGAACTCGGCTCCACGCCTAGCATGCCATCGAACCTTGACTATCGTATAACGTCTGTTCTTCAATTTCTTGACCTCTCGTTCCAAGATCTCTACCGGTTCTTCAACAAAATTGAGCTTCTTGTCCACTTGAATCTCATCCATGGGCACATGATGTGTAGGATCTGACAAACACTCTCTTAAGTTACAAATATGGAACTAAATATCAGTCTCCCTTTCTAATAGGTCACAAAGAGTTAATGCAACTACTTCATTTTTATGCCAACAGAGAGAAACATAGTAAACACAGATTGAGGTTGCATAACCGATATTCATCTTTATTGATAACCAATTTACATTTTATACAACAAAAATGAGACAACAATCTATGTACTAACTAAAGCTTTATACTCTCTATGCTTTCTTTGCTGAACTATACTGAAACACTAAAAGATCTCTCTATTTACAGAAACAAAAGCTTATCTTGGTCCCATCATCCAACCCTCTGCATTATCATGTCCTTCATGTTCATAGGATAACACATGCTGGCATGCAATCCAGACCACACATTCTCTGCTAAAATCTCATTCACAGCAGCTGTTGGATGGAATTGGTCCCACCATAGATGATTTGAAGCATTCCTACAAGCCATTCCAGCTGATAAGCACATTATCCAACCATTGTATCTTCCTAAACCACAGCATGCCGAATTCGTAACACTAAATCCTTCAAAAACAAATCGACAAAACCTTACAAACCGAAATCATAACACTAAATGACATGAGCTTATTGCAGCTTGGGCACTTGGGAAGCAGTAATACGAGTCCAAATTGGTTGAATTTCGTTGGTCCACTCATCAACAGTGCTATTATCTTAAAATCTTAATGACTAATGTATTAAATAAGATTATGGAAACTATTTTTCTGAAATATTGATTACTGTTATCCAAATTAATATTTCTGAGGCTATAAGCATCAGGAAACACTTTAAAATTTCTGAGGCTATAAGCATCAGGAAACACTTTAAACTAGGCTCCATCTATTTTCCCAGTTCCATTTTAGCCAAGTTTTTAAGATTTTACCTGTTTGACCTGTTGGAGACAGAATACAATCCATTTTATAGTAAATAGCTCAAATTTTCAGTCTCAGATACAAGCAATCAAGATGACCTATTTATTTCATTTCCATGTGATTTTGAAAAAAAAGAACTGGATGATCTTACCGAATTGCTCAGCATTCTTCAAGATGTCCATAGATCCCAAATAAGCATCACAAAACACTATAGTGGCATCATTGAGTTCTTTATTAAGCTCCTGAACTGTGTATCTCATAACAAAATTGAATTCCATTATCATGTCATTTATCTTTGTGATACATTCTCCATTGTTGCTGTTGTATTGCCACAAGTAGTAAGGTGCACAACCAATAGGTGCCAGTCCCATCACCACTACTCGTCTAACCTTCGCATTGTACAAATTCTGCACCATGAATGCAAGATTAAACCAAAACAGGCATATATATGTATAATAGAATAGATTCTATTCAGATGGAAAGAATGTGCTAGGTCAGGCGTCTTGGGTAATGTTTCCAGGGTCAAATGGGCCGGACACGAGACACTTTTTTGTCCAAAAGTATTAACTTTTTATAGATAATCATCAAGCGATGTATCAGTATAAAATTAAGTCTGGTTAGCTAAATGGTTATGGAGGTTTAGTTATATGACGCGAGCTAATTTTGACCCGTTTCCTCATTAGCGATCTTTCTGAAAAAATATTTCATCCATTTAACCTGTTAGAAATAAAACATAACCATCAATCCATCATAGATGGGCCAAACTGCTAACTTCTATGATCTGATTAAAAAATGAGAAGATGGAGGATTCTTCTAACCTTTATCTCCTGTCTCATTGACTTGGCTAGAAATTGGTTAAATCTCCATGAAACATACTTTGATTGTACACCCGACACATCACGGAGATAGTAATGTATAAAATCATTTGTCCCGATAGAAATGTAGAACATTGAGTTTGAAATATGATCAGTAGCCGCCTTTTCACCCATTCTTATTATGAACTGCTGAAAGGTATCCATAACCTGCTGAATCTGCTGAGAGAAGGATATATGCTGACCCTGCATTACATATATTACTCACCACATAAGAAATAGCAGAAAGTAACAAATACTGTACGATCCATATCGTATCTAAAAGGTTATCTGAACAAACTATTGGGTTTTGAAGCGTACCAACTCTGCACCGCTGGAAAAGATGATTCCAGCACCCGCAGAAGCAAAATTCAACCCGTGTTTCATATCTTCGACTGCCCCACTTTGACCTAAATAGCTCGGAACTAATGGGAGACCAAGATAAGATGCTGATTTAAATTTACAGGAAAAAAAGAAACATTTGTCAGCCATTGCAAGAAAAACTTATAACATGAACTACATTCATTTTAATTCGTTACAAACCCGTATCAAGAAACAAAGTTAAAAATTTCGGTTCAAGACTACTAATTATGGAATATCAAAGAGTCATTTGTAAATTACTAAATCAGTATGATAAAGTTTAAAAAGAGATATATATAAAAAAAGTAATTCAGTTAGGCATTTCATCAAACACATAATCTGCAACCGATAAAGAGCATCAAAATTTTATAACAAAAACTATTAATTCAAGAAAACAGTAAAATGGGTAGTTACCAAGATAATCAACGGGAACCCGACCATTCGAAAACCGGCCAGTCGGTTGATGGGTATCGAAATCACGGCCGTAAGGAAGATGATCAGCACGAGCAAGTGTACCAAGAAAGTTGTTAGTTCCACAATCAACAGAAGAGTCACCAATCACAAACAACGCCGGAACCGGAGATGGTGGGAGTGCAGGTAATGGGGGAGGTTGCAGTGTCGGAGTTGAATATGAAGATGGCGGTGGTGGTGGAGAAAGAGAGGCGTTTCTTGATGGGTGAGTGTAAAGATCTTGCGAAACGTGGACGGATTCGATTGGTTCGAAAGATGAAAAGAATGTGTGTGTGAAAATTAAGAGTGGAAGTAATCGGAAAAACGATGAAGATGATGATGATGGCTCCATTGATGAATAGTTGGAGGTTTTGAGACAGAGGAATTATGGCGGGATATATAGATATATATATACGGGGAAGTGAAGGTGATGAGCCAGCTAACTTTGTCTTACAACTTCACTTTTCCATATATATATATATATATATATATACATATGAGAGCAAGTACCTGCGCGTTGCAGCGGTGAGATAGTGAGGGTGATAGGTCATGGAATGTGATAAGTAGTCATATAAGGTGATATGTCATAGAGTGTCATAGTCAAATGTCTTAGTTGTACGGGCTCCGCCTCGGATATAAAAATTCATCGAAAGTATATCGAATGACATCTCTAATGAAAAAGCATGAAATTTAAAAAACACCTATACAATTATTATAATTTATCGATGTACGGTTTTTAAGATAAAAGATTTTGAATGAATCGAGGGAATAAATAATTTATGGAGGAAAGAGAAAAAAAAATGATTGGTTTAGATTTGAGAAGAGAGAAAAAGTATTATAGTTATTTTAGGTAAATATAGAATAGATAGAAGGGCATTTTGGGGATGTAAATGTTGAAAATAAATGTTGAAAAGTTAAAAGTTCAAAAAGAATTTGCTTTATAATATAGTATAGATATATATAAATAGAGGAAAGTTATTTTTAGTACAAAGGTTTGAAAAAGTACAAAAAGTACAAGGTATTTTCTCCTTCTTCTTCCTTCCATCTCCGAACACCACCACCACCACCATGATCATCTCCGACCACCACCATGATTCTCCGGCGACGGCGACCATCTCCGGCGAGAGTTACACATGTGTAAGTAATTACACATGTGTAAGTACAACTTTTTTTTAGATTTTAGGGTTTAAAATTTCTAGGTATTTTCCTTCGCGAGACAACTACCACCAGCCACCATCATCTCCGACCACCCAGCGACGGTGCCGGCGCCGACAGCAAGGGCGGAGCCCGTACCGTAGCACACCGCCACCATCTTTTGGATTGTCGTCCATCAAATCCATACGATTCTCATATGCGTCCCTTGACGGTTAAGTTTAGAACGGATGAGGGCCTCTGACCCGTACCGTATCCACCCTAAAACGAACCTGATTCTCGCCGGAAAGTTAACTAACACATGTGTAAGTTGTAGTTACACATGTGTAACTCTCGCCGGAGATGGTCGCCGTCGCCGGAGGATCATGGTGGTGGTCGGAGATGGAAGGAAGAATGAAGAAGAAGTGTATAAGTTAAGTTACACATGTGTAACATGTACTATAAAAAGTACATGTACTACAAATAACCCATCTCTATATAAATATATACATATATACAGTTGAATGTAACGGTTTTTATGTGAAATTTTTTAATTTCTGGCTGGTATTCTTTGGACCATTCAAAATGAATTTGCAAACCACCATTTCAAAATCTCATTCAAATTGAATTTGCAAACCACCATTTGTAAGTCTAGAAACTTTGTAAGTCGACATTGACATCATAGTTTTGATCGAATGTGTGAATATTTAAGCATTCTTATAAGTATCTCAATAAAACTTAGTAATCTTATAAGTATCTCAATAAAACTTAGTGGTCCCAGAGATGTTTAAAGTTTTTACCCTTGGTTTTCGACTCGTAAATCCCGACTTGAAATCTCGATTTGTGATGCGTAACTCAAAATGTGACTCCACTAGTACGAGTTGACTCGTAGTGTTTCATATTGTTTGTGATTACTGGTGCGAGTACGGTAAGTTTATGCTTATTTTAAAATACTAATAACAAAAGAAAGCTACAAGAATCAAATATGTCTAAACAGCTTCATTTTGGATGAACTATGAACCTCAAAAATGGCTATACTAATGGTAATGTACAAGTATCCCGAGCTTAGCGTTGTTCAACAGTCTAACAAAAAGCTAAAGTAACTATTATTGTGATAAAGCAGGTAAAAACCAGTGGCTTCCACCTTCGTTTTGGCCTACTCACTTGCCTTTGAGGCAAGCTACTGGCAGAGTTTGGTAACAAATTCCAAAGAATCTTGAAGGCAGTAACGATTGCGAAAGAAAGGCTTGCACAAAGTAAAACATGCTCAGTCTTGTCCATGCTTTCTTCATCTCTTGCAATCTTCTCGATATCTTGCCTATGAAACAAGTTAAATAATTTTTCCGGCACAGATACAAGGCGGAGGCGGAAACGGGGGAGAAAAGGAGTTTGAAGATAAGAAGTTGAAGAAGAAAACATCGCTTTTAAAAGTTGTTTTTAGATTTAAGTTTTTTATGTTTCTTCTTATTTGATTTTCAAGCTAGAATCGCTCCGCGCTTAGCTTGCGGGGGGACTATTAGACATAGGATAGTTTCCATATAATAAGTTCCCATAGTATTAGTTTCCATGTATTAGATTAGGCTACTCTATAAATATAGTCTTTTGTAATCCCTTCAATAACACAACAATATAATTCAATTACAATTACCTACAAGGTTTATCATGCATATGAAAAATTAGCTGAATTTACTTGCAGATGACCATTTCATGTATGCATATTAGCTTCTTTCATACTACAACAATTACCTTAGCATGGCGTTTTCCTTGACAACTGACTCCAATAAGAACGAGACTGAAGCTTTCCATGACTCCAAGTCTGCAATGCCTTTCTCCTGAAATGGTTAACCTTTTGTACACAAATCATATAACTTTGAATAAGTAGTACCCAAGATAGTTAATTCTAACTGGTTGAATGGGACCTAGTCAAACAGAACCGTCTTTGGGAGGTTCAAAAACCAGTTTAGTCGGATAAAAAAAACAAACCATGGTCTCTTTCCACAGCCAGAATTCCTTAATTTCCAATCTAGTTTGCCCTACGAGCCCTAAATACTTGACAACTTCTTTATCAAGATGCGGAAGAACATCCCCTTGTATCTTGTTCACTTCATTAATGTAATCCTCCAACGACAATATATCATTTTCCAATAATCAAATCTTTTGCATCAAAATCTTTAAAATAGCGTCACCGTGTATTCTTCCATTACCTTTGGTTATAGTTTCAGGAACTCTAATATCTATCAATGGTTTCTTTGTTGCATCGTGATCATCTACCCCTTCGATCTTTTTATTGTCACCATCGAGTTTGTTAGAAAAACCAGTAGTTTCCCACAAGGCAGGAGCTGCAGTCCGGTTAGGATTTGATACTTTTCTGTCAGTTGCTTCCCCTGAAGCCATGATCAAAATCTTCAAGCATTTTTTCAATTGCATCAATACCATATGCTTCAAAAAGGCTAAGAGTGCAGTAAAAATCTGTTCCATAATAAGTAATTAATCTCAACATAATGTATCTAGCCCATTTTAGTTCGGGTAACTTAAAGTATTGATTATGTTTGACATTTTGTGCAACAAAAGTCCCAAGCTCATACCATGATTCTGCTGGAAAAACCAAACTTCCCAATAATTCAAATTTCTTAAAATTAGAAGAATGGTGTTCATAGTTCGCTATCGTGATTACATCAACTAAAGTTTCTTCTGCAAGCTCAATGACTACAAATTTCCCAAGAACCGAACAAGGGTTCCTTAAATACATATCATGATCTCCACCTAATATATTGTTTGCACATTTAGCTTCCTTATTAGACATAGTTTAGCTTCTATATATTAAGTTTCTATAATATTAGTTTCCATGTATTAGGCTAGGCTACTCTATAATTCATAACCATTCACCTTTTCACATACACTTTTTCATGCCATCTCAGCATCACCTTCACATTTCTTTCACCTTCTTCTTCCCTTTAACCATTCACTTATCGTTTGGTCCTCACTTTTATTTTATGTCTCACAATGTAGCCAATCAAAATAGAACAAAACAACACAAATAATATAGATAAATTAAAATGGACCCACATCTCATCTTTCACCTAGGGTAAACCATTCACCTATCTCTACATCACATTCTCCTATCACCTATGTGGCTTAACAATTCACCTATCCATTATCTCCCTTCACCTATAGTCTTCACCTTCCGTTTAATAATGGTCTAAATATAGCCTCTTGTAATCCCTTTCAATAACACAACAATAATAATACAATTACAATAACCTACAAGGTTTATTATGGTATCAGAGCCAAGAATCCAGACACAATTCTAGTTATAAATTCCGACCAAGAAAAAAAAAAAAAACTAAATCTGGTCGAGTGCAATTAACACTTAATATCTTCGAATTAAACAACACCTCCACCACCATTAGCTTCGAAACCAATTTTCGAGAAAACCCTACAACTTTTGCAACCTACGGAATTGTCACGCGCCGCTTTTTTATCTCGTCGGAAAAAGTAAAATCCGGCCGATTCACCCCTTTTACAGTGCCTTACTATACACCGCCGACATATTTGTGATCCTTGACGAATTCCGGTCAAAACCCTGTTTTCAATTTTGCCTACCGCTGATTTCCACCGCCGTCGGCCACCGCAAACCGCCGCCAAAAACCCTAATTTTCGAAAAAAATTTCTTTCAGAATTCACTTAAAAAAAATCTATAGAGATCGTACCCACTAACGTCGGTCCTATACAAACATGGTTTGAAGATGGTACTGACAAACGGCGGTCCTATCCAATTCGCAGAAACAATCTGCATATAAAATACTTGTTTAGTGATCGTACCGACAACGACGGTCCTATACAACAACGGTTAGAAGATCGTTTCGACTAACGGCGGTCCTAGCCACTTCTATTCACAAATTTCTGTCATACAAAGACGGCACCGATCACAATAAAGGTTTGCTTATATTTTTTTTCCTTTTTCCGGCATAAATACAAGCCAGAGGCGGAAACGGAGGAGTTTGAAGAGAAGAAGTTGAAGACGAAGACATTGCTTTTAAAAGTTGCTTTTAGATTTAAGTTTTTTATGTTTCTTCATATTTGTTTTTCAAGCTAGAATCGCTCAGCGCTTTAGAGGCGGAAACGGAGGAGTTTGAAGAGAAGAAGTTGAAGACGAAGACATTGCTTTTAAAAGTTGCTTTTAGATTTAAGTTTTTTATGTTTCTTCATATTTGTTTTTCAAGCTAGAATCGCTCAGCGCTTAGCTTTCAGGGGAGTATTAGTCATAGTTTAGTTTCTATATATTAAGTTTCTATAATATTAGTTTCCATGTATTAGGCTAGACTACTCTATAAATATAGCCTCTTGTAATCTCTTTCAATAACACAACAATAATAATACAATTACAATTACAATTACAATAACCTACAAGGTTTATCATTCCTTATCAGGAGCCACAACTTTAGCTCCTTTTGATGCAGCTGCATAGTTGTATTTAGTCCCATCTGCCTCGAGCCTATGAGTGATGTCGACTAAACCTACTGGGGGTACCACTTAGCCTGTTGTCCTCCTTTGTAATGGTCTTAAAATCGTCTGAAGTGAAATATGCTAAATGGTCTGTTTGTACCTCTTCTTGTTTACTATCGATATAAATATCTTGAACTTGTCGTTCACAAATGAATGCCGAGTAACCTAAAAGTTTCCACAATAAGTCCTCCCCTGGGCTTTTTTCCTGAAGAGGATTATCCTCGGTTTCTTCAATGCTAGCTTCATAAAATGGAGAATCGTTATAGACTCTAGAAATATTCAACTCCAAAAGGATCTTCTCTGTATGATTTCTGCCTTGATCTTCAAGGTATGGATACGAGCTCATATTAGTGAAGTTCTTATAAGAGACACCTGCATTCCCTGCAACAGTTAGATCAAATTGTTATCTATCAAACAGGGGCCTAATGATCAGATACTAACTGCAAGAAAACCAAATATCTAGTGAAACCATCAAAATCCCATCTTTTACCTTTAAATTTTACCAAATGACCTTGTTTTAACTCAATGAAAACTGAATGTACAGTAAATCATTTATTACAACTTCAAAAAACAAATGATGGTGAAAGTCCTTCTTTAGGTTATCCGAGGAAGGCTGACTCAGACGATGCGACCTAATTAGGGTATCCTGTAGCCGTGTACGAAGCCAACTTCAAGAAGAAAGATTTAAATGTTTTTTGGTTGGAATACATTTCACTACAGCTAAACCTGATCCTGATAACTAGGATCGGAGAATCTATTCCAAACACACATCCAAACCATACCTATGATTATCCTCATCGATACATCTTTTCATCCAATATGTTCTATGTCAATGGAATGCAGATGATTCATGAACAATCTTTTTTTGTTTAAACGCACAATGCAATGCACCTTCATAGCCGGGTCAATTATGAAAACAATACATTTTGGAACAAAGGGATGTCACATTTCTCAAAACCAGGCTAAATATTACATGAACAAAACTTAAATATCAGATTGTCTTGGAACATTTCATCAATGTATATTCTTAAAATCAAGAAATTAATCACAGGTACATGACATTACTCGGGAAAAAGAACATTTGTTTCTCAAAATGAACACAAATCAGGAATAGCTTCCCAAGATATACCTTCATTGCCATGATTAGGACCAAATGCAGAGAATGAAATTATAAAAGGGAACCAAAATGTGATGATCAAAGGCAATGATAGCTTTAAATAACTATCTTTTTCGTCGTTGATCAACAATTTAAGGTTATTGGGATGAAATTCAATATCTGTAGATGATGCATCATTGATATTGGGTTTCTTCATATTTCATGGAAGTTTAAAGATTTACCAACCTAAGAGTGGACATGAGAAGTTTACTCTATTTTCTTTTGCCTATTTTTTTGTATTTAACACCCTCACCCCTCACAACAGGTCTCCCAAAAAATTGGTCTGCCATGTCACTGTATACTCTCTTGTGCTGGTTATACTAAGGAAATGTCTTCACAAAATTTACACTTTTGTCTACCATCTAACATTTTATGGCCTGTGTTGAATCAGAAAATTATAACTCACACTCACACAAAGTGGTTTTCTCTCTAAAATTCTGATTACTCAAAATCAACTTACATGAAGGCCTTAAATAGGCAAAAAAAAAATAAAACTAGGAAAACTACTAAAATAACGTTGGGCATTCCACTTACTCACTTCCTAAAAACTAGGACCACTAACCCACTAAATGAACTACTAACTTAGACTAAATCAAATAATATAACATGTAAAATAGGAAATGTGCAACAGACTTCTTGACCGAGTAAACTCTACTCAGCAAACCGGATTGAGATTCCTTAAAGTTGATTAAGTAAAGTTGTTTCAATTTTAGCTATTGAATTAAATCCAATGGTTAAGATTTAAATATCATACTTTAATCTTAACCGTTGGATTTAATCCAATGGTCAAAATTGATCCAACTTTACCTAAAGTTGATGATCAACTTTAAAGAATCCTAATCCAAGCAAACCTCACATGTCTTGATGTTGTAATTTCAACCTGTAGTTCTACAACTAGTTTTAGACCTGTGTAAAAACACGGACAATCCATAGACTTTTTATAAAATATTTGACATTACATATTCCATCTAAGTACGTTCAAAAACAAGTTCATCAGTTACCATTTCATTGATATACTTTTTTTTCCGGGTAAAAGGGTATTTACCCTTTAGATAATATTATTAGAAAATAAAAGAAGACAAAAATACTATGGGCATCCTCGTAGGGGATTGCATTTTACAATCCTTATTGCACATCCCAAATAATAAAACTATAAACAAAAAACAGAGAAAATACAATATAGTGTAACTTATTACAAAGTATAAATACGAAACAATATAAAGAAAACCAAAATCTCTTGTCCTCAGTAAACCATCCAACAAAATCTCTTGATTCTTCATAGCTATTAGCCCAATCTACTGAAATCTTGGACCCATATGTATTAGCCCACCTCCATTGTTTATCCACAATCAAAATAATCCATTTATGCCAAAAAGAGTCTATAACAACTTAATACACTGATCATACCAAGGAGCCCAAAAAAGACCCAGCAAATGAATCAAAGTGAGAATCAAAATCACTACTTCCAAATATCAATGAGTTATATCCTGAGCCAAAATTCATACCAACAAATATTGTTTAACTTTTGAAAGTCAAACCTACCCACTCACATTCAGAAAGCACCAAGAATATAAAACCAATTATACCCCTTTGATTTGCGCATTTCACAACACCCTAACCTTCAAAATAAAATAGCTTCGGTGTAATTTTGCTATCATTTGAATGCCAATAATCTCTTCTACAACAAATCCCTCTACTAACCCAAACCAACTCATTACAACAATTATTATACAATACATCCCCTAATTTAAAAGTCCCCATTAATAAACCAGCATCCTAAAAAACACTAATACTATCCAGAAAATACCATAGAACTGAAATGCTCATAATTCCTATATCCAAACAAAAGCTGCCATACTCATTCTTTGTACTAAAACACTCAAAAACAAAACAGCAGCAACATCTCAAACAACCCAACCAAACCCTCAATAAAAGCAATCCAACACCAGAAGAAACCCCATTCATCCACATATCTAGACTAAAATTCAGAACATAGGCATAAACATCTAAATGAAGAGCAGGATCAGCAACAATACCATACCCAAGATACTTAAATACAGTATTACTCTCAAAATCTGCAACCCAGCCCAAATAAAAGCGATAAACCCTCCCATAAAGAGCCAGATACCTACCAGACTCAAAACAAAGAAAAAGAAACCAAGACTGACAGACTCAATAAGGGACCAGATTCTACAAATCCTCCTTCCCCGGAATCTGCAGCCTAAAACTCTAACAACAATCCAGTGGAAATACAAAAGTACTGAATTGTTAAAAAGCAAAAATGAAGAAAAAAGGAACATTAAAGCCCATGAGGGACTAAAATGCAATAAAATGACAACACATATCCCCCTTATATCTCCAAAGAAAACCCAAGAAAGCCTCCCTCCATGCCAACTAACAACCCTAAACACCACTAATCTTATGCCCGTTTGGACTAAGCATTTTGACAAAAAAATATATATATATAAAAGAAAGCCCCCAATAATGAAAAGGCCAGAAAAGAAAAAAACATGAGTCAACATCCAACTCCAAAACTCATGTCTTGGCATAGTTACACAAATGTCCACAACAGGTACTACAACTAAACACCCCCTTATAACTCTTATCCTACCCCTAAATGAAATATATATTGAACAGAATAAGAGATCACAAGGCCAAAAAACCTTCCATTCTTACACCTTACATGCAGCTCCATTAAGATTTATTATCATAATCATTAACAACAAAACCCTTATCTGCTTTAAAACCCCAAATCGTCTCAGCTGCTCCAGAATGTTTAGATATCTTAATTTTAAGGCCCATCAATCTGAATTTAACTTCAGATAAAATAATTTGACACAAGACCTCGACAGGCCTTGTTTTCCCCTCAAACATTCTGAGATTTCTTTCCTGCCAAATAAAATAAACCACAGCCCCAAGCACTAACCTTTGAATTATATTCCAGATGGTTTTTTTGATTGGTCTAGCTATATAAAAATTCATAATATCAGACCAAATATCAAGAGCCATCTCCAACCTTGCATCTGTCTTTAACCTATTCCACACTCCATTAGGATAGTCACAACCAAAAAAATAAGTGGTCATGACTATCATGCTGGTTCTTACAAAATATACTTAGATGACAACCCAGCCCACTTGTTTTGACATGTACTAACAATGACCCATTTCCACCATCACATTTTGTATATTGAGGAAGTAGCATTGTTTCTTACCTAGAAATTATGGAAGTCATGATGAGGGATGTTATCATCAAATTCCTTCATCTTATCCAAAGGCCCCACCAATACAATAGATAGTAAAGCTTATGTGAAAAAGAATAACCTGTTTTTGCATATACCCATAAATTTCTAAGATTATTGTAAAAGCTTTTACCTGACAATAGTGTTGGCACTTACCTTGCTTTGGCTACGGCATCAAGCTGTCAACTTTTCTCTGTTCGGTACACTCAATCCACCATGCCTGGTTTTCACAATTGAATCTCTCACTTAGCTCTTGACTTTAAATGTTTCAATAAATGAGAAGAAGTTTGTAGTAATCAATTATTACATTAGAGATTCAAGATAAACAACTAAACAAAAATATTTAATCAAAAGAACACTAAGACAACATCCATTGTTATTTCCTTCTTCAAATTCATGTAGACACTTAAAAGCCTCTTTGGAAACCGTACCATCTCTACAATTTTTTTTTTTTTTATAATGAATCCAAATAATTAAAGATTCCTAATAAACAAAATCAGTGAAATGAATATATAGATTAAAAAGGTCAACACCTTTCTCAAGAAACAAAGATTTAAATTACACAATAACCAATCTAAATGAAAAATAAATATAACAAATATAAATGTTCACTTTAGAAAAAAGATTGGTAACAACCCCTTTTGAGCAATTTTATTATAGCTACCAACAAAAGATTGTTAATCAAGATTATATCTACAGATTAAGCAAAGCAACTTATATTAAAAAAACTAAAAACGGATAGATTGAAAAACATTACCTTTTCATGACCTTGTTTGTTGCATTATAAGAGGCAGCTGAAACTGCGTTGCAACAACCTGTTGCATCACCATTAGCAAAGAAGATTAATCGAGAGCAGATTTAGCAGGCCTATGAGGTAGTGACTTGGCCATTTCAACATTCAACGGTTGACCTAAAACATCCCTGTTAAACATAAACCAATTATATAATTATTCTAAACACAAGTTCAACCCTAGCTAGGCTTTTTGATATGCCCATAGTACCTAATCTTCTTTCCAACGACCAGTAAACCTATAGAAAAAACATAACCCAAGTAAGTAATTTAAATGAACAACAAACTTATTACATAAGTAGCTATAAAAATCAGAACTTGCCTTGCATCGTAATCCCACAATTTACATATAATTGACACGACAGCTTCATCAATCTAAAGCAAGAACCCAGTTGCCTGTAAATATAGCGATTCTACACAACCTTAATGACTTAGTTGGTTATTTACAAACCTTATCTATAGTAAACTATATATTGCCTCACAAAATTGAAATTCACAAAAACATACATGATTTGAGTATCCTTCACAGACATTCATTCACGTTCTTTTATCCACCTTTTAAGCTTGAAGTCCAACTATGGCTTACAAACACCAAACAAAAAACATTTTAAAAGTTTAATTTACCAATATTAAACTCATAAATACAAAACTGGAAAAAGATTAGAAAAAAAAGTAAAAATTATAATAAGCATGTACTCTTAATATGAATTTGGGAAAACAGATATCAATGAAACCTGATACAACCTTCATATTAATATATGTAACAAAACCCATTAAGGATTATTAATTAATTGATATATGTAACAAAACCCATTAGGGAAAACAGATATCAATGAAACCTGATACAACCTTCATATATAGATTATTAATTAACACCAAAAATCTTTAAAAACACATGTATATATATAATCACATAAAGCAAATGGAAGAAACCCATGGCTGCCTCTCACTAAAAGATCGAATTTTTTATTGTGAAGTAGAAACAGATGGAAAAACCCCGAAGATATGAAGAACAATCCCATACTCAATATATCACTGTATCATATTTTCGATTAACCGATGGCTGCCTCTAGCTACAAGATCGAACAAACCATAAATATATCTACAATCTTCTTATTCATCCATGCTTCTATATATAGTCTACGATCTCAACAAAAAGAAATTAAATTAAATCTTTTAATGGTTATCTGTAATAAAGAAAAAAAATGAAAAAATAGAAGAGAGAACAAACCCTAATTACTAAACAAAAAAAACATAAGTGAATCTTGTTATATAATAACAACCACCAACCTACTCTTAATTTGTTACATCTCCTAAAAATTCCGGTTAGATCTATAGAGTGACATGATTTGTTTAGATGTGTTAATTTGTGTTCAAAAGTTAGGGTTGTCGAATTATTTGGAGAGAAATATAGGAAGAAGAGAAACATGAAAGTAAAAGACCATCTGTAATCTTTGAATTATTTGGAGAGAAAAAGAAAGAGAAGGAGTACAGAAGAAGCTTTGTCTTGTGAACATAAACATCACGAGCAAGCAGCGGAAAAAAAAACGTTTATGCAATTATATTAACTAATAAAGTAATGAATAGAATATGTGTAACTTTCCGCCAAAGCTTACAATAATATTATTAATAATTACTATTATTATTAAAGGGTCTAAACTAAAACCCATCTACGATCACACACTTAACACTCCTATGATGTATGCTAGTACCCAACCACAAACTAAAAACCCGTATATCCTTTACCATATATAGTCGAACACTCAAAATTAGAGATCGACCGCTTCAATTCACAATGAATAATAAATGATTAATTTGGTTTTGATTTACATGACAATTATTATAATAATTGTTGACTAAAACCAATGAAACTTCTTTTAACTTTAATGTTGATCGAACTAAAAGAAGTGAAAGAGACGAATTGATTTAATTAGGGTTTTTTACGAATCTAATTGTCATACAAAATTTTTAAACCTTAACCCTTATTTATAAGGACTAATATTTAAGGTTTAATTACTTGGTGACCAAGTTTGTAGAGGATTAGAAAACCATCTACAATTTTCGGCCCACCCCTTATTTTAGTGTAATTAGGAAACTTTCTTATTTTCTAATTTACACTTTAATCCTTCTCGTTTAATTAATTAATAAACACTATTAATCTTTTAATAGTTTATTAATTATTTCGTGATCTAATTAATCAATATATTACTTTAATACATTAATTAATTGCATAGAGTTTACGTGTCATTTTTGTGTAACCCCGTAAGTTTAAATAATTACCGGACATGCGTTTATTATAACGTGATCATATTCCAACACTTTGGTGAAAAGTGTATATAAGAAGCTTTTAAAATTTGAATTTTTGATGAGAGTAACGTACAGTCCCTTTTTTACTGGTGCATGCAAATTGTTCCTAATAGTACAACTTGTGGTCAAACCTTTACAAAAACCAACCTATTTATCTAGTTAAAACCAAATTAAGCTCCTAACTAACCTCCTAACCAAATTCTGATGTCATCAAATTAGCACTTTATACTAACGTGGCTATTCTAATTACTTGACAACATCATTTTCTTAAGTCATTATCTAATCTCCTTTAGTAGTATTCGGAGATAGTTACACACATTGCATATAATGCTATGCTTAAATACATGAAGAATAATTACTTTTTTACTTTTCAATGTACCAACAATTATTAGTGCATCAAGACGTAAAATTTGCATCAGACATGTCACTTTCATTATACTTTTTAGGGATTAATCACTAGATAACTAACGTACTTTCTTGTTTGTACATGGTTATCCATTAAACATGAATATTGAAATGTATCACTTGTAAATTTTTTAAATTTGTACATGGTTACGTAATATGTAACTTTTTTTTTTTGAAAAGTGCGTAATATGTAACTAGTTACCTGTTATAGCTGGTTGAAATATTTTTTAGTATTTAAATTGACATCCTGTGTAGAGCGGTAGAGATGAGGTGGACTTATTTGTATATTACATATACATACACAATATTTCTTTATTCATATTATATAAGCAGATCAATTTCATATATACCATCTAACTAGTAACTAACATAACCCTCTCAATTATTGGCATAACATCAAGCAATATAGATAGATACATACATCAGATCAATTTCATAAATATAAAATGTCAAAACATCAAGCAAGATAGATAGATAGATACAGGCATAGTAACATACATAATAATATCCTATCGGTGAATGAAAAGAAATTAAGAAGAAGGAGAACAATGGGATTTTGTGAAAGAGGCATCAAAACAAAGAAGAGAAGTAGCAGATCCGGTTATCGAACGATCTCGTTTTATTCTCCAACATTAGCATCATCAATCTTTTTCATTTATTTTAATCCATTGTATCTGATCTGAACAGTAGTAGATCTGCCCATCTAGACAATCTATTATTTCCAGATTGATATATGTACAACAACAACAACAACAACTGTACCCAATCCTTGAGCGGGGTATGTGGGAGGTGAGCTGTAGACAGTCTTACCTCTACCCAAAAGGTAGAGAGACTACTTCCATAAGGACCTTCGGCCACGAAGATGTAAAAGCCGTAAATAGTGAAGTGTATATACCTATCAGCTGGATCCACTGGGTAAGGCTACCTTAAGAGTAGCGAAGAGTAGCAAACGTATGCCTAACAATACCTTAGCACAGTACATAAACTCTAACAATGATAGTACGCAAATAACAACATAAAAAGTAGAAACATAATAAACAAAGACTTTAGCAAGGGGCTCAAATAGGAGAAACGTAAACCGTCAGGGCAACCAGACCTATACATATGTATTGACTAAAAACTAAGGGGGTTAAGCTATTTCTACACAACCTACGGACTAAAAGCACAGGTTCAACAAAACTCATATAATACCAATCATATAGAACGTAGACAAATTTAAAAGTATTTCAGCATAAAGCTCAAACCTACCTATATACAAGGAATTAACTAAGAAATCCTAGTGCCCGATAGGTCCAAGGAGAATAACGAGTAGTGCACAACCTATGGAACACACTAACTTAGCCGCCTAGCTATACTAAACCTAGTCCTCTCCTAAGCTCTCAAACCCCTAAACTAGTCCTAGTACTCTAATAATCTCTCATCGGTCATGTCCTTCAACAGGCAAAGCAAGGGGCAGCCAAGAGTAACTTCCCCCCTCGATTTTGGCCTCCCTCTACTCCGGCCAAAACCACCACGGAGGTTATTGAGAACCAAAGACTAAGAAAAAAAAGTCTAAAAAAAATAAACAAAAAAACAAAAAAAAACAAAACTATTCCCATATGCCTTACACTCATTGTCCACCTCCTCCACCAGAAAACTCCTTCGTATCCTCCGGTATTCTGTCCTTCCACCTCCGTCAACTTACCTCTTCTCCTGTCCGGTTAAAGGCTTCTGTTGCCTCGAGTCACCTATGTTGGGCCTACTTTTCCTTAGGCAAGGCAATATGGGAAAAGATGATGATCAGAGTCCCGCGAAAGTCAAACCCTAACCTAATCCTCAACTCTAATCCTAGTTCTCCAGGTCTTCCTATCCGCTGTCATGTCCTCCGACAAACCAAGCTCTATAAGGTCCTTCGCTATTTGGTCCTCCCACCTCATCTTAGGCCTTCCCCTTCTTCGTATGCCTTCAACGTGAATAGGTTCCGCTCTCCTTAGTGGTGCTGTTCAATCCCTTCTCCTAACATGGCCAAACCATCTTAGGCGCCCTTCTCTTAGCTTATTAATGATGGTCCCTACTTCAAGTTCGGCTCTAAAAACACCCGTGGGGATATGTAGTTGTACTTTTCAGTTTTTTTTTATGTATTTGTATTTCTTTTAAATGAAATTGAATTACCAGAATTAATGTTTATTAGGTTTAAATTGACAAATTTTATCCTTTATTACCTAAATAAACAAAAATATTGGTCTATTTTATGAATTAAACATGCTTTTAAAAACTTACCAAACTAAACAAAATACCCGTGAGATTTTTGTAGAAACCACACGGATTCCCTTACCCAATCATATATCACCACTTGGCCACTACCTTTCACTCCCCCAATACCACCATCTTCTGTAACACCCCATAAATTAAGGTAATTCAAATAGGTATTTTTAATCTATATGAACTAAAATATAAACATTATGATATATAAGTTATATCTATTATATGCCTGAAGTACCAGTCAACTAGTTAGTGCCTTTATTGTACACAATAAGTTATTTTAGGGACTAATGTATCATATATGTAAAGTTCATATTTATTATTATTAGATAAAGTTAATCAAATAGATATATATGTAGAAATTTAAAAGAAAAAGTGAATGAAAAACAAAAGGGAAGTTAACAGAAGTATCTGGGAGCTCCTTCTACAAACACGACATATACTTAGTGTGTGAAAACATGGTGTCCTGAGTATGTGTCCCTCTCGTGAAGATATCTAGCTCAAGATTAAAGAGAAACTTGATTTTAGCTAACTAGAAAGTAAAGTAGAGTGCTTTTGATCTTTAATCAGGAGTAAATCAAGGTATGAATTTTTCTACTAGATATAATCAACCTGATTTTTGTAGAAGATCTGAGTCTCAACTTACTAGTTGAGATATTATAGATAAAGATGGTGTGGTAATCTTATACCACCATGTTTTAGTCAAAAAGAGAAAGATATGTTTTTATAAGATTTGATTATACAAGTTTTGCTTCATATAATTTACTCGTGATTTGCAACAAGTTGATTGGAATTGATGTAGCAGATACATGGATGTTTACTTAAACAAAAGAAGTAATTTTTTATAGTGAATAAAATCATGTAGACAAGGTATTTGATGTAAAGCCTCAAAGAAAACTCGAGTTTCAGAAAAAGGTCATATTAGCTATGGGATATTTTGTAGTTAGAAGCTGATGGAAAACAGCCCAAAAGGAATAGATAGTTGTATTTTAACCTTTAAGTGATACGTGTATTATGCTTTGTGTATAGGTGATACAAGAGATCAACCAAGTTTTACTTAAAAGCTAACGGTGATTATAAGGTGAGTAACGGATAGAATAGAATGATAGGTAATATCCGGAATGCATCTAGATATGTATGAGGGTATGTACTTATCACATTACCAGAAGGTTATTTTATACGGGATTGATCTAGATATCTCTCGTATGAGTATGTCATTTATTTCATGAATGTTGAATGCATAGAATTACCAGAAAAGGAATTCCTTACATACTAGAATGTGACTTTGAATTTGTTTCAGATCACAACAGAAAGAATTTAGATTATGCATTCTTTATATGCTAGAACCCGTTTACTCACTAAGTATTTATACTTACCGTTATATATGTTTTTTTTTAGGTGAGACAAGTTGAGCCCGAAAAGATCCAGGGAAGGGTATAGCTTAGCACTAGCGGTGTTGCTCGTTGGATGGGTAACGAGTATCTCTTATGCCTTCCTTTGATACTAGTTACGCCCTTTTTGTGCAACTTATAAAGTTGCAAATTAAACCAGTTTGTAAACCAGCTTTTGAAACATATTATGGTAACTATATAGGGTCATGTTGTAAGTAAGTAAATATGTAGTGCTATCCATATCAGTTTGTAAAAGGGTTTTTGCAAGCAGGTCCTAGTAAAGTATGAATAGTCGTTTTGAAACAAGTAAGAAAGTAGTGTTTGCATCAGCTTGCAGCCTGGTCTTGGTCAAGCTTAAACTTCATGTATCTTGAACCTGGATCGTCATTTTGTATGTAAATATGATGTTGAAAGTAGTACTGAATGTTTTGTTTTAGGCTGAGATACGCCAAGGGTTGAGTCGACTAGTGAGCAGATTCACTACTTGTATGGTTGGTCTTCTTGGTCACTCCAAAACCAAAAGAAAAACTACCTGATCGTTTGTCCGGTTCATACCCTTAGCGTTTGATTATAAAATACGAGCTGCATATGTTAGTTGTATAGCTTCCCCTTGGTAGTCCATGTCCAGAACCACCACCTAATGCTTTTTGTCCAGTTATATCTCGGCTTTTGGTCATAAAATGAAAAGTAAATATATAGGTAGCTTGGATACGTTTCTCTGGTTCAAGTTAATGTTAAACCACCGGATGGTTTTATATAATAATGGTTACATATTAAAGTGTGTCGGGTGGTAGTTGTTCTTAGTGATTGGATCAGGAAAAATCTTTCTAGTGAGTTTACATCATAATATAACTATACTCCTGGTCAAAACCCGCGAGTCTTTACTAGTCCGGTATTTTAAAGATCTTATTCTCTAGCAGTGTTATTACATGAGTGAGCTCCATATTTCTGGTCCTTTTTGGTGCTCTGTACAAAGAGACTCCACTAATGGTTTTGTCCAAATTATATCGTAGTTCCTGATCATTTAACAAGAGTCGAATTTTATTAGTTAGCCTCCTACAGTTTCAATTCGGGGTTTATGTTGAAACTATTTGATGGTCTATGTCAAAACCTTCTGATGCTTTCTGTCCAGATTATATCTAGCTTTTAGTCACAAAATGAATCAATACTTATTAGCAAACTTTAGATGATCTTTATTGTTGGCTCATGTCAAACCACCTGATGGTTTGTAGACTAATTACTCTGTTACCAAAGATCAGGTGGTAGTCGTCTTTCAATAGTTGATGTAAAATCTGTTCATCGGGTTTACATGGTAACTACACTCTGCCCCTGGTCATAACTCTTGAGTCATTAGTTTCAGTCTTGTGTTTAGAACTTCATCTTATATTATGTAAAGGTCTCGTGTCTGGAGCTTTGGTCATTAGAATGGTACACGTGTAAGTAACAAGTCATGCACCAAGTTCTATTTTTGAGATTATACACTAGTCGATAATAGTTACAGTTTATAAAAGAAAAATAACAGAATATAAATGTTTTTTTTTAAATAAAAAAAAAAAAAATTTCTCGGGCGTTTCATCTTCCCTTTTCTCTTTGATCCTTTTGCATATTTTTTCTGGAAAAAAGACACGAAACCACCATTATCTTCTTCTTTTTCCCAAAACATCTCCTTGAATCTGATTTATTGATATATACGTTTGATTTTCTTCAAACTACTCATATAGAAAGGTCCAGAAAAACTCTTTTTCCTTTTCCTCTTCTGCTGCAACTACATATATAAGAAGTGTTTACAGATCCAAAGTTGTCATATGGTATGTTCGCAAGTTCCTTATTAGTCATCAGGGGATTATTGATCAATGTTATTAATGCAGTCAAGATGTTAAATATGATGGAATAAGTTTGGAGAAACTACATGGCGGAGCACAAAATCAGCTCTTATAAGAAGAAGATGACATACTCCGTTTCTTATAGAAAGCAAGGTATCAAGAGCAAGGTATAAGAGCACACTCGATCGGACCAAACCTGAAGTCGTGTATCATTTTTTACTACTTTATCCATTCAGTTGGGTCCTTTTCACCTCCTCTTTCTAGATCATTGTTTTTCGTTACAATGTATAGATTAGTATGATTTGCGATGTTGATCCGACAAAGCAAGATTAGGGACTTAAATTCTTGCCGTTATCAATTTTTTGAAATTTAGTCATTGTTTTATGCGACATCGTTTGATATTTGCCATGACAAGATTTGATATTTCTATAATAAAATATACAAGCTCTTAATCTTTCACTGTAAACAAAAAAATCCAGGTATATATCCATTCTCCATTCTTTGAAAGTTATTTAAAATTGTCTCAACAAGCTTTGTGTAAAGCCCTTTTTAGCCCCTCCACTAATGTATATATCAACTGATTGATTTTATGCAAAATACAATTGCAAAATTTATAATAATTAACTTTATCAGAAAAAGAGGTTAAATATATGGAAAACTACGGTTTGAAGAATCATCAGCTTAGTAATTAACTTTGTTGATTCGAATGATGGTTTATGTGACATTTTTTGACCGCTGGCAGAAGGAGGTTAAATATTCATGTTTCTTTTTTACAAGAAATCTGCATAAAAAATTGAAAGGGAAATAAAAAAAAGAAAGAAGATGGTGGTGTTTGGGGGAGTGAAAGGTAGTGGCCAAGTGGTGATATATGATTGGGTAAGGGAATCCGTGTGGTTTCTACAAAAATCTCACGGGTATTTTGTTTAGTTTGGTAAGTTTTCAAAAGCATGTTTAATTCATAAAATAGACCAATATTTTTGTTTATTTAGGTAATAATTCCCATTTTATATGTTTTTTAACATTATTTTATATTATTGATGTGATAAATAAATAAATAAAAACATGCAAAAGAAGCAGTTATCTAAAAAAATACAAAGAGAGATGCAGATATGAATTTGATTTAAATGAAATATATATTTTATTTTTTGTAAAATGAAATAAAAGAATACAACTTTAAATAATAAAAAAATGTTTTAATTGGCTATAGCAGGTAACCGGTCACATATTAGGCAAACATGTATAAATTTGAAAAGTTTGTGGGTAATACATCTCTATATTCCAGTTTAATGGGCAACCGTGTACAAAAAAGAAAATACGTTAGGTATCCAGTGATTAATCCATACTTTTTACCGTATTCTGAAGGGTATACTAATGTCCACAGCCTCATCCTATATTACCTTTCAGATCAACTAGTTTTTGTGCCCGGGCTTCGCCCCGGGACACACAACGATACGTAAAATTTGCAATTATATAAAATAATTACGTAATGATAAATGTACACTACAAAAGCATCTGAAGGTTAAAAAAAGGTATACAACGAACAATAAAAAGTGTTGTAAACGAATATTTAGAAGCTAACTAGATTATTATAACGAAAATGCCGCTTTATAGTATTATATTCGCCCGTGGCGTTGTCCCGGGAAACGTTTCGTTTATTGTATACTATAACATGTAAATTTTGATATCGACCTCTTTAACGTTTCTTATGCGTACTTGTACTTTTGAGGTTTATCGGACTATTTAACCAATTGAAAAAATATATAAAATGACGAAGTTAATAAAATTATATTTACTTGGCTTGAAATTCATTGAAACAAATGATACAAACGTACTAATAAATCATGAAACATATAGAAAAAAACTAACCAATTACTATGATTAATATGAAATTTATCAAATTAATATATATAAAAAATATTTTAAAAAAAAGATAAATATTGATGTGAAATAGTATTTTGAAAAACGAAGATTTGTAATAAAAAGGTTAAACTTGTGTGAGGCAATCACAATGATAAATGTGAAATTATAAATCAAAAACGTTTTAAAAAAGGTGTTGCAAAAAGTAGAACCCGAGTGGAAAGTGTCATAGGCATCATGTTACCACCAGAAACAATTCAAAAGTTGTTATTTGTTTGCTGTAACTTTAATTTTAACCATTTTAATTGCTTTTAAAAGAATTAAGGGAAAAAAAAATTCAAGAAATGGGGTGGGGGAGGGAAATCGAACCCGGGTAGAGCGTGTAGAAGGCAACTTGTTTAACCAACTGAACCAATTGCCCATTTGTCTTTATATTTGCAGTAATATGTATTTAAACGCTTTAAAGTTTGATTAAAATAGGCATAAAAATTATAGCCCATAGTTTACATAAATGGGACATGCAAATTGACCAAAATACCCTTAATGAATTAAATCATCATCAACTCTTAATATTAAACGAGAGCAAGTACCTGCGCGTTGCGGCGGTGAGATGATGGGGTGATACGTCATAGAGTGAGATAGCCAAATGTCTTAGCCGTACGGGCTCCGACCTCGAATTTAAAAATTCGTCAAAAGTATATCGAATAATATCTCTAATGAAAGAGCATGAAATTTTAAAAACATCCATATAATTTTTATAATTTATCGATGTACGGTTTGTGAGATAAAAAATTTTGAACGAATTGGAGGAATAAATGATTTATGGATGAGAGAGAAAAAAGATGATTGGTTGAGATTTGAGGAAAGAGAAATGGTATTTGGTAATATAGAATTGATAGAAGGGGTATTTCGGGAAAGTAAATGTTGAATTGAAATTTGAAAGTTGAAACCCTATTTGCTTTATAATATAGTATAGATTACACAATTAGTCCATTATATTATAAAATATCTCTACTTACCTTTTTAAATCAAATACTTTAACCTACACGGCTACACCAATATATGTCACCACCACCGTCATCGTCGGCTCTCTGCCGCATTGCGCGGGTAGCATGCTCGTATATATATACTAATGTCAGTTATGCTAATTTTGACCCCAAAGTTTTGGACTAAAACAAGTAAAGCTTGCTAAATTTATACTGTTGTCTTTTGGTACACAAATCCAGTAAGATATACTCGTATAATTCAGCTGAAAGTGAATTTAGAAATTTTCTTATGAACTTAGGAACCACCAAATAAATATTTGTTACAATGCTACTTTCAAGATTTCTACAACACCACTATAAAACAGACATCTAAAACCTCGGTTTTTCTCTGTAAACAAAACTAGTTGCTTATGCCTTTTACACAAACACCAAAATTCCAAATCGGAAGAAAACTTTAACTGCAATTATTAGTATTGGGTATGACGATAGCATGTCATTGATTCAAGATGCTATACTCCAACTCGTGATCTTCTCCTTGCGTTTGCTTAAAAAAAGAAAGGTTCCCTGGATCTCCTTCTTCAAGTAAGCGACTTGTAGGAGTATTTGGTGGGTATTTGTCTAAAATATAGTCAATTTCATCCCCAGTCATCTCCATTTGACGAAGAAGAACCTGTAATGCAAGTGAGCCATACATGTTGCACTATTAGTCTAATTTATACTGGCATGAGGTAATTTGAACTGCAATACAAGTAATATGGAAGTATTCTTGTAACTTTGTAAGAGAACATTAAAGGCTGTAAAGCATAAGTTGGTTGGGACAGTAGTGGCAAATGGGCTGGCAAATGGTATCAGGTCAAACAGGATTGGCAAGTTAGCCCAAAGACACTTTTTCGTCCTTTGAAATCAAAATCTGTACGAATAATGCATCAAGTTTGATTATCTTTGATTGTATCGGTAATAATTTAGATATATGAAGGTTGAGTGCATAAAGACTAAAGAGTACCCATAGGTTCACTTTAAACAGGTTCAACCCCTTTTCCTTTTTACTCAAATTTTCTTTTAGCATTTTAAACAAAATTATAGCCCAGATGGATCCACTCATGAAACTTCCACATATTGTTAGAATGATAGTTTCCTATCTTATCATAGAAACTCTTCTCAATATATTACATTATTACCAACTCCTGAGTCTTAACAATTCCTTTAATTAGTGTATCACTATTTTAATCTCTGTATCCGATGAAACATGACAATGTTTGGTCAACTACATAGTTAAAGAAAGCGCGTTCCAATAATAGTCTAATGATGAAAATGGCACTCCATGACTCATTAGTCATTACTGATAAAGGGAGACCCTTGATAATCAGATCTTATATTAAATTTTCCATAATGACACCAATGGGTAAATAAGTCATTTTAGTTTATAAGCTTGCCGTCATTAATCATATTTGACAAAAAAATCGACAATTCTCCAACGAAAAAGCGTTAAAAACAAAACATAGAATATAATTACTACATTACCTTTACAGTTTTCAGCAAAGCGGTATGGTGGCGTCTCAGCAAACCAACAGTCTTTCTATACATGTTAGATACCAACTCTTCTGTTCTTTTTGCAATTTCATCATCCATATGAAAGTTGACTGGTGGTTCTATTAAATCATAATCATCATATAATGATTCTTCAAAGTCTAGCCGTGGGCCCACAAACTTAGGCAGCCTTCTCCATGGAGGTGGGTCCCCATGTATTGCCATCGGGTTCTCCATGTTCCATCTGAAGTGAAGAAAAAAAGATGTCAGATTGTTCCTTCGTATATCTAAAATACCCCTCACATCAGTTGAATTGTGATGATCATAATGTGTAACTTTACATTGTGATAATTTTACGAGCAAGCCAAGTTGCATCCGCAAGGTAGTTTACTGATGCCTTGGATGTATCCCTCCCAAAAATCACCTCTTCAGCAGCTCTCCCTCCGAGTAAAACCTGTTAATGTTGGCAGTAAGCGCTTATGTTCCTTCCTATACAACATGCATAGTAGAGGTCGCAAAATGGGTGGGTGGTCAGGTACTAGAGGTACATGTTGAAATGGGCCCCAGTTAATCCGGATAACCGTCCTTTTTTAGATTTTTTGATAAATATCTAGTGTGTCAATTATGAATAAGAAAACTATCTCACGATCTATTTACACGATATGGTCTCATTCATTAGAAAGAAAAATTGGAACTTTCAAGTTTCGATCGGTTTGCCCTATTCAATCCAGTTCCTCTCATACTATTATTATACTGAACCTTTTTAACCCATTAGAGATATAACACAACACAAATTGAGCAACTCAATCAAATGGGTAGAAATTACCACCAGTATATAGATAAAGAATTTAAGTTCATACCTGTAGGCGGTGAAGCAATTGTGGCCGTCGTTCAAATAAATACTTCTCATCATCGAGTCGATTAAATACAACTTGTGATAGTGTCTGCACACACATGCAATAAACAAAATCATTAGATAAAAAATCCATGGAATTGTGTGCTACTTTTCAATGGTAAAGTTCATCTTTGTTTACGTTGTGAGCCATATTTATATGTTGACCACCTGAACGAAGTGTACATAATATGTTGACACATAACAATGTTGCAAAATGATAGGTAAACCTTTTCTCCAAATGAAGTATATAGTAAAAGATCAATAATATGTCTTTATATAAAAGCGATCTTAAACCTGGCCACGAGGATGAATTGATATGCGATCACAGGGTTCAACATCTGCATTCTCTATTTTTCTTATAAGATGGGAAGTCAACGCAGTTCCCACTTCGGTTGTGGCTCGACGACACTGACCCTGATGACCCAAATCTAATGCAACACGTTTAGGGCCCACGGTTAGCCGATCAACAGCTTCACCCACATCTGATTGAAGGATTGAGCTATGTTTGTTCCTGACAGCTACAAGAGCAGCCTCTTGAAGGAGCTGAGCCAACCTTGCACCACTCCATCCTGATGGATGATTGTGTAACATTTCAGATATAAACATTACTGATTCAGATATAGAGATTTATGAAAACTAAATATAAGTCTCTCTTTCTAATAGATCACAAAGAATTAATGTATATGATTGAATTAATTAACTTAGAATTAAAAGATCCATATAAATAGGCTTGGATAACAAAGTAACCTGATCATATTAGAAAACTAATTTGATATAACATGGTAATTGCTCGTACTATACTACCCATCCTAATCCTAATCTTAATCCTAATACCATTCATATTGTCTAATACTTATCATAATTTCATGAAACAAACCAAAGAGGCGATCAACCAATGTGATCATCATATTATATTGCACCCTAGATGTTACAATCTATTTATCTAACTATTTGCTCTCTTTTGTGAGTACAAAGTTATTAAAAAGGGAAGGGGTCTACAGGGAAACACATACCAGGAAGGTTTTGGGCAAAAACGGACAAATCAACAGTTTCTGACAGTTTTACTTTGCAGGCATGGACTTGCAATATTTCCAACCTCCCTTTTGCATTAGGAGGACGGATTCTTATCTAAGAAAATAGCACCAAATAAAGAAAATTAATCACAGATGACAAATAAAGTTCACATAATATCCATTTTGACCTGTTATCCAGACAGCTCGACCCATCCATTTTGTTACCATTACTATTCAATAGCAAAAATCCAACCTTTCGATCAAAGCGACCAGGCCGGAGAAGCGCAGGATCCAACAAATCCTTACGATTTGTAGCACCCAAGAATATGACCCCTTTTCCCGTATCAAATCCATCCAGTTCTATCAACAGCTGGTTCAATGTAGTTTCCCTTTCTTGTGTAGCAGCATTGTAAAGATCATCTGTCTTATCACTGAATATTCCCTGACGCCTAATTAACAAACAAAGGAATATAAATTACAATGTTTCAAAGATGGACATATGTGTTTGTATGAAGATGAATTAACTCGTTTGGACTAAAACATACTATAAAGAGGAACAATGCATTCCCTTCATACCAAAGCAAGTCAATATATGACTCGGTTCAGAGGTTGATATAAGTGTTGACTGTTAACGAACGATCTAAAATTCCCCTCCAACTTCAAGATAGAATAATAGAGGATTTCAATGGGTCAAATCAATGATGTTAGTATCTTGTTACGATTACTGCTGAGCAAAAAGGTAATTCTAGATTATAATTTGTCAAAAAGAAAAAAGTTGCATTAAGTATTTGGCTTTAAAAAGAAATAACTATTGCGCCTATTTTAGGATTGAGGTTGCATCAAACAAGAATCCAGTTCGGCAATGTAAACCATGACTGCTAATTAAGAGCATTGAAAAGAAGTAACCATCAAAGTTATTTGAATGTCAATCTTAATGATCAATTAACTCAAACCAAAATAGGTTATCTGATATCTCCAGGATAGAATGTCTAAGAAAAAAAGAAACCAACACGAACACCAATACCTTGTAGCTAGTGCATCAATCTCATCGATAAAAATAACGGATGGCTTGTTGACCTGCGAAAACCAAACGACCAATTCTTTTATTAGTAGAGTTTCATACTTGCGAAACCATTTATTTTCCATGAGGAATTAGTTCAAATTTTTTAAATTCAAAGTTTTTAAAATCTTATAACATGTTTTTACCAATAATCTAAAGGCAGTATTAGTTAGATATTGATATGTCATCAAAGTTTTTTGGGTAAAGGTTACCCTAGTTAACTGATATGTCTTCAAACCTTGTTAGAAATAAATCAATTCTGAGTTTGAATATAAAACTACATTATACTAAGAGGGGTTGTAATCACCTTGGCTCTCTTGAACAAGTCCCTAACACGAGCAGAACCAACACCAACCAACACCTCGACAAATTCTGACCCAGCCATTTGGTAGAACGGAACACCAGCTTCACCAGCTATAGCCTTGGCAACAAGGGTCTGAATCACATCGAATTAAGTTTCTTCACATGTGTATTGAGGATATCCAATAAATTTTGCAAGACAAGAACATGATATAGCTAACCTTGCCGCATCCTGGAGGCCCCTCTAGAAGTACCCCATGAGGAGGCTTTATCCCCATCTTGTCAAATAGTTCAGGGTTCTTCAGGTATTTCACCAACTAATTTGAACAAGTATCATGAGGAAAAAACATAATCAGCTTATAACAGATATAACCTACCTAACAATCATATGTTACGAGAAAATTAAAATCAATTTCAATCGACACACAATGCTTGATGTTAGAAAACTGACGCATATTTTTACCTCTTGGAGCTCTTCGACTGCTATTTCGATACCAGCCACATCGCTAAAAGTAACTCCGGTTGAGCCCTACATAAGTTTTCAAAAAATATTTAGTAATACATTAAAAAAAGAAGATAAACAATCTGATCTCTGAAAGAATGTGCTTAACAATTAAGTATCACAAATTTATATGAAACTAACATCAACTCGAGCTTGTGGTTTAGACTGAGAAAATTCAATCCCTTGCCATATGTCCTGCAACATCAACAATGAATTAAATACAAACTACAACTCCTAAAGTTCATATATTAACAAATAAAAAACTATAGAAACCATATCTCACCCATTTCCTGAAATTCTTGGGCCTTCTAGAGAGAGTGAAACGAAGAAGAATAACCATGCAGACACCAACCAGCAACATAGGTCCAGCAATTTTTGTGGCAGAAGAAAAAATCCCAAATGTATAAAATTCATTGAACTTGGAGGTAATCCCGCCATAAATAAACATGTCTAATATGACATCCCCCATTCTCTCTAGAACACCAACAAGAACTTCCAAAGGAACAGTGAAAAGTGACTTGGCGATAGGCCAGATGGCATATACGGTCCCTGCATAAACAAAACTGGCTGCAGCAAATGCTGCTGATGCTAAAAAGCCACTAACAACAACAGCTGCTGCAGCAATTGCAGCTGTCACTGCACCGAGTTCCACCATCACCCTGCTTGATATTGATGATGCAACTGGATTAGGATATTGTGGCACTTTTGCCATCCATGTCTGCATCACAATTTAAGAGAAGGATATAATAAGAATGATGTGTAAAATTGCTCTACTGCTTGATACTCAGTTTTTGTTGAGGGTTGGTATCAAGCTGATTATTTTTGACACCTAGATACTAAAATGATCAAAGGGAACATAGGTTAAGAAAACACTAGACGGCTAATAACTCTCAATACACACATAACCACCCCTTTATGATTAGAATTGCATTTTGTCGAGCATTAACCACACTATAGCAGTGTCTTTATTTCAAGAGTAACAACATATTACACTACTTGACCATCAACTGAATCTTAAGAATCTACACCAGTGTATCTCAGCTCTTTTAGATGATAAGTATACAGTAAAGGACCGGCAAATGATGTTTCTTATCCTTTATGCTTCATTTCTTAACTCATTGTCATGTGCCTTATTCTTGACCGTCTAAACCAATAATGATGAGTCAGTAAGGGTGTTTGGATGTACATGTAAATGTAAACTCACAATAGTCAAATTTGAGCGTTCAGGCTGATTATAATTTTATGAAAATATTAGGTGTCTAGATAATCACATTTGGAACGCGGTAACAAATCATAAGAAAACGATTTGTCGAGATATGTATAAGCTTAACTAACTAGCAGTCTAGTACTATCTTTAAGCAACCCATAAAAGCACATTCAAACACCCCTAACTGCAACCTAGTTACATGCTATAAGCTAAAATTTACGAAAGGCTATATCATGGATGAATGAAATACCATTTTTTGTGTTTCTATTTCATATCGTGGTCCATTATACTCCTTCAAAACACTTTGTACTTGAACGCCGTCTAGTTTTACTGACCTAAACACAATCACAAAACCATCAACAACCCACCAAAACACTTACCAAATACCACATAAAATAAACTTTACTATCTAAAATCCAATATATTCACCACTTAGTCTTCTGCAAATTCTTATCTCCAGGAATCTCTTTCAACATCACAATAAAATCCTTGTAACCATTAACAGCCCCATCATCTTCCTTAAAACTCAAAAACTTTATCATATCAGTCTCTATAGCTTTCTGCAAATCCTCAAAGCTCATTCTTGGTAACGTATCAAACTCCGTATCGAACGCGTCTTCTTCTGACAATTCCTCAACAAATATCTGCTCAGGAACATAAAGCTTGCCCTTAAATTTCCTCAAAATATCATTCAAATAAACATCATCTTTATACTCCATTCCATCACTTTCTTTCTTAATAAATCCATTCGAATTTCGCCTTTTATTCGCAAAATCCTCTTTTTCTTTCAATGTATACAATTTATCACCAATTTTATACCTGGGTTCTACTTGAGAAGGATTTTCCTTCAATACCCTTGTCACAAAATCATCTTGGGTTATACTTGACCCATCATTATTTTGACCCGAAACCGAAGTTCGACTAAAAAGGGCATTGAAAATATGCAATCTTTTTGGCCTAATTTGAACAAAGTTTGAATCTTTTTTCAGTGCGGTTTTGAAATTGAGTGATGTGTGAAGGATAATGGTGGATTGAGATGAAAAAGGCTTGGGTGATACAAAATTGTTATCTGTATGTATATGTGTCGAAAGCATGTTGGATTAAGAACTAGGGTTTATTGAAATTTTTGGGTTTTAGAGAATGTGTGAGATGAATTTCATGGAAAATTGACTGAGTATGACCTCTGTGTTGTGAAATACTGTAATCTGTAATGAACAATGAAGTTTATCCGGATCCGGGTATATGAACGGGTCAAACTTTGTATTCGACAACCGCATGGCGGCATGGGACCAAGTAATAATAAATGGGTGGTGATATTAGTAAAGTCTTGATAAATTTACCGTAAAATACAAATTATATACTGTAGCATACGATACTAGTATTTAATAGATACGAGTATTTGTGATATGAATATCACCACGAGCTCGTGTACAAACTTGAGTCATTTGTGCTATGCGGAAGATTTGTAAATATGTTTTGGTGGAAGGGCCGTAAAGGCTTTAAATTGAGTGAACAATAATGAGCAAGATTATCAAAATATCGAAATTGAACGGGTGTTAGAGTTGAAAATAATACCGAAAGAAATTTAGTTTATGTATCAATTTTTGGTTAGAATCATCTCATTTCAGTATAGCTCGTAGAAAACTAATATTAGAACTTACTTCTCAAAAGCTTTATGAACGATTTGGTTTCTATAAAGAAATGAACTTATCTTCAATTCTATATAAAGCTTTGGATTAGAAACCATGGTGACAATGCAATACAAATGAGCATATTTTTCTTATTGCCTTTCATTACATCTTTTTTGTATAGTACAAAAGTAAAAATGCTTTATTACATATTAGTATGATATCGAACAATAAGTCCAAATAATAGGTCAAGTGGTGATATATCACACCATCAATAATAAAATGTGAACCTGGTAGATAAATCTCCTATCCAAATAAAAAAAACAGTAGAAATTAACAAAATATAAGTATAGGTCATTGTTTTGAAAACTTTGTCATTTTCAAAATGATCTGTTGGTTATCATCTAGAACTGAAACTTGTTAGATATAATATTGAAGGTGGTCAAAAAAATGTTCAGATTCGATTATAGAATCTTCTGGTTAAGTCACATACATTTGAAATTCTGAATCAGTAGCACGGTACCCGCAATACGGCAACAGTGGTTGTGACAGTGTCGAGTGATGTAGGCAGAAATATTTTAGATGATAAGAGTTTAATGTGTAAATTAGTAAGATAATGGTTTAGAGTGTAAATTTGTTCATCTATATCTATACTAGGTTATAAATAATTTACTCTGTCCAAATTCCTCAAAAAAGAACTTGATAACCTCAAGCTACCCTTTTCATTTATTCATTAGTTTAAATATATCTACCTAATATATTTACTAGAACGATACTCGCGCAATGCAGCGGGTAATGACGGCGGTGGTGGGCAATTATTAGTGGTGCTGGCGTCGAGTAGTTTAGGTTTTTGATTTATTGTGGTTTTGATGAATTGTTGAAACTTGAAACTTAAAATTTAAACAAAAACTCTATTTGCTCTGTAATATAGTATGAAAGTTGAAACTTAAAAAGTTAAACAAAAACCCTAGTTGCTTTATAATACCTTTTTACATTAATTACTTTTACATCAATAGTCACACGCCACCGTCGCCACCACCCCCACCCCTATCGACATCGTTGCCACCACCACCAGTCGTTGTTGTCACATTGCCGCATCGCGCGGACATCTATCTAGTTAGAGGACAAGTTGGTTAATTGTCAATAACTATTTTCATTTTAAAAAATTATTAATGACAATGGAGTCATTTTCAATATAACTATCTAATTTATACTTCTATACTTATATGTAAAGTATTTAGACTACCCTCAACTAACAAATTTAAAACTCTTCAAATTTTAAGTTAAGTTAAAATCTTGACCATCCATCTTAAACTTAACAAATCTAGACTTTAATTTTGTACTATACAAAGGATATTGTGGTCATTTGACACACTTTTATAATAAAAGGACAACAAATGATCCCTTCACATTTATAGTCCCTTCATATTTTTTCTCTGTTCGTTTTTCATTTATCTCGTCATATTTCGAGAATTTGCTAGAATTATAACATTCGCTGGTGTTAATCACACATCTAAAACTCGGGAGTTAAAAACATGAGTTAAAGTATGAACCATCTTCTCCGCCAATATGTTATCAGTCTCTATAGCTTTCTGCAAATCCTCAAAGCTCATTCTTGGTAACGTATCAAACTCCGTATCGAATGCGTCTTCTTCTGACAATTCCTCAACAAATATCTGCTCAGGACAATTCCGTATCAAACTCCGTATCGTTGCTGGAGACCTACAACAATAATCAATTTTTCCTTTTTTTTCTTTTATATTTTTTCCTTGTTTCATTTTTTGAAAGTGAAAGATTATGTTTATACTATTTGGAATGGGATTTATATTCGCATATAAAAAGAGAGACCGAAAGAAAGACTTATGAAATACCTTGTGGCTTGTTTTTAGTGTGGCCGAATGATTTTACCCTCACGTGGCAAGCACGTGAGGGTCTTAACGGCTAAAAAGTGATGGACGTTAGTAGGTTGGACGTCTAGCAATGAAATGGAAAAGCACAGGGACACTTAGTGATAAAAAAAAGTCTAGGGATGAAAATGCTAATCGAGCAAACCACAGGGACGATTTGTGATAATTTCTCTAAAATCTTTATTTATAAATTTTGATTTAAGTTATACTTTTATAATTTAGGGAAATCTGATATAATTTAAGTTATATTTATCAATTTGGTGGGTGGAATTGCCGTTTTGAACTGATACAAGTTTTTTGTTTAGTATGAATTCAAACATATACATAAAGGAAATGCTTCTAGCCTCAAGCTATTGACCAAAAGCATTTTTCTAATATGTGAGGAGAGGTTGTATATATTTCTACTAAATATCAATTTAATATAAAAAAAAAATTATAAAAAAGCTTTTCCATTACAATAAAGACTTTTTTTAATAAGTTAAAGTTAATGGATTTGTGAAGTGGAAAAAAAAAAGAAGCTTTTAATGACTTATAAGAGTATCCACAATGGTATAAAGTCATTAAAAGCTTTTTATTTTGCCAATTCATCATCCCATTATCTCCAACCTATTAAAATGTTGTCACTCCAATGGAAAGACTTTTTTTAAAGCTTTTTTTCTATTAAATTCCTATACAAATAGGAAAAAAATTTAGCCAAAAGGTTGAAATTTCTCAACCTTTTCATCAAATAAGTGTTCTTACTCAATGGTAATAACCTTTTACAAAGACTTTTTTGCACAAAATAAGTCTTTCATTTTTCACCATTGGAGATGCCCTAACCATTGTGGATGCTTTAAGAGTATTTTCAATGGAGCTTTTTCTAAATGGAGCTTTTTTTAAAACTTTTTCAAAGCTTTTTACTATTTCATCAAGCTTTTGAACAAGTTTTTTACCATTGGAGTGAAAAGCTTTTTTTGAATAGGTTGAAGAATTTGAAGTATTTGAAAAGATTTTACACTATCTCTTATTTGTTTCATAATTAAAAGACTTTTTTTTGAGGTTTTACTATTAGAGCAATGACTTGATAAAAAAGCTTTTAAACAAAAGTTTTCAACCAATAACTTGACCATTGCAGGTGCTTTAAGTCCTAAGTATTGTAACACAGTTTTGAGTAAATTACGTGTATCATCATCACTATACTTTGTTGTTTTTGCAATTTTTACTCCGAGGATTTATTTAGAATAGATATCCTTATTATCGTTTTACACATGTATGTCATAGCTACTTTTCAAAAACTATTATTTCAAGTATTTTATAGTTTATAAATTTATTGAAATCATAAGCTACATAATATACTGATGGTCTTAGCTACTTGAATAAACAAGAATCATAAACTCGAACTCTCATAAAACACGTTCGACATACATATATAAGGCGACATTCAACATATCTTAGGTTAGAAACTCTTGAATCCACTATTTCTAGTTTGGGTTTTGATAATTTGATATGAAAGGTACAATTTATTTATACATGTTAACTACAACTTTTAGGATTATATTTAACATTTTCTTTTTAATTTATGTATATTTGATAAACTTAAGAAGCTCAAATATGGAATATAACCAGAAGTCGTTAAGGACTTGAGGATTCATGTACAGTTGAGTGACTAGTAAAAGTCAAAAACTAAGTAAAAGTGACAATTTTAGAAATGAATTAAGCTATACCCAGAGGTGTAATACACACACATGTTCTCTAGACTAGACTGCAGGCATCACGGCCAGGTCGACACAGGTGTAGTGCACATTTTGACATGATTTTGATGTTTCGATTGACATTCAAATGTGATGCAATGTGATTTAGATGGATAAATAAACAATTGTTGTATATAGTGATAAGCTACGGAAATTCTCTATGAGAGAAGAGAATTAAAAACACTTAAGTCCTCTACTAATTTATGATCTAAGTACATATTAATTTGCTACTCTAAATGTAATGTGAGTCGACTTCAACAAAAGCAAAGACTTTCACCAGACACTATGATTGCGAAGTAGCTCAAACCGTAAACAACCACAACATGTTATTGTTGGGTTATATAACAATTTATCTAATTAAATCATAAAGCACGTAACGGAAGACAAGATCTATGTAGTTAATTAATCAACCAAAGTATAGAATATATACCTTATATTGGAGAGATTAAAACAAGAACAAGGTTTAAATTAATCTCTCTACGATTGCACACACAACGTTGGAATGTATGTATGCTAGTACTTGATCACGAACTCACAAACCCGGTTGTGTTTTTCCTTGTGTTGAAGTCGTAACCCAAAATAATTCCACAATCAAATCAAACTATTGATAATGTGTAATCAATGATTCATGAGTAAACTTATACTAATATATTAATATAAGTTATACGTATGAAGCCAAAACCAAATTTACAAGATTGGTTTTTTTTTTTGTTCGACCGAAACCAAGAAGGAAAAAGAGGAGGATTTTTTTTGTGTGAATTGATGCAAAAACTCTTAGACTTAAGCATCTATTTATAGGGTAATATTAGGGCATAAATGACTTAGTGATCAAGTCAAATTAAGGCCTCTAATTGAGTGTGAAGTCCCTCACTCGATGGTTTAACCCAAGAGTGTAGAATAACAAGTCAAGTATGCACTAGATTTGGACTAGTATTACAAGATATATAAATGCAAGAATATATACAAGTAATACTTGTACTTAAGCAATATAAATAAATAAGCAAGTAAAGTAAATGGTGAGACACAATGTAAAGCAATACTCGTAATCAGTGTTCAGACTTGTAAGGTCTAGAACACTGTCAAGGTCTCCAGTCATCAGATCTGGTAAGTCTTCCATTGAGCTCCGCTATTTTGTTAGACTTCTTCATTCAGACTTCAGTCTTTGACTTCAGTGAGAATGTTCTTTAGTAAGTTGATCTTCGACTGGAGTGAAGTCCAGTGAACATATCTGGTGGAATCCAGATTCCTGTACAAGTAAATTGTTCACTGACCTTCTCATAATTTCTGGACAAATCTTCTAAAGGCTCCAGACTTCAAATCTGGACATTCGTCCAGTGAGCATTTCTTCGTCTGGAGCGAGTCCAGTAAATCTGGACCTAACAAATTCCCCCTATTTGTTTAGAAATTATGCAAGGATTTTCAAGTTTATATCTGTACAAGTTTGTACTTGAAAATTTGACTAAGTCTAATTTGAATTACTGGAGAGCCACTTTATAGATCATCAGTGTTCCCAGTTTATACATTTTAATTACTAGACTTAATCTGGACAAGTACTTGTGAAATTTTTGAAATTGCAACTTGTATATACAGACATCATCTGAAGGAAAGTTACAATTTTATACAAGAAAAATAAAATACAAGTACAATGTCAGAGTCAGGCCCTTCTCTTTTCAGCATGCCCATATGGCTCTTCTGTGGCCTTCCTCTTTGAGATTGGAGATGGTGGTGTAGATAAAGCAGTTCTTAGTCCCAACTCCAGTTCCATGACCTTCTTCCTGTTCAATTCCTTCTGGATCCTTTTGATGAACATTCTGGCATCCTTAGAAGTGTCTGACTTTCCTTTGAAGGAGAGAGCAATCTCTTTTAATTCTGACCAACCAAATGCTCTGGTGGAAGTATTTGGTCTTTCGTCTGTAAACTTCCCTTCTCTGAAAAGCTTAACATGGTACTTGGAGAAGTTTTCATGGTTTTCTGTCAGATGGATCTCAGCTCCCAGAATTGGTCTGGCATCAGCTCTAAAGTTTGTCATGAAATCATACCTTTCTCTGTTTGAGCCTTTCTGACCATAACCTCCACAACCACTTGTTGAATTTGAGACTTGTTTATTCTTTCAGTGGTGTTCAAAGGAATGAAGGTGTTGAGATCTGCATCTCTATCTGCTTTGCTTCGTCGCACTGGAGGCTTTGGCAGACCCTTGTATTTCTTCCTATATTCAATTTCAAGGGATGCAGCATTCTTTCTAACTTGTGTCTGAAGCTGCTCCAGTGCGGCCCTTCTTTTGGCAATCAACTCCAGAATAGTCTCCCCATAAATCTCCGAATCATATACTTGTTCATCTTGGGAGTATCTGGACCTGACATGAACATCATCCAGAGCAGCAATGCATTTATGAACTCTGGGATCATCCTTCATCTTTTTGTACACTTCAACTGGTACACCCAACCTACCAGCATGGTATGAATCCAGAGTTCCCATCCTTGCCATGTCTGCCTTGTGAATGGCCAGATCATTCTTCAGATTCTGCTTCCAGATTTCGATGGCAATGCATTGTTGCTCTAACCTCTTGGACGTTTCCTCATCCACTGAAGGAAACTCCTCAGTATTCTTCTCACCAGCTTCTTCTTCAACAATTTCTTCAAGTTCCTTGATGAGCGTCCATTTTGTGATTATTTCCTATATCTTTAGGTCATGTTTTGATGTCTAAATGAGTTAAGAAATGTGAACTTTTGGTACTTAATGGGATAACATGTTATTATAGGTTCACAAGGCATGAAGTGAAGGCAAACATCTTTACTCAACTTAACATGAAGCCACGAGACTTTTGGACGAAGACTAGCAAGCGGAAGATGAAGAATTCGAGGCCAACATGAAGCATACAACCACCTGTTAGTATTTTGGACATAACTTCTTCATACGGACTCCTTTTCAGATGAGTAAGCTATCCACGGAAAGGCAAGAGAAAGATCTACAACTTTCGTGTTGATGTCCAGGACCAGCGCCGCTCATATAAAGCGCTAGCGCCGCTTGAAGTGATCCTGAAGCCACCAGCAGCGCTGGGACCATCACCAGCGGAGCTGGGAGTCAACCAGCGGAGCTGGAACATCAACCAGCGGCGCTGGGAAGGTCGGCCAGATCTAGGGTTTTGCCGAAAACCTATAAATACCCCCCTAAACCCTAAGGGCCGAAACACACTTCCTCCAGGCGACTTGTAGGTCGTTTCTAGGGTATTTTCATCAGATCTAAACCCTCCTAACACCTCCAAATCATCCGATAATCAAACATCAATCCATAATAACAACATCATCAATAATCAATCAAGAAGGTGTGGGTTTTTGGTTCTTGAGTGGATCGGCCGAGAAGAACAGCTGTGGTCGTCGACAACAACCGCATCACCTCTTTTGTTTGATATTTCGTTTCTTTTACTCTTATTAGCGTTACTGTTGCAAGACTTATCAATTACCATACAATTATTACTGTGGATTTATTTATGATAATGATTGCTAGTATTATTTGTTTTGCCATGAGTAGCTAGATAGTTTTGCATCTGCTTGGATAATGTAATCATGCCTTCATAGTGATATTATGTGCTTGTATTTGTTGAATCGTTTTTATGCTTAATCTAGTTAAAGTAGGTTGGGGACTTGACCGGAAGCCAAACTGCTTGGGTGACTTGACAGGAATCCGTTAAACTATAAAGGTTAGGTCATAAAAACATACTTAGTTATAATCTTAATTAGGCAACTTGACATGAAGCTTAATTAAAGGGTTAGGAGACTTGACGGGAATCTTGACCACTGAGACCGGGGGACTTGATAGGAAACTTGGTCGTGATTAGTCGTTCAACAGTTATAAGTAATTTGGTAGATGATCCATGTGGCATGTGAACTAGTTCCAAGTAGATGTATTGTTCCCATTATTATTATCTTTGTTTTACAAATCAAATCTTTCAGTGTTTCCTCGCTAGACCAAGCGGTTGGAAACTTTTGCTTTCAGTTTTAGTTAATTAAGTAGTGACAAAACCCCCCAACAATCTTAGAATTGCACCTAGCTACATTCTTAGAACATAGTCCCTGAGAACGATCCTGGTCTTACCTATTTGCTATACTATAAACGAATGGGTCTACTGCTCGTAACCCGTAAGTGAGTGTAGTAGAGAAGTTAATCTTGTAATAAATAAATTTAAAACTTGTTAGAAAATATAGTTAACAAATCTGCACATCATTCCCCTCCAGATATCACATGCTTCTTCCTTTTCACCAATTTTAATTCTGATGGAATATCTGGAAAGTCCTCGAAGGTTGGTTCACTGGCATCAGTACCAGCAACCTCAACTTCTTCTTCCCGAACAACAATCTCTCCAAATGCTTGTGCACTGGCATCAGTACCAGTCACTTGTTGTTGTTTTTATACTTCCTGGCATCTGAAGAGAAGGCCTTTTGAATTGCACTGGCCATAGTATTGATTGCACTGGAGACGTCCTTGGGGGATTCTTGAACTTTTTCTTTCAATTTTTCCTTCTTTAAATTTTCCCCCTTGGAAGCATCTCCAGCTTGAAGATGTTTCCACACCAGATCCAGCTTATGCCTATCTGCAGAGTCAAAAGTTCTGCCAGATACTGGTGAAATATTGTTCACAGTCTGCCTGGTCTGCATCACTTCCTTTTTGATAATTTCCAAGTCCTGAGGAAAGTGACGTGGCAACTGGTTATCAATCATTTTCACAACTTGGGGCAGAAAACCTTCTTGGAGACTTCTCAGAATAGACCCCGACACTTCTTCAGTGATTTCCTTCAGCATGTCTCCCCTAAATCTCTGAATTACTAAGTTACTGACACTGCTGATTACTGAGTCATTATCCAAGGAAGGCTTCTTCTCCAGATCATCCACCTTCTCAACCAACTTCTGAACTTCATCTTTCAGATCTGCCAAGGGTTTTACCAGTTCTGCTTTCATGGCAGTCTGAACAGATGTCAACATATTCTCCTTCAATTCCTGGACAGCAACTTGTATATTTTGTGAATTTAAATTTGTTGCTTCAACAAGTTCTTCCAGTTTCTCAAACACCATCTTTTCATTCCCAGCAAACATGTTGATATCTGACTTTATATTATTTGTGATAAGGGTTTTGAAGTCAGAAATCACCTGGGTAGAAGTCTGGAGGGATCTCTCCAGGTCCTCTACCTTATGATAAAGGACGTGGACCTCGGCAGTAGAAGAGGGAGAGAGATCTCCTGAAGGATTTATGTTTCTGGTGATTTGGGATGCTGGTGCCACCCTTGTGAAATTTCTTGTTGATTGAGTGACCACCAGTGGTTCAGAAAGTTGAAGGGGTTGAGTTTCTGGTGCAAAGGGTGAGATGATTGGTGTTGTTGTTGTTGTTGAAGTTGTTGTTGTTGCTTGTTCTGGTGGTGGTGTTGGTGTATTTTCTGGTAGTGGTGTTGTTGTATTTAGTGGTGGTGGTGGAGGTGGCATATCTGATAAAACAGACTGGGAGACCGAAGCAACAGCACGATCTACTTCCTCTTCTCCCAGAAAGCTTAAGTCTCCATCAAAATCATTGTTTTCAGACAAAGGTGATTCTGCCATATCCCAATCCTGGCCGGCTCCACTTGTTTGGTCCTCTACTTGGACATTTTCCACCATCCTGTTTAAGTCAATCTGAGCATCCAGCTCCAGATTTTCTCTATTTCCTCCTTCTTCCACAATCAGACTGCCATCTTCATTCATGATATCACCTGCCGCAGAAGTTGAGACTTGAATAACCAGAGGTGAGTCTCCAGTTACTCTAGCCTGTGCAAGAGTTGTGTCAGAAATTATTGGCTGTTCAAGTTGGTGCTCAGACACGGACTCTAATGAGAGTTGGGCAGGCTCTCTAAATTCTTCACCACTTCCTCCTACCAGAATTGTGGAAGTGGCTGCAGACAAGGTTCCCAAATTTACATCTCCAGAATCCTGTTGGGAGGATTCTGGATGGCTAGTCTGGCTACTAATGGGGTTGACCATTTTTCCCCCTTTCTTAAGATGTTTGGTTTTGTTTCTTGGTCTGGTGGGAGGGTTAGGTGGAATTTCAACAATATTTATCAAATTTGGCTGAGGGTTAGGAGCTACCTGGGAAATGGGTTGCACCCTTTCAGCCATGAGCACTTCAGTGGGTCCCTCATTGTTTTGAGGCCCACCTGAAGCCTCTCCTGGCCAGCTTGGAATGTTGCGTCAGTTTGTTCTTGTTCTTCTTCTTCTTCTGGCACATGGAATTGCTGGATCATTACTGGAGGAATATCCACTTCAGTAGGTGAAGACACAAGATTGTTGAGCTCCCTCATATATTCACAAACAGAAAATTGGCTCGTATTTATTTTATACTCATTCCGGAGGGATTTCTTGAAAATAATAGACAAAAATCGAATAAAAGGAATGAAAACTTTTCGGCTCTTGTGTTTCAGCCTATCAGCCAAGTCTTCGAACAAAATTTGGGCAAAGTCCACCCGATACCAATGCCATAAACAATATGGCAATCTGGAGCTGCGTTTGATTAATCTGGTCGAGCCCTCCAGAACTGCCACCCAAACACTCAACTAGGAGAGTGAAGAAATATCTCCATGAAACACTCAGCCTGCTCATATAAACAGTGCCTTTTCTGAGCAGCTGGCCATTCTCATCCACAATTTCTATGTGCCCCATCAACCTGCACACTTCTCTGGTGTTGATGCCAGACGGGGGGACCACCGACAACTCATTTTCATCGAAGTAATTCATCCCCAGGGCATCTTTGAGGGAGTCGACGGTGATGGAAAATTGTTTGGTGCCCTGTTTAAGTGTGTAGTAGATGGCTTTATCTTTATCTACGTACACGGCGGTGTACCAAAACTCACAAAGATAGTCATGGTACATTTTGCTAAGAAAGAAAGTGTTTAGCCGTCCGATGATGGATTTGGAGTCGTGGTTGGTTGCAAGTTTAGCCATCCAGTTATTCATATTTATTCTGATGGCATCGGCGGCGAGATTTATATGCCTGGCTTTCTTGACTGCCTCAACCGGAGCATAGTTGGCAGCCAATAAATTTTTAGGTGATGGTTTTGGTGCCATTTTATCAGAAAAAGAAAGGAATGAAGATGAAGAAGATTAGGGTTTTGGAATTAAAGGGGAGGAGATGATGAGTGGAAAATAAATAAAGAAAGGAATAAATGAAGGAATTTTGAAGATTTGGGAGTAAATGATTTTCGAAGTAAATGTAAAAGAAAGTGAAAGAGGGTAGTTATATAGGAGAGAGAAAAAATGGAATTCAAAACGGTTTTTGAAATAATTCAAAGTAATTTTGATCGGTTTTGACATCCGCATTTAATGTTTCCCATCACCCATAAATGAATGACGGTTGACAGCCCACAAACATACCAATATTTTCACTTTTTATTTTCCCAAGGTAACAAAACCCACTCAAATATTTGAAAAAGTGTGCAATGTAGGATAAAAAAAATAAATATCCATTGAAAAGGTTTGCTTACATGGCACGCACTAACATCAGGTAACACATGTTATATCTGACAACCATGACTCAACTTTTAATGCATCTGGAGGATGACTAGTCATTCCAGTAACACTGGTGGATTAATCCAGTGAAACACACATTAAATGATACACTGGAGGGACACTCCAGTAATGTATCCTGGACACCTCAAACACGCACATCAAAAATAAGCAGACAAGTGAGAGGGACACATTTACAAAGCAATTTTCATAACTTCAAACACGCACGTCAACTATCCAGATACTAATGAGAGGGACACATCTACAAGGTTTCCAGTGGAATTTTCACAAAATTTCTCCAGAGAGAAAATAAATTAATAAATTCCCTTTGAAACATAAACATTTTAGACAAAAATTCTGGTCGAGTCTTCCCCCTGGAATGGTGATCCATAAATTTATTTATGCAAAGATAGTACACAAACGCATTCGATAGCCAAGCTGGTATAAATTTATAAATCAGAAATCAAAGAACCCTACCAGTGTCACAAAGGCGTTCATAACAAGGTTCCAGATTAAGGGTTCAACATTCCCAACTCAACAACAAGAAAATTAAAGGTTTTCTCATCCAATGGTTTTGTAAATATGTCAGCGAGTTGTTTGTCAGTGGGAATAAAATGGATTTCAATATCTTTATTCATAACATGATCACGAATGAAATGATACCTGACATCAATGTGTTTCGTCTTGGAGTGCATGACTGGATTGTTTGAGATAGCAATGGCACTGGTGTTATCACAAAATATTGGACTTCTGGAGTACTTCAGACCATAATCAAGCAACTGGTTCTTCATCCAGAGCATCTGAGCACAACAACTGGCTGCAGACACATATTCTGCTTCAGCAGTGGATAATGAAACTAATGTTTGCTTTTTACTGGTCCAGCTCACCAGTTTGCCACCAAGGAAATGACATCCACCAGTAGTGGACTTCCTATCTATCTTACAACCTGCATGATCTGAATCTGAGTAACCCATTAGATCTAAGCCTGAGCCTTTGGGGTACCAAAGACCCAAACTGGGAGCACCCTTAAGGTACTTCAGAATGCGCTTTACAGCCGCCAGATGAGATTCTTTTGGGTTAGACTGATATCTGGCACAAAGACATGTTGCAAACATTATATCTGGTCTACTTGCAGTTAAATACATCAGTGAACCAATCATACCTCTGTACAGAGTTGAATTCACTGGTTTTCCATTAGGATCAGAATCTATTGTTAATGGTGCAGAAATTGGAGTTGGTTTTGATGGTGAGGAATTCATATCGAATTTTCACAAAATATCCCTAACATATTTTTCTTGATTAATAAAAATACCATCACTGGTTTGTTTAATCTGAAGCCCTAGAAAAAATGTTAATTCACCCATCAAACTCATTTCAAATTTTGAAGACATTATTTTTGAAAATTTCTTGCACAAAGACTCATCAGTAGAACCAAAAACAATATCATCAACATAAACTTGTACCAACAGAAGATTACCTCTTTCACGCAGAATAAATAAGGTATTGCCAATTGCACCTCTTTTGAAACCATTATCATTCAAGTGTTTAGTCAGAGTGTCATACCAGGCTCTTGGGGCTTGTCTGAGACCATATAACGCCTTGTCCAGACGATATACCTAGTGGGGATGCTTTTCATCAATAAAGCCTGGTGGTTGCTTGACATACACTTCTTCTTCTAATTCTCCATTTAAAAATGCACTCTTCACATCCATTTGATAAACCTTGAATCTATGATGAGCAGCAAAAGCCAAGAACATTCTGATGGCTTCTAATCTTGCTACTGGTGCGAAAGATTCTTCAAAATCAAGGTCTGTCTGGACATACCCTTGTGCCACTAATCTGGCTTTATTTCTGATTACGTGGCCATCTTCATCAACCTTATTCCGGAAGACCCATCTGGTTCCAATTGGTTCTTTCTTACCACCTGGAAAAGGAACCAGATTCCAAACTTTGTTTCGTTCGAACTGGTGAAGCTCTTCTTGCATAGCTATCACCCAGCTTGGATCTTCCATTGCCTCGTCAATTTTTTTCGGTTCAATTAGTGATAAGAAACTGACATATAAACATTGTTCACTGGAGGCACTTCTGGTCTGAACCCCTCTACTGGAGTCACCGATAATCTGATTGATTGGGTGAGCTTTCATCCACTTAGAGTATTGACCAGGATTGTTTCTGACAACAATATCAGTGCAAGAATTCAATTGATTTTCTGGAATGGGATCTTGCCAGACAACTTCAACGTCTTCATCAGAATCAGTAAGATCGCGATTTGTTTCATGAAATTCTTCAATTAAAGGCATTTCTTGAATTACTGGCGCAGAATCAATTGGATTTTCTGATACTGGAGGTGTAGTACGAACATCTGTTCCAATAACAAGTTCAGAGGGTAGTTTGAAACTTATTGAAGGATAAAATGAGGTATTACTGGGAGGATTCTCAATTTGCACTGGTTCCAAGTTAGGATGACTGGAAACATCTTCAGATGAATCTTTATTGTAGTTGATAAGATTTGATTCACCAAAGATAATTGGATTTTTTGGGGGAGAATTAAGGGTTGGCTTTTTATTGATTGCTTCATTGGACTCATCAAATGTGACATGTATTGACTCCTGGACGTTCTCCAGTCTTTTGTTGTAGACTCATCAATATAAGCACTTTGACTTAATCTAAACAATCGCTTTGATCTATCTCGGTAGATCTTGATTCCAAGAATGAATGCTACTTTCCAAGTAACATTACTCCCACTAGCTTTGCGATATACACATGGCTTATCGGGATTTTGAACGAAACCAAACTTTTTTATTTTTTCATCAAACTGTTTATTCCAACTTCTTGATGCTTGCTTTAGTCCATAAATGGACCTCTGAAGCTTGCATACTTTGTTGGGATGTTTTGGATCAAAAAAAACTTTCCGGTTGATCCATATAGACTTCTTCATCCAAGTAACCATTTAAGAAGACAGTCTTAACATCCATTTGCCATATCTCAAAGTCATAGTACGCCGCTATGGCTAAGAGAATCCTAATAGCTCTTATGTCCGCAACTGGAGAAAAGGTCTCATCATAATCAACACCGAAACGTTGAGTATAACTTTTCGCCACGAGACGAGCTTTATAGGTGTGTATATTTCCATCCATGTCCGTCTTCTTCTTGAAGATCCATTTACAGACATGATTGTCTTTCATGGATTTCATTTCCACCTTCGTAGCTTCAAGCCATTTGTCAGATTCCGGATCTGATAATGCAGCTTTGAAATTCGGAGGCTCATCGAGATCTCCTAAAATGTCTTCTTCTACCATCAGACATAGTCTATGAGTAGGACACCTTGTCATTTCGGACCTAAGAAGTGGAATCGCTTCTTCATTATCATCGACTTGAGGTTCATCACTTTTAACATCCCCCCCCCAAGTCGATGATTGCTAGTATCTTTAGAAGGTGACACATCTTCCTCTTGAATCTGTTCAAGTTCTACAACTCTCCCACTGTTCTCTTGAACTAACTTCTTTTCAAAGAATTCAGCATAGCGAGCAACACGAATAGTGTTTTTGGTGGGATCATAGAAGTCGTAACCCATCGTTTCCTTAGGGTATCCAACAAAGATGCACTTAGTAGTTCTGGGTTCAAGTTTGTCAGGCGTATCGCGCTTCACAAGTGCCTCACATCCCCAGACTCTTAAGTAAGACAAATTAGGGACATCTCCGTGCCATAATTCGTATGGTGTCTTGTCAACCTTCTTGGTTGGAACCATATTGAGAATGCGTACAGCAGTCTCTAGAGCATAATCCCAAAACGAAAATGGGAGAGTTGTACGGGTCATCATAGATCTAACCATGTCTAGCAAGGTTCGATTTCTCCTTTCAGACACTCCATTATGCTGAGGAGTGTATGGAGGAGTAAGCTGTTGGACAATTCCACATGCTTTAAGATAATCCTTAAACTCTTGGCTTAAGTATTCACCATCTCGATTCGAACGAAGAATCTTGATGGTTTTACCGAGTTGATTTTCTACTTCATTTTTAAACTCTTTGAATGTTTCAAACACTTCATGTTTATGCTTAAGCAAGTAAACATAACCATAACGACTGAAATCATCCACAGAATAATGAAGTAGCTAGCATTTTTCCTTGACATATGTCTAAAAGGGCTACATACATCGATATGTATTAGTCCAAGTAGTTCCTTAGCCTTCTCCGGTTTTATGCGGAAAAGGTATTCTTGTCATCTTGCCGAAAACACAAGACATGCATTTGTCAAATGATTCATCGTTTGATTGTAAGATCCCTTCACGTTGAAGTTTTTCAATGCTTTTTTTGCTAACGGTAATTCGAAAAACACGCATTTATCAAACGATTCATCATTTGATTTGTAAGATCTCTTCACATTGAAGACTTTTAATGTGTTTCTTGCTAATGATAATGCAGAAGACACGCATTTATCAAACAATTCATCATTTGATTAATAAGATATCTTCATATTGAAGTCTTTAAATGCGTTTCTTGACAAAAATTAAACAAGATGACAATGTCAAAGATAGATAGAGTCCAAGTTAAACTCGACTCTTTTGCCATTGAATTATCATTTCAATCTCATCAACACTTATAATTCAGTTAAGAAGATACTTGAAGAACTGGTTAAACCAACTTGCTTCTTCTTCTTGTTCAACTCAGCTAGATACTTGGGACAATTCCTCTTCCAGTGTCTCACTTTAGCATAGTGATGACAAGACTGGTCTTTAGCCGTATGCTTCTTTTTCTAAAGGGTCTCTTAAGGTTTTGAGACTAAACACTTTGTTTTCTCTTACCAAAGTTCTTGCTTTTAGCTTTACGGTTGTTTTGCTTTCTAAACCATTCCCCCTTGATCATAAGAACTTGGGGTATCTCAGATTTCTTAGGAAGGTTTTCTTCATACTCAATCAACTTGATATGAAGTCCAACTATGCTATGTAAATTGCAATTGTCTCTTATGCCTGTAAGAATCGCCAGAAGAAATGCATAGTTTTAACCTTTCCATAATGCTCAAAGTGAGTCTTCATCTTGAGTACATGAGCACTTACCGGTTTCCCATACTCGTGTTCAAGTTATGGAGTGACTCAATTAGCTCGAGTAATTCAACTCCAACTTGTTTTCCGTACATAGACTTGAGTTATTTGATCATATCACATGGATTTTGCAATCCGAAATGCTTTTTGAAACTCGGGAGACATGCTTGTAGCATCAAATAAGCAACCTCAATATGTCTATTGTATCGAGTATTTTATGTTTCCAACTGCAAAGTAGTGGCATTCGCATCAGGAATAGCGGCATCTGAGTTTCAAATGACATCAGTTTTCTTTTCAACTCTTAGACCAATTCTCTATTGACAAAACATTCATTGAAATTGGTTTCAGAAAGTTTTCTCTTTCTAGCATCGACCTGAAAGCCGATTGGTGTATGTTTTGTGAAGGATTTGTTGCCTTTTACAAAGTTCAATTATCGGTATTTTCAATAATAAATCCTTAGGAAATTAATTACCAACGTTTACAATTAAACAATTAATTTCATTAAGGCTAGGATCCAATTGACATACAATCCATTTCATCAGTTGATCTGCTAGAAATGATTGCACTTAAAAAGTAAGTGACGATCAATAACTGCATTACTAGTGCAATTCCTAGTAAGTATGGGACCTACATTTGACGCGATTCATCGCTATGATACCAACTTGATTCATCAAGTGATCATTATGTAGTCATGTTTTGTCCCATCTTTTGCCACGAGTCAAGGTCTCACCGCTTAACTCGCTTTAAGTAGTCCAACTAAGAACGCGCAAAATTGACCACCATTGTGTACCAGTGAATGGGTTTTGCCATGCAACTGCCATTTCACCACTGTGCACCAGTGAGTGAAACAATAGCCCCATGTGTCCTTGACAAATTGGATGGCAAATGACTTAAGTTTATTGGGTCATAGAATTTGATGTGTGATCAAAAAGTTATGTTTCGAAGATTCATGCATATCTTCTAAAACATAATATTTAATAAAATCATTTCTATAGTCTTGACAACACAAGAGAGCTCGATAGCTCCATTTGAACTCACAAAGAAGCGCAAGGGCAAAGGTTTGCGATGGATGCAATTAAAAACCCGCCCTTTTAGTAGGCTGACACGCTCCGGCTTATACCTCTTTTAGAGTTTGTTCAAATGGGTGAGCCGGTGTATCTCAAGGTTGTAAGACTCCAATTTTATTAAAAACTCTCTATTTCGATTTAGTCAAGTTTATATTTTCCAAAAACTATTTTTCATCACAATTTATATCTCAATAAATACGCAAAATAATAAACTTACTAAAAATACAACTTAACAATTAAGGTAAGTTACTAAATATACAACTTAACAATTAAGGTAACTTACTAAATTTCAATTTAACAATTAAGGTAATCAACCTAATTTTGGTCACTATGGTATAAGATTTGGCTCCTCTTTCATAAGGAAAGAGACCACATACATCAAGTTTCTTTGATTGCGTAAGCCAAAAATTTAATAACAAATTTATCTACCATAATTACAAGATGCTGATCTGGAAAATCCAGCAGCTTGTCGACCAATTCTGGCACTGAAGAAGGCCGAACTGGGATTAGCACAAAACACTAAAGTTGTAGCCCTATGAGTCACGCATCGACTGTCCAAAATTCGACTTCCAACTCATTACGGTTGATTAGTTATGCTCGTTTTAGTGAACTGGTGTCAAACAGAAAATCACACAAAGCATAATCACATTGTCACACAATTAATTCTTCAATTATCTAGCATAATAAACCCTAATGATCAAGATTTCATATCAATATATCTAAGTAAGAATCATGAACAATTTGCATGAAAAATTCATGATTTTTACTTCTTTTTAATCATTAAAAATAAAGGTACAACACCTAAACATGTTTAATTAATCAAAACTTGGATTAGGAACCCAAAAAAAACAATTTTTTTTTTAATTTTCTGGAATTTCGAACTATATATATATATATTAAATAAAACTTTTTTCCATATTTAAATAATGTAATTAAATTACAAAAATCAATTTAAATATATATAAATATATATATATATAGCCGAAAAATTCACATGATCAAGAACTCTAACCCCCCTCCAATTTTTGATTTAATTGGTAATTAAAAAACATACATAGTAGGCTCGTGATACCACTGTTGGGTTATATAACAATTTATCTAATTAAATCACAAAGCACGCAACGGAAGACAAGATCTATGTAGTTAATTAATCAACCAAAGTATAGAATATGTACCTTATATTGGAGAGATTAAAGCAAGAACAAGGTTTAAATTAACCTCTCTACGATTACACACACAACGTTGGAATGTATATATGCTAGTACTTGATCACGAACTCACAAACCCAGTTGTGTTTTTCCTTGGTTGAAGTCGTAACCCAAAATAATTCCACAATCAAATCAAACTATTGATAATGTGTAATCAATGATCCATGAGCAAACTTATACTAATATATTAATATAAGTTATACGTATGAAGCCAAAACCAAATTTACAAGATTGGTTTTTTTTGTTTTGTTCGACCGAAACCAAGAAGGAAAAAGAGGAGGATTTTTCTTGTGTGAATTGATGCAAAAACCCTTAGACTTAAGCATCTATTTATAGGGTAATATTAGGGCATAATGACTTGGTGATCAAGTCAAATTAAGGCCTCTAATTGAGCCTTCAAAACCGGCCCCCCTTAGTACAATTAGAATCCAACCCTAATTAACTTATTTCACAATTAAACCTCCTTTTAACTATTTTAAATACAATTAACCCTTTAACTTATTTAAATTAATCATTTCATGATCAAACTAATTAATAAATTACATTTAATATATTAATTAATTATAGTTACATTTACGTTGAGGTGTGACCCCGTAGGCTTAAATACTTTTCGGACATACGTTCATTTTACGTGATCATATTCCAACAGTTATCTATCCAAACAACACATATAAAGAATATAACAAACATAAATTTTATTTTTTTTGAAACAAAGACACTTTGACACACTAACTATAAGTGTCTTTGATCAACCATTTTATGACCAACATTTTTTAACTCATTACTCAATCCATCCTTATTGCAATGAAATAAAATAACTTTATCAATCCCAACACATTCTTGGATGCTGAAAACTGGAGGTACCCATCGAGCATCTTGATACCATCTACATTTTTGCTTGGAATGAAATTATCACCCAACATCAAAAAGGCATAATCTAATATGTTTGGGGAGTCCCAAATGTAATGTATACGCTGTTGAATTCACCTTTCCACAATAAACCATGCAAGGAAGAGGGGAAATATAGACACCAGCATTGACCGATGAAGAGTAGATATCAACTTTTCCAACGTCTTTGGTATAAAGGGTTGTTCATTTTACTCTTCTTTTGCATTGAATAACATTTGTGTCATCACACTATTGGTTAGGAAAAACAATTTCATGGTAAACCCAGTGTTGCTTGTTCTAACACTATCCCGGTATGACCTGTTACCCAACCCACCCATCTAATCAGCTTTGGTAGAGATATTAAACGATATGGATCTTTTGAAATTACATACATATATCCATATATACACACAGGACTAACATGAGATATGAAATGAGTATGTAGGCCTAATAGGCTCATTCGATTGAATACGAGCACATATAATCCATTTGATCCATTTATACAAATGATGAACATACTATGGCCCACTAGGCCCATTCGAGTGAAAGACGAGCACATACAACCCATTTGGCCCATGATATATCAAACGATATGGATCTCTTGGAAATTACATACATATATCCATATATACATACACACGACTCACATGAGATATGAAACGAGTATGTAGGGCCAATAGGCCCATTTGATTGAAAGATGAGCACATATAATCCATTTGACCTGTTTATACAAATGATGAACATAATTTGGTCCGCTAGGCCCATTCGAGTGAAAGACGATCACATACAACCCATTTGGACCATGAAATATCAAACGAGTATGAAGGCCCACTAGGTCCATTCGAGTAAAAGATGTGCATATACAACCCATTTGACCCATTTATACAAATGATGAACATAATTTGGCCCATAAGGACCAATAAGCCCATTTGAGAAGCATATTGACCCGTAACATATCAAATTTATTTGATTTTTTTTTATAAAAAATGTTACTTTTTATGTCGTTTTATATAATATGGACTAACAGCCATAAATACTCTCTCTTTTATAATATACGGATAATTTGGGGACACCTATTGATTTGATTTTTATGTCATTTATCTAATACAGACCGTATTATATTAGCCAGGTAAAATACTTTCCGTTTTATAGTATGTGGATAATTATGGGACACCTATTGATAGGGTTAACGTGGGGATGGTAAGTAATTAATATTGAAAAATATTAAGAAAGAAGGACCATAAGTGATAAATAGTGACAATACATGGACACTTTTTGTTTTACTCTCTTTTTGTAAAAATTTATATAAAATATCCACCGTTTTAAGTATGTGACGGTCCGTATTACGTTTTTAATATACCTGAAACTGAGGTGTCAGGCTCTGACATGTCAGTGCAAAAGTGCAGAGTTATTTACACACCGTTTTTTCCCTGTTTTACTTTATACAAGGCGGTTTCGACACTAAAACAAAGAGTTCTATATGAAACGGGCGTATAAGCGGTGTGTAGATGAACAGTAAATGGTGTGTAAATATATCTTCCCTATATTTATTGTTCGGAGAACTTAAAGCATTTTTTTTAGGTTAACGAGCATAGTGCCCGCGCTTTGCAGCGGCTAGAAGCTGATGCTAATATAAAAGGAAGGCGGTGGTGGAGGGTGATAGAAGGTCAATGAGAGTACGTAATGATTAGTGCGGATGTAGAAAGGAGGGTATATAAGGGTTTATGTTTAAGTAGGGGTAATTTGGGAAGAAAAAAAGTGCCGAATTTAAGAAATTCAATACTCTTTATAAGGGAGTATATAGGGCTGTCAATCTTGACCCAACCCGAGAAAAGTCAGGTTAGGGTTGGGTATTTTCGACCCACCAACCCGCCAACCTGTCAACCTGAATATTTTCGGGTTAGGTCTGGGATGGGTTGTCAGGTCGACCCGCCAACCCGATATCTTAAAAAAAATTGATTTATATATAATATCTTATACTCCACAATCTACTTATCCATACGCCTCATTCTCATTTTCTATATATCTAATCTAACCTAATTTCACATCTAAATAAGAGGATGATTCAAAATTTTGTGAGATGCTAACTCATGTTTGGTGAGACACTAAGTTTATTAACTTTGTGTCAAGTTCTAATTATACCCTTGAATTTCGTTCTTTTTTGTGTACTTTTTATTTTCGACGTACACATCAATGATAGAGCTTTATATTGGTTGATTTATTCCGTTATATATATATATATATATATATATATATATATTTGCTTATCAGGTCATATGGGTTGAGTCATGGGTTGGCGGGTTGTGGGTCAAGGTTGAAATTTCTGACCTGAAATTTTTAATGGGTTGGGTTAGGGTCAGAGTTTTTCAACCCGCCAACTCATGACCCAACCCATTGACAACCGTAGGAGTATAGATAATAACACTGATGATGTTATACCTTTTCCAAAATAGTATATTATCAAATGGAAAATGATATTCGTACCATCTTTTTTAATCAATGTACCACAATATACACATTGTATAACTTACTATACAAGATAGTAATGCGCAGTCATGATACATCCATCAAAAGAAATGTAACGAATATCACTTTCCTTATCAAATATCCTTCAGATTATTTTATTGTATAATGTGAAATGTCTCTAGTATACGCCTAATAAACGAGGTGTACCTTTTCCAAAAACTCATTATTTTTGAACGACAAGTTAGTAGTTTATAGTTAACGGTTAGCATTCGAGACACCACAATAACATTCAATTGGACAGTATGCGAAACTCGAACTTAGATTCGGCCCTGAAGATTTATAGGTGTTGGCCGAGCGTCAAAAAAGGGCCCATAGGCTAAGTGCAACAAATTATGTCTATGTATATTTTTTAAACAACGATGATAAATGTTATATTAATAAACATAACAAAAATTATTCTTCAAATAACTAAAAAAAAAATACAAAATCGTAAAATAAAATTTTGCAATTAATCTTATCTACATAAAGTAAAACAAAAAGAAAAGTATCACATGCAAATTAAAAGAAAGGTGGGGACAAGGAAAATTTATGATCACATTGACAGAATGAGAGTACCGCTTGACTTCAATTATTATGATTGCTTAAACTTTTTTTTTCCCTTTATAAGACGGTAAAAGTTTTGATTTTATATTATATATATAGGGTTATCTATTGTAAAATAAGTATTAAAGTAAAGATCTTGACCTTTAGATCATGATTAAATTGATGTACGAAGATTCACGAAGTAATTGATCATGCACGGCGATTTTCATTATCCATGATGATTTTAAGTGAAAAGAAACATATTGTTTTATCTGTTTTACTTCAATACTTGTTTTATTTTATCTAAAACCTATATATATAACATTAAAAAAAATAAATTCAGCTCCCTAAAAAAACAGGCCTCGACCCGTCGTCCACCCTTAAGACCGGCCCTGCTCGAACTACACATGCATGAGATGAAACTCAAGACTCTCGGAAACCCTTCCTAATAATTCACTCTTACAAATATAAAAAGTGAGATTTGAACCCTAGTGGATCCCCATGATCAAAATCTTACCAATGAATTGTGACTATTGTAGTTTTTCTTAATGAATTTACAAAATAAATGTTTCATTTATCTGATAATGTACACATTATATTATAATCTATTTAAAATATTTTCGCGTGAATAGTGAGCTAGCAGACAGCTGGCTCAGTAGCTTGCATACATGCTTTTTTTTTTAACGGTTGTCTTCTTAACATTTTAAATCTTACATTTTACCTATTAAATCTTTAAATTTTTTTTTACCATTAAAGTTTATCTGATTAATTTTTTCTTTTTTAAGAATTTATAATACCTTAGTTTTTTTACCATCAAAGTTTTTAGCTTTTAGTTTTATCTACTAAAAAAGTTTGCTACTTTATTTTTCTCCGTAAATCTTACCAAAAACTTGTGGTTAAGATTTATTGTGTATTGTTTAACTAGATGTTTTTTCTTAGTCTGATGATAACGGTTGACATGTTAAAATTTATAACCCACATTAAAGTTGATATATGTAGTGGCGGATTTAGAAGTTTAAGTCATGGCACCTTTGAGAATCAAAAATTTTTGGCAAGTATTCATGTTTATTTGTAGATTTTCGGTTCATGTTTTTGTTATAATCCAACTTTCGGTTCATGTTTATTTGATTCTGTTGAAAGGATATGGTTTGAAAATATTAGTTACTAAATTTAAAGAATAAAAAGTAAAAACTACTTGTTTGAAGTGAGGAAGTTTTTTTTTAATAAAAGTATTAAAATCATTATTAGCAGTCTTTGGAGTGCATGATCTCTAAGGAGTAAGGGTGTAGTACCACAAGTGTAGCAAATTGGCAAGTTTTGACAAGTTTTTAGCCAATGAGAGTGTGACAAGTGGCTTAGCCAAAAACAAGCCAAATTTAGCCAAAACTTGCTAAAAGTGATGGTGTAGTGGTGTTTTTTGCCAATTGTTTGGCAAGAAAATAGTTACAAAAACTACCCTAAACTTTCATTAACTTTACAAATAAGTATAACACATATGACTAGTTTTGGCCGTTGGGAGCGTATGACGTGACTGTGTGGCACGACATCAATGAAATATTCAACAGGGACACGACTGGAGTTCCATGGCGCATAATCAACTACAAGGTCATTTTTCGAAAAGTATTCACACCTGTAAGCACTTTCAGTCAATATGTATAAGGTTGAATGCAGAAGGGAATGTCTCTGATGAACAACTTCAAGAGTGTGGTGGACGATGTTTTTAAGGCCGGTCACACGTTGGGTGACCAGTGCACTTGGGCCGAATCGTACCACGAAAATTGCGGGGAAGGCAAAAGCACGTGGGAAGTCAAATGCCCACAACACGACAAGTGGTGGCTCAACGATTACGAATACCGTGGCTTAGGAAGTATGTCTATCAGAGATGATGATGACGAGTAAAATCGTACGCAATGTATTTCGTGTTTTTATCATGTATTGTCTTTTTTAATTATGAGTTTTTTTTAATGTAAACTATGTTTTTTAAATAATAATAAAATGTGTTTTAGTTATGTGTTTTGAAAAAATTGTATATATGTAGAAGTTGAGGGGTGAAAATTAAAAAAAAAAAAGAAGAAAAAGAGTACAAACCACATGCCACTTTGGCCACGTGGCCTTCACTAACGTTCCTTTTCATCGGCCAAAACTAACCGATGCTTGTTGCCAATGCTTGCCAATTTTACTTGCCGACAGAAGCCGATATATATGCTATAGTGTAGCCGATTTGCCGATACTTGCTGATGCTTCTTGCCGATGAAACTTGCCGCCTACACCCTTACTCCTAATTATTTATAAAAACAAAAATATAGTTTCATTTAATGTTAGATTGTCATACTTACTGTATGAGTATCACATAATGCGTTATAAAATCATGTCAAAAATAAAATATTAAGAAAATAGTGGTAAATAAGTGGTCAGCAGTAATTCTTAGATATTATCTAAATTTAATATATATTTGGGGTGTTCACTCTTTTTATTCAGAACATACACTCTTATATTATAGCCAATAGGAATTATAGAATTTCAAAATTTTCCATTGAAAATAACCATGAGGGGTATGCAAAAGCATACCCTTAGACCAACGTACATCTGTAACTGGATATATGGTTGGCCGGGCCATAATACTAGTTACAAGTTACATGCAATCCATCAAAATTGAAAACGGCTCATAAATACTATATACTTCTATTCTTTTTTCTATATCGACAAACATATTTCATCTCGTTACTAATAAAGGCAATAACTAAATCGAAAGATCACAGACACACATTCTACATAACTTTACTCCTGATATAGACATATAGTCATATAAGTATTGTGTCCCGGTCTATGTAGCACCGAAACGGATACGGCAAAGGGATACGGGAACGAGAAACGACAAAACTAAAAAAATTTAGGATACGGGTACGACAAAAATACGTCAATAAAAATATAAAATAATAAAAATATATTGATTTTGTATAGAGAGAGACTTGATACTTGAGATATTATGTATAATTACATATGTATAATTTAATAATATATGTTTGATGGTGACCGATGATCACGGATTAAATTATTACTAATCAATTTTGGAATAGAAAAAGTCTGATAGTGATCTCAACTGTATAACGTAGTTGGTTTGTGTTTGGGGTATGCATAGTCGCAAGATGCCATTCGTTTTTGGATTAAAAAAAGCTCATTGGAATCCTAATATTAATTAGATTCGGTATGGAAAGCTTCATAGAAACGTTTCGGTGCATATAGAAACTTCAAGGAAACGTTTCGTACGCGTTTCGGTTTCCATGAAGTTTCAAAAACGGGTACGCCTATATGTTTAGAGTTTCAGTGCATCATAGGTCCCTGTTCAAAAAAAAGAAAGTATTGTGTCCGGTGTGTTCGAACATACAGTTTCACATTTCTTGACATCAATATCAATACCAACATTAAAGAAAAAAAAGTGTCAAAACTTACAAAATATAAGGGTCACTTTTATATAATAACAAGAAGATCCAAAATTAAATTCTAGATTTTCTCCCTCCTTCACACCGTCCCTACATAAACCAAACTCTCATTTTCCGATCACCAGATTCTCTACACCAAATCCGCGTTCTTTCAATTTCATTTGACCTTTTTAAAAAACACACACACATACTAACTTCACCATCAAAAACACACAGATATATATACACTATTCTATATCTATCTATCTATCTCACACAACAACTTCCCTCCGGTAATGGCGTCGCCGGCTGTAGAGCGAGAGGATACTTCTACGGTTAAAGATTTGATGCATAAAACTAAAGTGATTCAGTTTTTTGGAAGAGATACACCGATTATACTTCAAATCGACAACGGACCGTGTCCTCTTCTTGCTATTTGTAATCATTTATACCTCCTAGGGTTTCTAATTCTACTGCAATTGATTATATATCTATATATCTATATTTATATTCTGTATCTGTATCCATATATAAATTTATGTTTATATATGTTGTTATATATTGTTGATGTATATGTATCTATCATCTATGTATGTTGTAAACTTGTAATTAAGTAATAATTTTTTGATGATTTGATCGGTAGGGATGATAGACTGTTGTGTGACATAATTAGGTTAGAGATAGCGTGCGGTTTACGAATAACAATGAGCGGTTATGAGCTTAAATTGATTTAATAGTCCTATTAAGTAGTTGAATCTGTTGATAGTTGCTCTTTTACTATATTTAGAGCTTCTGATTGTGCAGAAATGGTTTATATGTATACCGTTAGGGGATGTTAGAAAGTTATGGACGTAATTAGGCTATATCTAGCTTATGATTTCATGGAATTGGATTAGCGATTATGAGTTAAGTTGATGATATCTATTTAAATTGCTGATCTAGCTGCGTATTACTGTTTTACCTTATCTAGCGTTTTTAATTGTGCTGAAATTTAATGTTCATACACACACTTGGATATTGTTTGTCAGACATTGCTTGTATGTTGTATATATGTTATAATCGTTTATAATTCAATTGTTAGGGAGGTTAGACAGTTTTGTGACTTAATTTAAGTTTGATTTAGTGTACGTTTTATGAATCTGGATGTGCATATTAGGTTCGGATTGGGGATAACTGATTATGATTTAATTATATAATGTAACTTTTTGCATTGCTTATAATTAATCTGACTGCATTTTGGTGATCAGCTTGTTTGTGTCATCTTTAAGGAATATCACATGTTTGTAAAATATAGCTTGTAACTGTGACCATTCATGGGCCGGATGGGATGGAGTTAGAGTGGGTTTTTGTGTTTTTGTTTTTATACTAATCTGGTGAAATATGGATATAAAAAGTGTATCCTGATTATTGAATTTTGCCAATTCATTATAGGTAACTTACTGTTGCTGAGAAACAATCTAAGTTTAAGCTCAGATGTTGCTGAAGTGTCGCAGGAAAAATTGCTTTCACTTGTTGCGGAAGTTTAATCGACTCAAACAGTAATAATGATGTAATTGTTTCCTTCTTGGCATGATGAAAATCTAGGAGAATGGATTCAGTAAGACCTGATGCAAGTTATATATGTCTTCGTTCTTGTTTTTTTTTAATTGATATCGGTCCCATTGGTTCACCTTGCAGAACAAAGATGCAGGGTATGTTGAAAATCAAGATCAAAATATAGCTGATGCAATTGATATACTCCCTCGTTTTGCAACTGGAATTGATGTCAACATTAAATTGAGGAGGTATGTTGATTTTGTTTCTTGTCATTCGCTCAATCCAAACTTCTGCATGTCAGTTTGGATTATGTAGGAGTGGCCCTGCAGTTACTTTTTTTTTTGCTATATTTGATTGATCATAACCTAAATAATCGACATACAAATATCCGAGCTATTGCAGAATCCAAGATTTTGAGTTACGAGGGAATGTGCCATATTTGATTTACTAGGCATTTCACTTTTTTGTCATGGTTGGATCGTTGATCCACAGGTATGTTCTTATAACTATAGGTATACCTATTTATGGCTATGGGAGTCCTTTTATCATGAACTATAGTTACTTAACGTGGCTTTGTGATTTTTAATCTTGTATTTTCACTCGTGTCAGGATTGTGATACTTCAAATGCAATTGGCTCAAAGTCATACAATATGCTGATGGGAGAACTTGTTGATCTTGAAACTCAAAATATGGCAAATGTTACAGACAATAATCCAGATTTAGATTGTGTTGACGTTGTTGCTTCAACAACGGTGATATCAGAGGAAATAGAGCCATTTAGAATCTTGAAACCGTCAACCACTGTTAAACCCCCTTTAGAAAATGAGGTAATTGTTGGTACAGCTGAAGAAACCTTATCTACAATATCAAACAGTGATAGCAGCAGGCTAGTGAATAGTTGCAATAATGATATGATAACTTTCAACAAGGTTCCTGGGGAAGATGTTGGTTCGTCTTTGGAAGCTGACAAGGAGAGCGACAATGGACAAATAAACAGTAGTGTATCGGATAAGCATGAGGGTACAGGTGGAATTGAGAAAACTAGCATTGAAGTATTGGATAAAGCTGTAAATGCCTCACTTAGTTTATGTGGATTAGATTCTTCACCTCTTGTTGACCAATTAACTTGTAACGGCAATGTGAATGAAGCAGAAAGTATGAGTAATGAAAAGATGTTAAATGAGTCATGCTTATCTGAACCAAATGTGGCTTTAGAATCATCCAACGGCATGGTACAAACTATTGTAGGATCTGATTCTCTAGTTTCAACTCCTGATAGGAATGAAATAATTTCTGAAGAGAAATGCATGTTGGAAACAGGCACTACAAGGAATGAAGGTGAGGTTGTCATGTCTGAACAAGTGCACAAAGATGGTACAAGTGCCGATGTTACAAGACCTAGAGATGGAACTACATCAGGACAATGTATATATATATATATATATATAATTCACTAAAATTTGAAGATTTGAAATGTTTTGGAGTTGCCCTGATTTCTCTACTATTTGCTTATATTGGCTAATGTTTTCCTTTAGGGGAATTGATTAGAACTTTTCTGAAGAACAATGCCAGTCAGATGACTATATATGGGTAATTGCCTTGTTTTTATTTTACATTCGTATTTATATGTATATGTCAGAACATCATGATAATATCTCTTGCTTACCAGTGGTCCTCTTTTATTTTGATGTTTCATTGTTTGTAGCTTATTTTCGCTGCAAGAGGGTGTAAAGGAAAATGAACTATGTGTGTTTTTCCGAAATAGCCACTTCAATACAATGTTCAAGGTTAGTTATTGTGTACGCTTTGTAGCTTAGCTTATATGTATTCTGTAGCTTAAAGTTTTGAAGGCTTGCTTTTCTCTATGTTATCTAACTTTAGATTATTTTCAGTTTAAAGGTGAACTATACATTTTAGCTACGGATTTAGGCTACATTAATCAGCCCGATTTGGTATGGGAAAAGCTAAATGAGGTAATAAGTCTATCCATTTTTTTCTTTTTTATGGCCATTTGAGAAACTCTGCCGAGTAAAATCTTGTATGTATTGACAAGAACTTAAATTCGAGATTAACTCATTTGAATTAATAATACCATGGAGTATGTTGAGCATGTGGAAAAGTTAAAAATATACTACTTAGCCTTTTTATACATTCTCTATTATTAATTTTAATTGGGGTAAATATATAATGATGTTTCAGGTCAATGGTAATACCATGTTTATGACCAGTAACTTCAAGGAATTTAAGGTTACACGCACATGGGATGAGCAGAATGTGATGTCGAGTACTGCCGTATGTTGCTCTCTTTAACTAAGTATAAGTATTATATATGTTTATATCAAATGATCTATATGACATTTTCACCAGTTTGTGTAGATCTTACTTAATTTTCGTTTATTCAGGATTATATTGCCAGAATGGACAATATAGCAGAAAGGGGCACAGAAATCAAGTAATCACCTGTCTCTGTATTTAGTCTTTTAATCGAAAATTAGTCAATGTGTTATGTTTTGTATATTGTTACTATTATATGAAAGTTTTCCGTACATGGGAATATAAATTTATCTGCTGTTTTATGACAGTTCTGATCTGCAATTGGCTATAGCCCTTCAGCAACAAGAATTCGAGCAACATCAACAACGCCAGCAGCCACAGCGTGTTTCGCCACAGTCGCCCACCACTTCACGTTCAGGGCTTGTTGTAGGTCCCAAGGTAGGTTATCACTTTTTAGATTTATATTTTCTTTCTTCATTTAATGACCTTGAATTTACAATACAAAGATGTGTGTGATGAATTTGTATTTGCACTGCATGTTTGGAAACCTTCTTTTTAAAACTTTGTCCAAATCCGTCCAATGTTTTCATGATTGGTCGTTAACTATATCATTATGTAATTTTTCATTCAATATATCCCAAGATAAAAGTATCACTATCAAATTTAAGCACACACAACTATAATCTATCATCTATTCAATCTAATTAATGGAAAAAAGAAAACTAGCCAAATGGTAATTTAAGCAGAAACGCAAATTGAATGAGTTGATTGGGATTTGACAGCATGTACATCCAGCTAGACCCAAAAACTCGGCTTCATCGTCAAGCAAGGAATCAAAACCTGATAAAGATAAGTGCAATGTGATGTGAAAAGCTTGTGCTGCCTACAGTATCAGGTTTGGACTGTATATGCTTTGCACTACATTTTGAACCATCAAATTCTAATTGGGTATACATGTGATTTCAGATTCATTTGCTGTCTGCCGTAAATAATGTAGGACTATTCTGGTTAATGAGACATGATGAATGTTTGGCATATTGTACCATATGCATAGAATGTTGAAAGACATTTATAGTTAGAAAAATAACTGCTTGTGGGATTTTTTTAACATCAATTTTGCATATCTTATGGCTTCTGCGCCTGCGTGCACATTACTACCCAGTTTTGTTTATTTTGTTTGCATAATTCGTAATGCTTGCAACTGCTAGAGATATGGACCCTTATTTATTTATCAGTTGTTGTGTGGAAGTATTTGTAAGTTGAAAAACCAACTGTTATGCCTTTTATTTTTTGTTTTTTAGAGAAAAGTTTGTTATTTTATTATTATGAGAGTAAGTACCCGTGCGTTGCGGCGGTGAGATGGTGGGGTGATGTAGGTCATAAAGTCTGATAGCCAAAATTCGTCAAAAGCATATCAAATGACATCTCTAATGAAATAGCATGAAATTTTAAAAATACCCATATAATTTTTATAATTTATCGATATACCGTTTGTGAGATAAAAGATTTTGAATGAATTGTGGGAATAAATGATTTATGGAGGGGAGAGAAAAAAGATGATTGATTGAGATTTGAGGAGAGAGAAATGGTGTTTGGTAATATAGAATTGATAGAACTGCATAGTTACAGGATTCGTTGAACACCCCACGAATTTCGTTTTTGGTTCGGCGATCCAATTTGCGATACAATTCGCGAACCCATTCGCGAACCAAAGACAAAAAATACCGAATTGGTAAAAGGTGGTTCGACAACCCCAAATGGGTGTAGTTTAATGATTTAGACAAGAAAAATTCACGCTTTGGAACAACCGAGTTCAGTGAATTGTGTTTGGGTTCAATGATTTTGATTTAAGTAGTAACTAAATATTGCAATTATCAAAGTAAATATATTAAATGGATGGCAAAAAAACAAAGGATTGAGTAAGCTTTAAGCATTTGCTTTTTGAAGTATTAAAAATGTTTGAAGTTTGTAATATTCAATATTTGAATCTATTGTTATATTTTTAAATTCGGTTCACCGAACTGAAGTGAACCGAAATGAGCCTACCCCTCCCGAACCGGATTCACTGGCTGCTGCGAATTGCGATCCCGAATCACGAACCCGAACCGGAGCGAACCGCGAATCAGGTGACTATGGATAGATGGACATCTTAAAGAAGTAAATGTTGAAACTTAAAATGTTAGACATGGCCTTTTTGCTTTATAATATAGCATAGATAGTATATATGAATGTTATGATTATAGACAAGGCTGCAAGCACAGGCTGCTGGTGGAGCTTACTCCCATTCCATGACTACTCATACGTTCAAATGGAGTTTCGGAATTCAGACTAAATACGGTATGAATGCTATCAATTCATTTAAATGTATAGTAAAATTATACTAACATAATTTTGAAATTATTCGTCCATCGGACAGAATGGAACAATTCAAATAAAATTAAAACGTTCGAGATGGTCTTTGTTGATGAATTGGTATATATTTTTCAAATCATATACTGTACACTTTTGTTTCTCTTTTTGTTGAGCTTAACTCTAAATTGTTTAGTCTAAAATGGTTGTTCGTGTTTGTAGTAAATTTATATATAACAAACTGTAAATTTTTTATTTAACTAAAGTTAAAAAAAAAGGGTAAAAACTCAAATCAAAATTTATAAGGAATTAATTTTCATATGTTTCTTTTTTCAGTTTTCGTATTGATTAAATTGTGATATTTGTCATAGGGATTTAATATACCTGAATTTTGTTTTTTAGCTTTGATTAATATATTTTGAGATTACCCGTCCAAATGGACGTAACTGAGCACTAGTATCTATCTATCTATCTACCAATATACTAAAACAGGATTGTGTATTCTTTTAATCGACACTTGGCGCATTCCTTGCACGACATGTGTCACTTTTGGTATAATTAAAAAAAGTTCTAAATTCATAATTACCTAATTGTAATCAAATACTAATCTTTCTTTAGTTTAATATAAAAAATAATATTGATCGACACTTGGCGCATTCCTTGCATGACATGTGTCACTTTGGTGTAACTAAAAAAAGATTTCTAATTCATAATTACCTAATTGTAATCAAACACAAATCTTTAGATTTTTAATATATATATATATATATATATATATATATATATATATATAAATATTAAGTTTCTATATATATAATTTATAAAGAATTATAATAATGTTAACATCAATACAGAATACAACTATTGTAAAAGATAAGATATATGCTAAGTTTTAATAATTTAATTAACCAAATATATTATATAATTATGGGATTTTATATAACATGTTTAACGGTCTGTATCCAAATTTAGGTATTTAACAGTCACATATTCTCTATTTTTTATATAAATATTATTGTATCATCAAACATTATATAATCCGTACATCGTACGGGTATTAAGACTAGTAATATAACTAAAAGAAAGGGTTTGGGGTACACTTGGCACCTTTAATCCCCTCCTTTAGCCTAATCTTCCAACCTTATTAATTGTGTAATTTTTTTAATATTTTCTAAATAAAATAATAATAATCACCGACCTTTTTAGTTTCAATTAAAAAAACCTTATTATTATTATTTATCTACAAAAACCTACGGCACCAAAATTCTTTTACCTACGTTCGACTTATTTTTTGTTCGGCTAGCAAGGTTTCATCTTGAAGATCTTAAGCCACCATATGTTAACCATCATCTACGATGTGCATGTATGGATTGATTCAGAGTGAAATAACCCAAGAAAATCAAAACGTTTGAGACGGTTTTTGTTGATGAATTGGTATGAATTTTTCAAATTATATAATTTGTTGCAAATTTTTTATTAAATAAAGTTGAAAAAAAGGGGTAAACTAAAATCAATATTTATATGGAGTTAATTTTCATATATTTTTTCTTTAGCTTTCGTATTGATTAAGTTGTTTGTGTTTGAAGTAATTGTTTGATTATGTTTAGTACTCCGATATATCTCACGAATATTGTATCTGGAGGGCGTATGATATTCTTAACCTTCCTTCAAAGGTGTTTCTTTTAAAGCATTAACATCTCAAAAGTTAAATTTTTAGTTTTGTAACTTTTTTCTTGCTGTTCTATAGCTTTTTTGTGGCTGTTTTTTATGGCAGTTTTTTGGTTCTGTTTCTTACAGATTAATACAGGTAGAACTGTTTTTAATGTTGTTTTTACGTTGTTTCTGAAGTTGGGATTAAGCTGTATATAATTCTGTTTTTATTGTTGTCTTTGAAGAAGATTTATGGGTGTTTTAGGTTGTTTTTTGCTTCAGGATTAAGGTTGTTTGTGGTGCAGATTCGTGGCTGTTTTCAGGCTCTCTTGCAGCATAACCGTGACCGTTTTCATGTTGTTTTTGCTACAAAATTTTGGCTTTTTGCTGCTCATGTATGGCTACGTCTTTGGCTCTATTTTGGTGATCTTCGTAGGTGATTCTTAAGTTGTTTTTCTTAATAGTTATGGCAATTATTTCGTAGGTTAGACTTTGTGTTTGATTTTTGAGTATCTATACTGGGTATGATCTTTGCAACTAAATTCATATATATAGATAACTTGATCCTAAGTTTTTAAGCTCAAGTCTGTTGCATTATTTTTGATTAATTATGTGCTTAATATCGGGTCTCATAAGTACTGTCAGACCTGTGCTTAATGATTGATCTATTGCTTAGATGAAAACTGTAGGTCGGATTACTCTTTAACTCATAATTTAGCACATTCAATCGAGAATCATCTTAAAAAGGATGGAGATAAACTGAGTTTACAAGTTGGTTCAAACCTTTTTAACCTGCCATTAAAGTACTGTAGCTTTTTTGACAAGACCCATTTAGGTTGGTTATCTAAACTTCTCATTTTGTCACTTATGAAATCGGCAACAAGAGTTGAAATGATTTTAACGTAGGCAACCGTCTTATTTATGTCACAGGGGGCAAGCTCCATAGCAAGTTGTCAAGAATGGCACACAACTGTACCTTTTGATCTGTGCGCTAGATTTTTACGTTTACAGGTATGTTGTTTTGTAAATTTACTGAATGCATTGCTGATTTTAGAACTTGGCTGTCAGATTGATGAAGAGACTTCGAGTAAGCTTGAGGGTTTGTTGGTTTGTCGCTAATTTTACATTTTCATAGTGGATTATACTCGGCAATACTATATCGCTTTTACTGAAAGCAGCCTTTTACTAATAACAGCCTTTTTTCATGTGACAAGGATGCTCCTCTAAACTCCATATTCTAAATTTTTGGCAAATTTGGTTGTGTTTGAAGTCGATTGCTTTGAATTTACTGGAGACATTGGGGAATTAACACGCATTTGATATGTATGGTTATAACTTCAATAGCTACACTTTTGCAATCAGAGTTGGACCAATTGTCTGTTAATTTGTACGCTAACATAAGAAGAAAGATGACCAAGGAGCAAAGAATGGATTTAGTTAAAGCTGGAAGAGAAAAGCCCCTATCAATCGACAAAAGGTTTGTATTGCATCTTCTTATTTTTTGTTGCGTTTTCCTGAATCCTTTTGCAGCCAAGTTAGCTGCTCTAGGCTTTAAAAACAATCCGTGTAAGGAAGAAACAAAGACTGAAATTGATGAAATTTGCAAGCCAATTTCCTTCCCTACACACTAATTACATATTCACAACATCACACATACAACAACAACCTCTTTTTAGATTCGAAGATATTCCGATGTACTTAGGGTCACAATTTTAGTTAAACCAAAATTCGCACATGTCATCTAATGAGAAGACCACAATACCGTAACAGCAAGTGTAGTATAATTGCGTCGAATATAGTTTGCAACTTTGCATAGTTTGCGACATGACAATAATGAGAAGACTTGAATGACATAAAAACATGGAGAAAGATACGGCATGTGCGAAACATATAGTATAGTGGAGCATCGTTTGAGACTGTGCTTCTGACCGTATTTTGATAAATTTCGAACACTCCAATAAAGAATTTCATATATAATTCTTAATTCATGACATACAAGTCGTTCTATTATACTTATGATATGTCATGTTGCGCAGGTGAAACCTATGAAATACCTAAAAATGATTTCTTCAATGAAGCTCGACTTGTGACTTGTGGGTCAGTGTAGCTGATGAAGTTTCGGTTAACGAAAGAGGAATAAACCTTCTATTGATTGAAAAAACATATGATAAGCCTTCTTCTAAAGATTAATTTATTTAGGATTATTTCATTTCAAATTTTACTATTTTGGATTGATTTTTGTTTTTAGTTTATGTATTGAATTTTGTTATTTTTTAAAAACTTTATGACAGTATTACCACTAAATATACCTTTGTTATTTATTATATTATAATATTGTATATACCATAGATAATAAAATAATAATAATTTATAATATAACTAAAAGAGGAGGTTGGGGTACACTTGACACCCTTAATCCTTCTTTTTTAGTCTAAAACTCCCTCCTCATTAATCTTCTATTTTTTTAATTATTAAATCTATAAACCAACCTTATTATTAATAAAACAATCTTTTCATCCTTAAAAGTTTCCTAAAAATTATATTATATTATATTTATATATATATATAACCTAGAAAAAAACCCTCACATATCTTCACCCAAAAACAAAAACCTACAACCAAAACAAAAAAAACATATTTTTCAAAGTATGGACACAAAAAATATTTTCATACAACTCAGTGTTGTGCATGTATGGACTGTTTCGGGGTGGAACAACCTATAAAAATCAAAACGCTCAAGATGGTCTTTGTTGATGAATTAATATGTACTTTTCAAATTATCTATTTTTCTTTAGTTTTTGAAATTATAGTTTAAAATTGTTGTTTGTGTTTCTCTTTAGGTCAGATATAACAAATTACAAATTTTTTATTTAACCAAAGTTAAATAAAAAGAGGGTTAATTAGATTCAATATTTATATAGAGTTAATTTCATATGTTTTCTTTCTTTAATTTCGTAAGTATAGTCTAAAATTGTTTGTATGTGTCTTAAGTTTAGATATAACAAACTATAAATTTTTTAATTAACTAAAGTTGGAAAAAATGGGTTAACAAGATTAATCGTTTTATGTTTAATTTTTAGATATTTTAATTTTATTCGGTATCTATTTAATATACTTGAATTTCAATTTTTTTAGCATTGATTAATATATTCTAAGACTACCCGTTCATTGGACGGGCCTGAGCACTAGTATATATATTAAAAGAGTAGGAATCCTAGTCTTTTAAAGCCCTCTTCAAATCTAAAGTTATGCTAAAAAATTGCCACCTAGGATTTATCCTATGTGTCATCTCCAAACTTTTTTATATATATTTATTTAAATTTAGACAGATTTGAATTAATTAGGTAAACATTATATCAAATCAAACATTATAATTACAATTATTTATTTGAGAAATTAATTCCGTCCGTTTTTTTTTAAAATTATATTCAATATATTTTTTTGAACCAATCTAAGTTTTGATAAGATATTCAAGCATATTTAACATTAATATTATGCTAACTAAACCAAATTTTAATTATCAATATCATATTAAAACCTTTGATAATTCAATTAAATAACCTTACATCGTGCGGGTAAAAAACTAGTGTATATATATATAATTTAAAAATTAATATACGCCTAGTAGGCTTAGAAAATCCTTTTAGAAAATGTTATTAGGAATTGCCCGAATTATAATTTGTCAATTTTTTCATATATTCCGATTAATGCACGATAATTAAATCACATAATCAACATTGCAATCAATCTTAAGATGTTAGTGTACGTATAAATTTAAGGACTGTACAATTTTCAACCTCACGCAAACAATTGAACATGACATCTTTATAATCAAGTGAACAAACTGTCCGAGATAATTTAATGGTAAAAGAAAAACTCCCTAGAAAATACATAGTGCTGGGTAACCCAAAGTCCCAAACCCACCTCTCAATATGGAGAAACCCGCCGTTAGGAGCAAGGGTGTAGTGTCATAAAATTGACAAATTGGCAAGTTATCGACGAATCACAAATCGTCACGTGTCGTTGCCAAAAACTAACCAAAAACAAGCCAAAAGTAACCAAAACTAGTGGTGTAGTAAACGAAAATTAACCAATTTGCCAATTTCAAAACTAAATACAAGGTAACCGGAATTTATAATCTAGTTGGCGAAAAACTAAAAAAAGTGACCGTTTTTTGTAAAAAATAAAACTTTGGCTCAGAATTTGGGGGTCGGAAATTTCAGAAGTCGGAGATGCCATGGCTGCTAACCCGAAAGGTTTACCCCGCCAAGACGCCCCGGATCATCTGAGTCTCTTTTTTACGAATATTTGTATCATCATCGCCCATTTTTACCGGCAACCTAAAAAATTGTTCAACGATATCATCATCGGCTATGAACTACTTTTTTCCAGCTACCTATTGCTTTAATGGAACAAAATCCGGCAACGCCGCCAAGAGAAAATCCGGCAACGCTACCGCTAACACTACCAAGGAAAAATCCGACAATGTAAATACATAAATATGTATAAATATACATATATAAGGAAGAGCAGTCTCAACGGAAACCCAAGAAAGGGCTCTCTGGAAAACAACCCGCAGTAGCAGCAACAACTGTAAACCAAGTACCCAAGAAAGGGCTCGCCGGAAAACCACAAGCCGCCGTAGTAGCAGCAGCAGTCTCACCAGAAAACCCAAGAAAGGGCTCGCCGGAAAACCGTGCAACATGCAGAAGCACAAAAAGCAACAGGAAGCACATCGGAAAATCGGAAACCCCAAAAAGGGATCACCGGAAAACCGAACAAACAAGTAGTAAACATAGCCAACAACACCCTTGCAAAGCCAAACAAAGTTTTGGCCGTAAAAAGTGAACGTTTTTGGCCGGCGACGACCAGAAATCCCAAAAGGGGATTTCGGATCTCACCGGAAAGGGTGATATATCACGTTAGGAACATCGGTAAGTTTTATCGGCACGTATTCCGGCAATAGAAGCCAAGAAAAACGAGATCAAGCCTCCAAATCAAAAACCCCCCAAAAAAATTTTAGGTTTCCGGCAAGCACAAGAACCCCAAAAAAAAACGGTCACAAAGTACAAGCTCTCAACGTTCACAAGGATCGGCCAAAAGATGCCGATATATATAGCCAATACTAGCCGATTAAACTTGCCGATACAAGCCGATGAAGATGCTATAGTGTAGCCAATTAGCTGATGCTTGCCGATGGTTTTTGCCGATAAAACTAACCGATTATACCCTTGCCCATTATGGCTCCCATTTGAACCTATGAATTTATGACTTATCAATTATCAATTCACTTTTCTAACGAATTTGTACAATATCTACTTATCTTACAAAATGAAACTTGTTTTTACTGTAAGCAAAATCAAAAATGGCCACGTAGGCATGAATAATGCACGCCTATTCGTGCATTGAAAAGTGAAAGGCACAAATAGTATACGACTGTTCAAAATGAAAAAATGTCCGGAGCTCCAAGATATATCAAACCCAACCCATTTGTTTGACCACACCACCACAAACAATAAACATGTCCCAAGATCATGTCCCAAGATCTTGATATCATATTGAATAACTCATCATGATTCATGACCATTATGATTTTTGTTGCTAATAAATGACCTCTATTTATTTCTGACATCATCTTTGCGTTCCAAAAGACCAACTTGTGTGTTTTAAGTCTTTCCATATGGTAATGTCAAAAGGTTTGATTGTACAACACAGATCTATCTCACTCATTCTTTCACGTTTTTTTCTTTGTTCTTTTTTTTGCTGCCATTATTTTAGAACCACCTCCCAAATCCAACAAACACACCATCAAGTCTCTACAAATCTCTCATTTTCTACCGAGTATTTCTTTTTCTGAAAACACACAAACACTCTCTCTCCCTCTCTCTCTCTCTCTCTCTCACACACACACACATATTCTTTGTCTTGAACGGAAGTAATATTACGACTAAATCAAGATCTAGCAAGATCTCTTCTTTTAGAGGTCCTGGTGCAAAAATCTCTCTCTCCCCCGTCCAGATTTGACTTTTTTCAGGCGTTGACCGACGTTGACCGATTCTTTGAGTTTTTGTCATTACACTCTCTCCCTCTCACTACCACCACCAAACTCAAGCCCTTCTTCAGGTTAGATTTTTCAATTTTTTTAATATATATTTTGTATTAATCTATATAGTTTGTGTACTTTTTTACTCTGTCACAAATTTTTTTTTAAAAAAAAGAAAGTAAGATATGGTTCAAAATACTTGGTTTTTTTCTGTTTTTTCTCTATTTTAATGTGAGTAGTTATTTATTTATTTTTTTTGGATTATTGATATGTATGTTTGAGATTTGTTTTCTATTTTTATATTTTCGGATATATATTGTAAAAAAAATTAAATAGAGATGCTTGTATAACTATTAATTAATTAGTAGTTATATATATAAATGAAACTTTTATATATATTACAATTAATTTTAATAAAATTTTGAGTGCATTTTCTTTTGTATTTTCAGATTGAGATGGAGTACTGTTATCACGACAGTAAAAAGATAATTTTCAATGTTACCAAGCACACAAACTTTCGAACAAGGGTTGTGGCTAGACTACGAAAAGTGATGACTGCTCGCCGGTTTTATCATAAGAGAGGAGGCTTTGTGGGATATCTGCAACCTGATCAAGTCACCAGAGTTCTGGTCACCGATGAGGTATATGATGTCATGTTCCATATGCGGAACAGTGACCTCTACACCCTCGGAATCTCTTCCAAAGGCCACAACTCTTCCGAGGATTTTGGACAATTGATGGAACTCCTAGATTATGATGCAAATCGTGTGCAACAAAATACCGTGCTTGAAAACTCAATCAGGCTTGGAAATCCCACAAAGATAGAGTTTTTCCGGACAAAGTACCAACATCTGAAGGAATTGAATGGAATAACACATGACCATATTAAACAAGCAGTATCTTTTGTTGGGGAAAACTTGTATCGCGTAAATGATCTGAGTGACAAAGAGTTGGGAACATTAAAGAAGCATATCGAGCTATTGGTAAACATGATAGCAGAAAGCATGAGAGAGGATTGGATCGAAGATATATTCGACGCTGTGTTAAATCACGGTTACACAATCAACAAGACTGTTGAAGAGGCACCCTCTTCAACAGTCTTGTTGATTGTGTAACCGTGATTTAACACAGCGTCGAATATATCTTCGATCCAATCCTCTCTGATGCTTTCTGCTATCATGTTTACCAATAGCTCGATATGCTTCTTTAATGTTCCCAACTCTTTGTCACTTAGATCATTTACGCGATACAAGTTTTCCCCAACAAAAGATACTGCTTGTTTAATATGGTCATGTGTTATTCCATTCAATTCCTTCGGGTGCTGGTACTTTGTCCGGAAAAACTCTATCTTTGTGGGATTTCCAAGCCTGATTGAGTTTTCAAGCACGGTATTTTGTTGCACACAATTTGCATCATAATCTAGGAGTTCCATCAATTGTCCAAAATCCTCAGAAGAGTTGTGGCATTTGGAATTCATTCTGAGATAAGCAGACTATCAGAGGGCAACAGTGCAATGACTCCCCGTGCTTGGAATTCATACGCTACTAGAGATAGCCCACTTTTACTCGAGGAACCCGCTAAAGATAGATCTTATTATTATTATTTTTTTTTTATCTCAATTTACTTGCTGGTTGTGCATTTGAATAACTTTATCAACAAATGTTTGCCAAAGCTTTGGCTCGTCTCTCACGAGTCTCATTTTGCCTTCCCATAAGAAGTAGAGGTTTTGAACCCAACTACTTGTTAGTCAAATAGAAACATAGCCAAAAAAATGCCATGGGTCAAATAGGTAGAAAGTCCCTCAAATTATATCTCTGATGCATAAAATCTTTTGAAAACTGTTCAAGAAATATCAAAGTATTACTTATATGTATCATATTTGACACACTTTTATTTTCAAATTTTTGGACAAAAAGTGGTTCAAACGATACAAAAGACCCACTTTGACAACCTGCTAGACCCACCCAATTTGCCACCTCTAATCTAAGTGGTTCAACAATTTCTTACATCCAATCATCCATGTATGGAGACATGGACAAATACAGGGTCGTACCTAAGACTATAAGAGAAAAATCTGAGAGCTAAATAATCAAAAGAATTGCTATTCTTACTGGAATTACCATACCAACTTCCGTAAGAAGTAGGCTTCGTTTAATAGGGAAGCGTAGTGGTGACATTGAATGTGATCGTTTTGCTGGTTTCCGGGTAAAAGTTATCAGTGCATAAAGTTGAAAATACTTGAAAATAGAATCAACAATTGGATAAAAGTCAATATCTGCTAACCCTTTGTTTGGTGTGATGCAGCCTTAGCAAATGAAAAAGTAACTGGGAACTCAGAAGAAGGTTGTTCAGAATCCTCTTTTCTGCACAAGTATTTTATACCGTGGACTGGTATTGTTGGAGCTCCAATTGAGGTAACTGATAACAACTTGTTAACATGGAATTTGAAAATATCTGTTACCTTAAACCTGATGACTGGATCATTTCTTTTTCTGCTTTAATATCTTTAGTAATGCAAGCCTCTGTAGAAATAATTGATAATTTATGCTTTGTACTTGAATACATAATCACATGGTGATTTATGAGACTAGAAAATCACATTTATTTCATGATCCTTTTACATTAAATCATGGTGACACATGTACTACATACAATAAGAAAGTTAAATTTTACAATAGATACATTAGTTATACTAAGAGCAGTTATAGAATTTTGTAAATAGCTGAGAAAAACATGAATGACCTTGGACAGGATATTGCTTATGGTATTTTAGTGTCTGTACCATCAGTGAGTTTTGTGATAGTCCTCCATGGTTGGCATATTCTTGGCATGTGCGTAAACTATGCAATATTTCCCCAAAAATTACACACAATAACAAACGGGAGATGCAAATAGAACTTGACTTGTGTGGTGTTTTAACTCAAACGGGCCAAATAAAAAATAGCGAAAAGGTGAGTGGGTTGAATGGGTTGAAAGTCACCCAACATATATACTTTAATGCATACAACCTCATAGCTTTGTATTATCAAACATTCAGATTATGATTGTAAAATCATTGACTATAAATTCTTTTCAAATTTGTACAAAATAGTAGTGGGACAACCCAACCGGGTCAGTTTTAACCCAAACTCGTTATGCAACCCACACGACCTGTGCTCATCTTGCCACCTCTGATCTCTTTTGAATATTATATATAGTAATTTATACTAAACAGAATAATAAACCTAATGTATCACCTGTTCCATGCATGCCAGTCAAAGCTTTGTTTCGGATACATCATTGACATGTTCATCTAAGAACTTGTTAACTTCGTGTGTCACTGAACCCAAGTGGTCTACGGTTTTAATCAGGGATTTGGAGATGTAGTCCTTTAAGCTCTCTAACAACCTAGGTTATTAGTTGAGAGAAATGAGCTAATCAAGTAGTAAAAATAACTAAATCTAAGTATCTCAATGAAGCAAATGAGCCACTTACATTTGTTTCTGATGATTCTTGTAAGAATCTTCAAAATGCTCTGCAGCTGAGTACAACTGTTCTCTTACATTTCTCAAGTACTATATTTTCACATTGCTTAAAACATGAAACCAATTTGTAGTCTTATAATGCAGAAAATGAACACAATCCATAACTTGAGACTACGGTCAGATTCATAGTTCAGTGTGTGTGTATGTTAGAAAGGTGAAAATGTAAAACTCAAATTTATACCATACTTCTTTTCTAATCAAATTAATTTTGCATAAGTCCATCTGAAAAGAGCAGACTATGCTTCAAGAGAACTTCATCATAGTTAGAAGTGGGAAGCTGATCTTTAGCATTAGATATAGTATTCTTGCTCTCCATTACGACGAAAACGAACCCAAATTTTCTTCACCTGCATAAACACTAGAATAAACTCCACAAACATGTATAAATAGACATCAATAATGTAAACTTCAAAGTAGTAGCTCCATAAAAAACCTGACCTTATGTATATGTATGGATGAATAAAAAGTTCATATCATAAGTGAGAGTGGGACTTTGTGAGGAGAAGGTTGATCTCTATTGATATATTGGAATATTTGAGCTCATTTAGCTCTAGTCAAGCTGATTTTTATACCAATCATAGTTAAAAGTGTAAATAAGTTTAGTTATTTAATTGGTATAAAAATCAGCTTGAGTAGAGCTAAAGAGACCGGAATAGAATTGTAAATAAGTTCAGTTATTTGATTGGTATAAAAATCAGCTTGAGTAGAGCTAAATGAGCTCATATCAAACATAATCAACCACTCTACTTTTTAGAGGAGATTATATTGATTTGATGTAGATTAGGTAAATAATCTCACATGGGTTCAGTAGTTTCATGCAAGTTTGGCCATGGATACGTCGATATTATATTACATCACACAGATGGAAATTAAACATGGGCAGATTAAACTAAAATGTAATTTTACATCACAAGAATGGTTGATTACAAAAATTATTATCTAAGTAATGGTTCTGTTTTTTTCTAGCAAAACAAGTTTAATACTTAAAGTAAAAGTATAGCCGAAAGTTGATTATTTATAAATTGTTACATGAAAGGGTTGAAATAGACATCCCTAACATATTTTTGTCATTATTATTTTTTTTCTTTTCATAATGCTGCACTCACACCCACACATGTATTCATGATTAGTGGTATAGTGGTAAGTTCACTGTAACATTGCTTGTTCATAAAGACAGTTTTCCGATGATGATAAATGAGATAAAAGAAGGTAAAACTCTTTGCTAACCCATTATGATGACAATAACTTGTAATTTATGCAGTGATGGTTGTAGCTTGTAGGTTGCTCTAGAGTTAGTCATTGCCCAAATTAGACTTTGTAGAGATTTGAAGTTTGTTATTATGGAGTCCTTACAAATTTTCAATCTCAACTAACACGTTATCTTTACTGCCATGGTTACTGCTCTATTGATGTCAAAATTTCACTAAATTGGCTACACTTAATGGCTTAATGCCTGTTTTAATTGGTTTTTTTGTACCTAAATCTGAAGACAAAGAAAACCTTAATTGTATGGAGATTTTAACAGACTGTAGTCAATTGTAGATAGCACACCAAGTGATTCATTCCATCATTAAAAAGGTCCTGACTCTTGAATGTGTTCAAATATTATATTTGGGATCTTCAATTTTATGCATTATAGTTTAGATCTCCTTATCAAATTTGTTGTGATCTTCAATGTAGTATTAAATCTTTGTGGACCCATCGGTTACATGTGGGGATTATCATTGTTCTGTTAGTAGGGAATATATAAGAAATGCATTTTTAAATTAATACTAGATTTTTATCTCGCGGAAAATGCGGGTAGTTTTTAAAAAAACGATTTAGTTAGTTATTTATTAGTTGATTATGTTGAGTAAATGAAAGACTAAATATTTGCAATATAGATAATGTAAAACTAATGAAATAGTTACAAAAGTAGGAGTTCTATATTGGATATTACAATAGTAACAAAAGATATTAAGCAAAGTTTTACAAAAGATAGTAAGCGGAGTTGTATAAGAATTTTCAATCCTTTCTTGCTTTTGTGGTTGTGTTCTTCACTTTCAAGTGTTCCCATTTTCTTTAACTCCATGGCAGATCTGGTTCTTTGATAGTTTCTTCAACTTTGTAATCTCTTTAAGCTTCAAGTGAAAAAGTGAAATACTTTTGTATTCATATATCACACATTCACAAACTCAAACCATAAGAGTAATCATTCACTGCCAAGAATGACAAAAGATCATAATGTGCATACCTCCTTCTGAAATTTGACTATCAAACCATTAATATCAAATTCCCCTATGTTACATCATCTGAGCAAGTCTGCAAATTTTGTTACCCAAAATGAGACAAACCATGTATATATTCCAAAGATCTTATATACCCAATTAAACTCCAATCCAACTTAATTTCATACATATACAAAACATTTTACAAAATTTCATACATATACAAAACGTTTTACAAATGCAAGTAATCATAAAAAACTTGTAGATGAACTGTGTGAGAATGTTCAGGCAATTTGTTTATATATTATGTGCAATAAATAATACTCTAAACTACCCACTTACAAAATAGGCAATAAAAGTCATATAATCCATATATTCTAATAATATTTTCATCAAACCAATTGAGTTATATTGATTAAAGTATGATATCAATTAAGTAGTACCTTGCATGTTTATCATGTTACCTTATATTGACATAGTATCACGCCCTACACGGATTGAGAAACCATGAGCTACAGCCTGCAAGTTCACCATACACAAAAAAATCATCTGTCGAGAAAGTTCATAAAACTCTCAATTATTTTTCTTGGTGTATATTTTACTATTCTATATACAATGTTGTATACCCATGAATTGTGCTGAAAAGTAGTGGTGAGCTTCTGTCTTGAACTCTTGAACTGCATCAATGCCATTTGAACTAAAACACACAAAGGATGTCAGATGCCTGCAACCAAAAGATACGGAATGAAAATAAAAACACACAAAGGAACTATAAAACTAACACTCAATAAATTAGAAAACCACTTTTGACAGCATGGCAAGCTTCCTCCACAACTACTTTTGGATAAGCAACCTGAAATATATAACTATTGATACATTAAGAAAAATATACACATACATAATTTACAGCCCATATGCTAAATGATACATTAAAAACCACACACACAACTAAATCTCAAGTGTGGCACATTGTTCACAACATCACCACCTATCATTAGAAGGAAACCCCCTCTTCCTTGCTATGGTTTCTGTTATGTCTACCATTTTCCTTCAAAAAATCTCCCTAAAAAGACAAATAGTGATGAGAGATTATACAATACATCAAAGCTACATTTGAACTTCTCTTTAGGAACCACTTTCTCATGTGTGTGAGGTGATGCTTAATATTCTTTTTAAGTTGTCTACTACCACAAATCTCACAGTTAATGCGTTGATGGCATGAATGGACGTGAGACTTTAGGCACTGGTTGTTGGTAAAATATTTCACACATCCCTGTTTGGAGGTCATTTTGAAAATGGTTATGACATTTCAAGTATCAATGCTAATATTCTATATAATTGTATAGCAAATTCTGATAATTTTGGACATTACTACATAAGAAGAACAAAGTAACGATAATTTGGTCCCAAAAAAACAGATTGCAGTCTAGTAAAATGGGAGTTAAAGTACCTCAAATTGGGTTAAAAGAGTGAGTCTTCTTAATGATGCACAACACAATTCCCCAACCTTCCGTTATATAATGATTATTATATGATCATTAAGTACTTATCTAATAACTAATTATCTTCATTCCATTTGCAATTCCAATGCACAAATTGAACAAAATCATACTTGTGGTTTGACCCCGACACTATGCCCTCTTTTCACTGTAACAGGCTCATTGGCGAGCACACTCTGAAGATGGTGAAAACCCCATACTCATTTTTAAACAAATCATAAAGTAAATAAGGCCTGTTTGAGGGTCTACCCAACAATCCAACATGTTGTCAATTCTACTCGTTGAGCATTACTATTTAACAGATCCAAATGAATACATCACATAATCCTAAAGGGAACTGATTTAGCTAATATCATTACCTGCCTAATGTGCACGGGTCGTCCCCCCATAGCAGAACATATGGCTGCTAACGCTGCTTCAGAATCAGCAATAGCTTGTCGAAGTTGAGCTCGATTCCTATTCGCCAAATCTACTTTTCTCCTGTATACCTCAAGGCATTCCTGTTCAAGCTCTAATAGCATCTTATCCCTTTCACCGTCTGACTCACCAACTTCATCCCATATTATCTGATTTCACAATTTGCATACATATTACCAATTTTTGATTCAAAGCTAAGAATTAGAAAATACCATTAGTAATTTTGTTATGGGTCAGTCAGGTTGACCAAAATAACTTTTGCCCAAAGCTTATAATTTGTCAAACATGATTACAAAAGTTATAACATTTCAACGGAAATTTGATTTTCATTAAACTATTTACCCAGTTTTAAGATTTTTTGCATTAAAATTACACTTTTGGCGGTTTGGGCATATTCATACCTGTTTTCTTGTTTACACACACCAAACACACCTTAAAATACCTAGCACTTAGACATCATAATTTCTTGTTTAGATACTTTTTATACTGCCGTTTGACCGGTTAGCAATGAAAACGGTACCAGAATTGACTCATTCACAAGGAAGCAAAGAATACCTGAAGTTTGTAAATGAGGGATCCACAGGTGGTTTCGACTTGCAGGAAGGGATTGTTTAAGGGAGGATTAGACATATTCTGAAACAACACTTTTGATAATTTCACTCAGTTAGCACTTGACTAACAATAACAACATGATCACAACTACAACATATCAAAATGTATAAGAGCACAGGTAAACTGTATATTCATACCAATTGTAGCCGGAGGTTGATCCTCCTTTCCACTTAAAATGTCAACTTCTGGGGCTGAAAGACCAATAAATGAGAATGCTTATAATTATATTAAACAACCTATCTACAAATTCTACAGTAAAATCTAATTTTAAACTTACAATTAGCAACCTCTTTATGTTCTGGTCCACTTGCACATCTATATTGCGTTAACTTAGAATCACAATACCTTTTCAAGCTAAATGCTAAAGAAACTCTTGATCTCCATAAAATACTAACTGTCATGAATCATTGACTTCCAGAACTCAATACGGGACTTCTAATAATATGAAATAAATCTCCATATCCGGTTATCCCTTTAGTGTTTGTACTTGTGTCATTATTTCCATAGCTTATTTACCCTTTAAAATCATGTTCTGCACTAAATGATACCCATAAACATATTCACAACCAACCCCACCTTCAAAATCACCACCTGCCACTTTCAATTCTAAATACAAACTTAAACAAAAACACCTGCAAATGTATTATTGATTTATCTACTTTTGTATTTTCAAAACTCGTTCACATGATACCCTTCAAATTAATATTAAACTACAATCAACTGATGATTCGCCACAGTTATATTAAACTTCACAACAAATTAATATTTCTTTCCCTCAAACTTACAACACACTTAAATACCCAGCTATAATAATAAAATAAAGATATCAAATAGATCAGGAGCCAAACAAAACATTCAAACTCAAAAAGCCTGCCTAAATTCAAAATACTTTCATACTCCCGCTCATTTTTTTTTAAATCATCTATCATCTAATTATATTAATACAAAAGCTTCTCAAAGAAGCTAAAAATTCAATTTACACACACCAAACACACCTTAAAATACCTAACACTTGACATCATAATTCCTATGTGGCAAGCTTCTCAGCTCGACAACACAACATTCTGATGTCACTCGGGATTCCTCCTTTAGTATGAAAAGGGGGGATTTTAGCTCAAAAATAACACGGGCATTATTTTATTATGCAATGAGGGTAGGATTTAGGATAGTTGAGGTATGAGATTTTTTAAAAATAAATGATATGTTTTTCTAAAAAAAATACTCCAATTTAAAAACTTTTCTAAGAAAAGTAACTGAATGAGAAAGTTTTAGTTCATAGACAGTCTTAGTACCCATAGCACACATTGTAAAAAATTCATATCCGGTGACTCATCATTATCACACATATGCCACAAGATATAGTTTCTCCAATTGCCGTTGGCAAGATTTGAACATGTGACTTGCAGCTTTCATTTGTGGTCATATGGTGACGCTACCAGTTGATCTATGATTAATTGGTTTTTCCTAAATATTTTCTTGAAATTATGGTCGATGTAGATTTTACTAAATCCTTTTTTTTTATTTTTAATTATTAATTTTACTATATTTATCTTGTGGTTAGGGGTGATCAAAATGCGGGCCGACCCGTGAAACCCGTTGAACCGGCTCATGAAAAAACTGAAACCGACCCAACTTGGTATATTGTGGTCCGGTCCATGGGCTTGATTTTCATGAAAATGTGGTTCACGGGCCGGGCCGCGCTAACCCGATGAAAACCCGAAAACCCATGGAACCCGAACTTCTTAACAATTCAAGATTGATTAGGATAGGACTCCTTAGTCCTCACGTTAATATTATACCTTGGATTTCTTAACTATTATAGCATATATTAACTTTTTATGTAGTATTTTTAATATATATTAAAACAGAAACTTTAATTTAAAAATGAAGTAATCTTAACCATTGATTGAATTTCTATCTTTTTTATCCACCATTGGATTAACATGATGACATCATCTTTGACTCAACTTTCAGTCAAATACGTTTTTAGTCCTTCATCTACAAATGTTTCAACAATACATTGTTAATTTAATATTTTACCTATCTAACCATATCAAAATTAATATGTATAGTTTTTTGGTTATTCTCTTGATTTACATTAATCTCATATAACATAGATCATCTATCTTTCTTTTAACTTATTTGAATTTTATATTTGATTTTTTATAAATCTTCTTATAGAATAATATTATCAAAATATATATATATATATTACACATTCTTGATTTGTTTATCAAATAATGGTTGTTTCAAAAGTTATATCCTCTTTTAATTTTGTAATACTTGATTTTTTTAACAAGTATAAGCAATTATATGTAAAGTTTTTGATTTGTGTCAAGTAATATTATGACTAATCTTTCATTATAGTTTATTTTTCATAAATTGATTGTATTACAAATAGATAATAACAAATAATTTTGTAGCTGATTATAGTCTAAATTAACCTTATGTTATGAAGTATAACTATATATATACTTGATGATACGAGGGTAGGTACCCGTGCATTACAGCGGTAAGATGGTAGGGTGATAAGTTATAGGTTGTGATATGTTAGAGAGTGTGATAGCCAATGCCTTAGCCGTACCGGCTCCACCCTCGGATTTAAAAATTCGTCGAAAGTATATCGAATGGCATCTCTAATGAAAGAACACGAAATTTTAATAACACCCATATAATTTTTATAATTTATCGATTTACGGTTTTTGAGATAAAAGATTTTGAATGAATTGGAGGAATAAATGATGCCATAGTCAAATGTTCCCATTTCCATTGTGGTATATCAAGTGGTTGGAGCTTCCCATACGGCTTTTGATGCTCCGCCTTAACTTGTAAACAAGTCAAACACTTTTCCACATACCTGACTATATCACGTTTCATACCCGGCCACCAATAATAAACTTTCAAGACGTGATACATTTTCGTTGCACCGGGATGAATAGAATATTTGGACTTATGAGCTTCATCGAGGAGAATTTCCTTTAACGTGCACGAGAATGGAATCCAAATTCTTCCATAACGGACCATGAGACCACGAGAGTCCTTAGAGAGATGTTGCAATTGCCCCTTAATTCTCTCTTGTTTGGGGTCTCGTTTCAAGGCTTCTTCTTGAGCTTCCTTTATTCGTTCAAAGAAGTCGTTTGTAAACAATCCCAAAGAGGTGAAACGCGAATTGTAAAATGGGAGCTCTTTCTACTCAAGGCGTCGGCTACCACATTGGCCTTCCCGGGGTGATACAAGATTTCACAATCATAATCTTTCAATAAGTCCAACCACCTCCGTTGACGATTATTAAGATCACGTTGCTCAAAGCAATACTTAAGGCTTTTATGATCGGAATAAATGGAGAAATTAACTCCATAGAAGTAATGACGCCAAATCTTCAATGCAAATACAACCGCCGCAAGCTCCAAATCATGAACGGGATACGACTTCTCATGAGTTTTTAATTGTCTTGATGCATAAGCAATAACTCGCCCCTTTTGCATAAGGACACATCCAAGATCATTAAACGAGGCATCACAGTACACCGAGAAATCTTCAACCCCATCCGGCAAGGTAAGAATAGGTGCTTGACTCAACTTTTCTTTTAAAGTTTGAAATGCATCTTCTTGCTCATTTTTCCAATCAAACTTCTCGTTCTTTTGAGTCAATTTTGTAAGAGGTGAGGCCAGCTTGGAAAAATCTTGAATGAATCGGCGGTAATAACCCGCCAAACCAAGAAAACTACGAATTTCCGTCGGAGACTTAGGGGATTCCCACTTCATGATGGCATTTATTTTCGCCGGGTCAACTTTAATTCCATCTTGATTAACAACATGACCAAGAAATTGTACTTCTCGCAACCAAAATTCACATTTTCGAGAATTTGGCATATAGCTTCTCTCGACGGAGAGTTTCGAGGACTTCACGGAGATGTTTCTCATGATCGGATGGACACTTCGAGTAGATCAAAATGTCGTCAATGAAAACGATAACGGACTTATCAAGAAAAGGACGACATACACGATTCATAAGGTCCATGAAGGCCGCCGGGGCATTTGTCAACCCAAATGGCATGACCATGAATTCATAATGGCCATATCGAGTTCTAAATGCAGTTTTTGGGATATCTTCTTCACAAATCTTAAGTTGATGGTACCCCGATCGAAGATAAGAGGCGCCTTGAAGTTGATCAAAAAGATCATCAATACGTGGCAAAGGGTACTTGTTTTTGATAGTAACCTTGTTGAGCTCACGGTAATCAATGCACATCCGTAAACTACCATCCTTCTTCTTAACAAACAACACGGGAGCACCCCATGGAGAACTACTTGGGCGAATAAAACCCTTGTCAAGTAGCTCTTGGAGTTGATCCATCATTTCTCGCATTTCGGTTGGAGCGAGACGATATGGAGCCTTGGCAATAGGTATAACACCCGGAACGAGATCAATTTTAAAATCAATTTGTCTATCGGGAGGAAGGCCCGGTAGATCATCGGGGAAAACATCTACAAACTCGTTCACGATGGGAATTTTGGATATCGATTTGGATTCCTTATTGGAATCCACAACATGAGCAAGAAAAGCTTTGCACCCTCGAGAGATAAGTCGACGGGCTCGAGCAAAGGTGCATAAAGGCAACGATTCTTGATTACTTTCACCATAAATAACCATATCCTTACCGTTAGGAGCCTTTAGATGAACGCTCTTGTCAGTACAACAAATATTTGCCTTATGTTGGCCAAGCCAATCCATACCCAAAATCACATCAAATTCTCCCAAACCCATCGGAATAAGATTAGCTTTGAAATTCTCGAAATTTATGGTTAAGCTACAACCTAAATACACACTTTTAATCACATAGGTTTGATTACCCGCTACTTCCACCAACAAAGGAGATTCAAGAAAAGATAATTATATGGGAATGCATTTAGTGAATCGAGTAGCAACAAAGGAACGATTTGCTCCGGAATCAAATAAAATCTTAGCGGGTGTGTCATGAACTAGAAAGGTACCTGACAAACATCGGGAGACTCCTTAGCTTGAGCCACGGAAATTTGAAATGATCTTCCCCTAGGATTTCCTACTTGCTTTGCCAACTTTCTTTCATTTGCTTTTCTTGCTTCGGCTTGCCTTTCTTCTTCCGACAATAATGGGCAAGCACTCTTCATGTGTCCTTCATTGAAGCACTTGAAACATACTGTAGGCTTGCTAGTGGAGAACTTACAATCCCGGCTAATGTGACCCGGTTGGCCACAATTGAAGCATCCCTTCTTGGATGGAGATAAACAAACTCCGGAATGATGTTTCCCACAATTGTTGCAAGTGGGAATGTTTCTCTTATTAGAACTAACCCCCGAACTCCCACTAGGCATGAACTTCTTGTTTGGAGAGTTGCTTTGTTCCACCTTCCTTTTCGAGGATTCATCATCCGGCATGCCTTGTTCCACCTCATGCCACCTAGCCACATCAACCAATTGAGTGAAAGATTCAATTTGAAGTAGGGCAATCTTCTCTCGAATACTTTTGCGGAGCTTTCGATAGAAATGCTCCTTCAACAACCGGTCATCCTTCAAATATTCCGGACAAAATTGAGCTTTGTCCAGAAATTGTACTCGAAATTCATTAACATTCAAAGTACCTTGCAGTCATTCATAAACTCGCTCCTAAGCCTAGTCACATCAGCTTCGGATCGAAACTCTTTAAAGAAGGCTACTTTGAAATCGGCCCATTCCATTCCAACCGTTGCATCCTCACCCTTCTTGACAATTTCACCATCCCACCACAATTTAGCCCTATCACATAGCATGCTTGACCCATACAAGGTCTTGTCTTCCCGTGGAGTCTTTGTGATGCGAAAGGCTCCCTCAATTTCGTTCACCCACCTTGTGCTCACAATTGGGTCGGGATCCCCATTGTATTTGGGTGGGTTAGCAATGGTGAAGCTCTTAAGGTCATAAGGCTTCTCACTCTTCGGCTTCAGTCGTTCATCGACATCTTGTGTTTCCGGTACCTTATCCTTTGGAAACCGTTTGTCAAACTCTACTTGTACCGCCGTGGCAACCTTTTCTCTTATCTTGAGGGCGATAGTATCACTCATCGCGCCCTCAAGTGTCTCGTTTAACTTCTTAACGATGTATGGAGATAAATTCTCTAGCGCCTTTCCAATTTGCTCACTAATGAAGTCACTACTTAAGCCTTCAATCAATACACTCTTATTCTTTCGTGACTTGATCCATCTTCATCTTGAGATGAAACCATACTACACAATTCGAAAAGCTTATCAATGACGCATTTCATTCACTATTTAGTCTTTAATACCCCCAAACCTTCACGTTAGATCATTTCCGTGTTTAGTAAGTTTAACTTAAAACGTAATAGCTTATGATTGATAATAGGCCGGCTCTATTATTATTATCATAAACTATTTCATTTTAAACCAATCTTACGAAACACTTCAACTCTCAAACATGAATTAATTAAACCTAAGGTCAAAGTCAAATTTCCTATGGTTCAAGTCTAGGCATCTTAACTTAAAGATTGAAACCTAAATCCCTTGAACCATGACTCTAATAACAAAAATGTAACAACCAAACTCATTTTTATAATAGTTAAAAAGATTTAAGAAATTTTAAAAAAAAAAAAAAAAAAACATGCGCCGCATTTTTCATCAGACATGAAATATGTGCCGCATGTACTAAAAACATGCGCCGCATTTTTTCCTTAGTAGGCTCCAGATTTCAAACTTTCAAAAATGCGCCGCATGGTCAAAAACATGCGCCGCATGTTTATACCTGACAACAACAAACACAATTTTGACCTTTTGACTCGACTTGCAACCCAAAACACCATTTCAATTTCAACTTTCCAAATATCAAAACATGTCCTTCAAAACACATAAAACACCATTACATAGAAATTCAACTTTTTACAAGACTTTCGACTACGTAATTCCACAAGCGGGTCGATAACCCTACTTGGATAATTGTCAAGTTTTCACAATTACTATCATTACCAGCATTTTCAACGTAACCACAACTTTCTTAAGTTCATCAAAAATAGTTCGACCAATTGAACATGTATCAAGAGCCATTAAGTACCAAAAGGGATGTTCTACCCAAAATACCCGAGATGCCAACCTTCTTGGTGGCAAAATCTTCCAACTTTAACTTCCCTCGCTCACGTCCTTGCCTTTGCTGCTTCCCACACCTATAAAAGAGTTAAACATCTAAACGTAAGCTACGCTTAGTGAATGCATACACATATAATCATAATCATGTCATTTCAATCTTGTGCATCAAGCACCATATAAGCCTAGCAAGCTAGCCTTTTCATACAATTCAAGCAACAACCATCATTTTCAACATGGCTATGGACAAAGTGGCTAGTAGGAATTTACCCACCTACTAGCTCTTACATACAATATGACTAGTAGGAATTTACCCACCTACTAGTTCTTACAAATCAATCAATAATGGGTCATAGGAATTTACCCACCTATGACCTCTAATAATAAGAACATGATTAGATGTGTACACACTCACCTTACTTGGCTACTTGGCACTATTAAGCTACAAGTTCAACAACTCAATCTTCAACACCTATACAAGAATCAACACATAACATCTATGAGTTCTACAAAACTCAACTCTCTTGCAAGTATCTACTTGCATTCATAAATTTCCATCATTAGGGTGTTTGGCTACTCAACATTTCCAATAATCCAAATTCTCATGGTAAAATTCCCTTTTGATGATTACTAGCCAAACACCACTAAATATGAAACTCAACTATGGGGGATTTTCATTATCAACAAACTCTTTAAATCAAACTAACCATTTAACAATCAAATCTAACTAGGGTTTTACTTGAAAATCCCAAATAATAAAAACCCCCAAATTCTAAGATTAAGAACCCCAATTTTCAATAATAATTAGAACTAGAGTTATGGAATCAATACCTCAAGAATGAAAGACAAATGATTAGGGTTTTCAAAATTAGAATTCTTCCCCCTTTTCTTCCTTGAAATTTCGGCCACCACCACCTCAAAGAAATCTCCAACTTTCAATTTTTAATATAATATGAGATGATTATTGTTATTATTCTAGAATTTCAATTCTTTAATTTGAGTTCTTATTGCATGGATTTGAAGAGGAATGAAGATTCAAGAAGAAACAAGAAGAAATAGTGGGAAGAATTTGATATTGAGAAAGAAGTGGAATTGTGGCCGGCTTCTTTCCTGATAGCCACGTCCCCTTTTTAAATTTTAGTGGGTTTAATACCCGCTAGCCACTAAAGTCCCAACGAAACCCTTAACTCAAAACAAAATATAAGGAAATTAATTTGATGTCAAAACTACAAAAAGGGTTAATTTTCTATTACCTTAAAATATTGGGATGTTACAACTACTTCCCTACATGGGGCCAACCTTTTTAGTTTTTAAATCAATGAATAAAAGCTCATCTTGTATAAAATATAATCATTTGTGACACTACATAGATACTAAATGACTATCATTGTGCTAGCTTTTTATACATACATATATAATTTTGTTATAAATTTTCCCGCGGTTATAATCTAGTGTTTTGTACCGGAAGTTCATGTGAGCCTTGGATATTTCAATGCTTGGATACATAGATTCTGCTTTTGTTTTGTGATTATTGGTCACTCAATCAGTTTTGAATATATCGACTTGTTTTTATGATAACAGGTCTATCAATAAATACGTAATTACCTCTATAAAAAACGGAGCTTTATACTCCTATTTTATGGCAATTTCTTATCTTTTTAGCAAGTTCGAATAAATACAATTTCTTTAAAGACATGATTGATTTCTAAAGAGTAGTCGATTATGAAAGTCAAACTTACTTCTTAATGAGATATTGTTTCAAGTTGCAACTACAGAGGGAAGCATTCCACGTATCTTGAAACTAGGTGAATTTCTATTTTCACAATAATGTTGCCTTTGATCATTTGACTTATTGTAGCTTTACCATTACAATGTAGCTTATGTAAGAAAGTTATACAAATTCTAACATTAAGTTTTACGCACTATAAACTTATGGTACATGTGCATTGTACGGGCTCGGGTTAGCCCGTTGAAAAACCGAACCCGCATGATAACCCGGACCGACCCAACCCGATGAAACATGGGCCGGTCCTCGGACTACATATTTCGTATTTCTCGGGTCACGGGCTGGGTTGATGCCGGGTTGGGTAGGGTTGAGCCCATGATCACCCTACTTGTGGTTGATAGAATTTTTAAACTAATTATTTAAAAAAATGCATTGCATCCTTTTCGTAAAATATTGATACTACACTCTCCCTAAAGACTAAGCTCGCGTTTGGTTCACGGAATTTGATGAAATTTGATGGAATTGGAATTGAATTTCATTCCTTAGTGCGTTTGGTTGTTCAAAGATGGAGGAATCTCATTCCGTTGGAATGTAAAACCTTCCATCATTTGATGGAATCTCCATTCCTTGGGGATGGGGAAGAAATTTCATTTCTTCCTTACTTGGATTCTCGAAAAATCAAAAACATTCCGTCAAATTACATTCCCTCAGATTTCAATTCCTTTGATAAATTTCATTCCTTCCGAAAATATTCTGTGAACCAAACGCGCCCTAAAAGTCACAAAATACTAAAATATTGTGCTTCATTTAAATCGTCAACAAGACGCATTAGTCGGTAAAAATTTACAAGGTACATACTAGTATACTGTATACTACATAGTAATATACTTACGACTCACATTATTGACTACATATATAAAAGTGAAAGTGATCCCTGCTGGGACCATTGGTGCAACACTCAGCAGTCAGCACTATCAATTTTTTTTTAAAAAGAACATGTTATGTACATCTAACATATCAAGATAGATAATGAAAGAAAATAGCTACAACACCACCCATATCGATATCAACATTAAGGAAGTTATATATCCCGTATATACAATGTCTATTATATTACTAGAGAAGTGCCATCACATAAAATGGATGCCAAACACATCGAAATAATGATGGTCTTAATCCGAATCCTTTGTCACTCCTTAACATGGCTTCATAAACCGGCCAACTATTGAGTACCCCGTAAAAGGCAATAAAAAACTGCCCAAAAAACTTTTCCAAGTTCGCGAAACTTGACATTTGTAAAATCCCAAATATCAAAGCAAATAAGTTAACGATCGATGCGGTTGTCAAGGGTATAAACATTGGGGAGTGAAACCCAAATTCCATAAGGCCATGATCATATCTTTGGCTTTGGTCATCATCTTGCACTTTGCTTGTCACATTGAACCCTTGTGTCGCTATCCCTAAATGTCTAAAAGTGTATTCGATTAGTCCAAACAAGTAAGGCGACAGGCCCCTTATCAGCCATATTTTTTTGACCATTCCACCATCTCTTGTAAATGCTTTCAAATAAGATGAAGTCATGACAATCTTGACCATATGCAACAAAAAAATAAGAAAACATAGAGCAAGAACCATGGATCCGTCACCTACAACCAACAAAGATTACATGGCATCGTCCAAAACCCCATGTTATATAATACTATCTCTCTATCCTAATTTAAATGTCATAATTTGACGATTTAAGCATTTTTTGTTTAACTTTAACCATAAATAATTTATTTGTGTTATATATAAAATTAGTTTTACATTGATTAAATTTTATCAATGATTATATAACATAAAGAAAAATATATATAGCTAAAATTGTGAAAAAAAAAAACTTTATAAATTAAATTATGACATTTAAATTGAAGCGTAAAAGAAAACAAATTTATACGAGATATATACCTTTGGGAAGATGTTTAATCCATTCAAAAGGGCAATTTGAGGAAGAAAAGAGTATATGATGATTGGAATTGACCAGATGGGCCAAAAAGCATAATGTGCATAACATAAGCCCATAACAAAGCCCATGCATCGTGATCCAAATACTACAGGTATATATTTTGAGAAGGCAACCTCAAGAAGTCCAATAGCCCATCTTTTAGTTTGGCTAACCGCATCAATGAGGGAGATCGGTACACCACCCAAAAAGGCCGGCCTACTCGGATGGCAAAAAATAGTCTCCCATCCTTCACATTGTAATTTGTATCCCGTGAAATAATCCTCCACAAGTGACCCATAACGAGATCCTAACTACAAATAAACAATGAAATATACACATAATTATCATCGTTGCAATTCGTATCTAAATATCTAACGACATGACGTTCATGTATATAATACTAACAAAATCACTTTTTCAATTTGTATCTAATGACATGACAAAAACATGTACGTATATATGTAGGGAAAAGTAATGATGGTGTTGTTACACATCCTAATTTTTAATATATGTTACTTAAAAAACAAAAATCACATGCTGGTTTTGAAAAATATTGAAAAAATATAATGTGAAAAGGATTTCATCTAACTTAAATGTGTAACAACACCACTTCACTTTCTTGATATAAGTATCTTTTATTATACTAAAAAACAGTTGCTCTAATAACTTATTAACCAATCACAACTCTCGATTTCTTCAAATTTTAGTTTTGACTTTTTTTTTTTACTTTAACTAACTAAATAAATAATATCAAGAAGTTATTATGAACAAACATGCCGACTAACTATATCTAGATAAGGGTAGATAAATATAAATCTTTTTTTATAGATAAAAAACTAACATATTAATATGATGTAATCGACTACTTATATCTATCTATATATTACATGCTATATATATATATATATATCTCACCGAAGACATACTTGCTATCCGAAGAAAAGAGCTTAATGAACCAGGTATTACATGCTATTATTTGTATTCAAAATCATATAAGATACACATTTCTACTGTTATAATTATGCAGTTATTAGCATGTTAACCATTAAACATTCAAACAGATTTGGAGCTGGACCAGGAGGCCATCAAACATATAGCATTGGCAAAAATCGAAAACATGCTCCTCGCAAGTGGAATGAGCTTGAAAGACATACCAAACATGCCCTGCCCAGATTTCAGATGCATCGATATGGCATGCAACATGCTCATTCAAGATGAACTCAATTATGATAAAAAAAAATTGGATATCGAGCATCAAGCATTACATGCGAGCCTGACACTGGAACAAAGACAAGTATATGACACCATCATGGACGCAGTCCAAGCTGATTCCGGCGGTATCTTCTTTCTATACGGATATGGTGGCACCGGGAAAACATTCGTATGGAAGACATTATCAACGGCTGTTCGACGGAAAGGAAACATAGTTTGAAATGCGGCATCAAGTGGTATAGCAGCCCTCCTACTACCGGGAGGCAGAACGGCCCACTCAAGATTTGCAATTCCGCTCAACCCTACGAAAGACTCCATCTGTAATATCAGTGCCGATAGCCCCTTGGCGGACTTGATAAGAGAGGCTAGATTGATTATTTGGGACGAGGCGCCAATGATGCACAAGCATTGTTTCGAGGCTTTAGATCGCACAATGAAAGACATAATCGGGATATCAAACTCAAACAAGCCGTTTGGAGGTAAAGTTGTTGTTTTTGGAGGAGATTTTCGTCAAATCCTCCCGGTGATACCAGCGGGAAACAAGGAGGAAATAGTCAATGCTTCCCTAAATCATTATTTCTTATGGGATAATTGCAAGGTGTTGAAACTCACAAAGAACATGCGTCTGCATAGTGGGCAAACCGATCAGGACAAGGAGGAAATCAAAAAATTCACCGACTGGATATTGACCGTTGGAGAAGGAACGGCAGGCGAACCAAACGACGGGACTACAGAAATTGAGTTCCCAGAAGACGTGCGGCTCAGATCCGAAAAAAACCATGTCGATTCAATTGTCTCGACAATCTATCCTTCAATTACTGAACATCTTAATGGAAAAGGATATTTTGAAGACAAGGCCATTTTGGTTCCCACAAATGAAGAGGTCGACTCAATCAACGAATACGTACTATCAAAGATTAAAAGCGACGAGCACACGTACTTCAACTCAGACAACGTCTGCCCGTCAGAGTTCATTGACGAGTTCCAACAGTCTTTGTACGCACCGAAAATCCTAAACGGGTTCAAAGTTCCGGGAATCCCTAACCACAAGCTGGTTCTAAAGGAAGGCGTGCCTGTGATGTTACTTCGCAATATAGACCATCGTAACGGGTTATGCAATGGAACAAGATTGAGGGTAACAAGATTAGGGAAGCATGTCATTGAAGCAGAAGTGATATCTGGCAACAACATTGGATACAAAACATACATCCCGAGAATGAAGCTAATACCGTCAGATCAAAGAATCCCGTTCAAGTTTCATAGACGACAATTTCCGTTGGTCGTTTCTTTCGCAATGACAATAAACAAAAGTCAAGGCCAATCTTTATCAACGGTGGGTTTGCATCTACAACGACCAGTTTTCACGCACGGATAGTTGTATGTTGCAATCTCTCGGGTGAAGTCGAAAAAGGGTCTCAAGGTGTTGATATGCGACAAAGACGGGAAGCCTAAAAACAATACAACGAATGTCGTCTACAAAGAAGTGTTGCAAAAGATGAACGATGATACTTCCTTCTAATTTGATAGTATTACATTACTTAGTTCTCTTTTTACTAACATTTTCCTATTTAGTATTCATTTAGCAAACATTATTCCGTCAACTTATTATCATTTGAATAGAACAGTGGCTTTTTTTAATGCATATCAAAATTCAAGTTAGCAACTTCTACATGCTAAATATATGAATATATCTAATATTGATAATTTCATAAAACCCGTGTCAAGTATTGGACACGGGTCTAAAATCTAGTTTATTATACTAAAAAACAGTTGCTCTAATAACTTATTAAACAATCACAACTCTCGATTTCTTCAAATTTTAATTTTGATTTTTTTTTTACTTTAACTAAATAAATAAATAATATCAAGAAGTTTATTATGAACAAACATGCCGACTAACTATATCTAGATAAGGGTAGATAAATATAAATCTTATTTTATAGATAAAATACTAACATATTAATATGATGTACTCGACTACTTATATCTATCTATATATTAGATAAAGTTAAAGTTAAAGTTATTATGGAACTTTATTTTATGTGTTATATATAAAAAACTAACATACAATTTTAATCGACTACTTATATCTATATATTAAATAAAGTTAAAGATAAATTCTAATATGTTAAAAAAAATCCACTACCTATATAAATATAGATATATAATTTATTTTTTTAACAGTTAGTCGGTATTTGATATCAGGGAACACCTTACTATATAATGTTGAAGTCCTGCACGTACTTTAGACTACAAGATGTAGACCAGAAGCCAATATAGATGATTTCGGATTTTCGGGGGAAAAAAAATGCAGATTTTGTCACCCCTAAGAGTCGAACCCAAAACCTGTAGGAAAAGCACATGAATTATTTTTTATTTTTTTTATAAAGAAGTCCGTTTTCAAGTCGATTTTACAGAATGATAAACCTAATGTATCACATAGTACATGCATGCCAGTCGATTTTACAGAATGATAAACAAATGATAAACCTAATGTATCACATAGTATACATAGTAATTTTACAGAATGATAAACCTAATGTATCACCTGTTCCATGCATGCCAGTCGAAGCTTTGTTTCGGATACATCATTGACATGTTCATCTAAGAACTTGTTAACTTTGTGTGTCACCGAACCCAAGTGGTCCACGGTATTAATCAGGGATTTTGAGATGTAGTCCTTTAAGCTCTCTAACAACCTAGGTTATTAGTTAAGAGAAATGAGCTAATCAAGTAGTAAAAATAACTAAATTCTAAGTATCTCAATGAAGCAAATGTGCCACTTACATTTGTTTCTGATCATTCTTGTAAGAATCTTCAAAATGCTCTGCAGCTGAGTACAATTGTTCTCTTACATTTCTCAAGTCCTATATTTCCACATTGCTTAAAACATGAAACCAATTTGTAGTCTTATAATGCAGAAAATGAACACAATCCATAACTTCAGACTACAGTCAGAATCATTGTTTTAACTTTTAATGTTTGTGTATGATTGAAAGGTAAAAATGTTAAAACTCAATTTATACCATACTTTCTCTTTTCTAATCTAATGCAACTAAAAAGATTAATTTTACATAATTTAGCATGTGAGCAAAACCTTAAGTCCATCCGAAAAGAGCAAACTATGCCTCAAGAGAACTTCATCATAGTTAGAAGTGGGAAGCTGATCTTTAGCATTAGATATTGTATTCTTGCTCTCCATTACGACGAAAACGAACCCAAATTTTCTTCACCTGCATAAACATTAGAATAAACTCAACAAACATATATAAATAGACATCAATAATGTAAACTTCAAAGTTGTAGCTCCATAAGAAACCTGACCTTTTGTATTTGTATGAATGAATACAAAGTTTATACTATAAAGCAATTTCTTGTTTGAGTAAGTGAGTGTGGGACTTTGTGAGGAGAAGGTTTGTGGGAGTTGGGAACATAATCAACCACTCCACCTTTTAGAAGAGATTATTTTGATTTGATGCAGATTAGGTAAATAATCTCACATGGGTTTAGTAGTTTCATGCAAGTTTGGCCATAGATACGTTGATATTATATTCATCACACAGATGGAAACATGGGCAGATTAAATTGGTATGATAATATGTCATAATTGGTAAGTTTTCATCACAAGTCTAGACTAGGTGACCTGCCAACATTTTTCATGTAATTTTCGAAGCAATTATACTAAAAAGCTTGACTACAATAAGTATTATCAAAGTAATGGTTCTGTTTTTTTCTAACAAAACAAGTTTAATACTTAAAGTATAAGTTTGGTGACCTTTAAATCGTCATCAGTGAAGTATAGCTGAAAGTTGATTATTTATAAATTTTTACATGAAATGGTTGAATGAGTTATATGCGATGTGCACTCTGATTACCAAAACGGTACATGGACTAGAGGGTTCCCACCCATTTACCAAAAAAATATACTCCGTATAAAGACTGGTAAATGGGGAGAAATAACCCAGTTAACTGCTGTGTAAGGTTTGCTTAACAGTGACACTTCACAATGCATACCTTGCACCTATAGATGTAACCAAGCTCCTAACTAAGCATTAATGATTGGAATTTGTTATACATATTAAAAATTAATATTACTCGTAATATTTTAATATTAATGTGGCTGGAAGTCATGTACATTAAGTGATTAGGCCAATTAAACATAAAGAGCAATTAAGCAAATTAAATTAAAATCTGGATACAAAAGCATATGATAATGATTCTCCCCCAAAATAAGTCACATTCTTTTTAACACCCAAAAGCACAAGACTATTCTGCTGCTGTCTTCAACTTCTTAAGCAATTCTGTGTCATCGCCTTCTCCATCATCATCAGGTACTAATAATGACTAGCATCTTCTGCCTTTTGCTCTGCCTTATGCTCTTGGCCTCACTCGGACTCAAAAGGGATTCCATCCATAGTCCAAGGTTCTCGAATGTAGCATGAGACTCGGATTTCTTAATATAATAAGGTATCTTGACAGCAAACTGCCCATCATGCATGTCAGCAATAGCATTACGCATCAGGTTCAGGAGGCTTTTGATCTTCAATCGGATAGCAGCCTGACATGAGAAGAAAATATTGTGAAGCAATTAAACAATCAACATATATATATTCATGAAGGAGCTGATGATACATATACATATTCATAAGAAAATAAAGGATTAATTGATTGGAAAGTTCTCAAACTTGGCACAATAACCTATATATATTGAGGTCCAAAAAAATGTTCTTCATTGTGAGATTAAAAACCGGAAAAATATCTTTCGTGGGCATGATGTGGAGCCGGTCATTGCTTATGTGACTTGCACACCCAGGGTATAATAACCATTTGTGTTATCATGGTACCAAAAGTGTAAACTATCTATCACCGTTTTTTCAAAAAAATATCATAACATGTTTATAACAAAACATCATCCTCATAATTCTTATTTCTATCACTAGAACACCAAGATCCATGTATATGAGCCATAACAATCAAAATAGATAAACACACACACACATAATATATACACTTTTAAGTTATTAAAATAGTAGAGTATATAAAAGGAAATTAGAAGGGAAAAGGAAAAGGAAAAGGAAAAGGAAGACGTACATTGAGAAGCAGAAGAAGAATGGGTAATGGCTTTTCTCGGACAAATCCGGAATCGAATTCCCTCAACTTTTCTGACAAGAGATTCAGATTACGATCTTTTTCATGGGTTTTCATGAGGTTGTAACGTCCAACACAAAAATCATTAACCATTAAAACGATGTGCTTTGGGCTTTCGATATCCTGAGTACGCCCTATATCTCGGTCATCCCAAGCAATTCGTGAACACTCCCCCGAACTTCTTATATATTCTATGTGTAGCAAATAGTTATGGAGGGTTTCAGATTCATGGACACATCTCAGATCCACACCCACCATCTCACGGTGAAAACAACGAAAAATAAACTCCGGCTCTTTTGGTTTGGAACCCTTTTTTTTTTTCCATCGGCTCTTTTGGTGTCATGATGCGTGATGAGATTTTGAACCCTTTTTTTTCCATACTTATATACCCCAGTTTATTTCAAACCAGTCCTTACTAAATAATTACTTGAACATTTACTGACAGCTATTGTTTGGAACTTCAATCGAGAACTTTATTTATTTGAATACTTGTGAAGCCAAAGCCATAACTCATGATTATGGTTTACAAGGTAATCAAAAACTATTAATTAAGCTTAGGGGGGTACTGAAGACGCCGATACCAGATCAGACAATTGATGACGTTATTGGGCACTGCAAGATTGTTTAGGACAACAATAAATTTTCCGCTTTACTTGTGAATACCAAAAGGCCATGTTGTAGTTGTATATCTGGCACATTTGTTACAAGTTGTTTATGGATAATTTTTCAAATCTTGCATTAATAGACATCTTCGATCAGTATGCTTTAATGTGGAACCTAGGTGCATATTGTTGTGGCTACTCATTCTTGTCAAAGATTTCAGAAAAATATAATTCCCGCCACAAACAAGTTGATACACAACCACCGTGTCCCAGCAATGGATTGAAGTTCCGCCATGTCTCCTGGTGTCGGTTCACAGACAATGGTGGACTCTCGGATGTAGTTAGATATAAAACAAAATGCAAACACGAGTTTTTTATTGTCAATCTATTGATCATGGTATAACAGCCAGCATATTTCGTTCATTGTTTTCTACGAAGACCTGACGGAAATACCTGTTCCAAATGACTACTTTATGCCACGTTCCCCATCCCCATGCCAAGTTCCTTGCCAAAGCAAGAGATATGAAAGAAGCAGCTTTTATTTTATTTTGATGACTTTGCTGTCATATCTAATGGGCACATCCGATAGGGTTGGGAAAACGGGTTAAAAGGGGTTTAAGTTGAAACGGGCCTTTTGAATTTTATCATAACCAATGACCAATTGATGCATTATATGTGAGTACACAATATACTAAAATGATAATGATAATCTAAATCTTTGAATGATAACAATTTCGAAGATTGTAAAAGTAGACGAATTCGAACCTATTTGGCCCGTTTGATTCCTTCTCCTTTTAGCTAAAGAATTTAATTGTAACCCATTTGACACAGCTGAGATACAGGGCAACCCATCCTACCATTCATAACTCATAAGCAATTGGAGTGAAGTAAACTCTCTCCAGTAAATTAGGGTAGTCACCCTCTAGAAACTAAAAATAGAATGAGACGTTAGAAACGTAGAAATTTAGCCAAGATGGAATGAGTCAATCGGGTTTGATTCATTTAAAAGTCCTCTAGCACTTTCAAATTGGGTTCTGTTATCTGAATTGGTAGTTTGGGGCTCAATGATTTTATATTCGTTTGGTGACGTTGCAATGGAGAGGGAACATCAAAACTGAAGGGATGTAGAAATAGCATTGTGTTTCTTGGCGTCTATGATATTAGTTTTGTTTGGTTACGCAGTTAAAACATCCAACAAAAAAGCGGATACGATATAGTAACCTACCCAGAAAGAAGCTCATAACAATACAAAAAAATCACAGAATATTCATCAGGCAAAGCTCTCACAAGCAGGGTGCATGTACTGTGACAGTGTGACCTATCATAGGAAGTTGATGAAATAAGTTGAAAAAATACCAGCTTGTAAAGATAGGCCAACTGAATCAAACATACAAATATGAAATTAAAATTTTCAAAAGATGTGTAATATATATAGAATAAATGAAGTTACTAAAGGAATAAAAAAAGGTTGACCTGGGTTTGCTAGTGCAAGTATTAAGTCGATAATAGAAACATCAAAACTGAAAGGCTGTACAAATAGCATTGTGCTTCTTGGCACATCAAAATCTTTGCAACTCAATTACAAACAACACCCAGGTAAAGAGCTATGGTTCTCCTTAACACCAAGCAGTTTACATCAAATAATTCAAATTGTTTTGAGCTAAAGAACATAGAAGGTCCAACCTACAAACACAACACGACAAGTCAACCATATATCTGTATTGAACTCTCTTGGAGTTGGGGATGCTGCAATACAGTCATTGACATGATGTTATATCTTGACATGATCTAAAAGACAATTCTTCTCTGTTATTCTTCTCTGTTGTCATCAACTTCTTAAGCATTTCTGTCTCTTCTCTTTTCTTCTTTTTTTTTTTTAATTAGATCTAGCTTTGTCGCCTTCACCATCATCATCAGATACCTTTTATGTTCCTCAAGCACTTTTTTTCGTGCCTTGTCCCCGAGTATTTCTCTGCCTGGCTTTATGTTCCTCTCTATCTGGCTTTGTCGCCTTCTCCATCATCATCAGGTACCCTTTATGTTCCTCAAATACTTTTCTTCGCGCCTTGTCTCCAAGTATTTCTGTCTGGTTCAGGTATCAACTATCAAGAAGAGGTATCATGGCAGTACTCTGATGCTTTTCGTTCTAGCCTGGACCTTCTTGAATCGTGGATGGAACTACACACACAAAGAGAGAGCAACAAACACTGATATAGAGAATTTGTACTTGAAACAAACATACAACTATAAAACTAATTAGAATTGTACGTAGAGTAAAATGAGAAAGTAATAGAAGGATTAGACTCTCTCACCTTTGGATTGCAAAGCTTCTCATGCACACAAGTCTGCAATCAATTAAATATTCATAACCCGCACAACAATTAGAATTAGGCACACATGGATACATAAAAGGGTAAAATAATAATAATAATAATGAGAAAAGATATTATCAGCTTGCTACTTACAAAAAAAATTACTAATTTTGCTGCTACAATCAGCCAACCAAATTTGTTAAATTTGTATTTGTTGAAGTTAATTTAGTTTAATATTGTATCTATATGTTTTTCTAGATTTTTATGGTAATTAAATTGTATGGAAAACTAGTATTATTAGTTCTCGTTAAAGCAACTTACAACTTTTGTAATAAGAAGATGATTATATTATATATCAAGAGTAACAAGTTGGGCCTTGACTCCTTACAACCAATTTTGACAAGGTTTTAAAGAAAAAATGAATAATAAAAAAGAACAATCAGCATGCCATATACAGCATCCTTCCTTTTCTAATTTTGTGAAACTAAAATACTGCTATTTTTCTAAAAGGCAAATTTCATCAAAACTACACCTATAACCACTATTCCACTCTAGTTGTGTTCACTAAAATTCAACATACAAAAACCATAGATTTATAAAATTATAATTTATCAAAATCTAACAAGAAAATAAAATATTGCCATCATCAAATATCATTTAAGTACAATCATCTTTCACTGCCATATATTTTACTTAACTACAAATGAATGAGAAAAAATGGTTAAAAATATAACTTACCCCATACTTAAACGGTGAAATCATGGTCGGAAGATAAAATTGATGGATAGATGATAAAGAAGTCGCATGCCATTAAGTTATCTAGTTTCCTTGTGTTGTATCACCTGATATCAAACCTATATTTGTTCATGAAAAGAAAAAATGAAATGAGATTATTATAAAGATATATGAGGGATGCTCGTAATACAAGATCTAAGACCAACTTTAACAATAAAAACAATCCCGACGTATTTTGAAGGAAAATAAAAGTGTGTCAAATATGATACATATAAGTAATACTTTGATATTTCTTGAACGATTTTCAAAATGCTTTATGCATCATAGATATACTTTGAGGGACTTTATACCGGTTTCACCCATTGCATTTTTTTGGCTATGTTTTTATTTGACCACCAAGTAGTTGGGTTCAAAACCTCTACTTCGTACAAAATGAGATTCGTGAGAGACAAGCCAAAGCTTTGGCAAACATTTGCTGATAAAGTTCATCAAATGCACAACCAGCAAGTAAATTGAGATAAAAAAAAATAAAACTTATCTTTAGGACAAACAAAACAGCCTAAACAACTAACCAGCAAGGCAGATTAACAATATGTTTCGACTTGCAGAAGCAAGATTCCTAGACTAAAGTAACCGCAAGAATACGGACAGGTTATATGGTCCAATAGTTCTACCATAACCTGTTAAAAAAAAGTGGAACATAGTAAAAGTCACCTTACCATCTAACGCAGAGAGCTCCTTGCAGCTCTCTTTGTGCTGGCATTGGCGGCGTAATCAAAACTCTGCAACAAAGTTAGTTTCTCTATTTACATTTTCCATCCTCACCGCCCGCTCACAGGCTTGAGGAGATTCCGAATCTTCTATTAACAGTTGGACACGTCTAGTAATATATGAAGTCCACGCACACAGGGGGAGTCATTGTACTGTCGCCGTTTGATAGTCTGCTTATCTCATAATGTTTGCCCCACTACGGGAAGAGATTACTAAGCGACTGAACTTCGAACAAGGCTTGTCGCCCGGCTACAAAAAAAGATTACTGCTGGCCGGTTTTTATCGTAAAGGTTTTGAGGGAACGCTTCAACCTAATCAAGTTTTTGAGGGAACGCTTCAACCTAATCAAGTTACCCGAGTTTTCAGATGGAGTACGTTATCACGCCAGTGAAAAAGTAATCTTTAATGTTACTAAGCCCGTAAACTTTCGAACAAGGCTTTTGGCCAGACTACGAGAAGTGATGATTGCTCGCCGGTTTTATCAGAGGAGAGGCTTTGTGGAAATGCTGCAACCTCATCAAGTCACCAGATTCGTGGTCACCGATGAGGTATATGATGTAATGTTCCATATGCGGAACAGTGACCTCTACACCCTCGGACTTTCTTAGAGAGGCCACAACTCTTCAAAGGATTTTAAAGACTTGATGGAACTCCTTGATTTTGATCGGGTGCCTTAAAATAGAGTGCTAGAGAATTCAAAAAGACTTGGATATCCCTCCCATAGGAAAGCCCTCTAGGATAGAATTTTTCCAAACTAAGTACCAACACTAGTGTACTAGTGTGAATTGAATGGAATAAGACATGACCATGTAAAAGAAGCGGTAGCTTATGTTGGAAAAAACTTATATCGCACCGATCATATGAGTGACACAGAGTTGGAAACCGTAAAGATGGATATTAAGCTCTTGATAAATATGATAGCATAAAGCATTAGCGAGGACTGGAATGAAGACAATTTCGACGTTGTGTTAAATCATGGTTACACAATTGAGGACACCTGCACACTCTATACAGTGTCCCTAATTGTGTAACCATAATTCAAAACAACGTCGAAAATGTCTAAGATCCGGTCCTTTCTAATGCTTTCTGCTATCATATTTATGAAGCGCTCAATATGCATCTTCAATGTTTCCAACTCTGTGTCTCTCATATCATCTGTGCGATATAGGTTTTCCCCAACATAAACTATCTCTTCTTTTACATAGTCATGTTCTATTCCATTCAATTCTGTTCTATTCCATTCAATTCATACAAGTGCTGGTACTTGTCTGGAAAAATTCTATCCCGGGAGTTTTCATATCCGGGGGATATCGAAGTCTTTTTGAATTTTCTAGCTCGATCAAAATCGAGGAGTTCCATCAAGTCTCTAAAATCCTTTGAAGAGTTGTGGTCTCTCGAAGAGAGTCCGAGCGTGCAGAGGTCACTGTTCCGCATATGGAACATGACATGTTCCGCATATGGAACATGACATGATATACCTCATCGATGAGTACAACCCTAACTTGATTAGGTTGAAGCATTCCCTCAAAGCCTTGCCTTTCTGATAAAACCGGCGAGCAGTAATCATTTTTCGTAGTCGGGCGATAAGCCTTGTTCGAAAATTTACGGACTTAGTAACATTAAAGAGTATTTTTTTCACTAGCATGATAACGGTAATTCACATCTGAAAATAAATAACAAATGCACTTAATACTATCATTCTACTATTCCAGTAATGGTCCATCTGGAAAATAAATATTGTCTGAAACAGCCTCATCATACACTAAAAAACAAATAAAATTATTAAAAACAACTGCACTTAAAAAACAAAATAAAGTCACTTATAAAACAATAACAAACTAATCACTTTGATATAAAATTGTAATATATATAAAAGTTTCATTTATATATATATATACCCAAGATAATAATAGCTTTCCTCCCATATTCTCAAATCAAATGTTAAACAAAGATACCAATAATCCAAAGACACATTCCTCCCATATTCTCAAATCAAACGTGAAACAAAGATACCAATAATCCAAAGACACATAGTTATATCTTGAAAATGACGAACCGCGTTTTAATATCTGTAAATCTTAGCAAATATTTTTTTAAAATAATTAGTAATCACAAAAATAAAATTAAATATAATCTCACATATCTGAAAAAACAACATACAAATCATTTCCAAAACATAAACTCACATATCTATACAAAATTCATCAAACTTTTATAAAAATATAATTTATTAAAATCTAACAAGAAGAAAACACAAAATTGCCCATCAAGGAAAATCATCTATCACGACCATATATTTTACTCAACTACAAAGGAATGAGAAAAAATGGTTAGAAATATAACTTACCTCATATTTAAACGGTGAAATCATGGTCGAAAAATAAAATTGATAGATAAATGATAAAGAAGTCGGATGCCATTAACTTATCTAGTTTCCTTGTGCTGTTTAACGCGTTATATCGAACCTATATTTGTTCATGAATAGAAAAAATGAAGTGAGATTATTATTTTTATAAAGATATATGAGGGATGCACATTATTAAGATTTGGTAAAATTTATACAAAAGATTTTATTCTGTTTTAAAGCAGCCTTTCTAAAAAAAAAAATTTTTTGATAACATGCTACTTTCAGCGATTGGTAAACAAACAAATTAAAATAAAAAACCTAGTATATTAAAAGCAATCAAAATACAGAGATAACTACACACATACACAAACATATTCCTATATATACTCGCAGAGTCGCAGGTATATAGATATAGGAATTGGTGTCTGTGAATAAGATATGGATATTGAAAGCATGATGCTTATATGAACTTACTCTCTTAGCTACAGTGACTCTCCTCACACACCCACATTCATGGTTCGTGAGTGACACAAAACCATATTTAGAATCCCAAATCGGAAAGAAGGAGAAGAAAAGGGGAGAAAAGATGGAGGGAAGGTTGACCGGCGTTGACCGAACCCCAAACCCAAGACAAACCCTAGATCCGGACGAAAAACAAAGAAGAAGAAGAAGAAAATTTTAAAGGAAATAGATTTTGAAGTAAACTCTGAAGTCGATCGAAAATTCCAGATTCCTCTTTTTCACTCACCATCAACAGGAAAGTGTGGCATACTATTTCTATTATATAATTTTGAAGGAAATCTCCGATTTGAAGTAAACTCTGAAGTAGTTTTTTGTGAATACTAAAATGAAGTGAAGTGTTTGTTTTTTTAAAGATTTTTTAAGGATATGGTGGTGGTTGTGGGCTTGTGGCCGTTAGGATGTATAAAATCAATGGTTGGGATTTTGTGTGGATAATACAAGAGAACTTTTGTGATTGTCTTTGTAGTGAAATGACCTTTTTGTACATGGTATTGAAAATAGCAGTACAGTACAATAATAATGTGTAGTAGTAGATGAAGTATTTTCTAAGAAGCACAATAGGTAGGTTAGTAGGTACGTAGTTAATAGCAATGTTTTAAATACCGGTATTTTAATCGTACCGGTTGGGTACCTGTTATTGGTATTACCGGTATACCGGTACGTACCGGCACAGTAATTTACATTTTGTATTTTTATTTTTATAGAAATCCTACAAAGCTTGTTACAGTTTAACGAAAATGGACTTAAAAATAATACCAAATAGGTATTTCATAACAAAATATAAGTTTTAGACTTTATACATAACAAAACATAACATTAAAGTATCAAAAAATAATTTTTTAAAAAAATTTGAAAATAAATAATCAAAATACCGGTATTATCATTCCGGTAATACCGGAACATACCGGAAATACCGGCCGTTATTGAATAGTGAAAATATCGGACAAAATACTGGGATAGTTGTACCGTGGTACCACCCAGTATCCTATATTCCGGGTAATACCGGCCGGTACGTACCAGTATTTAAAACACTGGTTAATAATGTACATTATTGTACAAGAGATATGATAATAAATAAAAATTTATAATCCTTAGATGAAGGTCTATAGTAAAATATAAGTATAGTTGTGTATATTGTATGTAATAACCTTCAAATCGTGTCTATTATATGTATCCGACCAATTAAAAATTACAAGTGACAGCTTATATGGTTGTCAGATATACCAGAATACATATATAAACATGATTTGAAGGTAATTATATACAATGAACACAATTATAGTTATTTCTCATTATAGACATTCACCCAAGTTTGCATTCCACGATACTTATCCCATAAACAAAATAACATGGAACATGATGAACTTTTAAAAGGTATAAAATTATAGGAAAATGATCCATCTCTCTTAAAAATCTTCCTAAATAACAAAAGATATTATCAATATCCTGATAGTATATTATTTACAAAGTCCTACTATCAAGTTATATACATGACACATATTTACAAAAATACCATGTATACAAAATGCACAACACCGAACTAAGTTTTACTTTATAAGCGGCCTTAGATCAAGATATGTTTTTTGATATGCTGATTCGATGGCCAAGAGCTTTGTGAGTTGTTTACAAGGTTCTATGCTTACTATTTGTAGGTTGGTGCTTCATTTCCTGTTAAAATTTTGTAGTATAGTTAGTACACTTTTGTTGTATTTGTGGTTACTATTTGCGAAGGGTGTCATGTCATTGTACCGGGTACTTCATAGGATTGTGTCTTTTGACTTAGCAATTTTGGGTCAGGAGTGACTGGCGTTATCTTTGTTTGTCTATGTGCTTTGTTCATGACGATTGTCCAATCTCTTCTCAAGGCCAGGTAAAGAAGACATGAAAGTCTTTTCATTTTGAAGATATCATCACGTGATATCTTCGCAAGTTGTATTACGCATTCCAACCATCGCTTCATTGAATAAGATTATTTATAGTGGCATTTATATTGTACCTGTGACATAGTTAAACAGGCAGACGTAATATGCAACTTGAAGATATTGAAATTTTCGATTTCTTTATATACGAAAATTTGAGTTCCTGATAGTCGTCGGCGGTGCATATAAAAATGAACTATGGGATGATTGAGTCTCTATCTAACATTCTAACTCAAAATTATTGGAAGCGAAATAGCCAATTGCTAGATATTTTGGTGCTATGCAATCTTGAAATTTATATATTAAAAATTTATTTTGAGAACTCTTAAAAATAGAATATGAAATGTTTTAGTTTATTAGTATATATATATATATATATATTGAAAATTTATTTTGAGAACCTTTAAAAATACAAGAAAATTTAAGGAAGATATTCTCTCAAGTTATGAGAATTCTTGACCCTTACATAAAAATTAAAGGTCAAGATTTAAAGATGATATTTTTATTTTTAAATCTTGGCCATTGATTTTCATCTAAGGGCAAAGATTACCTTGTCATGTTAGGATTACTTGAGGGAATCCCTCCCGAACTTTTAAGAATCTTTTGAAATCAATCATTGCTTTTAAATTTTTTTTATCAATAGCCTAGTATAAATATGATACTTTAGTAATTAAACAAAAATGTAATTAATTTATACTATATTATAAAAAGAATAGCCCTTTTTATTTTGCTAATGTTGAAAATATGTAATATTTTCACTTGGCACCCCTTAAAATACTTTCACATATACTACCTCCTTAACATTACTATCAATTCTTATGTTTTAAAATATGTTCATTAACCATCTACATCAATTATATACGCAACTCCAGTGCCGGCTCAAACTTTTTGGTGACCTTAAACGAGATCAACATTGGGGCCTAACTTATTAGCATATAAAATAAGATAAACAAAGAAAAAAAAACTTACCCAATAATAAATACGAATTTTTGAGCATAAAAACGTTCTAACATGTACTATAATGAATGATATCAATTTCCACTAGATGAGTCATAATTCATAAATAAACCAAAATAGTTGTTTTTATCTTAAAATGAACAAATCAAAATTAGCAATAAGAACAAGAATGGATTTTTAAGAGCATAAGAACATCAGTGAATAAACTTACCCAATAATATATACGAATTTTGGATCATAAGAAAGTTGAAGATGGATGTCTCTTTGAATTTACCATACATATTGGATGTTTTCATCATATCTTGAAAGAGATGTGATAGAGTTTACTTCGCAAGTATGTTACGACTTTTTTGAGCGATTGTTTAATTCTTATATCTTGTTTCCTATTTTATTTCTTTTTTGCAACACTCATACTTGTTTTTTTTTTTTTCCTCTTGCATAAATGGATATAATATTAAAAAAAAAATCTTAAGCCCATTATATAATAATTGGGGGCCTTGTAGTTTTGGAGGCCTCAAGCATGTGCTTGACCCAATTATATGGTAAAGCCGGCTATACGCAACTCAACGTCATTCCATTACCAACCGTCGCCGCCACTACTACCGTCGCATCGCGCGGGTACCGTGCTAATATTTATTAATGAAGAAAGGTTAATTTGGTCTCATAGCCTAAAAAAAGGAAACTGTTGTGTTATTAAAAAGGTCACTATGCGTATGGATGTTTGGAAAGGTGGAGGGTGTTTCATCGACAAAGCAAATGAAAAAAACATATCGTATGGATCTGATATATTTGATGCATATAAAGATCGATTTGTTTTTAATTGATTCTTTGGAAAACTCAAAAGAAAAAAAATCAATGAATGTAAATTAAATTATTGTTTGTGTAAGTGTTCGAGTAATTCATTGATCCATTATCACCCATGGTTAGATTTATTTTTTTTTTTCTTTCTTGTATTACCTATGCATTACTAGTAGTTGTATTTTTGTTTATTTTTAGTTTTCAAACTATTAACGTGTATTGTTTTTATTGATTCAGTGATTATGGATAGCATGGATGTTTTGATAGAAAAACCATCAAGTTTATGGGTGTGTATTTGAAAACAGGTGTGTGATTTTAGTACATGTTTTTGATGGGTTTGTATTTTTAATTTTATATTCATATATTAAAGCTATATAAAAGTATTTATCTTTTCTACCATCTCTTATTCTTAAATCTATTTTTATCCATCAACTAATAGATTCATAGATGTAGAAGATTAAATGCACAATAAAGATGTACATATAATGTTAGCTTTTATTTTGCATTGACTCTTGTACAGAGTCTAATCAACATCTGGCATAAAGATAGTAGGCATGAAATGGACTTTTACTTGAGCCTTTGATAAAGGTTTACCTGTGTGGTGATATATAGACCGCGCAGAGAGATAAACACAACAAAAAGCTTACCATTCTTATTAGGAAAAACAATAAAGAGTTAGGTGGTAGTTGGGCTGCATTCAAGGCGAGCTAAAATCGCTCGAAAAAAATACGTGAAGGCTTGAGCTTGGCTCAACAACTCGATGAGATTAAAGTATGTTAGCTTGAGCTTGGCCCATTATGGTTAGAAATATAGCTCAACTCGACTCGAAAAGATCGAACGTATAAGGCTCAGCTTGGCTGGTTATTTTAACAAAACTTTTATATTAGTTATTTTAATTTGATATTAAAAAAATAAATGTTTTATCTACCAATAAACTAAAACAGGATTGACATGTTCTTGAAACGATACGTGACGTAATTTTTCATCGACACATGTCTTTTTAATTTATTTAGTTTATTAAATAAGTTTTTTTAATTGTATATAGAGTCAATTTCCTTATTAGACTTGAAATTAAACTCTAACTCTTGGATGATAAATATAAAGGACAATATAACCTTATTTGATTGATCGTTTTCTAATTATTAAAATTGTTTTTTTTTTTTTCTCAATTCTTCAACTCCTAATACATATATTACTTATATAATAATAAGTTATTTAATGAAGACTTCAAAATTTTGAGTTTATCATTGTAAATTAAAAGGTTATTTGTTGTCATCCACTATGCTATAAATTCTGATTTTGATGTGATTGTAAAATTTAAAGTAAATCCAAAACTTTACCTAAACATATATTATATTTATCATTGCTGCTTTATATAATTTAGATTCGATCATCGATTTACTTTAACCACAATTTATTTTATACTCATGAATCATGTATTGGCATATTCAAATTTCTTTATGATACAATATATATATAACTAACATATATCGTACTAGTATTAAGACTAATACTTTAATATATAACTACTATACAATGTGATTATTGTAACGTGGCTGACCAAATAATGTGATGGCGTATTAGTAAAGCTATATGAATAAGGTATTTTTATCACTTTATGTTTGAATTGTGACCTTAATTTAACTTTACTCTTGGTGATTAAAGTTGTAAAAATATTCATAATTATATGAGCATTTAACCATCAATAGTTATTGGTAAATGATAAATCAAATTAAAAAATCCTTTTAATAATTTTTTTAAAACCATAACCATGTATTTTTTAAATTAAAGAACAAAATAAGTTCGAGACATGGTAAGAACATTTTAAAGTATTTTCACAAATAAAATCTTTCGATGAAGCAGGTAAATATTGTGTATTCGGATGGTTTAGTTGGAGTTTCTCCTCCTACTAGGGTATGTTTGGCAACAAACTTTTAAGAGTTTTTAGAAGCCGCAAGCTTCAAGCTTTTAAGAAAAAGTTTATACCTTTAAAAAAGTTGTATTTAGTTAAAAACTTCAAACTTTTAAAGTTAATCAAAAAGCTACATATTTAAACGTTACCCAGTCTAGTCTTTCAAACTAGTTGGAAGCTTTTGAAGCACTAATTAAATAAATTACCTGCGAACGTTTTAAAATACTATACGCCTATACGGTGTCATGCCATATTTGATGGACCCTCGTATATCCAATCCAATATAATATAAATGAGAGGAAAGATACTTAGAGTATCAGGTATGGTGGTTCTACGAAGAACCATCCAGAACATCATCTCATCGACACATCAACTTCTATCATTTTATCATTTTTAAATCGTTATGGATGCAGAACGCAGGACATAATATATATATATATACACACACTTTTACTCTTATAAATTAAATGAATTATCTTTATAATATTAATAATAAAAATAAAAAATTCTTTAATACTAAAAATAACACACGGATAATAAACCCTTTAAAATTAAAGATACACTAACAACAGACATTTTTTAATTTCTTCTAGTAACAATTATCTTGTTTTACAAATATGCATATAATCTAAAATAAATAATTTTTCTTAAAATAGGGATGTTTAACAATTAAGAAGACAATTATAGATTGGAGTGTAGTATATATGGCACAAATGCAAGTTACTGCTACTAGCTTCATTTTTCATTCTTTTATCAATAATCCATCTTTCACGGTAACACTAGTTTAATTTTACCAATAACTCATCTTTTATTAATCTTTACTTTTGATCTTCTATTTTACTTTAAATTCCAGAAATCACCCTCATCAATAATTGATCGAGAAACCTACACTAATAATGATTTCAAAAATCATCATCTCTTTTTATGCTGTGTATTCATCTGTATTTAAGAAGCAAAATGAAGAAGCAGCACGTTTGATAGTTACATATAAATGAATCCTTTAGTTAATGCCATCTAAGTGAAAGGTAAGATTTAATTAAAACATTACTCAGCTATTGTTGTTGCTTCATACAAAACCCACACAAAAAATGATTTTTATTCCTTACTTTACCACTAACGACAAAAAAGAAAGATGTAAGTCTCAAACTATTTTTAGATGGGTGCTGAAGACACCTTTATGTCAATGGCGAGTGAACTTTGCAACACAATCACTTAATCTGGACGTGACCAGTTTAGAGTGATTGTGTACCAGGTAATCTGGAGGTTTACTTATTAAGGTGACAATATGAATAAGTAAGTACAATGCAATAATATAAATGACAAGTATATAAATTGGTGAGACAATATGTATTTTTCAAGTGTATTTTATTTATTGATTGTTTAAATAAAATACAAGGTTGTTGCGGAACCAAGATAATACAAGAATGTAAATATCCTAACAACCTATGAAATACAATTGATCTATACTTGGAAATTCTCCTAACAATCGAAACACTTAGAGTTGTGAAATGTTCCTTTTTGCGATTGAGAGAATATTGCACAAGTTCACCAATATTGCAGAATGTAAGTTTTTGCAAAGTTGTGAAAATGCTTGTGCACGGATCTCTATTTATAGTCGAAGTATGAGCATTGGGATCTCAACTTCGACGTACAAATATGGTTGACAGCACACAAAAGTATTATTAAATAATCCTTTTTGTGTGCTAAATAAAGTAAGACAAAAGGTTACTTTATTCAACCACTCTACATCTTTGCACTTTTATCCACAGACAAGATTATTGTCCGGGTAAAAGGATGTAGTGTAAAAGGTCCTCATCGTAATCAGTGTAAAGCTTTGTAAGTGCATTTACACTAAAGAATTCTCCCGTTGATTGATCTGGTGAAATGTCAACTGGGCTTCGCTGCCATTGCCATTTCCTTTCTTCCACTTGTTGTCTTCGACTGCAACTGGAAGGTCTTTAGATTTCTGTTCTTCAGATCTCAACTGGAGGAAGTCATCAGTTGCTTAAACTGTACGATGCAACTAGACTTCTAATATTTCGGACAATTCTTCATGCTCTCCAGATGCAACTGGAGAGCTCCAGTTTTCAGTTAAAACTGGACCTAACAAATTCCCCCTAATTGTCCTGAAATATTGCCAAGTGTTTTCAAACTTGTTTCTATACAAGTATTAGTTTGAAAAACTTGAGTTTGATAAAACCTATTAATTTTCCAAGGCATTTTTATAGATCATCAAATGACTTGAGTTTGATTTTAGTTGTTTGTAGATTTTATCACTATCTAACTTGTTGGTTACAATCTGGCAACTTGTATATACAATAACTTACAAGAAACTTACAAGAAAGTAAATAAAATTACAAGTAGATAGAAAAGAAGGAAAAACTTCAAGCATGTGGCCCTTCGCCAGTTTTCATTCTTTTAGCAACAAATGAAATCGGTTGTTGATCTTCAGGATCCAAGCCAAGTCTTCCTTCAACATCTTCCTTGAACTTGATCAACCTTTGAAGTACAAAGATCCAACCTTTTTCAACCTTGTTTTTCTGCTGCTTAGCATTCAACAAGTCCAGCATCTCAACCACCTCATTATGCCTATACTGGGTTCTCAATAATGAGCTTTGCACCTTGCCAATACTGAATAGCCACCACAAAGTGCTTCTCACAAGGTTTTAGAGTTACATTAATTTCAATTATTTTACCTGGTTGATATCTTCGCTGAAGTACTCCTTCCAGGTATGCACGAGCATCAGATTCATTCACCGGTTTAATCTGAGCAGTGCTCATTTTCTATACAGCAGCTCGGACATCATCAGAGGAAGGCTCAGTGTGAGTGGGTTCCACCCAAGTCCTCAGGTTTGCATCCCTTAGCAAAGCCTTTTGTTTTCTACCTTTGGTCTTGGGAGGATTCAATACTTGCTTTACAATTTTGTGCACCTGCTCAATCCTTTTCAGAATGCCCTCAGTTCTCAGTTCCTTTGCCTTCTCCACTGACACATTTAAACACTTAGCATCGAGACTGGCTTCATCATCTTGATAATGCATGTCCAGTTCTACCTCCAGCATTTCATTCACGCACTTAACAATCCTTGCATCTTCTTTGATTTTTCTGTATTCAGTTAATTGAAGACCAAGAGATTGTGCATCAGCTGCATCAACTAGAGTGGGTGGGAGAGTTTTTCTAGCTTTTTCTTGATTAAATTTCATTGTTTTCTTTCTCTCCTTCACCAGAAACCCAACTCTTGCAAGCTTTTGACTTTCAGTTTCAGTTACTGGAGGTAACTGATCAATGTTACCAGTCTCTAACATTTCATCAGTGGCCAGCTTGTCTGAGGGTTCATCAGTGGCCATTTCCTTTCCTTTCCTTTTCTTCCCATTCCCCCTATCAGTTACATCCTCAAACTGCTCAATAACTTGCCCACCAGCTTTAGTACTGGCGGCACCAACAACCTGACTAGCATCAGTACTAGTAGCAGTTCTAACAACCAACTCCTTCCCTGAACCTGAACATGAACCACTTGGAAGTTCAACAAGAGTGCGAGGGGCTCTGATGGTTCTTTCCCCCTTGGCAGCATCTAGTCCTTGCCTGATTGCATCAAATTCATCTAAAGTAGTGGGCAAACGACCTAGAGGCTGCCATGCTTCCAATGTCTTGCACTCTTTGAAAACTCCACAAATAATACGAAGAGTTCTCCACAAATGGTTGATTTCTTGTGATTGAGTCATAACATTGGCACTTGTACTTTCTTGACTCTTTAAAATTTGATTAAGTAAGGTCAACACATCTGGAGAGATTCCAGTGGTAGGTACTTCCTTCACAACTTCCTTCACCACTTCCTTTGTTTTCTCCTTGCCAACTTCAGTGGTCAGATTATTTATGGCAGTTGAATGATCAGATACCTTGGTGGCCAGTGTATCAAGACTGCACCTCAACCGATCGATCTCCTTTGTAATTGGAGTGAGATCAACCTGGGGCGCTGCAATCTTGGTGATCTCAGATATCACCTTTTCCATTATACTTCAACTGGAAGGTCTTCAGATTTCTGTTCTTCAGATCTCAACCGGAGGAAGTCATCAGTTTCTTAAACTGTACGATGCAACTGGACTTCTAATATTTCGGACAATTCTTCATGCTCTCCAGATGCAACTGGAGAGCTCCAGTTTTCAGCTAAAACTGGACCTAACAAAAAAAAACCAAATAACGCCGAGCATCGGCAATTTTATGCCACACCAAGAACCAAGAATGAAGCAAGTGGTATGGTGGAGTGGTCGGTGTAGAACTGCCACATGGGATTCGGCGTCGGCATAGAACCTCCATACCCCATGCTCTTATGGGTTGTGGTAATGCTTTGGACAACAAAGCATTTGAAAATAGTCTTTCAAGTTTTTTTTTTTGGGTTTTTTTTTGGTTAAGGGTTGTATTACCCCGATGAGTATATATAGAATATGCATACAAGCATATAGCACCGAACACATCCATAGGCAGATAACAAACCATCCCCAATTCTATCTAGATACTAAATCTAACTCGCCTAGTCAAAGAGTCTTCCAAGTTCCAATAGCAACTTTAAGATTAAAAAAAGGTAAAACATTATGTATTTTTTTTTTTAAAAAAAACCACATTTATTTTTCTCTTTATAATTATCTGAGTAAGGATTTTATATAGAATATGCATGTATATAAAAATATTTATATTAAATTTATATTTTTATTTATGTCTATTATGGTAATTTTTTCACATTTTATTAAAAGCTATAGCTAGTTTGCCAAATATAAAAATACATTTACCAGATATAGCTACTAGCTTACAGTTACAACTACCAGTTTCTAGCTTTCAGCCATCGGCTAAAAGCTTCTAGTCACCAGCTACCAGCTAGTTTTGCCAAACATACCCTGGTATTAAGGATGAAGAGGTTCTTTAACGTGAACCTGGTTAAGACAACGTAAGCTAAACTCCATGTTGCAAGATAATGATCCACGCCTATAAAAAAAACATAAAGTTAGTTGATTACCTTCACTATCATTTATGTAATCAACTACATATTTCAATTTTCAAACAATTTATTATATTTATATAAATCACGTTTTTATAAAACCTTAAAAGTTTCATTCTTTAAACGACTTATTATATAAAAGTATCTCGAAATATATATAAAATAGAAACCTTAATTCTAAAATAAAGAAATTTGGACCCTTAGATAGAGTTCAACTTTTAATTATGGCCATTAGATCAATACAATGATGTCATATACCTTTTTTAACTTTTCTACAATTAATTTTAATTTAATAAATTAAATAATTATTATTTTCTTATATAAATTTGTAGACATTATTTAATAATGTTATTTAATGATATAATTATGGAAACAAATATTTTAAATTTTATATCATTTTTCATCTTTAAAATCAATTTTTGACTTTTTTTTAATAAAAATTTTCATTTTACTCGGTACGATACACAGATTGACATAACTTTTCAATAAATACTCAACAATTTTTGAGTTAATGAAGATCTGGAAAAAAAAAATACCAAATCTATAATAAGCTCTCACAAGTACGTATAAAAAAAATGGGTGTATGAAAATTGTAAAAATATTATGCATAACTTTAAGTTACATTAGCACAACATGTGATGTATAGATTGATAATTAAATTGGTTAGTAAACTTTGTAAATAACTAAATTATTCAAACAAAACGTTAAAGCTCAAGTACAATGACAATACAGACATATTCGGATGCATGAAAGACATCCAATCAAACAAAAACATTACTTAGCGAGAACTCTAATACATGATGTCTCAATTTCCAACCGGCCGGTCACTGTTAACTGAAATCTCAACGACCATCAATCTAACTTCACGCTCTTTTACTGGTTCAGTTTTTACCCAGTTTAACATGTTATTAATTATATATATTCCCCGCGTAATACGCGGGGTTATAATCTAGTATTAACAGAAGAAACTACTTTTTACCTTTTAGTGTGAAACTAGATTTTAGACTCGTGTCTAACACTGGACACGGGGTTTACGATATTATCAATATTAGATCCTATACATTTAAGTCATAAAAGCTAACAAATTTGAAGATATACGGTTTTAAGTGTTATATTTTGCAAGTTGTAGTACAATAATCACAGGTTCGTCACTGTGATTATTAACTGAGACACATGCTGTATTAATTTCTTTATTATATAACTTTTTGAAACTAATTTTACTCATAATGTGATATTATTATGCAAGATAATCAAGAATAAAAATATAAACATACTTGTGATCGTGTACTTGACATTCAAGTATATGTATTTGATCATGAAACATACGCATAACACGAATAGGTTTATTTTCAATCATTTATCCTATGATAAGTTGATAGCAATTAGGATTGTTTTTTATATTTTTTGACAGCAATTAGGACTCTTTATTTGAGTGACAATTGTAACTTTAAACATTAATACGCAAAACTAATACATAAAAAAGGATAAAATCATGTAACTTTTTTTATTGAGAGATAGAATGAATATTGAATTAAGTTCGTATCGATTTGGATTTAGTATTTAAGTAACCCTCTGTTGTAAATCGTGTTTTATTATGTGATCAGCCCATGTTGAAATTGATTCCTATTTTGAAATTGAGCGAAGCGATTTTATTAGTTAATAATTCATTAGATTCTGAAATAATTTTTTGTAGACAATAATTCATATGTTGAAATTATTTTAATTAATTAAATAATTGTAAATTTTAAAATATTCTTTCCAAGTTGATGGCTTAAAATAAATATAACTTTAGTATTCAGGGCTAAAAAGTATAAATTATTGATGGAAAATAAAAAAAATGTAAAATAAAGAGACTTTTTCTACAAATTATTATAAATAATAATATAATAATATATTTGGATAATGATTATTATTATTTTTAGTTTATAGTTAATCTAAATGATGACATAAGCGAAAGTCAATTTGATGAAATTGAGCGATTTGATAGGTTAATAAGTATTAGTTCAACTGTCTTATAATATATATTAAGATTAAGATTAAGATTAAGATTAGAAACCACATAGTTTATTATTTTCTTAATTTTTCATTCTTTAAGTATTAAAAACCCAATTTCTATATACCCGTACACTCCGCTCTCCTCCCTGAGTAGATATGAACATATTTTTTTTTATTTTATGGGAAACTAGGAGGTCGCAAGCCCACGTTACAGGGCCGTATTACCATTTTGCGTGGTTTTTTTCTACAAAGACAATATGACAAAGACATAGCCGTAATGTGTTTACTCTTATATCAAATTTCGTATAAACATAATGATAACAAAAAAAGGACCGCGATTGTCTCATTTTTTTTTTCAGAACAATAACACAACACATCACCATATTTACTTTTACTTCCAAAAACCGCAAAGGAAACCAATGTTTAATCTCAAACATAGAAGCTAGTTTCAACAAATTAAAAAATTAATCACTTAAAAATTTTAGAATCAATATGTTTAGTGGTGATGATAAATATCTGGTTAGATTTAAGTGATATAGATATGCGATGCATTTACCTGATGGTTGCACTATACAAAGGATGTTATTTATCCATATTCTGGTTATTTGATTGTTTACAAAGTCCTACTATCAAAATATATACATGGCACATATTTACAAAAATACCATGTATACAAAATGCAAAACACCGAACAGTAAGTTTTACTTTATAAGTGGCCTTAGATCAAAATATGTTTTTGATGTGCTGATTCGATGCCCAAAAGCTTTATGAGTTGTTTACAAGGTCCAATGGTTTCAATTTGTTGGTTGGCGCTTCCTTTCCTATTAAAATTTTGTAGTATAGTACTATAGTTAGGGGGTGTTTGGCCTAGCTTATTTTAATGTGCTTATGGTTTTTTGGCTTTTTTTTTTCCACAACAAAAGTCATTTTTAGTGTTTGTTTTATTTTTTTGGCTTAAGCTTTTTAGCTTATAAAAGCCATTTTTAAAAAATAATGCTTTTATAACAAAAGCAAAAAATTTACCTTTTTTTTCCTTTCAAAAGTCAAAAGCTAATCTAAACACTATAACAATAGCTTATGAACTTTTAACAAAAAAGCCAAAAGTCACTTATAAAACATAAGCATAAGCAAAAAAATAAAAACTAGTCCAAACACCCCCTTAGTACATTTCTGTTGCACTTATGGTTACTATTTGCGAAGGGTGTCATGTCATTGTACCGGGTAATTCATAGGACTGTGTCTTTTGCCTTAGCAATTTTGGGTCAGGAGTGACTGACGTTATCTTTGTTTGTCTATGTACTTTGTTCGCAGCGATTGTCCTATCTCTTTTCAAGGCCGGGTAAAGAAGACATGATAGTCTTTTCATTTTTAAGATATCATCAGGTGATAAGGTGATATCTTCACAAGTTGTATTGAGCATTCCAATCATCACTTCATTGAATAAGATTATCTATAGTGGCATTTATATTGTACCTCTGACATGGTTAAACGGCCAGACGTAATATTTAAGTTGAAGATACTGAAATTTCCGATTTCTTTATATACGAAAATTTGAGTTCCTGAGACTTGATAGTCGTCGGGGGAGCGTATAAAAATGAACTATGAGATGATTGAGTCTGTATCTAACTTGCTCCATATTATTGGAAGCCACATAGCCAATTGTTAGATATTTTGGTGCTATGCAATCTTTGTGAGTACTTTATATATCAAATTGTTACAATTGTCCTCAAGCATTGATAACCACCAAAAATAAAATTGTTAATAAAACAAATCATGATCTAATATTTATTTGATATGCTTTAATGACAAACTCTTAATAACTCGTATGAAATCTGTTACTATAGTATGAGTGACAACACATATAACAACAAAATTGAAAAGAAATATGGTTACAGGTTACATATGGTATCTAATTTGCAAGCATATGGTATAATTACTTGGTGAATATTGAGGTTTTTTACGACCATATCTATATGTATATCTATGTAGGTTCTGAGAAGTGAAAACCTCTTCTTATAACATAATAGGACTCTTGCACATTATGTCAAAGACCTTGTCAACATGAATTTGTGAATACTAATGTATATTGACCTAAGTATGATCACATCAATGCCAGCAAAGAAGTTCTTGAATAATAATACTAAAATTCAACAAAAACGTTTTTGAATAATAACACTAAGATCCAAAAAAATGAGTCATACCTTCTTTGGATTCAGAACTAAGTAATCTATATAATATTATATAAATTTTTTTAAAAAGTTAACTAAGTAATCTATATGACTTTTGGTAGTAGCTCGTGACCCCCTTTCACTGAAGGTGTGACACAACGAAGATATATGTATGTCACAAGGGAACGGCCCATTTATATAATGTAACTAGTTGGATACCCGGCTTTGCCCGGGGAGTAGTTTTTATTTAAGGTAAAAATTTCTAGATCCACGGCTGGGCATTATATATCCATATAAAACGTTCAAGGTGTAAACGATTTAACTTTCTAGAGAGACCTTTACTCAAACTCATAACTAACGAAAACAGAAACAAAATGACATAAACATAAACATTTGTACCATAGTATATCTGTATATGCATGTATTATCAAGTCAAGGTGTACTATAATCACACTATATGTATTACCAGCAAGTGGGAGAACGTTTTAATGTATAAAAGTACATGGTTTGATCGTTTTGAAACTTTGAAAACACAAATTTCCAATGCGTGTTTTACGCATTTGATACAAGCCAAACGAGCATACAACAAGTGACTCCTATCAATGATGAAATTGCAGTTATAACTTGAGGCATTTTCCCTTTATCATTCCTCCATACCATGGCTTCATAAATGGGCCAAGAATTCACTACCCCAAAGAAAGATAAAAACATTTGCCCAAAAAGCCCATCTGTACTTTCCCCCATTAATATTCTTAAGATTCCTGAAGCAAATGCGAGAAAATTAATAATCGCAACTGTCCCTAATGGTACAAACATTGGTGATGGGACACCAAACTCAAACACTCCATTGTCATATCGTTTGCTTAGTTCATTGTCTACCACTTTGCTAGTCACATGGAACCCTTTTGAGGCGATTCCTAAGTGTTTGATGGAAAATTCTATGAACCCGAATAAATATGATGAGAGACCCCGGATGAACCACATTCGTTGATCATTCCACCATTGTTGGAATGTACCCCGGGCCAACATGTAATCAAGACAATCTTGTACATTGGCCCCAAAAAAGAGAAAAATGTACAAAAGAAACCACATACTTGTGACCTGCATTTCATAAATCATAAGCTATAAGGCCTTTGTGACAGCTAAATTATCTATATGTTAGCTTTGTATTATTGTATATGCATGCATACCTCTGGGAAGATGGAGACACCGTTGAGAAGAGCTAGCTGAGGGACCAAAGAGTATATGATGATTGGGATTGACCAAATGGGCCAAAACGCATTGTGGGCATAAGCAAGGCCCATGAGAGGGCCCATGAAGCGACTTCCATATGTTAACGGGTTGTACTCTGAAAATACAACCTCTAGAAGCCCAATGCACCACCTTCTATTTTGGTTTAGCGCGTCAAATAAGGAGATTGGTAGGTCGCCCAAAAATGCGGGTCTTATGGGATTGAAGAATAATGATTTCCATCCCCTACAATGTTGATGAAGGCCTGTAAAGAAATCTTCAGATAACGACCCATATCTAAAGCCCATCTAAAATGATAAATAAATCAATGTAAGTATTTCTTATGTAACGACCTGATGATGATGTAAGCACTAAGCAACAAAATGTTAAGGCCAAATTTGGCTTACCGTAGAGCCCCAAGTAGTATTTTGTTCGTAATTTGAACCTGCAACTTCATGGGCCATTTCTAGAACTTGTTGGTCTGTAATGGGCTTTTCGACTACATTATCAGGCCAGTGTTGACGAACCTCTGGCAACTCAGGGGATGATGGCCTGCCAAAAAAGACCCGGCGAATAAAAAAACAGCCACTGCCAACATAACACGGTCCTTTAAGACCATCCATCCCCCCAGGATTTATCACATAGAGACGTTTATACTCGCTAGCATAGATGTCCGCACTATTTATCCCTTGAAACCTTTGTGGGAATTGAACGTATCCTAAGTTATGACGGATTGATTGATCTGCATAAAAGCATAACATCTGTTGAGGGGTCTTTGGATCATTTGAGTACATGTCACAATCTTGAGTTAAGACTATTGGTGCATTAGTCATTACAGCCGATACCCTAAGCTACAAATCCACAAACCTCAAATAAGATAATGTACTTCATAAAAGATCAAACCTGACTCAAAAAATGCTTACCAACGTGTTAAGTGCACCAGCCTTAAAATTGTGTGGAAAGACCCTATTTTTCTCTCTTGAAACATATATAAGATTTGGCATTGGAGATCCTTTTATGTCTTGTTCTTGCCCACTCTCTAACAAAACCTGCTTCCATAACTTTCATCAATTTTGACACAAGATTTGAAAAACAATACTTACACTAATGTACTATATAATAAGTTGTAGCAAATAATAGGGACTAGAAAAATGACCTGAATAACAGCGGGATGATCATAACGGTTAAAATCTTTATCCCATTTGTCGAAAGCTTTGCGTACATATTCATTGGCAATATACTCCGCGCTTATGCTTCCTCTGTCGACTACACTTTCAACCTTTAGTTTCATTTTCTCATACATTGCCTAAGATTTTGGAAAGAAGATAACTAAGAAAATGTGTTTAAAAAAATGCCAATAAGTTTAGATATCATATAATCTGTCCTGAAGACTTCTGATAATACTAGTTTGGATATACTACTGTCCAGAAAACTGTTCTACATTCATGGCATCTTTGGCCTATTTGAGAATACTGGGGAGTAAATATTAATTTTCAAAGTACAAGGATACTTCTGCAATAAAAAGAATATTTTAGGGACTGTAAACAATTATCCTTATAAATCATAATAGCTCCACTGGTCTTTTGGCTTTATAAAGCACCAACAGACCAACTTGTGGTATTAAAAAAAGTAAAGGTATCTAATAATTTCGTAAATATTTATTACAAGATAAAATATATTAACTTTTGAACTACTGGCCAAAAATGTTTGCTAGATTCGTTGGTCCACAGATTTTTAAAAAAAAAACTTGGAAATCGAAATCACACTCGAATTGTCTTGTAAGAGTAAAAAAAAAAAAGGAAAAAGAAAGATAAGAACATGGGGCAGGGTGTTCGATCAGATATATTAACAGAGGTAAAAGTGATGAAGTGAGAAATCTGGTGTGACATCCGTTAACTATATTTGATGCTCTAATAGGCGTCATTTGGCAACAAACAATGTGAGGATTTTTAAGTTCAAGTTCATCAAAGAAACCAAGTCTTTTAACTCGGATATATGCAGGCCAACTGGGATATCATGTATTCATTAACTCTTTTCCTGAATACGAATGACCGCTAGATACCTTGATGGTGGTTTGTTGATGTAGATTGAGTTAACACAACATACAAAACCAATTTCAGTAAAGACATTGGGATATTTGACCACTAGAAAAATTGGCGGAAGTTTGCTAAAATATAGATTTGGTTAACATACACAACATACAAAATCACCATGGACCTCCTAAGACCATCCACACTCCCAACCTACATCAATTCAAATTGGCGGTATTTTAAGTGACTTTTTCATTTTTTTAAAAATATTTTCAATGATTCAACTTCCTAAAAGGTTGGGAATGCGGGTGGTCTAAGTGGCCTAGTCTTTAGAAAACTTGATTTCCTTAGAAGAAGAAAAAGAGGTTCAAGGTTGAATCTTAGAAAAATATTTATAAATATTTGATACTAACATATATGTTAAAAACATTGTTGTAATTTCGTTAAAAAATATTTTTAAATGCAAATATTTTCAATTTAGTCTAGAATGTTTTCATTTTAATTTCTCTCATTCAACTTTGCACTTTTAAAAACCAACAAACAAACCATGATCTAGCAAAGCATACTAAACAAAGCCCACTACTTCACATGTTAGTATAGTATAACTATGGTTTTAATTCATATTTTTAACACTTCATATATGATATATCTGGTAAATTCTCACTATCACTATCACTATTTATCTCTGACTATCACTATATTATATTTTAATAATAAAAATCACATGGATAAAATCATATATCATAGATATATACTATATAGTCCGTATGATATAACGTAATACTACTAATAAATTATGTACCTTAATCTTAGGACCATCGGAAAATGTCATCTCATTTGATCGGAAAAAAGCTTCCGGGCATCTATCAACAATATTATTCTCCCTACAAAATGGAATCCATATTTTTGCGAACTTTGCAGCTTCAAAAAAAGCAAAAAGAGTTAACTCAGAACCACCGTCGTCGGAAACATATACCGAAATCTTTTCCGGTGGATAGTCATAAGCCATCAATGACAACGCCGTGTTGACCACATTCATGGGTGGTTCTTTGTACGGATCCGCCGTGCAAATAAATATGTCCAACGCCGGAAAATCTTTTTTCGGTAATACCTTTTCGAGGTTTTCCGGGAAGACTTTCCGGTCGGTGGGGTATAGTCGGAAAGATGTGGTGGTGGTCCACATGAAGGTTAGGACAAGGTCGGCGATCAAGAAAGTGGTCGTGGTGGCGGCGGAGGAGAATGTGGTGGCATGAAGGAGGTTTTGGAAGTGGTGGTGAATTAAGGTAACGATTCCGGTGGCGTAGATGGCGGCGAATAGGCGGTTGAGGGTGGTGCGGCGGAGGAGGTGAGTGGTGTGGAGTGGAGGTGTGGCGGCTGTGAGTGACATAATGATTGTACTCACATGTGATTGTGACCAATGCGAAAGTAGTATGTAGATATATATATACGAAAAAAGTGTTGGAATTATCCAAGTGAATTTGTTCTTAAAATTTATCAAATGAGGTTTTCCTTTTTCTTTTTTGTTTCGATGGTAATTAGGAGCAAGGGTGTAATCGGCTTGTTTTATTGGCAAAAGGTATCGGCAAACATCAGCAAATCGACAAGATTATAGCATTAGTATCGACAAGTTTTGGCAACCAAAATTGGCAAATATTGGCAAGCAACATCGACATGTTTTGGCCGATGGTAATGAACGTTGGGGTATAAATTAATCATTTGCTAGTGAATGTTTTGGCCACATGTCAAATGAAGAAGAAAATGAGCAAATGGGTGGTGGTGTAGGTTGAACAATTAAGCAAGTTTTGGCAAATGAGCCGATCGGCACTTTTTTATCTCCTATCCCTTTAATTTTGGCAAATTTTAGCAAGTTTATGGTAGTTTTTCCCAATTGTTACACGTTATCTTGTAATTGGTTCAAAACTTGTCAATTTAGCCAATTTATTAAAACCAAGCCGACTACAACCTTGCCTCTTATGGGCAAGTGTTATTACTTTTTCATATATAAAAACTTTAATTTTGAAAAAAAATATTTTTGGAAAATCAAGTATTTTACTTTCTCTTCTCAATTTAAATGTATAACTTTTACTTTACAAGTTGTTATTTTACAATTTTAATTGTAAATATATTTTTTTTGTTATATAATATACGATAAGATTTATATCAATGCAAAATACATTTAAAAATAAATACATTCATATATCTTTCATCAAATATTATATAATAAAAAAAATAAAATCATTGATAGTTAAAGTTAAAAAAAAAAAACTTGAAATGACAAGATTAAACATATAAATTTAAACTGGTGATAGTTTCTAAAAGTTATAATGTATAATTATGTTACTTTGTTTTATACTGATAGAACTTGCATTATCAAATGTTATTATCATTATGATAACAATGATAATATTCAATATTGTCAAGATGGAATGTGTGAAAGAGAATTATAGATATGCCTTTATTTTGATGATGGAAAGATTATTTATACAAAAACCTTCAATAAAAATAAAAATGTATGGATGAAATATTAAGTGTGTATAAATACGTATGTTGTGTATGATCGTGTCATCGTGTGAGTTTACCTATTTTGTTCCGTGAATTTTACAATCAACGTTAAGGTAGGACGACCCAAAACAGATTTGATGTCTCATTATGTATGTCTTCATGAATGCGTTTTTGTAATTGCAATGGGTGACTTCCCATATTTTATTTTTTGGAAACTTAAAAAATGTGGTATGGTTTTGAGTCGACTGTGGCGTCACCCACTCAGCCCTGCCACAATATTTTTTGGAAATTAACTTAAGCGTGAGTGCCTCAGACCCTTCATATTGATGTGGGGCATGCCTAAATAAATCAATAATTTGCATGAAAAAAAATTGGCAATTTGCATAAATTTTCGAACATTTCATCATCTTATAGATTAAACGAGATTTGTGTATTAGTAATTAGGTTAATTCTATTATTCATTTCCATAAATTTAGATAAGGTTCTTGAACATAACAATGAAGTATAGATCATATCATATACATAAATATATTTTTAAGGTACTTTGAATGAAATAACATGTATCTTTAGACTTATCTAAAGCAAGCTTTCATCTTTTAAATTTAATTTTTCTAAGATAACAAAAATGTCCTTTTTAATATAACTAATATTATGCATGTATTTATTGAAAGCACAATATACACTTAATGAAACTTATTTACAATATCTACCTCTTAATTTTTAATATAGCTACATAGTCTTTTTTTATATCAATAGCCATACTACTCGCTCACCGCCACCATTACCCGCAATCACTAAAAATCGCCGTCACCATCACGTCACCGATATCACCATCACCCCTGCATCGTGCGAGTATCTAGTTATAATAATAAATAAATAAAAGCCCTATTTTTTTATAACTTAAATGAACTTAATCTATTGGTTTAAACTTTAAAGAGCAAGAACTTTATTCTTTAAAATCTCCACATTCTTTATGAAAAGGGTTTTATGCGGGATACCATTTAACAGCTTGCCACTATCGATTGGATATTCCTTTTCATGAAGGTTGTACCCCCACATCCATCAATAAACAATTATAGATAAATATCTACAGAGTCAAAAAGTCATCACTTAATAACGAGAATTATCCTACTAGCTGGCTAGTAAGCACATACACATAAGGAAGAATTGGTACTTTAAAGGTGTTTTGGTTTTGTGGGCGTAAATGGTCTAGAGAACATGTACCATTTGCCATACTAGTAAAAGCCGAAGAATATTATGCAAAGCTGAATTAAAACCATACGAAAGTTTTTGAAAATATCCGACTACACTCATCAAATATCGATAGATGCGCGAGTATTTCCATGATCACGATTGCTTGAAGGCAATTGGTGAATTAGTTGATAGATGAAATAATGTATATGCTAAAGGAGACGAAATCAACTTGGGCGACTGTGGATGGGAAAAAAGTTCTAAAATTTTGAATGAAGCATATGTAAGAATGAAAAGCAAGTCACTAAATGAATAAACTACATTCGAAGACTCCGATGACTATAAGATGTGTGGTTTTAGACTTGTAATTGTACCTTGGCCATTAACAATTTGTTTGTGGTTTGTTGTTTAATTTAATAGATGTATTGCTATTGAAAAACGAATTAATTTCACTATCATAACAAATTTTAGATTTATACTAGTCTTAACACTTGTGTGTGATTGCTTGGTTGGATTTATGATTATTATATGATTAGTAAGACGCTCGTGCGATGTAATACATGACACCTAAACATGTTTTAAATAATGATTAAAAAAAACATGGTTAAATGGTTAAAGGTGACGACGTCCGTGATAACTTTGTGCCAAAGTGAATTATAGGGTTTTATGTTATAAGTTTATTTTCTTAACTAAAATTTATTGTTATGTTAATATTTTAAATTTATTATAATATATTAAAATTTTGTTTTAATTTTGTTATGTTTTAACTAATTGACACTATATTAAATTTGATTAAACTACTAAATGCAAAAGTAAATCTGTGCATACGATTAATTATATTTTTATCATAAATTCAAAAGTTTGAAGTTCTAATATGAAAAGTACAAATTTCTTATACACATTAATAATAACCTTTTAGAAAAATCCAAATTTATATTGTGATTAATAACTTAATATTGTATTTCTATTAATGAACGTGGTTATTCTGGGTATGTCTAAATGGAGGCATGAACGTAATAAGTCATTTAAGTGTAATAAGTATATTGTGTGCGATTATACATGAGAAAAAGAATGAGTATTTATAGAATGTCATTTAATTGTTAGTTTTTGATTTTATCGAGGTTCTTACTTCTTTTAGCTTTTAATCTTTTCCATAAGTTTATTAATTAAGATAAGGGTTTTCCTAAGTTAACCCTAACTTAAAAGGTAAGTTGAAAGATTTAAATTGTGGATCTATTTTTCGAGGGTTTTTTAACACAATTAAAACAAAGCTAAATATTTTATGTTTGTTGTGTTATTTACACCTTAAAGGAAAAAGGGAAAAAAAACCATACATATAACGAGTAAACATTAGCATCAGTCTATTGTAAGCAAGTAAGAATAAGAAATTGCTTTACAACATGAAAAAAGAAGACAAGAGTAGCAAACTAGCAACTTGTTCTTCAGAAGCCCATAAAGTCTTTTCCAACTTGAATTGGTTATCTATGCATAGTGACAAGCCTAGTTATAACAGACCAAGAGAGAAAGTTCAATAAGATTTTAGATAAAATTGTGAATTTTTCCAGAAATTTTGTAAACTTTTACATGTAACGGATCGATTGACCTATGATAAATTGTAGCCTACTAACCTCCTGTTACATGTAAATGGAAGTTCATTACTAGTTTTAGTATATCTCAACAGTTGAAGACTGAAAGTGTCAATTGTAATAACTAGTTAGTTCGATGGCTATAAGTATATGAGAGTGCTTATGTGCCTAATATGGCTATATAAATGTTATCCTAACACAAAGAATGATTAAACTAAATTTAATAATAAAATTTATTTTTTCTCTAAATAGATTTTTTCTCTTATTGATTGATATGAGAGGCACAATTGATAAGAGACCAAATGTATTCAGGGAAGAAAAAGATATTTATATATCAAACAAAGTTAATCATTACTGTATCACAATTATAATTACATAACCAAAGAGACAACCATTCTTATGATGGATAACCATCTAACTAACTATTTATTACAGATGACATTTTCGCATCCTCAACCTGTCAAAGCATGCTAAAACTAGTAAATCAACTTCCATCTATATGTAACACCTCCTAAATTAAGTTAGTTCTTTCATCAAAAGATTTTTTATGTAGATTACAAACAGGAAATGTATTGGGTGTTGTCCAACTACTTAAACACCCAACAACCCATGTCGAGTATCAAGGAAAGCTAATAACTACGCACGTACTAAAACAGAACCAGATATATAGGGGGCGTTTGGTTGTAGAAAACACCCCTTGTTTTTCATTTTTGTTTTTCAAGAAAACATGGAAAACAAAAAACGCGTTCTAATCATAGTTTTCTAAGAATGTTTTCTAAGAAAACAAAAAACAAGGTTTTCTATTTTTCCATAGAAAAGTGGAAAACACCTTTTCCTTGTTTTTTATTTTCCATTTTCATTTTTCACTTCATTTCACCCCTCCCCTCACAACTCTAACATGTTTTCTAGTTTTCTAATTGACTAAACGACACAAATCGTCCCTGTGGTTTGCCAAAACAATCCCCTTTCGTCCTTTCTTTATCAAAACCTCATTGGCGATCCTTTATAGGTGGATAAGGTTTACGAATCATCCTTTGACCGGTCAACCGTTAGCCTCCGTCCGTTAAGCACCCCACGTGATACCCACGTGAGGGGTAGTCTTGGCATTTCCCATCGATGGACACCCTTTCTCTTTCTCTGCCTTTTTTATTTCTTTTTCTTTCTTAAATCATATATATATTCATATACATATCGAGAAACACATATTATATTCCCCCAAATTAGAGTATATAAACCCTAACTTTATTAACATCATCTTCTGGATCAGATGCACTCTCAAACTCATCATTGTGTATCACATCCAGATCATCCTCTTGTACATCATTTGCAGGCTCAGGCATTGGTACATGACACCCCATAAATTCCACATCTTCATCCACATGCAGCCTAAACTGTCTCATATCCACTTCCACATCTTCTATTTCATTTTCCTCATCTACAATGTAGTCACTATCCTCACTATCCTCACCATCACTACTATCACTTTCACTACTACTACTTTCAGTGTCATCCTGTAAAACTGCTTTACCCTTAACCTTCACATTATCACTTTCATTTAAATTTTCATTTTCATCTACAATATGATCTTCTGAAGCACCATTTAAATTTGCATTCTCATTTAAATTTGCATTTTCCTTTGCATTTCCTATATGTTCTTGAGTACTAGGAGTTAAGACAGGTTCCTCATTCCAATCAAGCAACAACTTCCTATAGCTCCCCTATTTGTCACTGGTTTGCCCTTATGAGAGGTAGCAGTAGTATCACCATCAGGGATCTCATGAATAACAACCTTAGATTTTCTAGGCAAAAAGTAGTCTGCTAAATTTGTCATACCATGTTCTATGTAAACATCAAACACATTGTTGTCTTCCACATATTTAGACAAGTTATGAACATCTTGGTCACTAGCTAAGGGTTGCAGACCATTATCTAATGAATACCCAGGTTTTAGAAAATGATAATACATAACTTGTCCTCCAGTGTAACTCAAATCCTCCATTATGGAGTTTAACTCATGAACTGAAAATTGATCGATATTAATGCAGTCAGCGTATGTAACCTTACCTCTATTATATGACAACCCTGGCCATTCAGTGAAAAAACCCCCATGGTGAATCCTCAGTGAAAACAAACCCGCATAGAAATCTGTAACCAACCAAAAAAACAACAAAAATATTAACTTTTTAATTAATTAAAAATCATAAAATACAAAACCCTAAAACACTAAAATACTTACGATATATAGTGTCTAAAACCCATAAGTGGTCTTCACCCAGTGGCCTGATAGTGTATAATGGACAAGTCATTTAGGTTAGATTGTTTGATTAAATCATGGAATTCGAAGAAGAAGAAGATGAAAAAGGGTGGAGGATGAAAGGGTTTTGATTGTATGGGGATTGAAAAATGATCGGGTTGTGAGTATTTAAAGAAAAAGAAATTAAAAAAAAAACAGATATTGAGTGTCCATCGATGGGAAATGCCAAGACTACCCCTCACGTGGGTATCACGTGGGGTGCTTAACGGACGGAGGCTAACGGTTGACCGGTCAAAGGACGATTCATAAACCTTAACCACCTATAAAGGATCGCCAATGAGGTTTTGATAAAGAAAGAACGAAAGGTGATTGTTTTGGCAAACCACATGGACGATTTGTGTCGTTTAGTCTTTCTAATTAGAATGCGTTTTCAAAAATTTTATTTGTTTACTAGAAAACAAAAACCCCTTTAGTTTTCTAGAAAATTAGAAATGAAAAACTAGAAAACATTTTCTACAACCAAACACGCCCATAAAGTTTGTAAAGATTTGGTTTAAGTTTTGCAGGATTAGTATTTAGCAAATAGTCCAATCAAATGGGATGACTTTCTCGGACGATCATTACTCATTAGGCTTCCTTTATACCAAAAGGCTTGTGTTTTTGAGTGATCGACTAATTTCCTTATGGGATATGATGAACCACAATAGAATACGATGCATTACCCCCGAAGTTTAACATACGGAAGTCGTTTTGAAGTATTCCAATAATAATATATGTTGTTTGGTCCCTGAGCTAACTCTTTGAGAGATATATACAATACCGAAAATAGTCTCAATATCCATATCTGTAAGTTTTATATTGTAAATCATTACACTTATAAAAGCATCACTAAAAGTTACATTGTGAATATGTATCTTCAACATGATTCTTCAGGTTTTCACTTATTTAAATAAAGACAAATGATTTTTGGGAATATATTAGCTCCTCTTAAGTGTATGTATTCTCTATATAGGACTATTTTAGCTACTCTTAAATGTAACCTACTAACCACACGTAGGGGTGTCAATAGATGGATATAGATTTGATCATGATCTGACCCATTAGTGATCCAACTTAAATAGATTATGATCCGATCCGTGATCCAACATAATGGATCGTGATCCGATCCATATCTAAATATCTTTAAATAGAGGATCGATCCATTAAATTTCTCAATAATTTTATTTTTATAGTGAATGAAATTTTACTTTTAGTAGGGGAAAACTTTCGTGCCGCCGTTACCCGTGTCCCTTGTGAGTCGTGCCCCCAGTTACCTTGTCTTAGTCACCCCTTGCCCCAGTGCCCCTGGTGATCTTGTGCCCCTGGACATGGGTGCCCCTGATGACGTGTGCTCCCGGCCGAAGGTGCCCCCGGTCATCGGGGGCACCCTTGACTGGAACACAGGTCACCAAGGAAACCATTGACTGGGGGCACTTGTCAATGGGGATATGTCAATTAGTCAATTTTGGTGATATGTCGATCCGGATCGATCCAAATAACTAAATGGATAAATGGAACGATCCATTGGATTGTTAATCGGATATTATTTTTGATCCAATAAGTGATTTAAATGGATTGGATCGAATCGGATTTGGATCAATATCCAATCCATTGCCAGGCCTAACTACACGTAATATCATTTTTATCATTTAAATAAGTCAAAACCCAAAGAATTCTGTTAAAATATTTTAATGGTGCTTTTTATACTCGTAACAATTAAAAACACAAAACTTACGGATATGGATATTGAGACATTGAATAGGGTGATAGAGGCATAAAATTTAAGGTAGAAATCGACAAGGGGATAAAAAGCGGTATTCAAACTAAAAAAGTAATAAGTTTTTTTATTTTGGACTTTTGGTTAACTGGTAATCTGGTATAGCAAATTGGCTGGTGATAGAAAGAGACATGCTATCCCCTTTATATACATGTATACACACATGAAATTTGGACGAAGTCAGTTAGTCAAATCCTCAAATGGGTCTACTGGTATCATGGCTAATTTAAGCATGAAAAACTACCAGAAGTCACTCATTTAGCATGTATTCTAAACATTATATGCATGAATAGTCTACACTGTAGTTGTAACTACTCATAAAGACATGAATAGTGCCACAATCATGACCAGTTGAAGTTTTGAAGGATATATAGGATAATAAAATTGGATATAAGTATATAACAAACCTTGTTAAATAATTCGTAGAGCAACGATGTGTAATATATCAGGTGCGAGTACATTTGAATATCCATATTAGTTTTCTTGTTTGATTAACAACCAAACAGGATATTATGGCTACTTATAGTAAGTTAAGCTACAAAGAAGTGGGTATTAACTTGACTTCCTTCAGTTTAAACTTTAAAGAAGTCCTTTTGTTCATGCGTGATAGGACATCATATAGCAATTCAAGAATAGAGTAGTACTTGTCCAAGTTACTAGAGTTAGTAGAGTAGGCAAAATAGTTATGTCGAAAGCGGAACAATCAAAATCAGAATTGTGTCCAGTTGTCCACCTTACTGGATGTGCAAATACAACTTTTAACCCGAAAGATCAAAAAAATGGCTTTTATCTATACTTTTGTATAAAAGCATTTTTCTTATAATATAATTAACAACTTGGATATTTTATAGAGATACAAGGCTAGCAAATTTCCACTCACTAATGTCAAATTTCATTGTCCAACAAAGCAATTAAGCATCATCATATTTACAATCAAAAAGGAAAAAAAAAAGTAAAGAGAAAAAATCAGCATTCAAATCTCTAATATGCACATAATCCTAATTCTACTGCTTCAAGCATGTGAGATCTCCGAATTAGTTGCGCCAAACTAGCACCAAATTAGTTGCACCCTACATTTTTAGCCTCTAAATATCACCCATTAACAATCCAAACAGGGTTTTAAAAAGAAAAACGAAATAGCCGCTAAAGTGGGGAGATACATGATCAATGATATTATAATTCTGAACTTAAATTCTTCAGTTTTCACCAGCTTCCACGCTAAATCCTGACACTTCATTGTCTACAGAAGAAAGGGGAAGCCTGCTGCCTGCTCTCAATTTCTTCACATCTTGACTTGAGTATATCAATATCCGTTTAACCATGCTACAGAATTCCCTGCACACAAGTGACAAAAGGTTAAATAAAAATTTGAATATTTTTCAATGATTATGGTTCCGTTAATTTAGTAACTTACAGCCATGGATCATCACCCAAGAGCATCATGTCTCCTTCATCATCAGTAAAGACAATTTCCCACTGATTACGAGGGTGTAACTCTCCCTGAATCTCAAACATTTCCTCAAGTTCATCTAAAAGCTCGTTATACCCTTTTAATACAGTCAAGTCTACTGCACGACCAACTGCCATGCCTTGCATTTGAACCTTCAACCATTAATTACCACATGTTAGTCACTTATCAAAATTGTTTATGCTTTACCTCTAACAGGTCAATAATCACCCCAAGTGTATTTTTATGCATAAAACCTCCTAAATCATCTTATCCCGAAAGGTGTTTTATTATTGAATTAACAAATGACTTGAAAATCATATTTGAGACGTTAACTTTATCTAAATAAGAAAAATAGAACAACGATTTGAGTTCAATTAGACTAGTCTCGGCCAGCAAAAATAACCAATTTAGATCTGAACTGGACATTTCCAACCACAGATCTTAATAAGAAAGGCATGATGTCCAAATTAGATGTACCTTGGTCCGACTACGAGTACATGTGCTCTGTTTGCTTTGGACTTCTTTTGGTGACACTTGCAAATGCCCTTGATCTTTACAATCTTTCGATAGAACAGACTTCTGATCATAAATCCCGACAGACAATGAACTTGGCACATATCCATCAGCAAAGGTATTGGATGTGTTTGATGGGGTTAATGGTGATGTCTCGGGTATGTTATCACCTATGGTAGGAATCATCAAGTCAATACCAAATAATCTACAGCTTGAAATACTTTCAGATTTCTTCATGTCAACTGAACTTTGAATTGAATCAACAGGTTGCTTCACTGTTTCTTGAGATGAGTAAGTTGACCAGCCCGATAGACCTTTTTGATCTTCGGTTTCATCAAAAAATGTGTTCTGAGAAGTCACGATTGGAGAGGGCCTAAAATGACAACCATTGTTACCATTTTCAGTTTGGTTTGGATGCCAGGAACCGCGGTAATCACTTGTCTGTCCTTCAGGAATCTGAGTAGAAGCATTCCAAACAATAGATGCAGTAGGACATGCAGGTTCTAAAACAGGCATTTGAAATACAAAATGAAAGATTATAAGCATATTTCAGATTAATAATTACTAAAGTAGCATAATGGATGGGTCAGTCCTAAACGTGTGATTCTTTTTATACGGTCTACAGGCTGCAACACTCTTGTCCAAACAGCCAAAAAAAGGCTGTGATTAATTAGAGTTATAAATGATTGCAGAAGTTATATAATTTCAATACAACTTATTAAGTTTTTGGAATGTGTTCTGTGTTTGAAATAAACTCTTACCGAATTTTGACTTATTTGATCCATTTTTTTTTAAGTTATTCTTTTTTATTTTGCATGACCCGTTAGGCAAAAATGAAATCGAAATTAACTGTCCATAAGTCGATGTGTAGATTACTGAACTGAAGTAGTAATTTGGAAGTGCATTTAAACTGATTATGATTACGATTTTTAAATTATCAAGGGTCAATGTATTCTGACTTGAATGATGAGGCAAAGGGTCATTCTGTTATGCACTTTTAGAATACAGTAATACACCATTATAAAATTTTGACGTATTGAACCCATTCTGAATTAAGCTTTTCTTTTTTACTTTTCATGTTTGACCCATTGGGCAAAAATGCAATCCTAATTAACGTCCATAAGTCAACGGTCAACATTGCCGGCACTAATAGATTAGTGAGCTAAAGTAGTAGTTTGAATGTGCATTTAAACTGATTATGATTTTAATTGCCTGATTATCAAGGGTCATTATCTTCTAACCTGAATGATCAGACTAGGATATGTTGTGAGAAAGATTATTGTTAGGTCTGATCAAGTCACAAGAATCACTTCGCAAAAGCACAAGAAGACCACATTAAACTCACCAAGATTGGGAATTTCGACGGGAGGTCTAGGCCTTTTGCTTTTTGGTGCCACTGGTGGAGCTAAACTTGTGGGAACAGCAGTCGCAAATGCTTCAATCTCCCATGGAGAAACCCTTTCTGGTCTCATAAATAATGCAGGTTCATCCCAGTGAACCTAATACAGATATTATCAATATGAACTCATTTTAGTTTTCATAATTCAATTCAATGAATTCAATGATGTTAGCATGATTTAAAGCATAAATTAACCTTCAACGAGCGCCATTTAGAGCATTCCCACTGTGGAGATATATCTTCAACTCCAACTATTGTCCCTGTAAACCTGCTTAAATGAGAGAATTCCAACATGTAAACATTGTAAATAGATAATCGACAAAGAAATGGTGATAGTAAATGTATCTGTTACCTTCTTTCAGGAGAGTCCTCGCCCTCAAATGGCATTTTAAATCTCATCCCAACAGTAAACTTATTGTTTACAGCTTCAACATACTTATTCAAGCTTATGATGAACTGACTTGTCCTGTAAAATTTTCAACAAATTTCATTAACTCAAACAAGATCCAACTTATCCAAAATAGTAATTTTAGTATGGGTGGGAACGGGCCATGTAGACCTAGATTTTTTTGTGCTTGATTTTTTTAAAAAAATAATTGATGCCTTATGTATTAAACATATTGCAATAATTCAAACTTTACTGTTTGAACATTCAACCCGTTTGATACTTTGCCTTTTAGCTAATTTTTCTTTCTTTACCCATTTGATATTTTGTGTATATAATCACGAGTATATGGGCAAACTTCACCACCTCTACAAGCAAAGATAATATACCTTGGTTTATAGTAAACAACAAAACGGGTTTGGGTTGAAACAGCATGTGATGCAGTTGCAAGCACTCCAAGGTGCATACTCTGGCTTGAAATCACTGAAGAAGGCATGGTGCTTGGTTGACGAGCAAAACGTCTAACACCTACCCGCAATTCACCATTCTCCCCCCTACCAATGGGAAGGTTACTCATGAGTCAGGATAAAGTAAGGAGCACATGGCACATACCAATAATAAGAGACAAACACAACAATATCACAAACACTCTACCTAAGAAATACAAATGAATCCCCAGCCACTAATCTCTTACAAGTAACAAAGGTGCTCCATCCTGTTGTAAGTAAGTGCCGTCGTGGTTGACCTGTTATCTCAAAAGAAATATTGTTTTACGAAAAAGAGATACTCCCACGATTAACCAAGTCAAACAGGCATGGATCTATGTGCTACAAAAAAATAAAGTCCCAATACACTTGTGAATTTAATGGGGCGTATTGTACATTTAAACTAAAGAATAATCTTATATCAGTATTTTAGTGAAATGATTATGATAATGTGATATCAAAACAATCAGATTTGGAGAATCATGTTAAAAGTTGTAGTAAGAAATGAATTATTACTGAGATTTATATCACATATTCATACACCCTAAAGTTATAGCATATATATATAAACGTAATCAAAAATGTAATCACCTCTAAAGATATGCTTAAATCGCCACTCAAATCCATGGAGATCCTTTGCTACCAACTCCTGAGTAGGTGTTGGCTGAGTCATATCCTACACAAACTCAACAAATTAGTACATCAAAAAGTAAACATTGAGAAACTATGTTTTCCGGGTAAAACCAACAAAATTACCAAAGGAGGTAAGCATTCATTAGCATGTTTCCGAAGCACCGAAAATCCTCCATGAGTACTTGTATCCGAAGCAGTCAACACTTTACAAAAAGAGTGAACATTTGGTCTTGGTAGCTCTTCTAGACATTCATCAGGACTCGTTGGATCGATATCACTTTGCTACAAATCCATAAACAATTAAGCATAATCCTTATCCCAATAACATAAAATCATTAAAGGCCGAAATCTTACATTTTGGTCTGGCAGTAAAGTGATCTGAGCATAAACTTCATCGGTTTCTTGTTCAGCCTACATATATATATACATATAACCAATATATGTATTCAACATCAAAATCAAAACATTTTTTAATTTACAGAACTAGATACCAAAATTTAACAAGATATTGAGTACTAAAAATGTAACATACCAATAATTGAGTATGAACAACCCTACAAAGGATCTTTGACTTAAGGTTGAAAAGAGGGATTCTTTGATTCAATTCCTGGTTTGTTGATGCTTCTAACTATGTAAAAAAAAAACACTCCCCATTTCAAAAACAAAACAATCCAACAATAAAACAAAAACATAATTTAAAAAAAAAACACAAAATTAAGGAAGGAAAATGTTGTATTACTTGTTCCATGTGACCTTGAGGAAAATAAAACACCCTTTCTCCATTTCTTGGAATATCAACTAGTGGGCCTGTACATGCCTTCCATAGCTCCTTATACAACATATCTTTCACAACATAAATTTACACATTTTTTTAGCATATAAAACATAATAAAATGTTGCATATCAAATTGTAAGTTGTAGCAAATATAGTACATACCTTCAGAAGAAAAAATAGTTGACTGTTGATTATCCATGATTTACAAGGTAAAAAAAAACAAAATTTTTGAAGAAAAAAAAAATCAACAAAAAATCCACATTACTATATAAACAAGATCCAAAAACTATATGGGTATTTATTTAAGGAGAAACATGAAGTGTGAAAATGAGGTGGGGGTAAATGGGTAATAATTGAACTGTGCTACTGGTGGTGGTAATAGTACTATGGGGTTTGTTGATTCTTTGTGTGTGTGTGTGTGTTGGTTTTGTAGAACATATAGATATAGATGATGATGATACATATACAGATAGTCACAGAGAGGGACACACACACTTTTGGTGGTGGGTTTTTTCTGTCTCATTGGTGAGCCAAGCCTTTGTTTGTCTCCTTTCATGGTGGTGTGTAGTGCGTGAGCCTAACCTAACTAACCATGATTAAATTTGGTTTTGTTAAAAGTTTAGCTAAGTTAAGTTAGCTTTTTTTCCATTCATTTTTTTTTTAATTTTGCGTATCATTTGGGTTAGTTAGGGTTGGGGGAGGGCTTCCCCACTCCTCCCCTCCCCTCCCTGATTTTTCTTCTCTTCCTCTCCTCTCTCCGAAACCTAGGAGCACTTCACCACATCTCCCCTCCCCTCCCCACCCTTTTCTATTTAATTTCATTTCTATTTATTTTTAAAAGTAAAACATTTTATTTAATAAATTAAAACTAATACAAATATTAAATATAAAACAAACAACAAAATAAAACATCAAAGTACAATATTAAACGAAACGACAACACAATACATAAATAAACTAGCGATCGATGCCCGGGATGAATGTGCGATGAATATGGTCAATGAGATCCATCTTAAGATCCTCGTGAACGTTTGGGTTCTGTATCTCAAACAGTCGTTCATCCGATGGCTGTGGCGCAACAGGGGATCTGGAATGTAATCAGGACTTATAGCGTGGTCCTCGTCTTTTAAAATCATGTTGTGAAGAATACAACACGCATACATAATCTTACGGATAGGGGTTTCTTCCATTTGTCTTGTCGGTTCTCTAAGTATTTTCCATTTTTTTTTATAATACCAAAAGCTCGCTCCACATCCTTCCTTGCAGCCTCCTGTGCCTTAGCAAATCGAATCCTTTTCTCACCGATTGGATGGGAAATCGTTTTCACAAACATCGCATATCTTGGGTAGATCCCATCCACGAGAAAATACGGGTACTGATATTCGGTTCCATTTACAGTGAATGGAACCAACGGTGCTGTGCCGTCTTCAAAAGGATTGAACAAAGGAGATTGGTTCAAAACATTAATGTCGTTGTTTGAACCGGCAACACCAAAGTATGCGTGCCAAATCCAACAATCCTGTGATGCAACTGCTTCAAGCGATATCGTCGGCCCGTGATGATCACCTCGCGTGTACTGGCCACTCCAAGCTACTGGACAATTATCCTAACCCCAGTGTGTACAATCAAGATTCCCTATAAATACGTAAAATATATATATATATATATATATATATATATACATTATTAACTAAACTACGTAAAATATATATACATATATACATTAAGTAAATATATATTAAGTAAAGATATACCTAACATGCCGAGGAAACCATGATAAGACGCATGATGATCAAGAATGCGTTGCGTATCAGTACGCGTTGGCCTACGCAAATATTCATGCCGATACAACTTAATGACTCCATCACAAAAAGCATTAAGGGTGTCACGTGACGATCTTTCCGACATATTTAGGTAATCATCTAAACCGTCGGGATTACTACCGTATCCTAACTGGCGAACTGCAGATGTGCATCTCTGTAAAGCCGAAAACCCCCATTTACCACGAGCGTCGATCTTCCTTTGAAAATAACTAAAATTGTTTTCCAAATCTGAAGCTATCTTCACAAACAACCGTCTACTCATATGAAACCTTTGTCTAAAAAAAGTCTCATTAAATTTCGGTTCCTCGGCAAAATAATCTCGAAAAGGACGGTTGTGAGACTCACTGCGATCGTCGCGTCTTGTATACGTTTTTGAAGAGGAGGCAGTATCACGGACATCTTTTTGAATCGCATAATGCACCATTGTGAATAGATTAATATACCGTTCCGTCTCGTCGGATGAACTCGAGTCCGATTGGAAATTTGGGGGTGTTGGGCCGTGATTGTCAAGAAATAAAGGATTGTTGAATAAAGGGTTCATGATTCCGAAAATATAGATATATGTGTGTGTTATTTGTGTGTTGAAAGAAAAAAAAAAAGAAACAGAAGTGCAGAATGGGTGGACAAAGAAGAAAGAAAGAAGAAGAAAGAGAGAGAGACGTTGTGAGAGTGCTCCCCCCCCCCTTTTTTTTTTGTAACGGTCAACTTTTCCGGCACCCAAACCGGCAACACTGTGCCCAGTCCCCTCCCCACCCAACCGGTACCGGGGGGTCGGGGCGGTGTGTCATCCGGTACCGGCCCGGTACCGGTCGGTGCCTACTCCCACTCCGAGCACCCTTATAGGTGAGCTCGGCATTAAAAAATCTAACTCTTCAAATAATTTATACTATCTAATAAACTACTCGTAAATAGTTAAATTTTTTTTCATTTAAATATCAGCATTTAAAAAATCAAAAATATATATTTTTTCTTTCACTAATTTAAACATGTTCATTTAATATATCTGTAATACTTATAATGAAATATTTAATAATATAAATTTATCAACTTTTTAAATAACTACTCTAACACCTTCAAAATCAAAAACTTTTATATTCACCATAGTCATCACCCTCTCTGCCGCCTCCACCACCGTTGTCGACGCTAACATATAAGCTTTTAACTGATATCCCTTTCGATTGCTATCAGTCAGTATTGAATGCTCGTCTTTATAGATAGTCTATACCAATTAATCTATTATACTTCTCTAATGAGATTCGTATCTTTTTATAAATAAATTAATGCCTTGTCACTAGACAATTTTGAATATGGTTAGCATTATATTAGCAGAGTGAATTTTTTTCTAGAAAAACCATAATAGTGCTAATGTACTATCATGATTCATATTGTTAAAGGTAATCAATAAGTTGTCATATATAGTGCGGTGTTACAAATGTGAATTTTACACCGTCATCAATAACCTTTTGTCATCGATAATAATCACCTATCATAAGTAATAAAATCTCACCAATAAGACACCATTCGAGAAATCGTTAGAGCATAACTACTTTACATGGGCATAATAATAGTTATAGAAAGAAATTTGTAGCAATGCATAAATAGTTCGTATTTGTCGTGATTATTTCACATGCCGTTATTAATCCAGGTCTTTGTAACTATAGAGGCAGAGGCGGTACCAGAATATAATTTTTAAACGGGCAAAATGAAAAAATCTATGACAAATAATACAAAGCGGGTCAAAATGTTACAAACTTATAAAAAACCTTTTTAAATCATTGGAAAATTTAAGGAGACGTGACAAAAGCTAAATTTTGAAAGGGGTGTTTGCCCCCTTTACCCACTATGTGGTACCGCCACTGCATAGAGCCTTAGTATTTTTTGGCTCTATGCATATAAGCAGGTCTTATAAATTTGGGCTCAACATTATTTTTCATATACTCAATTTCAATCAAAATTCTGTCTTTAGTTCATTAATTTTGTTCACACAAGTATTTGAACTCAGTTTTCTCAAAATCTTAAGTCGCCTAAATATTAGTGAAATCATATATTTCTTAAACTTTAACTTAATAATCTTTTTAATTCCTATAAAATTTGACATGTGTAATTTACTTGTTCTCTTTTATCACATCTCTCTTTAATATTTTACATGTGCCATTATTTTGTAATTAGAAAAAATTATTAGGTTGTTAAATTAGGATGATTCATCATTTACTTAAATATTAATCAATTTATTGATGGATTAGTGTGCTTATCAATAATATAATCTCATAGTTTGTTCCAAATTACAAATAAGGATTATTATTATTATTATTATTATTATTATTATAATTATTATTATTTTAATAATAATTTCATTCTATATAAAAGAAATCTTTTACATGAAGTTGGATGGGAGCCTATATACAAGTTGTGCTCCCACTCCTTTTTGAATACAAAAGCATAACCGATGAAAAATATAAGTACCACTCCTAGCATTATTTGAGTGAATACTGGAATTAGACTTAATATGTGAAAGTGTCCAAGGCCTCTTTATTGAATTCTCCGAAAGTAGAAAAGGCGAATGGTATGAACTTGTACTCGTTGTCCTCACATTTTGATACATATTTCCTCTTCTTTTCCACGGCGTTGTGCAAGGCTATCCCAGGTGCAACGACAGTCACCCCCATACCAGCAAAAGGGGAGATGCATGTCACATCCAAACATGCGTCTTTACCTTGTACCCAATTAAATAGTAAGAGATTTGCCGGACGTAGATCCTTCCCATCTTCTGAGAGAAAACCCATTGGAGCCTTTTTACGCACCATAATCTCCGACTTAGAACATATATCAACAAGATTATCACGAACCAAATTATGCCTAAACTTTACACCCACTTCACTAAAACAATGGACCGCATGATCTCCCCATTGGTCCATCCGATGTACATTGCAACTCGGACAAATGCTACCCTAGGAGAACATCGGTATTGAAAGCCTATAGCTCAAGACACAATGAAATTGACGATGGTTCATCCTTTGTCCCAAGCCATAAATAGGGATAGCGAATAGAAATTATTATTATTATTAATCTGTATTATATTATTATTTGAAAAGGTCCATCCTAATCCAATTCAATAATGGATTATGTTTCAAATCTTAAAATGTTAAAAATATTATATAGTGATTATTACATATGGATATAATTAACTATGACCAAATGTCTACATTATATAAAGATTTCGTAAAATGTTTATGTCAATTTTAGTTATTGGATGTACCTGACCAATAAAAAACTTACGCGTGACAATTTATATGCTTGACACATATACTTAGGTACATCCAATAACCATGATTTAAAAGTTTATTACATTAATAGACACTACGAGATCTTTATATAACATAAATAAATTATCATAGTTAATTACATCCACACGTAATAATCTCCAGCTAGACTAAAAAATAGATGTGTATTGTGACTTTAGATGGATTTGATTCAATTACGTGCTTCTCTAACGTACAAGCCTATCTATACCCGTATGAGTTATAGCGAAATACACATGCATATAGCCATATACTATGTTTATAGATGACAAAAAGGAAAAACCACATATATAATAAAAGCAACTACTATTAAAGTGCTTTTGCAACGCGAGTAACAAATCAAAATAAAACATATCGATTACTTTTATATTAATATCATATAGTTATCATTTCTATTGTTACTACCACCAATACTTGTCAGTTGAATCATGCAAGTATACGTATGCTATTAGTACATATGGCTGTTTTAGATGGTGGCCGACCGGTCAAAACCCGATTTTTAAAGGTGTCTAATTTTTTCCATTTTTAATGTTATATAAATTAAAAGTTATGTAGATGTATATGTAATTAATTAAGTCTATTATAACTTTTAACAATAATCTAAAATTAAAGGGTATAATTTAACTCACATACAAAAACTACTTACATACTTTTGTAGATAGAAAAAATTTTATTCATTGCGTTATCTCAGAACCGTGCAGTCAAACCTCCGTGACATTGTCGCTTGATTGTCTACCTTTTTTTTTACAACGTAAGTAGTCATTTTTCTCATTTTATAAATTAGGAGGAATGAGGAATATGTAGTTGTCATGTACATAAGTTCATGTATAAAATCCACCCATTTATTTTTTTTAATCATTAAAAACATTAATTGAGCCAAATCATTTATTTAATATTTATTATACAAAAAATATTAAAAAAATTAATATGTGATATGTTTTATTTCTAAGTTTAGGTATATGACAATCACATATTCACTTTTTCATATATTATTAAAAAAATAATAACATAACAATTTGTTGCTTATTATTTTGTAAAGATTTTTTATGTTATTTCAATACATTGAAATTTTATTTATGTTTTAAATTTAGATTTACTTATTTAAACATAATGTTAAATTATTAATTTTAAAATTTCAATTTAGTTATTAAACTATTAATCGTCTCACAAATTTATTTTTGATTGTCAGATTATATAATATAATTTGTTACACTTAGTTTAGAGTTTTATTTTTTTAAGTACAAATACTCAAATAGGATGAAATGCTGGTGGGGCATGTCAACACGTGGGAGTACCAGATTGGTGTCGGTCCAAGGAGACATTGTTTTCATACGTTTAGAAGGGGTACGATGATGCGCAGGGGACCCACATGGGAACGTGCGTGGGGTCCTATGAGTGGTCAATTTGTCTATCCTCCCTGTTAGGAGACATGGGATCCGTTGTTGTGAGAGTATTGCAGGCTTCATTTCCCTCCCGATATATGATTAAAACGTGGTCACATCCTAAACAAGTGAACCCAATATCTAGTACATCATGGTACAATGGATAATGCACCTCAAATTTTTTTAGTTTATTTTACTTTTAATCTTTGCACACTTGAATATCTTGTATTCTTGTACAATTGTTCAAAACTGCCTACTTAATGTTTTAGAGAAAAACGTTTTTATGTAGTTTACATGAATGACCTTTTATGCGTTAATTAATAGACGTGCTTTTAGAACATTAATAAAATGTAATTCGTCTATATATACAACACATAACCGATATGTGTGTTTTATTATCAAATCTTTCTTAAGGTAACAACCATCAATTAATGAATTGATATTTGAAAGAATTTGAGACTTAGAGATATTGAGTACAAATCATGTTATAAGCAAAATGCTTTCACAAATAAAAACAAAAACTTTACATGAAATTGGAGTTAGGTATATGAAAAACTGACTTTACTATATATGCCAAATCTACCATTAAAAAATTAGATACTGTCAAGAAATTCAGATGTTACATGACTCATTTGTAGCTATTGGATACTTTACAATCTTGTCAAATACGATTGAAAGTAAATTATAGAAAGCTACTGTCAATAAATATAAGAGTGTCCCACATAGGCGATCTTGTTTATTTTGTGTCTTTGGTATATCCACATAAAAAGAAATAGGAAAAATGGTCTCTATGATTGGTTGTTTTGTTGTATGATTATGGGGGAAATGGTTTAAGAAAACAACACCGATATCTCAATTCATGGGCTACAATGCTAGTTAGTTTCTTGATATTTATGTCACTCACGACAAGCCTCAAGTTCAAAACATCTTTAGGCAAATATCTGGATCAGAAATTCTTAGAAAATGATCATGTAAATATTTCAGTTAAGTTTTGATACAAATCAAAAATACTCTTTATCTCCAAATAAAATAAACAGCAAAAGACTATGTAATTACGGTTTAAAAAATGAGTAGACGTTTCTCTATTGATATGAAACCTTGCAACATCCAAAAAAAAAAGAGAAGAAAAGAAAAATAGAAAAATAGTTGATATACTTGATATTGATTGGATGAAAAAGTGAAAAGGGATATAAATAGATATGTTATGCACTATACTAATTGAAATTTAAATATGTCTTGCATGTGATTCCAACAACCAAAAGACAATTAAGTAATTAACTATTTACTCAAAACCTTTTACTCTTTCATATTAATAAAATACCTTACAAAAGTTCGCATCTTAACACATATTTTGAGTCTCAGAAATATGTCATCAATTTGTTATTCACGGAATCTAGGTCGTAAGTTTCTAAATTCGTTAAATACATATCTGTTATATGTAAATAATAAAAAATAAAGCTTTATGATAACAAAAGATGAACAATAGAAAAGACAAACCAATCATATTAAGGTTAAGTGCACGTTTGTCAACTAGTGTCACCAACTGTGTAATTAGATTAGAGTAATCATCGTTAATAAAGATAATAATCCTCCAATGGTTAATTAAGGTTCTCAATTAATGTTAAAAAAAAAAAAACATTAAGGTTCTTAATCTGAAACATATGTCAAACATTACCTAGTTCGAATTTGCTTGTCAACAATAATAACGTAGGAAGTTATACATTATATCAAGGTGATTCTTGTCAAACGGTACGAATTTGCTTGTCAAATGATACCCGTATAATGCGTCAACGGTTAATTATAACAACGACGGTATGTTGGTGGGGATGACTATTTGTGGTAGTAACAATGTCACTATTCATCCAACTATAATTATACGTTACTCAAGTTATTTATAATTATAAGTTCTCAAATTATCAATGACCATATATATATATATATATATATATATAACTAATAATAATTATATAATCAATTTTTTTTATGAAAAACAAATACTAGAATAAAAACTACAAGAGTTTTTGATTGTAAAAAAATTGTTACAACAAGCGTTGACATGATATTGATATCGAACAAGTTAAACGCTTACGTCAATATTCTAGTATTACATTTCGCTATTTTGATTTTCATTACATTATTTATATTTGAATTTAGCGATTTGTTCTTTCATAATTTTAGTTACATTCTTGAATTCACTGAGTTGTTTTTTCACAGCTTTTCTTAAATTACATAAATTTAATTTTATCTTAAAATGTCATAAAATCTGTATATTTGATAAAGGTCAAAATTTAGTTAACAACTAGATCAAGTAGCTAAAAGTGAAACACAAATTTCCAACACCATAAAGGATCACTACAAAGTAAAAACCAATTATGGAGTAGTAATAATGCTTTTTATAAGGGAATAGATTCTCTCAAGTTATTTTCCCAACTTGTCAAGTTGGGGAAATCTTAACCTTTGAATCAAAATTAAGGGTTAAGATTCAAAAATCATCTTTGAATCTTGGACCTTAATATTCATCTAAGAATCAAGATCACCCAAATATGACTAGTCATGTTAAGGTAACTTGAAGGAATCCCCACCATATAATAAAGCTGCAATTTCTTTAAGGGAATCAACCAAATTTTATTCCTTAATTTAGATAAATCTATTGGCCGGTCTTAGGAACAATAAGTGAGGATGAAACGAGCCTACGTGCTAGTGGTTGTATCTAGATTAAAAAATTATTTTTAAATCTTTACTTTTAATTTTAACTTTTCTCAAGTTAGAAATAACTCGAAGGGATTCTCTCTCACACTTAATTTATAATGTAATAAAGATAATTGTTGATAATCTTAATTCAAAAGTTAAAATAATTTTAAATAAAAAGTTATAATTGACTTTTCTTAAGCAATTTTTTTCTGAAAGTACAGTTAAACCTTAATTTGAAGGTTGGTAAACAATAATAAGAATATCTCCATTGACGGGTTTCAGAATATGATAAAAAACTTTGAGGCGGTTTATATTTTTGCGAGTCTCAGTGAGTTTGTGTTTCATACTTGATTTACTTAATGTGAAAAGGTCATACTGTTACTGTATATACTTGATGTGACTAATTTATATCCATTACTCACATCATTATTGGCCATGTATTTATATGTTTTAAGTCGTTTTCATATGCATTTGGCGCGTTTATGGTGTTTGTTAGTGATTTCAGGCTCTAAACAGGTTACGCGTTCATTTGGTGCATTTTTGGAAGACTTACTGGCCTAGAGGTGATCTATGATGTCGAGAGTTGATTCGAGTAGGAAAGAAGTTGAATTTGGAGTTAAAAAGTTGAAAACGAAGAAACCGGTTAATATATGTCCACTGCGCCGCAGTGGAGGTGCACACATGCCCACTGCGCCGCAGTGGTCACACATGCACGAGGAGTTTTTGTCCAGAGATTTTTGGCTGTGACGCAGTTGTCATCGAGTTCCATTGCGTCGCAGTGATAAAAGAAGTCAACGGGCGCCAAGTCAAAGAGCTCGACTGCGCCGCAGTGAGCCATGCAACAACGCCACTGCGCCGCAGTCACCCTGATTGAAGACGAGTCCTTGGACAGAGATATTTGGTTGCGACGCAGTGGAGGGTAACACACGACCACTGCGCTGCAGTGGTAGGTCGGTCAACGAAAGTCAAAGGCCGACTTAAGCCTTTATTTTTCAAGGGGTATAAATACAAACCCTAGGACGAATTTTTACTTGTCTTTCTAGGAGCTGCTCTACCAGGATTCTTCCTTCTCCAATCAAGTGAAAACACTTAGGCGGACTCATCGAAGTTATCACGGGCACCCATCTAGATCATATTAATTACTGTCTTGCAATTTCTATTTTCTCAAACGATTGGTATAATATGTTCTTCTCTTTTATTGATTATTTTTGTTCATTGATCATGAGTGGCTAAACTGTTTATCATCCAACTTGATGAAACGAGACGGATAATGTGATTGCAATATTTTTAATTCAAAAGAGTTTATTTAATTATCGTTGTTCTGTGATCTTGATGATTTTAATTCTTTTTATTAATTATTTTGATATTGGTTGCATATAATTCTTCGTTGGTGGTACCAGTTGAATGTGTATGTGATTTTAAAACGGTTATTTGTCTATGAATAGTTATCACTAGTTCATGGTATGATAGTGAATGTCAATTTAAGAAAAGATTAATTTTGTCAACGTGATTAATAGCGGTTGGTGGTACCACGTTGTTGACACATACGTACAATTGATAATTCGGTAGTCAATAAAACTAATTGTTGGAAAAAGTTGTCTTTGCTTTGGTGGTACCGGCTTGGGTAATTCAACTAGCAGTTAGGTGATTCGGTAATTTGTTTATGGTTGGTGGTACCACGTGAACACCTTAATCTTGTCACGACTATCTTTAAACTCTAAAGAATTTGGTCTTAATTAAATGCAATCACATTTGAAGTTGAGGGAAGTCAAGGTGGATGACTTTTAATTATATTGTTTGAAGTTCTTCTTTATTTTATGCTATTTGCCTTGCAAACCATTTTCTAATTTCATTGTCAAAAAAGGATTTTAAGAGTAACACCCGTTTTCCAAACCATTTTACCAAACAACTTGTCTAACCAATCCCTGCGAATGATCTCGGATTTACCTCAATACTATATTACAAACGATCGGGTCCACTGCCCGTGAGTGCGTAGTAGTCAGTTTGTAAGTGGTTCTTGTTTTATAAATTTAAGACTCGATTTAGCATATCGATACTTCACCATAAACTTATTTTCCCCTCAATTTTAATACATTTCCTTAGAACTCATGTATAAATTTGGAAAGGTTTATTCATAGGAATCATAGCAAATGATGATGATGATAACGTGACAAAATCATACTGAGTAAACCTTTAAAAAGTTTTCAATGTCCTAAATAGGCTCACAGGTATTTTAATAGCAGTAGTGAATGGTTTTCTTTTATCAATCCTTCTGGTGTATACATCTTTAATTTGTAACAAGTTCTTACCGTTCCGATGTTGGTAATTTGGGTATAAGGCTGGGCGAGGGCTTCACCACCCGTCCCCTCCCTCCCCGCCCACTTCCTAAATGTAAGGAGCACTTCTCCGTCCCTTCCTACTCTTTTTATTTTATTCATTTTCTATTTATTTTTAACCAAATAAATTAATATTTATTAATAAAATCATGACATTACATTAATTAAATAAAACAAACACCTTACGTTTCATATTACTAAAATTATTAAAAACATTACATAAACCTAACACTCGGAATAATCCGAGTCCACAGTACTGTCGTCATCGTTACGATGAATGTATCGATAGGCTTCAGGAGAACCGATTGTGTCTCCGGGTTGGGGAGATACGTATTTCTCTTCCGGGTCAGAATAATAATCAACATGATGTCCACCACCGACATTGCCTTGCGAGAATAACGCATGGTCAAGTGTGGCTTTCAAAGTGTTAGAGGCAGTGTTAAGTTGACAAATGACTTGGTTTAGCCAGTCGATTTTTTGTTGAAGATATAAAACATACTCAGCTTCGCCAGTGTTTCGTGCCACAAGAGATTGAATTCGGTTGATTTCGACTTTGTAAGTCGCCTTCTCGTCGATTAGATCCTGAAGGATGGTGTTCACTTCAGACTGGTGTTTGTCGTCGTTGAGCATATGGGCTTGCATCGTCATCTTAATCTACCTTAGGTCCATGTTCGCGATTTGTGTATAGTGAAAGATTTTGGAGAAAATGCTGTTTGTTGGTGTTGTTGCTACTGGGAAAAAGAATAAGAAAAAAAGAACAAATAAAAGGGAAGTGAAGAAGAGGAAAAGAAGTAGAGGGAAAGTGACCGTTTAATGTGGGCCCCACCACAATTTATTTATTTTTTTAAAATCAAAGCATGTAACGTTCGGAATTGGATCGAGAGAGAGGCGGGCGAAGTGGTCTCCATGCCGGTCACCACCCAACCGGTACCGGTACCACGGGTCGGTGTTCCCCTGGTACCGGTGTGGTGTCTATCCCACTCCGTCTAGCCTAATGGTAAAGGAAAATGCACATATACATAACCACGTATACACAATGTAAATCTATATTCTATATCTATAAATCTGTACGTGCGTAAACTTGTGATAATTAATGATAGCAAATGCAGTTAATTAAGGCTCCGTATAACTTTAGTGTTGGCAAAAGAGTTGGCTGAAAGTTGGTTTTGTGGCCACCTATGTGAAAAAGAGACTGGTTTCATGCTAACTTATTTTCCATTTATCTATATAGATTTAGATATATATTAATTATAATTATATAGTTTTATGATATATATAATATGAGGTTGGGTATTATAAAACAAGTATTAATACACAACAAATAAGATAAGATGTTGACCCTTAGATCATGGTTAAGTTAATGCACCAAGATTCACGAAACAATTGATGCAATATGATTTTTCATCTTGCATAATGATCTTCAGTGGGAAAAAAAAACATATTATTTTGTTTGTTTTACTTTAATTATTGTTTTATTTTACCTAACACCTATATAATATATGGACTAAACAATATATATCATTTTCCTTTTTCTTTCTTCAATGTACCGAAGCTACTTTATTCTGCCATTTACTGTCTTGTTGCAATCGTTTTATAACTGCATTTTTATGTATTGGGCATTTGGGCTTTCACGAACCGAGAACGATGTGATGTAGATAAAAAAAGATGATGCTTAACTTAACTACATGATTATAAAGAAATAGTGTCTGGTACATTTTAAAAAAAGAAATAAGTTACAAAATGAATAATTACGTAATAGGATCATTTTTAATTTATATCAAAAAATTCATAAAGTTGTTGAAGGACCACAACCCTTATCAAAGGACAAATAATGATGACCCTATACCATGTTGTATTCACGAGAAAGAAACAATAAAAAGGTTAACACAAAATTAATGAGTAAAAACAAACACTTAAAAAGATGTGTTTGTATTGTGTGTTTCAAATGATGTTCAATTTTGCTAAAAATAATATTCCCCTGTCTTAAATTATTTGTTTTTTTTTTGAACAGCAGAATAGATATATATTAAACAAGATACTAGCAAGGAGCTAGCATCAAAGAAAATTACAATTACAATTTTGAAATCGACAATTACTTATTACACCACAAAGTAAACTTTGCACTTTAGCCCAAACATAAGTAAAGCAGGTCTCACTATACAAATCATCGTATTCGTACTCCAAGAATATCTCAGCATACCTCCCATACACATGCTTCCATATAATGTCTTAAATTATTTGTCCATCATTCATATACAGGTTGTTTGGAGTTAATTGATCACGAAAAATAACAATTAAAATTGTTTAAGTTTATTGTATTAACCTTTTAAATAAAATTGTTATTGACAAAGTTAGATGAAGGATATTAAATAATTATCAAAAAGGTAATTATAATGGCGTTTTGTAAAAATTTAAATTGTAATAAACGTATTTTCTAAGTGATTGTCCAAGTAAACAACTTAATATTCCATGTAAGACTGACGATGATGATGATGTGACTAAGTTGATTATAGTCCAACTAGTTATATAGAAAAAAAATTGAGGTTTAAGACAAACTTTTGATTATCGGACTGCCTCAAGTTTCCCAATCAAACCGGCCTATAACCTTGAAGGACTTTTAAAAGAAACCATTAGACTTGCCGAAAGAAAACCACAAGTTGCACAATTAAAATTAACAAAAGTGGGAATTTAAGCATGTTACAACCTACAATAATGATGAGAAGTGGAATCCTTCGATTATTAAATATGGAATTCAAGTAGCATGTGACGATGGTAATGACGTTTATTACCCTTATAAACAAAAAAGTTTAAGGTTTTAAAGAATATGTTAATGTTAATTAATCACTAAAGGTGCGTTACTTTGGAGTTATAATTAGGGGCCGTACTCATGTTTGCTGTCTACCCATTAAGCACTTATTTATTAAATGACTGGTTTAACGGTTTATAACCGTATCTTTAAGGGTTGTACGCCATTAGTTTCTTTAGCGGTAAAATTGACTGATTAATCGGAAATTATGACTACAGCCAACAAGATTGAAGATTGTAAAATTAAAAAAAAAAAAAAAATGTAATTCTCATTTAGTTTAGAAAAAGGCCAAAAGGAGTGAGGGTTCTTATAAAGGTAGTGATAATCGTACTACAAAATTTGATAAATCTACTACATATATCATAACATATTGTACAAATTTACAATGCATAACGGTGGTAGATTTATCAAATTATGTGGTACGATTATCATTTCCATTCTTATAACCCCAAATCTCACGGCATTATGACATGTGAAGTTTAGAAAAAGAGTAGGTTTTTTCTTAAAATGAGGGGCTCCCATAACCACAAATTTAAATATAGTTAAATTTTACAAAAAAAGGACCATCGGAAAAGGGATATATCCGTTGGAGTGTGTGGTCAAAGGAAGTAGGGGGCGTTTGAAAAGGGACGGAGGGAATCTCTTTTGCCCATAACGTCCTTGGGGCAATGTAGCAAGTGTTATGAGGTTACGTGCACTGTTTGGGCTTTCCCTGGAGGTCTAACGCCTCACTTCTTTGGGCCTAAGGTACCGGTAACATTGATTGTTATTAGGTGCCAATTTTTTTTTTAAGAAAACATAATCTGTTAATCCTAAACTTAGAACATATCATTGCAACATAATCTATATGTCAAAATATTAAGCCATCTTTGTTTGAGAACATGAGATATTACACTTGTCACTTACTATAATACCAAAAGTTTGTCTGATTCACATAGTCCAGAATAACACAAATGTTTCTTACTTTAAGGCAAAGATACACATCACACATGGATAACTGTTAGACCAAAAGTCCTTTGAATACGTTTATACTATAAAAACCAACTGGATTGGATAAGTGGTTGGAGTCCTTGCCTCTGGAAACAGAGGTCATGGGTTCGATCCTCATGCCCAGCAAGGCTGGAGCCTGGAGGTCCTTTTCTACCTTTGGTAGAAACTGGAAGCAGTCTCTCTACTTTTAGTAGGGGTAAGGTTGTCTACATATCAATCTCCCACATACACTGTCGAAGACGGTAATGGGAACCCGTGGAAGTCGGCATTAGGAGTTACTCTATCAACTTAGTATGACAGCGGAAGGGAAGCCCTTAACAACAGAAAACGATGGATGTTTATTAACCAATGGACGGGTTAATCATATCGGATACATGAATTGGGAAAAAAAAAAGTTTTACACCAAAAACTCCTTACAAAATGATCATCATACATATCAGATTCATTCTCAAATATCCTTAACTGTTAATCTGGTCCTGAATTTTTGTAAAAGTGAGCACATGCCGTTGGGAACTCACTCATGGATAGTAAGGAGCAAATGCAACCACTGAATTGTGCCCACCAAACCCGAACGAGTTAGAAATGGCTGCAGTAAGACAAGAAAATGTCAAAATAGGTTGAAAAAAAATAATCTAGCAACACTTTATAGCTATAACTTTCATTGCATTAGAGACATACCAACATTGACTTCATGTTGTTTCTTCACATTTGGGACTGTATCAATGTCAACTTGTGGCTCCAAGTTCTACATGCAAAACAAACTAAAGGATTAGAACCTGACTTCAGAGATAAAGACTAAATGTGTGGTCAAACGGGTTAGGGTCTTATCCAGTACGTACATCTTGGTTAATTGTAGGGTGCAACCAGCCAGTGTTGATTGCTTTTATGCATGCAATGGCTTCCAATCCACCCGCAGCTCCAAGACCATGTCCAATCATCGACTATAGCAAAGATTATACATTATTAGGCTTTATTAAATGATCCAAATACCCGAACCTCCACAAGATTTGGGCTTTACCTTGGTTCCGTTCATCTTAATCCCAGATGTATCCTTAAAGACTTTCTTGATGGCATTGACCTCAGCTAAATCCCCGGCTAAGGTTGATGTAGCATGGCAATTCACATAGTTCACCTAAGTGAAATATCCATATGATTATATGTTATGTGTTACAAGCAAAGGATTAGATTTCTATGATTGATCTTACCTCTTCGGGAGAAATACCAGAGTCTTCTAAGCACTTGGTTATGCAAGATGAAACACCAAGCCCATCTTTGCGTGGATCCGTCATGTGATGGGCGTCACAAGTTACACCTCCACCCAAGTACTCGGCAATTATATTAGCACCCCTCTTCTGTGCATGCTCCAAACTTTCCATAATCTGTCAAGAATCACTATGTTAGTATTAGTTTGTGAATGGGCCACCAATCCAAGCCCATGAGTTAGATGGCTGATTCCTGACATATACAAGGATTCAGGCTAGATATTGTCCTTTGACCCTTACAATTAGAGGCCCAACCGATTCTTAAAATGAAACAATCTTGTAGTTTATATGCTAGTATGGATTAAAAATTCTAACAATACATCTGCAGGAACTTTGACCCACTTCCTTTTTAGCTAAATCTATTCAGCATGTCATTTGACACATTAGAAACATCCATAAAAATAAAAATAAAAAGTCCTAACTGACCCATTTAAGAGGATTGGCACCTCCAGTATTCGGGCAAGATCTTAGATCAATAGGCTTGAAAGCCCATATGGCTAGAGGCCGGGGCAATTCTTGCAGTTATACATAATTTCCTCCATAGCAAGAATCACTTTTGTGGTGGAGCAGTACTTTTCACATTTATATAAAATCTTGATGATGAAAAGTGCAATTTAAGTTGAAGAACCTACATTTATGATTCTAATTGGTTGTTTTGGTGTAAGATTTGTAAAAAATATCCAAAAGCTACGTTATGCATCTTCAATTCAAAACATACAAAATGAGCGGGAGTTAGTAATATACCAGAACGCCTGAACCTTCCCCCATAACAAAACCATCACGATTTTGATCCCAAGGTCGAGAAGCCCTGTGGGGCTCATTGTTTCTCTGGGACAATGCTCTACAAGCAATGAACCCACCAACTCCAGTTGCATTGATAGCTGCTTCGGTTCCACCAGCTACCATTATATCGGCATCTCCTCTTCTAATGTGATTTGCAGCTGAAAAAAAGCAATAGTTTGCGGTTGCACAAGCTGTTGAAATAGAGTAATTTGGTCCCATTAAGCCCGTATCTATAGCCAACAATGCTGATCCCATGTTGGTGATGGAGTATGGAATGAAAAATGGTGTAATTTTCTTGAATCCCTTTTGTACAAGTGCTTCCACTCCAGTGCTAAAAGCTGTTAAGCCACCCATACCAGAACCAACTAGAACTCCAATTCGCGTTTTATCCAACTGTTATAAAACAGTTAAAACATCAGATTTAATTCAAATCATAACGGGGGCTACTTCACTAATGTGACAATGTCGACCTATATACTTATAAGTGACACAGTTCAGGTAATATCTATTTCTATCTGGTCAAGCATACTAATGTGAAAAGGTTTGGCTAAAAGGCAGGTAGGTCCAATGGAAGTCGTCAAACCTCCCAAATCGATTTCTTTTAAAAAGTTTATATTCTCGTAAATTACTAGTAATATATAACTTTTTACATCGTACTCCATATTTAACACACTAACATTTAACTTTTTGTGGGCCAACCCAAACCACCTTGCTATGCAGCTACAAAATAGCTACACCCTTAGGGAACCTGCCTGTTATCTGCCTGTCATGAGAGAAGACTCACATTTTCAAGAGCTTCTTGGCCAAGATTGGCATCCTCAAGGGCTTTTTTGCCAGCAACCAAGCAGTACCTCCAACAATCATCAAGGCGACGGTCATTTTTACCATCAATGTAGCCTACTGAAGAAAAGTCACGAATCTGACCAGCAAAACGGACAGTGAATGTGGAAGCATCAAATCTGTCTATTAGAGTGATCCCACTCTGACCCTCTAGAAGTTTGTCATAGAATGTGTCTACGTCGTTGCCAAAAACAGAAACAACACCCATTCCAGTGATCACAACCCTTTTCTTTGGGTCAGTTTCTCGTTTGGGAGCTGAGACATTTGGTGCAACCATTGCCTTGATTGCTGTGGATTTTGAGGCTGCAAACACACAAAATTAGCCATCAATACATTTAACTGCAAAATGCAAATGGACCTTGTTTCATACAAGCTGACATGAAATGGTCAAAAACTAAAGTGTACATCCAAAGAGAAATGATATATCTGTGTAGTGTTTTTCTTAAAACCCCTTCTAATGGACACAAATGGCGATAATTCATGCACTTTGTAAAGAGTCTACCCTTCACACCCTCATAGATTATACATAGTCAAATGTGCATTAGTAGGATCTGTATGAGAATATAGCTGTTTTCATACAAATTAAAACCGTGCACTTTTGCTTATGTTTTTGTTTGTTGTATATAAAAACTCGGATCTATATATACTTTCAATCTGACTTGGATTGGTGCCTTGGTGGTTTTGATTAACATTCAGGTTTTAAATAGAATTGTTTTTGACATTTTTCGTATTCAAAGCAGTGGAGCCGACTTGGACACCCCCATTTATTCTAATTCTAGTTCTAGTGCTTGGAATCTATCCAAGTATTAACAAAAATCTATAGCATGTATTCAACTTAGAAGAAATTTATTATGTGCATCAAACTTTCACATATTATGTATCACATTGACCAATTAAAAACCTTAATAAACTTTTGACAGAGCTTAAATGAACATCATATGTAATAACGATATTTGAAAGTTAAATAAACAAATTATTTAAAGTTAGAATCCGTATCCCATATTTTTGGGCCATAGTCAGAGAAATAGGGCCATCTGTGAAGGCTTGCAAGTGCTGTGGTTGCACAGGGCCCCCAAATTTAGCAATAGTGAGTATTTCCCAAAAGACATAAGTTTAGTAGTCGTTCATACATTCATGATCTTTTTTCATTGATAAGACAAACGTTTAGTAAATGATGATTCAATGATTGATAAACTTTACAAGTTAACTTACATAAAACCACTACCCAAAATCAAATCAAATCAAATCAAATTGTTGAACTATGTCGACCAAACCTAAAGCACCACATTGATTTTTGTAAACGTGATGTAAAAGTTCTTGATTAAACAATGTCAACTTAAAGTTTGAAAGAATTGGGAAAAAGTGATCCTATTACTCCACTACATGATTAGTAACTTTTTTTTTTCTTTCTACAAGCGTATAAAAATATCTCAACTTTTTGTAACATTCCCAAACCGGAAGGCGCATTAAGAAGGTCCCCAATGGACTCGTTCTCGCGCTCGTTCGACTACCTCGGACGAGTCCACACTGTTGGGTGGGACTCGTCCCTGGTTCGTTCGAGGGTCTCGTCCGGCTAGCTCGTTCCTGCAGGGACGAATGGAAAGCTTTGTAGTTTTTTTTTTTTTTTTTTTTGAATCCAACGGCTAGGTAAAGGAAAAAGACAAAAATTTTGAACTTTTACAAGTTGGCAAAACAGGTCCCTGTAACGTCTACTTTGACCACCTGCAGTTCAAAAACTTTACACTTTTAGTCCTTTAACGACTAGTTTTTGAAAATGCCTATATATACACCTCCATTAAGCACTAGAACACACCACACTTGCATTATTCACATATATTCACACATACAAAACCAATTTAAGCAGAAAATCATGTCGAACTTCAACAACCGAAAAGAAAACGACTTTTGGAACAACGCCTTGAACGATTTTAATCAATCGTACTCTAACCAGCCACCACAAACACCCTTCATCCCACCACCTAATGACCCCCGTTATGCTCAATTCATGGTAGCTTATTATGCTTCACTTGCCGCTGCACAACCCCCTAATTTCTACCATGGGGGGTCGTCGTCAGCTGCACAATTTCAACAACTCGATCAACACTTGTTTCCCACACCACCAGGCAACCCCACCCCCACACACGAATCTGCTCCCACATCGGAATCTGTTCCCACCCCCAATCTATTCCTGAGGCACAACCAAAAAAGGGTCGGGTCAAAAGTATGTCCAAACGCACCAAGAAAAGCAAACAACCAAAAGAACCTGCTGCAAACTCGTCTAATTGGACCGAGCTTGAGATGAAAGTTCTCACTGAGTGTTGGATCGATGCTACAGAAGATCCATATTGTGGCAAAGACCAATCTATTGATTCTTTTTGGGGGAAAATCATAGATAAGTACAATGCAAGATTCCCCAACAACTCAAGAAACCACAATCAGATAAGTGGCAAGTGGAGGAAGATCAGAACAAATGTGTCAAAGTTCAACGCAATCTGGAAAGGCTATGATGGTCATCGGTGCAGGTGGTGAGAACGATGCCCAAGTAAAGAGTACTTTACTCAAACCAAAACTCAGTTTACCATGTACAATTGTTGGTTGCTTGTGAAAGATAAGCCAAAGTTCTTCGCCCCATCCGGTCATGATGTTCTGGGCCGAAGCTTGCATAAAAGAAAAAACGTTCTTAATGTTGTTGATAGTGAAGATGAGGAGGAAGGGACCTAATTCGTGCCGGTGGACCTTGGTGATAATGACTTCTTCGGTCAGAATACTTATACGCGCCCCCCTACTAAGTCAAAGGCATCACGAACATCTGCTTCTTCCGATGCGGGGTCTGCTCGTTTCTTCAGCTTCCGACCTAGCCGCCAGACTTGACCGTCTTGGGTGTAAAAAATAGGCGGTGTTGGATGAACAACAACTAGCTTTGGCTGCCATTCGTGAGGAAGAAAGGAAGTGCACCATGTATATTGGTCTTTCGTTCATGGACAAAACAGAATGTGATGATGAGGAGAAGAAATACATCAAGGAAGCCAAGAAGAAATTCATGGAGGAGTACAAAGACTACCTATTCGGTCCCAACTAGTTTAGGTTTAGTTTTAAAAAATAAAAATGTCGTTATGTGTTTTTTTTTGGTTTTTTTTTTGTTTTTAGGTTGTGTGCTTTATTTTATTGTAATTTGTGCTTTTTTTTTTATGTTTTAAATGTATTTGTATTTTTTTTTAATAATAAACTTGTGTGTTTTGTTAATAATTTGTGTTAACGTATTTGGACTAATATGTATTTTATTAATAGTTTGGAGGGTTAAAAGTGTAAAGTTTGGATAAATGGGTAGAATTAAATAATTGGTGGGTCCAAGACTAGTCTTAGGTGGATGAGTCCATTGGGTGCATTTTGGGGGAGATTAGTCCTTGGAGTGTTTTTTGCTGATATGGCGCTGACAGGGACTAGTCTGAGGTGGATTTGTCAACACCATTAGGAAGCCTCAATAAACGACTAAATTGTACATCTATTTAGATACTCGTATTACTTTGTACATTTACGGGCCTTCGCTATAAAGATTTCACATTGGGCCTCAATGAATTCAAGAACGGCCCTGCCTATAGTACTTATTCAATTCTTTCTTCAATATTTTCCCAAAAAACCACCACTAAAAAACATGAACGATTTTCATTTTTCACCTACTCGTTAACTCAAATCCACCATACATGCACCAACATTTGCATTTTGTTGACACCAATATAATATATACAAACAAAATATCATATATTTCCATTATAACAAAAAGAAAAAATCAATCTATAAACAAAATGAGGACTTATATATATTTAAAAACTTGGTATAAACCATGATCAAACCTGAAGTAGAAGCTGACCAAGTAGGATTGAACCCAGATGAAGCAGTAACTTGGTTCGACTCAATGGCTCTAAGCCCATTAAACTGAAGCATTGAACCACCATTGTTGGCTAAGTCTTTTCTTCTTAAGATCAAACCAGAAGAACAAGTGGTGGCAGCAATGCTTGCCATTATTATTGTTATATATTCTTAAGTCGTATATATATATATAAAAAATAGTTATATGGTTTTTGGGCTTAATTATAAGTAAATGTGTATATATGATGAATTAATATGAATATGGTGGTTAAATATATAGAGAAAAAGAAAGTGAGACAGCTGATGAGAAAACATTGGGTTAAAAAAACTAAGTTTATCAAATGTAGTGTAAACTCCGCCAACCTACTGTTCTTATACCATAGTGTGTGACGGAAATGACTATATATATAGTTTTATTTATATATATACTTCTGGAAGTTGATGTTCTTGTTATTGACATTTCACAAACATTATATTCTGACTTTATAATATAGTTCAACAGATTTGTTGCTACAATTGTATTATGATTTATTATTTTCCTTTAATGTTATGAGTCCCATTTTCTTTATTTTTAGCATGGTATATGTGCAATATTTAAAAACAGTATGATATATGTGCAACAATTTAATGTACTTTGATTACAAATGGTCAAATTTTAGGACTTTGTTTAAAAACCCCTTGTAATTTAATAATTACTCTACTTAGAATGTCTCTGCCTTGATAACGCAGTGGACATCCCCGTCTTGCAATGAAGTTTGGACCTTGGGAGACCAAAGTTCAAATCTGAGCAAGCAACGTTTTTCCCCAATTTAGCGTCGTGCATTTTGTAGCGGCTAAATTAATGTGGTTTTCTCTCCCCTGTGGTTTCCTGACTTCGTGAATCGGTCGCTAGTGACTGTCTACCCAATTGGATGTAACGGCTAGATATCCCGTGACACGAACGTTAAAAAAATAATAATTAGAAATTAGAATAGCGAAACATATATGTCGGGCCGCTTATTGGGTTATGATGTATTTGGTCTGACCCAGTAGTAACAAATAAAAGGCCCACTAAGAGATTAAACATGAAATGATGTAAAGTACAAGGCACAAGCTGCTCACACACTCACACGTGACTTGGGAGTTGGGAGCTTGGGACACGTATAAAGGTCCAATGGCAGCCGCTGCTTCACTGTCCCTTAACACCCAAGTTAAGATTGTTCCCTTTTTCTTATAAAATAAAAACTAATTCGTTAATACAACTCGTGCATTTAAAATGTTTGAAGAAAGACTTTAACTATTGGATGATAGTTACATGCGAGAAAATAAATATGTCAATGGAAATTAAGACGTTAACGTGCAATTTTACATATGAGTTAACTGTTAACTTTAGGAATCAGAATGAGATATGGAAAAATCAAAATATATGATTAGAAAAATTATTAAGATATTTAGTTAAGAGGATTAATCATTTTACTTATTAAAAAAAGTTGATTCCTACAATAAAAATAATTTGCCGAAGACTAATAGAATGATTGATTTGATCATATTGCCATTCATCAAATAAAAAGAAAAGTTCAATAGACTAAAGATATAAAGGTAGAAAATTAAATAATAATTATCATTGCAATGGAAAAACGTGGATCTAGGTCTATATACTATTTGTTTGAATGTCCTTTTAGATAATAGATCGTTAACAAATAACTTACTTTTAAAAAAAATAAAATAGATAATTAACTTTATGGTTTGTTAAAAAAAAATAAACTAATGATTCAACACCAAAATCAGTAGACGCATCAATCTCGTCATCCAAGCTTTCGTTTGGGTTATTGGGCAGATAAAAATGACCGTATCTTCTTCAACAAATCACCATCAATATGTAGAGCCATCAAAAACGTTAAACACAAACTTCTTTTGGCTGATTAATCGATCCACAAATGTTGATGTCACTTGGTCCCAATGTTCTTCTTTCAATTTCTAGTTTTCCGATTGCCATTTCCCTGTAATCTTTTTTACTTTCTGTATTTTGCTTCTTAATTGTAATCCTATTATCCTATCACTTGTTAGTTTTTCAATATCAATATTCAATAATATCAAACGTTAAAAAAAATAAAATAGATGTGAACGGAAAACCCCACTAGGAGACCTTCTAGATGGAAGACCCTTCGCTTTTACTTTTGAAGCCTTCCGAAATTTTCAAGTAGTTTCACTCTAGCCCTTTAGCTTAAATGGATTATCAATAGAGGATGTGTACTTCAATATTTTGTACATGTGGACGTACTATGTGCAATCTTTATAGAAAGTTTCCTCTTTCACCTTATAGGCTTATAATACACTTTAATGTTTAGATTTTGCACACTTGCAAAAACATTTTCAAAGTTAACACCAAAAAGAATATATATTTAACACTAAACTTCCATTCGTTCAAGGTTTTGCCCGTTTGTACTTTTAGTTCAACGTATTTTCTAAAGTTTTTATTAATATTTAACAGTTGATTTTATTTATTTATGGTTTCCTACAAATAATTATAAAAATCTACTACGTTTAATTGATACAGTTATTATATTTTATAATGGTATATGACAATAATCCAATATATATATATATAAATCTAATATACATGTCATGCAAATAATTGTTAATATTAGTACGTTGATTTTCAAATTGGTGTAATTAATGTTAATTTACCGTTATTATATTCAAATAAATGAAAATTTAAACCGTTAAAATTTTACTTTAGTCCCTTCGTTTTTGACAGGACTTAGACTATCATTAATTAAATCTTTATATCTATGAAAAAATGCATTTTATTATAATATCTTTTTGAAAACATTAATTTGAAAAATTACTCCAAAAGGTTAACTCTACCAACCTATAATCTTGAAGGGGGCATAACTGCACATATGTACAAATATAAAGGACTCATTATGTACATCACTTTATCAAATGTATAAACCTTTACGCGTAATTGCCGTCACCGTTTATTCGCTCAACAACACCTATCATGATCAATCTCCATTTTTATCTTTTCGTTCTTTCCAACTAATCTAAAACATTCCATATTCATCCATCCAATTACAATTCAACACTTCTCCCCCAATTATTTAAATCAAATAAATTCAAAATAAATAGATTATTTTCCCCATTTTTCATGTAATCAATTTTCAAATAATAATCCATCATTCACAATTAGAACTAGTTTTTTAAACCCGCGCTTCGCAGCAGGTTTTGATATATTACCAAATAATGATGGAACATAAAGCATTTCGTGTTTAGACATGAAATTGTAACTTTTAATTTATTTACCGAAACACCAAAATCTTTAAGAATATACACATACATAAATAAAATAAAAGTGAATATTATAGTTTACATAGCATTTGTCAAAATTTTATAAATAAGTCATTTTTTTACAAAACTACAATGGATATGAAGTTATTTTTCAACAAAATCGAACGTTAACCTCTTAGTTATGTTTCTCACATGAGGGAATTTAATTATTGCGGATTGTACAACGACACTTGCAAGGATATATACAATAAAAACATGAGTATGGAATCATAGTAAAATAAAAACTATATATAACATAAAGAAATATAAGTATATTGGTTTAAAATTAAACTATGTAAAACATATAGTTGGTATACTTAAACTGTATGAATATTTTCACAATGTTACACGTAACACGTGGTGTTATGAATATTTCCCAATGTTACGTACACGTGTTGTGTACACCTCCTCAATTGAAAAAGTTAAACTGGCTAAAACTGCCTAGTAATCTACAAACTGTGGGGTTGAATTATTTTCCTCATATTTTTGTATTCCTAATTAAAACCGTTTCCATTTTCCTCCATATCTACTAAAGTCTTCATTTCCGTTTATGTACATGAGAATATTATTCACTCCTAGCTAGGTTGAAATAGGAAAATTAAACAGATAACCCATCGATGATTATGTCATATCGTGATGGTGCACGCCCAATCCAATAGCTTTCCTCCATCTCTTCTTCTTTTATTTATTATTCAGTTCGAATTCTTACTCGGTATTCCAGGTACTATCTTATACTTCCCGTAACACGTCAGTCACCACAAACCGCTGACCACTACCGTCCACCGACACATGCCGATGACGTAAGACATGCATTTTTGTTATTGCCAAATGGTGGCGGACTGGCGGTGAAGATGTATAAAGACCACCTTGGTTTTGGCTTGTGTTGAAGCCGACGACTCTTAAATGCAACGTTGCTCGCTCTTGGTAAGTGGTGGCGGTGGAGATGTATAAAAGCCGGCCCCTTTTGACCTTCATTTTTTCTTTTTATTTATAGATGTTGCTGACTTGTTGTAGTGTAATCAAAAAATGACAATGACCCGACCTCAAAGTTTATTGTAACTACAAATATGAAACGATTGATGTGTATGTGATGTGTACATATTTTTATACGCATTAAAGAATTGTAAAAACAATATTGTGAGGACTAAATAACAAGTACTCGTATATATCTACTACCATGTTATGCTAGCCGACAAATTTGGAAAAAGTATGAAAAGGAAACGGGTAAAAAAGAATAAAAAAGTAAGTCCTGTGAGTGTGCACGCAGAAGCACGCATGGGATTTAAACATATATATAGGGAATGAGTGTTATCGAGTTGATTTCATCTAATAGATTATTGACTTGTTATCAAACTCAAAGTACGAAACTCATTCAAGCTATAATTTACGCTCAGACTTTAAATTATTCTAAGTAATTGACAATTTAAATTTGACCCGATTCGGTAATCAATATTTTTTAATATTGATTAAAGCATGTTAACGGACTTAATAATTTTGAGCTCACTTTACATCTCATAGCTCGAATCTACATGATTTGATTTTGCTTTATATATAATGTAATATTGTAAAATAATACAGATTGGATAGAACTAACAAGTTTTGTGAGCTTTTAATTTTAATACCCATGCTCCACATGAATTAAAGTAATTTTATTTTAAATACTTTACGTGTTAATAGTGGAAGCTTGTAGGTTCTCTTTTTCTCATATTTCATTTGTACCTTATATTCACTATGAAAAATGATATGAAAATATATCACAATTATGTATACTTACCTCTTAATCTGATATACAAACCAATAGACCATGGTGTAGAAGTTTTACAACATAATTCTATTTCTGCTTTTTTAATTAAACGAGTGAATTTTATTGATACTCAAATGTATACAATAATACTAACACATGAAAATCCAAGTAATACATCTAGAAAAAAACAAGAAAAACTGTACCCAAGACTATACATTCTATACCACCAGCAGCCATTTCACTATCTAAAATCCAATCTTTCCATATCTCAAAATAGAGATACAATCAAGTTCAAAGTATGCCAGAAAAAATCAACTAGCTTCGTCTTTCACAACTCACTATTCTAATTCGCAAGCATACTTTAAAGAACAACACCATTCAAAAAAAAAAAAAAACATTCATCAGCCAGCCACAAAATTGTAACTCACCCAGTTCAACCTCCACTTAGCACCAATATTGAATACATTCCAAGTCTTCCTTACTTTTATTGACATCAGATTAGTCCTTACACTTTCTTCAACAATCTTACACACTGCCTCCTCATTCCTTTCCACATTTTGGAAAATCCTATAATTCCTTTCCTGCCAAACAAAATAAACAACATCAGCCACAATTAGCTTATTGACCACAATTCCAATGTTGTTCTTTCCTTTTTGCTCAGCAATTCCTTGAATTATATCATGCAGAGCAAAATAATCACTCATTTCCCACCCTAATCTCTTTATTTTAACCCAAACACCTTCAGAGTATTTGCAATTAAAGAAAAGATGCTCATGGTTCTCTATATTCAGACTTGCACAAAACACATTGCATACTACCAATGCTCTGCTACTTAGCCACTTTATCCTGAGTCAGTAATTTCCCCTGAATAGCAAGCCAAATAATAAAAGCATGTCTAGGATTAAATTGTTTAAACCAAATTACTCCTTTCCATCCAATAGTAGGCCAATTATTCCTCAAATCTTGCCAAGCTTGTTTGGTAGAAAACTCCATTTGCTGACCATTTCTAGTCACCCAAACAATCTTGCCATCCTTATGCATCTGCAACACAGGGACCTCAGTTCTTCTCAGCACATCAAATCTGTCCACCCACCCTTCAGACCAAGTCCACTTCCCATTACTAATCATGTCTGCAACTTTAGTGTCAACCTCTTTTCTTGCATCATAAAGAACTCTTTTAGTGATAAACTGACTGAAAGGACCAGCAGAACACCATGTGTCATACCACATTGATGTATTATGGCCATTTCCAGTCTTATACAAAACATGCTGCTTCACCAAGTCCCTAATACTCAGCATTGTTCTCCAACCCCAGCTATCACATTTTTTGTAGCAACCGTCAAATTTCGAGGCCAATGTCTATTATAAAAATATATTTTTGCTAGTTGTATTGAGTAAACTAGATATGTTATTTGTTATTATGCCCACTTAATTAATAGATTTATTAGTCTTGCAATAATCTTGGATATATATATATATATATATATACATGACAACTAGCAATATAACATTTAGTCTTAACGAACAAGTTGATAAAACAGGATGATATGAATGCTACCATGAATGCAAATCCAAGATACAAGTAACAATCATTAAATCAAAAGAAAAACCAAAATAAACAATGATATGTTCACAAAACAACTATCTAGTAAGAGACTAAGAACACATGTGTTTTTAAGGAAATCTATTGCCAATATTCTCTAGTTGTCAGCCAAAATATATTCCCTCCCATACTTGTTGCAGTATCCAAAAGAACTTGGTGATATCCTTAAGCAAAATATCCTCTTAAGAACCAAGCTTTTGTTCCATTGTATCTTTTGATTGATCGGTCTCAAGAGTAGAGCATTGATATACTTGACAAATTCCAAATGGTTGCTTTTAATCGTGAGGAGATGAACCTCCTTATTTAAGTAAATTTTCACCAGTGGCTCTATCATCCTATACATCCTAACAGCCACCCTATTACCACCTTCTTTTACAACCAATGTATCTCTTTCACAGCCACATAATCAGGTTCTTGATCACCTTTCTTCCATCTATAAATAGTCTCCTCCATTCACCATCTTCTATGCACCAAAACACCATTGATAAACCACCATTTATAATGCTTAAACTTTACCTTACACTCTCTGTTTTCCCCTGTTTTAAACTAAGAAAAACAGCCCATTTCATCATAAAGTCGTGAACACTATGGCCATGACTTTTTAGCTAGCCGAGGTTGCCATTTGTTAATCTTCGTTACGGTTACGGGTTCTAGTCTTGAGTCGCCAAGCATTGTTGTTAGCTCTCGTAAGTACCCCTGCTTTTCTTCTTTTTCCTTTCGATTTTTCGAAATGTGTCATTAAAATCGAACTCGTTTCCTTTGTAAAGAAGATACAATATAGGAAGAGGGATATGTAGACTACATGAATTAGTACTATGAGACTGTAATAGCCTATACGTATATATAAGTAGAAAATTGAGAACCTTACATATACCATTCTATATTGAACAAGTGATGAGTTACATCCTGGTTACAAAAGCCTCTCTATAAATTTAATGGCCAGACAAACTTGGTGGACTGATGAAATAAAGTGTCTAGCATGTCACTATAAATGCTTAGAAATAAAACTAATGGGTAGTCGACTAATGATCATGACTGTTAACTATAGTATTTCAATGTTATAAATTCGTGGAAGTAGTATGGAGATGAATGTGTATTTAAAGACTCAGAGAAACATAAAATTTTATATTTCCCTTAGAACCTATTTACTAATATAAAAAGCATGTCCTTAATTCAAGACTATGTAATACTAATTAGTTATATGTGATGTTGGTATTGTGGACAAGTGACTCATAAACTATAAATCTTAAGTGACATGTAATTGATAAAATCTCATAAATTGTTTAGGACGTTTCTAGATTGGAAATCATCAAAACTTCGTTGTCACTATAAAGTGAGTTCATAGCCCCTTTTTAAATATTTTATATTTGGGGTGAGAATACATGCACTTTTTTTTTATTTGTTTTATAGTTGGACACAAATACTTTGTTACTATATATTGCCTGAGTTGTTTATTCATTCTACTAAATCCCGTATTTCAATACCGTCAGTTATGGACTTAAGTGCGAATATTTGTGAATAGATCTATTGGGTTTGACACCCCCACCCAGGTTAGTAGCTCTTACTTGATCGGCATGATCAAACGGGTGCATGATATTTGATCCATAGTACTTGGGAATGAAAGTACTACGCATGGGGTAAATATAACATCGTTAAGCTTCGGTATTGGGAACTCAGTGCTATAGTACTATATATATTATGTATATAAAAACCTTGTGATCCATAAACTATGTTGATATGTTAAACCTATGACTCACCAACTTTATGTTGACGTTTTAGCATGTATTTCTCAAGTAACTAGTGTTATGGAATTTCATGGAGCGGAGTAGGAATCTCAAGTATTCAAGAGTCATGTACTAGATAATAAATAAGAACTCTTATGTACTTCCTAGCTACTTTATTGTAAGGTTATGTCTTGAGACGTTGGTATTAATGAATAAAAACGACACGTTTAGTGGTCGTTCTCTTGTACAATTTATGTTATGATCCTTTGTAGTCATAACTCGCCAAAATGATTTGGCGGGGTGTGACATATTTCCTCTTCAATTTCCCAAATACTCAGATTCTTTAACTTGACAATTTTATCCCATTTTGCCCAAAGAGAATTTTTGTTCTCAATAATTTTCCAAAATTGCCTAATTAACAATACCTCATTCCATTTTCTCAAATCTTTTAATCCTAATCCACCCTGCTCCTTTGGTCTACAAACACATTTCCAGGCAATCCTTGCTTTACCCACAACAGAATCACCACCATTCCATAAAAAACCTTTCAGTAGTTTTTCAATCTCCTTAATAACAGTGTTAGGCAACATAAAAACAAAAGCCCAATACAATTGCATTGATGACAATACAGATGAAATCAACTGAATTCTACCAGCATAAGACAACATCTTATTCTTCCAACAATCATTTTTATTCCTAACCTATCAATTAAAACCTTGCAGTCACTTACACCCAACTTTTTAGCAAGTAATGGAACACCTAAATATCTCACGAGGAGTTTCCCACATTTAAATGGCAACACTTGAAGCAACTCAGTCTTTTCACTATTCTTAATACTACAAAAAAAGATTATACTTTTGCCAAGATTAGGTGTAAGACCAGACACCTTAGCAAAATCATCCAAGGTTTTCTTAATCACTTCTAAAGAACCTGCATTCCCTTTACAGAACACTAATAAGTCGTCTGCAAAACACATATGAGAAAGCTTAATCTCTTTACATCCAAAATGATACCCATAATCATTGGATCCCTGAGTATTTTTGCACATGATGAGATTAAAAACCTCCATTACCAGAGTAAATAGGTAAGGAGATATGGGATCACATTCTCTAAGACCTCTACCACCCTTAAAGTACCCCTGAATCTCACCATTTAAGCATAAAGAGAATTTAGCAGTAGAAACACAAGTCATGATCCATTTAACCATCAGACTATGAAACCCAAAGTTCTTCAAAATTGCTTCCAAGAACTCCCAACTAACTGTGTCATACGCCTTTTGTATGTCTATTTGCATTGCACATCTCTTGGGTCCACTCTTCCTATTATATCCTCTTAATAATTCTTGAGCAATCAGGATATTATTTTGAATGTGCCTCCCAGGCACAAAAGCACTTTGGTTTATATGCACAATTTTGCTCAACCCATTTTGGATTCTATTAGTTAGTATTTTAGTGATACACTTATAGAGAACATTGCAGCATGCTATAGGTCTAAAATCAGTCACTTTACTAGGAGTACTAACCTTAGGAATAAGTGCAATAAATGTAGCATTGACCTCACCAAGCAATTTTCCGGTCCTGAAGAATTCATGCACAGCCAAACACACCTTAGAACCCACAAAATCCCAAGCCTTCTTAAAGAATCCTGCAGTATATCCATCTGGTCTAGGTGCTTTATTATTATCCATGCTAAAAATAACCTCTTTGGTTTCAATATCAATTACTGGCTTAACCATATCATTAGCATCTTCATTACTAAGAACATTTCTGAATAAATCATCCATCAACTGCTCAACAGAGTCAACCTTTCCCAAGAATTTCTCAAAATGCAATAAAAATTGCTTTGTAACCTCGTCCCCTTCATAAGTGTTGCCATTCTCATCATTAATACTTTTAAATCCATTCTTGTTCCTCCTAGATCTTAAAATACTATGAAAAAATGCAGCGTTTTTATCACCTTCTCTTAGCCATTGAAAGTTTACTTTCTGTTGTAACAACTTCATCTCATCTCTAGCAATTGCCAAATATTCATTTAATGAATCACTAGCCTTCCTTTTCAACTGCTCATCATGAGGGAAATCATTCATAGCCTTCCGGTTTCTATCCAATTTTTCCTTTAACACTTTGACTTTTTCAAAAAGGTTGCCTTTATTCCAACTCAAATTCTTCACAGGCTTTTTCAATCTCTTTAGATTTTGTACCAATTTGTACATATAACACCCCTGAATACTATCATTCCATTCCTATTTGACTAAATCCAAGAACTCTTCCTTATCAGCAACAAAGTTTAAAAATCTAAAGGATTTATTCTTCCTAGGGTAACCTTTTTTGATATTTAAAACAACACGACTATAATCAGAGATAGAATATGACAAAAAATTCTCATGGGCTCACTAGAACCTACTTAAGAATTCCTCATTCACCATAATTTTATTTTTGCTTATAGTATTTTAAAATGATTATTAAGATTTTCAATTTATAATTAAATTAATAATAACAATATTAATGTTTAATTTTAAATATTTGATCAATAAAGATAAGAATAAAGATAAAAATATAGGAAAAATAAAAATATCGTAATCTCATGTCGACAATCGACACATAAAAAAATGATTGTTTAGTTCCCATCTCGTGATATCTCGTTTTTGAGTTTTGACTTGATTGTTTATTGTCGGCTCAAGATTCAACATTTCTCAAAAGAAAAATAAAAAATAATTAAGTTTTTTTTTTTTTTTTCTTTCTCTTTTTTCTTTTTCTTCCATTTGTCATTAATCAATTTTCAACACAACACCCCCCGTGATTATTTCCTAGAAACTTCGCATCTTCTATTTCCTTATAACCCCACCCTTTTTCTTCTGTTCTTATTTATAAACATCCCCCACTTCACAATTTACTCCAAATCTCACTTCAACTTTCAATTTTTCCATCAATAAATTTATATAGATATAAAAATTATATATATATATATATATCCATCTGGGTATCAAGAAATTTGCAAACTTGAACAATGGAAAACAACAATCAATCATCTTTTTGGCAATTTAGTGACCAACTTCGTGTACAAAGCAACAATCTTTCGAATATTTCTTTAAACGATTCCATTTGGAGCACTTCATACAAACGGCCGGAAAAAGATCGCCGGAATTTCGACATCCGTGTCGGCGGTGACGTCATCAGCTCCGGTGGTGTCAACAACAATTTATCTGGCTCATCAAACCAAGATTTTAATGGGTTTAACTTTGATTGGAAGCTAGGTGTGTCAAATGGTCAAAGTCAAACCAATCAGTATTATCATCATAATCAAGGTGTTAATGATTTTGGGATTAATGGTGGTTTTAATAAAGGGATATATTCAAAACCAAGTTTGAATTTTGGTCAAAATAATAATAATAATATTAATGTTGGTTTTGAGAAAAATGGGATGTTCAAGAAAGATGGTAAAAATGGTGAAGACAATTTTGGTGGTAAACATGGCAAGAATAAGAAAAATAATAATAATTTGGGAAATAATAATAATAATGAAAAAGATGGTAATAATAAGAATAATAATAGTGGAGGTGTTGATAAGAGGTTTAAGACTTTGCCACCATCTGAATCTTTGCCAAGAAATGAGACTGTTGGCGGATATATTTTTGTTTGTAACAATGATACCATGCAAGAAAATCTCAAAAGGCAGCTTTTTGGTAAGTTTTTTCTTCAATTTTTTGGTAAAGTTTGCATCTTTATGTTATTTTTATGATGTATTTGTCTTGATTGTTATAGATTTCAAGGTTTAAAAAATTGAGGATTCTTAGTAGCTTTACATAGATAGATGTTATGTTGAACACTTTTAGATGATCAATATATGATTTGAAGAATTAAAAGTATATAATTAGTTATTTAGTTGCAAGAAAGTAGTTATGTCTTATGCATTTAGTTTGTAAAATCATTTAGAACACCTGTATGCCTTTCATAGTTTGATCGTTTTGGTACTAAAAAACCTGAAATTAGGTTTGCAAATTAATGTGACTACTTTAGGAATTTCAACTTTAGATGATGCTAATCTTTAGTTAACACCTTCTTTTATTAGGTGCATATGAATAATGAAGTGTGCCCACTAGTTAGAACATGGGTTGGCTCTTGATATTCCTAACACCTTCCACAAGAATTAAATTCTTGGAATATTAGTTATAACTAGTGAGTATGAATATGAATATGAGTATGAATATGAATATGAATATGAATATGAATATGAATTGTGACTGCTAGGTGAAAAATTAGTTAAGACTTTATTTTAGCATTTATAAAATCTTTGATAATTACATAAGTCGGAAGGCACACTTGTTCGCTCATGTCCACCTAGCCAGCCTTTGTTTAGTTGACCTCTTTGTTTAAACACAACGCATTTTGCAATATACTTCGAAGACTAAACTAACGAACATGAGGAATTTCATTAGCTCTCTAAGAATGGTATTTTTTTGCCAGTGAAAACTGTTCATTGTGCAAGGTACAAAAAATTATGTTGTTAATTGGCCTAATATTCTTTTTATACTGAATTTCAGGTTTACCCCCACGCTACCGAGACTCGGTTAGGCAAATCACACCTGGCCTGCCTCTTTTTCTCTACAACTACTCCACCCACCAACTTCATGGTGTTTTTGAGGTATTGTTTCTTATCAATGCTTTTATCTTTAACTTAAAGTGCAATAGGTAGTGTTGGATCGACTCTAAACATTGCTTTAATGGTTTAGGCTGCAAGTTTTGGTGGAACAAATATCGACCCGTCTGCTTGGGAAGACAAAAAGAACCCAGGGGAATCACGGTTCCCTGCTCAGGTGCGAGTTATCACCAGGAAAGTAGCCGAGCCACTAGAAGAAGACTCTTTCAGGCCAATTCTTCACCACTACGATGGCCCTAAATTCCGTCTTGAACTAAACATCCCAGAGGTAAATTTGCATTCTCAACTTTTGTTTCTTAATATTCTTCACGTCCGAATTACTTATAACACTTGTTTCTTTGTTGCAGGCGCTCTCTCTTTTAGACATATTCGAAGAGGAGAAGAACTGAACTGTGTTCTTCGGAGAAAGTATGAAATTTGTGAGGAAGGTCAAATGAGTGGGCCGTATGTTTTATGAAGTTGACAAGCTTTTCCAGAAGGAGAAATGTGTTAAAGTCCTATATATATGTAACTAATATATGTTTAAATCAAGCTGAAACGTTTTATACTGTAGGAAGAAAGTAGTAATTGTTTGGATACAGGACATTTACCATGAAAGACAAAGATGGTGATGTTCCTTACAGTTCTTTCGCTCGATCGTATGTGTAAAATACAAACTCAGTATGAATAAACAAAATACAATACAAGTTTATATGTATATGTATATGTCTATGTCCATTTGATGTTTTGATCAAGAGAAAAGCTTGTTTATATGTTCAATTTTTCAAGTTGTAGGCATGCCAAAGTCAAAATGCCTGATTTCTTTTACATGGATGCTTCTTTCATGTGTCAAGGAACATAATAAGATGTCTACCTTTAAGATCTATGTGCTTGTTTGTATAGACATGTTTATATATTTGGATGCATTCTTGTGCTTGTTTGTATAGACATGTTTATATATTTGGATGCATTATTTGGGTACGATGACGGTACATGAGACCAAAAGTTTTCTATCTATTGTTGTTGCTAACGCAAGTATAGATATGACACAATTGTAGGATTCATATGTAATAACTAGATTGAAAGCAGCTTACCTTTGTAAATACTCATTTCATATCACATAATCTAATCCCCATTCAATTCAAAATACAGCTTCTACTTTGTGGATCAATTCCATGTATGTTAGATAGTTTGGATGACATATGCTTTGGTGAAAATAGACATCTTTCTCTTTCACTTGGACAGTTGGACACGTAACATAACTTTTGTGTGTCTTAATTCATAAGATAAAAGAAAAGGACAGCAAAATAAGAAAAGGCTTTGTTGATATTGGTTAGGTTGTTGTTGTGGGATAAGATGTGAAATTATATGTATATATTATATGTATAGTAATATTGTTAGTTGAATGGTTCATCAACCATCACTAACTTGAAATGGACAAAGTGGTTGAGGTGGTGAGAGTTGGTGTGACACTTTGAACTAGTCCTTTTATTTTTATGCTATTTGACACCCCACCCACCGTGTATCATTATTCTTTTTTATTATGTGAATTGGTTGTCAAGGAATGAATTTGTCTTTGTTGTGTTGGCAATTTTTTTAATCTTTGGCTGGTATTCTTTGGACCATTCAAATTGAATTTGCAAACCACCATCTCAATATCTCATTCAAACGTGTTAGATTGTAGGTGCTAAGTCTTGAGATTCTAGAAACTTTATAAGTCGACATTGACATAGATATGTAAATGCATCCAGTCTCTTGAAATTAATATCATAATCTTGATTGAACATGTGGATATTTAAGCATTCTTATAAGTATCTCAGTAAAACTTAGTGGTCCCAGAGACGTCTAAGGTCAAAACTCTAAACCCATAGTCGTTGACTCGTAAATCCTGACTCGACTCGAAATATCGATTTTTAACTCGTGACTCGACTCGTACGAGTCAATTCGCAATGTTTCATATTGTTTGTGATGACTGGTGTGAGTACGGTAAGTTTATGCTAAAAAAAAATAATTCAAAATAATAATAATAAAAGAAAGCTACAAAAATCAAATATTTCTAAACAGCTTCATTTTGGATGAACTATGAACCGCAACAATGGCTATACTAACGGTAATGTACAAGTATCTCGAGCTTAGCGTTGTTCAACAGTCTAACAAAAAGCTAAAGTAACCACTATTGAAAAGATGCAGGTAAAAACCAGTGGCTTCCACCTTCGTTTTGGCCTGCTTACTTGCCTTTGAGGCAAGCTACTGGCAGAGTTTGGTAACAAATTCCAAAGAATCTTGAAGGCAATAACGATTGCGAAAGAAAGGCTTGCACAAAGTAAAACATGTTCAGTCTTGTCCACGCTTTCTTCATCTCTTGCTATCTTCTCGATATCTTGCCTATGAAACAAGGTAAATAAAATTTCACACTACTTAGCAAGGACTTATGTGTAGTGCATATGATAAAGTAGCTGATTTATTAACGGCCCAATATACTTGCAGACGACCATTTCATGTATGCACATAAATTTCTTTCATACTACGAAAATTACCTTAGCATGGCTTTTTCCTTGACAACTGACTCCAATAGGAATGATACTGAAGCTTTCCATGACTCCAAGTCTGCAATGCCTTTCTCCTGAAATGGTTAACATTATGTACATAAATCATATAGTTTGGAATAAGTAGTACCCAGGATGGTTCAGTCTAACTGATCCCATATCGTTCAATGGGGCCAACTCAAACAGAACCGTCTTGGGGAGGTTATAAACTAGTTTAGTCAAATAGATAACAAACCATGGTCTCTTTCCACGGCCAGAATTCCTTAATTTCCGATCTAGTTTGCTCTACGAGCCTTGAATACTTAACAATTTCTTTGTCTAGATGTGGAAGAACGTCCCCCTGTATCTGGTTCACTTCATTAATGTAATCCTCCAATGACAATATATCATTTTCCAATAGTCGAATCTTTTGCATCAAAATCTTTAAAACAGCATCACCATGTATTCTTCCATTACCTTTGGTTATAGTTTCAGGAACTTTAATATCTATCAATGGCTTCTTTTTTGCATCGTTATCATCTACCCCTTCGATTTTTTTATTGTCACCATCGAGTTTTTTAGAAAAACCAGTAGTTTCCCACAAAGCAGGAGCTGCAGTCCGGTTAGGATTTGATAATTTTCTATCAGTTGCTTCCCCTGAAGCCATGAACAAATCTTCAAGCATTTTTTCAATTGCATCAATACCATATGCTTCAAAAACGCTAAGCGTGCAGTAAAATTCTGTTCCATAATGAGTAATTAATCTCAACATAATGTATCTAGCCCATTTCGGTTCAGGTAACTTAAAGTATTGATTATGTTTGACATTGTCTGCAACAAAAGTCCCAAGCTCATACCATGTTTCTGCTGGAAAAACCAAACTTCCCAATAATTCAAATTGCTTAAAGTTAGAAGAATGATGTTCATAGTTTGCCATCATTATTGCATCGACTAAAGTTTCTTCTGCAAGCTCAATGACTACAAATTTATCAGGAACTGAACAAGGGTTCCTCAAATACATATCATGATCTCCGCCTAAGATACTATTTGCACCTTTAGCTTCCTTATCATGAGCTACAACTTTTGCTCCTTTTGATGCAGCTGCGTAGTTGTATTTAGTGCCATCTGCCTCGAGCCTGTGAGTGATATTGACTAACCTGCTTGGGACACCACTTAGCCTGTTGTCCTGCTTTGTAATGGTCTTAAAATCGTCTGAAGTGAAATATGTTAAATGGTCCGTCTGTACCCCTTCTTGTTTACTTTCGATATAAATATCTTGAACTTGTCGTTCACAAATGAATGTCGAATAACCTAAAATTTTCCACAATAAGTCCTCCCCTGGGCTTTTTTCCTGAAGAGGATTATCCTCGGTTTCTTCAATGCTAGCTTCATAAAATGGAGAATCGTTATAGACTCTAGAAATATTCAACTCCAAAAGGATCTTCTCTGTATGATTTCTGCCTTGATCTTCAAGGTATGGATACGAGCTCATATTAGTGAAGTTCTTATAAGAGACACCTGCATTCCCTGCAACAATTAGATCAAATTGTTATCTATCAAACAGGGGCCTAATGATCAGATACTAACTGCAAGAAAACCAAATATCTAGTGAAACCATCAAAATCCCATCTTTTACCTTTAAATTTTACCAAATGACCTTGTTTTAACTCAATGAAAACTGAATGTACAGTAAATCATTTATTACAACTTCAAAAAACAAATGATGGTGAAAGTCCTTCTTTAGGTTACCCGAGGAAGGCTGACTCAGACGATGCGACCTAATTAGGGTATCCTGTAGCCGTGTACGAAGCCAACTTCAAGAAGAAAGATTTAAATGTTTTTTGGTTGGAATACATTTCACTACAGCTAAACCTGATCCTGATAATTGGGATCGGACTATTTATTCCAAACACGCATCGAAACAATACCTACAATCATCCTCATTGATACATCTTTTCATCCAATATGTTCAATGTTAATGGAATGCAGATGATTCATGAACAATCTTTCATAAACGCATAATGCAAGGCACCTACAAAGCCGGGTCAATTATGAAAACAATACATTTTGGAATAAAGGGATGTCACATTTCTCAACACCAGGCTAAATATGACATGAACAAACCATAAAGATCTGTTTGGAACATTTCATCAATGAGTATTCTTAAAATCAAGAAATAAATCGCGTGTACATGACATTACTCGGAAAAAGCAAGATTTGCTTCCGAAAATGAACACAGATCAGGAATAGCCTCTGAAGATACCTTCATTGCCATGATTAGGACCAAATGCAGAGAACGAAATCATAAAAGGGAACCAAAATGTGATGATCAAAGGCAATGATAGCTTTAAATAACTATCTTTTTCGTCCTTCTTGATCAAAAGTTTAAGGTTATTGGGATGAAATTCAATATCTGTAGATGATGCATCATTGATATTGGGTTTCTTCATATTTCATGAAAGTTTAAAGATTTACCAACCTAAGAGTGGACATGAGAAGTTTACTCTATTTAATTTCTTTTGCCTTTTTTGTATTTAACACCCCCACCCCTCACAACAGGTCTCCCAAAAAATTGGTCTGCCATGTCACTGTATACTCTCTTGTGCCATGGTGCACCCAAAAAATAGGTCTGCCATGTCTTCACAAATATTACACTTTTTATGGCCTGTAGTTCTATAATACTTGCACACATTGCATATGATGCTATGCTTAAATTAGTTTTCTCCACAACCTCGTCCTATAATACCTTTCAGATCAATGTCGGTTATGGTAATTTTGACCCCAAATATTTGGCCTAAAACAAGTAAAGAATGCTAAATTTATACTGTTGTCTTTTATTAATAACATAAGGTACACAGATCTAATTCAGCTAAAAGTGAAATCTGGAATTTTTTTTATAAACTTGGGAACCAACAAACAAATATTTGTTCTAAAGCTTCTTTCAAGATTTCTACAACGACACTATACAACAGACATTTAAAACCTCGGTTTCTCTCTGTCAACAAAACTAGTTGCTTATGCCTTTTACAGAAACACCAAAATTCCAAATCGGAAGAAAACTATAACTGAAATTTCTTTTTATTGGGTATGATGATAGCGTGTCATTGATTCAAGATGCTATACTCCAACTCGTGATCTTCTCCTTGCGTTTGCTTAAAAAACGAAAGGCTGCCTGGATCTCCTTCTTCAAGTAAGCGACTTGTAGGAGTATTGGTAACCAATTTACATTTTATACAACAAAAAATGAGACAACAATCTATGTACTAACTGAAGCTTTATACTCTCTATGTTTTCTTCTCAGAAGTATACTGAAACACTAAAAGATCTCTCTATTTACAGAAACAAAAGCTTATCTTGGTCCCATCATCCAACCCTCTGCACTATCATGTCCTTCATGTTCATAGGATAACACATGCTGGCATGCAATCCAGACCACACATTGTAAGTAACTGCTCAGTGCCGCCTTCCTCGGATTTTGAGCCCCAATACCTCGACGGTGTATGGGGGAGGTTAAGATGTAGGCAGACCTTACCCCTACCAAGGTAGAGAGGCTGCTTCCAGTTTCTACCTAAATAATAGAAAAGGACCTCCGGCCTTTGCATGGGATGAGGATTGAACCCTTGACCTCTGTCTCCAGGGGTCATGGTGTTTACCACTAATCCAAACCACGCTGCTTGGATGTTTACCACTAATCCAGACCACACATTCTCTGCTAAAATCTCATTCACAACAGCTGTTGGATGGAATTGGTCCCACCATAGATGATTTGAAGCATTCCTACAAGCCATTCCAGCTGATAAGCACATTATCCAACCATTGTATCTTCCTAAACCACAGCATGCCGAATTCGTAACACTAAATCCTGCAAAAACAAATCGACAAAACCTTACAAACCGAAATCGTAACCCTAAATGACATGAGTTTATTGCAGCTTGGGCAGTTGGGAAGCAGTAATACAAGTCCAAATTGGTTGAATTTCGTTGGTCCACTCATCAACAGTGCTATTATCTTAAAATCTTAATGACTAATGTATTAAATAAGATTATGGAAACTATTTTGCTGAAATATTGATTACTGTTATCCAAATTAATATTTCTGAGGCTATAAGCATCTGGAAACACATTAAACTAGGCTCCATCTATTTTCCCAGTTCCATTTTAGCCAAGTTTTTAAGATTTTACCCGTTTGACCTGTTGGAGACAGAATACAATCCATTTTATAGTAAATAGCTCAATTTTTCAGTCTCAGATACAAGCAATCAAGATGACCTATTAATTTCATTTCCATATGGATTTTGAAAAAAAAAAAGAACTGGATGATCTTACAGAATTGCTCAGCATTCTTCAAGATGTCCATAGATCCCAAATAAGCATCACAAAACACTATATTAGCATCATTGAGTTCTTTATTAAGCTCCTGAACTGTGTATCTCATAACAAAATTGAATTCCATTATCATGTCATTTATCTTTATGATACATTCTCCATTGTTGCTGTTGTATTGCCACAAGTAGTAAGGTGCACAACCAATAGGTGCCAGTCCCATCACCACTACTCGTCTAACCTTCGCATTGTACAAATTCTGCACCATGAATGCAATATTTAACCAAAACAGGCATATATATGTAGGTTTTAGGTAAAATAAAACAAGTATTAAAGTAAAATAAATAAAACAATAGGTTTTTCTTCACTGAAGATCACCGTGCATCATGAAAATCATTGTGCATCAATTGCTTCGTGAATCTTCGTGCATCAATTTAACCATGATCCAAGGGTCAAGATCATGTCTTATTTGTTTTACTTTAATAGTTGTTTTACAATACCCAACCCCTATATATGTATAATAGAATAGTTTCTATTCAGATGGAAAGAATGTGCTAGGTCAGGCGTCTTGGGTAATGATTCCAGGGTCAAATGGGCCGGACATGAGACACTTTTTTGTCCAAAAGTATAAACTTTTTATAAATAATCATCAAGCGATGTATCAGTAAAAAATTAAGTCTGGTTAGCTTAATGGTTATGGAGGTTTAGCTATATGACACGAGCTAACTTTGACCCGTCTCCTCATTAGCCATCTTTCTGAAAATATATTTCGTCCATTTAACCCGTTAGAAATAAAACATAACCATCAATCCATCATAGATGGGCCCAAACTTCTAACTTCTATGGTCTGATTAAAAAATGAGAAGATAGAGGATTCTTCTAACCTTTATCTCCTGTCTCATTGACTTGGCTAGAAACTGATTAAATCTCCATGAAACATACTTTGATTGTACACCCGACACATCACGGAGATAGTAATGTATAAAATCATTTGTCCCGATAGAAATGTAGAACATTGAGTTTGAAATATGATCAGTAGCCGCCTTTTCACCCATTCTTATTATGAACTGCTGAAAGGTATCCATAACCTGCTGAATCTGCTGAGAGAAGGATATATGCTGACCCTGCATAACATATATTATCCACACATAAGAAACGGCAGAAAGTAACATCTACGATCCATATCGTCTTTAAAAGCTTATATGAACAAACTACTGGGTTTTGAAGCATACCAATTCTGCACCGCTGGAAAAGATGATTCCAGCACCCGCAGAAGCAAAATTCAACCCGTGTATCATATCTTCAACTGCCCCACTTTGACCTAGATAGCTCGGAACTAATGGGAGACCAAGATAAGATGCTGACTCAAATTTACAGAAGAAAAAACGTTTATCAGCCATTGCAAGAAAAACTTATAGCATGAACTACATCCATTTTAATTTGTTACAAACCCGTATCAAGAACCAAAGTTAAAAATTTCGGTTCAAGACTACAAATCATGGAATATCAAGGAGACTTGTCTAGATTACTAAATTAGTATAATTTGAATGTATAAATACATATAATAAAGCCTAAAAAGGGATATAAAAATAAGAAACTCAGTTAGGCATTTCATCAAACACGTAATCTGCAGCCAACAACTTTACTCAAAATCATACCAAGAACATCAAAATTTTATAACAAAAACAAGAAATTCAAGAAAACAGTAAAATGGGTTGTTACCAAGATAATCAACGGGAACCCGGCCATTCGAAAAGCGGCCAGTGGGTTGATGGGTATCGAAATCACGGCCGTAAGGAAGATGATCAGCACGAGCAAGTGTACCAAGAAAGTTATTAGTTCCACAATCAACAGAAGAGTCACCAATCACAAACAATGCCGGAACCGGAGATGGTGGGGGAGGTTGCAGTGTCGGAGTTGAATACGATGATGGAGGCGGCGGCGGCGACGGTGGTGGTGGTGAAGAAATAGAAGTGTTTGTTGATGGGTGAGTGTAAAGATCTTGCGAAACGTGGACGGATTCGATTGGTTCGATAGATGAAAAGAATGTTTGTGTGAAAATTAAGAGTGGAAGTAATAGGAAAAACGATGAAGAAGATGATGGCTCCATTGATGAATTGTTGGAGGTTTTGAGACAGAGGAATTATGGCGGGAATATAGATATAGATAGATACAGATATTAACGGTTTCTATGTGAAAAAGGGGGAAATATTTTGGGCTTTTTTGTTGACTTATGTGCTGAAAGCCTGAAATTGTTTAGGTTGTGAAAATGGGGAATTTTTATAATTTTTGGCTGGTATTTGTTTGGACCATTCAAATTGAATTTGCAAACCACCATTTGTAACTTTGTAAGTCTTGATTGAACATGTGGATATCTCAATAAACCTTAGTATCTTCTAAGGTATTTACCCTTGGTTTTCGACTTGAAATCTCGATTTGTGATGCGAAACTCGAAACGTGACTCGACTCGTACGAGTTGACTTGTAGTGTTTCATATTGTTTGTGTATACTGGTGCGAGTATGGTAAGTTTATGCTAAAAAAATTTAAAATACTAATAACAAAAGAAAGCTACAAGAATCAAATATGTCTAACAAGCTTCATTTTGGCTGAACTATGAACCGCAAAAATGGCTATACTAACAGTAATGTACAAGTATCCCGAGCTTAGCATTGTTCAACAGTCTTACAAAAAGCTAAAGTAACCATTATTGTGATAAAGCAGGTAAAAACCAGTGGCTTCCACCTTCGTTTTGGCCTACTTACTTGCCTTTGAGGCAAGCTACTGGCAGAGTTTGATACCAAATTCCAAAGAACCTTGAAGGCAGTAACGATTGCGAAAGAAAGGCTTGCACAAAGACAAAGTAAAACATGCTCAGTCTAGTCCATGCTTTCTTCATCTCTTGCAATCTTCTCAATATCTTGCCTATGAAACAAGTTAAATAAAAATACATGTAGTGCATATGGAAAATTAGCTGATATATTAACGGTCCAATTTACTTGCAGACAACCATTTCATGTATGCATATTAGCTTCTTTCATATTACCAAAATTACCTTAGCATAACGTTTTCCTTGACAACTGACTCCAATAAGAACGATACTGAAGCTTTCCATGACTCCAAGTCTGCAATGCGTTTCTCCTGAAATGGTTAACATTATGTACATAAATGATACATATAACTTTGAATAAGTAGTACCCAAGATAGTTGATTCTAACTGGTTGAATGGGACCTAATCAAACAGAACTGCCTTGGGGAGGTTCAAAAACCAGTTTAGTCAGATAAAAAAACAAACCATGGTCTCTTTCCACGGCCAGAATTCCTTAATTTCCGACCTAGTTTGCTCTAAGAGCCCCGAATACTTGACAATTTCTTTATCAAGATGCGGAAGAACGTCCCCTTGTATCTTGTTCACTTCATTAATGTAATCCTCCAACGACAATATATCATTTTCCAACGATCGAATCTTTTGCATCAAAATCTTTAAAATAGCGTCACCGTGTATTCTTCCCTTACCTTTGGTTATAGTTTCAGGAACTTTAATATCTATCAATGGCTTCTTTGTTGCATCGTGATCATCTACCCCTTTGATCTTTTTATTGTCACCATCAAGTTTTTTAGAAAAACCAGTAGTTTCCCACAAAGCAGGAGCTGCAGTCCGGTTAGGATTTGATACTTTTCTTTCAGTTGCTTCCCCTGAAGCCATGATCAAATCTTCAAGCATTTTTTCAATTGCATCAATACCATATGCTTCAAAAAGCCCAAGTGTGCAGTAAAACTCTGTTCCATGAGTAATTAATCTCAACATAATGTATCTAGCCCATTTTGGTTCGGGTAACTTAAAGTATTGATTTATGTTTGACATTTTATGCAACAAAAGTCCCAAGCTCATACCATGATTCTGCTGGAAAAACCAAACTTCCCAATAATTCAAATTTCTTAAATTTAGAAGAATGGTGTTCACAAGTCACAACAGGTCTCCCAAAAAATTGGTCTGCCATGTCACTGTATACTCTCTTGTGCCATGGTGTCACTAAGGAAATGTCTTCACAAAATTTACGCTTTTTGTCTACCATCTCACATTGGCCCATCATAACATTTTTATGGCCTGTAGTTCTATAATACTTGCACACATTGCATATTGCTTAAATAGAATAATTACCTTGTTTACTTTTCAATGTACCAACAAATTTTAGTGCATCAAAGGCGTAGAATTTGCATCAGACATCAGGCATGTCACTTTCATTATACTTTTTACCGTATTCTGAAGGGTATTCTTTTCTCCACAACCTCATCCTATATTACCTTTCAGATCAATGTCAGTTATGCTAACTTCGACCCCAAAAATTTGGCCTTAAACAAGTAAAGCTTGCTAAATTTATACTGTTGTCTTTTGCTACACAAATCCAAGAAGATATATAATTCAGCTGAAAGTGAAATTTAGAAATTTTCTTATGAACTTAGGAACCAACAAACAAATATTTGTTCTAATGCTTCTTTCGAGATTTCTACAACACCACTATACAACAGACATCTAAAACCCCGGTTACTCTTTGTCAACAAAACTAGTTGCTTATGCCTTTTACACAAACACCAAAATTCCAAATCGGAAGAAAACTATAACTGCAATTATCTGTATTGGGTATGATGATAGCGTGTCATTGATTCAAGATGCTATACTTCATCTCGTGATCTTCTCCTTGTGTTTGCTTAAAAAACGAAAGGCTCCCTGGATCTCCTTCTTCAAGTAAGCGACTTGTAGGTTTGTCTAAAATATAGTCAATTTCATCCCCAGTCATCTCCATTTGACGAAGAAGAACCTGTAATACAAGTGAGCCGTACATGTTGCACTATTAGTCTAAATTATACTGGACATGAGTGTAATTTGAACTGCAAAGTACAAGTGTATGGAAGTATTCTTATGACTTTGTAAGAGAACAGTAAATGCTGTAAAGGATAAGTTGGTTGGGACAAGTAGTGGCAAATGGGCTGGCTTATGGGTATCAGGTCGAACATGATTGGCAAGTTAGCCCAAAGACACTTTTTCATCCTTTGGAATCGAGATCTGTACGAATAATGCATCAAGTTTGATTACAAAAATTTGATTGTATCAATAATAATTTAGATACATGAAGGTTGAGTGCATAAAGATCTGAGAGTACCCATAGGTCCACTTTAAACAGGTTCAACCCCTTTTCCTTTTTACTCAAATTTTCTTTTTGATGCATTTGAAACAATATTATAGCCCAGATGGATCCACTCATGAAGCTTCCACATATTGTTAGGATGATAGTTTCCTATCTTATCAGAGAAACTCTTCTCAATATACACAGAACTGATGAAAGATTACCAAGTCCTGAGTCTTAACAATTCCTTTAATTAGTGTATCACTATTTAAAGATACTTCTTCGTATATACCTGCAACATCTGTTTTTTTTTCTAATACATGTGAAACGGTCAAAAGAAAACCGTTGGGAGGGGTTGGACCAGTTGTGAACGTTCTAATCTTCAACCCAACACTCAATTTCACAAGCCGATTTCCTACCCGATTTCCCTACCCGAAAGCTACCCGATGGGTTGAGGCGGTGTACCCGATCGTGGTCGGGGTACCCGACCCGCTAGCCGACTAGTACTCCTCCCACCCTAAGGTATTCTGATGTATTGAGGGTTTTCAGTTACCAAAATATCTTTTTCCAACACCTTGTTCAAGTCGATATGTTATAATGTAGAAGAAATCCAATTAAACAAAAACGAAATGCCTTGATGTTATTAAGTATACAATGTTGTATAACAAGGAAATGTGGAGGTTGCACCAAGTACTATTAAATTGATAATCAAGGTTTTTAAGCTTATTGTTCATGATCAAAAGGGTGACTTTATTGTCTTCAAAACAACCACCACCCCCCCCCCCCCTCCCCTTCTTTTATCTTTACTATATTATTGCTCCTAAATACAAAATGTTTTAAATACCGGTATTTTGGTCGTACCGATCGGATACCCAGTACCGGTATTACCGGTATATTGGCCGGTACGTACCGACACGGTAATTTATTTTTTGTATTTTTATTTTTATAGAACTCCTACAAAACTTGTTACAATTTAATGAAAATAGTCAAAATATAAGTACAATCCACTAAATAATAATACCATATAGATATTTCATAACAAAATATAAGTTTTAAAGTTTACAAATAACAAAACATAACATTAAAGTATCAAAAAAAAAGTTTAAAAATTAAAGAAAAATATATAAATCAAAATACCAGTATTACCATTCCGGTAATACCGTAAAAATATCGGACAAAATACCGGGATAGTTGTACCGGGGTACCACCCAGTTTCCGGTATTCCGGGTAATATTGGCATATATGTACCGGTATTTAAAACACTGCTTTCACCTTCTTTCACTTAGCTTCACTTGAGATTGAAATACATATGTTTGCCTTGCTGGAAAAGCCAATTACTTTCGTACACTATCTTCAAAGTTATACAAATTAGGGAAAAATATTTTCACAAAATTCCTAAGGGTAACCTAGTTATACAAATTTACAAATTAATCCAATATTGTCTTTTAACAACCCCCCTCTTTTTTATCTTTACTATAACTTTGCTCCTAAATACAAACTCACCTCCATAATTCTCCCCCTTTCACCTTCTTTCACATAGCTTCACCTAAATTTAAAATACATGCTTGCCTTGCCGAGAAAGGCCATACTTTCCTTACATTTTTGTTCAAAATTATACGATCCATTATTCTCTTCAACCCCTACCCCCACCCCCACCATTTTTTATCTTCACTATAATGTTGCTCCTAAAACAAAACGCCTTTATAATTCTCTTGGATTTCACCTTCTTTCACTTAGCTAAACAATAAAATATATATACATCCATATACATACACATTATCTCCCTCTTCTTTAATTTTTTCTTTCACATTATAAGCAAGCTCTCCAATTATGGATTTCAGCAACATTTTATCAAGGATAGATTCGTGCTTGGATCCAAGCTCCACCCACGAACTAGTGTTATCCTATTTTGTATAATAAAGTTTTTCCTCTTGAGCAAATATCTTTGTCCTAACAAGGGGCTCCCATTTACTCGATAGCAGCAAAGAGACAAAGGTGCACATGAAGAGAGGAAGTACTTGGCACATTAAATATACTAATCAACAACATAAGGTTCGAATATGTGGAAGTGACATCTGAGACCCACGATTTGTTTTCTAACGAGTTCTTTCCTTTTTACACACAAACCTTAATGGCGATTTTCGATTTCTTTTATAAAGAAAGCCAAGTACATTATTTATCAATATTAGACCTTGCAAGTTGTTGTACAATAATCACAGGTTCGTCATTGTCATTATTAGGTGAGTACAATAATTTCTCTATTATAAATTTGTTTAAAACCAGTTGTACTTATAATGTGATATTAATTAGGAATTAAAATATAAACATAATTGTGATCATGTACTTGACATTCATGTATATGTATTTGATCATGATGCGGACCTATAACACGAATAGATTTATTTTCAATCACTTGTACTATGATAATTAGATAACAGTTAGGATTGTTTTCATATTCTTTGGTAACAATTAGGACTCTTGATTTGAGTGAAAATTGTAATCTCAAACATTAATACGCAAAACTAATATAGAAAATCACGCAATAGCCAATTTTCGTTGCGTTCATACTAAGATAGCCAAGTTTTTTTGGATTATCACCAGATAACCATATAAATCGCAATAATCTGCAAGAATAGCAATAAGATCATGAGAATCGCAATATCATAATTAATCGCAACATCGCAAAATCTTAATGAGATATTGCATATTTAAATACTTGAAGATTTTTTTATGAAGATTTTTTTAAAGAATTTCTTGGTAGAGCCGACTAAATAGACAGTAGATACATACACCTTCGTTAATATATTTTTTTAATTGTATATTGTGTAAATGTAAAGTAGAATTGTCTGATGAGCTAACGGGCTGATAACTGATAAGGAGAATAAGTGGACATATGTTAAATAGATTTTATTAATTAACTTGAATTGATCCAAAACTAAGGATATAAGCTACGTCTTTTTCTCCACTTTCGGGATTAAGGACTTTTTATTGAATTTAAATATTTTTATTAATTATCTTGAATTAATCTAAAAGTAAAGATTTAAGCTCGGGTTTTAAGACAGCTAGATTGGAGAATTGATCAATCCCATGGAATGCTAATTTGTAACTCTCGTTCTAGCAACTTGCTAGACTTTTAATATACGAGTATGCTAAACTCAATTTAGAAATTCGTATATGACAAGAGATTAATAATGTTTATATAGAGTATGTGACTACAAAAAATTAAGTAAACACTCAATGACAATTTTTTACGAGTTTTGGATAATACCAAAAAGGGTTAAGATGTGAATAATCTTATCCCTACTATGATAGAGTAAAAATTAAAAAAAGAATAAAAAATTTCAACCTTGCAAGACATGATAATAGAATCCTTTACTTCTAATATAACCACTTATTAATCTTAGTGGTTTATAAATAAAGTATATTACACGTCAGGATACGGAAATAAAAATAACAAATACATCAAACAACACTTATCAAGCTTTACATTTAACAAGTTTTGATAATCATACAAAAAATTTTGAGTTACTTCATATACATCTATACCTTTATTGAGCTTAGCTTGGGTATTGTTAAAAGCACCGCTCTACTTATGCAACTAATTAATTTTCATGCAGTGAATCTATCAAAGATTTATTCATCCTTATTATATTGTTTTCATTGAAATTTACCGAGTTGTTACTCAGGTATAGTTTGTTCAAACCGTTTTGAGTATCATGGTTGATTGTGCACCAACTGCATAGTTGATGATGACTCCGATAAGGGGCTTCGTCCGTAGAGAGATGGTTGAGATTTGAGTGTTTGTTGGCGATTTCTCGAAGGTAGAAGCGGTGCCCCTTTACACCAACTATGTGTGATAGGGATTTATTAGGGATTTGTTGCTGATTTCTGATCATGCCTATGAGGAAGAATTCCCTCTCCTTATATAGGAGAGGGTAACTTAGAGGGAAAGCTAGAGTTTTAGCCTTCGGGTTTCGGATATTATTGTCATGTTTATCCGATTTGCTTGCCATCATTACCTCTTTATAATTGGGATATGATTTGCTATATTTTAAGAAAGGATTTAGGCTTATCCTCAACCATTTATTTATTATTAACATCTTCGGGTTTCGTGCTCAGTGGCCTTCATATCATGGTTCAGATGAGTACATCGTCAATGGTTATGCAGATTTAATTTATTAGTGATAAGGCTTTGTATGTATTAAACTATACACTTCAAATCTTAAACGTGATTTAGATGTTAAAGACTTAAAGTAGCCAAAGGTAAATTGCTAGTGAGAAAACATATAGTCATATACATTGACATCTTAAGTTACTAGTGTCCGAAATAAATTGAGTATGAAAGAAACCTTTACTTTTCGAGAAGTGAACTTCAGATGAAAAGGGTAATAGTGAAAAAAAAGGACTTATGATTAGAGGGTAATTCTCCAAACGTAATGGGAAAGGTAAATTGTGTATTTTGATGGATATGTATCGTAGATTTGGAACCCTTTTTCTAATGCGATGGCATCTAAGTTGGTCCCAATGTGCTAAGCTTACCAAGTGCGTATCATCATGGACATAAGGTTTGTGTTTATTTTCTTAAAAGGTTTTTAGTTAAATTCCTAACACATTTTAAGACATTATTATAACATAATATATAAAATGTATAAATTTATATACATGTTTAATACCAGCCTAAGGGTTGTTATTAAAAATAAATCTTTTAGTAATTGTAAACCTTTTTTTTTTTTTTTTACAAGTGAACTTTATCTCGGACGCGTATGATGGGTGATAATCGTACAACGAAAGGGTTCCGCACTAAGCGGATCTTAAATAGTCTTTCTCACCATATCACCTCCTTAATTGGAAAATACCGTCGAGAAGACCTAATAAAATTAGGGAAGATACCTCTTTAAAATTAATACACATAAAAAGCTTATATTTAGTATTTGAAATTTAAAAATACCTAATAAAAATAGGGAAAATTACCAATATAGCCTAAGGGTTATTCTTAATCATATTTTAGTAGTTGACTTTTTTTTTTTTTTTTTTTTTACAAGTGAATTTTTACCTCAGACGCGTATGATGTGTGCGAATCGTACAACGAAAGGGTCTCGCACTAAGCGGATCTTAAATAGCCTTTCTCACCATACCACCTCTTTAATTGGATTATACCGTCAAGGAGACCTAATATAATTAGGGAAAATACCTCATTAAAATTAATACACATAAAAAGCTTTTATTAAGTATTTGAAATTTAACAATACCTAATAAAATTAGGGAAAATGACTAATATAGTCATCTTTTATGGTGATAGATATCTTATTTTAGAGACGTATGAAAAAAAATACAAATCCACCTAATACATTTGGCAAGGAACAAATTTAACCAACCAAAATATGACAAGTGTCACACCTACAACTTATATTAGGTTCTCTTCTTTCCAAAATAATCCTATTTTCTTTATCTTTTTCCTTTTTAAATTTAGTGATTCACATATGATTTGAAGAATTTCCACAAAAATATACTCCATATTTTAAATTTTATTTTATGAAGCCTTATATTTTATAACTATAGTATTGATGACACCAGAAGAAGATCAAGGGTTGGAAAATGTTAGCGTTAAGAAAAATTCTAGAAAACGAAGTTAACACAAAGGCGGGAGGATAACAAAGTTTTTCGTGTTAATCTTCCATACGGGTTTAGACCATGGGATATTATCTCGTGTAATAATTATTCAAAAATAAACATTCCAATTGTCTGAGTTATGATTCTTTTAAGTAGTGATAGACCTTTGAAAACGTACATATTGTTTATAATTATCTCAAACGCTTACAAAATATGAGTTAAATAATGTGGCGTAGAAAGAATGTATTCATTACTCATTAATAATAAAACTTTTTTAAACCTGGTTAACATGGTGGAAATAAATAAAAAGACATAGAAACAAAGAATTATTCAAGAAAAGTTAATATATAAAGCTAGTGTAAATTGTGGAATGAACACTTAATTTTGATTGGTTGATTTTGTTTCTTGCCAAATATCTTAGTAAAGATTTTTTTTACTAGACAAGTAAAAAATGATGTAAAATATACACCATAAAATATGATCAAATAAGTAATTTTCCATAAAATTAACATATTAACAAATCATGATATTTTTTTCCCCATTAATTTAGGATGAAGATTTTCTAAACTTCAGTAAACTTTATTGGTAAAGTTAAACAATTTTTGACCATTGGATTGAAATAAAAGGTCAAGATTCAAAGATCAAGTTTGAATCTTGACTTTTGATTTTAATCCAATAGTTGAGATCTCTTTAACATTACCTCTCAAGTTGTTTTCAACTTTAGAGGATCTCCATCTATTAAATTAAGACAACCATCGTCTAGACACTTCAAACAATTAAACTTACTTCCATTAGAAAAATGATTAATCATCCTAACCAAATAACCTAATAATCCTCCTAACTATAAGATGATGACATGTAGAAAATCAGGAGACAAGATTAGGAAAGAGAATTAATAAACATATCACTTTCTTAATATACTAAAAAGATTATTAGACTATTTGCTTTATTTTCTCTGTTAAATTAATAACATAAGGTAGCATCACCATATTTTTTGCTTTCCATGTAATTTTATTATTATTATTATTATTATTATTATTATTATTATTATTATTATTTATTATTATTATTTTATTTTTTTTAATTATTGTTTTTACTTTAATCAAAAAGTAAATTCCTTTCGCTTATTATTAAAACAAGACACGCTAGAAATGGCCGTTGATACAAAGTATACATTCATGTTTTCAGGTCAAAGACAAAAAACCATACTCAACGGCTCTATTTTCGCTCTCTTTCTACACTCCACACAAACACACACACATTTTCCCCCTAAAATCACAAACTAATTTGAACCTATTTTACAATTTACATAATCTTTGATTCATTCTCATTATAACACGATCAATTTCTTTAGTTAACCATCGATACTTTCAATTAAAAACTTCATTTTTTTTTTATCAAGAAACACTAGATCGTTATCAAGATCTTAGCTTTTTTTACAATTAATTGATATGAACATTCTTATTTTTGGTTGAATTTGAATACCCAGAGCTGAATTTAGTTTTAGTTTTAATTTACGAAAATGCCCTTTTGATACAGGCTATTTCTGTTTAAAAGGGCATTGAGGTTTCAAATTATGAATTTTTTTGATAGATATTGGGTTTGATCTGGTTGTTGTAAGTGTAATAGTCTGAAATGTGTGAAATATTGTTGTAACAAAGAAAGAAAGAAAAAAGATAGTAACTTTTTGTTGTGTGGATCAAGATTTTGATACAATGTCAGCTGTTGATGTTGCATTGAGTCCGATTCACATCGAATCTGGTTTACTCCGAAACCCGAATGAATCTATAGCTATATACTTAACTGTAGCTGGATCAGTGATTCCCATGTGCATTTTGGAGTCCGATTCGATTGCATCAGTGAAGTTAAGGATTCAAACATGTAAAGGGTTTTTAGTTAAGAAACAAAAGTTAGTTTTTCAAGGAAGAGAGCTGTCAAGAAACAGTTGTTTAGTTAAAGATTATGGTGTTTCAAGTGGTGCTGTTCTGCATTTGATTCTTAGAGTTTCTAATCGTCTTGTGATGATCACGGTTGAAACCGCTTTTGGGAAAGAGTTTGAGTTTCAGGTTGATAGGTTTAGAAACGTGCGTTTTTTGAAACAAAAGATAGCTCAAGTAGCAAAAGGGTTTGCATTTGTGGATGTTGAGGATCAGGAGATTCTGTGTGATGGTAAGAAGCTTGATGATCAGAGGCTTGTTGATGATATTTGTAAGAATCGTGATGCTATCGTTCACTTAGTTGTTGTAAAACCTGCACGACTCGAGAAAGATAAGATTCAGACTAGATTAGAGAATGTTGGATTTCTCTTGCAGCCTGTTATTGTTAATCCTAATTTGAAAATTTCGCCTGCTATATGGAGTATGCTTAACTCTGCATCAGAAGGACTGAGAAAAGTGAAAAACCCGATTAGATCATCTGAGGGTACTGGGGGCGCTTACCTTATGCAGCATCCTTCGGGGAATAAGTATGTTGCTGTTTTTAAGCCTATGGATGAGGAACCGTTGGCGGTTAATAACCCTCGAGGGCTACCTCCATCTGCAAACGGTGAAGGACTAAAGAAAGGGACTAAGGTAGGTGAAGGTGCACTGAGGGAAGTTGCAGCATACATCTTGGACCATCCATTGACTGGACCTCGTTCATCAAAGAATGAAAATGAGACCGGTTTTGCTGGTGTAGCCCCAACAATTATGGTTAAATGTTTGAATCCGCAATTTAATCATCCACGAGGGTATGATGGTGGACAGGAAAACATAAAGGTTGGGTCTTTGCAGATGTTTATGAAGAACTGTGGAAGTTGTGAAGATATGGGTCCAAGGGATTTTCCAGTGGAGGAGGTTCATAAGATCACAGTTTTTGATTTAAGAACAGCGAATGCTGATAGGCATGCAGGGAACATCTTGATGAACAGAGAAGGGGACCGTATCGTGCTGATCCCTATTGATCACGGATACTGTTTGCCTGAGAATGTAAGGAACTACAACCCTTATATTATCGTTCCTTAGTTGTGATATTAAAATAGTTGACTTTATTGACTAATTAACCAGTAGTTAAGTCAGGGTTAGCCTGATATAAGTCATTTATCATGCTAAACATGCTATTTTACCATTGCGTGAGTCCTTAGAACTATCGTCTACACTTTTGTCCACTTTTCGGTTTGTAGATATAATAGTTGACTTTCTTGACAAATTAACCAATAGTTGAGTCAGGGTTAGTCCATAACGAGTCTTTAATCCTGCTAAACTTGCCATTTTACGATTTCGTGAGTCCTAAGAACTCTAGTCTGCATTTTCTGTCCACTTTTCAGTTTATAGTTCTTCACTAGTTAGCGGGTTGGCCGTTTGGGGTTTGGTTTGAAGGACTCAATAGCTTTATCATCTCTGCATTTATGTGGGTCATAACTAGTAACAGAGCCAGGATTGCTAATTGCTCTAATATGCATTTTATTTTGTTTATTTGGTATGAAGATATGATATTTTTGCATAGTTGTATCATCAAAAGGTTGATAGTATGTGACTTTTCTTGATTTATCAGCTATGTCCGGTTTTAGTTTAAAGACTCAGTTTTGTTAACCTTCAATTTCGCCTAAGATGATAGACTAGCAATGGAGTTAGAAAGAGATAGGAACTATTGACACCCGTCCGATTCTTTTGTATACAATAGCACTGTTTGAAACGTTTAGTACAAAATCATTAGTTAAATAGATCTTGCCGCAGACACCTCAACCTGCATTTATTTTAGTTTAACTTGTACATAGTTGTAGCTGTATAGTGATGAAAATGATTGTCTTGATTGATGTGGAGGTGGGCAGGTCAGGGATTAGTGAACTGGAAGGAACTCACTACTTCTGTTAAGCATGCACTATTATCGGTTCTGAAACACGCTAACTGCAAATTCTGGACCTTTTTGCAGTTTCAAGATTGCACATTTGATTGGATGTATTGGCCACAAGCACGGGAACCATACTCTCAAGAAACTCTCGACTACATAAACTCATTAGATGCAGAGCAAGATATAGCACTCTTGAGCTCATATGGCTGGGACCTCTCAGTAGAGTGTTCACGTACACTTCGCATCTCTACCATGCTTCTCAAAAAAGGTGCTACAAAAGGGCTCTCTCCTTTTGCCATAGGTCAGATCATGTGCAGAGAAAACTTGAACAAGGAATCTATGATCGAGAAGATTATTCAGAAAGCCCATGACTCCATGCTCACTGGAATGAGTGAGGCTGCATTCCTTGAAACTGTTAGCAGAATCATGGATTCCGAGCTCGAGAATATGTCTTAGGACATCTGTAGGTATATATAAAATATGTAACTGGTCTGAATTGGATGGAAATGAAGTGTGGATGACTCACTTCGTCGTCCTCGGGCATATAAGAACTTTAGTAATTTGTGGCTTCTAGTTTTCTTATAAAGTATTTGCTTCGAAACACTGTCGAGGGGATCGATAGCATTCAAGAAACAATACAAATAAAACTATGATCAGCAATCAGTGTTTTTTAGATCTAGTTGCTGAATTTGGCTTTTATAGATATATGCTTGTACACGCTCTGTAACGAAGCTTTTGTTGTGAATGATAATGTTATTGAGTTAAGAACCCTTGTAAAATTAAGTTTCTTGTATGGTTCTTATAGTTTTGGTCTTTCTGGGGAACCCAACTGAACAGTCTATAGCTTCAGGTCTTACAGGGACACTGAACCAAAGTTAGAGTCATGGTTTGCAACGGCTATCTTCGTCATATATGCAATAATCATGCTACTTGCTGTATCATAAAGCATTTATGTCCTGCAACTTATGGATCAGTGCATAAATACCATAACTAAGCATATACAGCATATGGTAAGAAAGTAAGACCTGCGCCAAACATGACTATCTATTCTTCTTTCTGCTTCTGATTGAAGGGTGTAAATCGATATGCACCAAGTAAAAGATCATCTACACGCTGTTAGTGGGCATGTTCAAGCAACATATCTGAAGTAGTATTGCATTTTCAATGTGACGATTTTGGCATGCACAAGAAAACAGAACAAGTTGCCTTACTAACATATATGTTACAGTCTGATATTTACACTACATAAAATTTGATATCATGTCTTTTAACAAAGTTACAAAACCGATAAAAATACATTTCTTTAACTACATTTAAATTTTATCAAAAAAATTCTAGTAAGAAACTAGCTGATACAGAGCAAAACGCACATTCTGATCTAAAATAGAGAACAAGAACTTTAACATGACGATGGATTAAAGTTCATCATACTTCATGTAGAACTTTGGATTTCTAATAAGAGATAGATTAAATACTAATGTTGGTTGCATTAGTGTTACAATTAAGAAATGTTTTGCTTGAATGAGTTGAATCACATTCTTACACTAGTCTGGAATCTGATTATTTGTTGCAAAAACTGTATCAATAGTTTTTTGCTTTTATGTGACATAGTTTTGGTCACTCTATTTAGAGGACTTTGTTTCATGGAATGTTTGATTGTTTGGTTGATACAGCAAGCTTGCCTTGTATGTCGAGCTTAGATAGGTCCCACTCATCCTCTAGCTAATTTCGCTTTCAACTTCTTCTATCATCAAAGTATTTATATTCTTTTGACTCCATGATAGCTCGGTAATTATTACTACAACATATGGTCCCTCACTCTCTTGCTGCTACTGTCCTACACAATAAAAACTAGTATTGTTATTGTAAGCATTCTTTCAAATTTGATGAGTTAAAATTCTAAAGAAATGTTTTGTTCATACACTAAACTTTTTGTTATGTTTGTTCATTTAAAATTAATTAAAAAAATACGGACAAACTTCCCATCGAACGATTTATGAGTACTTTACTGAACTAGACGTTTGGTTCATTTACATTCTACTAAATATAACATCAGGACTCAATCCCAGACATACCCATATCAATAAATACTTATATATATATACATATAGTATATCATACGATACGTACACGTATATATGTATACACACATTCCCATAAATTCTGAAGTACATACATGTTTCACTCATGCTAAAAAAATGTGTACACAATGATTACCCATCTTGCAAAATAAAATGTGTACACAGTGAAGTACATACATGTTTCACCCAAATTTACATCTCTCCGGCCACCATCTTCTTAAACCCACCACCACCAAATGGCCAACCGGAAAAACCCACCACCACCCTCCGGCCGGACAAATCTAGCTTCATGTATAGTAGCAACAATCTTCTTACTCTTCATAACAACCCTCATTCTCATAATCTTCTTCACATTATTCAAACCCAAACCACCAACCATCACCATTTCCGCCGTCCAACTTCCGTCATTCTCCGTCACCAACTCCACCGCCGTCACGGTCACGTTGACTATCTCCCACTACATCACCGTCACTAACTCCAACCACGGCGTGTTCACACACTACGACAGCTCGTTACAGCTTTTGAACGCCGGGAACCAAATGTGGTTCATGTTTGTCCCTTCCGGCAAGATTGGAGCTCGCCGGAAAGTCTACATGGCTGCTACATTTGATGTTGAGGGTTTTCCGGTGGAGTTGAAGGATAATGGGTTGAATGGGTTTCGGGTCGGGCAGAGTTTGGAGATTGAGACGAAGATGGAGATGGCGGGTCGGGTCAGGGTTATGCATTTTTTTACACATTACGTGGTGGTCAAAGTTGAATGTAAAGTTGCTATTGGTGTTAATGATGGATCTGTTGTAGGTTTTCATTGTTAATTACAATAGTCTTTTGTATGTGTGTATTTTCATGTTTTTTTAAGGTGTGAATACTAATAATTTAATTAAAATGATAAGGTATCTCTTGTTAATGTTGCTTGAAAAAGTCAGAGTTATTGACTTAGATGTATATGGTTTAACAAAGTATTCTTGTGAACCGTTACAAACTTTTTACATGATCACCCAATAATCGTTTATCATGTCGCCTAACTACGAGACCACCTTCGTGGTGGTTAATCCTAACATGGAGTTTCAATGTCGCTCCTTTGTATCACGTATAAGGTGATTGCGAAGTTATTAGCAAATCGACTGAATAAGGTAATAGCCTCGGTTGTCTCTGAATCAGTCAGCTTGTATATCTGGTCAACAAATTTTGGATGGGCCTCTAATTGTGGCTGAAACGATATCTTGGCTCAAATCTGAAAAAAAAATCGGCTTTCTTACTTAAACTAGACATTGAAAAAGCTTTTGGCTGTGTTAATTGGGGCTTTTAATAGAAACCATGAAGCAGATGGGTTTCCCTCCGAGGTGGTGCACTTGGATAAATGCTTGTTTAGCCTCTTCACGTGCATCTGTTCTCATAAATGGGTCTCCAACAACCGAGTTTAATTTTTCAAGAGGGTTAAGGCAAGGTGATCCTTTATCTCTTCTCTTGTTTACTTTAGCCATGGAACCTTTGACTTGTTTTCTGAATGATGCAATCTCAAAAAACCTGATCAACGGGATTCAGTGAAGGCCCTATTATTAGTCACCTATTATATGCCGATGATGTACTTTTGTTGGGCTCCTGGTCTATCTCAAACTTTTTGAATTTAGTCAGAATCATGAGAGGTTTCTATATTATTTCTGGGCTAAAAATGAATGTTAATAAATCAACAATCATCGGGATTGGGACACAAACTAAATCAGTAACACAAGTAGCTGAGCATTTTCATTTCAAGCAAGGGTCTTTTCCATTGGAGTATCTGGGCTTTCCTCTTGGGGTTAGTATGAATCGATGTTGTCGTTGGCAACCAGTAGTTGATGTTTTTAATAAGAGATTATCTTCTTGGAAGGCCAAAAATTTATCGGTGGGAGGAAGAGTCAGGTTAATTCAATTTGTTCTCTCAAGTCTACCTCTACACTATTTTTCATTGTTTCGAGCTCCTATGAAAATAATTGATCAATTGGAGAGGCTGCAGAGAAGGTTTTTATGGGCTGAAAATGAAGAGCATAAAAAAATCAGTTGGGTTGCATGGAATGAGGTCATTAGACAGAAGGATAGGGGTGGCCTTGGTATTGGTTCTTTAAAGGTTGCAAATTTGGCTTTGCTAGCACGTTGGTGGTTTCGTTTTCATGCTAAACCAGATAGGTTATGGAGAAAGACGATGGCTGCTATTCATGGTGAAGCTAGGTAATGTGCTCGATGTTCCACTCAAAACTAGAATCGGAGGTCTTCGGAGAAATGTACACAAACTTAAGCAGGATTTCGATAAACTAGGGGTGGACATACTTGCAACATTAGAATCTGATTCATATATAGTGGCCGAGGTAAGGAAGAAACTTGACGCCATAGATAATAATGTCTCGGGTGTTGACTTTTGTTGGAACAAATGGATCCCAAAAAAGGTTAATATCATGAACTGGCGGGCAGGATTAGATCGCTTACCAACACTCTTACAGCTGTCAAAACGTGGTATTTCTCCAACCACGTTACTATGCCCGTTTTGCAATATGAATGAAGAATCAAGTGACCACTTGTTTACCAGCTGCCCATTAGCTTTAGATGTTTGGAGCAAGGTTGGAAGATGGTGTAAAATAAGTCTGATATATGCCTTCCAGGTACGAGACCTGCATCTTTTACATAACACATTACTTGGTGACAAAAAATGGAAGAAAATGATAAATGCAATCATCCAAGTTACAATATGGTGCTTGTGGAAGAAACGTAATAAAGTGGTCCATGAAAATGCTCCTTTCTCTCCCAATCTTATATTTGAAGAAATTAGATTCATCTCTTTCTTATGGATCTCCAACAGGTCAATGGCGATAGATTGGTTAAAGTGGTGTAATTTCAATAGTTTGATATAATTATTATGTTCTAACACCTTGCTAGTACGTGAAATGAAAATTCCGCTTTTCACGTTCAAAAAAAAAAAAAAAAAAAAAAAAAAAGATTTTTGATAATTTTGTTATTTGATTCAATAATTTGAAATGAAATGTGGCCTATTACACAAAAATAAGTCTCGTACTCTCGTTTGTGGTTTTTGTAATGTTTTGTTGAGCAACTATCATAAGTAATACGAGTAACAATGATGATAGCGAAATGAGCTACCTTAAGTTGAGTTAATGGTTGATTTTATCAATTTAGAGCCTTGAATCCTCAATTTAGTTGGATTTTTTTGTCGATAAATGTGTTAGTCATATGGAGGTTGACTTGACTCATATAAACACTGCTTTATCTCTTTTTTAAGCATAATTAGCATTATTTTTTACCAACTAAGTTACTAGTACTAGAATAGTAGAATGTTGTATACCCTTTTTAATATACGTTTTGGAGCGGCTATCAATCTGTGCGAGAGATTCATTGATGTAACTTTTTGAACCATGTTACTGATTTTGCTCCTTTGAAAGATGAAAATGTAAATGGAATCAACAAATTAAAATGTCAAAAATGTCATTTTAAGTTACACCAAAAGCCAAATTAAATTAAATTACGTACGTCACCCACCTGGCCACCTCATAACTTAGTTTGACTAACAAAAAATACTTGCTATACCTCTTCACTATGGTCTAAAGTCTCAAACAAAATCATATATATAAACATAATAAAAAGAATGTTATGCTAATTGAATATCAATACAAAACTACAAATGCTAAAAAGTAGCAAAATGCTTGTTTGATTAACTTGAAAGTTACATAATCGCATATAATACATGATGATCATTATATATCATAAGGTTGCTTTCCAGTAAACTTAACTTCAATAGGACTAACATTCTTTCCAATTGACCTCATGTTTTGACCCACCCCTTGCCGACCGGCATTAACCTTTTCGGGGTACACCCCATCTTTCGGGTGTAAATACTGAACTTCCCCATTAGGAAACACTCTATAAAACTGATACTTAATCTTGTATTTAGACCTTAATCTTGTCCCTAAAGCTAAACATTGTTCTTTTCTTGCAAGTTTTAACAAATTTGGTCCTTGTCTCATAATGGCAGCTCCACCAGTTGGCATTTCAAAGATTTGTTCTTTTGGTGATTCCCATGTGATCACATAAAATTCTTCAACTTGGGCTTTTCTTAGCAGGCCACCAGTGCTGCCTGCAAAGATTGGTGATGGGGTGTTTGGGTCTAATTCTGGTGGTGTAAAACCAACTGGAGCTTCTTTAACTGGTGCCGCGGCTGAGGCGCCTTCTGAGGCGCCTGCAGCCTTGATGGTGGTGAATCTTGGGGTGGATTTGAGTGGTTTGGTCTGGGTAAAAGAGGTGAGTGGTGAGGCTTGTTTCCATGGGTTGGTTTGGTTGGAGATTGTTGGTGTGAATAAAGAAGCTTGAGTAGCCATGGCCATTGGAATCAAGAAAGTGAAGAAATGGGGAATTTGTGAAGTGTGATTGTGGAGTGATTGGTTTGATTTTAGATGCAGAATGGTGGTGGACTTTGATGATATTTTGGATAAGATGGGGTTTGGTTTGTTTTTAGTGGATAAAAGGATTTGGGTGATAGCCAATAAGAATATTGTATTTGATTTGACTCACTTTCATATCTTCTTCATATCTTCTACAAGTCACAAGTGCTATGTGTAAGTAAAATTTTTTGAAGATGAAAATTAAAATATGTATTATAAATTATACCATTGAAAATATTACCGATTTATTAAATGGTAATATCTAAATTAGTAAATAAAATGAGATATACATTTTAAGATTATTGGTTCGATAAAGGAGGAGGTAATTTATTGTAGAGTAAAAAGTAGTAATAATAAATATGGAGAATTTGAACCCTCGCTTAAAAAATGGAATAAAGTATATAAAACTAGATTAAGCTTATGCGATGCATGGTAATATACACATTACATTAAATTGATTACAAATATAAAATTTTAAATAATATTATTTGAAAACAATGATTAACATATATACGTCAAAAGTATTAATAAATGTTATATAATAATACTTAAATTGATTTTTAATGATATTATACTTTTATTAAGCATGTAAAATCTAAAAGGAACATATATATATAAAGTAAAATAAAGAAAAAAAAAATAGATATAAAGGGGAAGTTAGGAAATTAAATCATATACAATAACAAATATCGAAAATATATGTTTAAATTGATAAAACAAAAATATCTAATTTAACATTGATAATATAACCGAAAAGTAAAATATTAGATAACATTATTAATATAATCTAGTTTTATATTATATTAAAGTAAATTATATATGTAATAATTAAATACAAAAGCAAAAAAGAAAGTGATAAGTTAGAAAGATTAATAATTATATTACCAGGAGTAAACGACATAAATCGTCCATGTGGTTTAGTGAAATAGTCACGTTTCATCCCTGTGGTTCAATAACCTCATGGGTCATCCTTTATACAAACAAAAGCATCACAAATAGTCCTTTGACTATTTGACCAGCAACCCACCTCCGATTACTCCCCACGTGAGCCACACGTGCGAGACATTATTGTCTTTTCGCATATGGCTGCACTCTCTTTCCTCCTTTTCTTTATTATTTCCCCTGTATATATACAAACACATCTATATCTAACCTAATTATTTCTTCCTCCTCCCTTTCCATTCGAAATTAAAAACACAAACAATCAACCATGGTGTTTTGTGGGTGTGGTAAGCAAGCAATAATCATAACATCATGGACCCCCAAAAACCCAGGAAGAAGATTCTATGCATGTCCCAATCAGGTAAAATTTCTACTATTTTTAATTAGCGTTTATATTTGGGACTTGAATTGAATTGGGGCTTTTTTTGAAAAAGGGTTCCAAGTGCAAATTCATAGGATAGTTTGATCCAGCAATGTGTCAACGTGCGACTGAGATCATACCAGGGTTGTTGAAATCAAAGAATAAATTAGAAGCACAAATTAAAGAAAAAGATGATCAGTTGAAGAAATTGAAGATGTTGTTGGTTGTTGCTACAATTGTAATCGTGTTTCTTGTATCTTTGTTACTAGTTTGAAGAAAATGTATGTAGTATTTTGTAATTGTCAGTTGTAATTTTTAGTATTTGGAATGAAATGAATTTTAGTGTGTATTGTAAGTTGGGAATTATGCTATAAATTTTTAGTATCTTTGTTACCAAAAATTATGCAGAATGTAGAATCACAAATGTATTTGTCAGTTGTATTTGTTGGGAATTATGCAGAATGTAGAATCACAAAGTTTTATACTTTATATAGAATCACAAATGCATAATGTAGAATTATGCAGAATGTTCATAATTAACAAATCTTCATATAGATTAAAAACACTGCAGAATGTACCAAAAGAAACCATACATAAGTTTAAACAAACCATACATAAGTCTTAAAAGCACAAACCATTACATAAGTCTTACCATACATAAAAACACAAAAGACATCATAGATAATAAGCATGACACCAACCAAATGACTAGCAAAAGAAGAGACATAAGAAGCAGTACATGACCAGAAGTTAACAACATTAAGGTTTGCTTTTGAGCCTACACCTTTTTCCCCCTGGACTGCGGACAATGTTGCTGGTACTTGCTCTTATACTAACACATTGTTGAGCTGGACCTCCCACAGTTGCACTACACTGACTTGCAGCCATTGCAACTTGACTAGAACCTCCTACAGCAGTACTTTGAACCCTTGAAGCTTGACTTTTACCCCTTGAAGCTTGACTGGGATCCCTTGCAGCTTGAGATGGAGCCCCTGTAGCTTGACTTGGACCTCCAGCACCAATATTTTGACCACTTGCAGGTTGACTTGAAGTTGGGTTGAATTGGCTTGATTGAGTTGGAACACCTCCTCCTTGACTGGCAGTAGCTTGTTTGCATGACCTCTTATTGTGACCCATTGTGCCACACTGCTTACATACCACAGACCTTAGCTTCCTAGACAACTTACCATTCTTGGACATTTGAATCTCTTCTGCATTTTTCCTTCTCTTCTTTCTAGGCCTCCCAATTGGAGTGTGATATTTAGGAGGGATGATGACTGTCCATGATTCTGGAACTGGAGCCCACATGTTCATACCATTGGTTGGGGTAATGGTAAACTGATACATCATTTTCCAAGTTTCTAGCCTATAGATAGGATTAACCCATGTTTCAACTGCACCAACTGGTATAATTTGATTCACCATATCCTAATTAACAGCTATTGCATGTTTGCAAGGATTTCCTGTAATCTCCCACTTCCTACATGTGCATGTTTTTTCCACGATATTGACCACACATTGGTCTCCCCAAGGACCACTAACTTGATACTTGTCAATACCATTGAATATGGCCTTGTATGAACCAGCATCTGTTTTGACCAATTCTAGCATCCTAGTGGCAGTGGGTGTCAATGGCCCTTTACTCTTTGCTATCAACTTTCCCACATTCCCAATTTTTATCATCAGATATTCCCTAATGAATTCTAAACAATGTATAATAGGTATAGCCCTTCCCTAACTATTTTGCCATTTAGAACCTCACACATGTTGTTTAGTAAAACATCAGACTTTGCCCTACCTGTTAAAATAGAAATAAGTTAATTAGAGTTAATTAGGGTTAAAATACAATAAATTAGGGTTAATTAGGGTTTAAATACAAATAAGTTATAATTAGGGTTAAATACAATAAATTAGGGTTAATTAGGGTTAAAATACAATAAATTAGGTTTAATTAGGGTTAAAATACAATAAATTAGGTTTAATTAGGGTTAATTGATACCTGTGAAATGTGATCTTGTCCAATGCTGAGGTGGGATTTTCACCAACCAATTGTACGCAGATTCACTGTACTTTTTGAATTCCAGCATATACTTGTTGAATTCTTGAACTGTGGTTGCTGCTGCACACTTCCAAAGATGATTCTTGAATGTTGTCCCTCTCCATTGAAGTTTCATATTCTCATGAATATGCTTAAGACAAAATCTATGCTCAGCAGAAGGAAAACCTTTTCTATGGCTGGAATAATGCCCCGTGTGTACCAATAAATTAGATTTAGTGTAAAACATGAGAATATCAAATAAAAATTAAACTAACAAAATCAATATCAAATACCTTTTGCCTGTCACTTATAAAAGTGTAATTAGACCTCATGTCAAGATCTAAATCATCACCTAAGCACTCTAAAAACCATGTCCAGGAGTGGGTGGTTTCTGATTCAACTATTGCATAGGCTACAGGGTAGATACCATTGTTTGAGTCAATGGTCACAGCAGTTAACACTTGGCCAGGGAAAGGACCAGACATGAAAGCACCATCAAGACCTAATAACTCTCTTCCAACACTTTTGAAACCCTTTTTCAATGGTCCTAAGCATACATAAATCCTCCTAAAAGCTCTGAACTTGTCATCAGGATTCATAGGTGGTTCAACCTCCAATTTAACTGTAGTACCAGGGTTTGAATTCCGCAACTCTTGTACATACTCCCTTAACATGTTATACTGCTTTGTATAATCTCCTTTGAGTTCACCCTTTGCAGCTCTCTTAGCTCTTTGAGCTTTTTGCTGAGACAATCCTAAAGCAAATCTCCTTTGTAACTCCCCTTGTAAAGCTGCAGAAAGTATATCATGATTTCCTAGACAATTGGTAGTCAATTAAAACAGTTTAAGTTAGTATAATACTCAATTAAACATTTTAAGCAAATAGAAACAGTTTAAGTAAATGTAATACTCAATTAAAACATTTTAAGCAAATACAAAGAGTTTAAGTAAATAGAAACATTTTAAGTTACTATAATACTCAATTAAAACATTTTAACCAAATATAAACAGTTTAAGTAAATAGAAACAGTTTAAAGTACTTTAATATTTACCTTCAATCTGCTGAAGTATACTTTTACCAATGAACTTTGAGGTGAAGTGTTTATTTGTCATTGATTGCAGGCATGTGTGTTCTTCAATACATGTTTTGACCATCCATGTCTCTTGACCATAAATCTTGGACACATGTACTGTCCATGGACATGTTCTTTGTTTCTTTTTTGATTTGTGTCCCCTTCCACTTTTATTCAATGGTTGAGAATCTTCAACAACCTTGACACTTGCCACCCCATCTGTATTCAATGTCTCTTTTTCCAAAATTGTGTCATTTTTTGTCTCACTGACTTTCTTTTTGGACCTTGTTGCTATACTGGGCCCTGCATCTTTTTGGACTTTCTTTTTAGGCCCACCTTTCAGCCCAATAGACTAACTATTAAGTGGTTTGCATCCAACATCTTTCTCAATTGGCCCAACATCAACACTAGGCCCAACATCATCACTTGGATCAAAAACAAGATATTTTCCAACACATTCTACCCTTACCCTTATATTATCATTTTTCACAAACTTCAAGTCCCTCTTAGTTTCTATTGCATGGGCCCTAACCAATTCTATAAATTCATGCTTATTACCAAAAGTTTGTGTCAAATAAAAACCAGTTTTATAATATGTAGGCTCACTACCTGCCTTTTTGTTTCCCATTCTTTTCAACAGCCTATTCCTTACCTTGTTAACATCTTCTTCAGGATCTGAACCACTCTCAAATTGGTCATTATGTAGAACTTCTACCTCTTCATCTTCACCACCTTCTACATATGCATGTAACTTTGCATTACCACCCAAGAACTCTACATTTGCATACATGCAAATGAAATTCTCTCATGTCCACCTCAACCTCCTCTATTTCATTTTCCTGATCTACAATGTAATCACTATCCTCACTATCCTCATCCTCACTATCTTCAGAATCCTCACTATCACTTTCATCTTGTACTTCTACATTTTGCTGCAAATGTGCCTTACCCTTTGAATTGACTGCTACATTTTACTGCAAATGTGCCTTACCCTTTGAATTAACTTGTACATTTTGCTTTGCTGTTGCTTTACCCTTTGCATTGACATTTGCAGCCTCACCTAAACTCACATTTTGATTTCCTAAGTTCTCTTGACTAGTAGGTGTTAACTGAGGTTCCTCATTCCAATCAAGAAAAAAATCTATTAAGTTCAGTTATTGATGTTTGATGAGTTAACAGATGCCTGAATTCTGTGTTGCGCTCCTAATCGTTCGACCACGTCCAAAATTGAAGATCACGGTGTTCATTTACCCAATCTTGTGATTTGAAAGAGCAGGTCCAAGCTATCAACACAAATATTTTATTCTAACCTATGTTTCAAGGTGATATTGCACAGTTAGCATAGTATTTGAAATTGAACTCATGGTGGAGAAACAATCAACTGGAAATAAGTTTTGATCACAAATATTTTTGAAATGTAACACTTGATAGAAACTAAAGCGATTCAATAATAGCCCAAATTAAAATGAAAATCAATTGGGAGGGTATGAACATAGTAACTTGAGTACTAAAACGATAACTATTGAAGTCTGTAGAGAGTTTTCTGAAACGGACATTTTCAAGTGTGTTTTGACAATTCGTAAAATTTTTTTTGGTGAAAGTGGATAAACCGGTACTCCCAATACCGGTTTCACTTTTTTGCCCGAATCAAGTATTCCCAAAACCGGGTTCATAAAAGGCACTTTAAAACCAGTATTGGCATCCCCGGGTCCAGAGCTAGTACGCCTACTTTTCAGTCAACAGTAAACACGCATCGCATTGAATAATTGATGTAAATAAAGCCCGCGAACCCGGTATTGAGAAAACTAGGTTCGAATGTGACGACAAAAAGGGCAGTCGGCCATGCATGCAATTCTTGGTTTCAGTATATATACATGCATATTTTTTAGAGCATTTAATGCAACATATTTTCATAAGCAATATATACTATAATAAGCAATAAGCAATTTCTCACTCTCATTTATCATCAACTATACCAGTGTTTCCAAAATCCAAAATGGCCTCTCTTAATGTCACCTGTGTACCAAGAAACACGGATTTGTTGTGGTTACATGCTTCAAATACGCATCGCTCATACAACATTTTCCATGAACCTGAAGTAAGCAAGCCAAGATGTACAAAAGGTGATGAAGGGTTGTCTCGAGCAATGAGGAATAGTATGCCCGACAAAGTCATTTAGCATCTCAAGGATGTTAAGTTTTACCAAATCTTCAAAGCGGTGGTTCACAAACTTGATCATCCTTTGATTATCGTGTTGGTGGAGAGATGACGTCCAAAGACCAACACGTTTCACTTTCCTATTGGTGAAACAATTGTCACCTTGCAAGATGTGCAGCTGATATGGGGTTTTCCCATAGATTGACCAGCGGTGACTCGTGAGTGGGTTACAGAAACCCGAAATGTTGATTACAGGAACAATCTGTGTATGGAATATCTGGGCTTTTTTCCTATAGATGCTATAGATTTTGATAACTTGAAACACGGTCGGATCAAATTTCACACTGATGAGCGTCCATTTTGTGATAAAAACCCCTAAAGAAAGGCTTCATTTCTATGTGTAAATGAGTTAATATTCCGGAACTATCGATACTTAATGAATGATATGTTTGTGCAGGTTCCCGGAAGATGCGAGAGAGGGTAAATGACATCAAGTGACTCAAGAAGGAAGCCTATGAAGTTACAAGACACAAGGAAGTGGTTCGGGAGCCAAACGAAGACTCAAGTGCAAAACAGCAGCCACCAGCGCCGCTGGTGCTCACCAGCGAACGCTCCTCAAGTCACCAGCGCCGCTACTCACTAGCCAGCGGACGCTAGAAGAATCACCAGCGCCGCTAGCCCATCAGCCAGCGCCGCTGGCAAGCCCACCAGCGCCGCTGGTCGGCCCAGATCAAAAACCGACTTAAACACCTATTTAAGTCGAACTAACCCTCAAAACCCTAAGAGAGAGCCGATTCAGCAGCCCTAGCCGCCCAGGAATAACCCTAGATCGAAATTGCAGATTCCAAGGAGGTTTTGGAGCATCTAAACACCTTCTGATCTTCACTCTTGGTCTAGATCTTTCATCTTTATTTACTCTTTGTCTTTGAACTATGTCTTTTATATTCTCAGACTTTGTTATTCCTTTAATAATGCTAGGCTAGTAGGCTGAATACTTATTTGGATCAATGTGATCATGTAGACGCTTATTGTTTTACTGTGTTTGTTTAGATTCTGTTGGAGTGTGCTTTACTGTTTATCGTAGATCCATGTTTATTAGTAATTCATGTTGCTATTGGTTTTATATCTGAACATATTAGTTTAATTCTGATGATTGTCTATGATCATGTACTAGGACTAATATGCTAGGACAGAAAACAACTAGTCGGTCTATAACTAGAAGTAAAAAGTGATTCACTTGTAACCGAAGGATCCAGAACCATAGTAACTAGGGTGAATTGAACATGAAGCTTAACAATACCAGACGCGATCCTTTGACTTGGAAACGAGCACTGTGGTCACCGGAGGGAATTATATCTGGTCATGGCTTAAGAGCCAGGTAATTAAAAGATGAATTAGTAACACAAACTTTAGGTCATAATGCTTAAAACAATGAATCTAGCGAGAATTTGTTTTAAAGGGTAATGTGAGTCTAGCGACAGCACTACTACTTAGGTAAAGTGAATCTAACGAGAATCTGAACCGTGATTAAGTTTCCAACAGGCTAACAAACCAGTAGGATAATATTTGGTCGTACCATGAGATCGGAGATGCCAAACAAGTATTTTAATTTAATTACTGATATTCGTCCTTTCACAAGTATTTTCAGAGTAGCCTCTCGCTGCAAAGCGTTGGGTTATATTTTCTTATTTAATTGCTAAAATTAGTTTATTAGGAGTTAGTGACAAACCCCCAAACAAACTAGAATTACACGTATTACTAGATTAGGTAACGCAACGCATCCCTGCGAACGATCATGTAACTTACCACTAGGCTATACTCAATTGACCGGGTTCGCTGCTCGTTAAAGTGTGTGTTAGTTTAGATAGTTACTTGTACAACATAAATTTTAAAGACTAGGAAATAAAAACAAATTGCACATCACACACCTTAAATGAGCACATTGACGTGGAGTTCGACGAGCAAAATGATCTGTAGTGTCTATACATGGCTAAGAGGATTATTCTAGCTATTTTGGTTCGGAGATTTTTCTTGATGCTAACACCTATGATGTTAGCTTCAATTTGAGGAACCTAGGAAACCTGAGCAAAAAAGGTCGAAAGAGCTGGGGTTCAACAGCTATTGCGTGTTTGTATAGAAACCTGTCTAAGGGGAGTATGCCTGCAAGAAAGGGCATTGATGGACCTTTGTTGTTGCTCCAGTATTGGGCGTGGGAAAAAATGCCACGAATTTCCCCACGCGTCACGACACACAAAGAGGAGAAAGACTATGTTTATCGCACCTACTTAGCAAACAAGTGGGATGGAGACTTCTCAAATGTTGACACACCGACACACGTTCTTACAGTGTACCGGTCTTTTTTTAATGCGCTCATGAATGAGCATGTATAAAATTAATACTCCCTCCGTCCCATTAAAAGTGTCATAGTTTGAATTTTCAAAGTCGTTTTTTATAAACTTTGACCATAAATATATATTTTTGTGTTATATAAAATTTGATGAAAAATATACCAATGAAAACACGTCTAAAACACAATCACTTCATATAATTTTCATCAAGTATTATCTAACACAAACAAAATCATTTAAGGTCAAAATTAGAAAAGTTGGACTTTGAAAATTCAAAATGTGACACTATTAATGGGACGGAGAGAGTATTTTTTTAATGCGTTTAATATTTTATATACTTTGTAAGTTATAATAATTTAAAACTTTTATAATATAGTTCAAGTAGACTCCGTATGAAGATTTCATCAAACTGCAGCTCTCTGTGAGTTGTAGGACTGGTCAACGCATATAGAGATATATTGGTCGCTTGATCAATTGGGATGATGTGGAGTACATCTAACATAGAGAGTTGCTAGACAGTTTGGTGTCATACAAACCATCCCATCTAATTATGGTTTGTTGGAACCAAACGAGTTTAATAACCTTCGTAAACTCCGGCTGGGAGACTTGTTGTGGTCAATTAGGGTGTAAAACATGGAGACTATATTAACCAGTGGGAGAACCGACACCAACGGCTCCACCAAGGATAGCCAGGGACCACCACTGCGGACGGCTATATGCAGTGGTATCATGATCATACCGTCTTAATCGTCGGTAAACCATGTCAGGCCCAGCGTCCACATGAATACCCTGCCTGGGGTCTAATCAACAATTGTTTGAAAGTATTTATTTTTTAAAATAAAACTTGCTCCTAATAAATATTAATTTGTTACTAATATTTCAATGTTCGTAGCAAGAGGGATTGTTGCAAGTTGACGAGCGAGCTCGTCAGTATCAAGAATCGCATCCGGCGATCACCCAAATGTTTGGGGAGTTTAGAACAATACCGAGGGAGGTATTTTCTTTCATTCATCAGGAACAACATATAGATTATACGTCACAAATATTCAGCTTTATGAGTCACGGAAATTTCAAATGCCTCCCTACCAACATGATCAAAGTGATACCCAACTTGTTTTTAGGCCATCACCAAATTCAAGTTTTCAAACTTACTAACCGGGTAATTCACACGCTAGTGCCTCAAGTTCAGGCATCAAAAAAATGTTCCAGGATACCTCCCAAAACCCGGGTTATTTTACCCTGAATCCACCACTTCATCTGTTCAATGTCTCTCCAACTATTTTTGCACCTGATTACTCATACAGTGGTCCACCGGCACGAAACTTCATTCCTTTTCCAATGCAAAACGTATTTCTTTTCCAAGTTCTTCTCAACACCCAATTTTAAATCTGGGAAATGACGAAGAAGAAGAAGAAGAAGAAGAAGAAGAAGAAGAAGAAGAAGAAGAAGAACAACAACAACAACAACAACAACATCATGTGCGTCTGCGAAGAAGTCGTAGAGTTCGCCGTGTCCGACCAGGATTTGGAATGGGGGGGGGGGTACTAGATAGATTCTATTCTGTATTATTTTTTATGTTTTTATTAATAAATATCTGTTTGTCAATAAGATAAATATTATGTTTTTTATTATGTTTTATAAAAAACATCATAGTCGATATAAAACTTACATCAAAATAATACATATTCAAAATAACGATAAAAGTTACATCAAAATAATACATATTCAGAATACTACACAAATTTTCTAACAGAAACCGTATTCAGCTAGCAATTTATAATATGTTGTATAGTCGATCTTTTGTCAATCAACTTTAACAATTTCTCAAGTTCAGAAGTTATTTTATCGATGCTTGGTAATGTAGACTCCATATATTCGTTATGCATATCTTCACTTATTCTGCTGCCAATTTCCTTATTTCTTTTATCTTCTTCTTATGTTCGAGCTTCCTTTGTTCCATAAGAAGCTTACAATCATTAATTTTGTGGTACAGTTCATATCTGTCGTCGATATCCTCTTTACATTGCGCTTTCAATGCATGAAATGTTACTGTAGAAGGTGATGATGGGTCAGATGATGATGAAGAAGAAGCAATAAGTTTAGTTTTAAAAAATATATATACGAATAATGTTTTATAAGTTATTTGTTTCAAATGGTTAAAAGAAAACCGGTTTCTATATAAATACTCGATTCGAGACCGGTTTTTTGTGCGTGAGACAACGGTAGCTAGTCAACGTTGATACCCCGCCTTGTCACATCGTCTAGGCATGAGTACAGTCAAATAACCAGACCGGACCGACCCGGCTAGGATTGAAGACCGAAATGGCATGAAAAGTGAAACCGAAGCCCGACCCGAAACCCTCTCGGGCGGTCCGGTTCGCTCCCGGGGAAGACTGGGTCGGGTTCGGTTTTTGTAGGGTTGGACCGAAATTTCTTTTTTTTTTTTTGCAAATGGCGTGCGAAATATTAAAGATGGAAAAACAGTTAACTTATTCGGGCTTCATCTTCTTCAGTGTCCTTTTATCTTCAAATTTTTATCTTATTCAAATGAATAAAAAATGAAATTGGGTTTTATGGTTCTTGTTGAAAAGTGAGAAAGTTTGTGGGAAAAGATAAAGCATATTTGAAATGAAATTAGCTTTTATTATACGAGTACAGTTTTTTTTTATCCATTAGAATATTAGATATTGTGACTTGAAAGTTGGCTACGTGGCTTTCCAAAAGCCACAATCATCACCACCTACCTCTCTCTTTCTATAAAACGAAAATTTATTTTTCTCTTTCTTTTGAATGGGAGCTTTTATCCTTTTTTCCTTCTTATTTTCTCATTTCTCTTTCTGTCCATAACCGAAATCTCAACCATGGTTGTAGTCCTCAACAAAAATCTCTTTCTTATATCAGTGTATATTTCATCTACTCATTATTTCCATGTTTCTTTATATCATTAAGTTATCTTCTTCTTTTTCTTTAAATATACATTACATATATCGTATATTTGTATGTATAATATACAAACAGATTATATGTATGTATTACATTCATTTTTTATGTACAAAAAAAGCCATATTCGAGCAGATATATATATACACACAAACATATACATATTGTTTTTCGGGTTTATCGGGCCAACCCCGGGATTTTTCGGGTTTTGAACCGACCCGAACCGAACCCGAAAAACCAAAAAATTGTTGGACCGAAGCCCAAACCGTATGGTGTTCGGTCGGTCCGGGTCGGGTCGGTCTTGGGCGGGTGAAAAATCGGGTTTTGGGTTTTCGGGTCAATGCTCATCCCTAACATCGTCTGAACACGTCTGGAAAAGCACTGTGTAGCTCTGAACCCGGTGATGGCAATACCGGTTTCAAAGTGCCTTTTTTGAACCTGGTTTTGGGAATACCGGGTTCGGGCCAAAAAAACAAAACCAGTACGCCAAGTACCTGTATACCCACTTTCACAAAAAAAATGCGAAATCTTGTTTGACAAAACACCTTTGAAAAATGCTCGTTTCAAACAATTCTGTAACCATGTGAAGTCTAACATAAACCATGTAAAGTCTAATATAAAATTGGAAAGAAAAAAAACATAAGTAGTGAAAGTCAGGAACCATGTCAAGTCTAACAAAATAAGCTATTGGTTCACTCGCGGGAGGAGAGACAGAGATCAACGTACCATAACAGACGACACCACTGTAACACCAGTGTTGCGGCTAAGAAGGAGATTGGCAGAACCACAAGCTTGTAATCGGGTTAAGGCTCTAACACATACAGTGCATTAGTAAGGAACATCGCCATTTTAGCCACGACCCCAAGCCATACAAGAATCTCGTACATAATCCCTTTCAATAAAATCATTGCCTCCTAAAAAGCTCAAAATGCAACTCCGTAGTAGGAAGCCAGGTATGTCTGTAAGTGAGGGGACTTCCTAGCAAGATTCATCCAGGTCCTGATGAGCGTCCATTTTGTGATAAAAACCCCTAAAGAAAGGCTTCATTTCTATGCTTAATTGAGTTAATATTCCGAAACTATCGATACTTAATGAATGCTATGTTTATGTAGGTTCCCGGAAGATGCGAGAGAGGGTAAATGACATCAAGTGACTCAAGAAGGAAGCCTATGAAGTTACAAGACACAAGGAAGTGATGCGGGAGCTAAACGAAGATTCAAGTGCAAGACAGCAGCAACCAGCGCCGTTGGACACATACCCAGCGCCGCTGGTGCTCACCAGCGAACGCTCCTCGGATCACAAGCGCCGCTACTCAAGTAGCCAGCGGCCGCTCGAAGCACAACCAGCGCCGCTAGCCCATCAGCCAGCGCCGCTGGTCGGCCCAGATCAGTAACCGACTTAAACACCTATTTAAGTCGAACTAACCCTCAAAACCATAAGAGAGAGCCGATTCAGCAGCCCTAGCCACCCAGGAATAATCCTAGATCGAAATTGCAGATTCCAAGGAAGTTTTGGAGCATCTAAACACCTTCTGATCTTCACTCTTGGTCTAGATCTTTCATCTTTATTTTACTCTTTGTCTTTGAACTATGTCTTTTATATTCTCAGACTTTGTTATTCCTTTAATAATGCTAGGCTAGTAGGCTGAATACTTGTTTGGATCAATGTGATCATGTAGACGCTTATTGTTTTACTGTATTTGTTTAGATTTTGTTGGAGTGTGCTTTACTGTTTATCGTAGATCCATGTTTATTAGTAATTCGTGTTGCTATTGGTTTTATATCTGAACATATTAGTTTAATTCTGATGATTGTCTATGATCATGTACTAGGACTAATATGCTAGGACAGAAACAACTAGTCGGTCTATGACTAGAAGTAAAAAGTGATTCACTTATAACCGAGGGATCCAGAACCATAGTAACTAGGGTGAATTGAACATGAAGCTTAACAATGCCAGACGCGATCCTTTGACTTGGAAACGAGCACTGTGGTCACCGGAGGGAATTATATCTGGTCATGGCTTAAGAGCCAGATAATTAAAAGATGAATTAGTAACACAAACTTTAGGTCATAATGCTTAAAACAATGAATCTAGCGAGAATTTGTTTTAAAAGGTAATGTGAGTCTAGCGATAACACTGCTACTTAGGTAAAGTGAATCTAACGAGAATCTGAACCGTGATTAAGTTTCCAACAGGCTGACAAACCAGTAGGATAGTATTTGGTCGTACCATGAGATCGGAGATGCCAAACAAGTATTTTAATTTAATTACTGATATTCGTCCTTTCAAAACTATTTTCAGAGTAGCCTTTTGCTGCAAAGCATTTGGTTATATTTTCTTATTTAATTGCTAAAATTAGTTTATTAGGAGTTAGTGACAAACCCCCAAACAAACTAGAATTACACATATTACTAGATTAGGTAACGCAACGCGTCCCTACGAACGATCATGTAACTTACCACTAGGCTATACTCAATTGACCAGGTTCGCTGCTCGTTAAAGTGTGTGTTAGTTTAGATAGTTACTTGTACAACATAAATTTTAAAGACTAGGAAGTTAATTAAAAAAAACACACCCATCAAGTCCCCACCCCGAACAGACCCAAGCCAAGAAGTAAGCTGGAAGCCAACAGTGACCACATTCTGGAGTGTTTTGTTATGGAAAAGGGCAACTATATACGAAGTGTACCTGCAAGATTATCAATATATCTTTCAACTCTTACAAAATATTTCCTATTAACAGAAATATTTTGTAATAAAACAAGAGTTGAAAGATAAGTTGATAATCTTGCAGGTACACTTTGTATGTAGTTGCCCTTCTCATAAAACAACACTCCAGAATGTGGTCACGGTTGGCTTCCAGCTTACTTCTTTTGGCTTGGGTCTGCTCGGGGTGGAGACCTGGATGAATTTGGCTAGGAAGTCCCCTCACTTACAGACATACCTAGTCTCCTACTACGGAGTTGCATTTTGGGCTTTTTATGAGGCAAATATTTTAGGAAAGGGATTGTGTAGGAGATTCTTGTATGGCTTGGGGTCGTGGCTGAAATGGCGATGTTCCTTACTAGTGCACTGTATGTGTTAGAGCCTCTACCTGGTTACAAGCTTGTGGTTTTACCAATATCGTTCTTAGCCGCGACACTATGTTAGAGTGGTGTCGTCTGTCGTGGTACCTTGATCTATGTTTCCCCTCCCGCGAGTGGGCCTTTAGCTGATTTTGTTACACTTGACATGGTTCCAGACTTTCACTACTTATGTTTTTTTTCCCATTACAGTATTAGACTTTACATGGTTTATGTTAGACTTCACATGGATACAAAATTTTTTGAAACGGACATTTTTCAAGGGTGTTTTGTCAAACAAGTTTTCGCATTTTTTTTTTTTTGTGAAAGTGGGTAAACCGGTATTCCCAAAACCTGGTTCAAAAAGGGCTCTTTGAAACCGGTATTGCTATCACCGGGGTCAGAGCTGCACAATGTTTTTCGAGACGTGTTTAGACGATGTGACAGGGCGGGGTACCAACGTTGACTAGCTAAGTTGTCTCACGCACAAGAAATGAGACCGGTATTGCCAAAACTGGTCTGGAAATGGGTATTTATATATAAATCGGTTTTCCTTTAACCATTTGAAACAAATAACTTATATATTCTTTAAAACAAAACTTATGGCTTCTTCATCATCATTTGACTCGTCATCACCTCTTAGTCACTTACAGTAACATTAAAGCTTGCTCTAGTTGTGGTGGTGTCATCACCGCCACCGCTGCCACTATTACATCAACACCCTGCCATCTCCTGCATCACCGTCGTAACGTGTGAGTACCGTTCTCATATGCTTTAAAAATAAATATGGTGTCAACTATGGATAATATAATACGGACAAATAGGTATTTCAAAATTAAGATAATTATTAATTTAAGAGTTTGAATTGTTTTATAATATGTACTCGTGGATATATTAGAATTAACAAATAATCATCATAATTAATATGACATATGTTGTTCAATTATAATGCCATATTTTGTTAAAAAAAATCACAATCCTGTTTTAATTTATTGATAGATTATTATGTAGTTATTGTAGTCAATAAAATACACAATGTGCATCCTTTTGATTAAGAGATATATATCTAGAAAGTTAGATAACAAAAATAGGGAAACAAATCAAGGAAAAGTTGGTCTTATTAGGAAAAACAATCTTGTTTTAATTTGTTGGTAGATGTAATCATTATGAGATTATGTATAGTACCATTAAATGCAGCAAAAACAAAGAAAAACAGAGACATAAAAATAACCCTAATCCGTATAGTTGTGGATTGTAAAGTTGTGTCGGGGCCCTGGCTGCACTAGCGATTGCCGCATAGGGGCCGGCCAGCCCGTAGATCCGGATTCATTCATAGACTTGATCTGCGAGTCACCCGGCTACGCAATTTAACAATCCACAACTATACGAATAAATAAGGCCAACTATTCCTTGATTTGATTCTCTATTTTTATAAACCCATTCTCTAGATATATATATCTTTCAATCAAAGGGATGCACATTATGTATTTTATTGACTACAATAAGTCAATAACCACATAATAATAAACTAACAAATAGAGATGGTGGCAGAGGGTCTATTTCCTAAAACTTTTTTTCCGTCAACTGATTAATCAACAATAGATAATGCAGTCATGGGTTTTTCTAAGCTGTGGGCACAAGATTTAGACATTAATTTCCATATGTTCAACATTTACAATTGATGATTACAATTAATGAGATTTGGTCTTTTTTGTTATTTCAATTTTATCCTTTAATTTTATTTGATATCTTTCTTTATAATGGAGTTTCATTCCGATTGGGTTTTCGAGATGCTCTGTTATTATAGTATCATTATTGGCTTTCCCGATACATCGCCTCTTAATTATTGGTTTTCGCGATGAAGTCAGAAAAACACTTTATGTAACACCCCGAGCTAGGGCTCGAAATATTACGGAAATCATATAGCACAAGGAGGGATTATCGTAGGCAACTAAATGACATTAATGAATTCGGTGAATCCACATCAAGTCAAATAGTTGCCTACGATAATCCCTCCTTGTGCTATATGATTTCCGTAATATTTCGAGCCCTAGCTCGGGGTGTTACAGAATGGTGGCCCATGCAGGTCTTGGTTTAACTCATTCCTTCCGGCTCAAGGCATCGACTACCACATTGGCCTTGCCCGGTTTTCAGCTGCGGCGCAGCGATAAGTTGCGGCGCAGTTGGGGGCTTCAATCACTTAACTTTTTCCTAGCTTTAGTTCTAACATCCTAGGATCGTCCCGACCTTTCCGGAATGTACTCTTATGACCTTATTGGTGCCCTACACATGACAAACGAGTCGTTTAAAGTTGGGTGTCCTCTTTGGAACTTAATTCAAGACATTAACATAAACTAAATAAACATATAATTTATGTTTGAGAATGAGGCGACCTTGGGGCGACTTCATTTGGGTTACAAACTATTACATGACCTCCCTAACGACCATGATGGGTCCCGAAAGTCTTTCAAAGCCATAAACCAAAGCTAAAACCTAGTTAGAGAATCGTCTTTGGTGAATAATGCATGTCTTGTATACATTACTAGGTTGTGGACGCGTGGAGCACTATAATCACTTATAATCTCATCTTAATTCGATATTAGGCTCTTTTGCCAATCAAGGTGAGTTCGTATCTCCCTACTCTATTGAGATTCGGGCTGAAAAGTGAACATTGTGTGTTTATTTGTTTGAATTAGTTGTTTGTTGATTTAATGATGATTGATGGATGAATTATTGAAATGTTTTGTGTATGTTGGTATTGAGAAAGGTTATAGTTAGGTTAGATGTACATACATGGAAGTCGACTTCGCTTTCAAAAGGTTTGAGATGTGGAGGGTTAGCCGCTGGTACACCCTGTATACAAACATCGAGGACTCTTTGAAAGCAAGCCCTCTCAAGTGCATGTATGTATAGTTTGATCATATTGTTGGTTATTGGATGTTGGATCGATGGATTGTTGGGCTTGCATTGTGTTGGTTGCCTTGAGATGATTTGGTTGTCTGTTGAGACAAATGTGTTTATCCAGGTATAGACGTATACACTGGTGTTGGTCATCCGGGTTTATAGACGTATATTCGCCGACGTTTTTGAGATGCCACAATGGTCATGGTGAAGACCTGTGAGTATCGTTGCATAGATGGCATGATGGCCATACATATTATATGTATTTTGGTTTGGCATGCATATAATTCACATCATGGCATTGACATTGCATTGATTGTTCTTATATGTTTGTTATATAGTGATGCATTGGTTGGATGACGTGTAAGACTACTTGTGTGTGATGATTGTTCTTGTTTTTTTTATGTATGTAGTTATGGTCGGTGGTTCATCTTGGGCCACCACTACGAACTCACCAACCTCGTGTTGACTTGTAGAACACTTTTCAGGTAATCAGGTGGTTCAAGGATGTGATGCATGATCTGGTGTAGCTTTTGGATTCGGGCATGGACTTTATGGATCAAGGATTCATTCGCCCACTTTTGGATTAATGCTTAGGATCGATAGCCATCTCTAGAATTCTCTTTTGTAAACTTTGATGGTCATTTGCTCCTTGTGCATTGTTTGAATTTTTGACTTGATGTGGATTCACCGAATTCATTAATGTCATTTAGTTGCCTACGATAATCCCTCCTTGTGCTATATGATTTCCGTAATATTTCGAGCCCTAGCTCGGGGTGTTACACTTTACCATCACAAGAAATATCATTTGTAAACTTCTCATCAACGAGCAATGTCCTCGTTAAAGATATGATGCAATGTCCTCCTATCGCAAAAGCAAAAGATCGCTCCAAAAAGAAGAGGATGAAAGATGGCAATGAATTAGCAAAGCAAATACGAACTTGTCGACTTTATAAAGTGTTGGTCATAGTATAAGCACATGTAAAAAAAAACCCGAAAAACTTTGCAATGATGATATTGCATCAATAAGGGTAATTTGTTTATATTTCAATTTGAAATATAAATGTGTTAGTTTTTTTTATCTTTTTATTTAATTAGATCAATACTAGAATTTTATGTGTCTTGAAAATGATAGTCATATAATGGTTATAAAAAAGTGATTAAAAAAAAATCAAAATAACAGTTGTTGAACATAATAGTATATATTACGTAGTACTCAATCACTAAGATCTGATAATATATTATTAAATAAATAGGATATCAATTAAATTACGGGATAGAATTGGAATAAAAAAGGATGCCAAATCTTATTAATTATAAACATCAGTTATTATAAATAGAAAGCTAAAAGCAATTAATATTTAAAACATGTGCTTAGTAGGCACAGCCTAAATTTTTTTTTTTTTAATAATGGTAGTGTTGTATCCACCGTTTGAACTATGAACACAACACATGATTTTGCTCAAATAAATGGTTTGACATAATACATAACAAATTTTTTTCAAGTTTCAACAATAAAATTACACAAAATAAGAGTATTCAAATAAATAAATAAATAAGGTTACAGAAAATAGTCTAAATGAGTCGCATAAAATTTGTTTTTTTTTTTTTTATAAATAGTCATTAAACTAAATATCTAATGAATAACTACACTTACTACCATTTGATCTAAATAGATTATTCAAATAAATAAATAAATAAGGTTACAGAAAATACCTAATGAAATAATTTACAACACAAATCCTTTAATTTTTAGAATAACTACACTTCCTCATCTAACATCAATTACTTTTACATTTACTACCATCACCGCCCTCACAACCTGCCATCGCCGCTGCCCATTGTCACGCCGTCATCCCCCCCACCGGTACCACTATCGTCATCGTATTGCGCGGACATATGACTTGTTTTAAATAAATGATTAGGCCCCCATATTTTTTTATAAATAATAAAAATTGATATGTGTGAGGTTTCACTCAAGTTGAATGTCTATCAGGGTAACAACCCCATATTTCTTCCCTCAACTTAAAATTTTATTAATGAAATTGACGTTTCACAATTTTATAAATTTTTAGGCTAAACACAATTGATCATTTTCCATATATTAGATATAGGAATTTCAAATCAAAACTCTATTTAGATCAAATGATATGTGATTTTTTAAATAATTCAAGTGTTCGAGGTTCAAGTCCCTCCCCGCCCCTCACTTCAACATTTTTTGGGTTTTGGTTCAAATCTTATCTTTTTTTATTTTTCCTAAGTTTATATGTTTACATATATTTATTCTTTATATGTTTACAAGATAACTACTTGTTAAGTACTAAAAATTCAACCACAGCTTCAGGAAAAGATTATGGAAAAGAAAATGATATTGGAATTAAGACAATTAAAACAAAAAGAACAACGGTTATTTTGTGAGAGAACAAAAGAAAAGATAAGCGCAAATGGATATTTTAATGATCACCACAATCTCTACCAAGAAAAAGGTTCCAAGCTTTTGTAAAGTAAACCCTCGTGAAAATCAGAAAATGGTTTCTTGAAATTGGTTTATTACGTTAACAAAAATCTCAATTAGAGGGTATTTGGAAGTTCGTTTTAAATAAAGTATATAAATATTACGTTAACAAAACACAGAGAATCAAAAAATTGTATTTTTAAGAAAATAATTACATGCTTTTGCATACAGAGAAAAATAATAACATGATTTTTTAAAATGTAATTTTGAACACGCAAAACTCACTTATATAAGTTATTTTTAAACCCACCAAAGAAGATTGTATGAAAAACTTATTCTCATCCACTAGTAACCTATACATGCATAGTTACTCCGGTTTTTAAACCAAATCCTACCTTGAATTAAAAAAATTTCACACTCGAACCTCGATAAATATCCAAATGCTACCATAGTTGAGTATACTTATGTACCATATTAGAAACAAGTCGAGTAATTTCTTAGATATTTTTACTCCAATACAGTTCCTTTTACCCTAATATATGTATCAAAACTAATTTCTTGCTCCAAATAATTCATTCGATATTCAATCTATTATTCACAATTCCCTGCCAAATCACTATTTTTTGGGCCCACCTTTTTTTCCCCCCTACTTTCATTCCTTTCACAAAATTCAATCAAAATTCACAAAAGAAGAAAGAACGAAAAAAATATCAAAACTTACCTTAATCTTTTTTCATTCAAGACTCGCAATTGAGTGGGTTTTCTCAATACTTGCCTTGCGATTTCGATTTTAATTTCGATTATTATTATTATGGTCTCCGGTCCACACTGATTTTGGACCATGCCACATATGACGTATCTAGATTTATGTGTCATTAACTCAAAAGCGACCGAGACACCATTTTGTTAGTTGAAGACTTCTGAGTTTTGGGTTGGTATAATTCATGTGGGCCGTCAGGACCACACCATCTTATATACCTCCCGCATAACATTATATAGTTTACAATTTTGTTATGTGCTCGATCCGTGGTTAACACTCGAACGACGTTTTTACATGCTTGGTCATTCGAAGAACTTGGTGTAGCCATGTTAAAGTGAGTTTTGAGCGAGTCATTTTAATGTTTTGACATGATTTTGGAGTGTTTGGAAGATTTTTGTTTGTTGTAAATCAACCAAAATGAATGTATGTATATATAAACAAGTTACAATGGCACAATAGTTAAAAAAAAAATTAAAAATAATAAACGGTAGGAAACGGCTAGCAGCTCCAAAACAAGTTCTGATTGCTTACTGTGAAGCACAACTCCTCTTAAGCCCATTAACCGGTTACATAATCGGTTTGGAGCCCGGTTTCTCTAACAAGGTCCAACCCGTCTAACGGCTATATGGTATACCCGGTTACTAACCACCGGGTGTTGGAGAACCCTCCCCGGTTAGGGTCAAAACCGGGTGTTCACCAGGTTCGGCTACGGGTTGACTTTCGGGTTTGGTTTTTTTGTACACGACTATTTACAGCACAAAATTTTCAAAGAACATAACAAACATAAGAAATGCAAAAAAGGGAAAGAAAGAACTAGAACAAGTCTGGATAAGTAGAAGCTTGTTATATATGTAACAAATATATTAATATAAATAAAATATAATATGCCCCTTCAATTGCTACACAAACACCAGATCTCATGTACAAGAAACTGAACTACATGTAAAATGTAAAAGGGTACCAATGGAGTTAAAAAGAATATGGACTATCTATCATGTCTTTATTCGCTTAACTTAGTCATTAGCCTACCAAACCTTCTATCAAGAAGACAAAACGTGTCAACTATAGAAACCAGGCAAACATTACTCGTATAATCCTATTACTAGCAAGAATAATTTGGCTTTGTAAGATTCCACAATGTTGCTCATATAAATATAAACCGTCCTTTTGGTGCCTCTGTTTATTTGTCCTGATAGCCGTATAGGTTGTTACTCGCCCAGTTCCACTGGTCTCTGCACATTTCCTCTATCCCATTCTCTGCCCTGCATTCATATAGTAAATCCTATATCATAAACTTATCGTCCCATGAAAATTAAAAACCTCTCTTTTCAGAAATGTTCGATGTCCGAATTATCCATTCGCCTATTCTCCGACACTTAAAAGTTGATAGTATACACTATACACTATATTTTGATAATATCTCTTTATTTCTATTTACTAGTATATTACAGATAACACAAAAAAATTATCTGAAATTTGTCATATCATATTCTCGTGGACAAAAAGAGACAGTATGACAAACTAATAAACAATTCTGCTAAGAGTTAAAAATAAATACTTACTTCCAGTTCAATTCACGCTCTGCTTTGGCTGTGGAAACATAAACGACCTCAGCATCACCAGGCCGTCGTCCAGCTATTACAAGAGGAATTTCCTGGAGCAAGAAGGCTTCCCAGTTTAGAACGAATATAGATGAGTACATTCAAGTATTTAACCAAATTTACCCTTCAGTTACGTACACCAATGACTATTGAATCAATATAAAGGTGTCAGGCTGTTGGCTGACTAATCCACAAGATTTGAAGATAGTGTTTGTTATCTCAATAGGTTTACATTTTTGAGACCAGAAGTACTAGTTTTCAAGTTTAATAGCACTAAGAAGAAACTATAATGAAGCTGAAGAGAGAAGGATCAATCAAATAAGTCAAGTTTGTCTATGATGTCAGAGATTTCAAATGTCATTCTTTTAGAGACAGAAAATCAACAAGTCTAAACTACTATGGAAACTGGGAATTAATTTTCAGTTTTCTTTCAAGTATTATGAAATCTAAACAAAATATTTAAAATGACAATACCTTTCCTGAAGCTTTCTCAAACGCTGCCACCATCTCCAAAACAGATGTTCCTTTACCCGTTCCCAAGTTGTAGACCTCGCAGCCTGAAATATCAAATTATAATTAAACCCAGCAAAAGAATGGACCTTATCTTAGCCATCAACATTAAAACAATAAAACCAACAGCATATTCAAGACTCTGAGCATAGGTCCCATCCAATCAGAAGAATCAAGAGGATATCCGTTCATATCATTTTGCCCCATTTTATATATATTGTTTCAACTGCATTTATACTTCCATTAAGTAAATACGACCAAAATCACACCTTTATTCCTCACGTATAAAGCGAAACTATTGAAGGGCACAGTATGTGCATACATATTGACATAAAGTGTAAAGAAAACGCAGGCCCAATGAAGCATGAGAAAGAAGACAAACCTATTTCTGGATCTGAGAGTTTTCTTAATGCAGCCATATGCCCATTAGCTAAATCTGCAACATGGATGTAATCCCGTACCTGAAAATAAAAACAACCCCAATTAACGAAACTGGATATATTTAACTAATTTTCATATTTAGATTTAAATTATGACATACTTGAGGCACAAGCATACCCCTGTTCCATCTTTGGTTGAGTAGTCAGTTCCAAATACTTTAAGTGCAGGTAGCCTGCCAACAGCTACTTGTTGAACAAAAGGCATAAGATTGTTTGGGGTTCCCAAAGGATCTACCAATATATCCACTAGGATGAGCACCCACTGGGTTGAAGTACCGCAGCATTATCATTCTCCACTCGGGATCCGAAGCATAGATATCACGAAAAATGTCTTCAATCATGAGCTGAATAGATTATGATGATTAGTACCAACCTAAAAAAATTAACTAATCTCTATAATATGTTCTCGACGCTCTGAATTTATTAATGTAGTTAGTTTTATCAAAATTTTCAGATCATTTTGTGTTTATATCTTCTAAACGTGGCAATTTTGATCCATTTATATACAAACAGGCGGGCTACATATCTCTAAAGGTTCAAGTGGCTTAATTAGTAAAGTAAAATGCATCAAATGTAATCCAAAATGCATTCGGATGCATAAGACCCACATTTTATCCCCATTGGAATATTCCACCTTGACCTGAACCTGCCGACCCACTCACTTTGCCACCACTAATATCTTCCACACTTGACGTCTAGATCAACACAAATTTGTAGCCATTTTAGTATCTTGTCCTTAAACGATTACATTCAATATTGTAAATTTAGACATTCTAGTATTCATATTTCATATTAAAAAACTGAGATAAATTTTCTAGCTCTTCAATAAATGCATATTATCAAAATATACTATTGTAACAAATATGAAAACATTTTCAACCCACACCAAAGCTGTTGCTCACAAATGAAAGCTCACAAATGAAAATTTAAGTGTAGAACTTTAGGGACAGATTAGGTAATTATATGTAAAATATATGGTGGATCTACAAGTAGGTCAATAGTCTATGTTCAGAGTTAATAGTCTTTTTCTCATTTCATTCGTAACCTTTGTAACATAAATATGAGCTATTGATACCTTGGTTCTTCCATATGGACTGGCTGCAGATAAGGGGAACTCTTCTGTGCATGGTACCTCCTTTGGCCAACCATAAACAGTAGCTGATGATGAGAACACGATCTGAAATAATTGAACCGAGAAAAAGCATGTCATATTTTCATATTTGCCACCCACTTAACAGTCTCTAATATTCTGATCAATGTGAGAAAAATAAAACACAAAATATACCTTTTTGCACCCATGGGCCTCCATGACTTCCAAAAGAGTTAAAGTACCCACAACATTGTTGTCGTAATACATCAATGGCTTCTTCACACTTTCACCAACAGCCTTCAATCCAGCAAAATGTATAACGGCATCAAACCTGCATAGAAATCTTAATTATTCTGCACTCCCACCTTGTTTATAAGTATTATGTATCATTCAAATTGTAAAAAGGAACAAGACATACTAAGTATAAATTTTGAGATTATGTTTGAAATTTGAAGTTACTGCTATGCAAAGTCGCAAACGCTTTAAACAAAAAATTATACGATACAAGAAGAACTGCAATGAGTACAATATACTTACTTCGTGGAGGCAAAAAGCTTCTCTAGTTCAGACTTGTCCCGGATGTCAATCTGCAGGGAAACAAAAAGAAACCTCCAAGAATTAACGCATGTATACATGTATTAATGTAACTAGATTAGCTTTGTGTCGCAAACAAACCATCACTTTTATGTTTATGCAAAAATAAGCACTAGCAATTTAAGCCAAGCATGTTATGGCCTCTTTGCATTTACACTTCCACAATTGATCAAAAATTGTGCTTTCGCAATAGTGCTGTACACTAGTACTTTTTACGGCAACCGTTAAGAAAAGTAATCACCGCTTAATTTAAACCCAAATAAAAATATCACAAGTATTTTCACTTTTCTAATTGTCTTATATGCTCATATCTCCCAAAATATTGGAAAATCCTACCAACCGAATTCTGCAACATCAATCAGTTTCCAAAAAATTGAAACATATAGGTCCACACTCCACATCACAATTGACATGACACTTATTCAAGGCACGATTAACATCATGATTAATCCAACTTCAAAAGTTCTTTCTAACCATCCAAATCAACATCAATAATCACACAACAATTTATTCAACAACTTAAAGTGCATAAAGACTTGTACTTGATAAGACTTAACTAAAACCCAAATCCAACACCCAAAATTTAGCGTACATATTCAATTAAAAATTCAAACTTTAATAGAACCCAATTCACTTCAAATAGAAATTCAACAATTTAGCATACATAATCAAATAAAGATTCAAACTTTAAAATGACCTTAAATCTGAAATTAAACCCCAATTTCACAAATATCAAAATTCCAGACAAAATTAAAAGATTTAATAACCTGATGAAAGATTAGATTAGAAGCATGATCACCAGCAAGTTCTTGAACTCGATTAATAGCAATTTGTGAAGAATTATCAAGATTATCAATTACAACCGTTTTGTAACCGCCTAAAAGCAACTGCAAGACTGTATGACTACCAATATAACCGGCACCACCGGTCACCAAAACACAATGTGGTGGCGCCATTGTAATAATAATGACAATTGATGAAATGGGTATGAATCAAAATTGGATTTTGATTAAAACCCAGATAGATAAATCTACAAGAATTGCATATACATGTGTGTGTATGTATATGTATAAAGAAAAAGAGTATGAATTTTGAGGGGTTTTGTGAAATGGGTTATGTACAGATTGTTGTTAATTTAGGGGATCTGTAAGAAAGAAAGAAGAGAGAATATTGGTGTGTGGTTTTGACAGATGGGAAATTTGAATGGGATAATGGGTGTATATATATAGTAGAATATAGATACATTTGATGAATGAATGATTACATGTGAGGTGGTGGTGATTGAGTGGGGCACAAGAAGAAGAAACTTTGGTTAAAGTAGGGTTTGTTTTAGTGTAATTTTGGCAATCCCAATTTGTGGAAAAATGGAAGTTTTGTGGAAATTTTTATACTTTTAATTATAAACTAAGCTTGTGTTCGCACGATACGATGACGATAGTAGTACAATGGTGGTGGGGTGGTGGCGGCGACAGGCGGCAGTAATAGTGGCGACTGGTGGCGGCGAAGGATAGTGGGGGCGGCAGTAACGGTGTGGTGATGAATGTAAAACTAATTGATATTAAAAGGGTTAATATGGTTATTTTAAAGGTTTGTAAATTATTTCATCAGGATTATTATAAGATATTAGGTGAAAATGTTTAAATTAGTAAATGAATCCCCTAATATCCTAACTACATGAGAAGTGTATTCAATTAATTTTCTCTCTTAATCTTATCGATTGATTTTCTCAAATGCCTCAATCATATTGTTAACAGGATTTTAAGAACATTTTTTTTAAAGGATTAATAATTCTCCATTAATAAATAAATATGAGAGGTAAAATATGAAGTTTGCTTACTTTTTTAAATAAGGGAAATGGGGTTTGCTTTATATGGTATATTAAGATAAGATAAATGATTATAAGTTTGTTGAAATAGACTCTTTAGTGTGATACGGTTAAAAAAACATAATTTAGATCATTATTTGTGATACTCGATCTGTACTTTTAAAAAATAAGCCAAAATAACATGTACATCTTTTCAATTTCGAATGGTCTTGACCTTCATTCTTTATCAATATTACATTATGAAACATTTACCTTTTTTCTCTAATTAAGAAGTTGATAAACCAAACATGTCTTTTTTCCACTTATTTAGATATATTTACATAACATATTATAATACTCTTAATGAAGTTATTACAACATACATCCTTAAATCGTAGAAATAATTATACTACCTCTTTCATTAATTACCTCCACATTATAACCACACCGCTACGATTGCCATCATCGCTACCCATAACCTTCGCCGTCATAACCGCCTGTATTACTTCTAATAATTAGTGGCCTCATGTAAGTTAATAACGAGTAAATTCTAATGATGTTGCTTCATTGTAAAGGCAATAACAGAGGAAAGATCAAATTGATATAACGAAGACATTGGACCTCTATAAGGGATTAGGGGGTATAGGCCAAGGCCTTTGCTTGCTTTGAGTACTATACACATTCCTTGAAAACCCTTGTGCTATTTAAATATATTAACTGAATCTTTTGGTATCAAAAGTTAAAAATTAAAGTTGGAAATGAGCCTTTGATTCATTATTTGTGGGGCAAGCTTGCACATAGCCATGTGATGTCCAGCCGATTGTATACAAGACAAGTATCATTTAAATTTCAATAAGATTATGTAAATTCATAATATATGACCGATCGAACACACATTCATACGATTCTCATTGAACTCTGAACTTGTTTATTCAATTGGTGTCTAACCATTAAATGGGGTACTTTCTAGGTCAAAACATGCTCTTAATGTTTATGTGAATATGTGGTGATGTATTTCACTTTTATTCTGTATGTTTTTTTTAATGTTTTTTTTAAAAAACATAAACTATAAATGCAAAATTAGTGTATTACATTTAAATATGTTTATATAAACTAGATTGTAAGTAACATATTATGCATTTTCCTTTATCTTTGGGAGTAGGCTTCAAGGATATGCTACAAAGTTAAATTTCGTGAAGAGTTTCATATTTAAGTTTAGCTCCAATGTAATATTAGAACAAAATCGAGCATCTTCCAGCTCTAAAGGATTGTAAACATGTGATATTAATGGATTATTAGACATATTTTCCAATTTAGTATACATGAACCCTTTTATTTGTTTGATCATGAACGCTGTTTTTTGTTGTTATTATAAAAAAATTACTGCTATTTGTTTGTTTTAAGAAAACTATTAATGTATTCAGGGTGTCAATAATACTATCAAAACCAATCATCATAAAACAATCATTTTCTAAAAGACTCATGTGTCACCCAATCATTTTTCACATGTAATGAAATAAACTAAATGGAATAGATGTTTCCAAACACTTTTTATTTTTTGCTTGTCATAACTAAATACCAATTATATAATGTTATAATATGATTTAAATTTAGGAAAATGGTGTTTTATTGCACACCAAACTATTTAATACTCTTCCCTGGTATATGGTTTGAATGGATGGTACAATGGTTCACCGTGATTCCTTCCAAAACAAGAAAGGTTGCTTTTTTAAGCTTCGATTGCAAAAACAGAAGTATAAATTGTCTAAAAAATCAACTAGTCGGAAATGCTTCAATAAAACCTTTATAGTACGAATGTACGATAAAATCACAATTAATTGCTTTAGGTATAATATGGAGCAAATATTTCAATGTTTCCCAATCTTATTTGACTAGGCCCATGTACTTTAAGAATGTTCAATGATTTAACAGTTATCAACATCTAATTTCATTGATACGCAACTAAATAATATTAGTTAATTTATTAACAATAACAACTCAATAGTTAAAATCGAAATTAGAGATAGTTAAACAAAGCGGAAATCTAAAAATAAACATGATTATGCAATAAGTTTAGGTAAAGATAAATTATATAGCTACACTAATGGCTGTTAAAAACAACTAGTACTTCTAAAGTTATAGTTTGTTGCCTAATTTCGTGATAGTTAACAAACTAAACTTGAGACTAAACTAAAGTGTTATGTAACGTAGCTTGTTTTTAACTAATTTGGCTTTTGACTAATTCTAAGTCAACTTCATGAAAACAAAAGAAAGTCAATGCATTACAACCTTTTTGCTTGTTTAAGAAACTGACCAACCAAATTGCAAAATGCAAACAAACCAACTTTAACTGGTATGCAAACACCCAATAACGTTGGGTGAAAACTACGGAAACACAAAAACATATATTTTTTAATAGATATAAATATTTCATTAAACAATGTTTTGTCCAACAATAAATGCCTTAATTGGAGATGCGGGGAATCGAACCCCGTGCCTCTCGCATGCGAAGCGAGCGCTCTACCATATGAGCTACATCCCCGATCATGTATTAGATTAGTGATAAGCCTTTTTTGTATATGCTACTATCTGTTCTATTGTGATCAAACTATTTTATTCGATTGTGATATGTGTTACCATGAGAAGTTTGAGTTGAACCTAGTTTATATTTTCTTTTTCTTATATCAGAGCGTAAACAGCTCAAGCAAATTCAAGAATTACTCGAGTTTAAGCTTGAGAACATGTATGGTCAAGTCAAGCTCAAATAAAAGAGACTGGTCAAATGAGCCGTTCTTGAAATCTAATGTTCAGAAGCTCTTTTAAGGTTTCTAGTTGAACGAACAAATTGAATTTGACAAGCTGTATGGATTTAAATAAAAAGATTTTTATGAGATTTTAACCTATAACCTATATAGTAATTGTTTATGATCAAAATTAAGCTTGTCACACACGCAAGTTTTAGCGATGAGATTGGTTTAGCAAACTCAAGTCCTAAACAAGAAATCCAAGCTTAAACATTTTTAATTTTGGAAGAATCCAATTACCAAAATAACCAATTTTAAGAGTTTCAGCATGAAAACTGGAAAAGTTATTCGAATTTGAATCAACGAACCTAAATTTCTAGCTACTCGCACTCGACCTCCACTTGAGTCGTTTAACCTTACATATATACGAAACAATCATATACACCGAGGCTCCATACAGTTTTTATATATTCATTGTATATCTTTCTAAGTTTCATAAATGAACTAATCACGGTCAACACAATGCAGCAGTTGCAAAAAGGGTGGACACAGTTTCGAATCTTTGTCCACAGAGGTGACTGCGCTTGTTGAGGTGCCTGTACAGGTTGCCTATTCTGTAGCATGTGATATATGTTTGTTGGTATGTAATGATGAGTTTGATGTAGTATGTTCTCTCTAGTGACTGCAGGAAATCTAATCAAATTTGGATGTATAAGTTTTGTTCAATATTCATAGCAAACTTACCAGGTCCTATTGTTGGCAAATCAGAAGCGTAACAAAACATAGGTCTATAACTAAGTAATAAAACACAAACAGAACACATCTTAATCCAGACAATCGTTCTGTTCCCTTACCTGGATGCAAAAAGTTATTCCAAGCAGAAAGAGGCTTCGTGTTTGATGTTTCAACAATCAAAACAAGAGAGACAAATGCACAAATGAAGTACAAACACTAAATTCAGAGTAAACAGAACTCCTACACCAAGTAGAATACTGGAATAGAGGCTTCATATCTACACATTAACTTTCAATCCAACAGAGACAAAAGCACAATCACCTACGATTATGAATGGAAAAAACATGATTTGATGTATGAATACCAAACAATCACGAACACGATGAATCCAGGCAATCGTTCCCTTCTTCCAGATACAAATGGTAAATTTCATTAACAATTTCCAGTATGCCTAATAGATCCAGCCAACCCAACTGCCATGAAAGACCATTGGGTTCAGTTGTTATATCTGGTCCATGGAGGTCTAGGCCTTTGCTGGCCTGCTCCATATCTTCTTCCTCCTCCATTGTTCTGCTGAAATGCAACTTTTTTCATCCTTTCTTCCTTCATATTTGCAAATAATGAATCCAACGTTTGAGACTTCTGCTGCTTTGACACCACCTTCATTTGCTGCAGTCACGGCACATCAGCAATTGCTACATATTACTGTAATAATAATACTACCGTGGGCCCACATATAGTCTTTTTTATTAGCAGACTTTAATAGTTAACCCTACATGCCAGATTGCCAGGCCAAATCAGATATAAGCAGTACCTTAACAGGAAAGCCTCCATTGACACCTCTATTTTGAACTGGTTTAGCCACAGCCCTGCACAACAAATTAAACATAATTGGAGAAAGGCAATAGAGAATACCTCTCAAGAGAAAGTTGCAGCTACCATCAAAATCTTGAGCCAGTGGATGCATAAACGATGAAAAAACAGCAGCAGCTTTACTTACCATTAATAACTTTTATAAAATTCTTAACTACACAAACCATAAATGGTGAAGACGGTTGTCATCAGAACATATTTCCTCCTTTTAACTGTACACTCAGACTGAAGCTGGAGAAGAGAAGACGACACGACGACACCCCTAGATATACTATCTATCTATCAAGAAGCCTAGACAGTAACCTCCATGAGTCCATGGCCTTCTACTCATCAATTCAAACAAATGATCTCCTAAACAGCTTCAAAACTTTGGTAGATTAAGCAGCTTAAAATTCTAATCAATGTGTAAAGTATGGTGATTGGGTGGCTCTCCAATCATATAGAGATATATAAAACTGGCGTCAAATTCACAACACATGATTCCCAAGTAATCAACAGCGTTACATGTGAAATACAGCTAATAAGCTCCCTCTAACCTTTCACCAGATTACACTAATCCAACCATGATCCTCCTCTCAAATACTAGAGATAAATGATCAGCAGAAACCTATGCTTAACAAAAGTGTGGATGAGATGATCATATATTTGGAGACAATATCAAGACGCTTATAAGATATTTTCACAGTAGCTCTTAGTCAACTATAAAGATACTTGAGAGCTCCTAGGAGGATTTGTGGTATATTTTCACAGCAACTCTTGGCCAATTACAAGATTACTTGAGAGCTACTAAGACAAAGTCTGAATACCACGTGTGTTGTCAAGTAAAAGGATTTTCAAAAGAACGAAGAAATATGATATATTATCCGAGTCGAGATTAGACCAACAAGCCCTCCCAGACCTTATTGGATATATAATCCAAGTCAAGAGTACTTATTGGATATATAATCCAAGTCAAGAGTAGAGATAGGACCAGATATGGGAAGTTGAGATACAGCTCCCAAAAATTGGCCAAGATCACCATACGGTAAACAAAGATCTAGTAAAGCCATCCATGATACATATTTTTTCCTTTAAACATAAATCTTAAGTTTTACATGCTGCTGATTTTCCCATTAAACACCTTTTATTTCCAATCAACTGAACATCAACTGAACATTATATATCTTTAATACCCATCCACTCCAATAATACGGCCCCATAACGCAAGCTACCCAATAAAGACCATGTTACACTGTGAAAATCAACAGCTCAGGCACATGCCAATAATCCAATATATTCAAGCATAACCTACAAAAGCTCTTTCCAAGTGCCAAGGCTCAAGAGTTTTGAACTTTAATCATCCAAGGAACTTCCTTAAGGCCCAAATCAGAACAAAACATGTTTTTATTTTCCACAGATGATAGTCTCATGCATATAACTGATAAGCACATCGCTAATTCATTGACTAGGTAGAAGAACCACTATTTACCTGCGCCAGTAACCGGACACAAGGAATTTCTAATCAGATGATTGCAATTTGTATCATGGCGTAATAATTAAACATAACTAGTAAAGAAGTAAAAGATAACAAAAAAATTTTTTTTAAAAAAAAAGAACTTGCCTTGAATTATATGAAGTCGATGCCTGATTCCGATTGAAGTTCCTATTGTTCATGGGAGCAACTGCTGCCTTTTTAGCAGCCTCAGCTGTGAAAGGGAATTGGTTACCCTGGTAGTTGGACCTCCTCTGAGCAAGAGCACCCTGAAATCAAAATGGCAGCTTTAATCTTAATATCAAAACAAAACAAAGTATACACCATCAAACTTTGGTACCACTGCCAAAATATAATACGTTTTGCTAAAAAAAAACCACACCTGTCTAATGGAAGACCTCGAGTCCATAAAACGACGCATCTTCATAGCTTTATCTTGAACACCATTGTTAAAAAACTTCTGATTCTTGTTCTGCATCAAATCATATATCATCTTAAAATCACAGTCACGAAACAAAAAATCAATTACGTAAAGCACGTTAATGAAAAATTTTCTTACTGGAATTCTTTGCTGCTTCCCTTTACTAGCACCATTCCCATTCTTCGACATTTTAATAATATCATCTGGTCAAACAACACATATATACACCTCACCTCAGTTAAACAACCTATGCATACATATATACATACACAAATATATAACCAATAGATACAATATATAATACTGTATGTATATTTGTTTGTACCTAATGACATATCCATTTTCTTCTCAATGGCAATTGCAGCAGTTCTTAGTGGTTTTGTTGCCATCTGCATCCATTACATAAATTCATATAAAAATTATAAATAATCATCCTAATAAACTTAAGCTCCATATGTATAGATATAAATTATATACGTATAGGTATTATTATGCACTATACATGACAAAATTAACATCAAAACCCTAATTTAATTTAACAAAAATCCAAAAGCAATCAACTTTCACTACAAATTAGTTCCTTTTTTGCTAAATTCAGTATGAACCAGTTACAAAAACGCTATAAACAGTGAAAAATTACAAAAAATAAAATAAAAGGACAGATTAGAGGATATAGGTTTATAGATATAGGAAAAAAGGATGGAAATTTAAGAAGTAATTACGTAATTAGACGAAGGTACGTGACGGAGACGCGTGTAATTGAAAATTAGGGTTCCGGCGAGATTGAAATTGACGAGAGACGTGTGAAGATTTTTAGGGTTTATATTGAAGGAAAAAGCCTTGGAGATGAAGTAATATGACGAGGCATGTGTTATTTATTAGCATTAGTATTCTCTAAAGTTGATCATCAACTTTAGGTAAAGTTGGATCAATTTTGGCCATTAGATTAAATCCAATAATCAAGATTAAAGTATTTAAATCTTAACTATTGAATTTAATCCAATGGCTAAAATTAAGACAACTTTACCTAAAGTTAATAATCAACTTTAGAGAATCTCAATCTTATTTATTATGATTGGAATCAACGGATGAGAGAAAAGATAAGTCTTTGGTTTGGATTTTACAATTGGAACATTAAGGTACGTTTGGCGCTGGTAGTTCATCAAAGCTGTTAACAAAAATTTATAATTTTTAAAAATGTTTGGTACAGTAGCTATAACTGTAATTTAAAAGTATTAAATGAAAAATAAAAAAAAATTGAACAAATAAACAAGTAACCACATTTAATTATAAAATATGATCAGAAGATGTAAGTGAAAAGAAGCTGATTTGTAAAAGAAACCAACAAAATAATAAACAAGGAGTCATATGCACTTACCGTAATTAACAGAAGGACGTCGAATATAGGAAAAATAAATTGTATTCTAATTAGGGATTTTTGTGTAATTTTGGATGTTAAAAGCTCCTAAAAATTTTCAACGCTTCTTTGATTAACGTTTGATTTAAAGCTTTTGGTTACAAAATAAAAGCTAAAGTTAATCTCATCCAAACAAAGCTTTTGATATCAGAGGAGCTTTTCGTTTGAAAATAAAAGCTAAAGCTCCTTAAAAGCTTCTTAAAAGCTCTTGCCAAACATGCCCTAAACCGTCAAATCAATTAAATCGGACTAGATCGTGTTATTTGGATTGGTTTGGACGGATTGAGTTATTAAACTATCGTTTAGTGGTTTAAGTTTTGAAAAAGTGAGTTATTTGGTCCGGTTACGATTTAAGCAAAGAAAATACCGCGGAAAGTCGGGTTGTATCATACTTCATACTTTCACAATTCGGGAAGACGACTTTAAGTCAAATAGCTTAAAAATTTTACGAAAATAAATAGAAAAAAAAGTTTTACGAAAATAAACATTTTAAAAGTTTCATTATATATAATACACCTATATTTCGAATTTAGAATTAGTTATACATATTTAATATAAATAAAACTTTTTTCAATATTAGGATATTATATCTGTTTTCAAAATTTAATGAAGAAAAAATGTTAACTTGTATTATATTTTTCATATCAAAAATCTACATAGATAAATGTATAATTATTTAATGCATCCTAACTACACGTTTGATATCAAGTTGTAAAGAGTTAAAAAAAAAAATTTAAAAATAACTGAAACGAGTTAATTTGACCCATCTAATGGTGAAATGTTTATATGGTTCTTTAAAGTTTGCGATGATGCAATATAAGAGTAAAAATGCTAAAATTGGATGAACAAAATGTATGACATTGATGTGTTTTTTTTGTGTAAGGTGAAACTTATAGACACAAAACACAGCCAATGTACACAGATGGACCGGGATGGTTAAATTCCTACATCACTTGTGTTTAGCAAACTCTTTATTAAAAGGTAGTTTTTCAACGTTCATTGACTTACATAAAAAGTTGTGTTATCTTTGTAAAGAGTACGATAATCCTAAATTGTGAAGTACATTAACCATGCCTTTTAAATTTGAAATTTTCATAAGAGTATCAGATGCTTTCTTAAATTAGTAATGGCTCTCCAAATTTTCATAAGAATGAAGCCCAACATTTTTAAGACAATTAAAAGATCTTTTTTTTTTGAAAATTATATGTCATTCATACACTATCTCACTATTCCGCAATTACGAAGTAGTACAACATTACAAAAAATCCGAGGATTAGATTACATTAAAATCATTCCAATCCTCCCAAGTGATTGATCCTTTTTTCAACCTACTTTTATACCATAAGAAACCTGTCGCTTTAATATCATGAATAACCTTATTGCTACAGAAAATAATCTTGTCGAAAATCCTTTCATTCCTTGCCTTCCAAATCCTCCAACACGTGACGAAAACAATACCCTTAAATAATTTCCTTGCCTTCTTTCCCAAACCAACCATTTTGTATATATTTATCACTTCACATACAGACGAGAATGAGAGTGACCCAAGTTTGCACCATGAAGCAATTTTTTTCCAAACTTCCATTGCGCAGGAACAGAGACAAAGCACATGATCTATTGTTTCATCTATGGACTCGCAGAGGCCACATAAAAATGTACCAAAATTACAATTTCGAGCTTGAAGCGCCATAAAAGTAGGCACCCGGTTCATCGCCGCCCGCCAAACAAAAATGTTACACTTTTTTGCCACTCCTTTCGCCCATTTAAAAACCCATCTGCCACTATAATCCTTGTCACTTTGAAGAAATATCTTCACGCTTTTAACTGAAAACAAACTGTTCGAGTCACCTGACCAAACCGATCTATCAGTCACGTCTTTGAGTCTCACTTCATCTAACAGATCACGAAACTCAACCCACTCAGTAAGCATATCTGCTGAGAATGGGATGGAGTACCAAGTAGTATTACCAACAAACCGTTTCGTATCCAAACAGAACCGGTCTTGAATCAAACATTTTTTCTCGTTCTCCAATCTAAACAGTAAGGGAAACCGGTCTTTCAAACATGCTTCATCGATCCATGGATCCAACCAGAAGCAAATTCGATCTCCTCTTCCACATACCCCTTTGAACAGCCCGCTTAAAAGGTTTCCCGACACTTTGACTCTCTCAATCTTTCTAACGATAGTCTTCCATCCACTAGCAAGCGAGTTATTAACAGGGACCGATTTCCACCCTTTACCATTCCCATGGAGTGAATCAATCACTTTCCTCCAAAGAGCATTTTCTTCCGTTTTATACCTCCATATCCACCTAGACAACAATGCGATATTCGAGTCTTCCAAATTACAAAGACCCAAACCTCCATTATTAATGGGTGACGCAACTCGTTCCCAAGCCACCCAATGAATCTTTTTTTCATCTTGAGAGCCTCCCCAAAGAAATCTTCTAATTATGGATTCAAGACCCGCAATGACTGTCTTAGGAACCACAAAAAGGGAGAAATAATATGACGGTAAGCTTTCTAGAACAGCCTTGATAAGTGTAACCCTTCCACCTATAGAGAGAGATTTCGCCTTCCATTTAGCAAGGCGTGACTCAAAAATATCAAATAAAAAGTCCCTGCTTGACACTCTATTCATGTTCCCTCCAATTCGAAGTCCAAGGTACTTAAAGGGTAACGAGCCTTCTTTGCACTTAAATAACTCAGCAGCCCTTTTTATCTCCAATTTATCCACCCCAATTCCAAATAAATTTGATTTTCCAAGATTTATTTTAAGACCAGAACAAAGGAAGAAAACTCTAAGAACCCTTGCCACTTTATAAAGATTGTTTGTCGACCAATCTCCCACAAAAGAACAATCATCCGCGTATAATAAATGTGAGATAACCGGACCATCTTTAGGCAATTTTAAACCCGCAAGAGAGCCCGACAAAGTGGCCTTATTGATCAAGCATGAGAAACCTTCCATGACAATCAAAAATAAAAACGGAGAAAGTGGATCACCTTGACGTAAGCCTTTACCACATTGAAACTCAAAAGTTGGTGCTCCATTCACGAGAACCGCCGCCCTAGCTGAGGATAAAATCCCATATATCCATGTGCACCATTTGGATGGGAAACCCATTTGATGCATAATTGCCATAAGAAAATTCCAATTTACGTTGTCATAGGCTTTATTAAAGTCCACTTTGAGGAGAAAAGCTTGACGGTTTTTTTTAGTAACCCATGAAATCAATTCATTCAAAATCAAAGGTCCATCTAGAATCATGCGGTCATTCAAAAAGGCAGATTGTGAAATCGAAATCAAAGACCCCAAAACCTTCTTTAACCGCATACTTAAGACCTTAGACACCACCTTGCTTACTACTCCCACCAAAGTAATCGGTCTATAGTCATTTAGGCTATTAGGATCGACCACCTTGGGAATTAGTGTAATAAACGCAGAATTACATCCAAAACTAAAAGAACCAGATTGAAAGAAAGAATCAAAGATAGCCACGAAATCACCTGCAAGTTTAGTCCAAAAATGTTTAAAGAACTTGAAGGTGAAACCGTCAGGACCAGGAGCCTTATCATCACCACATAAAAACACCGCCTCTTTAATCTCAGCTTCTGAAAATCTAGCCTCCAGTAAATGTGCGTCTGACTCAGCTAATCTGGTTTCCATATGAAATTCGGGGATGGGCCGAGAAACCCAATCTTCTTTAAACTTCTCTTTAAAAAATTGAAGAATATATTTTTTTAATTAAACTCGGTTTTGTGGTCCATACACCATCGATCATCAACCCGGGAATACCATTACTTCTCTTCCTATTGTTAACAAGCCCATGAAAAAACTTCGAATTTTCGTCTCCTTCGAGGGCCCATTTGCATCTCGACTTTTGTCTAATATCCATAGCCCGTATCCTGTCGAAATCCATAATCTTGCGTTTACATTCTATTCTGGTCCAGTTTTCTTCTTCAGATAGGTCTACTTCTTCCATTCTTTGATCAATCTCCTGTAACTCTTTTTTACACAATTCAGCTTCCTCCCCTTCTGACTTCACTATACCATCCCGCCATTCTTTCAATTTGTCACGCACCCATCTGAGTTTCATTATGAATCGTGAATCTGGGGAACCAGATCCAACAAAAGAATCCAATGCGGCATTAACAACCTCCTCAAAATCATGTCTCTCCATCCAAGAATGAAATAAACGGAACGGTTTTGGACCACAGTTAATATCTGCCAGCTTCAACATTAGAGGATTATGATCAGATAGTAGTCTAGGGAGCACCCGTAGACACGCATCAGGCCACTTGTCAACCGTCTCTCTGCTGACTAGAACTCGGTCAATCTTACTAAGTTTGTTACCTCTATCGTCACTTCTCAAAAACGTAAACTTACCCCCTTTCATACAATATTCATGAAGATCAGCCAAAGCAATAAATTGATTGAATTCTCTAGCACATCTCGGCTTGAAAGAGGAGCCAAGCCTTTCTTCAGCAGTTCTAACCATGTTGAAATCCCCTAGAATGAACCACAAACCCGGTGATGCACATTTCAAGTCCGCAATTGCATCCCATAATTCCTTTTTTTCTTTGATATTTTGTGGAGCATAGACATTGACCACATACACAACATCCTCATATCCATTTAAATTACCTTTTATCATCAAAAAATTATTACTTTTTATGCAATCAACTTTCTTGAAAATACTCGGATTCCATACACTTACTAGGCCACCAGACCGCCCACATGGATTCACCACCTCAAAATCCATCCCGGAGTAACCCCAATATCCCCTAATAATATCTTCTGAAACATCCCCACATTGTATTTCTTGTAAAGCTAAAAAAGAAATTCCTTCTTGCAGTTTAATCTGTTTAATCCAATTCCCTTTCCCATTCCCTTTAATACCTCTAATATTTGAAGAAAGAAAATTCATTGGAGAACTACATTAATACCTTCATCTTGAATAGCCTGAGCGATTCTTTTCTCGTGACCAGCCAAGTTGACACACATATCTTTACCGGCTTTAATAGTTTCCTGTACTTCTGTAACCATGACCTCGACCTCTTGAGTACCTTGCTCTTCAATCACTTGAGTTTCTGCTTCCTTACTCAAATTACCAGCCTCTGTATCTATAGGTGGAACAATGTGAGATTCCTCATCGTGTGAACTCCCACTGGACCTATTCGAGACACCTATTTCTTGCATGTTCAAAGGAGGAATTCCAAAATCATCTGTGAAAAGATTGTTAGCCTCTCTAGGTCTTTTTTTCGGTCTTGACGAGTTGCTACCAATGTGAAAATTCCATTCCTTTTCGGTACCAATATCAGCTTGCTTTTCAACTCGATGTTCCAGTGTAGAGGCGAACACAATGGAATTATTATTATTTATACCTTCCGAAAAGTTGTTATTAATTCCACCATTCTCGTGAGTAGGTTTTTCTCCATAGACATTAGTAATGCGCAACTCTCCCTCTTCGAGTTCATTTTGAACAGAATTCGATGCCCCCATGTTCGATGAGTCTTTAAGATTAGAAGCTTGTTTGATGATATTGCATGGTGGACACCAGTCAGCCGCCTTTTCCTCTACCCATACCCTAAAGGTTTTACCTCGCCACTGCAAAGAAACCATCGAATTAACTTTGAGGCCGTCTCTAACAAGCACACCAATACCATAAACTGATTTATTCCCATCCATCTCGTTTGCTATTGAATGGATTACCACCTTACCAACAGTGGCACCGATTTTATTGATGACCTCTGACGTTGCAAGATGGAGAGGAATCCCATAAATCCCGAGCCACACTAAACGTTCAAAGGGGAGCGACTGCCCATGCCACATCTCTACCCTCGAAAACCAATTCCTCCATTTTTCTTTTTTGTACAAAAAATTTTCTGCATCGATGTCATTTGAAAAAATAATCAATGAGGACAAACCTCCCAAGTATTGTAACGATGTAACGAGGACAAACTCATTGTCTTCTCTGTTGGGTGATGGTGAGACAATTAAAAGATCTATTCATCTTATTATATGTGTGTGGTTTATTTTCTAGAAACAAATTAAACAAGCCCATCTAAATAAACTTTTACGGTGTTATTTTTTGTTGTCTATATATGATATATGATTCTTGAACATATCAATTAGTTGACTCCATAGGCCCATTTTTCTTGGTTGCTGGTGTAATTAGTCAGCTCCTCAGGTTTAAACCACAGGCTGATCTCATTCTTGGCTGTCTCTGGACCATCACTTCCATGGATGATGTTCCTGCGACGCAAACAGACTATGTTACCAAGGGCTAAATTTTAAGGAAATGTTTGGTAGAGTGGAATGAATGTTAAGATTGTTTTTGGTACATTGGCTAAACTTTTAACTAATGCTAACAATATCAGTGGAGATATACAATAACAATATTTGATAGTTGGATACTTGGATAAGCCCTATGACAACAATTGATACCAAAACATAGTTACATTTTGGCATCAATTTTTGTATGGACTACAAATACACTAGAAGGCTAGAATTGAAGGAAGTACCTTCCAACAACAACGGCCAAATCACCTCTGATGGTTCCGGGCTCTGATTTCTGTGGATCTGTAGCTCCAATAAGTTTACGGCCACATGTAATCACTCCTTCTCCTTCCCAAACCTACATAATAAGTTAACAAATAAGGATATAACTTCATTTGCTTGCAGTTGTTCATAAGGTGCATATATGGTAAAAAAAAAAAAAAAACAATGATGAACCCTAATTCTGTACCATTGCAAGAACCGGGCCAGAGCTAAGAAAGTTGCACAAGCCATTGTAAAATGGCCTATCCTTGAGATCATGATAATGCTTCCCGGCAAAGGACTTTGAAGGTACCACAAGTTTAATAGCTACGAGTTTGAAGCCTTTACGTTCAAACCTGTGTATAATCTCTGATATCTAGAAAACGAAAAAGCAAAAAACTGTGAACTCATTGACAAGTTTGGTATATATATATGGGGAAATAAACATATTTGAGTGTTGAATTTACCAGTCCAGTTTGTACACCATCAGGCTTGATAGCAATGAAGGTTCGCTCCATCTGAGTACGTATATATACAAGATAATCGATCACTGGCTCATTGAAAAGATGCTATAAACAATGACTAAACTGAAAATATTGCAAGTAATCAAGAACCTGTGCTGCATGTGCCTCTTGGTCTTGAAGCATATATGCTGCATTGATTTTACATGTATAAAGGAACGAATGTCAATACGCACAAGAAAGAATTAGATTACAAAAACACTGAGTCCATAAGTTTGAACCTGCAGCTGGTAGCGCAAGGGCACTAGCAATCCATCTGTTGGAGGTTTTTGACGAATCGCAGAAAGAGACTAGAGCTGGCAGCTTTCCTTTATAGGATACTGTTGCAGCCGCCACGGCTGTTCTTCCTTCTACCAATAAAAAAACCAATGAGTAAATTAAATTTCGCAATGTAGTCATTATATGAAAACAACAGTTTTCTACATCACGTAGGTATCACAATTAGTACATTAGAATCTAAACAAGGTATGCATAATGTACAAATATATAACATACGTGAATCAAAATATATTTGATACAACATTATTAGGAATCACAAAATGTACATCAAACTCACCAGAGACAACATGATGTCTATGTTTGGAAGCAGACGAGAGAAGAGATCTAGCGGCTCGTGAAGCAGATTTGTAGAATCGAGAACTCATTCTCCTTCTCGATGGATCTATAAATCAGGACTGAAACAATCCAACAGTATTTTGAACCAAAAGGAAATACAGAAGCTCTCTTTGAGTTATATCTTTATTCTTTATAGAGCTTAATTGAGTGAGAACAAAGGAAGGTACAGACAACGTGTTTTGGTTTGCTTTTGTCATGGAGAAAAGGATACTTACTAATTATATATGAGGTTGCCAATGTGGAACTTGTTTATTTAGAAAGTGTGTGATTTTGTTAGGCCTAGCACACCTTAGATCCGAACTAGTGGGTCAACCCCGAATAAAGTTGGGATGTATATCATACTTCGGACCATATTTATGTAGATATATCTTATCTATGTCTTGCAGCTCTTGCTTTATATAACATGTTTTCTTTCGATATCTTTTTAACTATTTAAATTAACGGCTTATTCTTTCACGGATACTTCCCAAATGGAGGCATCGGTTGTCTCATAACTAATCTCATGAATCGATGACACGTCAGTATTTCTCTATTGACACACAACCAACACACCACTGCCAATGGATCTCATCACTTCCTTCATCGCTTTCCTTCATAACTTTTTATTTAGCAAAAAACAAACTATTATACACCTTCGGCTTATTCTTTCACGGATACTTCCCAAATGGAGGCATCAGTTGTCGCATAACTAGTCTCATGAATTGATGACACGCCAACATTTTCCTATTGCTACACCACCAACAGACCAGACACCACTGCCAATGGACCTCATCAATTCTTTCATCACTTTAATATTTTTATTATTAGTCATACACACCCACACACAAATTAAATGAACAGAAAAAAAAATCATACACGGTTCCACTCCATTCATCAACCAATGAAGGCGTACTAGTGGCATCGGTTGAAGGGTAATTCAGTGAGCTGACTTACGAGGCAGACGAAGTGCACCATTGGCACCACTCTTATCTATGTAGGGATATCAGCTGTGAATAAAGTATTATACACCAACCTGTATTTTACCTAATTCATCCTCAAAAGTCAAAACAATCCACAAAACAATTCCAACATCCTATCTCTTCTCTTTAAAACAACTTCAGTGCCACGAACTCAATTATATTATCCATGTTTCTGAAAGAATCATCTCCTATCTAAATTACAATGTGGCATAAACACACATTCTTCAACACCACACTAATTGATCAGATATCGAGCTGTGACAGCAAAATTATTGAAAGGAAACAGGCCTTGTACCTACACAAAGAACCGAGTTACAGCTGCTTTTGATGGCAGTGGTGTAAAAGAGGTCGTTTGATATAAAGAAGGATTAAGTGAAAGATGTCTGTTAACATATATTTGAAAATTATGATAAATTGACAAATGTTAAATCTTATATTTGACAAAATTTTCCCATCAATAGAAGTATCCATCTCGAGTGATTTGCGTAAAGACATGAACTAGAAACACGTTATTTTGACCAAATTTCATCAATTTGTATCAAATTATTACTGAAAATAACTATAAGATCGATGTTAGATATGGCAATAACAGGCTGTAAACAGAGAAAGTGGGTATGAACAGATTTGTCTTTTACCTCTAACTTGCCTTCAAAATTTACTATAATCCTATCACTGTTTGTTACTTCCAGAAACAAAAATGAAAGAATTTGCAAGTAGAAAGCTAGTAAGAGTGACTTAAGAGAGTGCACTATGTATGTACAAATAAGTAAGCATGATGCGCCCATTAGAGTCCTCTTGCAACGTTGTCACCCAAGCATCCACCTGAAGAAAGGAAAAGATAGATGTTCTGGACCAGCTCCGGAAAAACACAAGTGCCACTTGACCAATTATCAGAAACTATCTAATTCGCATATTATTTGTTATTATTGCACTTTTGATTATCCAATCGAGGTCACCAAGATCTTGGTTATATTGGCATCTTAGGCAGTAAAGAAAACCAAACACACTCATTTAAGCATCACAAACTGATAACAGAAAAGAACCAAACATGACATACAAGAAGTTTCAAACTTATGAACTAGCACCTGCAATTTTGAAGCACTTGAGCATTCATATCTCAATCCTTGGCGAGTTACTATGTAAAAATAATGTCGAGTTTCCCCCTCTTCTTGAATAACACATGGCATACGCCCTACTTCAACAACATCAGACAATAGGGTGGAGTCTTGCGAACTTATATCTGCAATATTTAATGCCGATAAGCAAATGCATAGATGCAGATTTAAGTAAAAACGATGTGTGTGTTTGCGTGTACGTATTTGAGTTATTACCCATTGACTTGAAATACAAAAATATGCATGGTCCTTGGAGAACAACAAAGCGTGGAAGCCAGTCATCAACTTCTGTATCGTCAAGAGGAGCTGGTTCTCCAGGTAATGCTGTCCATCTCTGTACAATGAGATTTTAAGGGGATGACATATAGTTAATAGACTGCAACTCGCAACTTACAGAAGAACATATATAACAAGTTAGCTGACATACAGTCCGCATCTGTAAATAGCCTGAAAGACGTGCAGCACGCAGAGTTTCATCAATATGTTCCAACCTGCAAGTACATAAGAGGTGACATTAAGCAGGGAAAATACAATATTCTTTTGAAGTTAAAGTATCACTACTACTTACTGAGCTTTCAATTGAGCTTCTCGTTCCTCCAAATCAGCAAGTTCGGATCTAAGTGATTCTACTTCTGTAGCAGATAATACAAGCTGTTCAATATAGCAACATTAGTGTTAGATAAAATGTACAAATTCAAACTTGTTGAATAAGCTTGTATTATAGCGAGTAACGACCTTTTGTTTCCCATTTGTGTCTGTTCTCCAAGGTAGCCTTTTCAGATTAAATAAGTTCAACATGGATGTAACACTTCTTAATCTTCTTGCAGTCCACAAATGGCTGCTTGAGTGATGCTAATGCAGATCAAAACAACTAAAATCAAGTCAGTACAATGTACCTTTAAGTCTGTTCATTAAAAACACAGAGAAGCTTTGTGTATGAGATTGCTGATTTATGTCATTGGTACCTCAAATTCGATTTTTGTATGCAAATTTGATGCTCCTGTTTGAGAGGTCTCTGCACCAGAAGTCGAAGCTTGGAAATGATCTTGGAAAACTTTTATTCCTCTAGGACCTTCACCCATGAAAGCTTTTCCCCACTTGAGTAAAAGCAGACTTTGAAAATGATAAGATTCTTCAAGTTTAATATTCAAACTGAAACCTATCAGATTTTGAGATAGATAAAACTTATCATCAACGGGGCTTAAGAGACATTAAGTTTTGCTAACCTTGATCAACATAACACAACGTTTTATTATTTTTAAGGACTTCAGGGTACCCCAAGGTTTGAAGCATTATAATAAGGTGATGTAACTAATATTATTCGCTAATAGTAAAAATGAAAGTAACAAACTGGAAAGATCCAAAACGGAAGCAGGCCAATTATAGCACAGTACAATCATTTTGCCTGTGGGATTATTGGATATTTGGATCCATATGAGTTCATATGATCAAATATATCCTCTCTCCTACTTATGATATCATGGATTACGGTATCTCCTACGATCAAACAATCATGTCTCAAAATACATAACAGTTACACCTATTCTGTAAAAAGTCTCAAGTAAACTTAACTCATCAAAAGTCAACACCTGACAAAGGTTATGTTTCTCTCAATATTGGACTATCCTTACATGATACCAGAGTGCATACGAATCATCCTCTATGATTCACCCCTGGTACACCATCCACCAAACTCCCTTACATCCCCGCTGACACCTGTTGTATCCGCCTTTAAAGTAGTTGGATATTTGGCTTTAAAGTTGTATTTTAAGCGATGTCATTGGGCATATATAAGTTACTAATAAGGACGTGGTGTTTTATCACTCTGGACCCTGGAACCTAAACTTATCTATGGTATACGCTCATGATCCAATCTAACACGACCATGTACATGAACAAATACTTCCTCAAAAAGATGTCAGGAATTAAACTACACGAGTCCTGCCAATAAAACAATGAAAATTCATCTCTGAAAAGTGCCATTCGTGCATTGCTCACTTACATAAGTGTACCGAAACCATAATTCTATATGTGAGCCTCTTATGAAGTATAGTCCTCATGAAAATATAGATAGCTAAACAAGAGTCAGCACCTAACTAGGGTTCTGTCTATTGATTTGTGGCGTCTGATGTTAGGACGAGTAGAAGTCCAAAGTTGCCTATCTCGATTAGATCCTTGGACTATCCGACTCTAACTCTATCCTTCTTCTTTTTCCAATGTCTATATATGCACCACTACTAATGTAATTACAATACCAAAGTCGGGACAATAACAAAATCTCTCGAGTTGAGTCGTGGATGAAGCTAATCACACCGGATCATCCCAACCAAGTATAAAAATCCTAGATTTTTTCTAATTTCTTAAAGCTTTAACTTGTATCCTATCCTACTGTTATCAATGAGTAATCTTGTATCTATAAGGTTTAAGCTCAACATTCTTCCCCTTATTAACCTTGATTACAATTCAATTAGATACAAGATAATAATACACACAAACAACTGCTAATTATATTCTTCTACCTAACAGTTCATCATGGTTAATTAGCAACTATTAATCCTAATTTGCAACCAAAAACAAACATAATACAATGTATAGTATAATTACACAATTTAGCAACAAGTTTTATTGATATTATTAATATTATGCGTCATATGTAAGTAAAAAAACAACTTACGATGAGTTAATTAGATTGTATCAGCAGCACAAAAACAAACTAGATGTTTGCTTTTTGTTCTAGAGAGAGAAAGTAGATGACGATGATGATAGTTATAATTTGTTTATCTTTTTCTTTTTTTAATGAGGTTGTTTTTTAATTTATATTTTATTTTGTTTATTTACATATCTTTTTTCTTTAATTTTTTTTTATATATAAAAGAAGAAGAAACGAAAACACGACACGGTACCGCTAGCTAAGACGTACGAGTACTACATTATATTTTTTTTGATGGTTGTGCCAAATTGTAATTTTGGTTCGATCGCATATTTGACTTTTAATCTGCACCCTCCAAAAATGTGAAGACTTTAGTCTTGACAATATCTTATCTTAATCAAGACAATAATATAGGGATGGTATGGGTCTATGGCACATTAACAATGGTACTAGTCCCGCATATCTTTGATATGGGTTTTGATCGCATATAAATCGGTATGTGAACGGAATCGGTACATTTACATTAGTAGTATCTATCACTATTTACAAAATTTGTTATATATGTTTGTGCCGATCAAGAAACATATCAAAATTAGTAGGTACTAAGTACCGATCCCACTTGAGATTTAGTTAAACTTCCTGGTATCTGGATTGGAACGATATAAAAAACTGATCTTGATTTGAAATTTTTTGTCTATCCCCCCTGATAGCAGGTTACTCGCGCATGGTGGCGGCAAATATAGTTTGTTATGAGAAGACAGTTCTTAGCATAAGTTAAACGACATCTGATGTCTGAACCAATACCAGTACCGTAGATGTATCGATGTCTATTATTACAATACGGCATCAATGTTGGGTTTAATAATTTTGGTTTCTCTACCAACCGGTTCGGTTCGTTACCTGATACAATATTATTCTTATTTATCGTTTTTACAAGAAAAAAACTTGTTAAATAAAAAATAGTATTATTTACAAAAGCTTAAAGTTTCTAATTTGAACAAACCTATCCTAATCTAAAAGCTACGAAATCAATATTTTAGCTTATACAGTAACTTCTAGCTTTTGGAGCTACGTAATCAATAGTGTTTGTCATATGGAAAAGTTTCATTGATGTACATTACGTTATTTATGGTCATTTAAGAGATTCCATCTTTACTTTAATGGCTTTTCACTCGTAAAGTAATTCAACTTATCACTTTTTACTTTATTAGAATCGAAAAAAAATTTCTATCCGACTAAAACGTCTTTATAGGGCCGTGTTCCATGTTACCAGTCATTTTGTTACTTTTTATTTCATTTTGAATTATTTAATTGTGTATCTTGTCAACTAAAATGCCACATCACTTTCTTCTTCCCAATTTATTCAACGTAACCAACCTATCCTTTCAAGTCATCATGAAGTACCATTTTTTTCCGGTAACATCATCTTTTCCGGCCATCTTTTTTTCCAGCCGTCTAATATTCAACCATTCTACTATTAGAATAAACATAATTATACATAAAAAAATCACTATATAGACCTCCATCAATCCATCTATCTCAACTGGAAAAAAGGATTTGATGTTTCAAAATTATCACCACGCGTAACCACTACAATCACCACTGTCAGATTTTTTATCACTAGATCTGGAAAAAATGAACTATATAGACATCTATCTATATTTTTTTTTCCACAAAATTAAACCGACTCATGAACTGCTTCGATCTGTTTGAATCAAATCCTTGTATCATATTTACGTACCTAGATATATCCTTCTGATTTGGGCTTCAAAATCCACATGTCGAAAATAAATCACAGCCGGCTTCAAGATCATCGCCGCCACAGCCGACTTTAAGATCTTCGCCATGGCAGTGCTTCTCGGAAGTTGCAAGTTTAAAGGGGTTAATAGTCTATGTGACGTGGTGGTAGGCATCAACAATTTTCCAGCATCACCGTCACAACCATTACCGCCCCCCTTTTTCTAGTAACAAACCCTAATCCCCATTTAAACAGAAATCAAGCAAAACCCATATCATAAAATCAACAAATATCAATTCATCTATGTATTACTAAGTGGGTTTTGTTAGTAACCAAAGTTAACCAAGAAAGAATGATGTCAGGAGATGTGGCGGCACAGTTGGTGACCTTCACCGCGGCGCCGCCGCGATGTGGAGGTGGCCGCAGAGGTGGCGTTGGGTGGTATTGGGGGTTTGATGGTTGCCCTTTGTTGCTGACGATGAGGAGGTTATTTTTGTAGCAGTTTGACATCATTTTTCGGCGAGGTGGACGGAGGTCCGGCGCTTTGGGTAGCCGGAATCTGAAAAAGGAAAGAGATTGGGAAAGAAGGGTATCTGATTGTAATCATATATTTCATTTCGGCAGGAGTATCCCAACTCAAGGAAACTGTGCTCCATAATGTCGATTCACCTTTGTAATTACAATAGGCTAACCCAAACGAATTAATTAAAAGAAAAAGTTGTGCTTGAATTGGAATCATAATACTACGAAGGTTATATTTCATGTTTTTGGCATCTCATGACTTTTTAGATATGCCTAATTATAAGATGATAGACATGTAGAAAAATCAGGGGGTAAGATTAGGAAAGAGAATTAGTGGAATCCACTTGTCAAATTTTTAAGCTTTTAGGTTGATTTTTAGGCATATAAGTTAGGTAGATTAATCATGTTCCTTTCTTAATATATATATAAAGAATATATAAATAGACATAGTCACATAGATATAAATAAAAAGATAGGGTTAGGTGGAGTCTTAGTGTACACATGGTTACCAGGTAGGTGTTTATCGGTTTCATGTCATGTCGTAGCTGGTAAAACCCAACATAGTTAATTTAGCCGGTTTTTATACCTAAAAATAAAACTTTTTTTTGTTCGATCCTCAATAAAGTAAAAGGTGACAAGTTGAGATACCTTCTAAGTAAAAAGCCCTTACTTTAACCATCAGCACTTGGGGGAAATGGGAGAAAAATTGCATCCGTAAATGCTAAAAATTTCTCTAGGGAAATGGACCAATACTCACTAGTTTATGAGTGTTTGATAAGATGGAATGGAAAGGATGAAATGGAATGAAAATTTAAGAGCTTGAAGAGGTGAAAGGCATGTTGTCCTGTCAAGAAAACCATTAGAAACTATGCAAAAGTAGGTCATGATAGCAATGAAAGGAAAGAAATGGTTTTAAAAGTCCTTCTCTGATGTTACCAACATTCCTGATACGACAAAACGTGATATGGATAGCTGTTGTAAATTTCCATTCCATGATATCGATTTTGGTTTTGGAAAACTCATATGGGTCAGTTATGGAGGTCTACCATTAAAGAGGGGTATGTTTTTATTGGATGATGCAGAAGGTGATGGAGTGGAAGCATACTTGACCATGGGAGTAAAAGACGTCCCTTATTTTGAACAAGATGAAGACATCAAAGCGTTTTTTGTTTGAATATAGATAGGCCAGCATCGAAACATCAAATCTAGATATGGTCATGATATCACTTATACCAGTGACCAACTAATATAATCCATAATAAGATCTTTAAATCCACTATATATAATTGAATCAAAACACTGCTATCAATTCAGGTCACTTGACGGGTTCATAAGGTTGATCCAGAAAACACAGTTTTCAAATGAAGTGACATAAGTTAAAGTTTTCAGCCAAAGAACATGATTTTCCAAGAAGTTGGAAGCCCAAATCAAACCATATTTGACAAACACTATATGTAAACTATTTCCAGGCCAATACAATGAGCAAATACATCAAAACCAAACCATATCCTAAGGTTTAAGGTTTCAAAACCATCAAAGTCAGAAAAATCAGCAACATAAGCCCATGTGTTGCTTACAATGGCTGGTGTCATTACAATTATCAAGAATGCAAACATCTCTAAGCATATGAAATGTTGAATTCAGATTCAACCACATATTTATGGACAAAAGTTTGGAAACAAGAAAAAAAATAGGTCTTGTGAGGTCTTCTCTTTCATGAAATCTTCATCAAATTCATAAGCAGCCTCCCAACTACCAAATTAAAAAGAAAGAAACACAAGTGCAAATATCATTAATATGTTACCACACATAAACTTGCTAAATTTAGATGATTTAGTTGGGAACATCTGGCTAGTGGAAGCTCATAAGTTTGCTCATCAAATGAGTTGGCAAGCCCGAACCAGCCAGGCAAAGCTCAACGTCCCTAACACAGATTAGGTTTGATTGCTCATTGAGGCAAACCATGGCTCAGGAAGGCATAGTATAACTCATTATTATATAATCTAGGGCTAATTGGTTTTAAAGGTCCTGAACTTGTCACTTTTTCTTATTTAAGGGGCCAACGTAAAATTTCATATAACGTGGGGAACATCGCGACAATTCGTATATAACATAGGACCAAAAACCACTATCCGCTTTTTTATTGTCTAAGTGGCCTGGTTTTGTGTGTGTTTGACCGAGTTGACTGACACATCCACAAGTAAGACCAACAACACCAACTACAAAAGATTACAAGTACTCAAGTTGTATCATTAACAAAACATCCATTTATTCATTTTCATTTCTATCTTTATCAGATTTCACAAAACCCAAATTTTATCATCAAAATTACTAATACTACTACTACTCACATTTCCTATCATTCCGAAACAATAGCAGCCATCAAGATCACGATCACGATCACGATCACAATCATCATCATCATAAGCGTAACAATCCGATCAAATTAAATGGGATAATCTTCAAGTTTCAATAGCTACTTACGAGTCTTTTGAGTTTAGATCCGATCAAAAGTGTGTGTTAGATCCGCCCACCGATTCATCACAGCCACTGTTTTCTGGCCACCCCATCAACACCACCACTACTAGATCTGGTCACCCATCATCGCCTCCATCATGATCTGGTTACCCTTTTAACATCACCACCACCTCCACAAAAATCCGGTCACCCCATCACCACCATCATCAATATTTGATCAAAAGTGTGTGTGTCTGTGACATCTGGGCAACAATTCACCACCACCACCACCAACATTTGTCCACCCCAATACCACCGCCATCACAACAATCCGGTCACCCTATCACCGCCTCATCAAGATCCGGTCACCCTATCATCGTCACCACCACCACAAAAATCTGATTTCTCCATATATATGTGTGTATATACGCGAGAACTGGTTACTTCTAAGAATAGTTGCAGACTTTTTGGGCCATTATTTAACAAAGAAATTTTGTACCATTGCTTCCTTAAATAGTTTTATGCGTATATGTAAATATATACCACACATGATATGATAGTAAATAGTTAGGTATATCTATATGTATATGTAACATGGGAGATATAAGGTGGAAGTAAATAGTTTGGTAGGTGGCAAAGATATCTAACTTGAATAATCAAACATGTTCAAAACCGCTCACACGTGGCGTAAAACAACCTTCTGGTATATTTAATCCCTTTATTAGAAGGTGTATGTCACAATGTTCCCCACATTATATGAAATTTTACGTTGGCACCTAAGAAAAAGTAACAACTTCGGGACATTTAAAACCAATTAGCCCTATAATCTACTAGTCATTAGCTTACACAAGGCTTCTACTTGTCACGTTTTAGCAATGGTAAACTAAGAAATTTACTTTTAAAATATTGTTTTTAAATGTAATAGGGCACTTCTGAACGGATCCACAGCTCAAGCCTATACGATTCCATAAAACCAGGGCTTTAGAGTTCAGTATCTAAGCCAAGTTGTGGTCAGGCTCAAACTATAAACTTCTTGAGACTAAGCATGAATACAATCATACATAACGAGAAGAACACTCGTTCACTGGGGGATACACTTTACAAGAATAGATCATGTAGAGCTAAGAATATATATATATATATATATATATATATATATATTTCAAGCACACTGCTAAGTTCAAGGATTCACATAACAAGTATAAGAAAATAATTGGATACAAAAAAATATATATTGCTTACCATAATAGCATCAATCTCTTCTTGAGTCATCAGTGTTCTTTTGGGTTGAAGAGAAGCTTTCCCCCCTAAAGTTTTTTCAGATGGGCAGACCTAGAAAAAAAATGTGGAAGGTACCTCATTGGTAGCAGGTGTTGCTTGGGTCTGAGTCACAGAACCTGCAAGATGAACCACGTGGATATGAAGCAAAAAATCTACTTAGAATATACTAAAAAAAAGCTATGCAGCACCACAAACTGTTTGATAGTTGTCTGCTGAAGCTAAGAAGTGCTATTCTGCAAAACTTTCTAAGTTTTTAGTGACTAAATCTATCGAAAAAGTAACTAAGGCGATATCGTCCCACAACACCTAGACTGACATAAGCATTTAGTTTATGTAAAGGTTTTGTATGCACAAAATTCAATTTAGTTTACATACATTAAACGATATAATCGAACCTCAAAAGCGAATGGAAGCAGACATAATGTTGTCCATAGTCCCTCATTTAAAAAGAATCCAAACACCATGAATCCTTGTCTTTTTGAGGGTTGTAAAGTTCATTCCTTGATTTAGAAAAGCACACTAGACGCTAGGCAATCTTCAAAAATGCCTCAACCTACTCTAGGGGGTAACCTTAAAAGATGGCTCAAATGCACAGCTCGGTGGCTTTACTGAGGTGCGCTCACATATTTGTACCTCATATTTTCTTCATGATTTTAGTGGGGTTGTATTAGGCTTTTCTAATGATGTTCCCTTAAGCTTTTCATAAGCCTGTTTGCTAAAGATAACCTAACGAAGTTCCTTATCCCCTCCAAATGCAACTTGAATACTTTTGGTATATAAGTGACATATTTTAATTACTTTGTCATGTAAAAGTGATTTATAAGTACTTTCAAGTATTTAAATAACAGGGAAGTGATTAAATGTCGAGGTACTCGTATTTTGGTAGAAAAATAGAGATCTCATGTACACAAGACTTCCACCAAGCCCTTATAAACTAGGAACGCCTAACGCTTTTTAAACCAAAGTCCATCCCATTTTCATCTAGCTTGTATCCCTAAACCAAACGCATAACCACCAACATCAATGCAAATTTTTTATCACTTGTCCAAAAGTTCATTTACACAACATATCTACCATTTTAAATCACCATGAAAATCCCTCCCTTGCAGTGAGTCACTTTTCAGTTGTACACTTTCTATAAACAATGGTTTGACAAATTATCAAAATGTATAAAACAGATCTCTTCTTTTGCATTGTATCGCCCAACATACTATATTCTCCTAACCGTATGACAACTATTTTACAGGAAAAGTAACTATCCATTATTTTCCTAGAATAAAAACAACGTAAAGAGCGCAAGAGAAAGAGATATGCGCTAATTGTGACAGAAATCATCTAATACCGAAGCCTGTTTATCGAAAAACTATTGTAGAAGTAACTAAGCACCCAACGCCGTCTTCCACGGGTTTTGGGTCCCAATAAGTCGACGGTGTATGAGGGAGTTTAAGATGTAGACAGCCTTACCTCTACCACGACGGTGTAGAGAGGCTGCTTCTAGGTTCTATAGTCTACCTTGCTGGTTTTTTATCAAACAACTTTTCATTCTGATATTTAGATAAGCATTTTTATTCATTGCAAATTACTATCTATCTTTACTGTTTCATATGTATGTATAGGTATAGCTAAACTTACAATATAAATTATATATAAATCATGTCAAACGAATATAAATATTACAGATTTTAAATCTAGATACACCAACATAAAATGGATAACCGACAGATTATCTATACCAATTGGTCCCATAGCCAACATGACAAAAGATATATCGCGTAACATGTAAAAATAAAAATTAAAAAAAAATCATAAATACAAACCAGAAGAGGAAGGTTTGGGATGACGCTGAGGAAACTTGATCCGGGGGATATGTTTCAAAGCTTGCGATGCTCCGCCCATGGTTCGATTAATCGACGGCGACGGTGACGGTGGTGGTGGTGATGACGGCGGCGAACGGGAAGAAGGGATAGTCTGCGGTGGCTGACGGGATTTCGAGACGGAAGTGGGCGGCTTTTGTTTATAGAATGATGACAAAAGATTATTGCATTTGTTCCTTATTCCCATTTTGTTTTCTTTTTTTAGAGAAATTATCACAAATCGTCCCTGTGGTTTGCTCGATTCGCATTTTCGTCTCTGTACTTTTTTTTTATCACTAAGTGTCCCTAGGCTTTTTCAATTCATTGCCAAACATCCCTACTACAAACGTTCGTCTCTTTTTAGCCGTTAAGTCCCTCACGTGCTTGTCACGTGAGGGTAAAATTGTCCACCTACATTAAAAACAAACCACAGGGACTATTTGTGATAATGATATAAAATACCCTTCTTCCTCCTCTTTCTTCTCCCTTTTTTCAACCACCACCATCACCATCACCATTCTTTCTTTTCTTCCAAATACAATAACAAATCCACCAATTATATCACATAGATATACATATATTTCTTATAAAGCGATTCATCACTAATGAATAAATGATTAAATGAATACACATACATATTTGGAAACACAAGTTACACTTTACAGTGGTGTAATAATTGATTAAATGAGGCTGAAGCAGGTATATTGTATGCACCATTACGTGAGAACTATAAAAGAAATAAAACACTAAACCTACCTAAGGATAAAAAGTATGATCCATAGTTCGATCAATTACCTAACGTTTCCAATTATATAAACTCAAATACTAATTTATACGAGTATACAACTGACTCGTTTTGTTTTGAAAGAAAAAAACGGACCCATAAACGACCCACAAGTGAAAATTAAACTAACACACCATGCTATATCGAGCCAAAACCCGGCAAGTCAATCCGCCGACGTATGTATCTATCCTGGTTACCGTATTTTTCCGACGAGTAAAACATATTCCCATGTAAAGGAATAAAGGGGTTGTTTAATAAGGTATATGGGAATGGGTTATGAATCGGGTCGGGTATCTTGCACCACCGGAAAAGTCGCCGGAAACTGAGATCCACCACCGCACTTCATCATCTTCACCGTATATATGTACATCTCAGATCCAAAATAAAAGAAGAAGAAAAACAAGATGACGATGATGATTAAAGCTCTAATCAACAGATGAAGAAAAATAAGCAATACAAAAACACAAATCTATGTGTTGAGAAAAAGAACATAAAAACAAAAACGGCGATATTGATGGTGATTAAAGCTTTAGAATAGTAGTATGGTAGTATGGATAGAAATAGATATTTAGATTGAATGGGATAGGGTTATGTGAATTTAAAAAGTAATGTAGGGAAGAAAATAAAAATAATTTATTTATAAAGAATGTATTTAATTTTTATAAAGAATGTAACCTATCAAGAAATAGTCCCTGTGATTTGTTTTTAGTGTAGGTGGACGATTTTACCCTCACGTGGCAAGCACGTGAGGGGCATAACGGCTAAAAAGGGACGGACGTTTGTAGTAGGGACGTCTGGCAATGAATTGGAAAAGCTCAGGGACACTTAGTGATAAAAAAAAGTACAAGGACGAAAATGCGAATCGAGCAAACCACAGGGACGATTTGTGATAATTTCTCCTTTTTTTATTAATATTTAAACAAAGACAAAAAAATATATATAAATTTTACTCAGATAGTTTAGATTTTGTTTTCTATATATATTAGGGTGGTTAAAAAAAAAAAGTTTACATAAGCGGTTTAAGTTTACAAATAAGTAAAATTTGCTCAAACTTTAACCATTGGATTAAATTAAATGATTAAAATTAAAATATAACATTTAAATCTTAACTATCAGATAAAATTTACTTGTTAAAGTTGATATTTAAAAAATATCAGTCCATTACATTCACAACAAGTTTCTTAAGACAAGATGTTTTATTATAAAATAATTATTTACCCCATTTTCAAAATAGTTTTATAAAATTAGTTTTAAAATGATCTAATTCTTTTTGGTAAACTTTTCTGGAAAAATGATTTGTTTTTAATAAACTAGTTTATACATTTTTTTAACAGCGAGTTAGTATCTAATGGTTAGCATTCGAAACACCGCAGTGACATTCAATTGGGTAGTATACGGTGCTCAAACTATGCATGCTTAGGATGAAACCCAGGACTCTTGAAAACTCCCCCTAATAATCGACTTCTACAAATGTCAGATTTGAGATTCGAACCCCGATAGATTTCCCTAGATCAAATACCTTATCAAATTAATTTATAAATTTACCCTAATAAATCTTATCTTGTAAAAATTATTTACCACTATCCAGCTTTACATCAATTACATTTTTACATCATCGTATTTTCACCAACGTCGTCATTATCACCACCATCGTATTGTATTATGTGGTAAGAGTAAAACTGATTCAATAATTGGTTTTCTAGATCTTGTGTAATAAATAGGTAATCTAAAAGTTTCAATTTTTGGTTACATTATTTGCTTATACAGTTAACATAAAAGTAAACAGTCATACTTATGCATTCTTTAAATAAAGATTAAAATATGCGATTTATAAACCTCACGTGTTATGGAAAATACGCATAGTCAATATCGTGGTCTTCCTATCAGGCTATCAATCGACTTTTCCATGCGTAAACCGAAGAAATCTCTACATATATACGTCAATCAGAAAGAATATAAATAAATAAAAATAATTAAATATATATAACTTCAAAAAGTTGGAAAATGGAAATAATAAGTTTGTTTCATCGCTCTTCCATCCCTATCGATCTTTTGTTTCATGTGAATCATTTTGACAAGGTCAAAGTGAATATTCTACTTCAAAGTTTTACGTGGTCCATTGATCTACTTTTTCTGTTAAAAAAGATTAATTTAATTAAAATGTTGTTAGTTATAACATTTAAAATTACGATGAGAATGCATCAAAAGGTCGTTAAATACTTATAAAAACCGTTATTTTGTTATTTTGATAGTTTTAAATGAAATACGGTTTCTTTTGTTGATTTACATAACATCGCTTAAATTTTGCACATACTCATCTAATTAGTGTAACGTTAAAATGAAGACATAAATATTTTTTTAAAAGAAAATGATACATTAGAAATTTATTGCATGTTTTAAAACTTGTACATAATATACCATAACACGCGTACCTTTGAATTTTCTAACTAACAAAATATATATTTCTAACAGCCTTTTGTCGTATACGTTGTGCCGTTTAGCGATATATGCGGGGGTTTTCACTATGAACTACCGTGATTGCATCCTGCCCAGTGGATGTAGAGACCATTTATTGGGTGAACAAGCTCTCATCAAAATCGAACGTTAAAAAAAAAGTAATGTGTGCTTTTTTCTTAAATAATTACCCGACACTATAAAAACTAATAACTTTTTGCACATTTTTTTCTTTTTCATTTTTGATATCTGGTTTATTATGTATGTATTCGAACCTATAAAACTTTAGAAGCCCTTATGTATTGACTTTAAATAAGTATATATTTCATAAGTCAAAGCTTTAATTAGGCGACAAAAGGTTCAATGTAAATACGCTAAAATAACGAAACTGTTTCGATACGAAAATTGAGCTACGAGCCTGAAAGTTACTAGTTATATTATAATAATAAGTTGGAATTAATATTTCATATATATAACAACAATATTGTATGTGGAACCGTTGGGGCTTGAATTTTGGGGAACCGAGGTTTGAGTCTAATGGGTAAGGTTTTCTCCTAATATATTGTCGTGCTTTAAGACAGATTATTGGGGGTTTTCCTTCCTACCAAGTTAAAACAACATAGTCTAAACTATCTATTATAATATTCGATGTGTACCTATCAAAGAAAAAGTGTAGGCTTATATGTTACTCAAATTTTAGCCCCGTAACACACTCAAGATATATAGTGTCCAATTGGCCTTCTTATATATATATGTAGAAGATGTAGATGAAGGATAAGGAAGCCTTTTTATTCTTCACACTTTCATAGCCATTTTTAAACACTCTATCTTGATCTCTCCTTCACAACTAACTACCAAGATGTTTGGCTTCTTGAGCTTAAATTCTCATACACTTCGGTATAGGAAGAATAGTACTAAAGGTTCAAAAAATGTAGATATAGATGTGAAATCCAAAATTGGTGTTGTTAGAGATGCCACAAAACCACTATATTCGGATATGAAGCTCGTGGACGACAAGTATGGAAGCAATAAGAAAAGTATTAGTAGTTCAATGAGGGTTAAAGTGGTGATGACTAAAGAAGAAGCAATTATGTTACTCTCAAAATGTGACAATGGTGGAACTCTTAGTTTCCAGGACGTCGCGATGAAGCTCAAGCAAATCCCTGCTAGCCGTGTTTCTCTAGTTCGTCCCAGCAATCCTCGTAAAGAAGTGGTGCTTGAGAGCATACCCGAGGAGCACTAGAACAATTATAATACATATAGTCTTTCACTACTAAGATACCTTTAACAACTTTTTTATGTTATGATGATCATCGGCAATTATAATACTTAGACTTAGTGTGACTAAGAACTTTTACATTTTTCTCTTTTATGTTATGATGATCATCGGCAATTAGCAAGTTGTAATGTATTAACCAACATTTGTTTTTCCTTGTAATCTTCTTAAAGTCTTTGAAAAGGTCAGCCAATATGTTAAACGTTAAACCAAATTACGGTTCCAACTTTTATGTAATTGTCCCCATCTATATATTTGACTAATAAAATGACATTAGTAATAAAATAAACTAAAATCTTTGACGGGATTAAGGTATGACTGTTTACATCCGATTACTTCTCTGATACCTCTCATGTGATTGAATTGAGTATTGTTTTTGTTAATATCACGTCTGGAAAATGGTTATCAAGTAAATGAAACTACATACCGAGTACTTATTACAGTAATTATTAAAGAAAGAATCAACTCGTTGCTACAACATAAAATGCTTAAAACCATAAATCACAACCTAAGAACAAAGTATACAGAGAAATTATCACAAATCGTCCCTGTGGTTTGCTCGATTCACATTTCCATCCCTGAATTTTTTTTTATCACTAAGTGTCCCTGTACTTTTCATTGCTAACCGTCCCTAACACTAACAGCCGTTAGTTTTGCTCCGTTAAACCCCTCATGTGCAATGCACATGAGGGTATAATCGTCAAGTTCGTAACCACAGGGACCATTTGTAATGATAACATTGGATAAAAAAAATCTTTGAATTCCTTCTCCGACACAACTCCGACCACCACTCCTGACCGGCCGGCCACCACCTGCCACAGCCGGAAAAGTTCGCCGAAAACCGAGAACCACCACCACACTATGGTTACCAAAACATTGACAAAAGTCGACCATTTCAGTCCCGAAAACGTTGACAAAACAGTGATGGTTCACGGTGGTGATAAAAGGTGGTGAAAAGTGGTGGTCTATGGCGGTTTCGAACCGAAACCCAAGAGAAAAATATAATAATCGAGCATGGTCAGATCTATAACGACCTGTGTTGAATCTTGAACGTCTCTTATTCTTTCTAGACCGTCGTGAGGTGGACGTAGTCCAGTCGTGAGTGGCTGCGAGAGAAAGAAATAGAATAAACAAGAAAAGATTATGGTTTTTAGTGAGAGGGACGAAATGGGTTTTTAGAGAGACGGGAGAAATGGGTTTGTTGGGGATGATGGCCGGAATTTTTTATGGTGAAAAAGAGCGGTGGCAGGAGGCTGTGAGGGTGGCCGGAAGTTTGGCTGGTGGTTGGAGTGAGAGAGGGGGGAAGATGATGAGTTTTTGTCTTTTATTACAAATAGTGCCTCAAAGATATTTTATCACAAATAGTCCCTGTGGTTACGAACTTGACGATTATACCCTCATGTGCATTGCACATGAGGGGTTTAACGGAGCAAAACTAACAACTGTTAGTGTTAGGGACGGTTAGCAATAAAAATGAAAAGTACAGGGACATTTAGTGATAAAAAAAAGTTCAGGGACGAAAATGCGAATCGAGCAAACCACAGGGACGATTTATGATAATTTCTCAAATATACATGAAGTGCTACAAGTCTACAACATCTTTATATATGGTATCTAGTGAAGGCTAATTACTGCTAAAACTGAAAGAAAAAGGGATATATGTAAAGGGAGACGAGAATATAAGGCTGTTAGGTACCTAAGCTTAGGTGTGGAACACTCATATATTGTTTTTTTAATCCATAAAATTCATGAGGCCCAAACATTTATTCATTAATCAAAAAATATTAAAAAATTTGTCTGTGAGTGATTCCACACCTAAGCTTAGATGCTAGATAACCTTATATTCACTTTTCCAATATGTAAAACACACACTAAGATAGAGAAAATTTGTTCTTAGGCTTTGGTCATAAGCCTATAATAGTAAAAGAATGTGATATTTCAATTGGTTTGCTATATATATGGTGAGTGTAGTAATTTAGAAAACAGCAAGGAATTTGCAAAAACTGCTTACATAATAAAGGATTTCATATGTAAGTTACTTACATATCAATATTTTGATATGGTTTTAAATAAAATAAAATAAATATTAAAGTAAACAAGTAAAACAATATGTTTGTTTTTATTAAAAATCATCATATATTATGAAAATAATCAGGTATCAATTGATTCATGAATTTTCATGCATCTATTTAACCATGATTTAAGAGTCAAGATTATATCTTATTTGTTTACTTTAATACTTGTTTTCTTAACTCCTTGTTGTATAATAAGTAAATGACATAACCTTTATATCTAATGACTTAATAAATTAATATGTAAAGATTTTCATATCAAAGCTTAGGAGCAAGGGTGTAGTGTCATAAAATTGAAAAATTGGCAAGATTGGCAAGGTATCGGCGAATCACAAATCGACACGTGTCGTTGCCAAAAACTAGCCAAAAGTTGCCAAAAATGGTGGTGTAGTGTAACAAAACTAGCCAATTTGCCAATTTCAAAACTAACAAATAAATATAACCGGAATTTATATACGTAGTTGCCGGAAAACTTAAAAAAATGACCGTTTTTTGTAAAAAATAAAACTTGGGCTCAGAATTTGGGGGTCGGGAATTTCGAAAGTCGGAGACGCCATGGCTGCTAACCCGAAGGGTTTACTCCGCCAAGATACGCCCCGGATCACCCGAGTCCCATTTTTACGAACATTTGTATCATCATCGCCCATTTTTTCCGGCAACCTAAAAAACTGTTCAACGATATCATCATCGGCTACGAATTACTTTTTCCGGCTACCTATTGCTTTAATGGAACAAAATCCGGCAACGCCGCCAAGGAAAAAATCCGGCAACGCTACTGGTAACACTAACAAGGAAAAATCTGGCAATGTAATAAATAAATATACATAAATATACGTATATAAAACAGGAAGTCTAACCGGAAACCAAAAAGGGCTCGCCGGAAAACATCCCGAGTAGTAGAGCAGCAGCAGCAGCAAAGGCTCACCGAAAAACCCAAGAAAGGGTTCGCCGGAGAACCGATGCAACATGCAGCACAGGAAGAAGCAACAGGAAACAAATCGGAAAACTGGAAACCCCAAAAAGGGATCGCCGAAAAACCGAAGGAAAAAGTAGCAAACATAGCCAACTACACCCTTGCAACAAAGCTAAACAAAGTTTTGGTCGTAAAAGTGAACGTTTCTGGCCCGCGCGACAGGAAACCCCAAAAAGGGGTTTCGGATCTCACCGGAAGGGTGATATATCACGTTAGGAGCATCGGCAAGTTTTATCGGCACGTATTCCGACAATAGAAGCCAAGAAAAACGTAGATCGAGCCTCAAAATCGAAAACCACAAATTTTTTTTAAGGTTTCCAGCGAAGGCACAAGAACAAAAAAAAAGGTCACAAGAACAAACGCTCCCAACGTTCACTACCATCGGCCAAAACTAGCCGATATATATAGCCAACACTTGCCGATTTTGCTTGCCGAAACAAGCCGATAGACGTGCTATAGAGTAGCCGAGTTGCCGATGTTTTTTGACAATAAAACTTGCCGACTACACCCTTGCTCCTTAGGTATGAAACAATATGATATTCATTTCCGCATTATATATTTTACTAGACGAATACCTACGCATGAGATGATGGTAGCAATAGCATAATGACGTAGTGTAAGCTATTAATGTAAAAAGATAGTATGGTTGTTTTAGGAATTAAGTGGTAAATATTATAATTTAAATTCATTAAGGGTATATTGAGTATTTTAATATACTCAAAGAATAATGTGTTAGTTATAATAATAATGAGGATATTTTTGATATTTTAAAAATAAAAAGTTTGAAATAAAAAGATAATTTTGTTTTATGAAGAAAAATTTCGAATTTATTAGCTCCAGATACAAACTCTCAATTTGTATGGAACAAAAAAATAAAAAAAATTCGGGTCAAATACAATATGTATAGGTGAGAGTTGAGAGTGATCGATGATGTACTCAGAGCAGCAGCAGCAAGGCCGGTCCATAATTAAACAATGCATAGCTTTACTACACTCATGTGCCACGTCGACTCCCAAACTCAAACAAATCCATGCTTTTTCCATCAAAAACGGAGTCCCTGTCACCAATCCAGATTTAGCCAAACACCTTTTATTCACTCTACTCTCTTTACCATCATCATCTGCGCCAATATTATCATATGCCCACAAAATCTTTACCCAAATTCATAACCCATATGTATTCACCTGGAACACAATCATCCGAGGTTTTGCAGACAGCCAAAACCCGAAACCCGGAATTGATCTATATCGTAAAATGCGGGTATTTGGAGTCCAGCCCGATACTCATACTTACCCATTTGTGTTAAAAGCTATTGCTAAGATGATTGATGTTAGAGAAGGGGAGATAGTGCATGAGGTGGTGGTGAAGAATGGTTTTGGTGAGTTGGTTTTTGTGAAAAATGGGTTGGTGCATATGTATGCTGTGTGTGGACAGGTTGAGAATGCGTACAAGGTGTTTGATGAAATGTCTGTGAGAAATTTGGTGACTTGGAATTCGGTTATTAATGGGTTTGTTTTGAATGGGAGGCCGAATGAGACGTTGATGCTTTTTAAGGAAATGGTTGAGGATGGGGTGGAACCGGATGGTTTTACTTTGGTTAGTTTGTTGACGGCGTGTGCAGAGCTTGGTGCGTTGGCGTTGGGTAAGAGGGTTCATGGGTACATGTTTAAAGTTGGATTTGTTGAGAATTTGCATGCTGTTAATGCGCTTTTGGATCTTTATGCGAAAACTGGGAACATTGTGGATGCGAAAAAGGTTTTTTATGAAATGAAGGAGAATAGTGTTGTGTCGTGGACTGCGCTTATTGTTGGTTTGGCTGTGAATGGATATGGTCTCGAGGCGATTAATCTTTTCAAGGAGTTGGAAAGGAGAGGGTTGACACCGAGTGAGATTACCTTTGTAGGGGTGTTATATGCTTGTAGTCATTGTGGGATGGTCGATGAAGGATTTGCGTATTTTAAAAGAATGAAAGAGGAGTTTCAGATCGAGCCTAGAATAGAACATTATGGATGTATGGTTGATTTGTTGGGGAGAGCGGGTCGTGTACAACAAGCTTATGATTACATTATTGACATGCCGTTGCAGCCGAATGCAGTTATCTGGAGGACCTTACTTGGAGCATGCACAATACATAAGCATACAGATTTAGCAGAGGTAGCTCGAGCACAGCTGATACAGTTAGAACCTAAACACAGTGGAGATTATGTTTTGTTATCAAACCTCTATGCTTCTGAAAGACGTTGGACTGATGTGTCAAAAGTGAGACAAACAATGTTACAAGAAGGGATACAAAAGTCTCCTGGTCATAGCTTCGTTGAGTTAGGAAATCGGGTCTACCAATTCACCATGGGTGACACATCTCATCCACAAAGTGAAGATATCTATTTGAAATTGAGAGAGATCACAAAGTTATTGAAGCTAGAAGGTTATATGCCTCATGTTTCAAATGTGCTTGCGGACATAGAAGAAGAGGAGAAGGAGAGTGCTTTATCGTTCCACAGTGAGAAAATAGCAATTGCATTTATGCTTATAAACACACCGAATGGAGCTTCTATAACGGTTATGAAGAACTTGAGGGTATGTGCTGATTGTCACCTTGCAATAAAACTCATTTCAAAGGTTTATAAGCGAGAGATTGTGGTGAGGGATAGAAGCCGATTTCACCATTTTAAGGATGGGTCTTGTACTTGCAAAGATTATTGGTAAAGTAGAGAGTAGCAAGTTTATAATAACCAAAGTTCACCTGGGGGGTCATGTGAATGGAAATTTTGGATGGACATATGTGAAGATGATATAAGGCATCCAAATAAGAAAAAGAAGGTAGAATTTGTTCTAGTTTGTTAAGTTTTTGACAAATAGAATAATAGTTCTAGATCAAAATTCAGCGTAGTCAGTGTCTTACAAGCTACTAAATACACAGAGACTCGGAAAGTAAAATTCATAATGTAAGCTCTTAAGTTTCATTATAGAGAGTTATATGAATATGGTCCCTGGACTGTCTTCACCTCTGGTTTAAGTTATTTTCCCTGCTACTGTAATCCTCATACAGAAGTGGTGAGCACACCCGAAGAGCACTAGAATACCATAAAGAACCTTTTTACTGCATAAATACTTATTAATATATGCTTACAAATTACAAGCCAATATTCAAATATTCTGCATATTTGAAGCTTCATTGATCATATATCTTTCTATTATCACTTATCGAAAACAACAACTCTGACTTTCTAGATTTGGTGTACATACAAAGAGGACATGCTAGATTTTAGACAAACCATGGTCAGTACTCGGTACCAATCTATATACAAAGAGGACCTTGTTATGTGCTGAAGCTGTATCAAGTGTTGTAAAAACCCCAGAAGATTCAACAACATAGTCAGCTTTGAAGTCACTCCAAGGAATTGTTGCAGGGTCTCTGAGCAGGTGATGTTCAGGAAGTTAGTAATTATAAGTACATAAATTAAAGGTAACCGCTCGCTTGCTTCAGTAGCATCAAGCACATAGTTATTGCTGTCCGCTCCCATTAGGCATTTCTCTAACATCATAGAATTGATGTAGTTAACCAAGATACACAATAAAGCATAAGCATAAGCCACGGAAAAGTATATACGTATATTATTACCTTTACCTGTAAAGAGTATATAAAAGAAGACATAAGCATAACATTGATGTACTACTGCACGTCTGCACGATCATATAAAAAAATAATTCTAAGTTAATGGACCAGTTTATGGCTGGTTTCTTTCAATTCGGTTTGCAATAGAAGTACTAAGATTTTGTAACTTTAGATGTGCTGTTTAATAGAATCTCTAGACATTATATGTAATTGCTTTCATTTTGTTAGCCCATTTGATGTTTTAAAAGATGACATAAGATATATGCACTCAGGCACTCACTCCTCAGCTAGTTACTCAGTTTCACCTGTCTCACTGGGTCCCATTTGATTCATGGGTCAGTTACTCAGTTTCACTTGTCTCACTGGGCCGGCTGCACTAGTTACTTACCAATAGTGCCAAGTTAATGGACAAGACCATGGCTGGTCTCTTTCAATTGGGTTTGCAATAGAAGCTTATTAGTAGAAATTAAACAATATATGTAATTATGATTTTAATAAAGTTACATGTGATGTTATTATATATAGAAGAAAAAGAGATATATGCACTATGCTATATATATTTTAAATCGTCTTTTATTTAGTAATATTTGTAGGCTACACAAAGAGGGTAGCCATTCCTCTTTGACATCTCCCCTCACCAGCACCTAAAACATAGATAAATACATAAACCAAAAGTTGGGTTTGTTTCATTGAGAAAAAAACAGTTAAAAAAAAAAACCTATTCTCAGAAACAAACCCTGTTGACGAACTAGTAATACTCTGAAGGGGTAAATCTAAAGAGATTCTAAGTTAATACACTTGGTAAGAAACTCCATTAGACTATTTTGTATACCACTCTTCGGTATCTAGCTAAACACACTTGTAAACACAAAAACAAGAGGGGAGATTTTCGCCATACTAAACTTCTCCCTTCAAAGCACAATGCGCCCCAATCGGGAATGCATCACTCTTAGTCTTCCGCAAGCCACTTCCGCTACCAACACGAAGGTTATTGCCACTGCCACTTTTGCATAAATGCAATAGCTCATCCGCAGCTACATCCATCTCCTTGTCACCTTTCAGCTTCAAATCAGCACCAAGTTTCTTAGCTTTTTCCCTCACAGCCTCCCCTAACTTACTCACAACCACATGCTTCACTACCTCAGCCACTGTCTCCCGCTTGAGATGCCCATTCTCTTCCCTAACAACCTCTACCCCAACCCCAACCTCAACCGCCAACCGAGCATTGATTGGTTGGTCAAGCTGCATTGGCATGGCTATTATTGGAACACCAAATTTCATAGCTTCCAAGACTGAACTCCAACCACAATGACTCACAAATCCACCAATGTTTTTGTGTCCTAATATTTTTGCTTGTGGTGCCCACCCATCAACAATTAAGCCCCTATTTTCGACCCTTTCAGCAAAACCCAATGGCAAAGCTTCTGAAGCCTTTGTTTTGCTATCCTCCCCTTTTGGAAACCTAAGAACCCATATGAAATTCACATTGCTCATTTCCAACCCATATGCTATTTCTTTCATATCAACACTAGAAAGAAAATACTCACTCCCAAAAGAAACAAAAACGGTCAATCCAATGGCTTTAGAATCAAGCCACTGGATCACCGCATTCTGTTTCATGTCTACATCAGTAGGGTCCGCAACAAGTGGACCAACAGGCACAATCTTTTTATTAGTAAGGAACGAAAGGTAATCAGCATACTTACCTTCAATTTCCTCGAAAGTTTTAACAAGAACAATACTTGAAGACTTACCAACACATTCCATGACACGATCTTTTTCCTTGGGGTGAACAGTTGGCCTCTTAGACTCGTGTCCATCCTCATAAGTACGATAGAAAATCGTCGAAGAGAATGGAAACACAACGCCTTTTTTAGTGGTGTTCAAGTATTGATGATACATTGAGGCAGCAGCACTTGTGGTGATGAAAACCACCGACGGAATCCCAAGGGCAGACGCCGCCACAGGAGCCCACGGTTGAATGATATCATAAATGAGCAAATCGGGTTTCAAGTCTATCAAGATTCTCGAAAACTGAGGAATTGCCAAGTCAAAAGCTTGTTTAAGAGTAGGCATAAGGTGAAGAGGGAGGCCGTTGGTGGTGTGAAGATGTGGTGGAAGATCGGGTAAAGTAGGAAGGCTAAGTTCTATGAGTCGAACAGAGGCATTTGTTAAGGTTTTTTTGACCGAATCAAGGTTGGCAGAAGTCGAGCAAAGGTAAGTGTTGAAAAGGTTTGTGTTACTTAAACTTTTGGACAGTTCAAGAAAAGGAGAAACGTGACCATGGCCTAACCATGGAAACATCAAAACAGTTTGCTTTCGAGTACCATTGCTCTGCTTGTTAATCTTCATCATCTCCGAAATCGAAAAATGTTTTTGGGAATTAAGTGATTATTTTTCAAGGCCAGTAAAAGTATGCAGAGGAGGCAGAAAGTGAGGATGGTTGAATGGGAGGTCGTTTTAGATTATATAGAGATGTCGATATGGTGCTAATATGGAATATTGCATGAATTTTGGAAAAAATTGTATGCAATCTTGTATGTTACATTGCATGATTCACTTTAGGATTTTTATTTTGTGTATTGATATACTTTTCTGTTATAGTTTCTAAAGTTGTATATGATCATTTTCAGTTTTTTATTCCATTTTAATTGTGCACATTGAATTTTATCCATATGTTTTTCACAAGATCATAAAAGGATCCTAAGTTCGAGTCAAGATTTTGATATGTTTATTAAGTTACACAATATACTTCTAAATAATTTCCATTTCCGGCTAAATTTTTAAGAATGGAAATTGAATACAATATATTTTTAAAATCTTGTTAGAGAAGTTTAATCCATTATCCAAAGCATAATGCGTTGCTATCTTTTTATATGTATGATTTATTTATTTATATATTATATCTTACATATTTACAAAATCACACCCAAAACTTATTGGGAAGTCAATATATATGTAAATAAAGTCGCCCCATAGTTTCGCTAGATATTATATTCGATCAGTTATTTAATAAAGTGTTTATTAAGATCCTGTTACCATGCATATATATGAGCTTTCGTTTATTTTCAATATTTAACCAAAAACCAAAACAAAACAAAAAAAAAAGAAAGAAGAAAAAAACTAGTAACTACCAGCGCAATACAGTGGCTCTAAATATGTTGTGGATCGAAAAATGTGTTATCAATGTGTTGTGGAAAAATTACGTGTTATATATTTCACTCATATTCTTAACTTATGTTATTGTGTTTTGAGATTTTTAGTTAAACAATCTCTTATATAAATAAAATTATATAAATAAAAGAGAATTGTTTCTAGAAGATTTTTGTAGAAAATTTTCTATGTGGCAAACTCACAATCTTTCCTACAAATAATTGTAAAATTATGACATCATATTTAAAATTATAATTTTAGCAACATTTTAGTTTTTTAAAAATTAATCCATCTTAACACTATCTTAATTACTTTATTAATTTTTCATATAATTTTATAATTTACATTTAAGTCTTGATGAAACTTTAAAAAATATAGACATTTTTTTATTTATTTTCGAGCAAAAAGAATATTTTGAAGTAAAATATATATAGCTATATGCATTTTGTTTATCAATATATAAAAAAAAATTGTAGTAAAAAATCACATAGATATTTAAGAATAGACTCAATCCATTTCGTCGCAACTCACTGATGATCTTACGTTTTTAAAAAACTTTCATTAATATGTCCGGGTTGAACCTGGGCTAATTAGCTAGTCATTAGTGAGTACAAAATTCTAATTTTAAAATAGGTGTTGAGAAATCTTTAAGATATTGGTTTGATTCTTTCACATAAAATTTTGGAAAATGAATATAAAGAAATTATATGCGACTATTTATTTCATATCAAATCAATAAAAATAAAATTCTTTGCAGCATATAAATGCCTAACACATAACATTGAGATTTTTAAACCAAATTGAATTTCCCATAAAAAATAACAAAAAGAATTTATATTAACATATCCATATTTAGCAATTTTTAATCTCGTAAGAAATAACTTTTTGAATCATCGGTCAAACTTTTCATCTATGCTTCTAGCCAAATTATAATTGACAAATTTCCATACAAAATCGATCCAATTAACCACCGACCAATGTAAAAGCTTTTTCCTTTTCAATCCAAAAATTAATACACATTGAGTTCCTTGCCTCTCCACCCAAGGGTACAGATTGTAGACAACGATGGATTTTAGAACAAAATAGGCCCTTTTTTTTAGCTAAACAAACGATATTCTTTTGAAATGTGTGCCTGCCCAAAATATAGTAAGGTATTCATAACGGAAAAAAAAACAAAAAAAAAGGATTTATAAAGATACTTCAAAAGAAAATAATATCAATAAATATCTAAAAGTTATTCGGCATCCTCGTATTTTGTATATTCAAAATGATGATTTGATTTGATTTCCCATAATGGCATAATCTCATTACATTCATGTTTCTATATTATCTATAGTTTATTTATAGTTAGTGTCTTTGTGGCTTTGTGGTTTCACTTTGGTTTTAGACTTTCAGTAGATCTCAGCCCAACACTTGATTTTAGCGGACCTCCTACTAACGTATGTCTGCTAAAATCAAGTGTTATATTTGGACGCATAGAGGCTATTTCAATCCAAAAGCTCGAGTCATCTGTAGCTTCTATTGCCCATCAAATAGGATTAAAGTTACCCCAGTTCACTTCTATGCAATTGCTTCGCGTTATCTCAAACAGTTGTCTTTTCCAGCTGAGACTATACTACCTCATGCATGCCGAATATATGAGTGGGCTATGCCTCCCGAGCTGTGGTTATCAACTAGCGAGTGAGGCACTTGTTGTTAACGTTTTCTTGACCGAATCAAGGTTAGCAGAAGTTGTGCAAAGGTAGATGTTGAAAAGCTTTGTGTTACTTAAACTTTTGGACGGTTCAAGAAAAGGAGAAACGTGACCATGGCCTAACCATGGAAGCATTAAAACAGTTTGCTTTCGAGTACCATTACTCTGCTTGTTAATCTTCATCGTCTACGAATTGCAATCAAGAAAATGTTTATGTGAATTTTAAGTGATTATTGATCGAAGAAGAAAGGTGTACATGGTTGAATTGGGGGGACGATATGGATTATATAGAGATGTCGATTTGGGGTTACCATAGAATGTTGCATGAAAAATGGAAAAAATTGCATCAAATCTTGTATGTTACATGCTTGATTTACTTATTTATTTTATTGATATTCTTTTCTGTTACAGTTTCTAAAGTTATATCTAATTTTTTTCAGTTTTTTATTCCATTTTAAAGCACATTTATTTTATCCATATATTTTTTACAAGATCATAAAAAGATCATGAATTTGAGTCAAGATTTTGATATGTTTTATTAAGTTACACGATATACTTCTAAATAAATTCCTTTTCCGGCCAGATTTTTAAGAATGGAAATTGAGTACGAATAAAATTTTTAAAATCTTGTAGAAGAAGTTTAATCCGTTAACCAAAATCATTAGGTGTTATATCTTTTTATTTATATGTGTGATTTTTTTTTTTTCTATTATATATTATACTTCCAAAAAAAAGTCAGCACCTAAAACTCCAAAAGTAGTATAATGGGAAATCAATTTGTAAATAAAGTCCTCCCCTATTTTCGTTACATATTGTAAATAAGCTTTCATTTATTTTCTGTATTTAATAACCAAAAACAAAAACAAGATAAATTAGAGGGACATCCGTGAAATGCAACATCCTGATATATGTCGTGAAAAACTAGTTATTAGCATGTCGTGGAATAATTAACAGTTATATTCGAATTTTAATTTTTTAAATAAGGTTGAGAAATCTTTATAGTGAAATATATAGAGATATAGATATTGATTTTGATTCTTTTACATAAAATTTTGGAAAATGAATATAAAGAAATTATATGCGACTGTTTATCTCATTTCAAATCAATAAAAATATATTCTAAAAATATGCCGCATATAACATTGAGATTATATCAATTTCGAATTTACCATAAATAGTGACAAAAACAATTTATCTTTTCTATTACTAAGCATATCCATATTACTAGCAGTTTTTAATCTCGTACGAAATAATGTTTTGAATCATCAGTCAAACTTCTCATCAATGCTTTTAGGCAAATGAAAATCGACATTTTTCCATATACAAAATCGGTCCCACCACCAAACCAATCCAAAACGTTTTCTATTTCAATTCAAAAAATTAACATACATCGATTTCCTTCCCTCTCGGCCCAATGGTATAGATCGAATCAAAGACAACAGTCGCTGGCCAACAACGGATTTTAAGAAAAAATAAGCAATCTTCTAGCTAAACGATCTTCTTTTAAAATGTGTGTCTACCCGAAATATAATATGATCTTCATAACAAATAGAAAAATAATAAAGATATCATAAAAAATGTTAAATATGATCTTCATAACAAATAGAAAAATAATAAAGATATCATAAAAAATGTTAAATATGTCACAATGTATGCATTTTATAATATACTGTAAACTAATGAGATTTGTAGTATAGATTTATCAAATTTTATGGAATCAATATCGAGGGTGTTTGGTAATGCATTTTGAAGTGATTATCTGATTATTACGTTTGTAAAACGTAAATAATCTAAAAAAGTGTTTGTGTGAAAAAGTGATTATATGCTATGAAAACGCAGTTTTGAAGAAACATGTACCTACCGGCTTTTTCAAAATGCAGTTTTGAAAACGCATAATCTATCTTGAAAACGCATAATCTGTTTTGTAATCACAATAACAAACATCCTTATCATCTCTTTAGAAAGGAAAAAAAAAGAAGTCAATAAACATCTAAAAGTTATTTGGCATCCTCTTATTTTTGTATATTCAACATGATGATTTGATTGATTTCCCATAATGGCATAATATCATTACATTCATGTCTCTATAGTCTATACTGTATACTCTCTGTAGCTTGTTTTAAACACCAATACGTTACCAGTAATATTGGATATATGGATATTTTGTCCGATATTTTTACTATTCTGTCAGTATTTCTGGTATTGTAAAACCGATTTTTTCATTTAATATTTTGATAATTTTAAAATTATATTTTTGACACTTTAATATTATTTTTTGTTATTTATAAACTTTAAAACTCATATTTTTTTTAATGAAACACCTATTTGGTACAATATTACTTCTGAATTTTGGACTATTTTCATTGAATTATAACAGATTTTACAACATTTTTGGCTTTTATTAAAAATAACAATATAAATTAATCATACCGATAATATCTTCTGGTAATAAAAATAATACTGATACCAACACCAATATTAATAAAAAACCGATATTTAAAATATTGGTATATAGTTAGTGCCTTTATGGTTTCATTTCGATTCTAGACTTTCTAGTAGATTTAAGTCCAACCCATACAGGCTTGTGTTAAAATTATTTCAAGCCCAATTGGTCTTATTGTTTTTGACTTTTTTTTCATAAGAGTTATGTACTCATAGGTTTCTAATACCATTAAGTAATATTATAAAAGGAATAGTCCCCATGTTGAAAGTTACATGATAATAAATATCTAAAATACCTTTAAATAATATTACACTATTAGAATATTAGCCCTTAATCTTTTTAAAATATCTCAATTAACTCTTTACATCAATTACTTTTTCATCAATTATCTATACCGCTCGACGTCGCCTCTACCACCAACAGTTGTCCCCACCAACACCGTCACCACCACGAACACCGCCGCATAGCGCGGGTACCGTGCTAGTACCATTAAGTAAGTAGGTTCAAAACGTATTTTCGTACTTAACTCTATACAAACTTAATGAGATCCCATTTAAAAGTCAATTGGTGACTAGCATGGTAGTCGCGCATTGCAGCGGATATCATGGTATAAGTTTGTGTGTGAACGATGTGTGTGAAATCATGTAAGGGAGCCGGTGTGTGCGAAAAAGAAATTTTTAATGGCTAGGGATGGCAACGGACCGAAAAAACCCGTAATCTGCGGATATCCATTCGTTATGGACGGGTAATGTCAATCAATTTCATCCGTGGATACATAACGGGTATCAATATGTACTTATTTGCGGATTGCAGACGGATAATAAGATATACCATATCCGTCATGATATATATCCATCCCGCGACCCGTGATACCCATTAGTAAGATCCGCGGATATATCCGTAGGATAACCCGTTAAACACGTATACTATTTTTAGTTTTGTATAAAAACTATATATATGATACATATTATTAAGTTTTAAAACTCAAAATATCAAATCATTTACATATTATGTTTAGAGTTTTGTTTTGATCATCACGCTTCATTCCTAAATTATAGCCCATCGATTATATGTTTCCAATTTGGATAACATTATTATTTTAATTTGACAGTCCGCTCAAAATTTTTAACATTCGATCAGTATCATCTCTTTCTACCATTATCATCATTTTAAAGTGATATAGATTCGTTGATCTACCCGTAAACTTATATAACCGCGGATGGCAGACATTGATCAACTATTTAACCCGTTTGCGGGTATCCGCGAATTGGCGGATAAAAAAAAACCCGTGGGTACGGTAACGGGAAATAGGTATCCGCACCCGTTACCCGCGGGTGCCATCCCTAATATTGGTTGCCAATTTTTAAATTTAGGTTTGTTTTTCATAAGGAAGGTGGTTTCGACATTTCTCTTATATATAACTTTTAACATGGGGGCTGTTTCTTTTATCATATAGTATAAATATAAATATAGAAGTATATATAGGATAAGGGCAAAATTAATAAAATTGGTACAACATATATAACGTTTAATAGTTTATAATTCTTTCATGTACCAATACAAGACTTGACTTTATATAGTTGTCCTTTTTCTTAAAAAAAGTTCGAATGGTCGAGTATGTTCGTTCTATTATCGGCATTTACACCTTTCAAGCATGATGCTAATCAAATTTTCAAGAAACCACGGCAGGACAAAAACCTCATATTAATCCATCAAGCACAACAATTAATAGGAGTAAACTTTGTCTTCCCGAGCCCAAGACCTTCATGGGAAAACTGAAATACTATTAAGGTTTTGGGTAAACTAGGATACCATTAGAGCATTTAATAGTTTATTACAATTGACACGTTTCTTTTAACCAAATAGTTATAGAATTTATCTTTTTACTTATCTACTTCTTTATAGACAAGTTATAAACTTTTTATCTTTAAAATCTCAAAATGCCTTTAACTTTCAACATATTTTCAACCCATACATTACATCTACCTAAAATATCCTTAAACTATTTTCAAGTTTTATCTATTCAAAGTTTTAAACTAGCACTCTCATTTGTTCACAAATTTATATTTTAACCTAATATACGTATAGTTATTTAGAACATACATTACTTAATTTTTAAAATATTTATATTAATTTTTTTACATCAATTACTTTTACATTAATAACCACAATTACGTTGACACACCGTACATCACCATCGTATAGCGCCAATGCCCCCTCGTATGCAACTAAAACATTGTTTCAACTTTCAAGTTTGAGCCAATAATTTACAGGGAAATCATATATGCAACATTTATGATGGATGAGAAATGATATTATTACAATAAGTTTTAGTCATCTACAATAATATCTGTATCATATAGTTGTATTTTATGGATGAAAATTTATATTTTTGTTCTAGATGGCTAAAATTTTTTGTAACAATATCACTACGGATATATGGTAGAGAAACAACTGAAATTACCGTTTTACCCTTTATGTATCTTCTATAATTACTTTTTTTTTTTTTTGAAAGGTCAACTTTATATTAATCACATATCTCCCCAATAGGGGTCAAAACAATACATCAATTTATAACAAAACTAAAGTTACACCATTCTTCTCATTTTAATTCCTTACGCCTCGTTCTCTTACTAAACCATAAAAAACCAAGAGTTTTGATGTCTTGGACAATCTTTTCCTCGTGAACTTTGACCTTGGAGAACCGCCATTCGTTCCGGGCTTTCCAAATGCACCAACATGTCACAAAAAAATAATCCCTTTTAAAACCTTCTTGCCCTCTCTCCGTAACCCCAAGTGTTTCTGAATGTCAACCAAATCTTTTACTGAAAAAATAAAAAACCTGCTTACCTTATACCAACTGCAAATCTGCTCCCTAACCTTCATAGACACCCAACAAGAGCAAAAAAGATGCTCTGTTGTTTCGTTCTCCTCAACACATAAGGCACACTTCCCATCCTCAATGTAAACATTTCTCTTAGTTAACGCGTGACAGGTAGGTATACGATCCATCACCGCCCTCCAAACAAAAATGTTACATTTTTTTGGGGTCCACTTTGGCCATTTAAAAATAAACCGGTTGTTGTAGTCATATTCACTAACAATACAATCATTTACCATCTTAACAGAGAAGTCTTTATTATCTCCATTCCAACCCCATCTATCACCCTTATCCGCTAGGCGTTGCGAAGTCAGAGCGACACTCAATCTTTCAAAATTGTTAACCTCTTCTACCTCACTTGGATCCTTTGACCAATTCCATTTGTCTTCAAACTTGTTGCCATCCGAGTTATACCTATCCCGAACCCAACACTTATTTTGTTTTTCAAGCTTAAACAACCTTGGGAATTTCTGTTTGAGTGGTTGGTTGCACAGCCAAGGATTAAGCCAAAATTTGATACCCCTCCCATCTCCTAACTCACCTCTGATCATATTATAAATTACCATACCAGCCACCTTAACCTTACTAGTCCCGTTAATAATCGATTTCCAATTACCAGTAACTGAATATCTCAATGGGAATGCGGACCAACTTCTGTTGCCTTCGTGTATAGCTTGAATGACTCGTTTCCAAATCCCTTGTTGCTCTTGTCTAAATCTCCACAACCACTTAGACAATAAAGCCACATTCACATCCCTTAAACTCACCAACCCAAGACCACCCTGATTAATAGGCGATGCAACCCTCTCCCGTGACACCTAGTGAATTTTCCTAGCTTCATTCGAAACCCCCCCGCCCCAATAGAAACCTCTTAGTTATTGCCTCCAAATCGTCGATTACTTTAACAGGGGCTTTAAACATAGACAAATAGTAAGTAGGGAGACTCTCCAAAACCGATTTGATTAAAATAACTCTACCACCCATTGAGAGCGATTTCCCTTTCCATTTAGATAACCTTACGTCAAATATGTCAAATAAAAACCTCCAATTTGCAATCCTATTCATATTTGCACCAATCGGGATCCTAAGGTGGATAAACGGAATTGTTCCCACCTTACAATTCACAATCACAGCCATCCTAGTGACCTCTAGATGCTCAACTCCAACCCAATCAGATTTGACTTTTGTAGATTAAGTTTTAGACCTGAGCATAGGTGGAAACATCTCAAGATCCCAATTGCTCTCTCCACATTTTCTTTATTCCAATCACCCATTATAATACACTCGTCCGCATAAAAAAGATTCGACAAACATGGGCCCCCATTAGGAAGCTCCACACCTTTAAATAAACCCACGCTACATGCCCTTCTCATAATACTGGCAAACGCTTCCATAACAATTAAAAAAAGAAAGGGGGAGATAGGATCACTTTGACGGAGACCTTTGGAGCATTGAAACTCGAAAGTAGGGGACCCATTCACTAGAACTGATGATCTAGTTGACTCCAAAATTCCTGTTATCCAGCCACACCACTTTTCGGGGAATCCCATTTGCATCATAATGTCAATTAAAAAATTCCAGTTCACATTATCATATGCCTTTTCAAAATCAATTTTTAGCAAGAACAGTTTACTATGCGATTTCTTGGCCCAAGCAATAATCTCATTAACGACAAGTGGCCCATCCATAATACATCTATTACTAACAAAGGCTGTCTGGGTGTTTGAGATAACCGAACCAATAACTTGTTTTAACCGATTAGCAAGCACTTTAGACACTACTTTGCTGATCGAGCCCACCAAGTTTATGGGCCTATAATCCTCAAGCTTCCCTGGGTCCTTTACTTTAGGAATCAGGGTGATAAAAGAAGACCCACAACCCCTACTTATTACCCCATTGTCAAAAAATTCCTGCAAACGGTTTTTATACTAACATACGTGGAGGGTGAGGGGGATTTTCCATGTCATTTTATTATTTTACTAGTAATACTAAACTAACTCTATCTAGTCATCCTCAAAAGGGAACTCAGCCATTTACCTCCTCTCTCTCTCTGTCTCCGATCCAAAATATGTTTTTCTCTTCCATAAACACTTTTTAACCTACAATCCCAAATACACAAATAAAACCCAGAATCCCAAATACACAAATAAAACCCAAAATCCCCATATATATAGGCAGAAGATAAAGACTCTGCAAGTAGGTGTGGGTTTGGGTCGATTTTTTATATTGAAGATTTGATTAATGGATTGAAGATATTGTATATAAGGTATAGATTGTACACCAAGTGTTTGAGGATAGTCCGGTATATTCGATTGAGTTTTTTATTACTCTGTTGATTATCACTTGTATAGTTTTGGGTAAATCGAGATTTTATAGTTATATGATTTTTTTTTCTTGAATGTAAGCAAAGAAAAGTTTGTCACATGATATGTACCCGATTAAATTAATGATATTTCAAGTGAGTTTTCTTACATCATTGTGGCATAATTTTCTTTTTTGTTTTCATAGTGATTTGAGTGTATCTGACTGAATTCAAAGGGAACTTATAGTTTTGTTGATATTGCAATGGTATATGAGAAAATGTCAAGTCTTTCTTGAACCTTTGTAATTCGGGTTCAGGTAATGATGATTTATGCTAGAATATGCTCGATAGTCTCAGTATGTAAGACCCAACAAGTTGAATCTCTTTCTAACATTATACTCGTATCAATTGAACCAATAAACAAGATTGTCAGGGTTCAAATAGTGTGTGCCTAGTCTATGATCACTTGAATTGCAACATCCATGAGAAGGTTGCAAATATCGTCAATTGATTAACTTTTCTTATTGTCTCGAGCAATATAGCCAAAAGCTTGTAAACTATATTTTTCGCGATGATGCCAACAGCTAAAAATCATGAAATGCCCGATCTTAATATTAAGTTTTACAAAACATCATTTCTTGGACCAAATAGTTTATCTTTCCCTTTGTCTACAAAAAATGATACCTGGCCAAATTGGACCAAGTAACTTTCGCAAATTGTTATCACAAGGACCGAGCCTTAATGAGACCAACAATCTTAGACTGCCGTCATTTGAAACTGTTTGGCCATTAACAATCCTAGACTGAGCTAACTTGGACAAAGTAAATTTTGCATATGTTCGAACTATTTGGCCATTAAATGCCATCATTTGGAACTCTTTTAGACTACAAAGGGTTGTTAAATGTAGTTGTATTTTTAACCTCCCTGACCAAAGTGTTCACCCAGAAACATTCAAGCCAACTTATGTATGTTGGTTCCATATCGATAGTATAGCTAAAGCAAAACAATAACTAGTACTCGTAAAATAACCTGCTAGACTTCAGTGACCAAATCAATTAGTTCATTATGAAACATCATTGAATATCAAACAAAACAAATGACACACAAAAATGTGTCCCATCTGTTACTCAAACAATATTCTAACTTCTAAAACCACCCAAACACAAAAGCACCAACTAATAGAAAACACAATAAAAATGTGAACGACAACAAAATTAGAAAAACTCGCTACGAAAGCTAATTATTGGATTTGGAGGGGCCAATTTTTGTATTTGGAGGGTTAAGTGATGCATCTGGAAGGGTAATTTGTGATGATCTCTGAACTTCAAATCCGCTTGCATATTGAAAATGCGGAGAAAATTGGTGCAACATATCTCGAGTCTGCACATGAAATTGATGATTTTCCATAGGATAACTTGGAGATTGATGAGGCTGCATATGATAACTTGGAAAGAGTCCACCATAGTGAGGCTGAGGCTGGAAATTAGCATACCCAATATGACTGATATCACTCGAAACAGAGTACAAACTCTGATTCTGATTCTCCTACAAGAAGAAGAGTACACCGTATACTTGAAACATTTATTGCTTAATTTTCATACATATTAATCACATAACTTTTTAACTAGATATATTAGTTTAACATGATTACCGTCTTTTCCTTCCTCGAACGTGTTTTCTTTGGTAAATCATTATCAGCTTCAGAACCAAGCTCCACATCTTCTTCAGTTGGCAGTTTCTGCAATCACAATTGAGCATAATTTAGAAGTTACTCTTATTCTTTTAAAAAGTGAAATATATAACACTTGCTGATATACCTTCTTCTTTTTTGGCATTTTTGTGATGATTGCTTCAATATTGGACTTGAGTCTCTTACTTGGAGGACGACCTTTTCCTTGCACTACCAAGGGATCGAGAATCTTTGTGTTATTCTTAGTAGAAGTACTAGGTTCGGGGGTACATATGCTATCAGGTACACTCTTTTTACTTGTAACTTCACTCATTATTTCACTGACTCGGTTAAGTACAAGACTACATTTTTCTTCTAAATCAGATGCTAAGTCCGCCACTTGTGAGAAAGCACTACACATTCTATCGTAACGACGTCCCTCATCTGAGCTAACCCAATCACTATAAGTAACTTTAACCTTGGTATGTCTCCTCTTAGACATCTTTTCTCCATCTCCGCAGTATGTATTTATTTGGCACCATATATATATTCTCATTGATAAGTACCGTAAGTGCATGCCTACACAACATTCCACGGAACTCAAACAAGCGACAAATACATCTCACATCACATTCTTCTTCTGAATCACCCTTTCTGAACGAAACAGCAAATGGTTTCTTTATTATATTTCCGTTAACCATAACATCCTCAATTACTTCATATTCTAAAATCTTATCTTGTGATTTTAAAGAACCTATCCCACAATACATTTTTCCTGTTAATTCTTCCCTAAACTCTTTAAACTTAGCGTGGGTGAAATTCCCCTCATTTGATCTTCCATTGCATATCGGGTAATCGGTTGATATTGTGTATTGTAAGAACTAAAATCTTCTTTATTTTCTTTCTCTGCCCTATCTCTTAACGCATTTTCGTACTGCTCCACAAATTGCTTCAAGGTAGTTTTTTTGTTAACATATTTATCAAAAAATGCATTAATACTCTCGTTACGTTGTGTAGTAGACATCCCAGCCCAGAACGTATCTTTCACATAACCCATCTACGTCTTTCTAAATACAAACTTATCAACCATTTATTTTTTTGGAGTTGGTACCTTTCAAGCATTATCTTCCACGCATCTTCAAATTCACTCGGGATAAAAGAATCATACACAGCCTTTTTAAGCCTATACTTAATTAACTTGTATTTCTTATGACTACCTAACTTCTCGGGCAGTTTCCTCATGATATGCCACAGACACCACCTAACAAAAAAGAAAAATATTATTCAACGAAATAATTAGTTCTTAGACATAGGAAAATAGTAAACCAGCTTTGATTTTTTAATGATATGCTTTGATTGCGATTTATCTAAATTTTAATATAGTTCATAAGTATATAAAGTAAACCAGCTAGTTAAAAAGGTAAATAGTTATCACCTATGACGTGCATCAGGAAACACATTCTGTATTGCGTTCTTCATAGCTTGGTCCTGATCTGTGATAATGGCTTTAGGAGGATGCCCAGACATACATGCAAGCCATGACTGGAATAGCCATGTGAATGTCTCATTATCTTCATTTGAAATCAATCCACAACCAAGCAATATTGATTGTCCATGATGATTTACTCCTACAAATGGAGCCATTGGCATCTCATACTCATTTGTAAGATACGTAGTATCGAATGTGACAACATCCCCAAATTCCTCATAAGCTGCCCTACATCGCGCATCCGCCCAAAACAAACTCTTTAATCGATTTTCGTCGTCTAATTTCCATGTGTAAAAAAAATTCCGATCTGAAGATTGAACCTTCGTGAAATAACTTTGAATTGCTTCAGCATCACCTTCTCCAAACTTTAATCGCTTCACTTTATCAATGTAGTTACGACAATCCTTTTCCGTAAATGGTACATTTTCATACCCCCCATTCTCCACGACAAAGGTATTAAAACCCTTATTCATTCTTACTCTAGCTCTTTGATAGATTTCAAGTCGTCTTTTGACATTTCGATTCACGAACCTATGGCACCGATAAAAACGTCCTTTGCTTGGACTAAACGGATGATTGTGTTTGAGCTCAACTTTTGACACATTCCACTTTTTATCATGTCCAAGAACTGCATTAACTTTTGCTGGACAATTTGTTTTAGAAACGGGTCGAGGGTTCAAAATATTTTTTGATTTGGAAATTGACTTCCCTGCTGGATTACATGAAACAGTCGCATACTTTTTCTCATCATCAGTGTAGGACTTTCTCGAAGACCTTTTATACACTCCAAATCCTTTTTTTTCCCCATAATTTGCATAAAAAGTAGCAAGCTCTTCAATAGTGTCAAAAGTCATGCCAACCTTTGGTTCTTCAATATTTTCATCATAGTTAAAACTGGTGGTACCTTTGTCGTGAGATGATGTAGTATTATCTTCACGATGTTTGACTTCATCTAAACTTATCTCACAATTGGTTTCTTTTTCCAAGCCATTGAGATGATGCCTAAAATAAACAAGAATTATACTTTGTCATCAACTCCATATCGATTGAATAGATGGGTCTTATAACATGTTAAATGATCATCTGTTAAAATACTATATATTTAAAGGATTACAAATATTGTTATAACATTTTTATTGAACATACTATTTGAACATATTAGATTTTAATCTTATATCTTTTATCTTCTAATAGTTATAAGATAACCTCTTAAATTTTTTTTAAAAAACCACAACCATCTTACGAAAAGGAAGACTACATTATAATCATTGGATTGCTTTGATTACTTCATTTATTTTAAAAATATTTTAATATATTATTAAATTTATAATTAATTAAAATTAATCAATCTTTAATAAAGTAGTTAATACTATAGTTGCTCCAAATTACGAGTAGCACTTAATGATATGTTGATTTACGTTCTTTCCTTTTTTCTTTTCTTTCAAAATTTATTACTATTATTGTAACTAGAGTGAAGGCCCGTGCGTTGCACGGTCGGGCTTCACGGGTTGTTTTGTACGTGTGTAAAATTGTCTTATTTTGAGGTTTTTTATTGTTCAGTTCGAGTTTAATGTCGGTGTGAGTGTTGATGAGCTGAGGTTGCTGGAATAGAATGAAGGTGATGAAATGTACATATCCAAAAACATGAGTGATGATGATCTCTTATATATTATGGTCTTGTATAGTTAGATGCAAGAAGAAAAGGAGACAGGGGCGTGCCAAGTAACATATGAGCAAACTTATATATATAAATATATGTGATATAAACAAAAGATGACTTTCTTATCCACCGACTACCCTTGTTGCAGGCACATCGATTACAATGAGTTTGTTACAAACTTACAATCATGCAAAAAGGAAGTGCCACAATTGGAAGGAGACAACAAAAAAATACTCTCCAATAACTGGCAAGAACGACCGAGAAGGGAGGTTCCCTTGATCTGATCAACCACCAAGGTTATGAATCACCTCAAGTTTACAATTCTTGGCAAAGGTTCAAGGTATGCTATTCACCTGTAAGGTAGCTTGGAGAATCACCAGAGAACGGGCCCATGTACTTGACACGGTCTGGTCCAGCGGTTTAATTATAGCCTTCCACATTGAGATGCATCCATTACCTGGAATCTAAAAAAATACCTGATGGAGCTACGTTTGCGAGACTGGTTCACCGAGCGAGAGGTTGATCATGGTGGTGCATTAAGGAACCTCCATTGCAGTCCTGAATGTTCTCAATTGGGAATATCGTCACTGTCAATAATCAATGTAGATGAAGAGCTTGACAAAGATTACTTGCACCACAATCTCATAGCTAGTTTGATAATGTTATTTTCATAATTGCAAAAACTTGTGCAATAAGGAAGAGATCACTTTACCAAGATACTGTTTCTCAGTCATGGATGTACGAACCAAAATGTTGTTCCTTTTTAGCCACCATGAGGTTGCTCAACTCTTTCTATAATGTAACTCACATTTGCTGGCCACTTTACCAACATAAGGTGTATGATATGTGCAACATATCGGACTAATAGCCAACAAAAAAGTATAAAAGACAGTTACATAGATACGCACCTTGATTAGCGAGACTCAGATTTCCTTGTAGGCTTCCCAACCGTCATCGCATACCCAATGGCATCTGCATATAGGAGATTAAAATAAGCAAACGTTCAACTCAACAATTCAAAGTTTAGTTTCTAATATTTGATAATTCTCCAACCAATATAGATACGTTACGAGTCACATAACACCAAAAATGCCCAAACTAAGCACCCCCGATCATATGTTTCATGTTTTGCCATGCAACATAATTATTTCTTTATATTTTAAATGCCAAACAAAAACAACCCATCTATACCCCTTAACATTTATGTAAATAAGACTCAAGATTTAGCTCATATATGTAAAATGCACACATGTTGTTTGTTGGATCATTAAATGAAGTACCTCCAGTTTTAAGTGCGTGTTTTAGGCCTATATATCATTACTCTTTTGCTTCCACCAAGGTTTAAAATCACCAACTAACCTGATCGAGATTCATAGCGATATCCCATCCCTTATCTCCTGTATCATGCCTTATTCTTCTTGCAAGGAAAACAAAAGCATTTGCACTGAAAATCATAATCGTAAATATTACTAAATGTGCGAACAAATTTATTTATATCAAAGTAGCACATATATAAATAATATGAGTCGTTCTATGTTTTAGGTATTCACAACAAAGGAAGAGCCATAGAGATAAATTGGCCAAGTAAAAAAATAATATAATTAAGCATTGAGCTCAATCTAATGTAAGGACTGTACTACCTGTATCAATAATCATCTTCATGTTCATCAAATCACATATATGGGGATCATGAAATATGAGTATGCCTTCCAAAAATATGATATCTGAAAGATTCACCTCTCATGAGTCTTATACCCAATTAATATATCTAATATTGTTAATTAGATAATATTTCTCCACAAACAGTCGGAGATGATAATTATTCTACACATATCAATATTTTCTTGTTGCATCACTAAAAAAGAAAGACACAAAGAACGATGGGTGTAGGATTGACATAGGAACAAAAAAAATACTTCTCAGTTGGTTTCATTTGCTTTCGCCACACCTATAACACACATGTAGCTACACACACCAAAAAATTGGCACTTAATCATATTTTATTTCTTGGTAACAAAGCAGGCAACACGATTATAATCCCCACCCACTTTAAATCCTTTAAAGTATCCCCAAAAAATAGGAAAATCCCTACAACTTTGACAAACTATTAAAGAACCCAAAGAACATGGATAGCTTTTAATAAAAAATCACGGTAGCAGTAAATCAAAATCATAGTAGATGATTACCTTGTTCACATACAACCGTCCCTTTGAGACATAATATCAAACACCCGGCAACCGCCTGTCCCGCAAAAAATAAACAGAAAATCAGATAAAAAAGAATAAAAAAGAAAAAGAGATTCTACATATATATTTACAGAAATTTGGCCCAAAAAAATCAAAAGAAATAAACTGCAATATGAGAAAAAGAAAACATGTTGAAATGAAGAAACTTTAAAAGAATCCGTGTGAATGAAGATGGAATACTGAATAGTGGGTGTTAATTAAAAATCAAGACTTTCCCATTGGTAACGGATTTTGTTTTCAGCTGCCGACCTTATGACTTCCGCCATTGATTGATGACCATAATAATTATCCCCTAATTGATCATAATGCATTCACTCCGGTATAACCAGTTACTAATGTAATTAGTAAACGAATGTAATTAAACATTTAATTAATCCCATTTAGTACCCTAATGAATGAAGTGCTAAAAAAACAACTTTCATTCAACTTTAGTATATAGAAGATATAGATTTTCGGGGCTAAACAAAATGAAGTTAATCATTTATATTTGCACATTAAATATTTTAAAGGAACCTAATTACATCTATTAAGTACCAATCGATAAATCGTCAATAATACGCCAATTTTTTCACTTGCTTGATAGAACTTTTAGATATATATAGATCTTAAACTTATAACAAATTATATTGGTTTTAATTGATTTTGAACTTTATTTTGGTTTTTTTTTCGTTGTTATGTTTTCAAAGTTTAAATGGTTTAAACTTGCATTTTTAGGTATATTTCTTTTTCTTCATTTTTGGTTGGTTAATTTTTATTTATTTTTTTGTTTTAGTTTATATAACCGTGTATTACTTTTTATTTATGGTTTATTATTTGGTAAGTTTTATTTCAATTTACTATTTATATTTTATTTTTGTTAAAAATACGGAGTTTGTTCATAGTTAATTAATTTTAAATATATCTTGGGTTCTAATTTGATAAATGTTTGAATTTAGTTTACAATTTATATCAACATGAATTTAAATTTAACTCTTTTTTTTTTACCAATTTCTCCAAAGAAGAGTTGGTAAAAGTCATGGTCACAATTCTGAATCTTCTTACCGCATGTGATAGTTGACAATTTGTAAATTTGACATTATGTTCACGCAATATATTGGGATAGGTTATATTATATCATAAAAAATCAAAAATCATTAATATTGGTTGAGAAATACATGTGATATGTGATACTATGATTTTTTTATAGATAGATATTGTGCTAAAAGCCTTTTTATTTTGTAATTTAAACAAAATAATATTTAATTTCAAATATATCTTGAATTTTAAATTGATAAATGTATTCATTTAAGTTTACAATTTTTATTAACATGAAGGTCAAATTTACCCTTTTTTTTATCAGCTCCTCCAATGAAGAGTTAGTAAAAGCTATGGTCACAAGTTCAATCTTCTTACCACATCTGAAAGTTTACAACTTTTAAAATTAACATGATATACGCGCAATATATTAGGATGGATATATTATGTCATAGAAATCATTAATAAATATTTTATCATCTGATCATCTTACTGTACCGTGTTTACTTTGTCCTATATGATGAATAATGGGTGTTAGCTTGTTAGCTTATTATGGGATTCAGTAGTAGCAAGTTTAGGTACATTGTTTTTGCTCAGTCTTTACTAGCTGATGTGTATTGTTTGTTCCTTAGTAGGTCAGTAGTTTCGTATGTGAGGTTAGTGGTTACGGTTAGCTGCTGGTTCATGCTTGTCAATGATGAAAATTCATTAGTCATACTTTATAAATTAGAAAATTTTGTTAGATAAATTTCAGGAACCATAGATAGAATACGATCGTAAAGGTGTTTTCACTTGAAGCTTGAATGATCAAGTAGTCTTTTCTATTTTGAATGTAACAGAAATATTTATATTAACAGACATAAACAAAATGAACTAACTCGTCACCTAAGCCAGATGGCAAAGTCGACCATTTCAGAATTTGAACTAGTGGATTTGAATTATGCTCGTCTATAATGCATTGAATGAACAAAACAAGAAAAAAAAAGTTCAAAGACTGGGTAGAGCATGTTAAAGTGTAATTGATTTACCAAAAAAAAAAGTCTTATAAGTGATTTCCGTTAGGATTAATGCACAAGATCATCTGACATCTAAAGATGATTTGCAGGTGCAAAAAATGTTTGGAAACAGATGGACTGAGATAGCAAAAGTGGTTTCGGGCAGGTAGATGATGTTCCTGTATATTTTCAATTTTGCGTTGTAAAATGAATAACCTAAGTAAGTTCTTTTGTTTCCCTGTGTGACACAGGACGGACAATGCTCTGAAGAATCGGTTATCTGTTTCAAAACAACTTTGTGGGTTCAGATTTTGATATTGTATGAGGCAGATCGACTGCTCGATATGGGCTTCCAGAAGCAAATTAATTCTATAATATCTCGTTTACCGAAGCTTCGTACAACTGGTCTTTTCTCAGCCACTCAAATTGTTAGATATTATGAATCATTTCGTGAGCGAATGTTCGGGCCATCTTTATCGACAATGATCTCCGAGAATCCAAAGTAAGTAATACCTTTACCTTTTTATGAATTTTTTCATACTATGATAAGAATATAAGATATGTACACTACTAGAGTGGTTGGTTTGAGCCGTTGAAGAATGTGATTGCTGCTGAGCAGGATTTGTGCAAGGAAGGGAAAAATAGAGGGGCTTATGCTCCACAGTTTGATCAGCTGCCTGCTGATATGATGACGATTATTACGATGCATAAGTTGATGAGTTTGTTGATGACTGGTGGTGGTCAAGGTGGTGCTAGAGTGGTTCAGGCTGCTTTACATATTGGTCGTCAAGGTGTTCATACTTTTTTCGTTTAATCATTATATCTCATTTGGGATTGCATCAGGAAATATTGTTTGGGTGTGTTTAGATTAATTTGTGATATTTAAGTAATAAGGTGTTGAAGTGTTCTAATTTTGGTCATCTACGCATTTACAAGTAAAATGACCCCTGAATGATAATCTAAATCTTTGAATGATAACGATTTAGATTGCAAAAGTAGTCAGAATTCGAACCTATTTGGCACGTTTGATTCCTTCTCCTTTTAGCTAAAGTATTTAATTGTAACCCATTTGACACAGCTGAGATACAGGGCAACCCATTCTACATAAGCAATTGGAGTGAAATAAAATCTCCAGTAAATTAGGGTAGTCATCCTCTGGAAACTAAAAATAGAATGAGACGTTAGAAACGTAGAAATTTTTTTTTGGGTAAAAGGTTACCCCTTGTTCATGTTATTATATCACAAATAAAAACAGGCGATCAGGTAGACCCCGATCGACTTTACAAATGTCTATGCGCTAAAAGTGCAACATCCACACAACAAAACGCTAAGCAACTAGAAATTACATGAAATGCCTAATATCTAGTTACAAAACGAAAAGACTAACGGGAAATGAGTAGCGACAAAGGCAGGTTCCATGCATGCAACATCCTTTCTACTCTAGGATTTTTCTTGTACCTACAAGTAAGAAGTTTTAACCTAACAGTAGAAATAATCATGTCGCTCAATTTGTCAGGTGGCTGCTTCTCTTTTCTAAATAACCTAGTGTTACGTTCTTGCCAAATAACGTAAGCAGTGGCTCCAATAACCAAAGAAACGTAGAAATTTAGCCATTATAGAATGAGTCAATCGGGTTTATTTCATTTAAAAGTCGTCCAGCACTTTCAACTTGGGTTCTGTTTTTATCTAAATTGGTAGTTTGGGGCTTTGGGCCTCAGTGATTTTATTTTCATTTGGTGACGTTGCGGTGGAAGGAACATCAAAACTGAAGGGATGTAGAAATAGCGTTGTGTTTTGTGGCCTTATTTTTGTTTGGTTACGCAGTTAAAAACATTTAACAAAAAAGCGGATACGAGTTAACTCCAATGGTAACCAACCCAGAAAGAAGCTCATAACAATACGAAAAATCACAGAATATTCATCAGGCAAAGCTCTCACAAGGGGTGCATGTACTGTGACCTCTCAAAGGAAGTTGATGAAATAAGTTGAAAGGATACTAGTTTGTAAAAGATAGACCACTGAATCAAACATACAAATATGAAATTGAAAATTTCAAAGATGTGTAAAATATAAAATAACAGAAGTTACTAAAAGAAGAAGAAAAGGTTGACCCGGTTTGCTAATGTGAGTTTTAAGTCGATAGTAGGAACATCCAAACAACACCCGAGTAAAAAGCTATGGTTCTCCTTAACAACCAGTTCTACATCAAATGCTTCAAATTGTTTTGAACTAAAGAACATAGAAGGTCCAACCTACAAACACAACCACAGCAAGTCAACTGTATTGAACTCTCTTGGACTTGGGGATGCTGCGGTCTTTGACATGATCTGAAGACAATGCAATATCTTCTTCCCTGCTGTCATCAACTTCTATTTAAGCATTTCTTTATCTTTTCTTTTTTTTTTGGTTATCAGATCGATAGAGCTTTGTCGCCTTCTCCATCATCATCTCATACCTTTGACGTTCCTTAAGCACTTTTCTTCGTAGGCGGAGAGAAATATTAATGCGTACATTGCACGCCGGAGAGAAATTATACCTTGAGATTTATTAATGATACACGAGGGCTTAAAATGCGTACATTGCACGCCGGAGAGAAATTATAAAATGGATTGCCCATAGTAGGCGCATATAAGAAGGATTATGTTGGTTACCTGGATGTGATAGGTATTATGAATTTTCTCCCACTTTGATATATAGACCCACGTGGATGCGCTATAACCTTAAATAATTTTTTTAACACCAGTTCAAGCATGCATGTAGCGAAGTAAATGTACTCCTATTACAACTACTGACCATTTTAAAAAAAATTAATGACTTAAAATGTATAGAAAAGTCTTATTTAGCACTAAAATAAACCAAATATACCTCATAATTTTCATCACAAATTTGATAGGCTGTTCTTTGTATAAGATTTGAAATTTGTTGATCATTCATTTTAACTCCAATAGCACCAGTGGCATCTACAATCCTAACTTGCACATTAAACCTACCAAAAAAAAAAACAGAGATACAATTTTTCCACACAACTTAATGATTATAGAGTTTTAATATGAAATATAAATATATACCTAGGATTGATGAGAACTCCTTCCTTGTTACATGAACAACAAATACACATTTTGTTGTCCCTTAAAGCATCAATAATGTTGACTGCATCCATGTAGAGATCGGTCAACTTAACTTTTTGAGAACAGTTCACACATTCCATTGAATATCATAGCTGGTCGGTTGGAATAAAACCGATTGTTGCAACAACAACCACTTTATCAAACCGTCAAAATGAAAATGTTTATACATTAGAATGTTAAAAAGCTAGTTATAAATTCGAAAGAAAGTTATGTTAAAAAGTAATCTAATCAAAAAAGAAAAATTCACAAACAATGAATACTTACATGTTCGTCCATCAGGATCATCTCAATAATACCTATGTTATTAACATATCCATATAGAGGTTGCTTCCATAGCCGCAAATTCTAACCGTTATCGTACATGGCTTATTATTTGGACGTAAATTTCTAATTGAAACATGATTTAGTGAAGCCATGCTAAAATTGATATGTTATGTGTTTACGTTTTGAAATGTCTTAAAACTGAATGGAAGTTGCCTTATATAGACATAGACATGCAAGGAAGTAACCGCCACAAGCAATACACGAACAGTTACATATTCAAATTTTAGAAAATTTGAACTTCTTGAAAGCATAACTAATCCATTTTCGAAAATTTGAACTTCTTGAAAGCATAACTAATCCGTTTTCGAAAATTTGAACTTCTTATAAAAGTAACTAATCCGTAGACCTTCCAAGGAGCAATATTGTAATATTTTTGGGCTTTCTTGCATTTTTAAGCATGCCACATAGGCAATAACTAACAAATTTTAAAGTGAGATTTATATAATGTAGGGATATTAAAACCCGTGTGTGGTTTTTTGTGCTTCTCACATCCCTTTCTTTTTTTATTCTTTTGCTTTTCCTTATTTAATCTTTTCCATGGTACTTTTGTACAAGCTCTTAAGTGGCAGGTACAACTTTGTCATGGTATTTTTATACAAGCTCTTAAGCGTAAACAACTTTGTCATGGTATATTTGTACAAGCTCTTAAGCGGCAGATACAACATCTAAGGCATATCTCTCTATATAACTAAGAAAGGACGAGCATAGTACCCGCGCGTTGCAGCGAAATTGTATAACTATCTTTTCGGATGATACACTAATATTAGAGAGATTAAAGAGATAGAAAAGATGGATATGAATTTTGTTATGATTTTCCATTACATTTGAGATGGTATTTATAAATGAATTTGTAAGATAAATATGGAAAACTTTGAATATGTTTGACTGTTTGACTTTGACTAATTGGTTGACTGATTGACTTTGCTTGATTGACTTTGACTGATTGACTTTGACTGTCTTGATAAATTATATGATATTGTAGTGAGTGGAGGGACGTTTTGGGAACCATAAATATGCTAAAAGGGGCATTTTAGGAACAAAAAATATGCTTAATTTCTTAAACCCAATACTCTTTATAAGGGTTTATAGATATGAAAAATCCTATGTGGCATATTTATTTAGATGACATATAAGATTTTTACTTAGTTGTAATTTTTATAAATATTTGGTCTTTTTTCATGTAGATTATTATTTATTAAAATAAATTTTGTACTTATCCATTTGTAATCTTACAAACTATATATCTTTTTATATTGAATTTTAGGAAATGTGAATTTATGATATGGAATACGGGTACCTTAATTCAATTTCAACTAGATTATTATCCCGCGTAATACGCGAAAAATATATATTGTATAAACTATTTTTCAAAATATTCATTTTGTATCACGTAATTTTCTTTTCACAAATACATCAATATACTTTATCACTTTGGGTATGTTTGGAACAAAAAGTTCAAGATGAAATTGTTGCTAGGAGATTGGAGCTGAAACTTGAAAATGGGGCTAGGAATTGGGGTTTTTATTTTAACCCTTCCTACATAAACTTTTAAAGCTTTTCGGGCTTTTAAGAGCTTTTTAGACCTGAGGCTTTTTATCTCAAATGCATATTCAAATAGCACTACCAGTTTAAAAGAGGTTTTTTTATAGGCTCGAAGCAACAACCCCCTTTAAACCTTTACTTACATCTACCGAGCGGCACCATCAAACGGATCATATATAGGTTCTCTTCCTTTAAACTTTTACTTACAAAGATACATCATGAATTTGTTTAATTATACAAAATATAAGGACTAGTGTCGTGTTTAACTAATAATAAATTCATCTTGGCTAAACTTCTACGTCTCTAACGTCTCATTCTATTTTTAGTTAAATTTACTAGAGAAAGATTTATTTCACTTAAATTGCTTATGAATTATGAATGGTAAAATGGGCTGCCCTGTATCTCGGCTGTGCCAAATGGGTTATAATTAAATACCTTAGCTAAGGAGAAGGAATCAAACTAGCCAAATGGGTTCGAATTTGTCTACTTTTACAATCTTCGAAATTGTTAACATTCAAAGATTTAGATTATCATTATTATTACAGTATATTGTGTAATCATATATAATGCATCAATTGGTCAATGATACAATTCAAAAGGCCCTTTTCAACTCAAACCCCTTTTAACCCATATTCGCAACCCAATTGGAAGTGCCAGGCCATATCATTACCTGTATATGACAGCAAAGTCATCAAAATAAAATAAAAGCTCCTTCTTTCATATCACTTGCTTTGGCAAAGAACTTGGCATGGGGATGGGGAACGTCGCATAAAGTAGTCATCTAGAACAGGTATTTCCGTCAGGTCTTCGTATAAAACAATGAACGAAATATGCTGACTATTACACCATGATCAATAGATTGACAATAAAAAACTCTTGTTTGCATATTGTGTTATATCTAACTACATCGGAGAGTTGACGCAGCGAGAAAAAGGGATAGATAATTGGACCTGTTGATTCTAAGAATACCCAGGAACAACTCTTCAAATTATCGTTGATTCACAGTGAATACCGACAACTTGGAAAATTCACACACACTAACACACACTTGTGATAGGGGGGAACAACGAAATTCATATATATTGATCAAAAACTGATTACAAACAAACTACACATCCCAATTTATAGTGGAAAAAAAAAACGAAACATTTAATATACTAAATTAAGTAGAGGAAAATAAAAAGTCATGGATGTTCCCACATCAATCTAGATGCTTCCGCATCATTCTCCCCCTCTTCAAAATCAACTCGACCTCGAGTCTTGTATTCAACTCGAAACCACTTGAGTCGAAAGCCGCCTTGGTCAAAGGAAACATTAGATCGTTTCCAGTTTACTTGTGTCTTGGTTTGGGACGTGACAACGCGCTCATGATACTTAAGTAGGATGAACCAAAACTGAACTTGGTGACCCACTATTTTTGCTAGTTGAATTTTAGAAGACATCACATTATCAAGCTTATTACCCACTATTGACTCAGCCACAACTATTTTATGAGACACTGAGACTAAATACTTTCTTAATTGGATTTGGCACATCGATTCCACTGACCCATCCTTTGGTCCTCTTTCTTTATGCTAAAATTTCCATGACCACTTTTATTCCCATCCTTAACTTGCTTATATTTTTCATCTAAATCATCACAATCCTCATTAATTATGTAACTAGCTAAGTATCCCGGGTTTAACCCGGGAATAGTAATAAAAGTTTTGTAAAAACATATATTTGATACTTAAGTTGTGACAGTCCAGCGGTACTCATAACCTCGTAATACTATATCTTATGTTTCAAATAAATTTAATTAGTTTATTAACCTGTATGATATACCAAAAGTTTAAAATTATGTTATCATAAAATTACTTATATGATGAAAATATAAAAGTTCCATGTATAAAATATTAGAGTGTTCAAAAGAAAATAATAAAAAAAAAGACATCAAAAATAACAAAATAAAAATGAAATAAACTTTAATTAGGAAGGTGTTTAACATCATAAATAAATTAAATAAAAAAGAACTAATTTTAAGAAAAAATTTGGAGGTGATAAATTAGTTATTTTTGTAAAATGTGATGTCATAACAACTTTATTTTATTTAATATAAAGAGGGTTGTATTCATATGAATCCTTTAAAAATGATGGAAACCAAGGGACTAATCCAGCCCTTGGATCAACCATCATCAAAATCTCATCAAACATGATTGGTTACTCTAGTGAATTACTCCGGTGACTGTGCAATCATATTTGATTAGTCTAGCCAATCAAGCTTGATTGGTTACTCCGGTGGATTACTCCGGCGACATTGTCCAATCATATTTGATTGGTCAAACCAATCAAACTTGATTGGTTACTCCGTCGAATTACTCCGGCGACATTGTCCAATCATATTTGATTGGTCAAGCCAAATCAAGCTTGATTGGTAATCACTAAGACACTAACGTCGTCGAATCTTCTCTGGCGACACTGTGATTTTTCCGGCGACACTGTGATTTTTCTGGCGAGCTCGAAAATAGTGTTTATTGGCTAGGGTTTGTGCGGAATGTGTTTCTGAGTGATTTGGTACAAGTTTCATGCGTTAATTCGAAGAAACAACAAAGCTATAGCGTTTTTAAGTTTTCCGGTGAGTTTTTCAAGTTTTCCGGCGAGTGTAGATCGGATTAATTTCTGGTCAGGGTTTGTTCACGGTGTGATTGTGAGTGTTTTGGTGTAAGTGTGATGTTCTAATTTGAAGGAACGAAGGTTTTATCGGCATTTGAAGTTTTCCGGCGAAGTTGTTGCATTTTCTGGCGGTTGTATCGCCTGAGAAGAAGGAGGAGGAGTTGGTCGCCGTCGCCGGTCAGAGATAAAGGTGGAGATGGTCGTGGTTCAAGATCTCGTCGCCGGAGCCGTTGCCGGAAAAACGGGGGAGAAAGAGAGAATCTATGTGTGTGTTTGTGTTTGTGTGTGTGTGTGTGTGGTGGGAGGAAGGAGACGACAGGAAGGGGAGATATCAAGGGTTGGGATTTATTTTTTAGAGGATAATCCAATAGTCAAGATTTGTCCCCTAGTTTCCAAAGAAAATTTAGGCCTCAAATGAACAAAACACAATATAAAGATATTCCTTAATCCTAACAACCATCCAACTCCCACCTTTGGTCATATTCTTATTTTGCGAATGTGACTTTTCACTAGAAATTTCCAAATTAAATGGAAACCAAAAGTTATGACAGAGAATATCTCCTACTTGCCTTTCCTCTTGAAAACTCAAATTTGTAGGAAGTCTCATCTTTAGCAGTTCACCAATCAATTTTCCTATGAATGTTGGCTCAAAAGTTGGCACGTTGAATATGGATTCAACACATCCGACGAACTCTTTGCTATTAATAAAATTCTCATCAGCAATGGCAACGGGACCACCGTCCAAGGAGAGTAGCCGACAAAAGGGTAGCACAAGGCCTAAAGTTTGCAAGGCTAAGCTTTCATCTTCCATTTCTCTTATCAATACACCGGGATCAAATATGGAGGAGGTTTGCATAACAATCGGATGCAAGTAGGCTACCATATTAATAACAATATGTTTCTTTCTTTGTCTCATTAAAACCAAATAAATAAATCGAGATTCTATGCAAGAATGACATACACTTGTGTTGGCACTGTATCCTTCTGGGGAAATTCTATCTTCATTGTTCGCCTCATCCATAATTTTAACAAATGCAAGTCTAAAGCTGAAAAACTGCAGCAGCTTCGGACAGCAATATCTAACTGAAGAATGCTTGAATCGAAAATCCCAACGGTCAGATCGTGCTTCGATGAGTCGTGCATCACATATCCAAAAATCAGAGAAATTCAACGGTGAACGAATCCGTGCCGCCTGTTTTTTCGCAACTGCGCAAATTTGGACAAACAACAATGGGTTTTTGGGTATTCGTCAAATTTGCGTGTCATCTTCTTCATCGATCTTCCCACCAAATGTACAACCCTCAGACCCGAACCAAAGATACCAATCTTCATCCTTGTATTCATCATACGTGGGTGGATAATCATATATTATACCATCACTTGAAGACATCTTAATCAGGATATTCGGCTCTGATACCAACTGACGCAGCGAGAAAAAGGGGATAAATAATTAAATCTGTTGATTCTAAGAATACCCAGGAACAACTCTTCAAATTATCGTTGATTCACAATGAATACCGACAACTTGGAAAATTCACACACACTAACACACACTTGTGATAGGGGGGAACAACGAAATTCATATATATTGATCAAAAACTGATTACAAACAAACTACACATCCCAATTTATAGTGGAAAAAGAAAACGAAACATTTAATATACTAAATTAAGTAGAGGAAAATAAAAAGTCATGGATGTTCCCACATCAATCTAGATGCTTCCGCATCAAGAGTCCACCATTGTCTGTGAACCGACACCAGGAGACATGGCGGAACTTCAATCCATTGCTAGGACACGGTGGTTGTGTAGTTTTACATCAACTTGTTTGTGGCGGGAATTATATTTTTCTAAAATCTTTGACAAGAATGAGTAGCCACGACAATATGCACCTAGGTTCCACATTTTTACCAACTAAAGCATACTGATCGAAGATGGCTATTAATGCAAGATTTGAAAAATTATCCATAAACTACTTGTAACAAGTGTGCCAGATATACAACTACAACATGGCCTATTGGCATTCACAAGTAAAGTGGAAACTTTATTGTTGTGTCCCAAACAATCTTGCAGTGCCCAATAACATCATCAATTGTCTGATCTGGTATCGGCGTCTTCAGTACCCCCTTAGGCTTAATAGTTGTTAAGCTTCTTCAGGCGGCCAAAGAAAGACTATGTATGGCATTGGCACCGCAGATAATGTAGTCATGGGTTACCTTGTAAACCATAATCATGAGTTATGGCTTCACACCTATTCATAACAATAGCAGTCAGTGAAACATCTGTTATGTTGATCAACTAGGATAAATGATATGATCTCACATCGGCCAAGTATGGGATTGGGTGGTGGTCTATAAGCCTAGGTGTCCCCCCTCCTTTGAGCTAGCTTTTGGGAGTAAGTTCTATACCTAGATTATGGCATGATACGAGCCTATTATGGGATGGGTTCGTATCAATTGGTATCAAAGCCAGTCCTACCTTTCGAGGTTCCAACGCTTGGAGTGGTGGCCTATGGAGTGGTGGCTTTGACCAAGGAGAACGGTGCCAACCGTGACCAACATAGCCGTGACCAAGGAGGACGTTGGCTCTTCAAAGGGTGGGGTATTGATATGATCTCACATCGGCCAAGTATGGGATCGGTTGGTGGTCTATAAACCTAGGTGTCCCCTCCTCCTTTGAGCTAGCTTTTGGGAGTGAGTTCTACACCTAACTTATGGCATGATACGAGCCTATTATGGGATGGGTTCGTATGAATAAAACACAACATGTCAACGTTGCACTCAAGGACTGAGAATGTTCAAGTAAATATTTAGTAAGTACTGGTTTGAAATAAAGTGGGGTATATAAGTATGGAAAAAAAAAGGGTTCAAAATCTCATCACACATCATGACACCAAAAGAGCCGATGGAAAAAAAAAGGGCTCCAAATCAAAAGAGCCGGAGTTTATTTTTCGTTGTTTTCACCGTGAGATGGTGGGTGTGGATCTGAGATGTGTCCATGAATCTGAATCTCTCCATAACTATTTGCTACAGATAGAATATATAAGAAGTTCGGAGGAGTGTTCACGAATTGCTTGGGATGACCGAGATATAGGGCGTACTGAGGATATCGAAAGCCCGAAGCGCATCGTTTTAATGGTTAATGATTTTTGTGTTGGACATTACAAGCTCATGAAAACCCATGAAAAAGATCGTAATCTGAATCTCTATTCAGAAAAGTTGAGGGAATTGGATTCCAAATTTGTCCGAGATAAGCCATTACCCATTCTTCTTCTACTTCTCAATGTACGTCTTCCTTTTCCTTTTCCCTTCTAATTTCCTTTTATATACTCTACTATTTTAATAACATAAATATATATATATATATATATATATATAGAGGGTATGGAGTATGTGCTTGTTAGATATACAACTTTGGTGTGTAACCCCTCACATCTTGTTTTTTTAATCCAAAATCAGGAGCCCAGACATATATATATATATATATAAATGTCTGGCCCCATGATTTTTATGAATTAAAAAAACAAGATGTGAGGGGTTCTACACCCAAATTGGGTATCTAACAACCACATACTCCATACCCTCTATATATATATATTGCTTCACAATATCTATTGCTGACATGCATGATGGTCAGTTTGCTGTCAAGATACCTTATTATACTAAGAAATCCGAAGTATCATGCTACATTAAAGAACCTTGGACTATGGATGGAATCCCTTTTGAGTCCGAGTGAGGCCAAGAGCAAAAGGCAGAAGATGCTAGTCATTATTAGTACCTGATGATGATGGAGAAGGCGATGACACAGAAATGCTTAAGAAGTTGAAGACAGCAGCAGACTTGTCTTGTGCTTTTGGGTATTAAAAAGAATGTGACTTATTTTGGGGGAGAATCATTATCATATGCTTTTTATCCAGATTTTAATTTAATTTGCTTTAATTGCTCTTTATGTTTATTTGGACTAATCACTTGATCATGTACACTTCCAGCCACATTAATATTAAAAAAATTAATATTAATTTTTAATATGTATAACAAGTTCTAATCATTAGTGCATAGTTATTAGGAGCTTGGTTACATCTGTAGGTGCAAGGTATGCAATCTGATGTGTCACTGTTGAGCAAACCTTACACAGCAGTTAACTGGGTTATTTCTCCCCATGTACTTTGGGTGTGTTTCTCATTTCTATCTCCCGCAATCGCCATTCAATTATCCAAAAAATGGGTCGTTTGAATGATATTAACGTTGTTTTCACAAGGAGTTCTTTTGTAAAAAAATGGGTCGTTTTTAGCCTCATATATTAGCATTCTGATCGATACATTAGCGTGCTGATCATTCCAAACTCGACCCCCCATCCAAGCAAGATCCCTGCATATGCAAAAATTGTACCCAGCTCATCATTAGATATCATCCAAGCCTTCCTGATCATCTAATTCTGCATCATCATTGTCTATTTCATTTCCCGTGTAGCCTTCAATTCCTCACAAGAACAAAACAATTCTTAACTTCAAGCTTAGTATCCTGGAGTTTAATAGACTTCAAAATCATGTCTTTGACTTTCTCTTTTGTTGTACTAATCTGTCTAAACAACCTACACTTCCTTTTTTTCCATATCCAGTAAACACACGCTGCAAATGCTGTTCTCTGAACAACTTTGCAAACAATTTTTGGGCAATTTGTGTCACAAACCAATTAACAACATTCCAAATAGCTTATGTTTTTTTTCTTTTTTTCCTTTTATAGATGCATACTGTAGTATACTTTGCCCTGGCCATGTGATTATTAATTTAAACATGTCACTTTATTGGTTACTGCGATTGATACATATTTTAGTTGTCGCAAAGGCCTTATAGCTTATGATTTATGAATACAGATCACCAGTATTGTAACACCCCGACTAAGGCGGAAACACGAGGTGCCACAGAACGACATGGTACAAAAGATTTAAAGATCAAACATCAACATTAAGTTTCAAATACCATTAGAAATCAACAGATAATAAGTTCAAAATGACGTTTTAGAATACATTAGATAACCATAAATCCAAAACAAAAGATAATTAGTTTGCATTACAAGTCCATCGAATAACAAGCAACATAAAGTCCAAAGGCGGTCCAAGCTAAGCACCTAGAGCTTTAACCTGAAAAACATGAAGTAAAAGTGTCAACTACGAGAGTTGAGTGGGTTCATAGGTTTTAACTAGCAACATATATATTTTCCATCCATAACTAAGATAATAAGTCATAAAACTTTTGAATAATCATTTCCAAAACGCATGTTCAAATCATAATATCCAAATCATAATAATATCAATTTCGTTTAGCCACGAGGGCATAATTCAATATCAAACTCATTTAGCCACAAGGGGCATAATAATAAAAACTTTTGATGAGTAAATGCTTGAGCCACTACTAAGACCGATTGGGTCCTAAATAATAATAAGAACACATGCCGTCAATCATGTGCTATATAAATAAATAGGTCGTGCCATGGAGACGACCATATAAAGTAAGTAAAATAGTAGTTAGAGCACCGCGAGGACGGGCTGGCAATGAAGGTTGCCACCAAGGCAAGCCTAGCATCCCACCGTTGCCTATTACAATGGGTGAGGGGACAAATCCTAGTTACGCAACTCTCAAACTACAGGCCTCTCGAAGAGCTAATAGTAGTGCACCGAGGTGAAACGGTTTTGACATAACTCAAGCTCATCATATAACAATTTCCACATTGAACATACAATATCATTCCATATCATAAACATCATTTCAAAGAATCATTTCATATATATAAAAAGTAATTTTAGTTATCATGTCTTTCACCCCGAAAGTAAAACACATAAAAGAGTTGAAAGGGGGCTATGACTCACTTGATTGGAGTAAGATAAGGGGCTGATCAGATGTGAGATCTTTGGCTAGTGGTGCCTTTCCTCAAGCAAGCCTAAACCATGGTATTCGAAATATACACAACGTAAGTGCGTGTGTTACATGACTAGTAAACTAGATCATGAGATGTATGCTAGTAGACTTGCCCATATTTGGTTGTTGTTTAATTATGGAATTCAAGTACATTATATTGTTGATATCATTTGGTTGAAGTACATTTGGTGATAAAGGTCATTTATACGATTTCGTTCGGTTATTGGAATTTCGGTAGTTTATCTTTGTTTTATATATAATTTCCTTTATACACTTTGTTTAATAACCAAACTTGACATTTGAGTTCCTATATTATTAATGTTGATATATTTACTGATTTATAATTATTTATTTAATTTAATATTATTTAATTAATTATTTATTTATTTTATTGATTTATTAATTAAATAATTCCTTATAATTATTTTTAGGTCCTTAAATTATCTTTAAAATTCATAAATAATTTTGTATGGATTATTTACTGATTAATAATTTTTTTTATTTATAATGTTATGATTTATACATTTATTTGTGCATTATTTCTAATTATTTAATTATAATGATTAATTAGTGGTTTTTACTTAATAATTTACCTTTAAGTTGTATAGTTTTTGCTCCCTTGCTTATAATTATTTTTCCACAGTAGGTTTTGGTCCTTTTTACCATTGGTTAAGTGATTTTGATCAGTTTCATGACTTATATAATTTATTAATTAATTTTATACTTTTTAATTATCATTTTAATTCATTAAATCATAGAAATTCTTACAAATCACCACAAGGTTTTAGTCCGAAGATTCCAGGCCTTTTTGGCAACTAATATCCATGAAAGTTCATATCAATTCAACCTCTCTTATGTCTTGCATAATTTGAAGACTTTTTAATTAAAAATCGTTTACCGAAATAGTGATTTTTGCCCCATTTCTTGAGCTATAAAGGTACATTAAAATGGATTTTCATTCTTAATTCAAATATTACAGTAAGATCATCATATCTTGGTGGTTCAAGTCGTGCAAGTGATGGTGGTGTGATATGTGTAATTTTGTGCTTTCGGTTAGTGATTTATTGACCCGAAAATGTGATTTTTAAGCTTAAACTTGCCATGTCTCAAATGACTTGAATTTTATACATTTGATATGTCATATTTCCAGTAGGTTCATCATGATTTCATGCTCAAAATATTATGGTGCATGTGTGTGCTCAAAATGCATTTTTACAAGCTTTCGGTTTACGATTTCAAACGTACTTTAACTTGTTTTGATTCAAACTTAATATCCTTGATAATTTATCAATTTTCCCAGATTATTAACATCAAGATTAACATATTTCTCAGTTAATACAAGTCTCTAACCACCTCATAATCCAAATAACAATCCAACCTTCTTAAATCTAACATGCATGCAATTATCTCAACATTATAACATCAAATCTTCATCATACTTTCATTTAACATCACAAAAATATCATTTTATGAAAAAGTCCAGAAAAATATACATAAAAATTATATAAAAACATATTCATCTTTTCATGCAAAAGTCTCTTTACATAAAGATTATATAACCACACTTTTTGATGCAAATCTTTATAGATCTAATCAATACAACATCATATATATATTTTTATGAAAATTTCCAGAAAATAACTTCAATATATATACATAAACATGACCATATTTCACAAGAAAATCATCTCAAAAGCTATATTATACATATCTACACTTTTGGGTCTTTAAACTAGTTGAATCCTTGGATCTTTCTTCATGGATTCAACATGCATGAGCATGGCATGAAAGATCCTATCAACTTTGCCCTCATCAAGTGTGTTTTTAAAAGAAAGCATAAAGAAAACATGAACTTTTAATAAAATCTTTGAATATACACAAGAACAAAATAAATCTGGTAAAGAGAGAATGATATATACCCTTGAAGAACACTTTGAGATGATGAAAAAGAGGGCAGAAAAATCGTGACCCAAGAAGCTCCAATAACCCTTGATTCAACCTTAAAACAACCCTTAATATGAAGCTTAATTTAACCTTTACTTAATCTATTCTAACCCTTATTATTTATATATGTTAAGATTGATTTTTGTTTGCCTTTTCTTGCTTGAAATCTGCCGAAAATGAAGAGAGGAAGGAAGAGAGAAAAGTGATTTTTGGAGTGTAAGAATGTATGTGTGTGTGTTGGGAGTGTAAGAGTTTTGGGTGTTATGGTGTATGGGGAGTATAAGGAGATATGTGTTTTGATTGGAGGAAGTATATGGGTGAGTGGGGAGGCCGGCCTTGGGGTTGGATATTAGGGGGGATTTTTAGTTTAAATTTTAAAATGGGTATTAGTTTTAGGTGTATAATGTGTATATGTATAGGTTATAAGTATATGTAATTGTAAATGTAATTGTATTTATTTGTAATATAAGTTGATTATTTTCCTAGTGGGCATGTATGTATGTGTCGTGTATATGTATATGTATGTATACATTTTTGTGCTTTTAATTTGTTACATGGTCCATTGGTTGCATCTTTGCATTTAACTTAAGCATATATATATATACTTATAGATTTTTAAACACTTTTATATGCTTTATGAGTTATAAATATTTTTAAGTTGTTTATGGCATTTTATGACCAAATATTATTTAGTTGGATTGGGGGTACAATTTGTTGGACATTTATAAAGATTTTTAATTGTTATCTCAATTTGTGAGACGTATATTATTATTTATAATTTAATTGATCAACAACTATAAATTTTTGTTCAATGGTATTTTATTAAATTGAACTTGACACTAATAATAGCTTTAGATTGTTAATTTAGGGGCATTATCTACTAGCTTCAAGTATACTATGACTTGCGGGAACATAGACAACCTAACTAGCACGTATATATAACATACAAAAAGTAGGGTTGTTACAAGTATGTGGTTTGTTTTGTTCATTTTTGTCTTTTTGGGCCCCCAACGTAGAACATTGTTAATTTTAATTACATGTTGGCCCGGGGTACATTCCAACAATGGTGGAATGATCGACGAATGTGGTTCATACAGGGTCTCTCATCATATATATTCGACTTCATAGAATTCTCTATAAAAACACTTGGGAATTGCGTCAAAAGGGTGATGTGACTAGCAAAGTGGTAGACAATGAACTAAGCGAACAATATGACAATAGAGTGTTTGAGTTTGGTGTCCCGTCACCAATGTTTGTACCATTAGGGACAGTTGCGATTATTAGTTTTCTCGCATTAATTTGCTTCAGGAATTTTAAGAATTTTAATGGGGGGAAAGTATGGATGGGCTTTTTGGGTAGCTTGCTTTGGGGTAGTGAATTCTTGGCCCATTTATGAAGCCATGGTATATTGGTATGGAGGAATGATAAAGGGAAAATGCCTCAAGTTATAACTGCAGATCGAAACATATACTTTTATACCTTAAAACGTTGTCCTAGCTACTTGCGGGTAACACCAACAGTGTGAAGTACAACTTAACCTGATAAAGTTGCTAATATCCTTTTATTTTATTTTCTATTGGTTATGATTTCTGCGTGTCGTGATCAATTGGGACTAAGCCTAGCAATATACATGACTGCACAACAAAGGTCTCTATAAAAACTAAAAAGACTATTGTGACTTGCATAAATTGTTTACACCTTGAACATTCCGTATATATACTGATATACACAATATCTCGTGCATCTTGAAATATTTGTCTGTAAAAATAATTAATTACCTTAAATTTATACCTCTTATAAAAATCAAGGAATTGAAGTGCCTGAATTTTTTTTAAAATTTTGATGAATAGCGACATTGTTACAAGAAGTAACCAACACTTGTCAATAAGAGAGTTGTTGATTTATATATGCTAATGCTAAGTGCTAACTACAAGGATATAAAATGATTTGGAAAATACAACAGTACTAATACAAAATGATCAATAATAAATCAAATTTAGACAACATCACCTTGGGAGGACCAAACTTAAAAAGTCAATATTAAATCCATATACTTACTTTTGAGTGGCTATAACATACATGTGTTGGATGACCCTCTTTAGACCGTACGAACTTCTTATAAATAGTGACCACAATCAAAAAATTCTCCAAATTTTATCAAAACCAAACAAAAAGCTCTTAGAGAAAAATATGGAAAAACTTCACACTTACAAGCACATACCATGCACAACCTTCAACCGCATTTTTGCAATCATATACACTTTGGCTATCCTTGCCCTTATTTACCACCATTTCCTCACCCTAATCCACCATTCCACCACTGTTACCTCCGTCATCATCACCGCTTCTCTCTTAATCTCCGACGTAATCCTTGGGTTCATGTGGGCCACTACTACTTCCTTCCGCCTTCGCCCCATCCTTAGACAAGTTTACCCCGAAAATCTAGACAAAGTACTAGACAAAAAGGATTTTCCAACCTTGGACATATTCATTTGCACCGCGGATCCTTATAAAGAACCTCCTATGAACGTCGTTAACACGGCTTTGTCTTTAATGGCTTACGACTACCCTCCCGAGAAGATATCTGTCTATGTTTCGGACGATGGTGGCTCGGAGCTTACTCTTTTTGCTTTCATGGAGGCTGCAAAGTTTGCAAAGATTTGGTTACCGTTTTGTAGGGATAATAACATTATAGATAGATGTCCCGAAGCATATTTTAGCTCTGACCGCCACGCAAAGCATGAGCTAGAGAGTGAAGAGATCAAGGTAACTAATTTATTATGTATGCCTGTATGGTGCAAAGCAATGTTTTAAATACCGGTAAATACTGGCCGGTATTACCGGTACCGGAGACCACGTCGATATTTTAAGTCCGGTATTTTTCCGGTATTTTTACTATTCAATACCGGCCAGTATTTCCGGTATTCCCAGTATTTTCCGGTATTACCATACCGGTATTTCCGGTATTTTCAAAAAATAAATTTTGATTTTTTTAAAAAATTATTTTTATGATACTTTAATGTTATTTTTTGTTATTTGTGAACTTTAAAACCTATATTTTGTTATAAAATACATATTTGGTATTATTTTTGAGTAAATTATAATTGCATTTTGACTATTTTTGTTAAATTGTAACAAGTTTTGTAAGATTTTTATACAAAAAATATAATAAATTAAAAATAGTCGTACCGGCCGGTATTTCCGGTATTACCGATAATACCGGAAAATTTTTCCACGCCGGTATAACTAAAATACCGGTTTTTAAAACATTGGTGCAGAGAGAACGAAATGAATCATGCTAAATTCAAAGTATTGTTTTTCACTTCTTTAAAAACAATTCCAAAAAAATATGGTTAATTTGAAGTAACTTAATTTAAAGATAAAAAGTGAAAGATTTTTAAGGTTGGTGAAACGAAAAGAATATTTAAATTTTAAAAAGTTACAGTAATAAAGTGTCCCAGTAAAACATAGCAATTAACACCGTTAAAATGAATAAAAGCAAAAAATAAATAATATAAAGAACTTCATTAACTCTCTAATATATTTTATTAACAATCATCTGAATACTATAGTTATGATACATGATGCAATCAAAATATAAGATTAGAAGAAAATATAGTCAAACTAGTCCAACTGGTCAGAGACATTTTAGATTTACCTAAGATCTTGAGTTCCATCTTTATGGATGACAAGTTTTGGGGATTTTTTTCTCCGAATACTTATAACGGCCTATGATCAACATCTCGTTGTCTAGGGTACGTGCAACCTTCACCATTATACGGTGAGGTTTTCCTGATGTCGCATACCGACTGAATATTCGATAAAAAACAAAAAGAAAATTAAATAATGAATTATGTTTGACATAAATAAAACGAAGATATAAGGAAAATTATTTTTCAATAAACCATAGACGATGGCATGTGGGGTCAATTTGTTATATAAATCCAATTTGTTATGGTCGTGAGTCGTGTGGAATGATCCAAACAAAAGGAAGGTTCTATGGGTTATTACTTATTCGGCGATTAAAAAACTTGGTAGTGTTTAATTGGTAATCAACAATAAAAAAAAAAAAAAAAAAAAGGTTTTTACTTCATACTTCATTTTTCTTTTGACGTGGTTCAGGCTTCAGCATCCGACTTTTTCGATGTAACGCTTTTTTTTGTTTGGTCGAATTCATTTCAACCGGCATAAAGCCTGTTCCCTCTAATTTTTTTTCCGAATTTAATAAAATTATATACAACATATATTCCCCTGACTTTTAAAATAATTATATCAACCTTTTTCATCAATTTCTTTTACATTAATATCTACCCCGTTACCACCATCCTTCGCTGCCGTCGCCACATTCGCCGTATCACAAGGGTATTTGTCTATATTATAAATCAGCTATCAAAAATTTTTTCTTGATGAATAAATTTTACACTTTTTAGAATATAATTATTGATCAACTTAATCAATCAATTTAACCCATAAGTTTTAATGCAGACGATGTACGAGAGTCTAAAGATAAGAGTCGAGAACGTGGTTGAAAGAGGTGAAGTATGTCCACATTACATTACTAATGAAGCACAAAATCTAACTTTCAGCAAGTATCGAATTTCAGGATTTACTCGCTCGAACCATCCTGCCATTATCCAGGTACTTGATAATTAGAAAACATCAATGATTTCTTAGGAACTATATTATATGCAAAACGTGATGAAACCCGAGCTACTTAATGTGTATTATAATGTAAAAGTGATATCCCTATTATACTTCTTAGCTATACACAAAGATACATATCAAATTATATAAATGACAACAATAAATAAATATTGTCAAAGGAGAGGTGGCAATATGGCATGTACATAGTTAAATATTGATAATACACAACAAGTACTCGACGATTTGTATATTTAAGATTATATATTGTATATCTATGTCTATATAAATAAGGTTCACATCATCGTCCCCATCTCCATTAGGAAATATAATTACATGCTCATACCTGTCCCCATCCCCGGTTAATTCGAGGATTCCCCTGTCAAATCGAGTTCGGATATCGGATTCCTCATCGGGTACTGGTATATTTACCATCCCTATTCACGATAATAGCTTAGTGGTGATGACATGTCACATCAAAACATATATTAAAGGCAAAGGTGTAATATGCATGATCTTCGTAAAACTTTAGTTTAATAAACCTTTTAATATCTTAAAATTTTGACATGTATAATCTACTTATTATCTTTTTTTACCACCTCTTTTGATTTTTCCATGCGTTTTATCCCTCGATATTTTCTTTGGTAAAGAACTAAAGATAATACCCCACCCTTAATTTTGGCAAATAAATGGCTAATTCCTGCCTTGATAAGTGGAATCGGTACTATGCAGCCAAAATGAATGTTGGATAAGTGTGAGACCAACTTCTTTTATTTTTTTTTTTCCTTTTTATCCATTTTGCCACTTTTAACACTAGTATTTGACACATTTAGACATTTTTCAATAAAATAAAAGTAAACACTAAACAAAATTCTAACGGTTAGAAAATTTGCCAAAATATGTCAATTTTTGGCAAGTTAACCACTACATCTTGCTTCTTAGAGGTTCAAATTATACCCCTTGTTCTTTAATCTTTGTTTTAATCGATTTACCTTTTCTATTATTGTGAGAGTAGTCAATAGATTATTAATCTTTATATTATTATATAAATTATTTCAAACTTTATTCCTCCTCAAAAGATAATGTGATGTATTTAAAATGTTTTCATATAAAAATTCATTTGATATACCTATAATACTCTTTGTAAAATTAATTTAAAACATCAATTCTATAATTTTTAAAATAACTACATTGCCGCCCGCCGTCGCCTCCACCATCACCATTATCTTCAATTTTGGGACCGGCTAGTTTATTGGTCTATATAGATTGTCATATATTGGGACCAAGCCACTAAAATAAGGAAAAATGCTTTACATTAAATACAAATAACATATTGACGCTTTCAGGTAGAACGTGGGTCTCCCCAAAATCCAAATAAATATAAGAAAAAAATGCAAAAGTCGAAGGGTATGTATAACAAAATATGTCAATTTGGGTTTTAACTTTTGATAAGGATCACATACATATGTAGGTAAAATAGCTTGTAAAAACTACAAGTACATATTGGAGATAGGTCAAACAACTTATTTGGGTAAAGATTAAATGTGTGTTCAAATGGCCTAACTTTTTTTATTCAAAAACATCGTCTCCTTTCAAAACATAGTTTTTTACTTGCTTTTAATCATTAATTACTCAACCCGTTCGTTTGCTACGTGTACATCTAATTTGGAAAATGGAATATACGATATGTCTTAGACCTAAATTTTGGTCGCTAAAATGATAATGATAGTGATATCATTATATATCATGGTGACAAAAAAATCTTAAAAAATCTGAATTAATATTAGTATATATGTACAATATAATTTGGAGATAGGTATTGACTGAGAGTGCAAAAGAAAAGGACAACAAGGGACAGTCGATGCCAAATCTTGTGTATGTATCAAGGGAAAAAGACAAAACATCCCCACACCATTTCAAGGCTGGTGCTCTCAATTCATTGGTAAGCTCAGACCCGGCCCCTTATCTTTTAATTTTTTGGTCCAGTCAAAATTGACAACTTCATTGGAACTTTTAATTTTTATACGGTACGTATCAAAAACTGAAATGAAAAGATAGATCGATACATATCTATACTATTATATAAAAGCAATAACACTTTCTCTAATCAAATATTGAAATGTAACCATGTGAATATACGAAAATACCCTTCCTTTATATCAATTCAAATGCATTCCTATTTAAACTATTTTCACATTCTCACTTCAATTGAATATCTACTTATATTGTTAATATATGTATTTTTTTGTTAATGTTGGCTGATATTGAAGATACGGTATCATCTTGGTATCTCGCTTAATTAATTGTTCACTGATACTGTTTTTGGTAATCACGACATCGAACGCATTATCAATGGTATCCGATGCAACGCGCGGGTACCATGCTAGTATTTTTCAAAGGATATCAATGGAGCACGTGGTGTAATTTGATTAAAACCTTTTATTTGACGATGCTATAAAATGGGAAATTAAATTCTTAATTTGTTTTATCTTGATTGTTTAGTTTCTATGAAAATGGCGTTCGACACTAATTAATTAATCAAGTACTTATGGTTTAATTTGTTTACTTAGATATTGTTAATGGGAAAAATGTTATATAATGTTAATATCATGGTGCCCCTCACACTAATTTTCACACATGTTAAATAGTCCTTTAAATTTAAGATTTTATTTAATGAAACATCATATAACTATATCACACATGTTAAATAGTCCTTTAAATTTAAGATTTTATTTAGTGAAACATCATATAACTATATAATGTTTACATCATATAAATTATCCTTTCGTAGTTTTGTTAATAATACTGAATGTGGTTATTGTTATTTTTGAAGCTTCGAGTATCAGGTGTTATGACCAATAGCTCTATAATTCTTACTCAAGATTGCGACATGTATTCTAATGATCCACAAACACCCAAGAGAGCATTATGTTATTTTTCTGATCCATCGGTTCGAACCAATTTAGGATACATTCAGTTCCCTCAACGTTATCATGGTCTAAACAAAGATGATATTTACGGAGGTGAATTCTTGCGGTTATTTGTAACAAACCCGGTTGGTATGGATGGTTTACAAGGCCCGTCTTATGTTGGAAGTGGATGCTTCTTTCGTCGTCGGGTTTTCTTTGGTGGGCCCACGTCGATGGTGCCACCCGAATTACAAGAATTGAAACCAGACCATATCGTGAGGAAGCCAATTACGGCACAACCAATTATTGAAATGGCACATCATGTGGCTGGGTGCAACTATGAAAATAACACCAAATGGGGATATAATGTAAGGCCAAATTCAGAAAGTGATTTTGTTAGTTATTATACTTATATACGTATATATTTTTGTCATGTCATTAGATACAAATGGACAACGATAATAATTATGTGTTTATTTTATTTTTCATTTGTAGTTAGGATTTCGTTATGGGTCACTTGTGGAGGACTATTTCACGGGATACAGATTACAATGTGAAGGATGGGAGTCTATTTTTTGCCATCCGAGTAGGCCGGCATTTTTGGGTGATGTACCGATCTCTCTCATTGACGCTGTTAGCCAAACCAAAAGATGGGCTATTGGACTTCTTGAGGTTGCCTTCTCAGAATATGTACCTCTGGTATTTGGATCACGATGCATGGGCTTTGTTATGGGCTTATGTTATGCACATTATGCATTTTGGCCCATCTGGTCAATTCCAATCACCATATACTCATTCCTCCCTCAAATTGCCCTTTTGAATGGATTAAACATCTTCCCAAAGGTATATATCTCGCTAACTTAGTTTTCTTTCCGTTTCAATTTAAATGTCATAATTTGATTTATAAAGTCTTTCTTTCACAACTTTAACAACAAAATATTTATGGTCAAAGTTAAACAAGAAATGCCTAAACTGTCAAATTATGACATTAAAATTGGGACAGAGATAGTATTATATAAGATTGGGTTTTGGACAAGCCATGTAACCTTTGTTGGTTGTAGGTGACGGATCCATGGTTCTTGCTCTATGTTTTCTTATTTTTTGGTGCATATGGTCAAGATTGTTATGACTTCATCTTATTTGAAAGCACCTACAAGAGATGGTGGAATGATCAAAGAATATGGCTGATAAGGGGCCTATCGCCCTACTTGTTTGGACTAATCGAGTACACTTTTAGACACTTAGGGATAGCGACACAAGGTTTCAATGTGACAAGCAAAGTGCAAGATGATGAACAAAGCAAAAGATATGATCAAGGCCTTATGGAATTTGGGGTTCACTCCCCAATGTTTATACCCTTGACAACTGCATCCATTGTTAACTTATTTGCGTTGATATTTGGGATTTTACAAATGTCAAGTTTCACGAACTTGGAAAAGTTGTTTGCGCAGTTCTTTATAGCCTTTTTCGGGGTACTCAACAGTTGGCCGGTTTATGAAGCTATGTTAAGGAGTGACAAAGGAAGAATTCCGATTAAGACCATCATTATTTCGATGTGTTTGGCATCCATTTTATGTGGTGGCACTTCTCTAGTAATATAATAGACATTGTATATAGGGGATGCATATAACTTCCTTGCTGTTGATATCGATATGGGTGTTGTTGTAGCTATTTTCTTTCATTATCTATCTTGATATCTGTTAGATGTACATAACATGTTTGTTTTAAAAAATTGATAGTGCTGAGTGTTGCACCAATGGTCCCAGCAGGGATCACTTCACTTTTATATATGTAGTCAATAATGTGAGTCGTATGTATAACTACTATGTATTATGTACCCTCTAAATTTTTACCGACTAATGTGTCTTGTTGACGATTTAAATGAAGCATACTATTTTAGTATTTTGTGACTTATAGTCTTTAGGAGAGTGTAGTATCAATATTTTACGAAAAGGAAGTAATACATATTTTTTTAAATAATTAGTTTAAAAATTCTTTTAACCACAAGATAAAAATAAATAGTAAAGTTAATAATTTAAATTAAAAAAAAGGATTTAGTAAAATCTACATTACCATTCTATAATTTTAAGAAAATTTTTAGAAGAAACTAATCGATCATAGATCAACTATTACCGTCACAATATGATCACCAATTAAGACTGCAAGTCACAGGTTCAAATTTTGTCAACGACAAGTGGGGAAACTATATCTTGTGGCACATGTGTGAGAATCAGTCATCGAACATAAATTCTATGCGATGTACGCTCTGGGTATTGAAACGGTACATGAACTAGAAATTTCTCACTCACTTACTTTTCTTAGAAAAAGTTTTAAATTATTTTTTAAGAATAATCTATCATTTCTTTTCAAAAAATTTTATACCCCAACTATCCTAAATCCAAATACCCTCATTGCATAATAAAATATGCAACGTGTTATTTTTGAGCTAAAATATTAATTTAAAAATACATTTTTTATATACTAACAGAACAATGATAATCCCCACATGTAATCAATGGGTCCACAAAGATATAATACTCGTACTACATTGATGATCACAACAAATTTGATGAGATCTAAACTATAATGCACAAAATTGAAGATCCCAAATATTTTTTGAACACATTTAAGACCCTTATAATGATGGAATGAATCACTTGGTGTGCTATTTACACTTTACTACATTCTATTAAAATCTCCATACAAATAAGGTTTTCTTTGTCTTCAGATTTAGGTTCAAACAAACCAATTAAAACAGGCATTAAGCCATTAAGTGTAGCCAATTTAGTGAAATTGTGACATCTATAAAGCAGTAACATTGGCAGTAAAGATAACGTGTTAGTTGAGATTGATAATTTGCAAGAACTCCATAACAACAAACTTCAAATCTCTACAAAGTCTAATTTAGGCAATGACAAACTCTAGAGCAACCTACAAGCTACAACCATCACTGCATAAAGTACAACTTATTGTCATCAAAATGGTCTAGCAAAGAGTTTACCTTTTTTTTTTTAAATCTCATTCATCATCATTGGAAAACTGTCTTTATGAACAAGCAATGTTACAGTGAACTTACCACTATAGCACTAATCATGAATACATGTGTGGGTGTGAGTGCAGCATTATGAAAAAAAATATATATATATGGCATATATATGTTAGGGATGTCCATTTCAACCCTTTCATGTAAAAATTTATAAATAATCAACTTTCGGCTATACTTTACTGATGACGATTTAAAGGTCACCAAACTTATACTTTAAGTATTAAACTTGTTTTGTTAGAAAAAAACAGAACCATTACTTTGAAAATACTTATTGTAGTCAAGCTTTTTAGTATAATTGCTTCGAAAATTACACGAAAAATGTTGGCAGGTCACCTAGTCTAGACTTGTGATCGATGAAAACTTACCAATTATGACATATTATCATACCAATTTAATCTGCCCATGTTTCCATCTGTGTGATGTAATATAATATCGACGTATCCATGGCCAAACTTGCATGAAACTACTAAACCCATGTGAGATTATCTACCTAATCTGCATCAAATCAAAATAATCTCCTCTAAAAAGTGGGGTGGTTGATTATGTTCCCAACTCCCACAAACCTTCTCACAAAGTCCCACTCTCACTTACTCAAACAAGAAATTGCTTTATAATATAAACATTTTATTCATCCATACAAATAAGGTCAGGTTTCTTATGGAGCTACAACTTTGAAGTTTACATTATTGATGTCTATTTATATATGTTTGTTGAGTTTATTCTAGTGTTTATGCAGGTGAAGAAAATTTGGGTTCGTTTTCGTCCTGATGGAGAGCAAGAATACAATATCTAATGCTAAAGATCAGCTTCCCACTTCTAACTATGATGAAGTTCTCTTGAGGCATAGTTTGCTCTTTTCCGATGGGCTAAAGGTCTTGTACACAGGCTAAATTATGTAAAATTAAACTTTTAGTTGCATTAGATTGGAAAAGATAAAAGTATGGTATAAATTTGAGTTTAACATTGTCACCTTTCTAACAATACACACACACTGAACTACGAGTCTGACCGTAGGTTCAAGTTATGGATTGTGTTCATTTTCTGCATTATAAGACTAGAAATTGGTTTCATGTTTTAAGCAATGTGAAAATATAGGACTTGAGAAATGTAAGAGAACAGTTGTACTCAGCTGCAGAGCATTTTGAAGATTCTTACAAGAATGATCAGAAACAAATGTAAGTGGCTCGTTTGCTTCATTGAGATACTTAAAATTTAGTTATTTTTACTACTTGATTAGCTCATTTCTCTTAACTAACCTAGGTTGTTGGAGAGCTTAAAAGACTACATCTCCAAATCCCTGATTAAAACCGTGGACCACTTGGGTTCGGTGACACACAAAGTTAACAAGTTCTTAGATGAACATGTCAATGATGTATCCGAAACAAAGCTTCGACTGGCATGCATGGAACAGGTGATGCATTAGGTTTATTATTCTGTTTGGTATAAAATTTCTATGTATATCATTCAAAAGAAATCAGAGGTGGCAAGATGAGCACAGGTCGTGTGGGTTGCATAACGAATTTGGGTTAAAACTGACCTGGTTGGGTTGTTCCCCATATAGTACTATTTTAGTATTTTGTACAAATTTAAAGAGAATTTATGGTTAACGATTTTACAATCATAATCTGAATGTTTGATATTACAAAGCTATGAGGTTGTATGCATTAAAGTATAGATGTTGGGTGACTTTCAACCCATTCGACCCACTCACCTTTTCGCTATTTTTTATTTGGCCCGTTTGAGTTAAAACACACACAAATCAAGTTCTATTTGCATCCTCCCCTTGTTATTGTATGTGATTTTTGGGGAAATATTGCAGAGCTTACAAACATGCCAAGAATATGCCAACCATGGTGGACTATCACAAAAATCACTGATGGTGCAGACACTAAAATACCATAAGCATTATCCTGTCCAAGGTCATTCATGTTTTTCTCAGCTATTTACAAAATTCTGTAACTGCTCTTAGTATAACTAATGTATCTGTTGTTAGATTTAACTTTCTTATTGTATGAAGTACATGTGTCACCATGATTTAATGTAAAAGGATCATATGAAATAAAAGTGACTTGTAGTCTCATAAATCTCCATGTGATTATGTATTCAAGTACTAAGCATAAAATTATCAATTATTTCTACAGAGGCTTGCATTACTGAAGATATTAAAGCAGAAAAAGAAATGATCCAGTCATCAGGTTTAAGGTAACAGCTATTTTCTAATTCCATGTTAACGAGTTGTTATCAGTTACCTCAGTTGGAGCTCCAACAATACCAGTTCACGGTATAAAATACTTGTGCAGAAAAGAGGATTCTGAACAACCTCCTTCTGAGTTCCCAGTTGCTTTTTCATTTGCAAAGGCTGCATCACACCAAACAAAGGGTTAGCAGAAATTGACTTTTATCCAATTGTTGATTCTATTTTCAAGTATTTTCAACTTTATGCACTGATTACTTTTACCTGGAAACCAGCAAAACGATCACGGTCAATGTCACCACTACGCTTCCCTATTAAACGATCTGGGTCAACTGCAAATCAATCCACTTGTCCAAGCTTTTCTGTCAAGCTTTCTGCATCCTCAAATCATCGATCCATCAGTCCATGCTCTTCCACTAGCAGGCAACAAGTAAGCCATACTATTTCAGTTTTCTGCAATAGCCAGAAACCAACTGTAGATTGGAGATCTCAATCCGTGTGCCCACAAAGACAAAGCCCAAAAGCTATGCAAGTCTACTCTAAGAAAACCAGAAACCTTTTCAAAGCCTTGCTTAGCATGTACAAGTCAAAGAAAAATATTATATAATTCAGCCACGAAGAAGTCGTTACTTTCTGGTAGGATGCTTTCCAGGAAATGATTGCCTTGAATGGTTTTTCCTTGATCTAAAAGATAGAATATTTCTTACATATTACTCGTATCATGTAAAGCACAGTACTGCTATATCCTAGAAATAACATAGCGAAAGCAATTACAGTCTTTTAGGCAATTATGCATATCCTTTTATATTATTTTCTTCTTCTATACAGCCAGAAATATACAATGGGTTACATATAAGAATCTCAGATGAGTATCATATTAACCACTCGTTGGTGTCAATATAGATTATCAATTCATGATAAGAGAAATGAGTAGCACATGTAAGCATTTTAGAAAGAGGAGCAGCCTTGCTATCACCTTGATTCCTATGTAGAGAACATTGTTAATACACATTTTCTGAACTTAGATAGTGATATCACTTCAAAACAAGAAAAAGAAATAAACATATCAAAAACAAATAAAGTTATATAAATATGTTTCAAACACAATGCTACACAATGTTTATTTCTGCTATAAGCCTATAACCCTCTTTTCATGGTGGAGTTGTTTGGTGTGAAAACTGCAATGAGGAAGTACTCACAACTGGTAACATTTTATCTCTTAGTCAAATACAAGATCAAAACATGGGAATTCATCATTTATTGATTTTGTATCCTTGAAGCCCTTCCTTGTATCCGTAGAGTCATCATTCATGTTCTTACAGAAAATCTGCATTGAAGCAATACACTTTTAAACAAATTTGTATAGATCGAAGTGACACAAGTTGGAGACTTTTGCAGATTACCAATATGTCTCGGTCTCCAGTAATGCACCATAAACAGGAATCTTTATGGACGCATACACATCTACTCATACACAAAAAGTTTTGCACAATATGCAAAGGAAAAGACTTCAATATGAAACATTTTAACAGCTACCTGAGTGTTCTTTGATATATTGTTTCTTTATCTGACTCAATGAAGGTTGAAGTAGATGTTTCGGCGAAAGATATGCATTTATGGTTATACTGATAAGATTTAACGTAAATAAACACAAAGTAACAGATTAAATTGGTTGACAAAGCTTGATGAAAATATAGTTACTTTTAGACGCATCACTTTTGGGTGTCCTCCAGCATCAGCAGATCGAGTTTCCTCAGTGCAGGATTCCTTGTCGGATCTACTACTGGATTTTTGATGACCCTATAGCTGATATAAGATGCCTGATTGAAAAAATTCTGAATCCTTCGAAGGATGGATCTCATCTATGTGTAGTTTTTCTCTTCTAACAACTTTCGTACTGTTCTTTTTTTAAAAGAACAGCCAAAACTGAATGGGCTGCATAAGAACAGACGGTAATTTAAACCAACCGCGGATCTTTGAGGTGAAGTTAAAAATGAAAGACAGATTATCAATTACACCTCCCTTTGTCCCAATGGATAAATATTTACATGCAGAATTTAACAACTATTGAAATATGGGATGTACATGCTGACCCGAACCCCCAACCACCACTTCTCTTTACATGGAAAGTGCTACTAAGTTTTATTGGCATAGAATGCTTATAATCAAGAGATAATAGAGGTACAAAGTTCTAATAGTTATACATTTCAGTCAGACGAAAATGGTGTATTGCGTTACATGCCATCACGTAAAGGCTTGTTTTGCTGATAGTCGTTGATATAACTTTATCAGCAAAGGATTTTCCGATCTTTCCATCAGCAATGACAGAAGCTACATTTGCTTTTAGTTCTACAATGTAATAAATTCATTAACTTCAAATAAATACAGCTTCATGATGTACCAAAACGAAAACAAAGATACAACAAATAAGCTATGAATCTTAATTCTTAGTCTTACCATCAGATGATGGTCTGGTAGCTGGGATTCTCTTACACAAATTGATCTTATCAACATCAATGGTCCTAATCTCTGAGATTACAGTTTCAGATCTAGTATAACATAACATATTGTTTGAAATATAGAAGGGAATTAGCATTGGATATAAAACATTGACATTAAAATGAACAAAGGTTTAAAGATCTTATGAGTATCTAGAAATACATGAGGCAATATATATATATATATATATATATATACACGAGCATAGTACCCGCGCGTTGCAGCGGCTAGAAGATGAGGACAATATAAAATGAAGGCGGTGGTGGTGATCGAAGAATGCGAAGGAGAAGGATGTTGTGTGTTTTGTGGGTTTAAATTTTTGATAAGGATACTTTCGGTAGATACTTGAGGAGGTGTAAAAAACAATAGAAGTAAGAAGGGTATTATTGGAATGAAAAAGTTGCTTAATTTCTTAAAACCAATACCCTTTATAAGGGTTTATATATATATATATATATATTACTGAATAACAGAATAATAATTGCTTCATCTTCGACTCAAGCACCTGCAAGTTTTCTGGCCATTGAAACACCAACCGATTTCGTTTTGTAATTTTTCCTTTTCCTTCTTAACTTGCTTTTCGTAATTTCTATGAGTAAATGAAATTAGTAAATTAAAACATAGTTTCGATGCCAAATTCCATCCCATTTGACTAGGATTGTGATGCTCCGGGACGTCACCCATTTGGCTCACCCCTAGGTCCGGACCTGCTAAGCAATTATACATAACGTACGCTCATCCCAAATTCCCAACTGCCAAATTAAATAATACGGAGTACAAAAGAAGATGCGAAACTATCTTTAGAAATTTTCCTGTAAGAGCTTTTTAAAGAGCATATGTTGAATTCCCTGAGTCATTGCACTTAGTTAACAAACATTACAAGAAACATTATATTCTTTGCAATAAACTTGGAATGCTTAATTTGTTTACAAGATGATCTTGAGGGGGGATGTTGTTTATCAAGCTCATCTTGTAATTACCTTCTACTTATTTTGTGTATTTTCCTTGTTAAGGTATTAAAGAGAAAGATATGGGCTAAAGATGCAAAAGGATGGTTGCTGATGGACTAGAGATGTGAAGAAAAGAGTAGAGGGACTACTGAGTTATTTAGAGAATTAGAGGGTGTATATAAACAACCCTTATCGACCATTTTAGGGTTAACACCTTAATATCTCACAAAAAACACTCTCTGCAGCCGCATCCTATTATTACAAAAATTATATCTATTTTCTGTATCTATATCTATATATTGATCCTCTTTTGATCTTTATATATTTACTTTCATTCTATTATTGTAATCTGAACATTGAAACCTTAATAGCAATCTTTCATTCGGTTATTTGCTTGTGTATTATCTCTTCATTAAGATTGTTTTGGATAGCGCTGTGTTTCTTTACATGGTATCAGAGCACTACGGTGATTCTGTATTCTTGATTCATTTATGGCTGTTATTCCTCAAATTTAAGGCGGATTCCACTACGGAACCTTAGATTTGTTTTTTAGGGTTTGTTCTTCTTCATTTTGGGTTTATTGTTTCTGGCTTCTCCTCGTTTTGATTCTTGACTAAGTGAATCAAGATCAAAACTAGGGTTTGTATTTTGGATCTCTTGGCTTCTTTTGTTTTGTATCTTGACTAAGTGAATCAAGATCAAAACTTGGGTTTCTTATCAGATCCTGATTATTTCTTGACTAAGTGAATCAAGAAATAGTTAGGGTTCCTCTACCTTCCATCCGAGAGCACTGTATTATTTTCTTGTTCCCTTCTCCTCTTTTATTAACTGTTATTTGTTTTTTAAATCTTCTTATAGTCTCTTCTCTGCTCAAAATTTCTTAAATATATATATATATATCAACCTTTTTTCTATCTATCTTCTTCTCATAAAAACAATAGTATTAATACTTGACCTGCCTTCATACGAGAGGTTAGGAATCCTGTCCCTGATACTGTTGTGAGATTAAGATATATTTTCTAAACTTTTTTGAGAAAAGATTATTTGAGGATTTTTCTTTATATCTTTCTTGAGCAATTCTTGTTGTGGTTATCTGATAACTTGTTTTTTTTTCTTTTCTTGTCTGCCCTTCTTATTTTTTTAGTTCTATTGCATGCTTTGTCTCTCTTGTCTTGCATATTTAATATTTCTAGTATTATTGGTGTGTGCTTTTTGATTCTACTATGTCTGGTTCTGGTACTACTCCTCCTGTTAATACTGGTAATACACCACCTGTTACACCCAGAACTAACTCTAATGAAACTGAATATGATGATATAACCAGAATTAGTAAACTTGATTTTGGAGATCCTCTGTATCTCCATGCTAGTGATACTTTGAGCACCCCATTAATTGGATTTAAATTCTTAGGAACAGAAAATTACAAAGTGTGGTCCTGTGCTATTGAGTTAGTTCTTGAAACAAAAAATAAAACTGGTTTTTTATTGATGGTTCTTGCTTGAAATCTGATGATGATCCTATTCTTGCTAAGTAGTGGGATAGATGTACTGTTGTGGTTCTAAATTGGATACTTGGTTGTGTGTCTCAAGAATTATATTTAGGTCAAACCTATTCAAAAAATGCAACTATTGTCTGGCAAGAATTAAAAGAAACTTATGATAAAGTGGATGGTTCTGTAATTTTCAATTTGCATCAAAAAATCAATTCTCTGTCTCAAAATGGTTCTACTCTTTCAGAATATTATCACAAATTGACCTCTCTGTGGAAACAATTAGATGCTATTGTGAAACTGCCTGCTTGTTCTTGTAAAGCTGCCAAAGAAGTCCAATTTCACACTGATTTAATGAAACTAATGCAATTTCTTATGGGTTTAGATGATGCTTACATGTCTGTCAGGTCTAATATTCTCATGAAAGACCCTCTTCCTTCTGTCAAGACGGCTTATAATATTGTCTCTAGAGAAGAATCACATAGAGGGGGGATGGGTAATAAACCTGTTAATGTATTTGCATTTGCTGCAAAAACTAGTTTTAATAGAAACTCAAAGTTTTTTGACTCTAAGAAAACTTATGACAATAACTTTGAATCTAGAAAAACTTTTGAACCTTCTCAAAGAACTTTTAGACCTCCTAATCCTAATCTTCACTGCACACATTGCAATAGGGTTGGTCATACCATTGAAAGATGTTTCCTTCTTGCTAATAAAAGATCCTTTAATCAGAATGTCAAAATGTCTAATAATCATGCCAATATTGATAAAACCCCTGTCTGCTCTAAATTTGATAATGTGCACTCTTCCTCTGATTCTTCTAAATCTCCTGTGACTTTAACTGCTGATCAACTCTCTAAATTATTAAGTTTGATAGATTCTCAATCTGGTTCTACCTCCTCTTCTGGTCTTCATGCTAATATGGTAGGTAATAGTCTGTGTCATAATAATTGGTGGAATTTCAATACTGTCATGCTAAAAAGCATATTAAAATGGATCATTGATTTTGGAGCAAATCAACATATGACATGTTCTGAAGATAATTTGACTAATGTTGTTGATATTAGTGATTTGAACCTAACTATTGGTCACCCTAATGGTTCTTTCGCCACTGTTAAAAAAATTGGAAATCTCCATTTACCAAATGATGTTATTATGTTTGATGTTCTTGTGGTTCCTGAATATAATGTCAACCTAATGTCTGTTCATAAATTGGCTAGAGACAATAAACTTTACATAGGTTTTGATGATTCTAAATGCTACATACAGGATTTAACTCAAAAGAACCCGAAGGGGACTGGTGGTGAACAGGGTGGTTTGTATCTTTATGATGATATGCCTATGTGTTCTAATGTGGTATGTAATTATGTTAGTACACCTTGTGAATCTAAATTACTTTGGCATATGAGACTTGGACATCCTGCAGACCCTGCATTGGATGTATTCTTGACCCAAAATAATATTGTTGGTGGTTTTGTTGGTCCTTGTGACATTTGTCACAAAGCCAAACAGACCGGGGTCCCATTCCTTTTTGAGTGAACACAAGTCCAAAAGGTTGGGTGATCTGATCCACATTGATGTTTGGGGACCTTATAAGGTTACTAGTAAACAAGGGTTCAAATATTTTTTAACTCTTGTGGATGATTACACAAGAGTTGTCTGGACTTTCATGATGACTTCCAAAATTGAAGTTTTTGACCATATTTTTAGTTTTCTTAAACTACTTAAAACTCAGTTTAATACTACTGTTAGGGTTATTAGGTCTGATAATGGCTCTGAGTTTGTTAATAACAAAATGCATACTTTGTTCACTCAAGAGGGAATTGTCCATCAGACTTCTATTCCTTATACCCCTCAACAAAATGGCATTGCTGAGTGGAAACATAGACACCTTCTGAATATGGCTAGGTCTCTTATGTTTCAGGGGGAATTCCTTTGTACTTGTGGAGTGAATGTGTTTTAACTGCTACTTATCTTATTAACAGAACACCTTCTTCTATTCTTTATGGTAAAACTCCTTATGAGATGATCTATGGGTCTAAACCATCTGTTAAACATTTAAAAGTATTTGGGTGTTTATGCTTTGCTACTATACTTAATAATTCTGACAAGTTTGGCTCTAGAGCTGAAAAATGTGTTTTAATAGGCTATTTGGGTTCTCAAAAAGGATATAAATTGTTCAATTTGGAAAATAAAACCTTCACTCATTCCAGAGATGTGAGATTTTATGAGAATATTTTTCCTTTTGTCATGACCAAAAATAATGAAGAAACTGTTCCAAATGTTAATCAATTAACTTTCTTTGATCATCTTCTAAGTGAGGATAACACCATTAATGAAAGTCCCTTTGATGAACAAGAAGGTACCAATAATCTTTCATGTGATGATGGCAGTAAGTTGTCTATGTCTGGCAGTCCAATAAGGATTACCAGAGATGTTGAATCATTTCTTGGCAGTCCAAATGAGGCAACTGCATATGACAATGAGCTTGCAACATCACTAGTGAATGACATTGTGAATTCTGAGGGCAGTTGTCTTGAAAATGAACAAGTTAACCTAAGAAGATCTGAAAGACATACTAACTTGCCTAAATACCTTTCTGACTTTCAATTAGATGGTAAAGTCAAGTATAGTCTTAACAAGGTGGTGAGTTATGCTAATCTTAGTCATGAATTGTACTGCTTCACCACTAACCTTAATAAAAGTGTTGAACCTAGATCCTTCTTTGAAGCTTGTAAAGATATGAATTGGGTGAATGCCATGAATGAGCAAATGGAAGCCCTAAATAGGAATAATACCTGGTCTATTGTGTCTTTACCTAAAGGTAGACAACCAATTGGTTGTAAATGGATTTACAAAATAAAGTATAAATCTAATGGTGAAATAGAAAGGTACAAAGCTAGACTTGTAGCTAAGGGAGTTAGTCAAAAACCTGGAATAGGCTTTGATGAAACCTTTTCACCTGTTGTTAAGATAATTACTGTTAGATGTTTGATATCTGTTGCTGTTCATCACAACTGGCCTTTGTACCAGTTAGATGTTAATAATGTTTTCCTGTATGGGGAGCTAGATGAAGATGTTTACATGTATATTCCTGATGGTTATAATCAAAACAACTCTAATCTTGTTTGTAAACTAAACAAGTCTTTATATGGACTTAAACAAGCTCCAAGACAATGGAACTTTAAGTTGACCAATGCTTTGCTTGATTGTGGTTTTGTTCAAAGTAAGTCTAATTACTCTTTGTTTACTAGAGAAGTTGATGACAAGTTTGTTGCATTGTTGGTATATGTTGATGATATTGTGTTGACTGGTAATTGCAGTGTGGAAATCAATATTGTCAAAAACACGTTAAGTTCAAAATTCAAAATTAAAGACCTTGGAAAGTTGAAATACTTTCTGGGAATTGAGGTTTTAGAAACCAAATAAGGCTTGTGTTTATCTCAAAGAGAATACTGCTTAGAACTTCTAAATGATTTTGGTATGCTTGGCTGCAAACCTGCTTTAACTCCTATGGAAATGAATAAAACCTTGAAACCTGTTTCAAATAAACACAAGCCCTTAGAAAACATTTCTGTTTATCAGAAACTCATTGGTAAATTAATTTATTTAACTCTTACCAGACCTGATATAAGTTATTCTGTTCAAAGTTTATCACAATTCATGCATGCTCCAACTCGGGAGCATTTTAATCTTGGCTTGAGGGTTTTGAGATACTTGAAGAAAGCACCAGGTAATGGTTTACATATTAAGAAAGGTAATGAGCTTATTCTCAAAGGATTTGTTGATTCTGATTGGGGAAGGTGCATAGTTTCAAGAAATCAATCACTGGTTTCTCTGTTTATCTTGGTAACAATCTTGTTTCATGAAAAAGTAAAAAACAACCTACAGTTGCCAAGTCCTCTGCCGAAGCAGAATATAGGGCTATGGCAGCTGTAACTTGTGAGATTATTTGGCTAAAAAACCTTCTACTTGATTTAAAGGTTAATGTTCAAATTCCTGTAGAATTATATTGTGACAGCAATGCTGCAATTCAGATTGCTGCAAACCCTGTTTTTCATGACAGAACCAAATATTTTGAAATTGATTTGCATTTCCTTAGGGAAAAAATTTCTGCAGAAATATTGAAAACTGTTAAGGTGAAATCTGAGCTTAACATTGCAGACCTGTTCACTAAAAGTTTAAGAATTAGCCAACATGATATTCTTTGCAATAAACTTGGAATGCTTAATTTGTTTACAAGATGATCTTGAGGGGGGATGTTGTTTATCAAGCTCATCTTGTAATTACCTTCTACTTATTTTGTGTATTTTCCTTGTTAAGGTATTAAAGAGAAAGATATGGGCTAAAGATGCAAAAGGATGGTTGCTGATGAACTAGAGATGTGATATAAAAGAGTAGAGGGACTACTGAGCTATTTAGAGAATTATAGAGGGATGAGAAATGAAATATAGAGAGTGTATATAAACAACCCTTATCGACCATTTTAGGGTTAACACCCTAATATCTCACAAAAAACACTCTCTGCAGCCGCATCCTATTATTACAAAAACTATATCTATTTTATGTATCTATATCTATATATGGATCCTCTTTTGATCTTTATATATTTACTTTCATTCTATTATTGTAATCTGAACATTGAAACCTTAATATCAATCTTTTATTCGGTTATTTAATTGTGTTATTGTTTTGGATAGCTTTGTGTTTCTTTACAGTAACGTCTTTGACCTTGGGGAAAACCAACAGGGTTCGAATCTCACTTCCTACATTTGTAGGAGTGGATTATTATGGGGGGTTTCGAGAGTCCTGGGTTCATCCCAGGCTTGCGTGGTTCGTGTACCGCATACTGCCCAATTGGATGATACTGTGGTATCTCGAATGCTAACCATTAATTACTAACTACTAACTCGCTGTTCACAAAAAAATAAAAAATAAAAAAAAATGGATGAAATTATACTGCAATTGTTCGGGAACAGTAAGAAGGCTTTCATGGTTTATACTAACAGGTTTTTGGTTGTAACAAGTCCATGATTTTTTCTCTGAATTTTTTGATCTGGTTTTTGCAAATCTAGGCCCATATCAATTTTTTTAATCGATTTATGTATATACTTAGTAATGTGATAAGATTTGGTTAAAAATCCAATCTTACTCCTTTATAGAGGTGCAAGAAAAAACCGATTAACCGAACCGAATCGATTTGTAGCCGGTAACCGAAATCGGTTAATAACCGGAATAGTAAAAACCGATTATAGGTTACCAGAAATCGTAGGTTACTAACCGATTACTCTTTTCAAAACCAAAACCGATTATTAATCGGTTAACCTATAATCGGTTAATTATTCCAAATAATAACCGGTTAACCGGTTAATCACATATTATATACACAATATTAATTAAATCTATATATATATATATATATATCAATATCAATCATACTATATACATACACTTATATATAATCAGAAAGATCGCACTATCGGATTATTTCATTTGCTTTCAATATATCTATACTATATATAGATTAATGCTTATTTCATCCGATCCAACATCAATTTTGGTTGTTTTTGAGATTTGGGATAATGAAATTTGTTGTGCTTAGAAAATGATGTTTATTTGGAATATAAATTTTTTCAGAATATGGGTTTGTCGCTTAGGCTTGTCGGAAATGATTGTTTTTTCACATTGTTCACCACTTTCTCAATATTATAATGGGCGGTTAAAAAAACCCGAATAGGTTAACCGGTATCGGTTAACCGGTTATTATTAATCGAAATCGGTTAGATAGGTTCCAGTTTTAAAACCTAAAAACCGGTTATTAACCGGTACAAGTTAACCATAATCGATTATTATTGTTTCAAAAAATAACCGAAACCGATTATTAAAATTAATAACCGAAATCGGTTAACCGCTTCTTACACCTCTACTCCTTTATGTTTCACCTTTTCTTATTTTTGGTAATTCTGTCTTTAAATTATCAGAATTGCCCTTGAATATTTATTTTAATAATTAACACCTTAAGCCTTTATCTTTTTAAATATTTCACTATCACCTTTACATCAACCTACACTATTTGAGACTTGACACCGCCACTACCAGAAATAATACTGTCACCGACAATACTAGACCACCATGCCTATTACCGCCGCTGCATTGCGCGGGTACCATGCTCGTATCTATTTACAAATTGCTTTGTTTTATTTTTATACACAGATTTTATTAACTTAGTAAGCAAGATTTTAATGTTATAATTTAAATACTCGTAATTTTTTGATATAAACAAGATCTAATTTAGAAATAAAAAATTTTAATTGGCTAATAATTTATTAAGATAATAACCTTCTTTTAATACACAACAATCCCCTTTTAATACATCGAGTTAAAGAATAGATAAAGCAAAAATGTCGCCCTCTTTATAAAAAAAAAACAAAACACATATACTCTAATGCATCTTTTCAAAGATTTCTCAGTCTTCGTAAGAAAAGAAAAGAAAAAAAAAAACTAAGTTAAAACAAAGATGTGGCGGGGCAGAATATCAAAATCCTTACAAACTTTCACTGCTCACACTCTACTATTCTGCTTCACAATTTTGCTATTTCTTAAATTGGATCATCATCTCTTCTCTTCTTGGTGGTTAGTCTTTTTCTTTTTTACTTAAATTTTGTATACTGGTATCCATTTATTGCATGATGATGACTAGTGTTTACATATTAGTGTTATTGATAGATAATGATGATTATTTGGTATTTTCCTTATAATATTACGAGAGTAAGTATCCGCGCGTTGCGGCGGTGAGATTGTGGGGTGATAGGTCATAAAGTGTAATAGCCAAATGCCTTAACCGTACGGTTCCGCCCTCGGATTTAAAAATTCGTCGAATGACATCTCTAATGAAAGAGCATGGAATTTAAGAATACCTATATAATTTTTATAATTTTTCGATGTACGGTTTTTTGAATGAATTGGAGCAATAAATGATTTATAGAGGAGAGAGAAAAAAGATAATTGGTTGAGATTTGAGGAGAGAAAAAATGTGTTTGGTAATATAGAATTGATAGAAGGGACATTTTGGAGAAGTAAATGTTGAAACTTAAAATGTTAGACAGGGGAATTTGATTTATAATATAGTATAGATTAGGGCATAGGTGGACCTACATAGAAGCAAGGGGTAGCCGGGGCTACAGGTCCGCTAGATCCATGTAGTGTAATTTTTTTTGGAAAACGATGTATTATTTATTGATGTTACGGGTCAAACCAATATGGGATACCCGTCAATGTAACTTTTTCAAAACTTTCAAAAGATTATCCTAATAATAAAACTTATAAAGACGTACTTGTGCAATTAAATGATAAATGGAAACTACCAAAGTGCCAAAAACTCTTAACAATCATTATAAATAGCCAAAAATCTTTAAAAAATGGTAACAATTTAGTCGGTACCATTATTTTACGTCGATATAAGCCAGCAATAAAAAAAATTGTGCTACCCGTCTCTATGAATCTTGGGTCCGCCACTGGATTAGGGGAGGGAGTGATCTATCTTCTACCTCCCTAACTCCCTCAACTTACCCATTCAAATTACTCCAACTCATTATAATTTTGCATAATTAACCTTTTTTTTAATTTATATGTTTTATTAATAACAAAACAAAGTAACTCCCAAATCCCAATGCCGTCTTCCACGGGTTTTGGGTCCCAATACCGTCTTTGACAGTGTATGACGGAAGTTGAGATGTAGACAACCTTACCTCTACCAATGGTAGAGAGGCTGTTTTCAGGTTCTACCAAAGGTAGAAAAGGACCCTAGACTTGTTGGGCATGAGGATCGAACTCATGACCTCTGTCTCCAACCACTCATTACATAATATTGAAAAACACATTACATAATTAAAATAAAAACCATACATAATTAAACAAGACCGTACATAATAAAAACACACAATGCATTAGTTTAAAAAAAATCAATACATAAAATTTGTAAGTAGTTTAATTAGTTTATGATGTGTTTCTCTTTTGATTAAGTAATGTCTTTTAATTTCTAGCCCGTTGTATTTTATTTTTAAATAAAATGGTTTTTTTAGGAATTAATATATTATTTGTGTTTATTTTGGTTGTGTTTTTGGAAGATTAAATTGGTATATATATATAGGAAAAAAAAAGAAGTTTAGCCCGTTTTACACTTTTGGTCCCTAGCTCGTGCAAACTTACAGAGTTGGTCCCTGTAACGATCACTAGACCGTTAAAAATGTTACACTTTCAGTCCTCCCCCTCCCATCTCCCTTCCAGCCCTCAACGAGCTTCCATCTCGCCAGACCCCATCTCCCTCGAGTGGCGGCCGAAACCTTCTCCATCTCCCCATCTCCCTCCTCAACCCTCTACACACTCCCTCCCCCCTTAGTATATTGGAAAAGTGAATATAAGGTTGTTCACTTGTCTGGTGAGTGGACCCTTGATTATTTTTATGGATTTAAGTAATTAGTAAGTGAGTGTTTCACGCTTAGTGCCTTATATTCTCCTTAGTGTATATATATATATACAGTAATGCATAACCGGTTAATATCTGTTCTACTGGTCTGTATTATTAATGTGTTATTGGATTTGAAGCCCATATATATATAGGATTTTTACAGGGTGGCCTAGTGATAAGGCGTATTGAAGGTCCACCCGGTTTTGGATTTTCCATGATAGCTTGAACAAGTTAGAGATTTGTATAAATATAAAGGGTAACTAACTTCTATTTGTTATGCTTTGTGTGAGGTTCAAACCTTGGTTAATGCAAAATATATAGAAAATAAAAATTGACAACGCTTGGGTACGTGGCAGTGCGAGTCTCCTGGTTGGAGTTTGTATGGCTGTGAAACTCGGACAGATTAATCGGTTAAAAGCCAGACTCCATGCTTCTCCAAACAAAAAAAAAAGAAGATTTTTTTGGTATTTTGATTGAGCCTTATGGAAATTTTGGTTTACATCTCGAAAGTGAATGGATATTAGGAGAGTTGGTTCGTCTTTTGAATAAAAGCTTGATTTAATGGAATTTTTCGAGTTGGGTCATATAAAAAAATCCTTACTGAATTTGCAATTTGTTAAATTCAAGATTCGACTAGGAAGAAATTAGAAAAAGTCAAATTTGTTATTATCTGAAAATTTGTTATTTGCTTAGGTGTTTGAACTATAAACCCGATGCTACTTCTATGTTGGAAAAAAATTATGTAGTTGAAGGACTGAAAGATTCTACAAAGGTTTATTTCGTGACATAATGTGGATGTTATTCACCAGAAATAAGCATTTTGTTTCAGATTTAATTTTGTTAAATATTTGCTTTATATTCCTTTTTATGCAGGATTATTTTCTTCCCGCTTTTCTTATTTCATTTAGTCGTAGCCCCTGGAAGATTTTCGTTACCTGCACCAGCAGCTTCCCTTGAACACCATGTATCGTTATATCTTGACTTATCGTTGTATTTTCTTTCCGGTGATGGTGATTATCAGACTTAAAACAATGTGATTAGTGTTTAGATCTATTTGACGATTTGCATCATGCAATCAATCATATCTATTTTTTTGTGCAGTGGGTACCATGTCATGCGATTGTTGGCATGCCTTTGCTTGTTGCCTTTGAGCTGCTTCTTTGTGTCTTTTTGGAGAGCGTCTATGGTACTCAACGTCTTGATCTCACTTCCCTTTTTTTTCTTTCGAGTTTTGTGAACCAATACATTATCTCAACCACTACTCAAAGTCGAATTGTCCCTTTTAGTTGTGACTTAATCTAGTGGACCCAAAGTTTGTGTTTGTTTATATTTGTTGGTAAGAGCTTATTGATATCTTATGTGTAGTTATGAGAATTCCTGCAGTAGACTTGGAGATCGTCTTTCTGCCTTTATTGGTATTTGAATTCACAATTTTTGCTGACAATCTCAGGTTAGACATTTTAATGGTGCTCATGTTATTTGTTGGTGATCTCTCATGCTTGACCTTGATTAGTTTGTTCAGAGTACTACTGATTTACTTTCTTTGATGTTGGCAATAATTTCACTTGTTACAACGCTTCCCCATGATGTGCAAATTTCTTAAAAGTAAACTTAATGCTCATTGTATATTACTCCCTTTTAGATGTCCTTATCAAAAATTGTCACTTGAGGCCTAATAAGACACCACTTTAGGCGGTTCTATGTTGAACTTTGAACGATATTTAGAATTGAAAGACTAACATGCCTCCTACAAAGAATAAATATGTGAAGTTCTCATTATATAGGCCTTATAAAGACTAAGGTAGTGTTTCTTATCTAGGCATGGAATGCCAAAATTGAATGACCGAATGGATTATATTGTCGTAAATGCATTTAGCAAATTTATACCCTGTAGAAACCGACACGGCCATTTATTGTGGATGTGATTCTTTGAATTTGTATAGGTGCGCTATGTGCAACTAGCAATCTTATAACAGTTCCCCGTCATTTTTTGATGACCGATTCAATAACAATGAACATGAATACATCGCATTTGAACTTATATGTTTGTCTTATGAACTAATTAACAACCACATATAATTCCTGAATTTGCATTATAGGCTTTTTGACATGTATGAAGTCGTATCATGTTTTGTGTACAGAATGTTACTACCAGGAGATGAAGAAAATTTGAGGGATGATGAAATATGGGAGATACTTCCAGTAAGTTTAATTGATGAAAAAGTAGTTACTTCAGTGCCCGATATTGTGTTAGTTTATTCTTGCTTTGAACTACTAGATAACTACTAACTGGCATTTGGATTACTTTTTCAGCACTTCCGGGTATGTAGTTCCATGATGTTATCCTTTTTTGCTACCTTGATCACCCTTTTAAAGCTAGGTGGTAACATTCTTTGTAAATCTTTTTTTTTAGTAAAGTATCATCAATTAGCATATGATTGGAATAGCTTTTGTGATTGTGGTCTACCTACGCATCATCCTTCATATTATGGAAGTTCTTATACCATGTCTTATTTGATTAGCAGATGGTACTGATGATTATGATTGGTTGTGCGTGTTCATTTTCCTTGGGTATTGTCTTCTTTCTGCCGAGAAGTTTTAGTCTTGTAGCAAATGTCATAAAAAGATAATCAACTGTGGTCTGCTTGTGAGGTTTTTGTCAAAATGGTACTTTCCAATTTGTGTTAAAGAAATGGTGTTTGAAATTTTGGGGTTTTAAAAATGGGTATTCCTCATTTGTAGAATGCGGATTGACTAAAAATTATTTCCCATTCCAGGCAGAGGCGGTACCAGGAAAGAATTCCAAAGGGGGCAAACTTAAAAAATTTATGAAAAATAAATCTAAAAGGGGGCAAAATGTTAAAAACCTATAGAAAATTTTTAAAAATTTATGAAAAATTTAAAAATACATGACAAAATTTAAATTTGGAGGGGAGCATTGGACCCCTTGCCCCCTCTTTAGTACCGCCCATGATTCCAGGAATGCGAATTGTAGCTTTCCAAAAGATTTTTTACTTTTGTGGTATTTCCAAGCCCAACAAAACAGCAATATGCACTTGTAATATGCGGAATACAAGGTGTTCTTTTGAAATACAATCTGCATTTCTCACATGTGGAATGGAAAGGATTATGTTTAGTAAATCCGCATTTCACAAATGTGAAAGACCTATTTTTAAAAGGCAAAAATCCATAAAAATGGAACCTTTTTACTCAAAATTCCTTATTGAGGGAACCTATTTAGGTTTTGACTATAAAAACAAAAAAGTGTTGGCTAAATTAAATTCCGACGGTTCATCACCTTTTATTGCAATTTGATCCCTTGTAATATGTTCTAACTTGTTGCAGTTCATTGGCTACAGAATTGCAGAGTGCTTTGCTTTTCTTTTTTGCACAAAGTGGTCAAATCAAGTGATTCACAGAAATTCCCAAGCACATGAAGGCAGTTTATCAACGGGTACTCGATATCTTGATTGGAATAGTGGCCCAGTAGTTGCCTCAGACGATATCTCTGTGGATAGGATGTGTGGATTGCAAGACATTGGTGGTCACATAATGAAAGCTCTTGTTGTTGCATTTCAAATCCTCCTTTGTATCCGCTTAAAGGTAATTTGTGATGGATACTAATTAATTGCATTTTTTGCCCAGAAAAACCATTAACTTTCTATCACCTTCGATGAAAAGCCTTAAATTTTCAAGGTTTTTTAATAAAAACTTCCTAATTGCGATATCAGAAAAAACTATATTGGCTTTTTTAAATGCGGTTCTGAATTGGCACTTTGATACTGATTACCTGCTGTGAAAGTTTCAAGAATGCAAGGTTCCTTAAGTCATATTCTGAAGTTTTAGTGATTTTATAGAAAAAAAGTTGGTTACCTTATATGCAATAAATGATGCAAGTATATTCCATAAATAGTTTAAATAATCTTTGTTTACGTTATGGTCTTCCCGATTTTCAGGAAAAACCTGTTGCTGCTAGTAATATCCCACTTGCCATTGTCTTCTCTCCTTTACTTCTACTGCAAGGAGCGGTAGTACTTTTCTCTGGTTCTGAATTGGTGGAAAAGATCTTACTTTTAAACAATGGGACCCGCACAGGAAGATATTTTGTGTTTTCTGCTGGAGCTCGAGACTTCTTTGGGTATTTGTACCGTGGCTCAAGGTAAATCCATGAAGTGTTGACCAAACCTTAGTCAAAGTTTTACTCATACTAATTAAAACTCTCATTTTATGCATAGGTTGTTTGGTTGGTCATCGATTTATGAAGAAAGTCGGGAAGAACAGGCGCGACTTTACCATGATAGAGCTTTGGGGTAATTACTGTTAACACAATAAAGAGTAATTAAATATCTTCAAGAAAATAATTCAACAAAAATTTTCTATGAAGTGCATTATCAAATTTTCTTGTATATAGTATTTAAATGATTTTTTTCAACATTGTAACTCCTTTACCTGGGTTTTAGTGTCTACCAAGTGTTCACATAAGTACTTAAATTTGATTTTCCGGGAATCATCAATTGGCTTTATAAAATTCGACAAACTTAAACCAGTGAATGGTCAAGGCGGAAATGTCGGGGGTTAGGCAGATTAAGTAAACTGGTAAAAACAGGTTTTTGTTTTAACGGAGCGACAGGCTTCATTTCTAATACAAACAGGTCAGGTAACAGCTCAAATTTTGTTGAGGATAAATTGTGTTGTTTAACATTTTTTATATACATATTTAATGCGTTGATCGTTGTTATGGAAAAATCATCTAATATGAATATGTCGATTAAATGATTTATGAGGTTATATGCATCAGATGTAGACTTTGGTTGACTTTCAACCTGTTTGTCCCATTTAACTGGTTCTCCCTTTAACCTATTTGGGATAAAAAACAAGCTTAATTGATCAATAAATTGGTCAGAAATAGCAGCTCTAGGCAGCAGCAGTATTACGTTAAGAAACTAGAAAGACTATAGGGTTGTTGTCAAACCTGCGATTTGACACCGATTTTGGGGTTGGGGAGATCAAACATGGAATTAGTAAAACAATCTGTGAAATGGAAGTTGTTGACAATCGCGGTGTTGATACTGGAACTGGGTTTCAACATTTTTATATGTTTGTGTATCCGCAGTTATAACACTTTCTGTGGATATTCACCTGAAGTGGTAAAGAAAATGCCGAAAAAGGATCTTGCTCAGGAGGTAAGAAAGCACATTTTATTTTGTTACTTCTCACACCATATCAACAATAGGATTCGTGTTTACAAGTTTAGGCTATATTAATCTTCTCAGGTGGGGAGACTTCAGGCTGCTCTTGGTGAGAAAATGGAAACCACAAAATTCAGCCTGCAAGAGGTTGAAAGACTCCAAAATGTAACAGTTCTAAATCTTAATTCTTGGCTGATAATTCTTTTACTTCAGTTTTAATTGTTGAACTTCTATGCTATTCAGAAATGGAAAATTGGGTAGGTCGTACGGGTTTCTGACATAAGTGAACTTGGACTAGAATAGTATTTGTTCTGGTTCTCAGTTGTAAAGGGCTTAAGAAAACGATTTTGAGACCTGTTATGTACCAGAGCCAGAATAAAAACGAGATTGGGGTTTTTTTTTACTTGCTTCATAAATATGTTAAACTTGAAATGAAGCTTTTTTTGTTAATATTGTCCTTTGGGGACTGAACTAGTTATAAACCAGAACTGGACTGGTACTGAAGTGATTTGGATCTTTCTGGCTCTGGTTCAGTTTGGTTATATTCCGATGAATAATCCTAGCAGGTGTTCTGACGGTTTGGCGAGTAACGTGTGAAAACAGGAAAGTATTAAATAGGTCTTATCTAGATACCCCTAATTTACTTTGTGATTATGGGTTGTGAATCATGTTGCAATTGGAACACATTATGCCAGGAAAAAATTCTGTGCCAGGTTTGCTTTGAAAGACAATTAAGCATAGTACTCCTTCCCTGTCGGCATTGGATTCTTTGCAGGTACTTATATTAATACTTGAGTTTTTCTTTTATCTGTCTCTAATTGTTGCCATAAAATTTCAATCTATATCTTGCAGCATGTGTTCTGTAAAGTGTAACAAATGCCCTATATGCCGCGCTGTTATTGAGGAGAGGTTACCCATATATGATGTATAGCCTTGGTTATAAGAATTATCCGAAAAGTTAGACACAGTAGCTAAAGGTGCAAAGATTTTGCAGATTCATGATAATTTTTTCTTGCCTTGTTGCCAAGCTTTTGTGGGCTAAATGCTGAGTTGATACAAATATTTTACTAGAACATTAAGAAGTTATACATTACTTTTCCTCTAAATTTTTACTGTATATAAATATGCCATTTTTCTGGCTACCCAAGGAGCCCTTGTCTCATCGTTAATAACTTAATTCCAATGTCTATCTTCTATGAAAATGACCTGCATGTCACCAAATCTCTCATAGGTTACGTTCAATAAACAGAACATGCCTTCTCGTAACCTCATAGTTGAAGCACTCCTTTGATTTGATGTTGCGTTGTACAAGTGTAATATAGTTAAAACATAAAGTATGTCAGTAGGCTTCCAGGTCGAGTCCAAAATGCAAGAAATTGTGGTTTATCTTGATCGTGATTTGAAACAGACGTGTAAAAGTGTTGCAAAAACGTACAGTAGAGCATATTTTGGTTTTCAGAAAATGCAATTAGCTATATGCCTATATGCAATATTCACTTACAAACACCCTCTAAAGATCACCCAAAGACAACCACTCATATTCTTTTTCTTTCACGTTTTCCTTATCAAAAGATACTAAATTACAAAGAAAAAAAAGAAAGAAAAGGGCATATAAGCTATCATTCTAAGTACGTACATTAAAACACAAGTGCTCTGATGTTTTTAGCATCTTAAGCACAAACATAAAACAAGATTCCAAAATCAGCGATTCAACATTCGCTGATGTAATAGTCCTGTTACTATCAACAAACACAAAAAGCAGGTAAGGATATGGAACTATACCTTTTCATCGTCTGAAAAATGAATACCTTTCAATAAATTATGAAACTTCAAAATTTCTCGACATCAAACATACATATAAACACACACATGAATAGATAGATGAATAAATATTTTTTTACTATTTCGGCATACACACCACTCCAAGATGTAAACTAATGGATGCGGCGATGATCAAACCAGCTACATATATATTCCAAACTTAGTACGTATATCGAATTACCGATTATTGTTCTTAAATAATGTCATCGCTCTTGCACATAACATGTTTGGCTACAAACTCAAACTAAAGTCAAATTTCATATAGTAATGAAATTGAAGATAGTATGTTTGACTAAAAGTCAAAAGTATAAAGTCAAAATTGTTTTCACGAATATTACTTTTCAACTAAGTTTTCATTACCAAAAGATTTCAATGATTATATTTATATTTTTATTTAGTTTTAACACAATATGTTATTTGTTCGTTCTATTTCTACCTTATCATAAGTACCCGGTTTTGAGGTGAAGTTTTTAAATGAAAGACAGATAATCAGCTACACCTCCCTTTGTCCTAAAGGGAGTAACATTTACACGCAGAATTTAACAACTACTTGAAATATGGGATGTACATGCTGACCCGAACCCCCAACCACCACTTCTCTTTACATGGAAAGTGCTACTAAGTTTTATTGGCATAGAATGCTTATAAGCAAGAGATAACAGAGGTACAAAGTTATAATAATTATACATTTCAGTCAGACGAAAATGGTGTATTGCATTACATGCCATCACGTAAAAGGCTTGTTTTTGCTGATAGTCATTGATATACTACGAAAATGGTGTATTGCATTACAGCACCAAGATCCTCTTCTTACAGTCAGAGTATACTAGGAAAAGGATCAAATACACGGTCTCTATCACCAAGCCTATGCCATTGATAATGCAGACCAACAAGCTGTCTGGGTGGACCATTGGCAGTCCGTATAACACCCATATCCCACAATTTACAAAACTGGCTAGGTAAGGCCACGGTGGGAATTGCTCCACAGACCCTCTCCTCTTTATTTGTTGGAATATTGACCTGCCATATACAGTATATATTTAACCTATTAATTTTCAGTTTTGACTTATTTTTATCCCCATGGTCAGGTTTCTTAACAAATAGATGTTGAAAACTATATATGTTCGGAATAAACTGATACTCCGTATAAGTCAATATAGTAACTGTGAAAATATCCATAACTCAAACATTCCTTTCCAAATTAAAACTTAATAACTCATGCATTTGACCAAGTTTGACCAGATTTTAAATCCTACATTTTATATTGTATATATGAGGCCACTATCACTAGTTATCATGCAATAACAAACTCAGATTACCAAGTTTCATACATAAATACAAACATTCCTTTGAGATTACAACTTAACTCATGCATTTGACCAAGTTTGACCATCTAATAACTCTCTATAATGTATGGCGACTATCACCAATTCGCTTATTACATTTTATTCTACAGTTTTAAAAGGCAGTGCAATTGTCATGCAATTGAAAAACAAATTAACTTGAGTTTCATACACATCCACAGTTTGTTAAAACAACTAACTATGTCCACATTATACAAAGAAACTGTATGTATCAGATATTCACACAAAACATCATATGTATGTGTAATAGTTGGACTACAACTTAATCAACACACATTTCGTTAAAAGTAGGAGTATCTTCATTTGTTTACATTGTAAAAAATAATGATTGCCTGCTATTTCTAATTATTCCATAATTATTTCTAATTAATTAGCCAATTGACAATGTGATCGATATGCTCTGATTCTGATCATTTAAATGCTACAGTATACAACAACCAAACCAAAGTGACTAAACTGGAAACTTAGCTAGTCGATCGAGCTTCACATAACACGCCTTCATTGATATAAGGTCAAAATTACCCTTTCAATTTTTTCAAGTAACAGTTAAAATTTTGCCAGAACTTAAAGCGCGCTAACAAATCTAGAGTCTTGATCTCAACAGGTAAATTTGTCATTTCAATAACACACTCAGCTTGTGAAAGGTCCACTGGCATAGCATGAGAATCATAATAAAAATTCAAAAATATGTGTTCAAATAGCACAAATATATACATATATATGTGTGTGTTCTGTGTCCTGATATAATAATTTTCCATAGTATATACACATATGTTAGCTAATTAATTATACGCTGAATATGTTTCCTGAATATCTATAATCATTCAGTTAAAATAGAATATCTATATACACGCTGAGATACAGATACTTATAGATATACGTATACATGTATATATATGTATGAATAATTAACTTACACAGGAGATAAGAACAGGAAGACAGCGATCACATTTCCTGAAAATTATAATATAATTAAACATCAGAAGTCATAAAAATAAGTAAAGTAAATTAAATCGCTGATAATTTCAATTCAATAACCAGAGGATCATTATTTCATCATCAATCGATATATATATATAGCAAAATTCACAATCAGAACATGATTATTGAATCATTAATCATATAATCTCATTAATTAAGCTCGTAAATAATCATATACATGTAGAAATAGATAGAAGTTGAGATCGAGATATCAGTAAGTGAAATTGAGTGTTTGTGAGAAAATGTTTTCACGCACCGATAAAGCCGACAGCTGTGCGAGCTATTTCCACATAATCCATGGCGAATTGAAGATGAACTTAGCAGAGAGATATAGAGATATAGAGAATGTATGTATAGGTGAATGTCTGTGTGAGAGAAAGAGAGGGAGGGAGGGAGAGAGAGTGTGTGTAGTTGATATTTTGAATGAAACGAGTGACAAGAGGGAAATATATATAGAGAGAGAAAGGGTGACAATCGTGTGTGACTGTGTGTGTGAAGGTATATGACGTCACTACACGTGATATAGAAAATAATTGTTATAGTTTGTTACGAGTATTGCTTAAATAAATTTGTAGCAAGGTACCAAAGTATATAAAGGATGTCAATTAGTGATTTTTTCCCCTAAAGAGGAGATGAAATATTTTGAACTTTTTAGGTTTTGTCTCAAATTTAGACATTAACTTAACAATTAACTATACCTTAAAAAAAGTTCAAATACTCAGCAACATATAATTATTTTTATTTTAAATAAAATTAAAAAAATGATAATTACAGTTCTAAGGGTCGTTAACATGCATAAAATGATGAACATTTTAAATATTTTATACCAAAAGTCTATCATTAAATTTTATTATAATGATCGATTTAACTATTTTATGCTAGAGGTGTAAAAACAAGTTAACCGGTTTCGGTTAATTATTTTGGTAATCGTATTCGGTTTTTTTTTCAAAAAAAATTAACCGGTTCCGGTTAACCAGTACCGATTAATAACTGGTTACTGTGTATGAAAGTTCTAACTGATGTACCCGATTTCGGTTTTAAAAAACCGGTTAACTGCTTTTCATTAACTGACCAGTTAACCGAAAAAGATTGTTTACCAGTAGCCAAAACCATAACAATAGAACAAACAACAGAAATAGAACTACTAACAGAAACTTAAATGAAAATGAAATCCTGGACAGTAGAAATAGAACATAACAGAAACAGATTGTTTTGGTAAAACAAAACAGAAATAGAACAGAACAGAAACAGAAATGTCCAACAGCAGAAACATAACAGAACAGAAACAGAAACAGCAGCCAAGCTAGCAAGCAGCAACACAAATAGAAACAGGAGCAGCATCAGCTGCATCACAAACATGAAAACCAACTCAAACTAAATAGCCAAACTGAAACATAACAGAAACAGAAACAGTTTCATAATATCCAAAACAGAAACAGAAAACATCTAAAGTATAAACTAAATAGCAAAACAAAACTTACTCGTCAAGTTCATCGTCAGAAAGTGGAGTATTGATCGATTGATTTACTAGGGTTTTGTATTTGATCGGTGACTGGGAGAGTGGGAGACTGGGAGAGTAATATTGATCGGTGATTCGGTGGCTAAGTATAAATATTCTAAAATAATAATTTAAGGTACCAATTAATCGATTAACCTATTAAATTTAAAAAAATTAACCGGTTTCCGATTAACCGATTAAGAATCGGTTTTTGTTTTTGAAAGTGCAAATCGATTACTAACCAGCGGTTTTTCCTAACCTATAATCGATTTGTACGGTATCGGTTACTAACCGATTTCGATTATAGGTTAACTTTCGAATCGGTTCGGTTAACCCGTTTTTTTGTGCACCTCTATTTTATACAGTGAAACTAATTAGCAAGGCCTTAAAAAAAATATAACGGATAAGCAAATATAGAGTGAATATAATTAATTATATTTAGGAAAATTTAGATATTTGGATAAACTTTAAACAAGAACGGACAACGGAGTCGTATGTATTTGTATTGTACTAGATTTATATCCGCGTAATGTAATGGCGGTGGGGGTAGTGATGGCGGTGATAGTGGTGTTGACGAGTACAAAGACATTTTTTTTTATCAAAAGTTTGACAATTCTCAACCCTTTGAAGAAAAAAAGTTTTTCTTCAAAGGGTTGAGAATTGTCAAACTTTTGATAAAAAAAAAATGTCTTTGTACTCAATGGTATCAAGCTTTTCAAAAGCTTTTTTTCATCAAAAAAAAGTTTTTCATCAACCTTCATTGGAGGTGCTCTTATAAATCATTTGTTCCCTTTAAATTTTTTTAACTTTTCAACTTTCAACAATGTACACATATTAATACATAATGTAGAATATATCTCAACCACTCATTTTTCTCTCTCATCCATAAATCATTTTATTCCTCTAATTCATTCAAAATTTTTTATCTAAAAAAACTTACATTGATAAGTTATATAAATTACATGGGTGTTCTTAAAATTTTATGCTCTTTCATTAGAGTTGTCATTCGCTATACTTTCGACGAATTTTTAAATCTGACGTCTAAAGCATTTAGTTATCACATTCTATGACATGTCACCTCTTATGAACTATCACACTCTATGACCTATCACCCTCTTGATCTTATAGCCGTAACGTGCGGGTACTTTGTCTCGTATTAGATAAAGATATTTAAATTAGTGAATAAAGGAGAAAAGTATTTTTGATTTTTTAAAGAGAAAAAAAAATGATTTCTTTTATCAGATTATATAGATATGTTGGGTACTAAATGATATAGCAAATGATCCATCCGTTCTTGTTGGTATCACCATGGTTTTGTGTATATTGGTGTGGACGTATGGTTCGATATTATACATGGTCTAAAACCCGTCTCGGGATCTTTTTGGAGTTTAACTAATTTAACTAGATTATAATTTGATGAAATTAATCTGAGAGACAATACGTAGTATTCGTTTGTTCAAAGTATGAGTATCATAGTATGATCATCAAATCGATTAAGACTAATCGAACTTTGAACATGAAACCTGTGCTATACTTATATGTCGAGCTCTTGATTTACACTCCACACATAATTTTGGTCAAAGTACAATATATTAGTGTTGTACTAGATTTTAGACCCGTGTCTAACACTGGATACGAGACTTACGACATTATTAATATTAGATGTTAATACATGTAACTTATAAATGCTTATAAGTTCAAATTTAAAGATATAAGTAGATACTAAATATTAATTCAAATGTCAATAACTTTAAGCTAATAGAAAGAAACTAATGTAATAAGAGAACTTTGGAATCGTATACTCTCCTTCATCATTTGAAATACTTCTTTATAGACGAAATTTGTTGTATTATTTTTTGTCTTCTCATCTTTGGCACATATTAACACCTTAAAACCCCTTCTTGACTTAACTCGAGATACTACAATGTATAATTACTCGTGTGTAAAAACCGCAAATTAATCGGGCTTTGTAGATAAAAATCAATTTTGATAACATTGTAAAAAATAACTATTTTAGTTATTTGCTTTTTATTAATTAAAAAAAATTATGTAAAAAAGTAAATGATGACATCAGCGAGAATTAATTTGATGAAATCGAGCGATAAAATTGGTTAATAAGTCATTAGTTCAATTATTTTTTAATATATATTAAAACTAAAATAGTATAATTACTATTAAAATTTTAATATATTTACATTAAATTTTATTTATTTTTAATTAATTAATTTTATATATATGATAAAACATATTATTGAATATATATATATATATTAGTTATTTTTAATTAATTAATTCTATGGGATATATATTAGCTATTATTATTATTTATTTATTAATTAAAATTTTTGGGTAAAAAGTGTAAATTGGTGATAGAACAAAAAAGTGTAAACTAAAGTTAAAATTGAAAACAAAAGTAAATATTAAGAAATTAAGAATTATGATTAGTCGATAAGTTATTAGAGCAACTATGTTTTAGTATAATAAAAGTTCGTTGAACACTTTTAATGAAAAAGGTGGGATTCTCATGTTAAGTAGACATGAAACATCCTCGTAATAATAATTGTATTCTACAAAATATTTGATATTCCTTTTTCTTTTACAAGATAAGATATTTAAATATATTGAATACAACTAGATTAGTAGACGACCACCATGCTTCGTTTCAGATTCTATATTAGTACTAGTGTTTAGATCCGTCCAATGGACGGATAGTTTCAAAATATATTAATTAAAGCTATAAAATATATCATATAGATATACCAAAATCAACTTGGAAATTTGCTAACTGAATAGTCACCCCATCGGTCAAAATACTCCAAAAATTATCCACCCAAAGAAGAAACATACGATAAAAAACTCCATATAAATATTGATTTCAGTTTACCCCTTTTTTTTCAAATTTAGTTAAATAAAAAATTTACCATTTCATATATTCTAAAAGTGTAAACTATAAAAGTATAATTAATTATTTTTAAATTGAGTTAAAGTGTAAATTGGTGATGAAAAATCAAAAAGTATAAGTTAAATATTTTAAATTGGGTTAAAGTGTAACTTGGTGATAGGAAACCAAAAAGTGTAAATTAATTGTTTTAGGTTGGGGTTAAAGTGTAAATTGGTGATGGAGAAACAAAAAATGTAAATTAATTTAGATTAATATTAAAAAATTAGAGGATTAATAAAGTGGGAGGATTAGACTCAAGGGGGTGGATTAGGGGTGCCAAGTGTACCCCAACCCCCTCTTTTTATATTATAGATATTACGGGTAGTCTTAAAATATATTAATCAAAGCTAAAAATTGAAATTCAGATATATTAAATAAATACCGAAATCAGCTTATAAATTTGCTAGCTGAATAGTCACTCCATCAGTCAAAATATTCTTAAAATTTATTGTAAATCCTAAGAGTTAGTATAGGTTACAAAGTTTAATATATAATATTTAGATTTATTTAAGTCATATATCACAACTTAATCAATACGAAAACTAAAGAAGAAGCATACGAAAACTAACTCCATATATATATATATATATATATATTTATTCCAGTTTACCCTTATTTTTCCAACTTAAGTTAAATAAAAAATTTACAGTTTCTTATATTTTAAAAGTGTAAACTATATAATTTGAAAAATATATATCAATTCATCAACAAAGACCATCTCGAACGTTTTGATTTTTTTTGGGTTGTTCCAGTGGCGGATGTAGAAATTCATAATAAGGGGGGCACAAATATAATTACCATAAGTCTTAAGATTTAAGCTTTACGTCTATTACAATGAGCCGCCAAAGTTACAACTAAACAACAAAAAAACTATAACAACGATAAAGAAAAAATTGACTTGCAGCAAAAAGATAACTGCGATGACTTTGGAACCAATACTAAATAATAACACAAATATCAATTAAAAAGTGTCATCGGCATAAAAAAATTTTTATTAAAAAGTAACACCATGAACAACAATAAGACATTAAATACTAATTAGAGCTAAATTTTCTTCTTCCATAAGAAGTAAGTTATGGAACTTAGACATAATATGAACAAAAGAAAAAGGAATACACTAGTAAGTAATAACAAATGCATATCCATATCCAGAAAGTAAAAAAGTTCAAGATTTAAAAAAATAAAATAAAGAGTTATAGAGTCTAACTAGAATATACGAGTAATATCTAATGCTAATCTAACATTTTAATAATTCAATTTAAAATTCATATAAGAGAATCAGCCGTTTAACAAGGGGCAACACCCATATAAACCGAGGCATCATCATTTATAGCTTAATATTTTGTAACGAATTGCACTATACCATCTAAATTATTTGACCAATCATAGGGGGCATTACCCCCGGTGTTTATAGGCTACATCTGCCCCTGGGTTGTTCTACTCTAAAACAGTCCATACATGCACAACACGGAGTCAGAGATGATGGTTAAGATGTGTTGGTTTAAGATCTTAAAGATAAACTAACGTGGTCATATTTTTTGTTGTTGAAGAAGAAGCCATAATGAACCCATAATGGACAACAAACTAAGTTAAACGAAATAGTAATAACAATAACATAAGAATTAGATGTTAAATAATAATAATAATGATTAATTATGTGCCAAAGTATATAAAAAGAAAAACCCTTTTGTAGTTGATCATAGTTTTTTTTTTTTGTCGTACTTGAGTTATATTATAGATTAGCAATAAAACCGAAAAGTGTAAATTAATTATTTTTAAATTGGGTGAAATTGTAAATTGGTGATGAAAAACCAAAAAGTGTAAATTAATTATTTTTAAGTGTAATTTGGTGATGGAAAACCAAACAGTATAATTAATTATTTTTAAATTGAGTTAAAGTGTAAATTGGTGATGAAAAATCAAAAAGTGTAAGTTAATTATTTTTAAATTGAGTTAAAGTGTAATTTGTGATAGGAAACCAAAAAGTGTAAATTAATTATTTTCGACTGGGGGTTAAAGTGTAAATTGGTGATGGAAAACCAAAAAGTGTAAATTAATTTAAATAAATATTAAAAAAATAGAGGATTAATAAGAAGAGAGAATTAGGCTTAAAGAGGTGGATTAGGGGTGCCAAGTGTACCCCTAACCTTCTCTTTTAGTTATATTATAAATAAAGATAAAGATTTTGCATTATTATTAAAAAAATTACATAAAAAAATGCAAAATAATCATCTTAATTTTAATTAAATATTTTACAAAATCAATCGCTTATTTTTAAAAATATTTTTAGTACTTTTTTTATTACTTTTTTTTTGAAATTACTTTTACATCAATTACAACCACCACTCGCCTCTATTACCACCGTCCGTTGTCGCCATACTTGTTAGATTCTTACGAGTCATGAGTCGACTCTTATGAGTCGAGTCGGTCTACACTAAAAACGAAGTGACTCGCTGGGTGACTCTTTTTTCTTCTGACTCTTACGAGTCGCGATGTGAATTGGAAACGAGTCAATACAAGTCGCGATTTTATGATTATTGTAGTTTTGTAATATGGTTATATAAAAGTATATCATATTTAAGGTTACATTATTTTGTATGTTATATATGTATTTTTGATCCTTTCATAGGAATTTGGAGATACACATCAAATTTATGACTCAAAAATATCAAATATATAATATTTAGTAATGTATTAAGATAATTAACTTATAATTTTGTTTATAGTCATGTCACATATATATAATTACACAATATTATTTAGTATATTTAAATGACCATATTTTTACGAGTCGAATCACGTTTTGAAACACAAGTCAAAAATTATATTTTTAAGTCGAGTTTAAAGTTATGAATCGACAACTATGATCATCACCACCACCACCGTAGGCGGAGGTACGTGGAGAGTGGCCCTCCTATGAACCTTTGTAGTTATCGTATATTAACTGATTTGTAAAAATATTACTCGTATATAAATTTACCATAGCTCAGTTGATTTAAATCTGTTTGGTAGCCACCAACCACCATGTACCAATTTGCAAGAGTTCCAGGCCACCAGTATTTTTTATTTTATTTTTCTTCAGTTTTCACTTTTGGCAATTAACGTTTTAACATTTACTTTTAGCAACTAATTTTCACCTTCCCTTTCTTGTTTACTTTTCAACTAACTTTATACCATCCCCTTATTTTTTAGTTTTGGAAACTAATGTTCAATAATCATATACTAAATGAGGAGACATTACTCACATCAAACAATATTGGCCCTCCCAAATATTAAGTTCAAGTTACACCACTGACCACTACATTGTTGCCGTGTTACGCAGGGTCGGGGTATCTTTCTATTTTGATCTATTTTCAAAATAGGTCCATTATTACATGTACATAAGTTATATTTACATCAACATGTATTACTTGACATTGCCACCACCACCAATATTCGTCGTTATCATTACCCGTTGTCGATACCATCACACTGTCATCGCGACATGACGGCTACATTGCGCGGACATTGTGGTAGTTAATTCTAATACATACGATGAATCTTATTATGTTAATAAAAAAATACATTGCTAATTATTATTTATAATGAAAAATAACAAGTTGGGTCGCTTACTTGCTTAGTCATCGAACGGCTATGACGAGTCTGCTTGTTTCATTATATTCGTCAATCGTATTTACTTATTTGAACGATGAAACACAAAGAAAAACAATATATATATATATAGAGAGCTGAGTTATTACGAGAACTAATTTTGTTGAGAACTATGAGAACCATTTTATACCATTGGATGAAATTAATCAATGGCTATAAATTCATAACGGAATTGTAGTCTTTAAAATCAATAATCAAATAGTTATAAAACAAACAAGGGTAAATATGGAATAGAAAATTAGCTCCAAAAGACACGGCACACTTAAAGGCTTATTTAATTTCTCAATCCACTATTCAATTTTTATTTTTTAAAAAGCAATCCTTTTTTAATATGCATGATCGTTGGTTTTTTATTTACTACCGAGTTACATATCGTCAAAATATGTGATATTGTATTCATTCATTAAGCAATTTATTAATTTTTTTTAGTATGTAAATGTCAATTACTATGATTTTATGTGAACAATTAGGTGAGTGACATGTTAAAAGATGATTTTTTTTTATGAATATATACTCTAATTATCAATTGTGTACACATATAAACGGATATGTACACATGTGATTTTATCATGTACACATGTGACAACTTTATGATATTTTTAAGGTATGCATAAATGCACATCTGATTTACACATGTAAACATATTATTTTATTATTCATTTGTAAGCAATTTTATTAATTTATTTAGTGTGTACATTTCAGCTATATGATTTTATGTGAACTTAGGTACATATACATTTTAAAAGATAATGTTTTGTTATGAACATATAAGTATATAACTATCAATTGTGTACATATATAAACAAGTGTGTACAAATGTGATTCTATCATGTATACATAACAACTTTTAGCATTTTAGAGGTGTGCATAGGTATGTTTCTAATTTGCACATATATAATTTTTCTTAAAAAATATCTTAAATATGTAAGTTGTTCGTATACATGTACGTGAACTAATAATTTTTCTCTCAACTAGTTTTTTTTTTTTAATGCATAATTTTCAATTGTGTACACATATAAGCTGGTGTAATCTCATTATGTTGACATGTGTAATTCAAAGGCTATAGTGAAAATGTGATTGTTTTGGATATGAAACTTAAAACACATAAAAATTTTTAACTTTAAGGTCGTCCGTAATATTTTGTAGGACACTTCGACTTTTGGGACATTTTTGGATACAATTAATGATGTACGAGTATCATTCATTCTACTCCTAATATGTTTGTGAAACAAGAATGCTTTTTGAAACAGATTGGATTGAGATTTTACGACAAACTTTTCATAATGATTCATTTTTCTTTGTCATTGACCTATCTATATATGTTTTTATGATAGCGCAAGAACACACCCATTTTTCGGCTGTGTAGGGAAAATTTTTGAATTGCTCATGGTCGTATGTTAATTCTTCCATTGAAAGGTTTGAAATTTTATAAAGAATATAAAAATGAAAACAGAGGATAAATATTGATAATAACTATCATGTGTAACGGTTAGAGAAAATCATGTCCTCAATATTTATTTTTAAATTGTTAATTATTTAACGATTTTGCAAAATTACAATACTATCCCTATCAGATAATGAGGATAAATATTGATAATGATTTTTATTTTTAAGAACACCCATATAATTTTTATAATTTATCGATGTACGATTTTTTAAATAAAAGATTTTGAATGAATTAGAGGAATAAATAATTTTTGGATGAGAGAGAAAAAATGATTGGTTGAAATTTGAGAAAAGAGAAAAGGTATTATTGTTATTTTAGATAAATATAAAATAGATAGAAGGGACATTATCAATATTGAAAAAATCTATAAGTTTTTTGCTTTATAACATAGTATATATATATATATACTAGTGGTCAGGCCTAGGGATGAGCTTTTAGCCCGAAACCCCGTGACCCGTTTATGACCCGCCCGTAACCGACCCAACCCGACCCGCCTGAAGACCAAACGGGCCGGTTCTCGGTTCTGCAATTCAGTGCTTTTTCGGGTTTGGGTCGGGCCGGGTCAAAACCCGAAAATTCCTGGTTTGACCCGTTAAACCCGAAATGTAGTAGATTTTGAGGGGTCTTTGAATGTTTTTCATGAAGAAATGTAGTAGATCCATTGATTCGTTGGTAGGATCTACTTGCAGGTGGAGTGATGTTGAAAATGCTTAAATGAACTTGTTACTTGTAGTTGTTGTCGATGTTGCTGCTTAGATTATTGTGTAAGAGAAAAAAATGATAAATAATTTAAAGGGTAATGGAAGGAAAGGGTAATGGAAACTTGGAAAGGATACTTGGATTTATTGAATATAAAAGGATACAAATAAATTGTGAAGTCAAGTATGTATTTTACAAAAAAAGAGTATGAGATATGTGAAAGAATGATGGGTCACATATGTATGTTAATCAAAAAGCAAATGGATGGATATATGCAAGTGATCCAACGGTTGAAAACACTTTGATAACCATCAAATAAAAACTCGAAACGGTTAGAAAACTTGAAATATATAGATATTCATCTCATTTTGAAAACCACCAATTAAAACAATATGCTTCTTTACTCTTCTGTCTACTTTTGTATCTTTCCTCTGTCTCTTTCTGTTCTATCTTTTTCTTCTTCTTACTTTTATCTATTCTATCAATCTATCATAGGATCATAAAACTTTCATATATCTCCATCTATCTTCAGCACATATTTTGGTTTTTATGAATCAAACATGTTTACAACAAAAAAAAGGACAAACATGGTAGATATATGAATCCCGAAGCATAACGAAGATCAACCATCATCTTCTTCACCTAAATAGAAATTCATTTTCGGGTCACCCTTATAAACTCGAGCCCGACCCGGTAAAATCCGGACCCGCCCAACGAAGAAACATACAAAAATTAACTCCATATAAATATTGATTTCAGTTTACCCCTTTTTTTTCAACTTTAGTTACATAAAAAATTTACAGTTTCTTATATTCTAATGTAAACTATATATATAAAAATATAATTAAATATAAATTAGGTTAAAGTGTAAATTGGTGATGAAAAATCAAAAAGTGTAAGTTAATTATTTTAAATTGGGTTAAAGTGTAAATTGGTAATGAAAAACTAAAAAGTGTAAATTAATTGTTTTAGATTGGGGTTAAAGTGTAAATTGGTGATGAAAAACCAAAAAGTGTAAATTAATTTAGATTAATATTAAAAAAATAAATGATTAATAAGGAGGGAGGATTAGACCCAAAGAGGTGGATTAGGGGTGCCAAGTGTACCCCAACCCCCTCTTTTAGTTATATATAGATGAATATACTCAATATAATCATTTCCTTTTTATAGCATAAATTTAATCCTTTTCATATAAAAGATTTAATTAAAATTTTAATCAATCAATCTCTAACTTAATAAAATTTTTCTTAACCCTTTTAAACAATTACAAGATTTGTAGGTGCAGACATGAACAGATGGTACAACCAAAATGGAAAGATAAAAATGGATGTGGTTAATGACGCTGACATGACCAAGTTGGAGCAAGCAAATATGATGAGTCTGCAGATAAGTTTGATAACCATAACCAGACGGCAAAATTGCAAGGGCTAATGAGGTCTCAAACTTTAGTTATATATGAATGTTTCAAACACAATGCTACACAATGTTTGTTTCTGCTGTAACTCTCATTTCACGGTGGAGTTGTTTGGTGTGAAAACTGCAATGATAAAGTACTCACAAGTAGCAACATAATACGTCTCTTAGTCAAATCCAAGATCAAAACTTGGAATGTCATCATTTATTACTTTTGTATCCTTGAAACCCTTCCTTGTGTCGGTAGAGACTTCACGCACGCTAGAGTCAATCTTCATGTTCTTACAGAAATTCTGCATTTAAGCAAAACAGTTTTCAACAAATGTATAGATCCAAGTAGACACAAATTGGAGACTTTTGCAGATAACCAAAATCTTGCGGTGGTAATCAGTCATGCACCATAGATAGGCAGCTTTATGAACGCATAAAATGCACTTAAATGCACATCTACTCATATATAGGAAGTTTTGTGCAATACGCAAAGGAAAAGACTTCAATATGAACCACCTGAGTGTTACTTTGCTCTTTTGTTTCTTTAGCTGGGTCATTGGAGATTGAAGTAGATGTTTCTGCGAAAGATATGCATTTCTACATCAGAACTTGCTGACGGCTATGCTGATCAGATTTAACATGAAAAAAAAATCAAAATAAATATAGTTACCTTTAGACGGCATCACTTTTGGGTGTCCTCCAGCATCAACAGCCTGAGTTTCCTCAATGCAGGATGCCTCTTCGAATCTACCACCGGATGTTTGATGACCCTCTAGCTGATATAAGATGCCTGATTGAACAAATGCTGAATCCTTTGAAGGATGGACCTCATCTATGTGTACTTTTTCTATTCTAACACCTTCTTGCGTACCGGGTTTTTTCAAAAAAGCCAAAATTGAATGAGCTGCATAGCAAAAGAGGGCAATTTAAACAATCGTGGATCTTTGAGGTGAAGTTTTTATATAAAAGACAGATAATCATCCACACCTCCCTTTGTCCCAATGGATAAGCTAAGTATATTCATTGCAGTTTACATGCAGAATTCAACAATTACTTGAAATATGGGATGTACATGCTGGCCCAAACCCCCAACCACCACTTCTCTTTATATGGGAAGTGCTTCTAAATTCTATTAAAATGCATATAAACAAAAGATAATAGAGGTACAAAGTTATCATAATTATACATTCCAGTCAGAAAAAAATGGCGCGTTACATTACTTACCATCACGTAAAGGCTTGTTTTTGCTGATATTCGTTGATATAACTTTATCAGCGATGGAGTTTCTGATCTTTGTATCAGTATCTTGCAAGGATGAAGCTCTTTTTGAAAGTTTTTCTACAAAATGTAAGACAAACTTGAAAAGGAATTTCATGCCCTTATAATGACAGAAGCTACATTTGCTTTTAGTTCTACAATGTAATAGATTCTTTCACTTCAAATAACTACAGCTTGATGATGTACCGACACGAAAACAATATACAACAAATAAGCTATGAATCTTAATTCTTAGTCTTACCGTCAGATGGTGGTCTGGTAGCTGGGATTCTCTTACACAAATTGATCTTATCAGCATCAATGGTCCTAATTTCCGAGATTACATTTTCAGATGTGGAAGGTTTCTTTGGACACATCCCTACATAATTAAGCAGTTCATGGAAGAAAACAACCTCATACATAGTTTCAACTTTCAAGTACTTCAACAAAATAATTATACCGTGGAACCACAAAACCTACCTTCAGATTGCTTCCTTGGCTCGCCAACTTCCACCAAGTAGCTTGTCATGTTAAATGAACTTCCCCTGCTGATGTCCTCTGATAGTTTAAGATATCTGTGGGATAAAACCAATCCATCGTCCGCTAACAAAGTAGCTTCCTAAAATTTAAAGATGGCCCATCAAATTAATATATATGCGGGACAAAATTGTTCCATCTTCTCCTAAAAGAAAATATATAAACTAATACCAAAGAAATTCAAGGCGATCACAATCTTTTAATTATTTCACCACTAAATCTCTTACTTGCAGGTTTTATAAGACTAAACATGCTAATCGCACAACAGTAGAGGGAATAACCAGTGACTCTAAATTAAAATGAAACATTATTATGAGTGTTACTTCATATCCAGAGTAGGTTAGGCTATCTGATAGTTTTGATCATTTAACCAATAACCATACTCAAAAAGGAATGTATATATCTTATACAATAACAATGAGAAATTTAACCTGCCTCCCTTGTGATCCACTACTTGCAAGTTTCAAGATGCCATCATGGTACTTCTTGGTCTTTTGAGTTACTTGAGTAGTGTACATGACATCCCACTCTGTTTGTAGGAGAAGAAGATGACCATAACAATGTATGGAGTTAAACTTCGAACAATCAAAGAACATAACAGAACGACTTGCTTCAAGCATGAAGTCCATATAAGTAAGAAATTGAGCTTCGAAGAAGTAAGAGTATGTAGCGGTGTTTTTTTAAGGAAAAGAAAAGAGAAGTAAAGGTATGTAAAATGACCGACCTTTCAAATCAGTTTTTGTTGTATATGCAGAACTTGCTGTGACAGAAGACTTGGTAGCTTCACATTTCTTGAGATCTGAATTCAAATAGTTTGACATAAGTGAAACAGCAATTCAATGGGACACACAATTATTATCACCCATCAAAAGGCAACAAACTCTATCAGCTTGCATCTATATTGGCTTTAAATGGACATGATATGCAACCAAGTGTAAGTAATGCAAAATACTTAAAGACTGGAGTAAAATCTGTATTGATGTTCCAGAAACTGGTAAGTTATACTATCATTCCAATGGGCCATTAACTTCTAGAACATTGATCATGTTTCATTGAGGTCAGTTCTAGATCAAGGATAGATGAACAAACCGGCAAGATGCTCCTTGTCTGTATTCTGTGTATTGCAATTACTTCTGTCAACACTGGTATCCTTGACAGGTTTATTGACTTTTAGTTCTACAATGTCCACTAAATGACCATCAAATCTCATAGATCCGCCAGCGCTAATAACTTCATCTTTTTTAAGGAATTTGCTGTCCAAGAGATTGCTTGTTTCATCATACAGCACTGCCTGAGAAATAATGAATAGCGATGGGAAATTATATGGTTATAGTACTATACATGTAATGTGTCGAAATTTTGACCTGTCTCCCACGCATTCCAGAAAATGCAACTCTCATAATTCCATCATGGTACTTCTTGGCTTTTTGCGTTAATTGAGTAGTGTACAAGACCTCCCACTCTAAGAAGAAAAAGAAAAGAAAAGAAGATCAAACTAGAAAGGTAATAGCAATATGAAATTATCCTACAAATAGTTAGACATTCAACTAATATTTGAGTAGATCATTAATTTGTGCCCGATATTTTCAGTTGAAATATCTGTGGTAATAACCTGTTGAATCAGCTTTCTTTGTTTCTTGAATACTGGGTGAAGAAGAATACTTGTTGACCTCACGTCTCTTGAACTCTGATATCATGAAGCTTAAAGTAAGGACAATGGTGCATTAGTGCGTAATATCATTACAAGATAAGCTATTTATGTAAGAAGCCATGCAGGATCCTAGTAAGTCAGGAATAGATTGTCCCCTGTTTTTAGAAGTTTAACGGAAGTGAATTCTTTTATAGAGGTAGGTAAGCCACTTGACTAAGCCCACCTAAGTGTATGTAATAGATTTACACCAATCAATTTGGTTTTGCCTGGGGGTGGTTATCAGCGATAAAAACAACAAAGGTTTTTAGTGTCAAACTGAGATTATACCTCACAGATTACTGGTCCACGTTTAAACTGGCTTAGAATTCAAGTAAAATCACACTTTGTAACTACTTAGCAATGCTGCTCGTTAACTTTGTTTTTGTTTTGTTAGTAAAATACTTTGGTACTCTGTATACTCCTTTGAATATTGTTCAGACAGTTCTTAATGTCTGATGAAAATTGATATTAGCCAGACAGTATAATTTATTAATTTACATCTATTTTGAGTACATAGCCATATATTCAAGGATACATTCCAAGAAAATATTGATTATTAAGGTGGGTAGATGTAGAAGATACATTGTATGTTTATGAATTTAATATACTAACCTCTAATCATTTTATGTGAAGGACTCAGATTGATTGATGACGTTTTACTATTGTGCAAGCCAGACTTCCTGGTTGCTAAGCAAGAAAAGAAGAGCATAGAGATGTGTGAAATTTACAAGCTAAACATCAGAATAAAGAAGCAGTTATTGTTAAACAATGATTACATGCACACAATAGCAACATATTTTCGGCAAATTCCTATATTAGGCAACACATTATTATTTTTACACAATGTATCCATTTCAGGAAATGTACTGTCGCCTTTTAACACAAAACAGCAGCATGCTTTAGATTTGGTCAAGTGGTAATAATTGGCTGTAATTTTTGTTCAGTATTATTACCAACTGATGGTCAAACCAATATAATGTCTCTATCATAGCAAGAGTTGACAAATATTAGTTTGTTAAGTGACAGAAAACTGAGTTATGTTGCTATTTTGTATTGTCTAAATGTGAAATTGACGTACATTTCTGTTGCGTGCATTTAACCTTTCAACTTACTACTGTTGAATGTGACATCCCCGTCAGCCATAGTTTTGTCTCTTTGAAGAATTGGGTTTGGAATGGGATTAGTTTCTCCATGAAGGTCACCAATATCAACAAGATAAGAACCAAGTGTTAATGTTTCACCCGACCTAACAGCATCATCGTCAAGTTTCACAATTTTGCTATCCAAGAGTTTTTCACAGTCATCATATAACTTAACCTGTCAAAAGATTTATAATCATGAAAAAAAAAAGACACTGATGTTTAATTATAAAGTAGTTCCTCAGATACAGAGCTTCTAGATCGCATATATCTAACAGCTTAAAACATCACTCACCTGACTTAAAGATAATGCAATAAGCTATATGCAATATTCACTTCCAAACACCCTCTAATATCACCCAAAGACAAGCACTCATATTACTTTTCTTTCACGTCTTCCCTATCAAAAGATATTAATTTACTATTCATCTGCTTCATAGCAGCAGAACTATATTGTAGTTTTGAATGATTATTAGAGTATATATCTCACACCAAAGATATTAAGTTACAAGTTTTGGCTTATATGAAACACACAAAGACACTGAATGCACAAACTCGCACAAACGACAGTTTATAAGAAGGTATCTCTCCATAGATTTATTTATCATCGCCACTGCGTCAATGCATATTGGCACTTTGGGTCCTAAAAATCAACGAAAGGTCCAAAATGAACGACTGGGATTGCAGGAACCAATGCAAAGCATATAAGCTATCATTCTAAGTACGTACATTAAAACACAAGTGCTCAGATGTTTTTAGCATCTTAAGCACAAACATAAAACGAGATTCCAAAATCAGCGATTCAACATTCGCTGATGTAGTCCTGTTACTATCAACAAACACTAAAAGGAGGTAAGACTAATTTTATGGGACTACACCTTTCCATCGTCTTCGATAAATTATAATACCTCAAAAATCTATTATCAACATATACATATAATATAAACACACATGAAACAGATATATAAAAAAAATTTACTATTTTGGCATCCACACCACATCAACGATTTACGGTTTGTGAGATAAAGCATTTTAAATGATTTGGGTGAATTTTCTTATTTAATGGAAAGAGAAAGAAAATATAAGAAAATAAGTGGTCCAGAATTGTTCTCGCGTTTTTTTTTTATTTGTGAGTTCTCAAATAACCCTTTCTTTCTATATATAATTATAATTATATATCATATCATCAGTTTAGCTCTTACAAAAAGTCAAACTGAAGTCAAAATTCAGATACAGATAAAACTGAAGATAGCATGTTTGACTAAAAAGTCAAAAAAATATAAAGTCAAAATTCAGGAAACGATATAAAACTCAAATCGAAACCTAGAGAGAACAGAACTGAAACAAACCTATAGATATAGAGATATATGTATATATACAAAAATGAAATGAAAGGAACCTTGTGAGAGGATGAGTAGAGATGTAAGAATCCGTCCTGATAAACTTTGCGCTTCTGTTTAATCTGCTTCGTGTACGTCACCGACCATTTGCGCACGTCATCATCATCTGCCATTCTTCTTCTTCTTCCGTTACTCTATTACAAATTTTTTTTATTGAATTGAAACGCAATAAGTGTGCGCAGAGTGTATTATTTTAAATTATAGAATGAAAGCCAATTTTATATTTTTTTATATTTTTTTTCAGTTCCAGTCTTTATTTATTTTTGCGTGATGGCGGGAAGTGATTAAGAAAACAAATTATAGGTGAATTTCATACCTTGATGGCTTGCTTACACAAAAAAATATTTATACCAGTTGCTAAGATAGTTTATTGTTTTTATTTATTAAAAAGAAAATGCAAATAACGAAGTAAAGCAATTTAAAACAGCTTTCTAATTTTATCTTTAGTAATTTTTATTTACAAAGTAAGATTTTGATATGACTAGCCGTACGGCAACATAAATTGTTTTTTTTCTTAGTTTTGGAGAAGTTTAACTAAATGTTTTTGGAAAATATGAATTTTTTTTCCTTCGAACATTCAGTTGGGACACGACATTACGGAAACCTCATTATATAATAGTGAAGCCTTGCACGTACCCTGGACAACAAGATGTTGATTATAGGCTGTTACAAGTATTCGGAGGAAAACCCAAAATTTGTCATCCTTACAGATCGAACTCAACACTTTGGGTAAACACATGGAAATGTCTCTGACCAATTGGACTAGTCATTATTGGCTTGGAAAATATATATTAAGATTTAAATTTTAATTGTAAGAGCTTATTAATTCAACTAAACGATTAAAATTAAATGTTAATAATCTATGAATCTATAAATAGATTATAAAGCTTGTATCACATAAGTGACCCTCTAAGCCTCTAGTTAAAAAGTTATAACAATATATATGTCATGATTTTTAACTGACTACTACAGTTAAGTATTTTTATAGCAACGCTTTCGGTTACATACTATCGATAAAATCAAACATACATGATACAACATTTATATGTAGTGCTAGCATGACATCCGTAAAATGTAACAAATATTTCTTAAAGGTTTTTTTGCCGCTTTTCAGTAGCCTTGGCAACGGCAACACCAACACCTTTTTCAATGGGCTCTCTTCGTTTTGCTTAAGCTCAATCACAGTCAATTACGAGTTCTTTTTCCCATGAAATAAGTCGGTAAAAATTTATCAACACATTATAGTTATTGTCCATAACTTCATATAATGGGTGACTCAAAATCTCAAATCATGGAAGTATTCTGTGAGTTATGACTCTTTTAAGTTTTAACACACTGCTTGAAAAGGATTTTATGCTGGGCCTTTTATACCCGACCTAAGTTTCACAAACAATTAGCATGTCATATCATCCTAAGGGTTTCACATAAATAGAATATTATCACAGTTGCATCGTCTATGAACCTCCTCTTTGCAAGTGACCAGTTTCTAAGACGGTTGGCCTTCTAGCTCAAGATGACTGCAACTTACCCTCAACAGATAATCCATTAGCTTCATCATTCTCACAAATGAGACTAACTTCACTCAATAATAGAAAACCTATGGTTGGTCCTTCATATATGACCCATACAGCATGTGATGAACCTCGCTCATATGTTCATTTAAAGGCACACAATATGGCTATAGGAAGCAAAATCATATTAAGAATTCAAAACTCAAAATTAACCATAATGACTATGTCAATCAAATAGTAAACAAAATTCCATGAGGAGCATAGCATACATCAATGACGAGTCAAACAAAGCAATGTTGCCAACGATTTTTTAACAAAAGATAAGCTTTGAAGTTTGAACACAATTTCAATTCATAACTTTATGTTTTGTGATAGTTGCACGTAATCATGTCTAATTTTATATAACAGCAGAAATCAAACATAATGAAGACCCCGTCATGACAATGTTCATTCTTCTTCAACAACAACACCGATCTCACCCTTCTCCAGCAGGTCATAGAATTGCCTTGTTTTTCTCTGCTCGTTCCAATGGTGCATCTTCCACAAACCACCAGCAGCTAACCCAAGCACAGCTCCAATCACCAATTCCTTAACCACACTAGGGCCTTTTAAGACCGGATGAGCAACCCTACCACCACCCATTATACTTTACAGTCGAAACCCTGTAAACCATAAAAAGAAGTTTAAGTGCCTAAATGGAGGATCAAGCAAAGTCACATGTACTAGCAAGTAGCAACTCAAATTTTTAAAGGCTGGTGCAGGGGACATGGCATATATAAGTATATCCATACAACAAATTTGATAAAAATGAGATAATGAATTAAAGAACTACTATTTTGTGTGTGAAAATGATATGATACACCAAAATAGCAAGTATAATCCAACCAATAGACAATGCTACAGTTGGATTAGTTTTTATAAAATGAAAAAACATGGCGACTCAAATAAACAACACATTAGAGTATGTTTGACTGCAGGACTAGTGCATCAAGATTATCTAGACGACATCACTGCAGTTAGAATCCAGATCTGATAGAAAACTTAGTACATGCATTGTTGTATATGCATAAGACTCTGATCTAAGGAAGCCATCATTCAAAAAAGCACGGTGGGAGAATCCAAACAAGGTTTTCATCAGAAAATATTATATTACTTCGTACTAGATATAATAATCAACTTTAACGTCACGCTCGAATCAAAAACATCCCGTGAAGAAGTGAAACAAAATGGAACCATGTAATGCTTTTCACTATTCTGATGGTGCGCAAATGCAATTGTTCTAGCCCACATAAAATCGTTCTAAACCATGAAAATATGATAACTTGAGGACAAAACAAGCCGTAAAAAGCTATACACGATAAGTCCTAAAAAGATATACACAATAAGTCCTGAGATGTTATGTGGCCATGATAATAAATCGTCAAATAATCAACTGTTTTGGTAATCATGAAACTCGAATACGTTTTTGTGAACGCCCAGCCAATAAAAAGCCGAGCGACAAAATCTAGTAAACGGAAATGGAAAAAACGTTTTGACAATAGAGACAACAGATTATACAACATTTTCATGCACTTTCTTAAAAAAAGGCTGCAGCACTATGCTGCAAGCGTTTTTTTGTTTGTTCATTACACACATCGTAAAGTCGACTTTGAGAGGGCACCACGGTGCTGCTTGCACCCATCATTTTCCCTTAAAAAAAATTGATTTGTATAACGATTCCAGCCTTTTCATTTAGAGAAAGTTTGGATATAAAATAATCAACTCTATATCTATATAACGAACCAAGCTCCAGCTTTCGAGCCGTATGAAAAATTAAGCAAATTTTTATGTATATTTGAAATGAGTTTTGTTACCAAATAGAGCTTGTTCAAGTAATAAGTTCTTAGTAACTGTTCGATCCGAAAATATCCTTCAATTACATCAAACATGTAGTTTATATATATATATATATACATCAAACATGTAGTTTATATATATATATATATATATATATATTTTTAGCAGCACAAACATCAAACAGGTATTTCACAATAATGAAAAGATGGATATAATATGTTGCAAATAATAATACAAAATCGATCCCTAAATGAACAAAGCATGATTATCATTAACAAAATCTGATAACAATATTACTATATAAATAACAAATTAAAAACAATATGTGAGTAAAGGTCATCGAATATAGATTAAATACACTGATTAATAAATTAATTAAATCTACATATATCAGTAAATAATAGTTATCACGAAATGAAAATAAAAAAAGGTAGAGTGAATCTAGTGATTTTACAGATCTACTATTTTTCTTAATAATATATAGAAACAGTCATAAGCATGAGAAAAAGGGATGACTGGAAGTTTACCGGAAAATAAACGATGATGACTGGAAAAGACCTTTTTTCGCCGTTTGCTTGCCCTACGGATGCGTTCGTTAGTAGTAATTGTTTGGTCAAGTTTCATTTCACGGTTCTCATTTTTCTCATAAATAATATAATAAAAAGTTTCACAAAAGCCCCTCCACCTTGCTTTTTGTGTTTTTTTTAAAAGGGGAATTTCGCTGAAAACTTCGTGTCGGAATTCGACAGCGAGAGGTCTAGCATATGTTGTTTTAACCGGATCCGTGCTAGAGAGCTCCCTCGAAGTAGAAATGTCTATTTCAAATACTCGATGGGGGAAAACCCCCTACTAATCCTCCCGAAGGCACGATAATTAATAGGGGTAAACCCTGCCCATTTAGACTTGAACCTGGGTAAACCCAAGCCAAACCCTCATAAAGGGACTTCCTTATGTCTTTTCTAAGGCTTGAACTCAAGACCTCATGAATGGGGGATGATCTTTAAACCTTGTTGTTTGTGTTAATTGGAACGATCATGGTACCCGCGCAATGCGGCGGCGAACCAGCGATGACAGTGGTGGCGGCATCTATTGGTGTAGGCAAAACGTAAAAGTATTTGATTTAAAGGGGTTAGTAGAGATATTTTATAATATAATTGACTAATGGTGTAATTTAATATTAAGGGTTGATAGTGATTTAGTTCATTAAGGGTATTATGATCAATTCGCATATCCCATTTATGTAAACTTTCAACATATAGGTTATAATTTTTATATAGTAGTATAGATTTGCAAGTGAGTATGTAAAGTATGACCATATAGATAGTTTGACATATACTTTTTTTTTTGAAAGAAATATGAGGTTGTTAGACACATAAGTTGGGTGAAAAACCCTTCACATACTTTTTTTTAAACCATAAATATCATGGGGGTTCAAACATTTATTCAAAATATTAAAATATTCGTATGTGGGTTTTTCACCCAAATTGGATGTATAACAGCCCCATACTCACTTTTCTTTTTTTTTTTCCCTTTGTAATAAGAGAACAGAATTGGTAATCCTATAAAAATAGTTACAACATACAAATGAGTTGAGTTCAGGCTGTGAAATCTCAATCCGCTTATCTGATGTTTTTCGGGTTGACTCTTTGGGTTAAAGAGGCCGAGCCGTCAACCTGAAAATAATTTACACTTATATAATTATTTTTAATAGGTTGACCCACCAACTCATAATTCATTTGATTTGAAATCTACCCACCCACCAAGCCACAACTCATATGACTTGTTTGACTTAAAATCAACATGCCAACCCGCCAACCCACTAACCCATTTGACTCGTCAACCCAAACCCGACCTGTCAACCCGATTTTTTCCAGGTTTGGGTTGACAGGTTATGGGTCAGGGTTGAAATTTCTGACCGAAAATAATTACTGAGTGGAGTTATGGTCAGAAATTTTTAACCTGTCAACCCGATCCCAAACCCATTAACAGCCCTAAAAGTATATATTATTGTATTGTAGTAATTATAGTTAGTTGAGTTTGGCATTTTTAGTTTAATATCACCGGTTTTAGTGTTATTTTAAGAAAGTCATCATTGCATGTAGGGGTGTTCGTGGTCCAGTTTGGTCCGGTTTTAACTAAATCTCAAACCAAACCAGGATTCACAGTTTCAACTTATTTCAAACCAAACCGGACCAGGTGTGTTGTCAAACTGGACCAAACCAAACCATGTAAGCCGGTCCGGTTTGACCGGTTCAACGGTTCGTATTTGTTTTTTTCATTTTTATCCCAAATGATTTTATGCATATATATTCCATATATATATTTTTTTCCTTTTTTTATTACTTAAATAAATATCACGAACACTATGATCTTAATATTATTAATAAAAACACTAATAAAATTACAATTATATTGTGTTTTATACTCACAAAATATGAAATATTAAAGGTGATGAAGGACTCGAGTCTTAGAATTTTGATCTTTGAGTGGAAAAAAGTGGAGAATTGAAGATGAAAAAAATAAAAGGATAAACTAAAAATAGGAAAGAATGAAAGAAAAAGTAGATTTATATAATATAAATAAATGTTTATTAGAATATCTTATAATTGTCTACCAAATTTTTTTTTATAATATATCTGAACTAAAATACCTGATAACATATTGCGCATAATACTAAAATATGTAAGTAGAATATCTTCGGTAAAAGTTGATAAATATGTGAAGTAAATATATCATATATATACATATATATCTTTTGGTCCGGTCCGGTTTTTGACGGTTTACGTTTTACTCAAACCGTAACCGGACCAAGGAACCCGGTTTTTCAAAAATTAAAACGTCAGACCAGACTTTAACAACTCAATCCGACCAAACCAATCCAAGTACCCCGGTTTGGTCCGGTTTTGACGGTTTGACGGTTTGATGAACACCCCTAATTGCATGTTGAAAATTGGTGAATGATCTTTATCCAAATTAAGGACTTATCTAATCTTAACTAATACGACTATATATTTTTATAAGAAATTTTGTCAAAAGAAACTTTTAAAAAACTGGAAATGATATAGTTTCTGGTAAAGGTTACAAACCATAAGTTTTGTAAATACAATTAATGAATGAGAAACTTTCTAAAGTGTAACAAATGCTTAATAAAGTAGTTTATAGCTGTGCACTTTTGTGTTCGCATGATCAACTAATTATCAGATTCTTGTATCTGCTTTTAGTTTTTGGTTGTTGCGATAATTCTTTTAAAAATCAATATTCAAAACCTCAAATGCTGAAGAATATTATTCGTGAGCAATAAGTTTCTAACACAGAATTTCAGTAATTGCAGTTAGTCAGGTAAATTTATATCAAGCCAAATCAATAATACAGAAACAAGATGCGAATATATCTTTTGATATTTCCCTAGCTGTAAGAGCTTTTAAATGAACATATCTTGAGTCATTGCACTTACTTAATAAACAGTAATTAAAAAGACAACATTAGCTAGCACTTGCATGTTTTTACCATAATGGGTAATTATGATCCCATTATTGGGTGTAATGTAAAGGGGATTACTACATAATAAAAACTTCTAAGGATATTCATCATGGACCACATTTGTTTTCTTTGAAGAGCTGATAGATTGACCCGTTCCAGACAAGCCCAGTTCTGCAATTGCCTTCCTCTCAGCCATTTGTCGCTTTGTTGACTTATAATAAAATGCATAGAGTACCAACTGGGCTACGCCCAAAAGTGATCCAAGCCCATTTGGTAGCTGCACAAAACAATTCGATCATATCAGTCAACTACACACACCTACACATGATCAATCCATTATACTACTACTGTATATGTTACTGAAAGTTGTGACAGTTTGAAACAATATAGAATATACCCAAAGATATATAGATGGTTAGCATGAATTTGATTTATATTCTTTATTCCACAGGTGAAATGGACAAAAATTAGGATTTTAGCCAACAATAAGACAGTGTCAATTATGCAATTTCAGTCAGATAGAGAAGGAAACAGAGAGAGTGACTTACAACAATGTAGGGATCGAAGCGAATCAGTGCATAGATGGTCCAGCTAATGCCGTTGAGCAATGAAAACAGAGACAAGAAAAACGGCATGAACTCCACACTTTTGGTTCTAATCACAAGTCTCTGCACATTCAAGACATCCCAAAATTATTATGTCAATTTGTTCCATGTAATGACTTCATAGCTGACATACCATCCACTATTCAACATAATGAAACTAAACACAATACGTATGAGAACTATGAGCATTATTGATTATCATCCTATTTGCCCTTTTCCTCATATTCATGTCAGACGTTCCGGGTAGTTTCAGAAAACCAAAAGGAAACTATATACACTATTTTCATTTTATCAAAATGTACTACGAGTATTTTCAAGTAATTAAATTATGGTAAAAGCCTTATAGTCAACTTTTGATCTAAGCCTCACAGTCAACAAAGTGGATTATTAAGCATAAAATTTCGATAGAATGAGTGTATACTGTAATAGTCAATTGAATAACAAAGGAAATGTAAAAGTAAGTGAAGAAGTAAGGGGTACATACCATAACAGATAAAGGAGCAGCATACATCATAATATTGCCAGCAATGGCAATAGAACCGACAATAGTTGACCTGAGCTTGGTGGTGTGAGCCACGGTCAAAACAAGGGAAGTCAGAACACCAAGGAATAGTAACTCAACAACCATTATAAGAAGTACCCTGAGCCTCTGCTTACGGTCAGAGTATATTATGAAAAGGGTCAAATACACGGTCTCTATCACAAAGCCTGTGCCATTGATAGTGATAACCAACAAGCTGTGTGGGTGGACCATTGGCAGTCCGTATAACACCCATATCCCACAGTTTATAAAAGTGGCTAGGTAAGGCACTGGTGAGAACTGCTCCACTGACCCTTTCTTCACTATTTGTATGAATGTTGGCCTGCAATATATCAAACCCATTATCAGTACGTCTTGACTTCAAGTCAAATTAAGTGATCACTGCACGTTGACTTATTTTGATTCACATTTTCTGGCATCTTAACATATAGTTATAGAAAACTTTGCGTGTTTGTAATACATTGATACACAGAGAACTGATCAATAGAGGTAATGTGAACATATCCATAGCACAAACACTCCTTTGAAAATTAAAACTTAATAATTCGTGCATTTGACCAAGTTTGACCAGGGTCAACACTCCATCTTTTTATAATATATGGGGCCACTATCACTAATTTTCTTGCTAAAACTAGTTTGAAAACTCAAAAAGGCAGTGTTATCATGCCATTTCAATAACAAAACTCAGATTCTCAAGTTTCTTTCATACATAAATGCAAACATTCCTTTGAACTTGACTCATCCATTTGATCAAATTTGACCATCTTACTGATCTACAATGTATGGCCCACTATCACCAATTTCTTATTTTAGAATTTTCAAAAGGAAGTGGCGTCATGAATTCTATAAACAAAGTAACAAACCAAATATTTTGAGTTTCATACACTTCCACAATTTGTTAAAAAAAAGTAAACATATCCATCAGATATTCACATAAAACATATGTATGTGTGATAGTTTGGACTGCAACTCATATTACACAATTAGTAAAAAGTGAGTAACATATATATAACTAACTTTGTCTACATTGTAAAAAAATAATGATTGACATGATATTTCTAGCTATTCCATAATTAACAAATTGACAATGTGACATGCTCTGATTCTGCTCATTTAAATTCTACAGTTTTTCATGTGACTATATAAAGATAAATAACAACCATAATAAGGTGATTAAAGTAAAAACTTAGGTAGTTGAGCTTCACAAATCACACCTTCATAAATATATGGTCAAATCTACCCTTTCACTATTTCAAGTAACAGTTCATATTTTGCCTAAAGCTATATCTATCATGTGGAGTCTCTCAAATAGGTAAATTTGTCATTTCAATAACACAACACATAGCGTGACGGTACGGATCATTAAAAAATGCAAAAATATCATCTGTTTCCAAATTAAAATCTACTAAATTAATACATGTACATTTTCCTATATATCTAAAATCATTCAGTCAATTATATTTATACATATATAATATAATGTGTATATGTATCTATAAGTATGAATCGGATGAAAAGTAAAAGTAACTTACACAGGGGATAAGAACAGAATTAGAGCAATCACATTTCCTGAAAATATCAACAAATAATAAAAGTTAAATTAGGTCAAATTATGATATGATTAAACATCACATATATCATAAAATTTCAGCAAAATCAATTAAATCTCTAAAAATTTCAATCCAATAACCAGAGGATTATTTCATTATTAAATAATTTCTAACAAAATTCACAAACAGAATGTGATTATAATTGAATCACGGATCATATAATCACACTAATTAAGCTCGTAATCTGATTAACAGTGATTAATCATATAACATGCAGAAATAGATAGAAATTGAAATCGAGATTTCAGTAAGTGAAATGGACTCTGTGTGTGTGTGTGTGAAAGAGTGTGTTTAGTTACGGACCGACAATGCCGACAGCTGTGCGAGCTAGCTCTGCAGAAATCATGGCGGATTGAAGAAGAATTAGAGATATATAGATATAGAGAATGTATGTATAGATGTGTTTGTGTGAGAGAGAGAAAAGAGGGGGAGAGAGAGAGAGAGTGTGTGTGTGTAGTTGAGAGTTGGAATGAAATGGAGAAAAGAGGGAATTGAAATATATATAGAGCCATTGGATGAGAGAGAAAGGGTGACAATAGAGTGTATGAGTGTGTGTAGATATTAATTGACTGTTAGCACTTTAATATCACCGTCTGGAATTTATATTTATCAGATATTTATTTTTAGCAATAGATATAGTAATTTTATTTTATTTTTTTGTAAATTATTATTGTATATAATTTTGTAGCAAGTTAATATGGAGTGGGTTCAGACGTTCAGTGAAAGGTTTTTGACATAGCTTGCATTACTCTATAATTCGATCGGCATCTATTATTCTCGGGTGCTGTAAAGCATGTAATTAATTAAGAACCAGCGGGTGTAAATAATCTCTTAACTAGCATATCGATAGCATGTCGATAAAACTTTGTTTGCGAGTTAAAATATAAATAAATGTGGAGTGTACGTACATATATATGGTTATATTTAGGAAGAGTTGGATATTGGGATAAATTTTTAATTAAAAACGAACTGGAGTCGTACCGTATAGTATTTGTATTGTATGTATGTTGGATACTAATTAAATATAGCAAATGAGGGAGTTATTTATATGGAATGGTTTGATATATATATGGTCTAAAACGAGCCATCCCCTTTTTTACAATTAACGTATGTACTAAACTTAGATATATTATACGAGTACTTCGATAAAATCTGGGATACGTACATATATTAATTAGTCATTAATTTGTTAAAAGTTTGAGTCAGGTACAAAGTACAAACTTCATTCAAATCGACTGGGATTCAATTTGAACTCATGTTTTACTAGTATCTCACTAATTACTTTTACAGATTTAATTTAGTCAAAGTACCGTGTAATAATGTCGTATCGTTGAATACTTAATTATATTGTGTTCAAATATACTCGTATATGTTTGTGGGGAAAAGGTTGTATTTAATTGAATGCAAAAAGGTGGAATTTTTAATGCATACTCTACCATACATGTAATCTCAATATAAATTACTCAGTCTAACATACGTTATATTAATTAGAACGATACTCACACAATGCAGCAATGTAATGACGACGACGGTGATGGTGACGTGCGGCGATAACGACAGATGTGGTGGAGCTAGGTGCATATATGGTGGCGGTGATGGTGATGTAAACAAGGCGGCGGCGGTGGTGGCGTTGACAGGTAGTGGTGGCGCATGACGGCGGCGGCAAGAGTGGTGGTGGCACCGGCGGGAAGTGGTATAATTTATTGATATAATTTGGTTATGATGAAATATTAAAACTTAAAATTCTAAACCAAAAGACTACTTTATGGTATAGTATAAATTAATTAGACCGTATTAAATAACTCTCTCAACGAGCAGATCTCCATGACTCCATATATCCCTCAAGAGAAAAAAACCACATCTAGCTAGCAGTTAGCCAACCTAATAATATACCATGAGTCCATGACGCAATTTATCATTTGATTTAGGACAATTGAAATCCACGACACGATATATAATAGCCAACCTAATACCGCAACGTGACAATAAGTATAATCTATTACACAGTCATTCTTTCACCTCAATTAATTTATCATACGATTATTCTAAATTTCATGATCTTATTATGATTTGAAAAATCATCAAAAATATTTTGTAGAAGGTCAAATTATTATCTCACTAAATTAACAATAGTACCCTAATGGAAGAAAGGAAACAACGAATGTGACAAAGCTACAAAAACTAACGCGATTAAGATGCTTGCCATAAAAAGACCAAGGAGCCCACTTGTAAAACTAGCTAGCAGAAAACATGCAAAGAAGGACTTTATCACGAAAACCAGAATTAATAATATTGGATCCAAATATCAATGGCCAATAGAAATATGGCAAAATGTTATAAGTTCCATGCATTCACACACCAAATTAAGGAAAACAATTTTAGCTAAACCTCTTGTCAACTTTTTTTTATTTTTAGAAACCAATTTTAATTAGCTAAACCTCTTGTCAACTTATAGTCCCATTTTATCTTAACATAATACAAGAAATATATTAAGTTTAATACATTTGTAAGTATATGTGGCCCATTAATTAGAAGTGATCTAATATATCGACCAAAAAAATGCTACATGAATCGATCCCTTGAATTAATATCTACATTTTGGATATATCCCAGATATTTTATTGTAATATCAAACTTTGATTAATTTTATTACAAAGATCGAGATTAATGGTACACAGTTAAATATGATACATATGTCTATTCACTACTAGAAAAATAGCCTTTAATAACACTTAAATTATGACACACGCATTTTAATGACAAGCAAAAACGTGTGTCGTTAAAATTCTGTCATAATTTGTAAAATTTAAAGGGTTTATGACACACAATTTTTGGTGTCATACAAAAAAGTAGTGTAACACAGGATACACTTTCTTTGCGAGTCATCCCCAAATGTCGTCTTATAATTTTGTTACAAATATATAAAAGCTGTAGTTAAACAAAACTCCCCCAAAAAATAAGCCCTAGCCTACACAAAATCCCCAAAATCCAAAACAAGTAAAGGTGTCGTCCTCATCTCTTTTTCTCAAATCCCGATCACAGACTTAGATCCAGCTCTCTCTTTCATCTCTCGTCGTTATCTCGCCGTCACTGTTGTTCACCATTGCCAGAAAAAATGGCAGCACCTCAACACCATTGTCGTCTCGCGATCTGTACTGAAAAATTTAGTATTTTAATTCTCTTCCTTCTTTTCATCAACAGATCTGTAAGTGTTTCATCAATTTCGTTCAATATTTTTATTTTTAGCTTAATTTCGTGATTAATTTTGCTTTTAATTTTGTGTTTATTGGTTTGATTTTATTAATTTTGAATCTGTACGTGTTTCTCTCTTTATGTGTATATATACAATATATGTAGTGTAATGTATATATATATATACAATATATATGTGTAGCTGGTAGGGTTTTTTTATACAATATATGTACGAGTATATAATATGTATATATATGATGTAATACAGTTATAGATTGTGATATCAGAATGATCAGTCTTGTCGTCTCTGGTAAGCAGCTATTATTTCAAATTCATGACTTGCTCGTTCTACTTATTAATTTTGTACATCGATTACTTATTAATACAAATGTTCGTTGTAAAAAAAATACAGTTAATTGGGAGATATCTTTTAACTTGATGAAGGTGTATGTGATAATATAGTGCGCAATCTAAGTGTTTGATGAAATGCCTCAGTGACATGTTTAGGTAAAATTATGATTTTGTACCTTATAGATGGAGTGGGACTACAGCTCTTCTTTATATACCAAGGGTTTTAGTTAAATATAATACATATGTCTATTGTTCGAAATATAATTAATTAAGTCGAGAATTGGTACAATTGTACAAAGGAAACTTGACCAATCCATTTTGGAAAGAAGACTTGAACGAGTATTTTTCCCGTACAATATCCCATCTTACAATACACAGAGTAAGAACATGGACAAAATGATAAATTTGACTACTTTTAATACGGAGTACAAAAATAAAATAACTTATATAGTTAGGCTACCGTCAAATCACTTTCATAGATAAATACTGTAATGTGGATGCATTTATATGTGCATGATCACTACAAATAAAAATAATTTTTTACGATAGAACTTTTTTGCAACGAAAATTTACATAAAATATGCTAAACTATAAAATAAAATAAAAAAATCTACGCAATAGATGCAACAAAAATTATACTCCGATGGCTTGGTGACATATATATTGGTATCCGTCAAGGTTTGAATCTCACTTCCCACATCTGAAAAAGTAGATTATTGGTGGTCGGGGTGTGTAAGTAGTAACTATTAATTCGTTGTACAATACAAGATGGTGAAACAAAAGTTTTGATTTAATTGCAAATTAATTAAACACGTCAAATTCATTAATGAACAAATTTTATATCATTAAATTCGTTGTTTCGTTCTTTTTAGTTTAACACTAGTAGTATTGATTTAATTGGTTGAGAATTTACAAATGGATCGATTCATGCACAATTTTAATTAAGATGAGTGGATGCACAATTTTTTTTTATTTATAAGATGAGTCGATGCACAACCGTTAATAAGATCACTACACAATTAATGAAAAATGAATGAACAACAAATTAAATGAAAATTTTGATATATGTTTATGTATCGAATTGAACAAATGCATCCACTGAAAATAGACTAGGATGAACAAGTATCCATTGAACTCTTTTAATGCATCTATTGAACTCTTTGTATAAGATGCACAATATATATCAAATTGGCGGCATGCCATTAATCGAGTGTAGTGGATTTCAATTCGTCCTTACATTTACACATGAAAAATTTTATATAACAAAAGTTTTTATAATCTTATACGTAAGTCGTAATATCAAACTTTGATCAATTTTACAAAGAGATCAATCGTACAGGTTAAATTATGATACATATATGTCTATTGTTCGATATATAATTAAGTCGGCCAGTCGGGTATTGGTACAAAAGGAACTTGACCAATCCACTTTGGAAAGAAGACATAAACAACCAGATAGATATAATTTCTTTTAAGAGTATATAGATATTTTGAATTAATTTGGAATTTTGGATTACAGATATGTATTATAGTAATTGAATTGAAAGCACAAGTTCAGCAAAGTTTTATCAAATTAATTATATTTCGTCTGTAACACTAGCTAGCTAGCAACTCATTTTAGTTGTGTAGTGGTTATAAATTTATAATAGAGTAATAGACCAATAGCCAAATGCCCAAATTCTATATATTCAATTCGTAGATGTAATATATATAGTAACATAATTCGTTTTACATATATTTTCTCGTTCCGGCTGTAAGAAAACATAGAGTGGGTCCAAATAATTTGAGTGATTTGTATTGGATAGGATGAACAAGTCAGAAATGGACATGGGAGAAACAGAGCTTAAAATTGAAGACGATAGGTAAGGCACTTCGTTCTAGGTTATTTTCTTTGCTACTTGACTACTTGTTTTTCGAACTGGTACGTCTAATGGGTTGAAAAGTAAGAAAACGAAAATCAAGAGACATTTTCATATAAGTTGAAGATATCTCATGAAGAGTTTCAAAAAAAAAATGCAAATGAATTATATATGAGATCATCCTAAACAGAGTTCCATCGGTGACCAAAAATGAATAAATAGTTAGATTGTCACCAAAAATCATAATGAGCTTAAAAGGAAAAGATAAATAAATAAAAGTACCATTTTTTGAACTACGCTATTATCTATACGTTCACTGATAATCAAAAAAGTACGTATCTACCTGTAAAAGTGATTATTAGTGTTTATATAAAAGGTAGAGACCCTATGTTCCATATATTGTCTTGGTATTCAGGACGTACATACATTGTATTAAGTTTATGCCGGGGGACTCACCATTTTTGCACATGATCCATAAGATATAATTTCTTCATTTGTCTTTAACAAGTTTTAAATATGTAACATACAATATTTACCTGTGAGTCCATGTGATCACATGGTACCGGTACTATTATGGTTTCACCACATTAGTTTATTTTTGTTTATATAGACACAATAATAAAATTTTAAAAGAGCAAATATGAACAAGTTTTCTTAAAATACAGTTCTAGAAAACATTAAATCTAATTTGAAAATGTAAACCCTAACACCCTCAAGTCACACTTATTTATGTATATTTTTAAGAAATTTGATTTTTTTCAATTTTTCACATTGAGTGATATAGCCAGTATTAATAATTAGTTATTCTCTATATATGGTCATGTACTATTTCCCTAAATGTATGTACGTACAAACAATGCTAAAAAAAAAAATCCATGCTCAAAATATATTAAGAAATTAAGAAATGATATGGTCTCAAGTTGGACCCTATGGTAAATTCAGCTTACTCCTTTTATTTTTTTTTATATTTTTTTCTTTGAAAATTAATTCAGCTGACTACTTGATGAATGGGATTAGAAAGAGCATTAAATTTGAGTCAAACTTATCTTATCCACACCATAAATTTACATGCATTCAACGATAATTTTTAGAATCAAAAGACCTCAATCACAAGTACTTTTGCTCAAATTCCAAAATTAAACAGTCGATGTATTACTGATAAAAGTGTTTGAATTAATTAGCAGCTGTATACAAAACTACAATCCAAATTTAGCTAAAACGAGTTTGCTAGTCAATACTACAACTAACCCATGAAAGGCTTATCGTCAACCCGCGTATTTACACGGGCCTATAATCTAATCTAGGTATCAACACTAAGAGAGTAAGGGGGTGTTTGTGATTACGTTTTGAGCTAATTATTTGATAATTGCGTTTGTATAACGCAAATAATGAAAATATGTGTTTGGCAAAACACAGAGTCTTTAAACGCATAATTTATTATATAAACGCAATCTCAAATACCCTTTATATTAAACATACTCGGTAATTTGGTATACAAATAATACAATCAAATACTAGAAAATTGAAAACTTGCCAACCTGGTATTATATAATATCTGTAGATTGTAGGATAATATTCAATGTACCATAATACTGTATTCGGATACATAAATTATGCTTCTATTTATTACTAGTTGTTAACTTGCTAATTTTGAATAATATTAATGTCCGATAGAAATGTTTTACTATTGCAACTTTGCAAGTAGTTAAAGACGCCTTAGTTGGCTAAAAGAGAAAGAGAGACAGACCAATAATATCTTAGAGGACTATAGGCCCAATATCTTTATATGGCCTCAAAATATCAGAAATACATATATGCCCCGTTAACTGAAAACCCAATAGCATGCATATAGAGTTATAGACTCGACTATTTAACCAAACGACGGAACGAACAATATATTTGTGAATTGTGACAAACAATCATACGTACACAAAAACCGACTTTTTGTGCTCTCAATTTTATAACCGGTTTAAGCTAATTATTGTAACACATTCGTATACCTATATATATTTTGAAATATATGCATACATAGATGCTTAATTTACAAAGAAAAGAAATTATGATAATCAAAAGTCAAAGTCATATTTGACTACTAAGCAATACAAGTACAAAGTCAATGAACATTAATGGGCCAATAGTTCAAGGGTTAATTTTAGAAACATTTCCATTGTTCATAATGGATGAGTCCATAACTGCTAAGCCCATTTCTGCCTTTTCTTTTCTTGCTGCCAACATTCGCTTCGTGGATTTATAAAACGTTCCATATAATATAAGTTGTAGAATCCCAAGAAGTCCTCCAATCCCGTTTGGTACCTGGTTAAGAATCAATATAAAAATAATTGACATTATTGCACTAGAAAATTATTTTTTTTTTAAAAAAAGAAGTTATACTATAAAATAAAGTATTATATTAAGTATAGATGGCAATATAGACTAACAATGCGATAGTGGACACATATAGAAGTAAACTCTTTTTGAAACGCCTTACTTTCGGTAAAGTCGAAGTTACATGAACCATTAAAGTTACTATACCCTATCCAATCATTTGTTTTTGAAAAAAAAAGAGTGATAAATAGTTGATGTTACATATTGATTATAAACTAACAACATTATTATCATGGATGGATGTATCTCGTAAAGTAATAGATATTGATCTATGACACGTCTCATGTCATTTCGTAATGATTTTTTTGTATAAGTGATGTAACACTAGTAGGTAAAAAGTTATGTGAAGTACATGTGGGAAGAGAAAATACATACCGCAATGAAAGGATCAAACGGAAAAAGGGCATACAAGAACCAACAAAGACCATTCAAGAAGCAAAACAGAGAGAGTGGAAAAGGCATATACTCCACACTTTTGGTCGTGATTACCAATTTCTGCATCATTTACCAAATCACAAATTAGTCAAGAATATATGATCAAAGTCACGGAATAATAATTAGTACAATTTCCAACAATTAACAACGTACAACCGAAAAGACCTTAATTCAATTGTTATTGGTTTTATGACTAGCTAGCTTATAGCCTAATATGGTCCAAAAATGAATAACAAATTATGCAGACACAATTTTGGGTCTTTGTTTAATTTGAGAACTTTAGCCATAGAAAAATAATGTCGTTACTTTTAGTTTGAAGTAATTTTTTTGCCTCACTTTAGGGGTAGGTAAAAATAGTTAAATAGAAACTCGAATACATTAAGGTTTACCCAAAATGTGACTAATTAGTTTGTACGTACACCATGTGAATGGTTGCCCAAATTTATTTGGCATGTAGTGTATGATTGAAAAATCATCAACCCCGGATCTCAATAACTAAATTTCTGAAAACCTAACTTCCCCAACATTATTATCTAACACGTCTTAATTATTGTTGCTAATTTACATGTATCCGTACGTTTATATATGACTACGTACCATGACGGATAATGGTGAAGCATACATAAGGATATTGGCCGCGACACCAAAGCTCCCAACGATAGTTGATCGTTTTTGTGTCTTGTGCACCAAAATTAGCACAAAAAGGGTCAATCCAACAAAGACTATAATCTCGAGCAACCAAATCAACACAACCTTTAACCTCTTTCTCGAGTCTGAATATTTAAGAAATATTAGTAGGAAGACAAACTCGATTGCAAGACCAGCTCCATTGGTAGTGACCACAAGCATGCTATTCGGGTGCACAAATGGCATTCCATACAACACCCATAATCCGCAATTGAAAAAAGATGCTAAATATGGCATTGGTGAATATTGCTCTACACTCTTTCGTTTCCATATACCATAAAATGTCGGCCTGAAAAATAAATAATCACATTATTAATTACTAATCAAATTTAATATTCTAGGTATACAATAACGACGCTTGAGAATATTGTATTTTAGTTTATAAGAATCTTACACTGTTGACAAGAAGAGTGTGACTGCAGTGATGTTTCCTGTACGTTATGAACAAATAATCTCAATGTTAAGTATCAATGTTAAAAATTCATATAACAGGAGTATATTTATATAATATTCATAGATTCATAGGTTCTAGATAAAATAAAAAAATTAAAAACAAATAAAACAATATATTTTTCTTCATGAAATCACTGTGCATCATAAAAATTATATATTACTTGTGTTTCGTGAATCTTTGTGCATCAATTTTATGATGATCTAACTGTCAAGATCTTATCTTATTATGTTTTACTTTAATACTTGTTTTACAATAACCAACCCAAAATTCATATATGGGAAGTGATAAGTATACGCACTAATACTTAATTAATTAATCATAGTTACACGAAAACAAAACAAATATCTTATAAGTATTATATTGCACAATTGTGCATATGTATATGCAATACTGCATTTTACCTGCGACACCAAGGGATGTACTGATAGCTTCTTCAGAAACCATGCCTAGATGAGTTTTAGACTTTCTTCTTTTCGAAAAAGTTAGAGGGGGAGAAGATGGTTAAATGTGCATGTTTTTTTTTTTTTTTTGTACATAGCGATAATGCCTCTATTTATAAAGTGTATCCTTTTGTGAAATGACGCAACTACCCCTAGATTACAAATCTAACAAACTTTAATTATATATATACTCGATTAATAATTTTCGATGAAGCCAAAAATTGGAAATATATTTCACTAGGCATGAATATATACCAAACTGGGTTACGTAAGTAAGTCCACCGTCTACTCCCGAACTAGTCTTTTAGGTTTGTTAGGTTAGCCCATGTGTAAATACCAATGTCAATAATTAATCACGTTCTCTAGCTAGTAATATAACGATCGAATAGCTAGGTCGTTTAATTCCTATGTGTGGTGGAATTAAGTTTGGGATCCTCTAAATGAGATCCTGATGAGTTCATTCAAAACCGCGGCACCTTAAAAAAATGTACATATTATTAGATTAATCTTGTCAATTGCCATCAAGATTCATTCAAATCCGTAAATTGACATAACTATCATCAGAAAATCAAAATGGCTATAATAATTATTTGTTCCATTGCATTACGCGAGACATTATACATGCTACTAATTATTGTTTATAGAATTTCTAAAATATTTCTACTATAACTTTTACATCAATATCTGCACCATCTGCACCATTTGACGTCGTGGCCACCAATCCACCAGACTTACAATATATATACTGAAAATTTGAAGGTATAAATCCGCTTTAAGTATAATTATATACTCCATAACTCAAACTTATATAGAAACAACAGCTTAAATAATAAATAAATGATAGATATTTTACTAGCAGAATTATTGTTCTACGAATCTTACCAAACAGATTGTAATTAAAGTTTGTTTGAATTGATTTTGGGGGTATTTCAAAACATGTCAAAGTGATGTTGGGTCACCTTTACTAGCAGAAATGTTATGTTGTTTTGACCAACAACATCTGAATTCATTGCGACGTATATATGATCCATCACTTCATACCCCTTTTGGGGAAATAGAAATTGCTTGTCAGAAACTCTACTTTTATATGCTTCTCTTTTCTAGTGAAATACTAATTGGACCCTGTATATGAAAGACTCTATTACTTGCACCCCTTCCTTCAACATATGTATATTAAAATTTTTGGATATGGTATATTTTGTTATATTAAGTTTTCATAACAACGTGATTATACCATTATACAAAATAAAAAGACAATACTTTTACTTTCAATTTAATGTCGAGCCTTCTGTAGCGGTTAAATTAGTGGGTTTTCCCTTCCCTGTGGTCCCTGACTTCGTGGATCGGTCGCTAGTGACTGTCTGCTCGAATGGATGTAACGACTAGTTGTCCCGTAACACAAACGTTAAAAAAAAAGACAATACTTGGATAGAGTATTAGTGGATTAATACAGTTTTCGTAATATGAAGACTTGGATATGTTGGAAAAATAATGATTCGTATTATAAATATAATGAAAACATGATTAAGATTACTAACCTGAAGATCCTGAGGAACCTGTTAGTTGATTCAGCATTCTTACCATTGAGATTGGTTCCCAAATTAAGGTGATTATAGATTAGATGGGGAAGAAGATTAGAGAGAAAACACACACACAATTAAGGAGGGTGGCCGTGATTAGTGATTCATTAGTTACTAATGATGATTTAATTATGTTATATTTATATATATAACATTTATACTTAGCCCCCTTGGTGTTTTATGTCATGTGCATTATAAACCTCTTCAATTCTAATCACCTAATGGGAAACCCTATATTATGTCATTAATGGTAAATACGCCCATCGTATATTTACCGACATAAGGATTTCATTTATTTGTCAATTATCATATCGGACTGATATATGATCGGTGAAGGTCACAACTTCGTTAGTCCAACAGGATAGAGTAAGATGAATACTTGTCATGCATTTATGGAATTAATTAAGAAGATGGGTATATGATGATTTTTAAGAGAATATATCATTTTAATTGCGGGGTAAGATTATTTAAAAGTTAGTGTTAATTCTCGCCAGATATAGTGTCACTTATAGTAATCCTTTCAAACCGTATTCGATCATTGATCATGGAAGACAAAAGGTTAGGAAGAAAGGATAGAAGAACATGAAGTAATGGTGTTGTGTTTTGACATGAAAAGATCTCCCACAACTGTAATGTTGCTTTCTACAGAATGATCTAATCTCCACTTAGTATCAATTCGATTGATCTATCATTTCGACTAAATCTACATATTCTTTTTCATTGATGTGTCCATGAATCTAATTCTGAAAGAGACTTTCTTCATAATATCCTTCTCAAATTTTCTTACGCTAAATGTGAATATATATGTTACAAATTCTTTGTGAGTAATTCATGACCAGCTATTAACCTTGAGTTGGAAGTTACCAAAATGGATTAAATTAAATTTGGAAGCAACTATGGTAAAAATAAGTAATTGAAGCATCTATGGTAAAAGTAAGTAATGTTGAAAGTCTCTTTTTAAATTTCTCAATAACCGGGTACCAATACTTGTATTGTATCTCGTAATTGGTACAAATTGTTTTATTTATTTTTTTTAATCCTTGCAGTCCAAGCTTCAAAAAGTATCTATGATTTAGCTGTTTTGTTTTCGATTTAGATATCGATGATATACTATTGTAATTGTACTTTACTTGCACTATGGGGTTTTTTAATACTTTGCTAGTAATTTTTTATTTTTAATATTTTACCGTTCTAGAAAAATTAAGAGGTCGATACTTAATTATCTGAAGTTGAGACATCACATCTGTCTCTCTAGAGTAGAGAGAGCGCCAATAAACTGGTAACAACCTAATTAATCGGCTATCCAAAGCAATGGTGGAATATAATGATCTTTATGTACGTACGTGGCAAGTACGTATTAAGCTACAAAGACTTGCCAATAGTCAAATTGACTCGAGTCAATTTGAAACTTAATAGTTATGTCTTTAAATTGGTTGAAACTTGAAAGTAGTATACACCACATGAAATTGGTTATTAGTTTATGCTAAATATAGTTAGTAGCTCCTTATCTCACTTTCTTCCAGCATTAATTGAAAGGCGAACGAAGTTTATTCATACTTGTCCTCTTTTAGAATGCGTAAATAAATGATGATGTTGGTTGAAAATGCAATTTTCATGATAATAATTGTATCATCGTTATTGTTGTTATTATCAATATTGTGATTATTTTTATTTTATGGGTTTTGCTAAACAAAGCCCTAAGCGCTTTCGTTAAGTTACATTAAATAGTTGTACACTTACCATAAAAATCAGGGGTCGACTTTTGATATGAAAATGTACAACCTTTTTATGCACGTTTAGTGAAACCCTAAAAGCTTCATTTAGTATTTTTCTTATTTTATATATCACTAAAATTAATTAACAAACTAACAAATAAGGAAACAATTTAGGTCAACCTCGCATCAATTAGGGCAAGATAAAGGCACACTTATTCGTCATAAAAGTAAAATAAAAAAAATTATCTTAGTAAATCGGTAAGATCATTACCAAATACCAATCATATATTTCCTTCGTTCCAATTTAAAAGTGCAAATTTAACTTGCTAAGTCTTTTTTCTTTTCTAATTTTAACTGTATTTTTGTTTATATGATCATATAATTTCTAACGAATGTTGTATCAATGAAAAATACATCTAAAACTCAATTTATCTATATATTTTACATCAATTATATTACGTATAATTAGTTGCAACTGAAAGACTTTAAAAATCAAAGATTAAAAAGTTTGTAAAAATCAAATATCAATATCACTAACTATGCCTACCTTTAAGTAACTAGGTGTAAATTTAAAAATTTTGTTGAGAACAAATATGAATAAAAAGGTTTATGATGCGGTCATATATATATATATATATATTGAAAAGTTATTTTGAGAATTTTTTTTTTTGCGAGAACCTTTGAGAATTTTTCAAATCAAGCCCAACCGATGATTATTCTTTACATGAAAATTGTTTTTTGATTGTTTTCTGAATAACTTATGTGTAATTTTAAAGTTTATAATTGTGTGGAGGAATAGATTATCATCCGTTATACAATTATATGGAGATTTGGATTCTTGATCATATGTGCACGAATATTGCTATGATTACATGTGATTGACTTGCATACATGTGATCATAGCAATATACGTGCACATGTGATCAAGAATCCAAATCTCTACATAATTGTATAACGGATGATAATCAATGCCTTCACACAATTATAAACTTTAAAATTACATTTAAGTTATTCAGAATACAATCAAAAAACAATTTCCATGTAAAGAACAATCATCGGTTGGGCTTGATTTGAAAAGTTCTCAAAGGTTCTCGCAAAAAAAAGGGTTCTCAAAATAACTTTACCATATATATATATATATATATATGGGATTAGTATTTTAGAATGTAAACAACTTTACACGAATAGTTATAGTGTGTATCGAACTTTAATCACGTGTATTGTATGTAATAAACTTTCAAATCTTGTGCATTGTATGTATCCGAATATATGTGGCAACCATATAAGTTGTCACTTGTCAAGTTTTGATTGGTTGAATACATACAATGCACAGGATCTGAAAGTTCATTACATACAATATACAAAATTAAAGTCTGATACACACTATAACAATTCATGTAAAGTTGTTTACATTATGGGGTACTAATCCCTAATAAAAAATATACATTCATGAAACACTAATTAAGTCAATAAACCATTTACATCATGCTTAATAAATGTATATGTGCATACTGCATAAAAATGTATATGTACATCTTGGCGGAATGTCGTTCAACCTTTGTTGATTTTATATCTTTTCAATCCACCATCGTGATTGAGTGTTTAACTAACCGTACTATACACACGACTTTTAATTCTTTAATTATATATCCAGACTCCTCATTGGAATTGAAAAGTAGAGCAAATATGATGATGGGTAGTGTTTGTATGACACACGTAGTGTATATATCAATAAACTTTTCAATTCCAATATCCTCAAAATATATATAATTTTTAATAAAAATAAATATATATTACGAGTAGTATTTAGGAAATTCTATTGTTTCAACTTTTTAGCAACCATGATAAAAAGACGTGCATGTCGACAAAGGCCTCTCCCTAAGGCTTCGTCGACACCTTCGTCAACGCTCTTCCACCATCGAAGGCTTAGGGAGCAACTCATCGATGCCCCCTCTTCGTCTCATTGTGTCCTTCTAGCGAAGAGCATTGACGAAGCAAAGGAGCGTGGCAACGGCTAGTTTTTGTTTTTTTTTTTTTAACAAACGGCTTAATTAAAGTTTAAAAAAATAACCTCCACTATAAAAACCAACTTCTATTCAACCATTCTCATCTCATTCACTTCTTTTCACTCATACAAAATTTACACAAAACAACACACACTCTATACATTTTCACTAAATATGTCGAGTTCCGACGAAGATTCAGTTTCATACATTCATAAGTATACAATAGATGTCGCAATGTTAAACACTTTCGTTACTTTAATTGACGAAGAAGAAGAAGCAGAGAGCTCGAGAATGGCAAACAGACCAAAAATACCAAGAAGAACAATACCCAGAAACCATGTGGAAGCCGCCACACGTTTTATAATCATTACTTTGCCCCGCAACCCGTTTACCCAGCCGATTATTTTAGAAGGCGATTTTGAATGCCCAAAGAAATGTTTCTTCGTATAGTGAACGGTATGCATTCCTTAAACGCCATACAACCATTACCAAAACACTTTGCATTCTTTTACAACGGTCCAACCAACGCTGTGGGTCGCCTGACGTTAAATACTTTTCAAAAATGTACTTCGCCAATACGCCAGGTGGCTTATGATTCTACTGCTGACGTTAAATACCTCAAAATGGGTTCCCAAACGTCTGCCGATTCGTTGAACTACTTCTGTAAATGTGTTGTTCAATTATATCACTCAGAGTTTTTGAGAAAACTGACACAAGAAGATGTTAACCGCCTGACCACTAAACACGAGGCGGTGCATGGTTTTCTGGGTATGCTTGGAAGCGTTGATTGTATGCATTGGGCTTGGAGAAACTGCCCAACTGCATGGCAAGGCCAATACACTCGTGGTGACAAATGACATCCGACGATTATGCTTGAAGCAGTTGCTTCATATGATTTGTGGATTTGGCATACTTACTTTGGACCCGCCGGTTCGAACAACGACATCAACGTCCTTAATGAATCTGACTTGTTCGACCAGCTTCTCCAAAATAAAGCTCTTACGGTAAATTTCACCGCTAATGGCCGACAGTTTACAAAGGGTTGTTATCTAGCTGATGGTATCTATCACGAATGGGCTACACTTGTCAAGTTTTTCAAGTGTCCCATGGACCCTAAGACCAGTAAATTCAAACGCTTCCAAGAGTCTGCAAGAAAAGACGTGGAGCGTGCTTTTGGGGTACTTCAAGGCCAATGGAGAATCCTTCAACAGGGTGCGCGTCCATTAAGTATTAATAAATTTAAACGCATCATGTACTCTTGTGTGCTGTTGCACAACATGGTCGTTAAATATAACATGCGTGCAATCAGTCCTTTGGATTTGGAGCTAATTCCTGATACGCCGCCAGCTCGTTCTTGGGACGAACGTGTTAACATTCACTTACGTATGACAGGGGAGTTACGTGATAGGGTGACACACAACCGTTTAAGAGGCGCCGTAGTCGAGCACATTTGGAACTTGGCGGAAAACCAACGTGAACGTTGAGTGTAGTATTTTTTTTTTAATTGTCTTTTTTTAATTAATAAATGTAATGTATTGATTTTTTTTAATAAATGTAATGTGTTTTTTTTAATTAATGTAATGTGTTTTTTTTAATAAATGTAATGTGATTTTTTTATTTTAATTTTAAATAAATGTTGAATTATTTATTTTTTGTGTAAATGTAAAATAAAATAAATAAAAAGTGTGGAATAGGGGTTATAGGGAGTGATTGTGGAAGAGGTGGATAAAGAGAGAGAAAAACTGATGTGGGAGTGTGGAAGAGGTGTGGATGAAGTTAGCTTAGGGAGAGGCCTAAGTGATACTTTTAGCCGTTGCTGGAGAGGATGAAAAGAATATTTGATACCTTTTGTTGGATTTTAGATTTTACCGTAAAAGCGATAGGTTTGTGCCTGAGTGATTAAAGCCATGTTTTTGGGTCCAAAATCATTGAAAGTAGGTACTATACTTCAACTTTATCATTGTATAAAGAGACAAGAGTTATGAGAAATAACTAAAACAAATTAGCGATGTACGTGTCGATGATAATATAAATGTAATTGATTTCATCATTCTTGCTCAAGGACATGCTTGAAAAAATCGGGACAAGTGTTGATGTGCGAAATCTAGCTTTAAAATTTATAAAACACGAATCACTGGAAAACTGACTACAACACACTCACGGGCAGTGTACCCGTTCGTATGCAGTATAGTAACCGGCAAATCCAAGATCGTTCACAAGGACTTTTTGTAAGCAATTGTTTTAAGAAATGTGATTCAAGAGAAAATGGGGGGTTTTGTGACTGAATTGTCACTTTGCAAAGTCAGTTAAATTTGTTAGTAATCCCTCAGGATTAATCGAAAGAAGAGTTTGTTGTTTTAAACAATAGTTTAAAGGGCACCCATCTTGATTTTGCTCGACAAAATGTTAAGATTGCACGTTTGATGAAGTTCAAATTCAATTTAGTGATTAAACGACCGAGACTCAAATTAATCGCCAACCCCGTACCCGTCAAGTTAACAACTTATTCGACTCTCTTGTATAAACTAGTTTCATTATTAAGACCGGTACCCCAAGACGCCTTTTTATAACTTCCCTAGTTTAACAATGGTTTTGATCATTTCAGATAACAATTTTGCCTATCGATTGTACCCAACCGTCAACCCGTTAATTCTTATCAAATATTGATTACCCTCTACCGTACCCGTCATATAACCAATTGCTTCTAACCAAGCAATCAAAATAACTTATACCCAAATCCTAGTCGTCACTAAGCAATGAATACAAATTATCCGCAATCAATAATTGAATAACAAAGAATTAATAGATTAAGATCACGACAAAACATTAAATCAAATCACTTGAATTAACAAATATTGTGCAATCCCTACATAATGTCTCACTCCATCAAGATGGATGAAAAAGTGATTAGCCACTCATATTAAATATGAAATAACAAATCAAAATAGAAGAATTCATCGTTGCCGAATACAAAGGAATGAAAACGAATAACGGAATTGATCCAATCGTGCTTGAAATCCTTAAAGAAGGTTGAATACAAGAAAAACCTCAAAAAGTGCTTCCAAAAATGGCTGAAATATGGCTTAGGGTTTCTAAGTTATCAAAAGATGTTTTTAAAATTCGTCCAAAAGAGTTTTTATATAAAGTCCACGCGTAACTGCCGTTATAGACTTGTAACTCCCGTTACACGGGTTAACTTCCATTCTTTGCAGATTTCGTCCTTCAGCTACTAACGGGCGTTAAGGATTTGTAACTCCCATTAAGACCCAGCTTGTAACTCCCGTTAGCACAAATGTAACTGCAGTTACAGTGGCCATGTTATTTCCTTGATCCTCTTAACGGCCATTAGATGTATTATAACTGGAGTTAAGCTTCTTTCATCAAAATTTCTTCATTTTAACATCCTTTTCCACTCTATCTTCATCCCAATTCATCCACGAACTTCACGATGTACTTTCTTAAGTTGTTTTTGGCCATTTTCCTCCATGAACCTGCTATGGACCTGAAACCACTCATACATACCATAAAGCATCGAAATATAGGTACGAATGACTATAAACGTAGCATAAATGACCTAAAACAATATGGAAAATATGTATAAAATGAGTCACATCAAGTGCTCGAGTCATTGACTACGAAGAATTGACTAATTATCTTATACAATTGCCTTTTTTTTCTTCTACATAAATAAATTTGAATATAATTCATTATATCAATTTGACCTACGCGATAATAATATGTTTGATGGATATGATAACAATCACTATAAAAACTAAAAAGAGCTTAATTAATATAAGGTTTTACTTAATTATAAATCTATATCTATTGATCCATTTGGTTAATTGAAAATTGTAACTATCCATATTTCTATACTATCTTATAAAAAAAATAGTCTATGTGTTGAAAGCTAAAAAAATGTCTAAAATATCCTTAGTGACTATATTACACCATCAGTCCTTATTTTTTAAAATATTTTCATTAATCATTTACATTGTTACTTTTACATTAATAATTTACACTACTCGATGTTGTCTCTAACACCAACAGTCATTCCCTACCATCACACCGTCACCGCCACGGTTACCACCGCATTGCGTGGATACCGTGTTGTTACATTACATTACAATATCATTGAAGAGGCTTGCTATGAACATTATCTTTTTTGTTATTTTATATACAAACAAAAATCTTATTTATAATATTTAAAAATGGGTCTAATATCTAATTATCTATATACAAAACTCAAAAAATATATTCTTTTGAAGCAAATTTTTAAATCCTGCATGTACGTGGTATATCCGAAAGGAGCTTGTTAATCTAATAACCATTAGATACATGATAGTTTAAATTTTATTCTTAAAGTACATTTATTCTATTATTTTATTTATTATATATACACCATTTTAATACACAATAGACATGATCTTAGGGCTATAATTAACAAAATATAATTTTCAAAATTAAAATAACAGTTTCTTTCAAAGCTTATTTGCATGATTTATTAAGTTACCAAAATATCCTAATATATAATTATTTTCATACTTCAAAAAGAGAAGAAAACAACTAAAATGGTTGTCTATGAGTTTGAATGAAAAGTTCTATAGCTAATAGTTTTATCTTAACAACTAGTTGGTAGTTAGTAGTTAATAGTTCGTAGACAATAGTTAATAGTTACCATTTGAGTAGTTCTTGATTAGTAACATTAGAAAGATATTTTACATGAAAAATTATATTAATAAAAATACTAAATTTATTTTTTTTAAACAACAAAGAAATTGGTAACATCTTTGGGAATTGTTATGCCCATCCCAAATTTGATTATTGATAATATCTTGAACGGTTTGTTTTCGTATGTTTTGAATGATGAAACTTTTTAAGGAAAATATCCTAACTACTGGAGTACTAGACCAAAACCCCAATGTCAAGTACCAAATATAATATAATGACATTAATATAAGTACTTGCTCTTGCTTTTTAATATGAATACCAAGATTCAAGTCTTTAGTTTAAATAAGTTGGCATTAGTTGATGTAACTAGGAATAGGTTAAAAAAATTGTTATGAGTTTTGTTAAATACAACTTTTAGGGTTGTAATTAACATGTTTAAAACAATTATACATTTACCATATATAAAATTTAAAGAGTTAACTTTTAATATAAAAAAATATAATGGACATGCATTAACTATAACATAATGGCGGTATTTAACTTTTTCTTATTAGAAAAAATAGTTGGTTTATAGAGATATTCAATCTAGATCTAGTATTTATATGAATCTAGATAATAAGAATACAATTAGATAAATTACTCTTAACAACGAGCAAATAACTCAATGGTATAAGTTATCTTGCACAAGTCTCCCAATGATGCAAGATCCAGCTTCGAGTATTGCTGAGGGAACAAAGTTTATCTTAATAAAATGTTGTGTCTTTAGGCAGTTTAATTAGAGAATTTTTCTTCTACAAGGTATTGAGGTGAGGGGTTTTTTAGCGCGGACCTAGTTAAGACAACGTAAGTTAGATTCCCTTTTGCGAGCAAGTGATCCACAAATTTTTATTTCTGCAAAAAAGACAACTTACCGTTTGTAAACTAAAAACATCGTATACTAAATTAAAAATAATAATAATAAAACATGTCGCATAAAAGTATGTCACACGTCGATTGAAAATTTTTACAATCATCTTATAATTATATCTCCAAATTTATACAGAAGATGCGCATGGATACATAATGCAAGGATAAAGTCTATACACGATGGAATTAAGAGAAAAGGGATCGACTACGTACACGTACGCGACACTCACATGGAGCATATGATGACAAAAGTTATGTCGATGATAATAAAATAATACGATGTCGAATTTTTACTTTAGAAAAAATCATATGAGATGATCTATATACATATCATCGACGTCGAATTTTTTTACATCTAACGGGCCACCACACGTCGACAGCGTTAGCCTATCTGCCTAGGTCTTAATGTTAAAAAAAAAAAAAAAAAATCTGCCTAGACCTTGATTGATCTACCTGAAGTCACGTGGCAATATGACAATTGCTATTTACGATGTATATATATGTAATCTCTATATATATGTGTGAGTATGACTGTATGAGGAGTTTTTTTTTTAAAATAATGTATTTGACAAAAATTATTTACCAAATTAGTATAGTTTTAAAAATATTTACTATTTTAGTAGAAAACTTTATTTTTAACATTATAAAGATTGTAAGCTATTTGTAGACCAGGAAATAAACTCATAAACACTAATCACTCATCAATTCTCAAAGTCATAATATTTCATTTTTTAAGATCTAGTAAAATTTTATATAGAAAGATCATTTGCTCAGTAGTCAGTACCCATCTCTTATATAAATCTATATACTCATTCATGTATCAATACATCTATTTTTAAAACAAAACAAGCCAATGAAGAGGAAGTAAATTCAAATTGTAAATGTCACTAGACTTTCAATAACAAAATTTATTGCATGATAGACCTCTCATCAACCAAATGAATACAAATATGGTTTTCAGATGGCGTGGACTTCAGCTTAATTTACAAACGAGATACACAATCAAGGGACCAAATTCACAATTTAACAGTGACATCCGACGAGTGCTACAATCAGATGATTTTGCCGTCGATGATTATTATTTATTAAATAACAAACTCTGAAACCAACCAAGTTGGCGGCAAGTTCGCACAAGCTAAAAATGGATGAGTGTTTGATTACCTGGGCAAATAATGTATCATTATTAATTTATTATATGTTTATATTTAATGATTTTATTTTAGGTTATGTGAATTGGAGGTAATTAGTGTTAGAGCCTAGAGGTTTATCGGTCTACTCATTGCTTTTGATTTTTCTTTTCAATTTTTAAATTTAACAAATATAATGTTAATAAGGTTTTATACTAAAATGATAAATAATTTTAAAACTATACTAGTTTAGTAAATAATTTTAGTCACTACACTATTTTAGAAAAAAACTCACTGTATGAGTGTGTCGACTAGAGTAGAGACGTCAATAAATTTGTTGGTTAACCAATACTGGGCTTCATTTTTGTTTTGAGCAAAAAAGGAAAATGAGCAAAAAAGGAAACACCAAAACTTATAGCCCAAAATAAAAAAATAAAATAAAATAAAAAATAAAAAAAGGGAAAATGTCATTAACCAATACTGGGCTTCCCTTTTGTTTTGGGCCGGTTTTGAGGGATACATACTTTTCAAAAACAAAGTTTATCTTTGATAATGATGTAGTTTAGAGCTGTTTAGTAAATTATGTAAAAGTTTATTGTTTAAAAAGTAAATAAATAGATGATAGAAAAGAGAGCATATTGGAACTAAATGAGTTTTTGGAACTACTAACAAATAGTTCTTTTCATGTCGATTTCACGTCAAGTTTAAGATTAATAGAATGTCGTTCATCTTAATTTGTCCTGATAAAAAAAATAATAAAAAAATGTTACATTTTTATCTTCATATTTATCTTTACTTCTATATAATGGAGGAAACCTTTTTTTTTTATATATTTTAAATTACAATTTTGAACGATCTAATTTACCCCTATTCTTTATTCAGTAATTTAAATATCTCTATCTAATATACTTATAATACATTTAAATCTCAACCACTCATTTTTTTCTCTCCTCAAGTCTTAATCACTCATTTTTTCTCTCTTCTGCATAAATCATTTTATTACTCTAATTCGTTCAAAATCTTTATCTCAAAACCGTATATCGATAAATTATAAAAGTTGGTGTTCTTAAAATTTCATGCTCTTTCATAATTAAAGATGTCATTTGATATACTTTCGACTAATTTTTAAATTTGCGAAAGGAGCCCGTACGACCAAGACATTTGGCTATTACACGACTTATCACCTCCTATGACTTATCACTCCACCATCTCACCGTTGCATTGCGCGGGCACTATGCTCATATAATAAAATAAACAAGAGAAAACAATTCAAGGGTTAAAAATCAAAATACCCAAAACTCGATCAAAGGACACCCAACACTTCACAATTACAATGCATGACAAAGCAACCCAATAATACAACGCCACGTCATCATCTGTGACATGAATTCCTTCCCGCGAGACCCAAGCGTAACCCATATCCATATGTATATATATACATTCTCATAATTCTTCGTTGAAAACATAATGACATTCTCCCTTCAATCGACTGCACAACTTTTAATTATAAAAACATTATTATATATATCTAGAGCTCAAAAGGATTAAATATGCGTCGTCGCTTCGGCATTGTTCTTGCGGTTCTCGTAATCGGTATTGCGCGCTATTAGATTTCAAATTTTGCTACTAGAAATATACTCGTAGTATATATAATTTATAAAAATATATATGTTTATGCTACGTACGTACTTATGTGTATGTAACAATTTGTTACAAATAACAAATTGTTATATAATTTAGATACATGATCTCTCATTGATCTGTATGTTACTAATTAATAATAATTAACACCGATTTCTGTGTTGTAACAGGCTGCTTATCTGCAACAATATCGATTGCGGAAGAAGCAGAAAGTAGTAGTAGTAATAACAAGTTAGGGACAGTTATTGGGATTGATCTCGGGACGACGTATTCTGTTGTTGGAGTTTATCAGAATGGACATGTCGAAATCATAGCCAATGATCAAGGAAACCGTATCACTCCATCCTGGGTAGCATTCACTGATTCCGAACGGTTGATTGGTGATGCTGCAAAGAATCAGGCGGCTGTCAATTCCTATAGGACCATCTTTGATGTTAAGAGACTTATTGGAAGATGGTATATATATATATATAATTAATTAATTCCTTGTTTATAGATTAATAATGGGAATTTTTATTAGTTAATTGTTGTTTAATTTTCATTACAACTATTTATGTTTGGATGATATAGGTTTGGGGACAAGGAAGTTCAGAGGGATATGAAACTTGTTCCTTACAAAATTGTGGATAGACATGGGAAGCCTTATATCCAAGTTGAAATTAAGGAAGGGGAGACTAAAGTTTTCAGCCCGGAAGAGATTAGCGCTATGATTTTGACCAAGATGAAAGAGACGGCTGAAGCGTTCCTTGGGAAGACGATTAAGGATGCTGTTGTTACAGTTCCTGGTAAGGAAAACGTAGAGTTTTTCGTTGATAAAGTTTTTGGATGTATATTATGTATACGTTTGAATGATGTTTGTGTTTTGTTTCTTGGTGCAGCGTATTTTAATGATGCCCAAAGGCAGGCTACCAAGGATGCCGGTGTGATTGCTGGTTTGAACGTCGTGAGAATCATTAATGAGCCCACGGCTGCTGCTTTAGCATACGGTCTGGACAAGAAAGGTGTTGAGAAGAATATTCTGGTCTTCGACCTTGGTGGTGGAACATTTGATGTCAGTATCTTGACATTGGATCATGGTGTTTTTGAGGTTCTTTCCACAAATGGAGACACCCATCTTGGAGGTGAGGATTTTGTTTTTTTGTTTTTAACTTATGAATGTTATGAGATAATACTGTTTACTATATATGCTCATCAATGATTTGGGATTGATATCTTTTAGGTGAGGATTTTGACCAAAGGATCATGGAGTACTTCATCAAGTTGATCAAGAAGAAGCATGGAAAGGACATTAGCAAGGACAACAGAGCTCTTGGAAAACTTAGAAAGGAAGCAGAACGCGCCAAGAGAGCCTTGAGTAGCCAACATCAAGTCCGTGTTGAGATTGAGTCTCTTTTTGACGGTGTGGATTTCTCTGAACCATTGACTCGAGCTCGATTTGAGGAGTTGAACAATGACTTGTTCAGAAAGACCATGATACCTGTAAAAAACGCTATGAAGGATGCTGGTTTGGAAAAGCATCAGATTGATGAGATTGTTCTTGTTGGTGGTAGTACTAGAATTCCAAAGGTTCAACAACTCCTTAGGGATTATTTTGATGGTAAGGAACCAAACAAGGGTGTGAATCCTGATGAGGCTGTTGCGTTTGGCGCTGCAGTACAAGGAGGCATTTTGAGTGGAGACGGTGGTGATGAAACAAAAGGTAATTTTCTTTTCTTATAATGTATTCATACTTTTGTGTGTGTGTGTGTTTTTTTTTTTCCATTTGGGTTATTCGATCTTTCTTTTGACAACGCAATATAAATGCTAATAATGTGTTATCGTGTAGAAATCATTCTTTTGGATGTGGCTCCTCTTACACTTGGTATTGAAACTGTTGGAGGTGTGATGACCAAGTTGATCCCCAGGAATACTGTGATTCCGACTAAGAGATCCCAAGTGTTTACAACCTACCAGGATCAGCAGACAACAGTCTCCATCAAGGTATTCTATTTTTACTAATTTTGCACCCATCAATTATGTGTACAGATGAATATAGATAGGATATGGGGTTGACAAGATGACCCGTTTACCCAACCCACCCGTTTTACCCAACCTGCTGGCTCATTATCGAATCACCCCATTTTCCACCTCTAAGTTTGAGCCTTTTAATGATTAAATTGCGTATTTGTAACAGGTCTATGAAGGAGAAAGAAGTCTGACAAAGGATTGTAGGCTTCTTGGAACATTTGATCTGACTGGAATTCCTCCAGCTCCAAGGTTTAGAAACCACTAAATATTTATCAGTTTAGTTGATACCATTTGATGTTCGTGTAGAGGCTGAAATGCAATTTTACGTTTTCTTTTCAATTCAGGGGAACACCGCAGATTGAAGTCACTTTTGAAGTAGATGCCAATGGTATCTTAAACGTGAAGGCAGAGGACAAGGCTTCTGGAAAATCAGAAAAGATCACGATCACTAATGAGAAGGGACGATTGAGCCAAGAAGAAATTGAGCGTATGGTTAAGGAAGCAGAAGAGTTCGCTGAGGAAGACAAAAAGGTAAAAGAAAAGATTGATGCCCGTAACGCCCTTGAAACATACGTGTACAACATGAGAAACCAGATTAACGACAAAGATAAGTTGGCGGATAAGCTTGAGTCAGAGGAGAAAGAAAAGATTGAAACAGCAACGAAGGAAACACTTGAATGGTTGGATGACAACCAGTCAGCTGAGAAAGAGGACTATTATGAAAAGCTGAAAGAAGTGGAAGCTGTTTGTAACCCGATCATGACAGCTGTTTATCAGAGGTCTGGTGGGGCTTCAGGAGGTGGTGCAGAATCTACAGAAGATGATGATGAACACGACGAGCTATAGGGTGTTTTTTGGTAATGCACAGAGAAGAGGTGAGAAGATAGAGTTAGTATGATTTTGGGATTTTATTATATGAATTTGAGGAGGGTGATGACATGTGATTGATGAAATCCTTTCTTTTGTGATTAGTGATTACTTTGGTTGGATTTTTTATTCTTGTTTTCAAGAAGAATTTTATTGAATTTGTAATGATCTAGTGTTTAAACAATTTGCCTACAGTTTATTGTTCTTCTGCCTTGATGTCTTTTTTTCTTCTACTGTTGTTCATTTGGTTAGAAACCCGACACAGAATTATATCTCGCTTTGTCTTAAACTGACTTGACCATTGTTTCTTGCGTAAGAGCGTGCAAAGCTGGGTGTGGAACCATAGAACTAAGCAACTAGTATACTCGGTTCTATACATAACAAGAATCAGATTATCAGTCTACTTGAATGAATTATGATCATAATATCATAATAAGTTGGACCTGAATCACTAACCCATGACAAATCCAAAGTTTAGGCAAGCTGTTAGGACGAACCTGATACCATATCAGTCCTATTTTCTTCTAATGCTTTTGAATTTTCTGGCCTGATTTTCTTTCCTGCATACCTTGGGCAAGTTGATGGAATGGAACAGATGCTGATTACAGATCATACATTATAAGGCGTATCCTTGGTTTCAAACCGAGTCATATTCGAGATTAACTAGACTTGCAGAGTCAAGATAATATGGCTTAACCATGCCTTCCTGGTTCTCGAGCTAGTTATATCTTTCTTTCAGACATGTTCATTATCAACTATACCACTAAAATGATTTATTATAGCTAACAATAATTCCTAGGTTCAATCAATTTATGCCATTATTGAATGTTGTCCAATAAATATAAATATGCCAGAAAATGTTTGGAGATTGTTAGAGCAAGGTTTTAAAGTTGTTTAATAAGAACAATACATTACCCTGCCATCGTTCATATTGCGTAATGAGAAATAAGATGTTACCATGATCGGTAATCGACTTCATGGACATAAATCATGCAAGGCTCGTACAGAGGTTTATGTGAGATGGTAGCATTCAAAAAAGAAAGAATTTCATCTCAACATATTGTTGTCTGTGAGTAAAAATATACATAGTTTAAGAAATGTGTAATTGATGTTGTTTGAACGTAACATTTATAACTTACAAACCAAAAAAATTTCTTTATGATATGTCCATAGATGAGAAGCACAGATTTTGGATCAGACATGAGTACATCTTAATCCTTTATGATTATTCCATTAAAAAAACTATATAAATCTATACGAACCCCTTTTCTTCCTTTTTTTCAAACAAGAAAAGATAAAACCTAAAAGTTGTGGGTAATATGTATCAAACCTAAAACTATGCACAAGTACATGCATGGTGGTTGTCAGTTTGAGCCATTTAAATAAATTGCATGACCTTAATTTCTAGAGACCGGCTTTTGGATTGGCTGAACCAGCTGCTACAATTCCAACACCATTTGAGGTAGATGCATCTTTATCGACACTAAGCTCATTCACAAGTTCATCTATTTTGCGAAACTGGTATGGCCATCTTGAATTATACAGGAACTGTCGAAGATCAAATCTGTTGTCTTCTGGTGAATAACTCTGCACACATAAAGGTGAAGTTTGTGTCATTAAGTAGTCCATAAAAGTTATCTGAAAAAGAGAGAATATAAAAGTTTGCAAGAAGAGAATACTCAAAATTGAATACCTCAGCATGATAGGAAGGTGTTAATACAGTCATCTTGTGTCGATTGATGGAATAGTATTTGAAGAAGTGCTTCACTTTATCAGCTACCTCAGAAGGACTAAGTTTAGAGCCCCAACCAAAACATAGATTCTGTAACAACAATCACAGTCAATGAGTGCAATAAAATAATCTGGAAGCTAGAGGGGGAGATGAGAGGGTTGGTAATGGGTACACAAACACTTCATGTCAATCTTCAAACAACATTTAAGTTATGATCAAAAAACAACATTATTCAAGACAAACCTTGAACATGGACACAGGACCGCATCGGAATATCTTCCTCAACCTTCCATAAACTGAAAGTTCCTCGTATGTCATTCCCATGTCCACTTCATCCAGCTGATTTATGCAAGATTTTATAAGAGATAAAATCATATGATGGTTGCATATTCACACCAATTTGCTATATGCAGTGGCTGAATATGCAAAAAAGTTACATGTTCTAAGATGTAAAGAATCTAAAAAAACATCCAAAAGTCAAAGATTTGTATATGGAGGTACTGAAGAAATTTGAAATTGCTGATAACTGTGCATCCAAAAATGGGGAAACTGTCCAAAAGGATTCTATGATTCAAAACTTTATATAATGGCCTTTTTTTGGTCAATAAGAATGAAAGTATCTAAAAATATTGAACACACATGAGAGCTAGCAAAATGACAGCGTTGGTAGTATATTGGGTCAAAACGGGTTATTTAGGCCACATCACTTGTAGGTTCAAAAGTTGTACATTTTACTATCAAATAAATCACATATGTTATATTGCATCGGTAATAATCTAATTTCCTTTTAGGGGTGTGCCAAAAACTGAAAAACCAAACCGAAACCACCAAGAACCGACCAACTATAAAACCGATGGTTCTGTTTGTTAACTTTTGAACTAACCAACTGGATCCGTTCTTCTGTTAGGTGGAAAAACCGATTCACTAGAAACCGCCCCCCTCCATTTTGTATACTATTACTAATATGTACATTAAGTTAGTATTTCATTGTACTCAGCATTTTCCATACCATGATACTAACAAAGTTTTGGCCATCAGATATATATACCAAGAGAAAGAACAACCGGAATGCTATTTGCTATTCTTGTAACTGGAATGATCAAATGCAATCCACCTTAATATTTAAGGAATAAAAACCAAAGGTTTAACTTCTTTAATAAAACTGTTTAGGAGGTTTATGCACTACAAAATTTACTATGGGCAACTTTCGACCCGGTTTCTATTAAGAATATTCTATTATTTTTTATTTCACGCGGTTGAGTACAAAAAATAATTTTATCAGCACATTCAATCATTCATTAGTAATTGGGTTAAAAGGCCACCCGCCCACCACTAATAAGCTTGATGGTTGGCATCTCTAAGGCACACATTTCTGAACAGATCACTTAACTAAAAATGATGCTAAATTACCTGGCTGTAATTGGATCGTATAGGCTCTAGCTCAGCAGTTGGTGGAGCAGCTTCTATTTCTGCTAAAGATGAGAAACCAAGATGGATGGCAGCCCACCGCAGAAATATTCGAAGATCCTGCTTACTAATACTTCCAATTGGATTTATATCAGCAGAACTGCAATCATACTACAAAAAGAATACAAAGGTTATAAAACAATCTAGCACAAAATCCCAATTATCCATCGAAGACTAGTTTACAATTCTAAATTTCTACGTGAAGCCATGGAAATCTTTAGAATTCGAATTCCAAAAACTTCTATATTACCTAAATTTTTACCAAAAGATAAATGTATAGAATGATGAATTAATAAAATACCTTAGTTAGGTAACCACGTAACCCTTCATCCACATTGGAGCTACCCAACACAAGATAGAACCCAGGTTTGCTATGAACCCATGGCAACAATGATGCCAACATAAATGCCAAAACCATTCTAATGCGAGCTTGTATGTTTTGGAGCCCTAAATTTTCAATGTTTGATCCCCCATCTACCTATGGATGAGAAATAAAAGTTTTATTACTTTTAGTATGATTATGGAAGTCAACATAATTAGAGAATAAATCATCTTGGCTAGAGATACACAAATGTATGTTCTCTTTTTCAGGGATTTACCTTGTAACGAGGACGCTTCCCGGTGAGTGTCTGAAATAAAGATAGGAAGGCAGATACCACAGTGTCTATGGAAACATCAAGATGCCATGATCCAATTTCATCAGCAAGCAGCTTGGCCCGCGACCGTGTGGCATCAGAACTGAGAAGCAACCACCCATGTTAGTGGTGTATGGTGCGAACACCAATCCGAAAATCCACAAAATATGTTCATGTGATGACTTTGTTTTGAAAAAAGCAAATGAATGTAAACAAAGAGACAAAAACTGTTTTTACAATATCAACTACTGAACTTATGAGAATTGCGATGTAGAGTACTAATTGAAAATGTAGGTCTTTTTCCCGGTGCCCATCAAATATGGTCCGGTGTAACAAATGAATGCAGATAGATCCAAAAGGCATTGCTAATGATGATGTGTTATTATGTGTATTAGCTCTAATGGGTCAGATAAAGCAAAGTAGCTAAAGGGGGAACTTTCCAAAACCCCATCGTATATGTAAATGCATACAGCTCCTAAATCACCTTATTCAAAGAGGTTTATATGACCATTGTAAAGTATTGTTATATAAGTATGACTTGCACATTAACAGATTACAAAGTACTTTATAGAATGGACAAAAAGGTGTCTGCAAGTCAACTCACAACCCATTCCACTTACTGAAAATGACCATTTTCAACCAAAACCTGTTTTGACATGTCACCAATTCTCACATCTTGCCACCACGACTAATGTTGATAAGGTAGTGTACTGGAAAACGATATACAACTTTACATGTACTTGCCTGTTTTCAGTCCCCATGTAAACAGTGTAAAATATGCGTTTAGCAAATTCCTTGCTGTCAGTAGGGAATTTTCCATCAGTGTAATGTCCAATTCTTACAGCATCAGCCTTTACTTGTTCGTCTCCATTTGCGATCTCTTGATGATGATGATATATACAATTTTACAAGATTAAACTATTTATTAAGGAAAAACCTGATGTTTTGTTAGAAAAGTAGCATCTAACAATAATTTTGAATACTTTAGTACACTATGCACACAGAGAGAGCTATATAAAACTATTTATTAAGGAATAATCAGACCTTTTACTACAAGCTGACACATGCATCCAACGATGCCAGCTACTGAAGAGCTATCGGCTCCACCAGAAAGTGGAAGAAGGAAACCAGAAGCCCCACTTCTTCGTAGGTAATCCCAAAGCCAGCAACCAGGTCCAAAAGCTATTTCTTCCTCAGGTAAGTGATATATAATCTGCAAAATAAATAAATTGGCTGATTAAACGATGCTGATTGAGCATAACATAAGAAGAAAAAAAAACAGGACAATATGTGTATTACAAACACCCCCAGCGCCACAAAACAATGGAAGTAATTGAGTAAACAACGCTGACTGACCTCCTTCAATGGACTTGAAAGAGACATCTGAAGGTTAAAAGGCTGACAAAGCTTGTACGGCACATCTACAAAGGAAACAGATCGTTTACAACTTGCTTGCTCTTGGAAACTACTTATGGATCCTCTAAGACTAGCGACCTGCCACAAATTAACAGGCTCATTAAGAGGTCAAACGAGCAATGTGGATGATAAGGAAAAACAAATTGACAATGAATTTACAAACAATTAATTATATTAATGAACATGGAATTCAGGGAATATAAAACATACTGCGTCTAGATCTATTTGAGCAACCACCACCTCGACATCCTTTAATGAGAATTGTGACCCTTGTGCTACTACGTCTCCATTAACAACAACACAAGCACATCCATCTGCAATATAAAGAATCTTCAATGCTCACAAGAGAACATGGTTCATGATTGTCGAAAGGGCCCTTAAAAAGAAAGAAGATATAAAGAAAATCCCAAAAAAGTAACATTAATTTGCAGGTGGGTGGGTGTGTATGAGACAGAGAAAGTGTGAGATGCATTATCAAGTCATCAGAGGAAAAATGGGCTGATACGCTGGGTGGGAAACAGGTCAAAACTAGTGTCATTTACGGGTTGGGTGGGTTGATGAAAATGCTTTCTGCTTAAAATATTTATATGTCCTACATTAAGTGTGGCAAATATGTTTAGAAAACATATACTACTACAACAGAACTATTATGTACTTGACGTACAGAACTTTAGCATAGCAATATCTAGGCAGCCCACCAAACAAGAGGTTGTGAGGTCACCATTAAAAATAAACATGTGTGTATCATTCCCCTTGAAAAATGAAAAATATTCTTATCTACTAAATAAAATGATTTGGGAAGTTTTATGCATTAAGAACACACTTCAGGAGACTTTCGTGTTTCGATCTGTTTGACCCATTTCATTTAAAGCTACTTTCCAATTTTACCAGTTTTGTACTACATGAACATGCAACTAAAAAAACCTAATTACCATAATAGAGGCGGCCTCCATCACAGCCCTGATGATTACTATACATGTAAACACCACCACGAGTGTGTGTTGCACCAATAAAAGCACGGATGCGAATGTCAAGCTTTCTTAGTTGGTGATGGCTACCACTAGCATTCATAAATACTTCGACGCCATTTAGTGCAAGCTCCGTGTGAGGAGGAATTGGAGTAAAAAGCTCTTCACAAATTTCCGCAGCAACAGCTCTGATTAAAACAAAGGAATATATGATTATCAAAAGTAATCAAAGAAGGCATCTGAAATCTTTCCACTTAAAAGAACATGAAAGCTATAGCTTACGTGTCCAAAAATTGCATGAAGCCATAACCAAAAGGAACTGTTTTCTGCTGCAACGCCTCGGAAATATCACTTGGCAACTGAAATTCCTCAAGCTGGTCTTTTTGCTTCCAAGCAGTAAACCAACGAAGTTCCCTATAGTTTCCATCATTTGCAAGCCACATTTTTGCCCGAATCATAATTATCTTTCTGTTCATACATATCACTTGACAATTGTAACGCTCAGAACCTTTGATAACAGGCATCCCAAAACTACATAATATACCATCTGTCCAATCACCAAGCAGGAACTCTTTTAAACACTCCCAGCTGCAAGAAATTAACCATAATGTGATTACATATATTAACCACAACTTCTTTTTCTATGGGCTGCATTTGGTTTCCTTTCTTAATTACTCAGCATCGCATAACAAGAAAAAATTTACACACGTAACAGTTAGACGCAAGGTAAACACGTTTAAATAAGATAGCTAATTAAGGATAATGTACATGTAGGGCACCCAAATATTCAACTTTTCTAAACTAGCATGTACTGGAACAAGTTTATAAGTATGAATCCATGTTCAGTTATACCAATTCTTGTCAAATGTACACCGAAAGACCATCAAAATGATCAAAAAAACACGCCCGTAACTTTAGCGAAGTAAAATAGGATGAGCGTGTAACAAAGTATCAAACTTTATGCACTTGGCTATACTTTTGCTAAAGTGGGATACACATAACAGAAGCTCTAACTAGCATCACAATTCACAACATGAACCACGTCTAACATATCGAATACTAGGAAACAATATGAAACTTGAGTGACATTTTATACTTGAAGTAATATAAATATAAAACAACAATATATGTTAAAAATTATGAATAAATAAAAGAAAGAAAGAAAGGAAAGAGACATACGCATGAGAAATAGTGTCAAGTTCCAAGAAATGATCTTCACAACCATAACCAGTGATTTCAAGCTCAGGACCAAGCCTAATAACAGCCCCACTTTCTTTAGCAATCTTTATTGATTGTTTTATATTCTTTATATTGCAATCGAATTCCATTGCCCATTGATTCAGATTACACGTTGCTACTTTCAACAACCTCATTCTTTTCTTTCTTTCTTTCTTTCTTTTTTTATTAACCTGTAAAGGAGCTAAATTTAGTTAGAATAATTCTTTTTTTCCAAAAAAAAAATGAAAACTTTATTAGAGAATTCTTTGTGGTTTCTTTTGATTAATTTAACAAAATGAGTGAAAGAAAGAAAGACAGGCGTACGTGGATTACGAGGTGTAGATATGGCGGCACTTGACGAGGATGACCGCTTACCCCCAACGCTCTCTTACCAGTCTACACTCCTATGTTTTTGGACTTTTTTATTTTTCTTTTTATACTGCACAAAATACTCCTATTATTCATTACTTTATACGAGTATCTTTTTTAATTTAAGGTAAAAAAATATATATTTATAAAAACTATCAAATTTGTAAATTATAAGTTGGAAAACAAAGATTTTCTGTTTTCAATAGAAATAAGTTTTAAAGTTATCATCACATCTAAACACAACTTTTGTTATCAATGTTGCCTTTAAAAAGTTTTCTATAAATCATTTCTACTTTTTTACTTAAACACACAAAAAGTTGTGTTTGTTTATGAAAAAACTTTTTTCTAATTTTTCATTTTATTTTTCAAAAAGTTGAATTTTTTTTAATCATTTGGTAACCCTTGAAAATTATAAAATCTTTGTTAATTATTTAGTGGAAAACATAAAAGGTTTTTTCTAAAACAAAAAATAGTTTCAAAATAATAAAACTGATTTCCCCAAAATATATAACCATAGATTATAAAACTAAGTTTTCTATTTTTATAGAAAATACTTTTATAAAAAAACCATATTTAAAATATTATTTTGTATGAGTTTTAGGAAGAAAAAAAATTAACACTATTAGTTATTTATACTTATATTCACCATAAGTCTTTTAAATTAACATAAACTAACAAACACCATTAGGATTTAAAAAACAAAAAACAAAAGTTCTTTAAAATAAATGTACATTAGTTATTATATATCAATTGAATTCAAGTGTATATTAAAGTTCATAAATCTGACTAAAATAATTAGAATCATATAATGTATCCACATAACACAAGTACATAGCTATATGATGTTGATATCGGCCGAAAATAAAAACGTTGGTCAAACGGTGTGTAATTGACATACAGGTAATCAATATTCATAAACACTAAACATTTTTTTTACATCAATTATTTTTACGGATTGAGATCCTCTAAAGTTACAACCCAACTTCATAGGTAAAGTTGATGTTGATATTTGGACCATTTTATTTTGATTCAAAGGTCAAGATGTTTCCAACTTCATCGTTGTATCGTCGTCGTCATCATCACCGCCACAACGTTGTTGTTACCACTACTCAACACCATCACCACCAATCGTTATTGTTACTACCACCATTAACCACCGCATTACATGGAAGAATCTTATAACTTTATTAATATAATAAATTTTATATATCTCGATTGAAGAAATGTTGTAATATCTATCTTAGTTAAAGCAGAAAGGGATTATGTAAAATTTAGGAAAAGTTATCTAAAACTCATAGCACTATTTATGTTTATCAAATTCAAAAATTTAATTTATAATTTTTTTCAAAATGATAATACTGAGGTTTGGTAAAGTTTTCCAAAGTACCCACGCCCTTAAACCCTAGTATTTTCTGTACAGTCTCACCGGGGACTTTGACAGCGGTGCGAAATGTCCGGTGCCATATCGGAAACTGTGCAACGATTCACCGCCGAAACCCTTAAAGCAGCTAGCAAACAATCCAAAGGATGTTATGTCGTCCCCCTCCGTCTCCGCCGAGCCATCAAAACTTATCTTCGAGGTCCTTTTCATTTCTCCATCTCTTTCTCTAAATATATATACATATAATCTGTATCTATACACCTAAGATCGGTATAAATCTGTGAAACAAATTTTAATTTAAATCGCTTTCAAAACTGACCTAATTTAGAACTAATTATGTAGAGGTAATCTACATTGAAATGATTCGTTGCTTATCGAAACGCGATAGTTAGGAACTGAGTGACAATTTTACATTATCGAGAAATTCGAAAGTATAGGCGGATAATAGTACTAAGCTGAAGGATGAGGTTGATGTTAGGTATCGGTTTATCGACGACTTAGTGAATGGTAGATGAACATGAAGTTTAGTTGAAGTGAGTTGTGATAGATTCAATCGGAAACATAGAAGAAAACGTTCTTTTGCCCAACATGCGCGACTTAGTACGAGAGCCTGCATTTTTTCACGAGTTAACCTACACAAAGCAAATGCACATAACCTTGTACATATGATATTCATGTACGATTAATACCCTTCCTGCCTTTGAATCTACATGATCAACAGCATTTATTCATTAACTGACATATGAAAGTATCACCGTTCCGGAATATAGGCATATATATTCACTATTTCGGTATGATATGGCTGATACTCACAAGGCCTCTGCACCTAGGCCCGAGGGACCCTTTGATTTCTTAAGCCTTTAACAGTTAAACAAGTAATTTGGACTCGCCTTAGTCAAACATTTTTGACTAAGCTTTCTATTCTCGACAAACAAGTGATACACAGTTTTATACTTCCAAGTGACGGAGAAACCATTTTATTTCACTATTTTGCTCCTTTCTCTCTCTCTAATCAGTCAATTTAGATAAAGCTAAATTGTACCATTAGACTTTGCAATATAGGTCATGTGTGAACTCATCCATACCCAATGCAAGGAGAGAAATGGTAATTTTGACAAATGGTGAAGACTTATTCCAAAAGGGGACATACTGGCATCACCTTCATATGTTCTTAGCATAGCTTCCACCCTGCCACAACATTGTGTGTGTGTATATATATATATATATGTCACATTTACATACTCTATGTTGAATCTTTGTTTTCACTAAGATCTACCAAGCTAGACTGGAAGTTTATAGTTTCTAATCAAGTTTAATAAAATAGTTATACCGATTATGCTAAGACTGGTTTATTCAATTAACTATTTTGATAATAACAGATCAAGAAGATCAACATATGAAAAGGAAAGTTTTAAGGTTGTCAGAATCGTTCAACGCTATCAAAGATGTGAATTTGCAGTTAGCTGCATCTACTGCTAGGGAGCTAGTAGAAGATCCTTTCAAATATGTAGGATGTTCGAAGCGATGGAAAATTAGGAGCAATTATGGTGATATCGGTCTTAAATACAGAGATGATCAGACAATTGCTTATGTTGCTTCTCGGATGCCTGCTGTATTTTCAGCTTGCCATAGAGTCCTCAATGAGGTTTACTAGTCTTCAATTTGCTTTTACTTTTTGTTGCTTCCCCAAGTTATCAATTGTATTAGTCAACTCTTCGATAGGCATGGAGATGGTCTATGAAAGGCTTTACTTATCTTAAGTTAAACACTTGCGTAAACATAATTAGAAACTTGGAAGGGGAAAAAATAATTATATACACTGATTGCTAAAAGAAGTTTAAACATGTAGAAACCTGAACACATATGTCTTAAGATGTCAGTAAACATATACAGAAAGTTTTTGAGTGAGAAACTGATTTTATACGCTGATTGCTACAAGAAGTTAAGCCTCACAAGTTGAAACCTATATATCTCAGTTTTCTTTTCTTTTGTCATTAATTGCACACTTGCTATCTTACTATTTGTAATTAACACATCACTTAACTTACTATTGATTGTATTTAGGTTAGAAGAAGGCTGCCAGGGTTTTCACCGACTAGAGTGTTGGATTTTGGGGCTGGTACTGGTTCTGCCTTTTGGTGAGTATTTGCTAGACCAATCACATTCTGTTTGTATATGAGCTTTTCTTCAAGTTGTTAAAGTAACTGTAGGATCTTTTTTGTTAATACACTTGTTAGACAATTTTTTGCGAGTTGCTTGCTTTTTGTCGACTTATTCTGTGTCAATTGAAAAACAAGGCTTGCTAACGGAATTCAACTTTTAGTACAATGCTTTTGCCAGCGATTTTTTTCCTTTTCTTTTACAATAAAGTGCATTGATCAGTAAATTTAGTTGTTTGCACAATGAAATGTTGAAATATTGTTTAGGGCTTTGCGTGAAGTTTGGCCCCACACTCTAGAAAGCGTCAATGTTATCGAGCCATCTCAGTCTATGCAACGAGCAGGTCAGAGCCTTATAAAAGGTACAATGTTTAATCCATTTCTAGTATTATTTGCGTAGCATTCGGTATATTTATATCACATAGTTAAAGGTTATGTTTAGTATATAGTGTTTGGCTGGATAAGCTGTAAATCTTTAATTCTATGCTTCAGATTTGAAGAATTTGCCTCTTATACAGAGCTATGCTAGCATTCAGGAATTAAGTCAAAATATAAGCAAGCCTGAAAGAAAGCACGACCTTGTCATCGCTGTAGGCATTTTTTATTTTACCCTGTTTAATTTTTTTTGGTATATGTATATTCTCTAAATGCTAACTTATCTAATAAATATTGTTACTAAGGTAAATATTATCCTTTAATTATTCTTCATGTAGTCATACGTACTTGGTGAAATACCATCATTGAGGGATAGAATAACCATTGTTCGCCAGCTTTGGGATCTTACAGGAGATGTTCTGGTAAGTTCTTAACACTGTCATAAGGTTGCTTTTTAAGTCGATCAAATTGTCTAAACGCGAATATTGCATGTCGCTAGATGGTAAATTTTATTTAAAAGATATAGTATATTGGTATACGATACATCCGTTTTTCTATCGTGGGTACATCTGATAGACCAAGTATGGTGGAGGTAAAATTGGAAAATCCATGTATGTGTGATTTTTGTTATGAATATAAACCATAATATGTCATTCATATTGAATCTGGTTTTCTTTGCAAGTAATTTTTATTTAAAACAGGTTTTGATGGAGCCCGGAACACCACACGGATCTAATATCATCTCTCAAGTGCGATCTCACATTCTTTGGATGGAAAAAAGGGTAAGTGAGTTTACTCGTAAATTAGTCAGGGAAGTGTTCTGCAGATTTTATTTATTTTTTTGGTCATGACTGCACATTTTATCCAGAAGCATTCATTAATTCTCATTGACTTCCCAGAGAAGTCGCAAATTAGCTAAGGCATCTAACCAAGCTTCCAAGGATTTAATGACAGACAGATGTGGTGCGCATATAGTAGCACCAGTAAGTTCAGAAACCGATACTATTCCTTTTGTAATATTCATTGTATCATTTGATTAAGCTCCATGTTCTTATATTGTTATTTGTTACTTCAGTGTCCTCACGATGGAGCTTGTCCATTGGATAATACGGGGAAATATTGTCATTTTTCACAGCGCTTGCAGAGAACGACAACACAGCTTGCGTACAAGGTTTCTATCTTAAACATGTTACATGCTTGTAATTTTGTAAGATCTAGACATATTATGTATAGCATTTGATATATGATTTCACGATTCAATATATAACCGATGCCAAAAATTTTTCCATGTTTCACAGACTAGTCCATTTAGGAGGCCAGAAAAGATGAATTTTGATACTGCCATTTGTCATTAGGAGGCTTGGTGCAAATTGAAGTCATCCAATTTGCATTTAGGAGTATAACTATGTTTGTCTGTTTTAGATTGGGCTCTAAAATGAACGACCTATTCTTTAATTTAGCCTGAGTTAGATTTTTTTTTCTTCTGTGGGATGACAATTACTACTATTATTTAATCTGATGATCACTTAACAGGGTGGAACAATATTAACTGTGAGCATTAATTCTTGCATACTAAAATGCCGATGCATAATATTACAAATAGTTGGTAACTTGGTAATTTTTTTGTATCATGTGGAATCACTTTTGTCATGTTAAGAAATTGAATCAACTATTTATTGTGTCAATTTGATATTTTTCTAGCAATCTAATGGTGTGACTCTCCGTGGCTTTGAAGATGAGAAGTATTGTTATGTTGTATTCAGACGAGGACCTCGACCCAGGCAAGCACTCATCTTTCTTTAACGTCGGTATTTGATATTTTTCGGGTACATTAAAGATTGTTGATAGTATTAACTACAAAATATCTTATTATCTGAAGTAAAATTTAAACTCCTTTGAACATGAGACTCATATGGTGCAAAACTGCAAATACATTTGAAACTTTTTGTATTGTGGAAATTGCAATGTCTGATCGGGTACATGGTTTTATGAAAGAATTCAATTACTTTTTCAGATTAACCTAAGAGAAAACTTACCAAAACAGAATAGAGATCATTTTCAATTGACATTCATAATGTTAATAATTGCAACTTATATTGGAAAAATGTGGTGTTTTCATCTAGTACAAGGTTGGGGACTTGTGTGTTTGTTGTATGTCAACTTTACAAAATTGTGTTGGTGATTGTTCCGTAAAATCATATGTCTTAAATTTTACTATAAATAAATCTGAAATATCACATGCAAATCGTACCACAAAACTTTATTCGCTCGAAGTGGAGTCGATCATGATTCTTCGCGGCTGTTATGTCTTGACACTAACCATTCTAGTGTATAACTTTATTTTTTTTCCAACAGTGGAGCATGGCCCCTTGATGGTATGAAGTTTGATACACATAAAGAGCAGCAAGATAAAATGAATCACGAGGAATCTGAGAGCGACTATGGTACATACTTATTGCCATTTTCTTTATAAGTTTGTAATAATTATTGTACATTTGTACTATCATTCTGAAAATTAAAAAAGTGCACCATCAATCCATCATGTTGAGGACAGATACATTGTGATTTAAACTTTAAAGATTGCATTATTGAGTCCTTCATGCCCCCCTCTCCATCATCAAGAATTGTTTTTAGATTTCAGGTCCCATTTCTTATTTACATTGTTAATCTTGTTGACAGATGACCAAATTGATTCAGAATTTGAGGTGGTGGTTCATGATAATACAATGAACAAGTATGAATCTGAAATTAATGAGGATGTTGTTCATGATAATACAATGATCAAGTATGAATCTGATATTAAAGAGGATGTTGTTCATGATAACGCGATGATCAACTACGAATCTGATATCAATGAACCATATGCCACGTCAGAAGATGACGCGGAGGAAGAATGGGAAGACAAGACCACTGAAGCAAATCTTGGAAGTGGCTGGGGCAGAATTGTCTTTTCTCCAATAAAAAGGGGTAAACGGGTTGAAATGGACGTTTGTCGGTCCACCAATCACGAAGGAACCGAGGGTCGTTTCGAGAGAGTGATTGTCACAAAAAGCAATAACCCGACGCTACATCATCAAGCACGAAAGTCGCAATGGGGTGATCTTTGGCCTTTTTGATTAGAATTATGTATAAATTCTATATACTGAATTTGTACCAATAGTAGAATTTAGAATCAAGTCTAGCTGACCAACGATTATTGACCAGTGATTCACATGTGGCTTAGCTAAGTTGTATCTATCCCAATAGGTGGTACAAGTTATGAAGCCATATCAAGTCCTTAAAAGCACGAGGTCGAAGGGGTACTTGAATCTTATGTCACTCAACAACTCACAAAGACACGTGACAAGAAAAGATGCCATTTTTTGTAGCAGAGTATGGTCGTTGGGGTCTAAGATCCACTTTTTTGGGTCAGAAATCAGCGATGTAATGAATGCAACAGTAATAATTTATATGGGATTCTTAAATAGTGACTCTTTTTTTACTTTATAGCAGAATAAGATTCAGATTCTACAGGACACTGATTCACCTTCGATCGCTATGAATTTTTACCATTATTCCACAATCTCGGTTAAAAGAAACTGGGCAAAGTTCATGTCACTCACAATAATTAAGATATATGTGCAAGTCTAGTTTCGTTATAAAACTGTATGGTTTGTGTTTTGCAATTCAATATCAAGAATATCGCTCACTCAAAGTTAGCACATCCAACCGCCAGTGGTTTAGTAGTCAGACATTGAATTCTCATAAGAGGTCACTCATTTGAACCTTAGATATATTGCGATGATCACAAAAAATGTTCAAAACAATCATGGCAACATCTAGCTTAAGTCGACATGCCTTTGATAAGAAATGTGAGTGGGGTAGCAAAGGTTCTTTCATGTCAATTTTATCGGGATGATTTTTGTTGGCAATAAGTAGTCAGCAAATGTCAACCGTGAGTAAACGGTCCCAATATGGACATACCGTCATAAATTTCCTGCTTTTCCCATATCATAACACTACTCCGTTATCAACAATATTTTTTTTTTTTTTTTTTTTTATTTCCCATACTTACTAGTATTATATAAAGTATTTATTTATTTAGAGGCAAGGGTGCAGACGTGCAGTTGGCAAGTAGCATCGGCAATAATCGGAAAATCGGTTCCATTGCAGTATTGCACCCCCTCCATCGGCTCTTTTTGGCAAGTAGCATCAGTTTTTTCCATCGTCTCCTTTTGGTCGATGCTAGTGAACGTTGAAAGCGTGCATATTATCGTTTTTTTTTTCTTAATTTCCAAAAGTGACCATTTTTTAAAAAAAATATACAAAACTCACCCTTCACCTTAACGACTTTATTACTAAAATGGTGTATTTGAAAAACTTATTTATCAAAATAATGTATTTTTAAAAATATTTACTAAAGTGGTGTCTTTTTAATAAAATATTTATTAAAAAGTGTTTTGTGACCATATTGCTAATTAATGTCGTTTTAAGTGCTAGTTGTTAATCAGCTAACGTGAGATGTTGTTGAACTAATATTTTAATGTTATATCTATACTTCTATATATTATATAATAAAATAATAATAATAATAATAATATTAATAATAAAGAAAATAGTTCTCATGTTGAAAGTTATATAGATGGAAATGACTAAAATACCCTTAATGAGTATATAAAATTATCATCAATTTTTCTTTTAAAATATTCACATTAACTATTTAAATTAATTACTTTTACATCAGTTATTTAACATCACTCGACGCTGCCACTACCACCAACAGTTGTCCCCACCATCACACCGTTGTCGTTACGGAAACCGCCGCATTGCGCGGGTAACTTGTTAATATATCAAAATGAATATATTCTTGTTTCAGGCATTCTTATTTCAACTTCACCAGTTATAACTTTCAAAGAATTCATACAACTATAAAATAAAGGGTCTTAGCAAACATTAACTACAAAAAATAGAGAGATACATCTTTAATCTTCATATCCCCACTTCTAGGAATGGAAATGGGTCGGGTTCGGGGCGGGTACTACCATACCCGAACCTGAACCCGATAAAAAAAATGCAACTCGAACCCGACCCGATACCCATCGGGTACCTTATCGGGGATAAAATATTCCCCAAACCTGGCCCGATACCCGATCCCCGATCCCCATTAATAAACCCAACCCGATAGTAACCTACTTGTCTTTTTCAAGATTAGAAAAAAAAACAAACCTACAATTCTTTAAAGTCCAGAAAAATTCATATGAAGATGATCCATCAGTATTTTGTATTTTGGCAAAGCAATTATATAAAGTATAAACCATGATGGCATGATACATCACCTATTACTAAAAACAGAGTCCAAACGTCTGAACTTTTATGCGAAGCAGAAAGTCTATAAAAAAAAAACTGAATATAAAGAGGCAAAGAAATATAGTTACAGATAAATCATATATTAGAAAAAGGGATCGGAAGGAAGTTTTATAGAGAAATGTGTTTCACATTTTTTTTTCCATCAAGTAGATCGATATAAAAAATAATAACAAGTTTCTTGTCCACTTTTCCAGACCATCCAAATATTATGAGTTTTTGTTTGAAAATAAGGCATGTAAATCAATAATAGTGTTGCTCTAATAATCTAATATAGTATATCAAGTCTTCGCCAATAGGTTAAAAACCTCAGCGGCATTCTGAAGTCCTACAATGATGTTTGGATCCTGGGAAACTAAGGTTCGAGTCTGAGTAGGCAAGATTTTACTCCAATTTAACGTCGTGTCTTAAATTGGTGGTTTTTCCCTCCCTGTGGTCCCTGACTTCGTAGATCGATCGCTAGTGATTGGCTGCCCGTATTAATATAAAGGCTAGCCGTCCCGTGACACGATCGTTCAAAAAAAAGTATATCAAGTCTTCATTATTAACGACTTCTAGTTTATCTATAATTCCTTATAAAGAGGATTGAGATTAAGAAATTAAGCAAAAAATTTTTTTCCCAAAATACCCCTACTTGAAACATAAAACCCTTATATATTCCCTTTTCCCCAATTTTCTCTCTGATCATTATACACTCTATCGACTTTCTATCACCCTCCGTTGCCGCCCTCCTTCTCCACAGCCTCCCTCGATCTCCACCACCGCCTGCCTTTCTCACCTTCTAGCCGCCGCAACGCGCGGGCACTATGCTCGTTTATGTAATCTATTTTGGTTTAAAAAAATACGTTATTTTGTTTAATGTTTTATTAGATTCTTTCTATTATATATTTTATTTTCTAGTTTGTATTAAATGGGTAAATCCATAAGCTACATATACTGAAGTTCTTATTGATGTTTTTAACTTTGTGTTCCAGAAGCTACATATTTATGTTTTAGAGAAATTGTCACAAATTGTCCTTATGGTTTGCTCGATTCACATTTTTATCCCTGTATTTTTTTTATCATTAGGTGTCTTTGTACTTTTCATTTTCATTGTCAGTCGTCCCTAATACTAACAACCATTAGTTTTTATTCGTTAAACCCTTCATGTAGTCATGTGCAATGCACATGAGAACATTTTCGTCCAGTTTGTAACCACGGAGACTATTTGTGATAAAACTAACATCTTTGACGTTTACACACTTCATCATCTTCCCCCACAATTTACGCCACTATCTCTAACCGGCCGTTACCACCTGCCAATGCCGGAAAATTCGTTGAAAGCCAAGAACCACCATCCCACGCCGACAACCTCCATTTTCGACCTCCATCTCACACGATTTCTCTTTAAAAACCCTAAAACGGGTTCCTTTTTCTCCTTGGGTTGAATCGCTGTGAACACCACCAACCCACCACTTGCCAAGAGGGAGTTTCTTTTTGCTAGGGTTTGTGAGGAATTCGCGTCTGAGTGTTTTGGTACCAATCTTGAGTTCTATCAAAGAATCGCGGGAGAAATCTCGAAAATGAGTTTTATGGTGACGTCTTTCCAGCAAAACGGTTAAAGAGAAGGGTGGCCGAAAATCAGAGACGGGAGAAAGAGAGAGAGAGAGGGCGGAGAGATGAAGTGAGGTGGTGGTTCTCGGCTTTCGACGAGTTTTCCGGCGCCGGTCAAGGATGGTGGCCGAAATTGTGGGAGAAGATGATGAAGTGTGTAAAACTCAAAGATGTTAATTTTATCACAAATAGTACATGTGGTTACAAACTAGACGAAAATGCCATCATGTGCATTGCACATGAGGGGTTTAACGGATGAAAACTAACGGCTGTTAGTGTCAGAAACGACTGCCAATGAAAATGAAAAGTACAGGGACACCTAATGATAAAAAAAAAAGCACATGGATGAAAATGCAAATCGAACAAACCACATGGACAATTTGTGATGATTTTCTATGTTTTACCTTTTTATAGTAATAGTGCTTTTTGAAAAAAAATTCAAACTATAGGGGGTGTTTGGTATGATGGAATAGAAAGGGGAAAAAGGGAATGGGAAAGACTTCCCTTGTTTGTTTGCGACGAAGAAAGAGAATGAGAAAGGAGAAAGGGGAATCAATTCCATTCTCTCCATTCTCTACAAATTGTAGAGAATGGGTGAGAATGGAAAATAAAAAAAGAAAATTTAAGATGTTATATGTAATAAATGTATTATTATTTAAAATTTTATTTTTTATATATATTCATTCTCTGTGGGTACCAAACAACGGAATCCATTCTCTTTCCAAATACTTATTCTCTTTCTCACTATTTTCATTCTCTATTACATTTCTATTCTCTATGATTCTCTCTTACCAAACACTCCTTAGGTGATGAATGAGTAGTTTGTTGAACTTGAGACTTCAGTGACATATTGGAATGAAGATTGCCATGAAGATCAGTGTTATTGACTTACTTTTATGTTTTGTATTTTGGTTTTTGTCATTTGGATTATTTTAAATTAAAGATCAGTTAGAAATTTGAAAATGTTGAAAGTTTATTTTAATTTGATGTTTAAAATTTTGTTTAACTTATGAATGACTAATAATGGGGATCCTCGATACCCGTAGGAAACCCGTTAACCCAATAGTTAGTTAGTAAACGGGTACCCGTCGGATATGGGGTCAGGTCTAGGACGAGTTTTTTTAATCAGGTCCGGGATCACTTAAACCCGTCCCATACCCGGCTTATTGCCATCTTTAACCAAAACTTGTAAATTTATCGAATGTTGACACTACACCCTTACTCCTGACATAATCCTCGCTTGAAGGATTTGTCTCACTCTCTTTAGTATTGTACCATTCCATCTTGGGTTCTTTAGTTTAATCCACTATAATTTTAGAGATAAAATGTGATAAATGTTACCATTTCATCTTGATTAATTGTGGAAAATAATGGTTGGTTCGTTTATATAAGTCTATAGAAGTAGGAACTTGATAAATATTACAATTTTATCTTCTTAGTTTATCGAATAAAGGTTCGTTCGATTATTTTACTTTTGGTTAGCTTTCCTTAGATAATAAGGATTATGACATAAAAAAATACTCGTATTAGTTTTAATAAAATAAAAATTTATGATTGATTAATAAATAGTTAGGATAGTTTATTTTTAATAATATCTAAAAATAATTATTCAAATTTTCAAATCAACCCAAAAAGTCAAAATCAAAAAAGAATAATGGTTTTTGCTAAAATAATTTCGCACGTTAAGACATAAAATACGATGTAAAGTGCCAGCATAAACGTGACACACATTTTGGTCCACTGTCTCGATCTTCTTTACTCACACGTGCTTCTTCTAATCGTACCATTTTAATTTTCCTTATAGTAACGTGGAAAACAAAGCAAATACAATACGGTGGATGATTCTAACAAGTGCTAGATAAACGGCCTTGACTCTAAAACGGGCCATCGATTTCTAAAAATTTTTAGTTATATTTTAGTATAATTTGAACATTTATTATTAAATCATTATCTTAAAAATTTTGCAAATATTAGAAATATGTTTAAGTGTAATTTCTTAAAAGAAAGACTAATATTCAGCGAAAATTTAAAAAAAAAAAGTAAGTAAGTTCTAACTATTTTTATCATAAAAACTTTTTTTTTTTGTACCGTAAATTTCTATAAGCAATTATCATCCTTTTTTTTATACACTTAATATCATTTTTGTTATATGGGTCTCTGTTTTGAATTTGCACATGAGCCTCAAAGTTCACTTGTTGGCCTTGATACAAGGAGTAAAATTTGAAAGGTAATGATATATATATATATATATATATATATGCATAAAGTATATGTCTAAAAACATGTCTAATACATTAAATAAATGACACATGAATAACATTTATTATCTTTCTTAATCTACATTTTTAATCATATCACATGTCAATTTTAGATTTTTAGACCTATTATTTACTACACCATTTTGATCACTCTATCAGTCTATCCTATGCCTAGGAGATTTGTTTAACCACACGAGAAAGATCTCATTTATCATTAATCTATAACTAATTTATCATCACATGAGAAAATTCACACTACTAATAAACAACTAGTATTTCCCATTACAACTCAATGGTTGAGCATCAGATTTATATACTGCAGGTATCGAGTTCGATACATGAAAAAAAACATTTTAAGAAATTTCACAAATAAAGTCATTCAATGATACAGGTTTTAGTCTTGCAGAGGGGGCAAATGTTGTATCCCAATTAAATGTTGTGTCTTCATATGGTTTTGTTATAGGTTTCTTCTCTTACTAAATATTGAAGGTGAAAGAGTTATCTAACGCGAACTAAATTAATAAACAAGTAAACCTTTTGACATTACCATATGGAAAGACTTAAAACACACAAGTTCGGTCTTTTGGAATGCAAAGATGTGAGAAATAAATAGAGGTCATTTATTAGCAACAAAAATCATAATGGTCATGAATCATGATGAGTTATTCAATATGATATCAAGATCTTGGGACATGTTTATTGTTATTTATATTTTGGGATACGCAAATTGTCCAGTTTATTTTTAATGATTAAATAATAACATCAACCACTTTACATTAATTACTTATAACACTTGACACGATCATTAACATAACCAACCGTCGTCGTCACTATTACAGTCATCAACATCACCACCAGTAACTACACCGTCTTCGTGTTGTGTGATTAGCCTCTGAGTATAAGGATAAAAAACTTAATAATCATTTGTACTTTATGTTTTTTTTTTTAAAAAAATAATAATACAAGAGTACATTTTCTCTCTATATAATTAAAAGATAGCTAAATGTTTATGTGGCAATTCTTTTATGTTGAAAACTAAGTTTTTTTCCTATGTATAATATTATGGTTAAAAGTTCATCTTTTTCAATAGCCTTATATTTTATTATATCTTTATCTTTATGTATTAAATTAATATATTAAATAAATTTGTTCATAATTCTTTCTATATAATAATTGATACATTTGACTTATCTATAATTTTATCTTATTTTCTCATCTTTAACTAAATCTTTTTTAATGTTTTAATTATTGAATGTATATCTTTAAGTTTATTATTTATACGTAATGTTTTTTATTTTTATGTATTACATGACTTTTATGATAAAAAAAAAAAGTATATCTTATTATCCACGATAATGTGACATCCGTCAACAAAATTGATAATTTATTATAGTCTCTAACTTACATTCCAAATTTCTTGACTAGTCAATATGCCTATATAGTATAACAAACATAGAAATGTGGTGATCATTTCCAATATATTGCAATAGTTTAGGATTTAGATATTTGATCTTTCTAAACGTAGATGACTATAACTATCCCTGTAATTTCTATACTTGTAGTTGTTAGTCATATTCATTTCTAGACATTGATGAATTATTATACGATGTTTAGTGGTGAATAAAAATCAATAATCATCAAAGAAAATTATAATCAATACAAGTAGTAGGATAATAATAATAATAATAATAATAATAATAATAATCAAAAAAAAAAAAGTTGGAAGCTAGCATTTAAGGGGGAGGGGGAACGGCCAAAGGAAAAAAAAAAGGAAAGAAAAGAAAAAAATTTTATTTTTATTAGAACTCTTGTTAAGTTATATATTAATACATCCTAATTACATTCAAACTCTAAAACACTTATCCTTATAATAAATATAAGTAAATACCTAAAAAAAAAACCTATTTTTTTCTTCTTTTCTCCTTTTTGCCGTCGACCCAAAGAAAAAAAGAGGGAAAACTCTCTCAAGATCAAAGTTATAATTTATTGGTAAGTTTAATTATAATTCTATTGAATCTTGATTTAAATTACAATTAATAACAAAATCCTTAAAGATTATATTCTATTTTTTTTCCAAGGTATCTAAGAAGAAGATCATCAATCTTGGGGTAAATCACATGTTTTCTCTTTTCACATATATATATATATATACTCATATATATATACACATATATAAGCATATATTCTTTTTATTTATTAATCTTTATTTATAAGTAACCTATTTGATGAATATATATTATAGCAAATTTATAATAATGAATGAAAGGGTATTTTTTTAGGGTTAAATCAAAAGCTTGAAGTATAAATCATATTAATGTTAAAAGTTTAAGTATTTAATGTAGCATAATAATTAATGTAATAAAAGAAATCCAATTATGAAGACATGAAAATCATAATAACATATTTAATTAGGTGTTGGAAAGATTTGAAAGTTTATATATAAATATTAGTTGTAGTAGTCTTTAAAACAGTGAGTTTGAGTTATTTCAGAATCTGGACAAATTCGGTTTGTTAACTTTGAAAGGTCGTATCTTGGTCATGGAAGATGGTTAAGTCATGTTTTTGGTGTCTAAAACTTAGTTCAGGAAGTCTCCTTTCTGGTGGAAGCGTGTCAAAATATGAAGTTTAAGGTTGTCAAACAAATTTTATAACAAAACTGCGCAAAGCTGAGTTTTTGGAACAGATTTAGGTCGACTTCAAATAGTCATATCTTGGTCGATTTTATGAACTGGAAGATTATTTTTTTCCAGAAACATTTTTAAGATGTTAAGAGTGTACAGTAAAAATTTGGAATTTTTTTAAAGCTTCGAAGGCCCTGAACTTTTATAAAACTTTTCTGCGCGCAAACAGTGAATTTTCTGACTAGTCTGTGATTATGGAATTTTTAAAAATAGTTAACGTGCGAAATAATATAAGTAAAAATTCATGTAAGTTTATAACACTCTAAATTTACAGTAGTTAAGATTTGAAAACTTGAATTGGTCGTTTCTCCCTAATAAAAAAATAGATAAAGTTACTAAAAATTTCAGCGAATATGAGCTTATAGAATTCAATCATAAATCATTAAAACAAATACTCTATATTAAGTTATGTGACTTGTAACTTAATAATATATGACAAATCAGTTATGAATATTTTTGAAAGTAGCCATATATGTAAATCATCAAATACGGGTTACAATGGACGGTTATTGACCATGTCCATAATTGTAACTTGTTTATATATATATATATATATATATGCTGTGTAAATTCTAGCGATCTTGTTGGACTTGCATAACTACTTGCTTGTTGAGGTGAGTTTCGTGGCCCCTTTTTATTTTATTTATTTGGGGGAAAATGATGCTCAAAACACTTTTCATTTCTTTACTAGTTATGCCAAAACTTGTTTGTTTTCTTGGACAAATACATGTAATTATGAAATGTGTATGCTAGCTTGTTTGTGTTGATTCTATGATGCAATAGATGTCTGTTGATATCTATTGAAGACTATTTGAAATCTATCGACCAACTATATACTCCAACTGGTAGTTGTTGGTATTAAAGTGTGTGATTGAGATGTTGGCAAGTAGTGATGTGATTGTGTTGTTGGCAAGCAGTGATGAGTTTGTGTTGTTGGAAAACTATGATGACATTGATCGGTATTTGGTATGCATACATGCTACTACATGTTTATATTTACACTATTGTCCAAACCTCATATATCATGCACAACAAACTCAATTGTATTTCTTTAAACCTACGAACTCACCAATGTTATGTTGACATTTTCGAGCATTCATTTTCAGGTAATAACAATGCTTAAGGAGAGTGAACTTATGGACTTAGGAAGACCAATAAAGAGAACCGTCATGGACTCCTATATTGCATTTGAAACATTGAACTCTATTTGCAATTTGCTACTTCTTTTGATATTTGAGGCGTGTTTCCTAGGCTTTCCGCTTGTGGAATTTACATTTATTTGAATTTCATTTAGTATGACTCTATTATAAAGTTCATGTGCTATTGCTATATTTTTTCGTCATATTCTACAATTTCGCCTAAGATGGGGTGTGACAGATAAAATATTTATAAATGATTTATGATATAATTTAAATATTCTCCATTATTATTCATACTAAAATACCTTTATACGAGTAATAATCTTATCATATTTATGTGTATAATCGTATTTTTTCTCTAAACTTAAGTTCTACAAAAGTCACATTTAGATTTTTTTTTACGACATAAATTTTGTTTAAAAACCATAATTTAGTTCATTTTTCCTAAACTATAGCTATACAAAACAAAAATTGGTCACATTAACAAATAATATTATCAAAATAAATTGTATCCATGTATTTTTTTTCTTAACAAAAACAAACATCCCTCTAAATAATTGAGTTTTTTTCTATGTACATTTTTATTTTTTGCCACATTGGTTTTTTTAATAAGGTGTTATTTTTTTCATTTAAACTGCTATATTTATGTATGATTTTAATCGTCAATTTTAATCTTAATCATCAATCATAATTCTAATAATTAATATTTATTTTTCTATTTTCTATATATGTACAACGATTTTTATTATTTCAATGATAATTGTATTTTATCAAATAAGATTGTTTTTTATATTATGTTAGTTTTTTTGAAAAATATTTATTATATTATATTTAATAGTTGTATATCATAAGAAGATTTTATGATTTATAAATATTTATGTTTCATTAATCATGCTTTTACATATTTGACGTATTTCATGTATTTATAAATTATAATTTTATTGTTTGTATTAGTCTTAATCTTACGACAGACATTTTCTTCCATTATCATAAATTATGGATAATAATGTGACTATTAGTTATTGTATCTTTTATTTATGTTTTTAGTTACCCCGTACAACGTGCGAGTTTAATCTAGTTTATCGCTAAAGCGATTTAGGAATTACACATTTTGTGTTTCGAACTTATGGGTTTTACTATAAGACTTTTTTAACTATGAGTTAGAGGAAAAGGCTTTGCCTAAATGAATGTTAATTACATGTTTAATTAAATAATTGGCATATGTGGCACCTTCAATTATATCTGTATCTATTGTTAGACGAATAATTAGTCATATATATCAATATTTAATCTAACTTTTATTTTTTTTAATTTAAAATAATCAGGCTGATAAGTGATAAAGATTAGAAATGGACTAAAGTGAACGCAAAGATAATCTCTTTTGTTTTCTGGAAATGTCGTGAACAACATTTAATCATTGAATACAGACATGTGTAAATTGTATTTTAGTTTAATATAAAGAGTCACTATAGTACTCTGCAATGATAATTGAAAATATTTCTGTTTTGTGACTTTTTAAGTTTTTGTTTATTTATCTAGAAACATGAAATAACATTAGAACCTAAAGTAGTTGTAGGTAAAGAAACGTCAAGATACTCTCGTGATACATTTTATTAAAAGCTAAATGATATGAAAGTTGAAAAATAATAATAAATGTAATTAATATATTATGTGTATAAACATACTTAAAAGTTTGGTGTTTACACATTAACAGATGAGATGGGTACTTACGCAATGCGGTGGCGGTAGCGACAACGGGTGGTGATGATGGCGGTAGTGGTAACGATGTGGTTATTAATTTAAAAGTAAATGATGTAAATGGTAGTATAGTTATTTTATGGTTAAGAGATGTATATTTGTAAACAATTTTATTAAAATTACTATAGAGATATTAGGTGGAAATATTTAAATCAATAAACAAAAAAGATAGATAGTTTGGATAAAAATTATTAGAAAATATTTTAGGATATATTAGGTAGGTTTAGTATGTGAGTTAGGAATGTGTTGAAAATTAAGGGTATTTTGAGTATTTTAAAGGTAGAAAGTTGAAAAGATGAGAGAGCAGTTTGTATTATAATTGAGCATATAGATTGGAAGATAAATAAATGCAAAATTCATCAGATTTTTAAATATATTTGTAAACTTACCAAATTATTTATAAAGTAAATTACATATTTGGTCTCTCAAGTTAACACGATTTAAAGTTATTTTCTTTTAGTAAAAACATTACATTTTTTGCTTTGAAATTAGTCAAATTTTTCAATTTTTATTCCGCGATCAAACAACATCCAAATTGTCTCGTTAACACCACCACGTGACAAACAGGGTATCGCAGTCCTTTGAGGGACGAAAAATGAAAGGAAAAAAAAACATATTACATTACTCTTTATCTTCTTCTCTAATCTATTATATGAATTTTCCAACCAAAATCCAAACTCCGGTCACTTTCTTTGACGAATTTCTGGTGATTAGCATAACCCAAAACATAGATTTTAAATATATCATTGTAATTCAATCCTCAAATTAAAAAGCATATTACATTACATCCTTTATTAATACAAACTAATGTGAATAGTAATGTTCAACTTTAAGAGTATAAAGTACAACCATTAAAACACTCAAACTTTCTTTATATTTTACACTTATCATGTGTTTAGTATAATTTGTCTTTGAATGTATTTGGGGTATTGCTATGAAATAACTATATAATTGTTTTTCTTTAATTATGACTTTTTGTTAAAAATAAAATAAAATGTTTAATAGTGCTTTTTGTAAGTTAAAACATCTATGATGTTGTGTTTGTGGTATTGTCATTAATAAAAAGAAAATCATATGACAACGCATAAAGATGATTATTTCAGCATGCAACACATGCTTTGTAACTCCCCGTTATGAATATTATGTGTATTATCCTATCAAATCAGATTCCATCTAATTTCACAAATCAAAAATGTATATTACATAAACTAAAAAGAAAACAAAACCTCATATCAAGAAATCATGGGCTAATACTTACTTCAATACCTAATTAATAAGAGTTATGAGTCATTGATATTTCTAGTGATTTTCTATTTTTTTTAAACATTAAACATCAAACTTTCAGTATCACAGGGAAAAAATACTAGAGTAGCTAGCACACCAACATATTACAATAGTGAGTATTCAGGGGAAAATTAAGAATACTACATTACACATTAAACTATTTCATATCTGTCAATCTAAGTTAGTATCCCGGGCTCTAGTGATACAAAATGGGACTGTATGCCCTTTGCTCTCATTTATTTAATCTAAAAAACAAAAAAATCACTTTGTTAATAATTGTTTCTAAGTAATATTACTTAAAATACTATAATTATAATCATTTTAATTTAATGTGTATATAACTAAGTATTCTATATATATATATATATATGCATCTATATCTATACTTTATAATTTTAGTTTCAACTCTAATTTATCATTTGTAATGTCTTTCTTATTATTCCAAAATTATGGAAAATAATTTATCAACTTAATTTATATACTTACCTAAAACCTTAAAAATTTGATACGTGTATTTCACTATGTTTCTATCATAATTTTATCTTTTGATCCTTCCACATGTCATCATCATACAATTAATTTATTTTTAAACATATAAATTAGGTTAATTTATAATCATCCACAAATTATGTCTTAAAAAAGTTAATTCTTATGCAACATGAGGTTTCGCCGTGGAATTTAGCGAGACTTTCGAGAACCGGCCAGGGGACTCACACCCACTTTCGAAAGCTAGACCTTTTACGGCTTAAATTTTGATGACGTGGTATAAGTGTACAAGTTATCTCTTCACCCGTGTCTGCTCGCCTTTTAATTTGAAGGATTACAATCTTTTGTCATTACGTACAACTACACAAGTAATAGATTTTGTACGAAAAGTCGAAAACATATCGCAACATTAATGTTTAAATTTTACATGTAAATTATTACTCGTAATTTATTTGAAGAGGTGGAATAAAAAACGATTGACAAGGCTCGGTTAGTGATGAAGTAATTTGTCGCGGAGGGAATATCGTCGAAAGAACGTTACAACTTTTGTGTTTTGTGACATCACGTGTGACACACCGGTTCTTCCCCAAGACACGCCATATCAATCATGTCTTGGCCAGTTGGCCTTTTGTATTTTATACGTAGAATATATAGATAAGCGTATATCTATAGGAATTGATACATATTAATACTTAATAATTTTTTAAAAAACTTTAAAATATAACAAGTCGTTATTTTTTTTCTTAATCTTATCATTTAGTTTTACTAAGGGATAAGGAACAAGGGTGTAGTCGGCAAAATGCATCAGCTAGCATCGGCTTATTGACAATCCTATAGCATATGCATCGGCTTATATCGGCATGTTTTGGCAAGATACATCGGCTAGTTTTGGCCGATGAAAGTGAACGTTGAGCAAGGACACGTGGCAAGTTTGGCTGCCAAAATACATATGGGAGCATGTATTTTTGTTTTTTTTATACTTTCCCCGCAACTTCTACATATATACATTTTTTCATATATAATTAAACAAAACACATTTTATTCTTATTAAAAAACACATTTTACACTAAAAAAACACATAATTAAAGAAGATAATACATGATAAAAACATGAAATACACTGCGTATGATTACTCATTGTCGTCTTTGATTGACATACTTCCTAAACCACGGTAAGCGTAAACGTCGAGTCACCACTTGTCGTGTTGCGGACATTTGACTTCCCACGTGCTTTTGTCTTCCCCGCAATTGTCGTGTAATAATTCGGCCCAAGTGCATTGGTTACCTAATGTGTGACATGCGTTAAAAACATCATCGACTACACTCTTGACGTTGTTGATCTCCCCCTATAAGAACGAAGAATAGTGCTCTTCGTGCTTCGAAACATTGCGCCCTGACGCTTGTATTGCGTCTACCTTATGCTTGCATCGTCGTCTTTTCTCGCTCAGGTCACCCATGACCCCAGAGAGTTCAGCCTGAAGAAGGGTGTGCTCTTTGATATCAGCCATGATTCGTGTTTTCATTTCATTTTTCAGTCAGACGAGGTTGGAGAACATTCTTTTTTGATGATGAGGATACCATTTGGTTAGAAAAAGTTAATAAAAGGAAAGACAATTATATTTTGATGGTAAAATGCAACTGAATTGAGCTCTGGGTTCGTATTTATATAGTGACAATGGAACTAGTCGTTCACGGACTGGAAGTGTAAATATTTTAAATTTTTTGGCCATTTGAGGGATTGAAAGTGTAAATATTTTGAATTCTGCCGTTGGAGGGACTAGTTGTGTAAATATTTTTAATTTTGAACGTTTGAGGAACGTCTTTGTAGTCTACCTATAAATAGTGGGTCCTTATCAGAAACATTGTCTCAAAAAAACTTATATACATCTACAAAATGGCTTCTTCATCAACTAAAAATGACTGTTGATCAAGTGCATGAGAGTATCATGGCTGATATCCTCTACCACCAAAGGGTCAAAGAGAAACTTGTTGCAGTTATGCGAAAACTAAATGCGAATAAGCAATGGTGTCGAGAAGAAATCGATTATATACAAACCGGGTATTGTACTGATCTTGAGTGTCAATAATTTACTTATTTGCAAGGAAAAATCGACAAGATTCAAATTGTTGTCTAAGAACTTGCTTATGCGGTCATCACCTTGGACCACATGATCACATGGACAAAAGCAATGAATTATTTTTTCTCTTAACTCATCTAGAATACTATTGATGTTGTATCTTTCTCTTTAATAAGTTTGTAACGTTTTTAAATTATGAATAAACTTTAGTTGTTATTAAATTACCAAGTAGACATTTTTTATTAAAATACTTAAAGACATTACAAAATTCATAACACTAAAACACACTTAATTAAAATACTAAAACACAGTTCATAATTCAAAACAATTAAAAAGCAATCATGATAAGTTTCCTCAAACACTACTCGTAACTAAAACGCCTCCCATACTTCTCACGGTACTCCTGATGAGCCATTGCATAAAGCATCTCATCATCGACGATCCTCCCTTGTGCATTCAACCTCATACAAATTGTCTCAAATTACTGACATGCATGTCCAATTTTTCTCATGTGGCTTGCTGCTTGATGTTTGCTCCGTTGACCTTCGGTCGTGTCTCTGTTGAACATTTCAGTAATGTCGTTCCACAAGTTTTCGCTTGGGTTAGCCATTTCACATCTACCGGTCATTGGGTCAGGATGCCTCAATATCCAACACCTCGACAAAAAAAGATCTTTTGCTTCCGTCCACATATGCGCCATTTGGTTGGGATGTTTGAATGAAATGATTTGATAAAGATAGAAAAGATTTAAGATAATATTGTTGTGGTTTAAAATGGTTGTGTTTGTTGGGTATAAATCGAATGTAAAAGGCATATAGCCGTTTGATGTTTAGCTAAGATTTAAATGAAATGTTTTATTTATTTGTATTGTGTTTTAAAAATTAATGAAAGTTCATGGTTAATTTGGTAAATTGTTTTTGCCAAAAAATTGACAAGTTTTACCACTACACCATCACTTTTGGCTAATTTTTGGCTAATCCATGTGTCAAGGTATCATTGGCTTAAAACTTGCCAATTTGCCAAGGATTTGACACTACACCCTTGCCCCTAAGTATCATGATTTTATAGTTTGGAGGATTTTTTAAATGATTTATCATTTCTCTAAATTTATTAATAGGTTATTTCTCGCATAATACGCAAATAAACATATATAATGTGTTGAAAAATGATAATGTGTCATTTTTTTATTTTTTTATTATGTTAGTCACCATAAATATTGGTAATATCTTTTGTTTAAATATCATAAAATAATTGTTATAATGAAAAAAATATCCAAAATGTGATTTTAAAAATATAATATAAAACTTAAAAATAATTTTCCATAAATATATAAATAAAATAATTACCTTCTATGTTTATAAAAATTTAGTAAAATTACTTAGATATAATCATTAATATCACTTTTTTTAACGGCAAATTTGAATCACTGACGGACCACTAGAATATCATCGTGCCATTAGGGTACCACCCGATCATATCCTCACTAGAAAATAATGTCAATACCGCAATTCAGGATGAAACTCGATAAATATGAGAAAACCCTCTTATGTGGGTTTTGAACCCATGACCTTATGGTCACTAAACATTATCCCACCATTATTAATACTATCTCGTTAAAATAACATTTTTAAATTTGTCTATTTATTTATCTAAAAAATTAGTGATATTTACTAGGGTTAAAACCCTTTACTAATAATATAAAGAAAAGAAAATTAACGAAAACAAAAGAACGCAATTGTTTTATATAAATTATAAACATTTTTATTCTTTTTTGTTTGTACATTTTTTTCACTTTTAAATAATAGAATAGAATACTAGTGAACTTTTGGTTTAGTAGGTCAGGTGAGAGGCTTTGCTTCTTTAAAGGTCCCCGGATTTAAATCCCAACATTAACGACGTATAATTACTAGTTCTAGACAAAGTGAACTACTAACAAAGTTACAAGTAACATTTTTTGTTAAAGAAGTTCAATGGATTTATCTTTTTGGAATTTTATGGGTTAAAACAATGGAGATATGATATAAAGATGAGAAAATAAAAATGATTATTAGATATATATGTTTATAAAAAAAGATGTGAAAAAAAATGCAAATTTAGGGAAAAGATAAGCTTTTTAACGGAATATAAGGGGGTGGGATTCGACAAACAAGTTTACCGATCCGGTGCCGGTTTGTAATACCGCCGTTGGTGAAGGAGAGAACGGGTAGGAATAGAGAAACTTCACCGAAGAAAGAAAGTGTCGTGTTCGTGTGTGAGGCGCCTCCACCGTTTTTTTTTTCTTTCTAATTTATATCAATAGGTGTGTGATTTTAAGGTTTATATATATGTATTGTATATGTATATGTTGAGGTTTGAAGAGAAGAGAGAGACAAGATTTTTTTTTTTACTATTTAATATATATTTTTATTTTAGTCCCTAAATTTTATTTATTTATGGAATAAATTATGGAGTTTTAAATGTTTTTAGTTTTAGCCCTAAACTATTATAAAACTTTTATCATGTGGAAATTGGTGAAGTTCGGTGAAGTTTGTTGAAAGTGATGCGAGTATTTTGGTAAATTTTGGGGAAAAAATAAGGTGAAGGATTTTTATTGGATAATAACGCTCTACTGGCTCTAAGACCCAACATTACAGAAGTAACCTACACTTGCATAAATTCATCCGATAGAGAGTTTGAATTCAGTGATTTAGGAGCATAAATGTACTATCGGGAGAGGGCAAAAGCAAGCCTATATTCTGGATTGGATACTGCATAGTTGTTAAACTCTTACGAGTTACAAGTCGACTCTTACGTGTTGAGTAGATTTACACCAAAAACGAGTCGACTCGCTGGGTGACTCTTTTTTGTCCAGACTATTACGAGTCACCGTGTGAACTTGGACAAAGTCAATAAGAGTCGCAAATTTATAATTATTCTAGTTTGAGATTATGGTTATATATTATATAATATTTATGGCTTCATTATTTTATGTGTTATCTATGTATATATTTGATCATTTTTGTGCGAATTAGGAGATAATTTGTAAGTTTACGACTCAAAACTATCTTATTTGTAATATTTTGATAAACTTATTAAGATAATCAACTTATATTTTGGTTTTAAATATGTCGTATATAGAACTATACTATATTTTGTAACATTTAAAAATGTCTTGACTCTTAACAGTCGAGTTACATTTCGAGTCACGAGTCAAAAAATCATGTTTTCGAGTCGAGTCAAAAGTTGTGAGTCGGCAACTATGGATAGTGATGAGGTGGAAATTTGGTAAAGTTTGAGGAAATGGTGAACACTTCCCCCTAAGAAATTATAAGAAATTATCAGTATTGACTGAAATTTTCCAAAATTTGATCAAATATATTTTTTCAAAATTCATGAATATTGAATATATACTAAATTACATGGTAATAATGGAAAATACATGACACAGTAGAGTTGCATTCCAAGCTTTAAACCTTAATAATATTTTACTTGACTAAATTAAATGAACTTAATTTTGCAGGAGTCGCTACCTAGATAACACCTATCGAAACTGGTGTTACATAAAGCATTATTATATAACAAGACATACGTTTGCGAGGAAGATCTGGGCACGATGGAACTAGAAAGGAACACAAGTGTGTATATGTACTTCAAAATTTAGAATTGCTAATTTGCTATAAAATATACAAAATTCACACTGTTCGTATACATACTTGATGAAACTAAAAAAATCACAACCTACATTTTCAATAAGTGTGCTTAATTATTATTATTATTTTTAACTATATTTGTGAACTAAAGTGATAACACGTGACTTACACGATGTAAAATTTTAAGGTAAAAACTAAAAAACAACAAGATCACTTTACGAAGAAATTTCACGAAAGGAACAGAACTGTGATGTTTAAAAGACCATAGGGACGTTTTTTTGTACTTTATCCTAAATATTGTGTCGACAAGTTGAGTCCTGCGATGGTACAAAAATAACATCATATACCCCGGACATTAAACGTATTTCCACCATGACAAATTTGCAAGAATGTTCAACTATTATTAAAGAGAGATCTGTCAAAGTCTCGAGCTTTAAATTTATAATATATATCTTTATTATTATTCAAAAATTGTCAATGTGTGAACCTTGGTTAACCACAAAATTTCAATCTAAGAAACTGACTAACATTAATGATGGCTAATATATCAAATAGAATCTATAGTATTTTCTTTATGCAACTGGCCGGGTAGATAAAAACGGGTGACATGAATAAATTTATTCAATCGGTTATCTTGGTCAGATTAATGAATTAAAATACCAAGGAGTATAATTTACATGATAGTAAATAAATTACTTCAATCCATTATCTTGGTTAACTACAAAATTATAATATAAAGAAAATGAGGATAGCTAATATGAGACCTCGATCAATCGGCTGTGTGGCCAAATCTTGAGGACTACTGTGTGGCCAAATCTTTGAGGACTACTGTGTGGCCAAATCTTTTGGGACTTTTTTTCTTCCATAAAGTTAATAATATATAAGTTTTTTTTAAAAGGGGTGGATTAATCATTGCAGCGAAGGCTCTAGCTTAAGCTAATTTTACATACTTTCTCATCTTTCAATACCCGGTAAAAGGCTGCCCGAAGGCACGATAATAATTATAGATAAAACTCTGCCCTTTCAAAGTTTGATCTTGAGACCTCACCTATCACAAAAAGACTATTGTCTTATATACAGTGGCGAAAGGGGGGGGGGGGGGGGGGGGGCTAGGGGGTGTTTGGTCCCCCAATATATGACTCATATTTTTCTTTACAATATTACTTGCTGATAGGTGCAAATGAAATTATCTCTTTTAAGTCTGATATGCGTTTGTTTTATTTTTCTTTTTGAAATGGAAATGCATTTGTTAATGACTTAATGGAAGAAAGTAACTCAGTGAGGAAGAAGACATCTTTTTATTCCTTATTAGTAAGACCCTTAAGTATTGATAAAAATACAGTTTAAACCTTATACTTTATATTACACTACTTTAGCCTCAACTTTAAGCAGCCAAAAGCACCATTCGTATTACAAGTTAAAAGCATCTTTTAAACCTGAAACTGTACATATTATATTATACTATGTTTAAATATCACTAGTATTTGTTTTCGGGAAAAAAAAACAAGAATTATACTCGTATATGTTTAGCTTTATAAATATAATAGTTAAGAAAATATATTATGTTAATGTTAAAAAAAAAAGAAAATATATTATGTTAAAAAATAAATACTTTTTCAAATAAAGATTATTGTTCTTATTATAGTTATTAATAACAAGTTAGATATAGTTTTTAATAACAAAAAGAAATAAATCAACTAATACATGCATTTCGCCGTTTCTTTTCTTTTTATTTTTTTTACTAAAAGTTTTTCATTAAAACATTATATGTTTGTCATGGAATTTTATTTATAAAACTTTTACGATATTTCGATACTAGTTTAGATTGAAAAATTTACAAAACGATTTAACATAGGAGTCACAAGTAACAACTATTCTCACAACTATAACGATATGCACCCAGGCATGTAGATGTGTAAATTGAAGAGACAAAATAATGTCACATTCTTCAACTACAAACCAACTTCAAATATTAGGAGTTTATATCATTATTCAGTCCCCGCTGACTCAAAATCCTGGCTCCGCCCAAGCTTATATAGCAAGTGGTAGGACTAGTAATATATAGCACTACATTCTTGAGTTTTTTTTAAATGAGACATGGAAAGAAATGATAGGAAAGAGTATTAAATCTTCATTTTTGAGTTTTTTTTATAAAAAAAAGGAAATGGAAGGATAAGAAAACTTATAGATTTTTAGACCTAAAACTTTCTTGCCAAATTGGCATGATTTGGAAGGAAAAGAAAGAATAATTATGTAAAAATACTACTTTATCCTTCAATCTATTTCTAATAATTTATTTAATAAGGGTATCTTTGTAAAACTATTTTTTTTCTTTTCTTTTCCATTCATTTAAACTCAAGAATATAAGTAATTTTTTAGATTCTTTTTTTTTCTTTCATAATTTTTTTAAACTCAAGAATGTATTATATCCATACAATTTTTTTTCTTCCCCTTCTCTATTCAATCCTATCATCTATTTTCTTTTAATTAAAATCTAAAAAATGCAGCGTAAGCGTAATGTTTTCTAAAATAAAATATGAAATAAAAGAATATACATATGAAATAAATTTGCAAATTGTCTGAAACTGCCAGTTTCATTTAGCATTCCAACAATGCAGATCTTTTTTTTTTTTCTTAAAATAATTATTTAATACCAACTTACAAATGTTTGACTAGAATGAGCAATACGTAATAAGCTGAAGCTTAGAATAATTATTATTTAACTAGTTAAAAGATCCTTGTCTACCACATCTTCATGATTGAGTAGATTTTGGTATTCATGGTAGAGCTTATCGAGCATTAAGTTTTCGTCATCATCTTTTGCCATAACAACATCGCAACCGTCTATCAAGAAATCATAATCATATCGACCGTCCAAAAACGGAGACAAGTTTGGCCAAGAAAAGTCAAAGTCAGCATCATTAAAGTCAACTGTACAGCTTGATGATGCACCACTACTACTACTTGCCATCCCGTTATGATCATCCGCAACACTCTTGTAATTAGATGACAATGTGGTGGCTGATGAAGAAGAAGCCGCAGCAGATTCGACAAGTTTGACTTCCATTGACTTTTCTTGGCTTGGTTTTTCTTCCTTGATGATGTCATCTTCTGGATGCTGCTGCTGCTTCTTCTTGTTGTTTTTCCTTTTGGTCTTTTTGTTATTTTTAGATGTTTTTGGGTCGTTTTCATTTTGGAGCAATTTTTTTTTGATGTGGGCATTCCAGTGGTTCTTGATCTCATTGTCGGTTCGACCCGGAATCTCGGAGGCAATGTGGGACCACCGGTTTCCGTGGAGGGAATGAAGTCGGATAATGAGGTCATTCTCTTCGGTTGTAAAGTTTCCTCTCTTAATACCTGGCCTTAGATAGTTCATCCATCTTAACCTACAACTTTTCCCACATCTTAGCAATCCTACAAAAAAAACCCATAAACTACTTATCAAAGTATTCATGATAACTTATCAAAAGTGTTTGTTTATCTCAAAATTAACTAGATAATGAAGTAAGTGTTTATTGTTCAAAACTACTGCTATTTATAACAAGTAATCTTAAAACAGTTTGGAATTAACAGTAATTCGTTTATTTTGTTTTTTTTTTAATTGTTTTGGAAAATGTAATACACAAGTAGTTGAACAACAAAATAGATCACTGACAGGCCTGATCATCATCATTCCCCGGATACAAGACCCAAAGACCACCCACCAAAGAAACAACCCCTAGTCCACATAGATTTATTTTATTTTTATTATTATTATTTTTTTTGTCAAATGTGAAACTTAGAATCAAAGATTTTCTCATTATTGAAGCTAATTAAGTCACTAGCTATTTAAGTGTAGCTTGAATGCGATATAGTTACAAACTTAAATAATAACATATATATACCGGCTTTAGAAGGCAATGCTCGCCATTGACCTTCACCATGAGCTTGAATGTAGTTAACAAGGAGTTGGTCTTCTTCAGAGGACCATGCACCACGGTGTAAACCAACCTTTGAACAGCAAGGTCTTCTACCCATTTTTTGGGGGGTGAAAATAAGTGAAGAGGGTGAGAGTTTGAGTGGTGTGTTGTGATGTGATATGTCTAAGATTGCAAACCATTTCGTGGCCTTATAAATGGCTTTGTGAATATACGCACGTTTATTTCACTCCCTCCTTGGTTCATTTTTTTAAATAATAATAATAGAAGTTATTTTGTCGATATTTAGTTTCAATGGTATGAAAATCAGACAATGTTTTCACATTTTATCATTATCATAACTGAATTTTCTAGGTGAAATCTATTCTTAAATATATATGGTTTTACATGCGTCCTATAATTCAAACTTTCCCTGTAACTAGAAAGTGCATTTATTACACTTTCATTATTATAATATATATTTACCTTTTCTAGAGAAATCTAATACAAGTAGTTAAATAATGTGTATATAAAATAAATCTTTGATTAAGAACCCAAGATGATAGATTAAATTGAATTATAGGTAAAAGGGAAAAAAAGAAAGAGAAACTTGTGTTATAGAGGCATTATATATTAGAAAAATATCTCAAATTTTGATTTCCGTTAAGTAACGTTACATGTATATATGAGACTTAAATCGCTAGCATGTTAACATGTTTTGACGATTTTTTAGATTGGTATGTACAAGCTCCACGTACATCTCTACTGCATATACATCTTTTATAAGGTATGTAGTGATATTTTCTCAACACTTATATTAAATATATAATACAGTTGTGTAAATATATAAATTATTGTAAATGGTTAAATGGTATTGTGGGATCAACACTCTTCATATTTATATGCTTACTAAATTTTTTAGTTTATAATCAAACATTCAAAAATACTTACTACGGTAGTTTACTGAAAGAAAGGAAACTAGTTAATAAGTTAGACACATATTTTTTATGAATATGAATAGAAATAGATGTTTATAGGTACATAATATAAAATCTTTTTGACAAATAAGTGAATAACTTTGTAAAGTAAATAATTTCTAATTCTATGTAAATTACTTTTTATCTTCAAAGAAAATAATAATAATAATAATAATAATAATAATAATAATAATAATAATAATAATAATAATAAAAATAATAATTTCTTTTAGTTGTGTTGTTTTTTCTCTTTCTTAATTATTTTGAAATGGAACTACTTTTACTTCTATTATAGTTAGAAGTTATTAACTGAATGAAGAAAGCTAATTCATCGAGACGAAATTTCGAACTCATCGATTCATTCGAGAGTAATCTCTCTATATAACTAAGAAATGATAGTTTTTTTTTCCTAAGTGGAACTCCTCTGTTCGTGTTAACTAAGTTGTTTGCTTATGTGTCATTTTCTGATAATTTTAATATTTTTTTTTACATATATTAATATTTAAAATCTATATTTTTTAGTGCTTATGTGGCACTTAATTTGTCACATCATCATTTGTCTACATGGACATTTATTTTTTTAATCAATTTCAAATAGCAAATTAAAAAGCCATATACAAGATTAGAACTCATGACCTCTAACTTTTAATATTATGCACATACCACTTGATCTAACTTAATATTTGTTTATTTTTGCAAACTACAATAGATATTCTGTGAATATTAAAAGATATTAATTGATAATATAACTATCAATCTTTGTAACTTATCACTTTCTATTTTGCTTTTGTATTTAATTATCTTTGTATGTGGAATATAATTTATTTTAATATAATATAAAATTGAATTATATTGATAATTTTATCTTATATTTTACTATCCGATTACATTATCAATGTTCAATTAGATATTACTTTATCAATTTCACACATATATTTTTTGATATTTGTGATTATATATGATTTAATTTTTTATCTTCACCTTTATATCTTATTTTTTATCTTTATTCTACTTTATATATGTTTCTTTTAGATTTTACATGTTTAATAAAAGTAAAATATCATTAAAAATCCATTTAATTATTATTATATAACATTTATTAATAATTTTGTCGTATATATGTTAATCATTGTCTTCAAGTAATATTACTTAAAATCTTATACTTATAATCAATTTAATGTAATGTACATATTACCATGCATCGCATGAGCTTAATCTAATAGATATGATGAATTAGAACAATTTTATAGATACCACATTATTAAAGCATGTATTGCTTATTATTATTATTTTTAGTTAAGCTTTTTGAAATCTTCAAAATATATATATTTTTTCATTAACTTAAACATCTCTATTCAATATACCTATAGACTTTTAATGAAATTATTTACAACATACAAGTCTTAATCCTTAAAATTACTACATTATCACTTTTATGAATAACCAAATACGGGTATAGTTATATAAGGTTGTTAAACACTTAAACTTGGGTGTGGAACACTCACATATTTGTTTTTTAATCCATAAAATTCATAGAGGCCAAACATTTAGTTATTAAACAAAAAGTCTTCAAAAATTATTATGTGAAAGATTTCACATATAAGCTTAAACCTTATAGATACTTTTTCCTATCAAACAATATGACATGCTAATTTCTAGAGGTGTCAAAACCAGTTAACCGGTTTCAGTTAGTTAATTTAGTAACCGTAATCGGTTTTTTTTTTATAAAAAATTAACCGGTTCCGGTTAACCGGTACCGGTTAATAACCGGTTAATCCATGAAAATTATGAAACTGATGGAACCGATTTCGGTTTATAAAAACCGGTTAACTGAAATGGTTAACCTATTTCAGTTAACCGATATGCTTGAACAAAACAGAACAGAACAGATTTACAGAACCAGAAAACAGAACAGAACAGTTTTACTATGGCATATTCAAGAGAAACACACATAACAGAACTTGCAGAGTTGCAGATTAAGCAAAACAGAACTAATTAAGCAAAACAGAACTAATTAAGCAAAACAGAACTAATTAAGCAAAACAGAACAGAACAGATTTAAAGAACCAGAAAACAGAACAGAACAGTTTTACTATGGCATATTCAAGAGAAACACACATAACAGAACTTGCAGAGTTGCAGATTAAGCAAAACAAAACTAATTAAGCAAAACAGAACTAATTAAGCAAAACAGAACAGAACAGATTTACAGAACCGAAAAGAACAGAACTGAACTGAACAGAACAGATCAACAGAAAACAGAAAAGAACAGTTTTAGTAGCATCAGTTTTAGCAGAAACAGAAAAGAACAGTTTTAGTAGCATCAACAGAACTGAACAGAACAGAAAACAGGACTGAACAGAACAGATCAAACTGGAACAGAACTAAAAACAGGAACAGTTTTAGTAGGATCAGTTTTAGCAGCAACACAAACAGCAACAGGAGCAGCATCAGCTGCATCACAAACGAAAACCAACTCAAAACAGAAACAGAAAACAGATGCTTAATATCCAAAAGAGAAACAGAAAACAAAAAACATCTAAAGTATAAACTAAATAACAAAACAAAACTTACTCGTCAAGTTCATCGTCAGAAAGTGGAGTGGCCTTTCCTTGTGATACTTCATAGAGATGTATGGGTTCTTCTATGGCAAGTTGATCTTCAAGACTAGTCACATCCTGTATACGTTCAGCGGCGTCCAAGTAGTCTTTCAAGCAAATGCACGTTTCAAGAGAAGTTGGAGTGAGCCTTGTTCTTCTAACTGATAAAACCCTTCCACTAAGAGAAAAAACCGACTCCGAAGCTACCGTGGAAGCTTGGACACTTAATAAATCACGTGCCATGGCAGCTAGAACGGGAAAGTGGGCTTCCTTTTCTTTCCACCAAGCCAAAATATCAAAGTTTGAAAATTCTTCAGGAAGCATTGTTGCCAAAAAGTCGGTTCCTATATATCTTTCGAGCTCACTACTTGGGGTGCTACCCCGAGACCGCTTACTACTAACATTTCTCAAAGTGTTATACAAATTTAGCTCGGGGTTCGCCCGTGAGCTTGACGACTCCGAAGCCATTTGTTGGCGTATGTTTGATGTCGAACCATATTTAACCAAATACACATCAAACATATCTTCTAAACATTTTTTAAAATGTTTAATTGCATTATCCGAGAAATTGGGGTCATTATCGTTCAAATCCAAATCGAAACATATGTTTTCTATTAACAACTCCACACCCGCAACATTTAAACACGGGTTTAATGCGGCGGCACAAGTAATTACGGGCGGGATTTCTTCAAAATATTTTTTAAACTTCGCTTTCATTGGAGCTATCATTGTTTCATAAACGTTACCCCCAAATTGAAAGTCATTTATCTTTCCACACATCAAATATAGTTGTTTAAGTACCAAACTACTAGTGGGATAATAAACTCCGGACAAAATAGTGGTTGAAGTTTTAAAAACTTCAAGTAACTCGGTTAATTTTACAATACTATCCCAACCCACAGTAGGAAATTGAGGTGCCAAATCTTTTGAAACAAGACCGTCATGGAACAATTCTAAAGTAGGTCTTTGTTGGATAGCACTATCAAACATTTTCCAAGTAGAATTCCACCTAGTCGGTACATCCCAATTAGGACCAAGACACGGTTTATTTAAGTCTTTGCATAATTTCTCATACTCCTTACGTCTTCTTTTAGAACTTGAAAAAACATCTTGTAACATTTCTTTAAAAACATCTTTTACCTTCTTAATCGCGGGAACTTCTAGTCCATGTTGCACAACCAAATTAATGATGTGTGCAACACATCTACTATGAAAAAACACACCCTTACAGATAGGTTCATACTTTATCTTCAACTTTTGAACCGCACTAGTATTATTTGAAGCATTATCAAAAGAAATTGACAAAATCTTTTTTTCCAACTTATAAGTTTGTATCACTTCATCTAAAATTTCAAATAACGCATCTCCCGTATGTGGATATCCAAACATCTCAAACGCAATTGTGCTTTTCATCAATTGCCAAGTCTTTGGATCGACCCAATGTGCTGTAACACAAAGGTACGATTCCGGTAAACCATGGGGGGCAGACCAAACATCAGTGGTTAAATTAACACCGGTTTCTAAGTTTTCAAAAACAAAATTAACTGTTCCTTAGCTTCTTTCCACATGTTTATACAATGCTTTCTAAGGGTATTACGACTTACATGAGTATAAGAAGGTTGAAGCGTGTCACGAATCAACGAAGTCAACCGTTGGTTGTCAAAGTGATTGAATGGCAAACCCTGTTGAATAACAAACTGAGCCATCCTCTTACGAACTTTTCCACACTATAACTAAAAATACCCCCCTCTTTCGACATCTGTGATTGACCGGGTTTTGCAGTGCCTTTTAATACCTTGCAATGGTCCTTAATATGGGTATTTAAAGTAGAATTGGCACCTGCAGCCAAAAAAGTTTTACAATGTTTGCATCTGGCCTTCTGCTTTCCATTTGACATCTCGCATAAATCAAAATTTACCCATGTTTCTTGTTTCCTTGTGGTTGCTAGGATATTCACCACACTTAATTCACTTGTTGTGGAAGCACCAACCTCACTAGAATCGTGAGCACTAGAGGTAGCCATGTGTATTATTTGTGGGTTTGTTTGTTAGGTTTAATTATTTGATCGACTGATTATTGAAAGAAACCAAGAATTGGGGATTCGATTGATTCGGTGGGAGTGTGGGACTGATCGATCGAATTTGATTTCGATTGATTGGGGTTTGTATACTGGCCTACTGGGGATTCGATTGATTCGGTGGGAGTGTGGGACTGATCGATCGATTATATTGTGTACCTGGTTATTGATTTCGATTGATTGGGGTTTGTATACTGGGGATTCGATTGATTCGGTGGGAGTGTGGGACTGGGAGCAGGGAGTCTGGTTATTGATTTCGCAATATAAATTATATTGTGTACCCCATAACCGGTTAACCGGTTTAATCCCAAAAAATTAATCGGTTTGTGGTTAACCGACTATTAATCGGTTAATGATTTCGAAAATCCTAATCGACTTCTAACTGGCGGTTTTTAAAACCTATAATCGATTAGTATGATATCGGTTACTAACCGGTTACGGTTATAGGTTAATTTTCGAATCGGTTCGGTTAACCGGTTTTTCCGTGCACCTCCCCTACGTTGCAGATATTGGGCCATATGCATTTTGGTGCCCAACATGGAGAAGTACAGATGCCAAACAAAATGGACCACAAGTCCACAAGCACTAATATTTTATTTGTAGTGTATTTATGTTAACCAACTATAATATCTAAATGGGATAAGTATTGTCGAAGTTAACTAATTATGACAAAATACATATGGTGCGAACAAATTAAAGTTTTGAACATTGTATGTTAACAAGTTAGAAAAAAAAATTCAAATCATGTAACCGATCAATTAAGAATTTGAACGTGATAAATTGACAGCTCATATGGGTTATCACGTATACCATGTTACATAATTTAAACACTATTAAATTGTTAATATACAACGTGCCAACATAAATCATTGTAATATATATATATATATATGGTAATAGTTACTATTATAATTCGTATGGACTATAAATTACTGATTAATACACTTCACTGGAATTATAAACCATTTTTTCTTCATGTTCAAAACATTACTTATCAATAAAAGATGAATATTTTTATAAATAATAGATAAATATAAATGACTAAGCTTACCAGTATTATTATTATGCCTAGTTTAATTTTGAACTTTATTATTATATTCATACTTAGCACTTATACATATTTTTTAAATTAGTTTCGATTCAGACATGCTGGAGACAATTTTAACCAGCGATTTGTCGAACTTTCAACCCCTTCATGGAAATACCTTGAAATGAGAAAAGACAAGACTCGAACCCGACACCTTGAGAAAAACCTACCTACGGGGCCTACATAATGGATTTAGAAGATAATTCTGACCAAACCACCTAATTAAAAACTTTAATATCTTTAATTATAGATTAAGGATATAAGTAAAATGTGATTAAAAAGATGGGATAATTAATATCTTTGTTAGGCAACAATTATCATCCACATGGCAACTTTCTAGATGTTTGGAAAGCGATCACTTGCTTCCACATATATGTAAAACTGAAAATTATATATATCATATTATCATCTGTATAAAATATGAAAATGTTTGTAGGAGGGGCCGAGGGGTACAAAAAGTTATGGTGGCAGGCCTTCTATTGTTTTCCCTTTGTCTTGGTTCAGGCTTCAGGCCAAAGCTAAATTTCCAGAGAATAAGCCAAAATGAAATTAAAATTTGTTTGTGTTCCATTTTGTATCTTTCATAAGGCTATCTCCAATGCTAAGAATGTCCTTAGGTGTCCTTGAGCTGCCACATCATATCCTTACAAATCCTTATAAATCCTTACAAAGCCTTATACATCCTTACAAATCCTTCAAATTTTATAATTTTATCTTCAACTATACAAACATCCTTACATATCCTTACATATTCTTTTACCTCCACTAAAAACAAAAATATATTAGGTAAGGACAAGTAAGGACATCCTTAAAAAATCCTTAGTTTTGAACAAGTTTCAACGGCAAAGGATATCCAAGGGCACCTAAAAGCACCCAAGGGCACCCCATTGGAGATAGCCTAATTGTCTTTATTTCTTTTAAATCTGACCTACAAAGAATATCCGCGTAATAGTGATGACAACATTAACACAACAGCGGGGGCAACAACAGGTGGTGATGATGCTAGCGGCTGTTAGTAATGCTGGCGATTCCGAATGCTGTAGATATGTGATGTAATGCAAATCGTGTATATTTTTAATAGATTACAATATATAGTGTACGTAGATATGTAAAAGGGAAACTGGTATTTTCTATATCCAAATTTTATAAATTCCGACATGTATGAAAATTTTGATAATAAATATAGATGATAAGCTTGAGTGAGTTTTCTCTTCCAGATCTGGGTGATACTTGATAGAGGTTTCTCATTAAAAAGCTTAAATTGAAGATCTATTTAGCAAGGAGACTCTCTAATGGTTAAATTAATGTGTGCTAAACTTCACGATATTTATGAATAACCCACACACAATAGAAAAAAACCCTTAAATATAGTAAGTGATTAATAATTATTAATTCACAATAAATTAAATGTTAACAACAATGATAATATATATTACGAGTATTATTTTTGACAGTCAAATATAAATCTTGTCATACGTTTCTAAATTCGTTTATAGATTTTTTTAATAAATTTTTAAGTTTTGCCTCATTTTGAATACGATCCTACCAAAATAAGGTTAGCCGGTCTAGTATATGGTACGACTATATCTTACACTAGGTATGGTCTTAGCAACGGAAATTTCAGCACGGTATTGTTTTGTTATCATGAGTCATGTACTAATTAGCCATGATGTTGGACAAGATAATACACTAATACCGCATGAGCATCGTACCTCAAAAAGAAAATTGTTACTCATCCAATTGATAGATTTTGGATGGAAATATTAGATCGTAATGGAAGTTCATTATAATGCATATTTGTATTTGTATCATTGAATGTATCTCTGTGTATCCAGCTTCCAACTACAATTTACTATGCGTGCTTCCAATTACAATTTTCGAGGCTTGCAAGTTGCAACTACCCAACTATTGGGCTTTGATTTTGATGGACTTTGATGGGCGTTATGAAGTTCGATAAATTATTAGACAACAATATAATAATTTCCAACACAATGTTGCAATTATTATTATTTTTTTGGTAAGGGATTTTACCATGGTTAGATTTTCATACGATTAGGCAAAACACCAAATAGACTTTAACAGTCTTACATCGCACCAACATGTTTCCAACAAGACCAAACTAGTGCTAAACAACTGGTAAAAACAAGAAACTTAATTTGCAATTATTAAGGAACTCGGCAGCCTCCATTATTTAAACAATTGTTCCACGTGCTGTTATCTTCAAAATCGAAATGTTGTAATTATCTTGAATTTCCTAAAATTTTGACTTTCAATTACAACTAAATTAATAATCACTCAAAAGTACATAAACATGTACACGTGAAATAGTTACAAGAAACAAGAACATACCAACAATTTTGATGGTGTATTGGAGTCTTGAAATTGGTCATGACAATATCAACCATATACAAGAAACTACGGAAAGAAAAAACCCAAATGTTGTATACGTATATAGGTAATTATAAATATTATGTACTAAACTATATTCTGTATGTTGTATAATTCCCAAATTCTACAGTTTCATTGCCTGACTGGTAGCCCGTAATTGAGATATGTTCTGATCCGGCCATCCAAACCTGCAGTGACAATCACCAAACCCCATGTATGTGGTGCAACAAAAGTGCTCCTGTAAGCACTTCTTAAGAACCTGTACTCTGATTTCCGCATTGAAGGAGAAACACTAACTTGAGTCGAATCTGGAAGAGTTTCTGCTGGAAACGTAGGTGGGCTTTTCAGCATTGACTCCAAGAAAAAGCTCCGGCTTGTGGATAATGAGGGTTTCCTTGGTGAATTTATCGTGCTTCTTGGAAGAGCGTCGGTTGTGCTGGTTAATCTTGGTGATGGAAAAGCTGCTGCTATGCTCTTAATTCCAGACCACGGGACGGCAACAGAAGCGTTTTGAGAGAAGAAACTTTCACTGGATAAATTGCTTTTGGCTTTTGAGTAGAGCTTATCTGATGTAGCGTGGTTCCACATGTATATGTTTGAGTCATCACCAGCCGATACAATATGTTTTCCATCAGAAGTAAAAGATGCCGACATCTGCCCTCCTGAACATCGGTTTCCTGTTGCATATCATAGCTTTATGAGTTTATGTTTTTCATATGTATACGTATATAGATAAGATACAATACAACTTTCAGTAAGCAAAATGAATATATAATTATAGAAAACAGAAGGAAAAGTAAAAGAAAAAAAAAATAATAAAAAAGGGTGTAACTTTCCCATTACGTACCCTTAAATTTTCCAACAACGTTGACGCCACAAAGAACCCTGACTTGTGAATCAGCAGAGGAAACTATAACTTTCCTTGAGTCGGTTGGGCAGAACTAAAAAGAGAAAAAAGGTATTTATGAGCCTAATGTTAGCCAAAGGGAAGGAGGAGTTGTATCAAGATTCTAATGAATGATGTCATTTGATACCTGAAAGCCAGTTATTCGTCTTGGCCACTTCTTTTTGGACATTATACATATATGAGTATCGAGTTGCAACCGTTTATCTGAAAGAACAAATTCATAACATAGATTTGCAAATCAGCCATCAGAAAATCTAAAGAATTTTTGGATTATTGACACATATTAAAGCACTCATGCATACCTATGATATCATAAAGACTGCAGTTTCCATCTAATGTTCCCACAATGCATCCCTAATAATAAGAAATTAGGAAAAATTTTGGTTGAGATATCACACAGGGGTATTTATAAATTAGAAGAGTTGAAAGAAGGTTTGAAACAAACATAAATACAAACCTTTCCATTTGGATAATAGGATACTGCAGTCACAATTTCTCGATTATCAATCCATTCTATAACTTGACAGCCACTGACTTCCCAAATGCGTACCTTTCCATCAATTGAACCGCTAATGAAATAGTTTTCATCCACAGGATTAAATTCTACAGATGTCACTGCATCAATAAAACTAGTAAGAAAAACACTCTTAACAAGTGGGATATATGAAAATATTCATAGCAAACTCAAAACTTACCATAGTTGTTGTGAGTAAAAACTTTGATGCACTCATGATGCCCAATTTGCCACAATCTTACAGTTTTATCAACCGATGACGATAAAAGATACTGCAAGACAAAGTTCAAAAGACAGCAAGTATTAACAATATGCAAAGACTAAATCCTCATATAAATTAATTAAGTATGGTAACTATTTACTAACCCCTTTCTTTGACCAGGAAAGGGACAAGATTTCACCACCATGACCATGGAACTCGTGCACAGGCTTCTCCAATATCCGAAATACTTTAGGTGGTAAAATAACACAAGTCAATTCTGACGGTTTCTTAATCTTTCGGTTTTTCTCCTTATCTACGTTGATAGGTGCTAACTCAGAAAGATGATTCGTTGAAAAGTATAACTTAGATGGATCATTTCCTTGAATTTCATATTTACTTGGATCTTCATGATGTTCAGTGATCTCCCAAATTCGTACAATACAATCATCACCGGCACTAGCCAAATATCGTCCATCATGACTAAACTTCAACACCGAAATGGAACCATTATGGGCCGGAAAGTCTTGTGTTGTATAAACAGATGATAACTCTTTGGATTTCTTCTTGTTTATATGCACATTAACCGTTTTAGTACAATTGACACCATCCAAAAACATCATTGGTTCGTATTGATTATGATGATGGAGATGATGATCAGTGATTCTATGTGCTATAACATTTAGTTTCTTTAACCAACCCTTTTTCACTTTTTTTCTTCTATCCAACAAAGTCCCAATTTCATTGTCTTTTCGTGATGATGAAGATGAACCAAATTCGAATGATTGTTTCACTGATAAATCGTCTTCTTCACCATGTCGAACAAATGTTACATTCTTGTTAACAAAACCAGATGGTTGTTGTAATTCAAACCCCGTATTCGACCAACAAGACAAAGAAGGCTGTCTAATCAAAACCCCATCATCAAAATCCGAACTTTCTTTCACCAACACCTCTTGTTTATTATCCTCTTTAACTTTCTCAACAAAATCGTCACGAAAACAACCCTTTTCGGGCTCGATTTCTTCATCTTTAACAACCCCTTTAGAACCCAACCCAACAGATTTCATAAACCTATTTCTCCTTTCATCAACACTATCATCAAGATTCCCAATCCAATAATCATATTTCACACCAGAAGTGGAACACAAACTCTCATCAGATGAATCATCATCTTCTGAGTCAGACAATTTATCAAACACTTCATGTGCATCAAAATACCCATCTTCAATCTCACTTATTTCCATCCCTCAAAGTTTCACTTTTTCAATATCTAAACATCAATTCACTAAAAATACTCAAAACCCAGAAATATAATCACAAAGAATACCAATAAAAGTAATAAAGTTCGAACCTTTATGAAAATAATTTCAAGAAACAGAGTATCAAACGAAATTCAATAATTTTAAGTGTATAAAATTGAAAAATTCAAACCTGGGTGTGCATGAATTATTTGCCAAAATTGAAACTTGAGTGTGTGTAAAAGTATTAGTCAGTTATGCAAACAGTTTTCTGTATATAGAAATTATGAGGAAAATAAATACAGATAATATAGATATATAAATAGTTTGAAAGTGACAATGTTTGACTTAATGGGCAACGTTCAAAACAAGCCGACTGAAAACGAAACAACGTTTTAATTCACGGGTCGACCCGAATTTAGAATCCGGTTTTGGGTTAAAATTGTCGTTATTGTGTTATTTAGTTTTATTTTATTGGAGGATAAAAAGGTGGTGGTTGAAGAATAAAAAAAAAAGGCGGGACCCGGCTCCGACGACGGTTCAACTATCAGGAGTGGCTGAAGACGTTTTAAATAAATAAAAAAATATGTCGTAAATTATATTGTAATTTTTTATTAGTTTAAGTTTAATTTAGATTGGTCAATGATAAAAGGTATTAAAAACGTAAACTAGAAAAAGTAACTTAATATGTTATCAAAGAAAGAGAAACAAAACATGAATGGTTTGTTTTTTACTATGTGTCAAGAAGCCAAATCAATTAAAAAAAAGGTACAAACAGATTAAAAGTTTCTATAAATATGAGAAAAATGTTTAAGCAAAGTCAATGGAAAGGTTAGCTATTATCTAAGAAATCTATAAACTATGATTTGATATGTTACAATTTATTACTTAATATCTACTTAGCTTAAGAACCCGCGTACTACGCGGGCAAATCAAGAAAAATTTTGTTTTGATCTATTGAAAAATGTTTAAAAATTATTTATGATGTACTACGTATTATAGTTAACATTTGTGATTAATGCATATACTAATTAGCTATATCTAATTTCTTCTGTTTTGATAAAAGAATTAAAAAAATTTAAAAATGAACTAATAAATGATGTCATAAATCATTTAAGTAAAAAAGAAAAAAATTATAAAAAATTTTCTAACAATACCAAGTAAATTTGTCTTTATAAATAATGATGTAAGCAAAATTTTCTTTTATTATATATAGAGATCTTATTTGTAGAGCCCTATAGGACCGTTTAGGCTGCCTTAAAGAATCGATATTACCCTTGACAATGGAGAACAATACACCATAATATATATGTATATATATATATACCCATACATCTATATGATAAAAAGGGAAAAAAAAGGAAACGACGTCAGATCTTTGGTTGCAACCCCTAACGTCGCGGTTTGTGAGTAGTTCCGAATTGGGAGGGACGGAGAGGGGTTCAACACCGACCTACCCTTAGGCGATGCTGATCCCACGCTGTCCCATACCCGATGCTTGTAAGTAGATTTTGTAGAGAGTTACATTGAGGTATAAAACTATGTTGATTATTTACCCTTTGTTATTAATAGGTAGAGAAGAGACATGTGGCAAAATGGCAAAATAACTATGGCAACTAGTAAGGGGGAAAGGAGTGGCAAGCGGCTTGCAGGCAGGTTGGCCATGCCGCCGAGGGAACACCGCCGCCATCCCAGCGGCATGAAGGTGAGCGGGATAAAAGCCAGCGGAGGGATGGACGATTTCGAACGTTAGGGGAGCATGTGGAGTGGGGCCCAACCTTCTTTTTTGACCGTTTAACATTAAATAAAAAAAAATTTCATACACTGGTGCATTTTGAAGAAGACGAAAGGCACAACGCAGCACATTGACATTACTTTCTTTTTATTTGATAGTGTAATATTTACAAAACATACCATCAAGTATTATATATTTACAGATTATGTTAGTTTTTTAAATATAATTTGTTTTAATAATTATTTAACTTAATTGATATAATGGATTTTTAAGTTTAACAATAATGTGTTTAAATAGAAAAAATTATCTAGTTTAATTTAAAAAGAGAAAACAAAAATAAATTTGGGAGGGTTGAGAAGGTGATGAATGCCATTAAAAATGGTTGGGAGGGTTGGTTGAGAAGGTTGAAAAGAAAATTTGAGTTGGAGGTATTTGATTGGTAGGATTTGGGAGGGATGAAAAATTAAGATACATGATTACTTCCCCCTAAGATTCAATTAAGTGATACATCTATATTATATTATAAAAAAATAGCCCTTTCTATTTTTGGAAATGTTGAGAGTTACTCTATGCGATATGACAGAAATACCTCTTTCTTATTTTCTAAATCACCTTATTCTTTAGTTACTAATTTAATTACCTCTACTAATATACTAAAAATACTTTTAATGAAATAAATACACGTACCTTAACGTATATACATTGATTATAATCAATTAGATTTACATCAATAATTTACAATATTAGTCGTCACCGCCACCCGTGATCACCGCATTGCCGTCGTCACCGCCGCATCGCGCGGACACCATGATAAGCTTCAATTAAGTGATACATTAATATTAGAAAACATTTAAAGAATTCAATTCAATGGTGCAAGGTAACTAATTTTGAAAACATGTGAATAAACTATACAGTATTAGTTGCATGTGTCAACCGTGAACAAACCATTGAAGTTTGACCACCGCGTGCCACGATTGCTTATATAACAATTTTAATTCTTTTAACACAACTCTCCAATGCGTCAATGCCATAAATTACGGGACATTTTCTAGTCAATACATTGGTATAATAACAAGTTAAAAAATAACCAAAGAAAATTGTATAGCTAGTGATCAGTTCCCTTATTATCTAAAGAAAATTTGTCCAACTTATGGACAAAAGATAAAAGTAGTTGGGTTTAGTGACTCTAGTCTTGTAATCTTGTTAACCCACCACTTTACAAAACCAATTTTCTTCTTTTGTTTTCCTAATTTAAAGTTGATGTCTCTTGTAAGCTTATAACAAGTAGAAGAATGTTAAACTATTTGACAAAAATAATAGGTGTACAAATATATATTATATTAGCCCTTTGTTATTTTGTGTATTAAGTATTAACTATCAAAGTTTCCCGAAATTTAAATTTCTATCGAATGTACTATTTTGGTTTTGTTTAAATAAAATCTATTTTAATTCACATATTATAACTTGTTAAAACGACCATGATATGTACCAATTGTCACATTAATAAAATACTTGTTACTTAATGAAAAGGTATACGGATACACAAAATTGATGAAAAGAATGAAAAATTTAATACATACAATAAATATTTTGAAATTTCAACACATATAATAACAGAAGATAAGATAATCAGAAAAGTTTAATATATATCGATCATATGTCCACGGCCTAAACCCCTTTTATATCATATACACCCAAAATCTGACTTTCGATATATCATGTATTATATTATTATGGTGTTGATCTCCCGTTGTCCCATTGTGATTGAACGCATGTTTTTCATATATTAGAAGACGGCCACGTAATGTCCGGTATTTTTAAAAATGATTAATTAAGCATTTTTTACAAATCATATTGCATTTGTTTACACTTTTAGGTGAGTGTGAACAAATTAAAAATTTTGTCACGCTTTTTAGTGTGTAAAAATATATTAAATTAAAAGTGTATGAAAATTTCTCCACTCTAAAAAGTATGTAGAAATAAAAGTTCACAATTTTTAGTGTGAACTTTCATAGTTATTTTGTCACACTTCATTTGTCCACGGTAACTAAAAAAATTAGCGTGAATAAATGAGGCGTGACAAAATAACTATGAAAGTTCACACTAAAAAGTGTGAATTTTTATTTATACACACTTTTTAGTGTGCAGAAATTTCCATACACTTTTAATTCAATATATTTCTACACACTAAAAAGCGTGACAAAATTTTTAATTCGTTCACACTCACCTAAAAATGTAAACAAATACAATATTGTTGTAATGACACATAAATTCATTATCAAATTGCCTATCATTACACTTTCATATATCTGTCTCGGTGCTTTTTGCCGATATGATACATCAACTCTATATTTGTTTTTCACTTTCTTGGTATATATCCTTGCTTTAAACTAATCTTCTATTAATTATCTTTTTGATAAATTAAACTAAATTATTATATACTCGTACTTTAAATGGTGTTCATTACTTCATTATAATCTATGGATCGTGCTTATGTGTATGAGCCCGGAGTCGTCTCATTCTTTGAGTCTAAAGCATGACCCAAAGGCCCAAATTATATTATTCCCAAAGGCCCAAACTAAACTGAACATATGCGAAACTTTTTTGGTACACTTTTATATAGACACAACTCACACAAGACATCCAGGAATATTTGAACAAATTAATTCTCTTCTCTTGAAGAGAGACTTGGCCCAAATGAAAACTACTGCATAAATATTTTGGTTAAACAAGATTTAAATTCTTAATCATTGATTTTAAATCTTGCCAAGCGTGATTAAGGTGTTCGTATTCGTATCCTCCAAACGACCGAAAATCTACAAGCTTTTAAAAAAGAAAAGAATTGAAACTTTTTAAATTCGCCATATTGTTCGTCCAAATTAACTATTGTTCGTTCCACTTTCCAAACTTTTTAATTGGAAGCAAATACAGTTAAATTTAAGGAAGTTAGATAGTCGTACTTTATCCATAGGGAATTGCATACGTATCTCCAAACAAATTTGGAGTTTGGAAAGAAAAAGAAGCCCCCAATTAAATCCATACGTATAGGTGGGTGACGTGGAAAAGCAGAATCGAGGAAGCTGTGGGGGATAATCACTCACGTGACATATCATATTAATGAGATGAGATGAAATCGATCGAAAGAACAGTGTTTGAATAATTCAGCATGCGCCAAATGATGTTTGTTTGTTGCGGCCCCCACCACCCACTTTCATTAACTACCGCAATCATACATTCCTTCACGGCAACATCCTTTTCTTTTAAAACATCCCCGGCCTCTTCTATTATTATCTTTCTCAATATGAATATGGATATATACTTCATTATTATTATAGTGTATTTAAATGAAAAAAAGTGTACGTTTAGGAGTTTAGGTAATTAATTTTATTATATTGTTTAATTAGAGCATGTTTGACATACAGTACTTACATATAATATCATATCTTATACGTACTCTTATTAGTTGAAAGATCAACGATTCATCACATATTAAGCTCAATCAAGTACTATACATACGCGACATCCAATAACTTAACAAAATCAGCTTAATTTAATTGTCTCTTCTAAATTAGTTAGCTAGCTAGAACTGAAATACGTATTTATCAAAACATCATTTTCCACTTATCTAGCTAGATATATATATATATAGCTAGCTAGCTATTTTGTAAACCGTTTAAACATCTTAATCACTCAACTACATGAAGCAGACGTGGTCCAAGACAAACCGTTCTTTCTATTTCTTTCTCATAATAGTCTTTTTCGCTTAACTTATAATTCTTTCATGCATGTCTCACTACTACTACTACTACTACAAAAAGGAAATAAATATTATAAATCATACATGTAAATGAAATGGGTCGTAGGTTTATGGAAAAGTAGTTAAAAAGGCTAGCTAGTGGATTTGGGGGATAAAACAAAAGATGTTCAAAGTTTTTAGTTTTGTTCGAGGAAAAAATGTTTGAAAGGGAAAAAAATAAAAATAAATAGAGACCTTTTGTTAATTAAGAAGATATTCGAACTACGTTATTTTTTTCTTCGAATACATAGAAACGGGCTGGTGTACGTTATCAAAAATGCTCTCTATATATAAACCTGTTGTGTTAATTGAATTGTGCCCCTCTATTTTTCGTATAAAGATCAGTTTGAATGGTAAATTTGAATCTACCAGTATTATTGATCCTGTATATCCAACTTCAATTTAAACGTAAAACACATTTTTGAGAATCTTTTGCGCAGAGGGAGCATTTTGCTCGCACCGATATAACCAAGGCCACCAACTCGTATTTATCAATATACTGATAGTTGGTACGTAGTTTGATAGTAATTTAATGGTATATATGTAAGTCTATGTTTTCTTTATTAGTTGATCTTTTTGGTAGTGTCTTTTGGGTTTTTTTTGTGTTTGAATCGATCAAATTCCTTCCAAGCCTAACACGTACGTCAACCTAGCTACTAGCTAGGTTTTTGTCCGAAAGCAATGTTATCTATAAATTATAGATCGAACTTTCTTAAAATGTTTGAGATTCTTTAAAAACGTGTTATTATTGTTTAGAATGCAACTTCTTAAACGAGAATAGCAAATCTATTAAAACCATATAGCTATAGGTCCATAAGCAATACCAAAAAGGTACGTGTGATATATTGTTTCCAATGACGTTTGTGTCACAGAATTGCAAGTATATATGCCTAGATCCAAATATCCAATGACACAAATTAAACAACGCAGATATATATATATATATATATATATTATATATATATATATAAAGATCACTATACATAATTTAAAGTGCGTTTCATTCTTGATTTTGGTAAGCTCATCAGGCTCCTTTAGCATTTCCTTTGTCTTGCGAGTCCGAAATTGTCACATAAATTCATAAGATTAATGATGGTGCTATTTGTTTCCTTTCGATCATTGATCATATGGCGGTGGACCGAAATGCAATACAAAAAGATAACACTGATTAATTAAGTAACCCCAAAAACATGAATGATCAAAACAATATATGTATGGAGTTTAATGATTTTTATTCCATCTAGTTGTTTTGGCATATATTACAATTATTTACTTTAAATTTCTACATTTATTTGAAAATCCTTGTTTTTATCAACAAAATTTATCCCAGCTTACTAAGGGGTTAACCACTTTTTTAGACAAATAAAACCGTCTTGGAAAATTTTTTAAATGATCCATTTAGCAAGTTATTTGCTCAAATATACTAGAATCCGATCGACAACTTTTATCAAAAATAAAATATCATGTTACTCGGTTATACCTGGATAATCCAAATTTCAAATATAATTTTTTTTTACCTCCATATTAGTATACATAGAAAGTATATTTATATATTTTTTATGTATACAAATATACTTTTTATGTATACTAATGCTCCAAATACTTTAGGGATACATATATACTACCAGGGATGTGTACGGGTCGAAACTCGTCCTGACCCGTGACCCGCAAAAACATGAAAAATGGAACCGTGACCCGGCCCGTAAAGGTCCGGGTCGGTTCGGTTCGGGTCACGGGCGGGTTACGGGTTTCTTTAACAATTTTTTGGTTTTTTGGCTTCATCCGACCTAGCCCGGCCCGTTCAATCTTTGACCCGCGAATGCACTAAAAACATGACCCACGACCCGGCCCGTTAGTGTTTTGGACGGGTCGGTTCAGGCTACGAGTTTCGGTCCAAATGCTCATCCCTATATACTACTACTTCTACTAATAATGGTTTAAATCATAACGTATCAATATATAAAATACTTGTAATTTGAGAAAATTTTGTCGTGATGATCTATAGCTTTTTTTTTTCCTACTTAATTATCAATTTAAGGGCGCCTGAGAATTTGACAAATTAAGTTGCCCACACTCCAAAACTATATTTTTTGACTCCTTTATATGTATTCTTTTAATTACTCCTTTTTAACTTAAGATGAAAACTTATACTAATTTATTGTAACAAAACAAATACTCTACAATGCAAAAGCGCACTAATGATTCGGATACAAGATTACAAACGCTTGACTACAAAATGAAATGAGAAAATTCTCCTTGTAGGATAAGATCATTCCAACAACAAAAAAACTTGCAAGTTAATAAGCACAACCACCCATAAAAACATAGTCACTTTTTACATTTATTAATTAGTTGAAGTATGGTGAATAAAATAGTCGATCGGTTTCAGCAGACGAGAAACTATTACTTAATCAAATGTGGGGTTTATTAATGTTATTCATTTGAATTTTAAATGTTATTCATTTAAATGCATCGTGGGAAGTGTATCTTAGGGTATTTGGTATGATGGAATGAAAAAGGAAAGAAAGAGAATAAGAAAGATTTCCCTTGTTTGTTTGCGACGAAAAAAGGGAATGAGAAAGGAGAAAGGAGAATCAATTTCATTCTCTATTTGTAGAGAATGGGTGAGAATGAATTTTTTTTTTTTTAAAGATGTTATATGTAATAAATGTATTATTATTTAAAATTTTATTTTTTTATATATATTAATTCTCTGTGAGTATCAAACAACGGAATTCATTCTCTTTCCAAATACTCATTCTTTTTCGCACTATTTTCATTCTCTATTACATCTCCATTTTCTATGATTCTCTTCTACCAAACACCCCCTTAATTATTGAATTTTTTTTTTTTTCAACTTTTTTTTTTTTCATTTTTTTTAACGTTTGATTTTTTGGATTCGGACCTATATATATTCATCCTAGCTAAATTAGGCTGAACTAGTTAAAAACCAAGGAAGCAATCAAGAAAATTCAAGGTTTTTTTCAACTTGTTGGAAACAATGTTGGTGCATAATTTCATTTTAGAAAATATTAAAGGAAGTCCTTAGGGCTTCATTTAATGTGCATAAAGAGATTGTACGCTTCCAAATTAAATACCGGTCCACAGAATTTTATGCTAAGTATATAACTAATTAATGCACTTTAATGAAAGCTGTTAGATAGGGTTTTGTTTAGCAAAACTCATTTTATTTTTAAAAAAAGACAATGATAGAACCAGTGATGCACTAAATGTGGCTTTGAAGGAATTGAAAAAAACTCATGTTTATAATCAATTTTCTATTTTTTGAGAAAAAGGTATATCGATATTTTACGCTGTGATGTAACAAAGTAGATAAACGTATTGAACGGTATATAACCTTAATACTTTAGCAGTATTTAAGGAAATTTTAATGTGCAAATTAAGTTAACCAATTGGATTAGAGAACAATAATATGAATGCATATAAAATAACAAATATGTGAATGATATATCACTTTGAAACATGCTAGAGTTGTTGAATCTCTGATATGTACATGACCATTTTTACACACATGCAAGAGTCAAAAACTGCATAAAACTAAAAACTAGGAAGTGAGCCCTAAACTGCATAAAACTAAAAACTAGGAAGTGAGTGGTGTTCTTTTAATGTTTTTTCAACTTGACTAGTTAAATTGTAATAATTTTTAATTTTTAGATTAAAAATCCATTGTCAAGATTTAAGCTTAGATTTTTAAATTTTAATATTTAATTTTAAAAAAATAATAATGACAGCCTTTAAAATTAACATTAATAGCTTATAATACTTTATAGATCAAAAACACAAAATGAATTTTCACATGACAAAGTTTATATACTTCATTACGAATCTCTATTATTAATAATGAAAAATTGTTTCTAGAAGAAAGAATCTGATGTGTCATATTATAATTCTTCCCTACATTTTATATAATTAAAGATGTCATATTACAAATAAATATTTATTTTAATTTAGCATATTCCTTTTTTTTGACTATCATAGTTCAAGATTTTCATTTAGTTCTTGATGAAATATTTATAAATTTTAATTAATGATATTTTTTCATATTTATCTCTAAGTAAAAAAAAATTTTAGAGTTAAAATACATTGCTACATAGGTTTTAGCTCTTTTAGTGTTTCGAGATTATAATTATAGATATTTGAATCATGTTTTGTTTTTATAGGTTGTATATTATATTATTTTTATCTACCGTTGATGTTGTTAATATTATTCTACTTTGAAGCTTCGGAAATTACTGATATTTATTCATATATATCTCCAAGTAAAAATTTATTTTGGAGTTAAAATACATAACTACATAGGTTTAACTCTTTTGGTGTTTCGAGTTTATAGTTATATATATTTGAATTGTGTTTTGTTTTATAGGTTGTAGGTTATATTATTTTTATCTACGGATGATGTTGTTAATATTATTCTACTCTGAAGCTTCGGTCTTATTAATATTATTGAATTCAATGTTTGGTAATGTTAAAATCAAAGTTTGTCTTGTATAACAATTTTTATTTTGTATATATAACGAAACATATTTGCAACGTCCCGGATTGAATCCGGATTGATTAGCTAGTATAACAATATAATAATGTGTACATAAATACATAGACAGCAGTCAGAGCACATAGTCCACAGAAGCCATCAAAAACATTCTTTCTATACTTTTTTCAAGAACAGTGGAAAGTTAAAAGGAGGCCATCACTCTCTTTTTTCTTAATTTCTTTTATAATTTCTCTCTATCGATCTGCATATTCCTTCAGCCATGGACAGGCCTCACTGGCCACAGGTATATATAACTGGATCTATCACCTTCTTTATCATCAATCACCTCTACTAATTAAAATCCACACACACACACACACACACACACACAGGTATATATGAATATAACCTAGCTAGCTAAGCAAATTTTATAGACAAATTAAGATTGTGATCAAATATAATATATATGATTCATAAGCTAGCTAGTGTACATATGTAAGTGTCCACTGATGTTCTTTATATATGTGTGTCTTTTCTTCTTTTTTATCTCACTTTGCATATCTTTTCAACATGTATCTTTCACTTTTACTTTACATAATTTATATAACCATGTATATGATATAAGAATTAATTTTAATGTGTGTTTCCTAGCTTTTTCTTGAAGCTAGCTAGATTGATTTTTTATGGATGATTCTGAAAAGCATAAAGGCAATTTCTTTGTTTTTGTTCATTTGTCTGCAAATCTTGAAGCTTTAAAACATCTTTATGTCTAATATATCTTTTTTCAATCTTTTTCCAAATTTATAATCTCACTAGCTTTTTGTATATCTTTTTCATTGTGCATAAATAGGAGATAGTAGTGAAGCCAATGGAAGAAATAGTCCAAAACCCCACAAATTCAACTAGTAACAACAACAACAACAATAATAATAATCTCTCAAATAAACCATCTTCAAGTTCTTCATCATCTTTTGAAAGAAGAGTCAGACCACAAAAAGCAGCAGCTGTAAATTGTCCAAGGTGCGATTCGACTAACACGAAATTCTGTTACTACAACAATTATAGTCTTTCACAACCAAGATATTTTTGTAAGACTTGTAGAAGGTATTGGACTGAAGGAGGAACCCTTAGAAATATTCCTGTTGGTGGTGGATCAAGAAAGAACAAAAGATCATCATCTTCTATTTCTTCGGTATCGAAAAAGCTTCCTGATTTAGCTATACCTTCTGTATCTACATCCTCCAATATACTATCTCATCTTCATCATGATCATTATGGACAAGATCTAAATTTAGGGTTTCCATCCACTCAAAATTTCAAGAACTTTTCGGAATACATCCAACAAGCTAATTCGAATACTAATGCCACAATTAGTACTACTTGTTCGGGTCATCAGATTTCGGCTTTGGAATTGTTGACTGGAATTACAGCAAGGGGTACAATGAATAATTCTTTCATGATGACAAGTACTCCTATTATTGATCAAGACCCAAATTCATCAGCAGCAGCTAATTATAATTCAGTAGTATCTATGATTCCAATGATGCCAGAATTCAAGGTTCCATCATCACTTGGGTTTTCTTTAAATGGTGGTGGCAATAATAATTATGGGAATAATAGTCTAGTTGAAAGTAGTACTAGCAGTGGGAGGAATTTGTTTCCTTTTGAAGAGCTGAAAACAACAACTGATCATGATCAGCAAAATAGAGATAATGATGATCAAAATGGTGATTCAAATGGATTCTGGAATGGCATGATGGGTGGTGGTTGTTCATGGTAAACAAATCTATCTATATTTTTATATAGTCTTAAGCTAAAGCCTGTCCTTGATTTCTTTCATTTCAATTACATTCTTCGATCTTGATGTATCAAAATTGTGGGTGGCCGGTGATGAGTTCTTAATTGCTATTAATTTCTTTGACAAATACTAACTTGAAAAGATAAAACGGGCTTCTTATATATAATAGTGTTTAAATATGGAATCATATGTATTATGAAATTCAAGATTACATATATATATGGCCCTGAAACTGAATTATAAACGGGTAAACAGATAATTAAGGTTAATTTTCTCTGGTTAAGTTACCCAAGGATGACAAGTTTAATTAATTTCTACTTTTTATTTACTCAAGAAGAATAAAGCCAAATTGTGTATAGTTAGGGTAAAAGTCGATAAGGGAAAGTTAGTGTTATTTACACCGGTTAATGTGGCTTAATTTGTTAAATTGATGTATTTTTTACTACTATTAAATAGGATATTGTATCTTATTGATCAAAAGTTCTCAGCTGAAAATTCGTACGCTTTTAAATTCTCCTTAATTCAGACCTTCACTGTTATAGTTAATTTCGTGGCTCGCGTGGATCATAATCATATCTTCTACGAGTATGTATCATCTCTCTCTGTGTGTCTATATATAGAGTTTTAGACCTATATATAAGTACATAGTACTAAACATAATTAATATAAATAAATACTAGTATTTGCATACAAGTTCAATGTACGTGTTTTATGTGTGATATGATAGGACAGATATATGAAGAATGTGAATGTACAGGAAAGTTGGTATAAGAAAACATGCAAGTTAAGGACGGAAATGAAACCAGGTTAATTTGTGCACATACTTTTGGTGTGTGTTTTAATTTGTGTGTGTGGGGTAAGAGAAATAGTAAGAAAGATATGATGATTATGAAAAAAAATCAAATCTGTACATATATATATACTGTATATATTAAAGTTAATTAAACTGCAACATCACCTGCTGCTACAACTACGTACAACTACTGAAAGTTTCAACTGCTTTATTCCTATATCACCCATCGATCTCATCTTGCACGTTACTTTACAGTACTACTACTATACTATATATCACTTTCACTTTATGCTATATATATAATACTAGTAAAAACATTCACCTACATTTTTGGCTTTCTATATATAATCATAAATGAAACTTAGTTTGTTGATGAGGATTACCATAAGATTTAATTTGTCATAATTATATATCGTGATCCCTTATGTGTTGAGATTATCTAGCTAGCTAGCTTGTACGTGTAATTGTATCGAGTTTCTTTAGTTTGCTAAGAAAATTAAATTTTGATTTACACGTTAATTAATTATAGAAGCTAACGAGATAGTGATATCTTTTGAAAGTATATATTCTCTATCCGTTTCAAAATAAATGTATCACAAGTAGTTTTGCATTATGAATTTCGAATTGCGTAACTGATAACAGACGTCTATTTGAAATCGTTGAGGGTCAATTGGAGTTTAGATTATAATGGGTTTGTGGCGCCATGTAATTGTTCAGAAAGCCACTAAAGTGCAGTTACCTGACACAATGAGAGGACATACTTGCGTCATGTGACAACGCGTACCTAAAAGGAAAAAGTGGGGTGCCTAGTCAACAAACAAATTTGAACGCGCGCCCATGCCTCTTTGTCGCCCATTGGAGCGGTGTGGAGGGCGACTTCGGGGCGAAAGGGGATAGGTCCCATACAAACACCCGTTTAGTCTTAGAGCCACATAGGAACCCAGAATCCAAGAGTAAGTCAAGGTAAATAGGTAGTTGCGAATCAGAGGCTTGACAACCAATTAAGCAGGATATGGGCATGTAAAAATGTTGCATTTGTCCAGACTTTTAATTAGTGTAAACAAATTAAAAATTTTGTCACGCTTTTATGTGTGTAAAAATATGTAGAATTAAAGTTGTGTAGAAATTTTATTCACCCTAAAAAGTGTGTAGAATTAAAAGTTCACACTTTTTAGTGTGAAATTTCATAACTATTTTGTAACACTCCATTTCTCCACACTAACTAAAAAGGTAGCGTAGACAAATTAGGTGTTATAAAATAATTATAAAAGTCCACACTAAAAAGTGTGAACTTTTAATTACACATACGAAAAGTGTAGAGAAATTTTTACATACTTTTAATTTTATATATTTTTACACACATAAAAATGTGACAAAAATTTTAATTTGTTCACACTAATTAAAAGTGTAAACAAATACAACATTATTTGTAGTGATATATTTATACATATATATGGGTAAAGTGAATATAAGACTGTCCGATATCTAAGCTTAGATGTAAAATCTCTCATATACTAATTTTTTATTATTTTTTATTTAGTAGATAATTGCTTGGCCCATGCATTTTATAAATTAATAAATAAATATGTGAATGTTTCACAATTAAACTTAAATATCTAACAAACTTTTATAACCATCCTAGTGTTCCTAATTCAATGTGAATATTTTTGAAATGAGAATATCGGGTGAATATTAAAAAAAAAATAAAAAGTTTCATTTTGATGCATGATAAGGTTGTCACTTGTTAATTCTTAGTCTAATACTAGAAAATAGAAGGCGTAACATTCCTTAATTTATTCTTGAATGCTGTGTACATGTGATGACACTCAGAAACATTCCCCTTGGTGAATGTGCTAAAGTAAAAGGAATAATCATCAGATCACTCCAATCCACTTACACGTACTTGGATGAGAGAGTTTATACCTTTCAAAGGGAGAGGGTTAAACTTTTATTTTCATTACAATTTTGGACGTATAGAAACCACCGTTTACTAGTATATCCTATAGCATTAATTCCTAATCAATTTTTTACTTCATTTATATTTTTAATGAGATACTTAAATAAATTTTATATTAAATATTAACATTAAACATATCAAATTAATTATGTTCAAACATTGCATTTAATGCATAAAATAAGGTAAATTTTTTATTTAAATACTAAGTTTAATTTATTATTAAAAAATAAAAATTATTATTATTATTATTATTATTTGAATTTCTTGTTTTACTTTTTAAAATAATTGTCGTAGATATTCACGTTACTTATAGATTTGATAAATTGGGTACAAATAACGGCCCACTCTCTTGGTTATGTCATTGTTATTAAATATTTAAAGCAAGTGCAAACGGTTTTATGTATAAAGTTGCACTTAGATGTGATCTTGATAGTAAATACAAAGTTAAAGGAGCGACAAGCATAACTTGTTTCTTAAAAAAATGTGTATAAACAACATTTAGATTTATATGATCAACTTTGTCAATATGAAAGAATTTTGTCGATATAAATGATTAGATATTTTAATGTCATTATATTTGCAATTGTTTTTGAAATATTTCTCTTTTATTTTTGTTATTTTTAGATTTTTTATAAAAAAACATAAGTTTTTTTTTTTATTAATAATATCACTAACACAATTATATAAAGTATTTAAAAAATTAATTTAGATTAAATATATTTTTTTTTGAGATAAAATAAAATAAAAATAATATATATAAGTTATGTAATGATTAAGAAAGAGAAAAAGATAATAAATGTTATAATTGAAAGTTAATGATAATGATGAATAAAGAGATATTTAATGAGGTACTTAATTAAAATAATGATTGTATAGGTGTGCAATTAGTATATTGGGGGTATATTTAGACATTCTCTTTTGGACTCATTTTCCACTTTGCCTTACTTGGATGAGAGAGTTTATTAATTACCTAGTTGGGGTATATTGAGGGTTAAAGTTTTATTTTCATAACTTATAAGTTTGATGGTTCTTTTTTATTCTTAAGTAAAATGCGGACACAATTTCTCTACGCAATTATAATATGATAAGACTATAATTACATCTTAATCTTTCAGATACATTGTAAATTTTAAAAAGCAACCGTTATACCTTTGCATAGGGATAATGTTGTCTACCTCATATCTCCCCCAAACCCGGCTTTAGCCAGATTGGATACCGAACTGTTGCCATTGCAGATATACAAAGTAATAACTATTATATTTGTATATAGGCTTGGAGATCCGAGATCGAATCTTGATTCCCCATAGCTTCAAGCATTTTATCTCCTGAACGTGTGGGTATACTATCGCTCATGTTCTGAAGCGCGAGTTCCAACTTTTAACATACTACCTACCTTGAATATCACTCCTGGGATTCACGTCATTAACATCAAACTCCGTTCTAAAGAAATGTATTTAAAAAAAGGATTGTGATCCTCTAAAGTTAAACACAACTTTATTGGTAAAGTTGGTATGTTGACCATTGGATTAAAATCAAAAGCCAAGATTCAAAAATCATATTTGAATCTTGATCCTTGATTTTAATCCAAAGGTCAAGATATGCTTAACTTCACCTATAAAGTTGAAAACAACTTTAGAGGATCTCCATCCTTTAAAAAAAAAAAAATTATTTTATCAGCTCTGGTAAAAATTATATTGTTTGAATAAAGTCATTTGGATTTAATAGCTGAAATTGAAGTTGGTGGTCCAAAAACGTACAGATCGTTGTTGCCGCAGCCCACGCAACTATTATTTTTATGAATCACGATGGTTAAGGTACGAGTTTAAAATTAAAATCACCTGACAAGATGAAAGTGCCAACTCTTGGATCCTCAGATAACTAGATAACACATATATATAGACAAAAATGAAGAAAGTTTTGACCAGTCTTGGTTTGACCGAACTATATATATGGCTTTGCTCCGTTCAGCATTCTTGCATGCTATTACTCGCTACAGTTGTTAGCTTATAAAGTTAAGTCATAAGCAAAAAATTAACTAGAGAAATATCGTTAGGTAAATCGACTATACATATATATACATAGGTACACGTATACGACGATTATTATAGTAATTAACTATATAGATACAACGGTAATAAACTCTTACTCCAAGTATGTAAATTCAAATTTTCACCAAGTAAAGTTGATTTAAATATGGTCGATCACCTATTTCTTACACTAAAAAGAAATTACCATGTGTAGTCGCCCTGCACTACATATTCAAATTTTCATTGAATATTGTTCTTTTCTAATATATATTCTGTATATGATAAACCTTTAAATATGTTGATCATAACTATGTTTGATCCTCTAAAGGATCAAACAAAAATCTATAAACACATAATGAAATAAGGTTTTAAAACCTTTAAATCAATCATATATATGACAGGAAATTCGCTACAACTTTTATGACATACTAATTAACTTTTTAAATAGTTCAAAAACAAAAGGAAAGTCAAGCTTACTATCTTACATGAGGGCTAGCTCTTATCTACATGACGACTAGATCATGTTATGGCCCAAACAACTAATTATCTTCTCAATGATATTTTGGTTATCGATAATTCAATACCTATGAAAGTTAAATCCTTATAAGATACGAGTACTTTTTCCTATATTGTGTATAAATTTTATTAATATATATACGTATTTTAAGAAGCACACAACAAAGATATATGTAGTTGGGACCATATTTAAGACACACAAATCTTAAAATTAAACTATTAAAGTTATGCATACACCAACACGCAAACGAACTGAAAAGGCCTAGAATCAGATTCAGTTAGATAACATCAGTAAGCACAAGTGCACAACTAGAGGTGGAAAAGTTAGATAAGCCCATAAGAGCTGGATGGGCCGTAGCCGAAGTGGGCTCTTTTACGGTTTCAGTTTTACCTATCTATATATATATGCCTTCAGACTTTTCCCACTTCGGTTTTTGATAAGATAATCTTGGCATGCATAGTGGCATTAAATAAATACGAGTATATCGGAAGTGCATATGTAGGACATATGCTTGTAGCCAGTTGTCATTTGATTAAAGTTAGAAAGGATAAAGATGTTAACAATTGGTTAATTCGTACAAGTACTTTTAATATAATTGACGTTGAACATCCATGTCAGGTGAAACTGTGAAAGACGTTTTGATGAGACAAGTCAGTTAATTTGTGTCGTTATTTCCATTAAATTCTATTTAGAGGGTTTCAAAATTTTCCAACAAAATTATCCTTACTCAAAAGATTTTGATCATATACAAAACTTTATATGTGTGATAAAGTTGTATATTATGTTATACGAGAGGAAGTATCCGCGCGTTGCGGTGGTGAGACGGTGAGGTGATAGGTCATAGGAGGTGATAGCCAAATACCTTAGTCGTCTTTCAAAAGTATATCGAACGACATCTCTAATGAAGGAACGTGGAATTTTTTTAAGAACACCCATATATTTTTTATAATTTATCGATTAACAGTTTTTAAAATAAAAGATTTTGAATGAATTAGAAAAATAAAATGATTTATGAATGAAAGAGAAAAAAATCAGTGGTTGGGATTTGAAAAGAGAGATGAAAATAAAAGTTGAAAGTTTTAGGGCATTGATATATTGTATATCATGCATTATCATGTGTACATTGTTGAAATTAAAACTTGAATGTTAAAATCTTATTTACTTTATAATATATTATATTATAGATTATAGATATTGCTTGTGTATTTTATGTTATATATTGGTTGTGTATTTTGTGTATGGTTAAATTTTTGTGTGTGTAGGAACCTCTTCCCATTAGTTAAAAAGCTTTTTAAGGGTATCTCTAATGATAAAAATTGAATGACTTATTTTGAAGAAAAAAACTTTTCTAAAAGGTTGACACCATTGAATGCAAAGGGTTATTTGATCACTCAACCTATTGACTAAAAGCTTTTTTCTAATTATATATGAATATATGTTAATTTAAACAAAAGAAGCTTTAAAAAAGCTTTTCCATTGGAGGAAAGACTTTTTTATATGTTAAAGTTAGTGGATTTGTGAAGTGTTAAAATAAAAAAGCTTTTAATGACTTATTGTCATTGTGGATGCTCTAAGATAAAAGCTTTAGATTTTTTTTTTTTTAACAACGAAGATCGAACCAAGCATGTCTGAGATGAAACCCAGAACTCTCAAAAGCTCGTTAATAGTGCACTCCTAAATGTGTAGAAAGCGGGAAAAAAAATGTTTGAGACGTACGTGGGACTAAAACGAGTTTGATAACTTAGAAAGAAAAGAAAAATTAAAAAACCGAAAAAATTATATTTTTAATTTCTTATGCTAACCGGATAAAGCCTTAATTATGAAATTATTTTATCGTAGTGCAAGTACTAGAAGTATTCACGGTTTGTCTTTGTCATGGCTGTACAAAAAAGAATGGCCTTTTTCTTTTGGATATCGTATCTATTAAAAAAAACTAATGTGAACATGATGTAAACGCTCTAGCTATTGAATCAGTTCGGCTTAAATTAAACAAATAAATTTAAGGAATCATGATGATGATGCTCCACATATATTCCTCTTTTTTTATATAATCATTGAACGACCAAAAGTGTCACTTTTAACACAGGGAGATGTATATATGTCTAATAGATTTCTCAACCTAGCTATGAAAATAAAGAAATTATGTGAGACAAAGTTACGATATCTTTTCATTGAAATCTTCCATCCTTCTATGGACTCTGATAATAAAGGATAGGTAGCCTAACTCAACTTATCTTTGACATATAGACCAGTCTTCTTCTTCTTAGTTCTTCCCTAATGCAACCTTGAGCCCGAACAATATATACCTTCTATATATTATCAAAGTACAAGTTTTCTAAAAAAGTCGATTCAACGTACTATAACTTCTACTGGATTAGGGCCGAGAGTATGTAAAGTGGTTAATACTTACTTAGGATACTTTCAAGGTTAAAGGTTCTAAATTAATCTTGGATACAAGTACAATTAGTGTAGCTTGATAATGGGAAAAGTCTTCTACTTTTAAAAAAGGATGTTATAGATCCTTAAAAAGAATACGACTTACTAAATCTGCAACCATCCCCTTTTTTTCCTTATATTATCTTGATAAGTATATATCTTTCTATATGATTGGATTGGATTGGATTAGATAATCTTGAAGAGATTTGGAGTATTAATTAAGTAATTATGAGTAGCAAATACCAAAAAAGTAGTATAAAAAGAAGTGGTGAAAGTGAAAAGAAGATATCTTGAAGGGTGTTAAAGTCAAGATTCTCAAACTAAGAAATCAAGAATTGTGTTTAGCCTTTAGGAAGGGGACCCTTTGAATGGAGAAGAAGATTGTTTTACATAGCACAAAATTCTTCCCCATATCTATCATGCCCAATAATGCTTGTTCCCTTACCCTTTTTAGGCTTCCACCTCTAAACATCCTTTTCACACACACAATGGAGTTTCTCTTTAACTTTGTTTCTTTAACTACTACCAACGATATCGTATTAATTTGAAGCATATGTCCTAGTATATACATGTTCAATTGTTCACATAGAAACTTTGTTTATTGCATTGTTACAATGTTTGTATATATTTTATTGTATATGTATATAATATATTTGCTTTTGAGCAAAATGTATCGCATACTTACACGATAAGTGAACAGGATATTAAAGACAATGAGGCGTATCAATAAACTTATTTCTAAATATAGTCTAATCTTGAATATCACGATCCCTTTTGTGTGTGTAAATAAAGCAAAGAAAAATACACCATACCATTCAAAGATAGGCTTATGTTTAGAAGATTTTGTTTGTCGTCAATATGGTAGTAGTTAATTGGAACATGCATAGAGTGTTTAATTGGGGATGATATGTACTCTTTAGTGCAAATTCAATTAAGACGACGCGGATGCCCCTAACAGGTCTTAGGGGAAGAGCCCCTAGCTGGGGTTGAGTTGCCAGGTCTGTTTATAAGTTTTTGTTTTAACTAGTTGTTATGGTCAAAATTCCTCAGAAATTTTATTTATTAAACTTGAGGGATTAAATTTGACAACTTTAAAACCTTTGTAAATAATTATAGTTTAGGCTGTATATTGGCTAAACTCATCAAAATATGGTCGTTCTTCTTCCTGGTTCTCTGTCTCAATATGCAGTCTTTTATATATCTGTCATCTGATTCAATATTTTGGGGTGAACCGCCAAATTGTATCAATATGAAAGCGATCACATGCTTTTCAGATCGAGATTCCAAATTTTCAGTGATATACTGTTTGTTTGATTGCATATCCCCAACACTCGATAGCCTTAGTTGCGAGGAAACCAAAATTATTAACTGCAAATGATATAAACATGTGTTGTTTGTAAAGACTATATGGCACATGTCCCTTTATTATGTTAATGCATGATTCTACCATAATGATCTAAATTTGTTGCAAGCTTTTTACAAGAACAATGATCTATATATAAATAGTCTTAATTACATATTTATATACAAGAAGAAGCAGCGATTACTACGTATGTACCGGTGGTTGTGGATGTATGAATGGGGTTGTGGTGGAGAATGAGGTGGTGGTGGTGTGGTAATGATAAGGGGAGGCAAACAAAAAGAGATGTGGCAGAAGGTGTACACCTAAACCCCTACAAGCCTAAATAGTTTTAGGCCCACTCACTTATCTCTTTTCCCAAGGGGCGACCACCATATTGCCATATCACCTCCGTTCACTTTCTTGCCGGAATATTTCCTGCCATTCATTATTTCAATTCATTTGGTACGAACCTCCTTTCGAATTACTAAGTGATCATCGATCCACCCATACATGTTCACCATATTTCACAAAGAGAAGATAATTCAAACTTATAATAATTACAAATATTTCTATTTATCTTAATTTAATTTTAATAATTTGAAAAGATTTGTGTATGTATATATCCGTGTATGTAAGTAACAATGTGTGTCTTTTGATCATTAGCTCAATGTTTGAAATATCATCCCCTTATTTATGAGGTCTTGAGTTCAAGCCTTGGGAAGGACATAAGGAAATCCCTCTATGAGGGTTTGGTATACTCATGTTAAGTCTGAGGGGACAGTGTTTACCCTTATTGATCGTCGTGCCTTCGGGCTGATTAATAGGGGGTTTTCCCCCATCGGGTATTTGAAATAGGCATTTCTTCTTCGAGGGACCTCTCTAGCTTGGACCCGATTAAGAAACGTATGCTAGACCTTCCGCTGTCGAATCGCAACACGAAGTTTCCAGCGAAATTCACCTTTAAAAAAAAAAGTTAACAATGTGTGCGTTAGAATCCGGTAAGGATTTGCTTAATTAGATGTACCTATTTTATCACAACTAGTCGCTACCATCGCTATACACCATCTTTAACGTCACCGTTGTCGTATTATGATTATATCCCTCTAGTATGTATTTATATTGCTTTTAAATTTTAAAAAAATCATCACTATGTGTTGATCGTTTTCTATCATATTTTTATGTGACAAATTATGATAAATCCCAAAATAATTTTTACCATTCAAAGCCATTTGATCATATAGTATACTTGTTCTAAAAAGCAACTCAACCAGGATATATTAAACAAAAAGTGCAAATTGATTTTCCTAGCTAGTCAAATGTGACAAAAAGAATAATGGTTAGTTCGTTGAACTTTATAATATTATAAACTATTATAGATAATTGTTACAATCTAGAGATATAATTAAATAAAATTTTAGAGACTGGACCATGTATAGTTAGCAGCTTTTTACATTAGGAACTTCGAATCGAAGACTGAATCTTTCACATTCGCCTCAATTTGCATGAATCTATCAACATTTGATTTTAATATGACGGAATCAATAAGATCACATAGATTAGGTATCTGAGTGGCTGAGTTCAATTACATTAGGATTAACTTAACATATCTTTGGGTGGTTACTGGCCGGTTAGGAAAAAGGTTCAAAAATGGTTATACACTGATTAAGTTGTGCACTTTTGAGTTAACGATTTCTCTTTTTCGTTAACTAGGAAAATATCTGTCGTTTATGCTTTTTGAGGTAATATGTATAAATGCGTAACTAGATGAAATGCTATACATCTACGATTTTCTTTAGGTAAAAGTTTGTGTTAAAATGATTATAACGCTGTCATAACAATGGTTAAGTCGAGGTTATCTCTTGATGTTATGTTACTAATACAGTTTTGTAAAGATAACCTTTTCAGGAAATTACTGACTAATTTACTCACAACGAGATGGGCTTTGCTCTTGGATTACCACTATAAGTGATTAAGTTCATTGTGTTAATTAAACATATATAAACTTTAAAAAATATATAACATGAAGAGAATCAAATCCTCGTTACGATCTGTTTTCTTGTTGAATTTGTTATTATGGTAATATACTAATAATGTACTCTTTTTCCTATAGCTTAAACTATGTAGCAAATATTCAAAACTGACATTAATTATCTATACTATATTATAAAAAGAATAACCTTTTTTATTTTTAGTAATGTTGAAAATATGTAATATTTTCACTTGATACCCCTTAAAATACTTTCATATACACTACCTCCTTAACATTAATAATTAAATTACACTATCAATCCTTTATGTTTTAAAATATGTCCATTAACCATTACATCAATTATATACACAATTCAGCGTTGCTCCATCACCAACCGTCGCCCAACTATCACACCGTCGCCTCCACGACTACCGCCGCATCGCGCGGGTATCGTGTTAGTAATGATAACAATAATACCCAAGAACGAGAGATGTAAAGATAGAAAGACTATCTATTTAGTCTAAGGATCAAAACCGACATTGAACCAAATCTTTTTCATACTAAAAAAAAACAGCAAAAGAGTACTCCTTAAAAATCCCAATTTTCTGTCTCATGCTAAAGACAACAGCTTTATTAGGTATTGTGTTGTTTTTAATTTGAGCACAAAACAGCTTTTTTTCTGAAAAAATTGACACCATTTATTTTTTTTATATTTAATCATATAATATAAGTTTCAAACATCAGAATATCATCATCATCATCATAACTGTACTGCAGTTTTTTCTCTGCCAATGTAACAACAAGACATAACTAACTATTCCTTCATTCATTTCTGTGAAAAATTAAAACAAATAATCAGCTTTCCCTTTTTAAACCATCCTTCATATTTCTTGTTTTATCAACTCTTCTGGAATACTTCTTTTTACATAACTTACTTTCCAAAAGCACTTACTTCAGGTGTATTTTTTTTCCCTGAAACATTTCTAGACTTTGATTTGATCTTGTGTTTAAAAATAAATGGATACCATACAGAAATATTCAGTTGTCAAAAATGTGCTCAAGAATCTTTGTTGCTCTTATGGATGGTCTTATGGTGCCTTTTGGAGCTATGACCAGCCTAATTCATTGTATGATCTCTAATCTCTATCCCTCACACCTATACATATAGATATATTGTTATATACATGCACACTCATATTCACTTTTATCTGCAAGAAGTCTCTCTGTGAGCAGTCTCTCTATCTTTCGTAGAAGAATGACTATCTACACGTCTTGCCTTCCTATATCTGCCTTTGACATGATTGACTATCGTCTTCGTTATTCTATTACAAACCTTGTCTAGTATTGTTATAGGGTGTTACCTAGCTATAATTTAAGTTCATGATTTAGTTCTTTTTATTTATTTATTTACTTTTTTTTTTTTTTTGGATATTATAATGAAGTGAGATTCAAGAAAATGACAAATATTATATCTATTTACTAGTTTTGATTGGCAGTGAGATCTTCACAACATTGTCACTTAAATGGATTGATTCCACCAAGAAAATATTCTCCAAATCATTGTTTTTAAATTCAATTTTATTAATTAGTTTTAATAAAGATTTATGAACTTGTAATTCAATTGAGTATGCATTAAGCCTCATTTCACCCAAAAGTTTCAACAAGTTGCTCTTTATATGAAATTTGCATACAACTTCATTATAACCAGTATGTGCAAGTTGAAGCCTTGATCTCTTATATTCTTTCAATCTGTAGATTATTGACCCTGCAAGATACTTACTGTGATGAAAGATTCGGATCTTTGATCGATAATTTGCTTCTACAAATACCACTTGGAGGAGGGTATGCTCATTTACCTTAAACTTTGTATAAAAATAGTTACTTTTTCGTAACTATTTGATTGAGAATGATGAAATTGAATACGAGTAATTTTTAAAATCCTAAACTTTTTACTTGTTGAAATGTTTAAGGATAATCGGACAAGCTGCTTATGCTAACAAACACATGTGGATCTCCTCGGAAGATCATTACAGAGAACATACTTTTTCGGGTTCAATCTGGGATATGTTTGCGGTATATAGCTTGAGTTTTTTGTTTGCATAGTCAATTCTTCTATGTTTTGCAATATGTTTAAAGGTTTTCACCCTTTTTAAAATGAGAAACTTTTGTCACCAAAGATGGAGGCTTTCTTTTGTTATATAGTAACACCGTTTTCTTCACTTTCAGGATAATGGTAATGAATTTCGTCACCAGTTCTCTTCCGGCATAAAGGTACTTCTTTTGGTTTAATCTTAATTCAAAGCTGGCTGGATCTTGGTTGGTACTTCTTGCATCATTATTACTTTATTAGTATCGTTGGGCTCATTATGACATTCATTTTGCAGACGATTGCAGTAATCCCTGTGGAGCCACAAGGAGTGGTGCAATTCGGGTCCAGCGAGAAGGTTAGTCACCTAGTCCTATGATAATTGATCACTCAAAAAACTGTACTTAAATTTTACAGGATTCTAATAATTTACTATGTTTTATGATTATGATCAGATTCCAGAGAATATGAATTTGGTAAATCAAACAAAAAGAATGTTTCAAGAAATTATAAGTGGTAGAGGATCTGAAATTGCTTTGACTTCTTCAAATAGTCAAGATTGTCATCAGAATGAGGCCTTTGCTTCCTTGATTTCATCAGAAGAATCTTGCTTTACTGGTGGTGATGGCTGCTTAATGGGATTTAATTCTTCTTCTGCTACATTTGATCAACTCCCGGATTTTGGTATCCCAGAAGATTTCTTCCAAACCGGAGATTTCAATGCATCTCAGTGGTTCCCTCCACTGAATCCTGTTGATTATGATGGAAAATATGAGTCTGAGTGTATTTCTGGCACTAACATTGACTTGTGGGGACATGGTGGCGATTTGAGGGACATTTTAGCACCAATTATAGATGGAAGTCACTCGAGTTTCCAATCTTACAGTAACGTTGACTGTACTACCCTTTGTCCAAAAGAAAGGCTGTTTTCAAAACTTGGGATAGACGAACTTTTGGAGGGCGTTTCTGGTATCTCAAATGCTGGCTCGAGTTCTTGCATTGAGGGTCAAGCTTATGCAAAACGAAGAAAAACAGGACATTCTATGCGGGAAGAAGCCGGGCCTAAATCACAGCCAGGTTTACAGATGCTTGATAGTTATAGCATGAGTGGTTCAAGCACAATTGTGCAAGCTAAGAAGCATGTTGAACTGCCAAAACCCACCAAGAAAAAAGCTAAACCAGGGACAAGACCCCGACCCAAAGATCGGCAGTTAATATTGGACCGAATGGCTGAGCTTAGGCAATTGATTCCCAATGGTGAAAAGGTTAGTTTTCACATACTATTATACTAATACTACTTGGTTGGTCAAACAAGTCCCTTGCAGGATCCAAAATTGATTGGTTTGGCCAGAAAAGTCACCTGACCCTTTAACATTGCTCTAATATTGTCTCTGAAATCGACAGATGAGCATAGATTGTTTGTTGGATCGGACCATAAAACACATGATTTTCTTGGAAAGTGTAACGAAACAAGCAGATAAAATAAGACAGGCAGATAAACCGAAGGTGAGCAAACTCTTGTTCATTTAGTGCATAGCTTTCAGAATAATTAACATTCAATTTAGCAGTCCTAACATCACCTTATACTTGATCAGCATAATGGCGTGGTTTCCAGTGACCCGAGTGCCAATGGTGTGACATGGGCTTGTGAAATGGGAAATCAGACGATGGTATGTCCTCTAATAGTGGAGGACCTTGGTGACCCTGGTCATATGCTTATAGAGGTAAATAAACAAACTTGCATATTTCCTAAAAGTGGATTTTTGATTCATTTACTTGCTTATAGAGGCACTCAATTAAAAAACATAGCTAGAATGTTGATTTGTTGAAATGGGTTGAGTTGCTTAATCAAATCAAAATCATGAGTCTCCAAAAAAGCATATTTTAATGCACATAACCTTCTTGGAATATCAAAATGAACAAAATTGTTTGCAGACCCTCATCCTACTTGATTTGACCCAGACTCGTTTGACCAGTGATTATCTGACTCACCCATTATGCCCCCTTTAGTTTCTGCAAATTTTTCTTGACTAGATCACAATGTATATTTTTTTGCAGATGCTTTGTGAAGAACAAGGACTTTTTCTTGAGATAGTGGACATAATTCGACGTTTTGGCTTGATAATCTTGAAAGGAGTTATGGAGTCTCGCGGGGATAAAATTTGGGCACACTTCATAGTTGAATCAGAGGTAAACTATTCAAGATTTTTGAACTTTGAACAAATCTCGAATCATGATCTTAAAAGAGAGTCTAATATGGATGTCATTCTAATCTAACCTGCCATGATTTTTTACAGGTGAACAAGAATATAACAAGACACGAGATATTTACAGCGCTCGTGCAGTTTCTACAGACTATAGCGCCAAATGTTGATACCAAGTGCATGAAAACAGAGAACTCGATATTGGATGATTTCTATCAACCTTGGATACAAAATCCAGTGAACTCAACAGATATGCCTTATTGTGTAAACTTGTGACCGAGGTTTCAAAAATGCTTTAAGCATTCATCTGATAAAGTTTTTACATCGACATAAAGAGATAAAAAATGTTAAAAGACCGAACGATTTATTTGATTCTAACATTTTTAGGCTTTGTGTCTTTCACTCCTTTTTAACCAAACCTCCTTTTTGGGTTTCAGTAATAAAGGTGACCATTTGAGGCATAGTTTTTATATTCAACCAATTTTCCCGTTAAGAATAGCTCCATTTGTAATTAAATTAATGCTTAAATTAAAAAGATTGATCTCATGTGGTACCTGTACAATCCCCTGCTAAGTTTTGCATCGATGGTTGGCTACTATTCCCCGTCTTGCCTTTGGGAAGACATTTGGTGGTAATTTAAATTTCAAAAATTATATGGAAATCAAAATCATCAACTATTGGTTTTTAGAAAACCTCAAAACCAAAACATTACAAACCTTGTATTAAAAATATTGATAGATATAGCAATTAAATTAAGACAAAAGTGAGTATAGGGCTGTATGCACCTAATTTGGGTGAAAAACCCATCACATACAAATATTTTAATATTTTAAATAAATGCTTGGTCCCGATGATTTTTATGGTTAAAAAAAATATGTGAAGAGTTTTTCACTCAACTTATATGTCTAACAGCCTCATATTTCCTTCCCCTCAAATTAAATACATATTAAGCCATCTACAAACCCGATTAAAGAACTGCTCTACTACAAACAAAAATTTAGGAAGGGGGCAGTACATGTCGGCCATGAGTCCACCTACAACGTTTGTGGATATTTGGATCGATGGTTTTGGCGATGATGTTACTGGTTACAAAGAAGATGATTATAATTGTTCTTGCTTAATTATATTATGATTATTAAATACAAGTTTTAATTTTGATATTAGAAATTAGAAATGTTTGTAATCAAACTTTGACATGTGTAGAAAAATATAAAAAAACAAGTTATAATATTAAAGGGTATTATAGACATTTTAATTGGAGAATGATAGTTTTTGTTAATAGAATGATCATGTATGTAGGGAAGAAAAATGGTAATATTTTCGAGTAGGGATGGTTAGTGGAAAAAATGAACTAACCGGTTTACGCAATTTACTCTTAATTTAGTTTAGCATTGAAATCACACGCTTTCCAATCTCTCACCACCTTTGACTATTGGTTGGTTAGAAATATTCGCAAGTTTTTCAAAACCTGTATATTAGTCATACCGGCGTGAACATTTTTTTCGGTATTATCAGTATTAACGGAAATACCGGCCGGTACGGCTATTTTAAATTTTTTTTATAAAAATCATACGAAACTTGTTACAATTTAAGGAAAATAGTCAAAATCTACCAATATATATATATATATATATATAACAAGGTGCTAAATTCATTCATAAACTAACAAGAATCCTTGGATGGATTCCATCTTTGATTTAGAACCATTAGATCAAATTTAATTATTTCATCTTTATTAAATGACAATATTAATACTTTTATTTTGTATAACTATACAAAAAAATCCCTCTTTATATTTAATTTACACTTTTTGATTTTCCATCACAAATTTACACTTTTTACCCAATAATTTTAATATAAATTATTCAATAGATTAATAGCTAATATATATCCTAATAATAGAATAATATTATCTATCTTAGATCTTATCCAATAGAATAATAGTTAATATCATATGAAAAAAATAAAACATATTTTAATTTGAAATATTTAATATATGTTTCATATAAAACATATAGATCAGTTCTTTATTAATAAAAATAATAAGCTATATTTTAAACAATAATAAAATAAAATTGAATATTAATAATGTAGTAACAATCTATATCTACAATATATTGTAACACCCCAAAGATTTTAATGTAAAAGAAATTAACCCCTTTTTATAGTTTTGACATTAAATTAATTTTCTAGTATTTTATTTTTGGATATGGGGTTAATTTAGTTGGAACTTTAGCGGATAGCGGGTAAAATACCCACAATTTTTGAAGTGGGTCGTGGCACCCCCAAAATGTGCCAGCCACATACTCTTTTCTTCAAACTCATAATTCCACTACCTTCATCTTCATTCCCTCATGCAATTCCTTTCTATTCTTTCCAAAATCAAGTGTTAATCCTTCAAATCCAAGACTAGAAATCATCCTAACAATCATCACCATCAATATATCTCCATTCAAGAGTTTGAAATTTAGGGCTTTGGTGATTTTAGGTGGTGGCCGAAATTTAATAAGAAAAAGAGAGAAATTTGGGAATTAAAAACCTAAGTTATTATCTTCCAATGTTGAGGTATTGATTTCTATTTCATTATTTCTATTGTTATTGAGAAATTAGGGTTCATGGATGAACCACTTTGGGGGTTTTTACTAGAATTTGAATTATGGTTAATTTTTCCCCAATTCCTTAGTTAACCTAGTTGTCATTGAGTTATATGATGTATTTGATTATGAAATTGATAAGGTTATGTGATAATTTGAGTTTATGAGAAAATATGAGTTTTTGCTAGTTAATGAACTATGGATGAAAATGGTAGGTTGAACTACCTAATGTTAATCTTAAGAATGAAAGTAACTCAATGACAAATGGGTTGGGTTTGGGTTTAGGAAAAGGGTAGTGATTGAGTGTGACTAGGTTGAACTAGTCATAGTTGTGAATGTAAGCTTATGCATTTTACGGTATAATCATAGGTTGAAGCTTGCTTGTGCTTGATCGTTTAGCGTTATTGTCTTTGACGCGGAGGAGGTGAGTATATTTGCATACCTTTATGTATACGTTGGGCCAATTACCATGAGATGTGAATGTTCCAAGCATGGTAATTGGTTTGGCGTTAAGCCCATGTGGGGCGTAGTTTATGAGGCCTAAGAACCTCTGGGGCCTAAGAACCCCGATAGTTGATTGATTGAGGCCTAAGAACCTCCGGTGGCCTAAGAACCTCGATAGATGATCATGATTATGTTGTTTAGCTTATATGGATCCATATATGTGTTGATAGTGTGCAAAGTGAGCATGTAAATGTGACATGACGGTGTCATAGGTTACATGTGAAAGTCTTTGAACTTGCCTTCCTTCGTGTTCGTAAATGTATGCAAGTATATTCACTAAGCCTTTGCTTATATTTTAGTTGTTTACCCCTTTTATAGGTAGTTCCGGAAGAAGGAACTAGTGTGTTTGAATTGGAAGAATTGGTTAGAGCTTGAAGTTGACCTTTGCAAGACATTTGAAGGTATTAGGTCATTCTTGGTTGAATGACACACTTTTGTTTTAGAGGCTTAGTTCATCCCACCTCTTTGGCTCTTGATACAATTTTGGCGTTTTGAATCTTGTGGTTATGTATCATGTTCATTTTGGGTGATGGTAACTAGTCTTGTTAAATTTGGAAGTCAAATGAAAGTTTTGGGTTATGTGATGAAATGGGTAACATGCCCTACTTATGTTGAAATGTACACGTTATCTAATGTAAGCTTATGAAACGTTTGTTCGCTGGATATGATCTTATTTGAGTCAGTAATAGTGCTTGGGAATGTTTGGAATTGAGTCGAAATGTTGAAAAACGTTAAAAGGAGTGTTTTTGGTGTACAACAGAAAGCACGGCCTTTGTGCAGAGGACGACTCTTGTGGACGGCCTCTGCAGGACACAAGAGTCGTGCTCCTCTGTAATTTTTACACTTTTTTATCGACGCTTCGTTTGATCTTTTCGGGTCCTGAAACTCGCATAGTAGTCTATTAACATCATTTTAAGAACATTCCAAGTGTCTTTTCTTGAATTGGAACATTTTGATTTTTCTAGTTGTTCAATGTGTCAAAAGTACGAAACCTGATGAGGACGGCCTTTGTGCAGAGGACGGCTCTTGTGGACGGCCTCTGCAGGACACAAGAGTCGTGCTCCTCTGTAATTTTTACTCTTTTTTATCGACGCTTCGTTTGATCTTTTCGGGTCCTGAAACTCGCATAGTAGTCTATTAACATCATTTTAAGAACATTCCAAGTGTCTTTTCTTGAATTGGAACATTTTGATTTTTCTAGTTGTTCAATGTGTCAAAAGTACGAAACCTGATGAGGACGGCCTTTGTGCAGAGGATGGCTCTTGTGGACGGCCTCTGCAGGACACAAGAGCCGTGCTCCTCTGTAATTTTTACACTTTTTTTTATCGACGCTTCGTTTGATCTTTTCGGGTCCTGAAACTCGCATAGTAGTCTATTAACATCATTTTAAGAACATTCCAAGTGTCTTTTTTTGAATTGGAACATTTTGATTTTTCTAGTTGTTCAATGTGTCAAAAGTACGAAACCTGATGAGGACGGCCTTTGTGCAGAGGATGGCTCTTGTGGACGGCCTCTGCAGGACACAAGAGCCGTGCTCCTCTGTAATTTTTACACTTTTTTTTTATCGACGCTTCGTTTGATCTTTTCGGGTCCTGAAACTCGCATAGTAGTCTATTAACATCATTTTAAGAACATTCCAAGTGTCTTTTCTTGAATTGGAACATTTTTGATTTTTTCGCGAAAATTGGCCGTATTTTTCTAAGTATAATTTAACTAATTTGCGTTTCTTTTCTTTTATGTTCATACTTCTAGGACTAAATTGAGTCGAGGCATTTCGTATATATATATATAATGTTGGGTTTAGAAATTATCAACGACAGTGTTGAGAAGGCCGAGTTTAGCTTAGGTGAGTGACAACTTTAGGAACGTCAACCTTTAACATTGATCTGCAATTTTTGGAGCATGTGGTGATGGAAAAGTTGCGCTCTATTAAACAACATAAAATAAATTATCGAAATTAATGATATATAATTTAGCTTCTAAATATGCATGACTATTGTGAATGCTATTATAAAAGAATTTGAAAAAAATATAACGTTTTTACATACACTTATATTATCAATGTAGTGTACATTAACCAAACAAAAAAAAACCCTTTTTCCAACCCTTTTTTTTTTCTATTCTATTAAAAATAAAAACAACTTAAAATTTTTATTCTACCAATAGAAGGGTTTATCTCAAAAATAATGTTTCCAACCAAGTGATGTACTTTCAAATAAGAGTCCTATGACAACAAAGTCAATTATTGTATGTATTCTTTATTTATTAATACTTTGTAGGAACAAATTACAAAAATACCCTTAAAAAAGTTTACATTGTACCAAAATTGGAGTGGGACTCCATCCATGGTTATACTTCATAAATTTTGCACAGTTATTATATAATAAAATCTAAACTCAATACCAATGCGTTGTTTATGATGAATTCTAACTCGGCAATTTAAAGTATTTAGGATATATTATTTTTCTCTATTTCGATTGATAAAGATCACAACTTCAATTTTTTTTTTTTGGTAGAAGGAGTAAGGGAGGAGGGGGGGGGGTCGAACTCGGAAAATGAAATGTAATAGATTTATTGGAAGGCGATTGTCAGGTAAAAAAGTGGGTGGTTTAGGTTTTGGTGGTTTAGATACTTTTAATTTAGCATTAATATGTACAAATAGATATGACATGTGGTTCAAAATCTGAATTACGTTAGGTTTAAAATCATCAATGTGATTCATGGTTATGAGTTTGCGTATCGTGTAAAACAAATAGTAATAATATGTAGGCAGACATATGTTCCTCATTCTCGGAGGCACGCTCGATTGCTAGCCCCCTTAAAATGTTATTAAAGAACAGTTGAGAGTGAAAATAAGACAATATTCACCAAATTGGAGTGGGGACTCCATCCATGGTTATATTTCATAAATTTTGCAAAGTTATTACAAAATAAAATCTAAACTCAATATTAATGCGTTATTTATGATAGATTCTAACCTGGTAATTCAAAGTATTTAGGATATATTATTTTTTTTCTATTTCGAATGATAAAGATCACAACTTCATTTTTTTTGGTGGAAGGGGTAAGGGAGGAGGAGGAGGGTCGAACTCAGAAAATGAAATGTAATGGATCTACTAGAAGAGAATTGTCAAGTAAAAAAGTGGGTGGTTTAGGTTTTCGTGGTCTGGAAACTCTTAATTTAGCATTGATATTGTACAAATGGATATGACATGTGGTTCAAAATTTGAATTATGTTAGGTTTAAAATCATCGATGTGATTCATGGTTCTGAGTCTGTGTTCCTGTGTAAAGAAATGTTAATAATATATGGAACCTTCATTCTCTGAAACACACTCAATTGCTAGCCCCCTTAAGATGTTTTTAAAGAACAGTTGGGAGTGAAAATAAGACAAGATTCACCAAATTGGAGTGGGGACTCCATACATGGTTATATTTCATAAATTTTGTAAAGTTATTGTAGAATAAAATCTAATCTCAATACTAATGCGTTGTTTATGATGGATTCTAACTCCGCAATTCAAAGTATTTAGGATATATTATTATTCTCTATTTCGATCGATTGATAAAGATCACAACTTCATTTTTTTGGTGGAAGGGGTAAGGGAGGAGAAAGGGGCGTCGAACTCGGAAAATGAAATGTAATGGATCTACTAGAAGGCAATTGATATGTACAAATGAATATGACATGGTGGTTCAAAATATGAATTACATTAGGTTTTATCAATGTGATTCGTGGTTCTGAGTCTGTGTTCCTATGTAAAACAAATGGTAATAATATATAGGCAAATATATGTTCCTCATTCTTTGAGACACACTCAATTGCTAGCTTCCTTAAGATATTATTAAATAACAGTTGGGAGTGAAAATAAGACAAGATTTTGGAATAATCATTGGCTTGATGGTGGCAAGCTCGCAACTCGGTTTAGAAGGTTGTATGCCTTGGTACCATCTAAAGGATGTGTCATGATTGATATTTTTTATGATATGACATGAAAATCTGAATGACAACGAGATATTTGTGATGACATGGATAAACAATAACTTTTAGCATTCAAAAATTTATTTAATCAAACAAGTGTTGTGAAATTATCAAGATCAAAAAAACAAATGTTAATAAAGTGAAATTGAATATTTTAATTTGTTAACTATTAATTAAGAAAACAGTATTTTAGATATATATATATATAAGTATAAAAATATATTTACCCGCGTATTACGCGGGACAATAATCTAATACACTTATAATCCACCCAAAAATAATACCAAATAGGCATTTCATAACAAAAAAAAAAGTTTTAAAGTTTACGAAAAAACAAAAAATAATATTAAATATCATACAAATAGTCAAAATACACTTATAATCTTATAATACCGAACTTAAAATACTGGAATACCCTCCGATACCTTCCAACCGGTATTTACGGGTATTTAAAACATTGAATATTCGACTTTATTTCCCATGGACTGTTGGTTTCCAAAGTGAAGTAATGGAGTTTTAGTCGGTTTAAAAAAAAAAAAATAGTTAATGGAGTTTGAAGAAATAAACTAAACTACACACGTTATTTGTTATGAGCAACTGTAAATGGCTGTTACTTTTGGTTCGACCCACGTTGCCATGCACTTACTATATCTAGTTTATAAGTTATTTTCATTTGAGTTGGTAGTTAATCGTGATTAGTGGGTCAAGTATTACGTGGTGTTATCAGTTATTTTTTGTTTTCTTGTAATTAGTTTTCGTAGCCTATTTATAGTCAAGCATGTATCCTTCAGAATTATGAATGAATGAAATGGAATTTTAGTCTTTTCTCTTGTCTTTTATTTTTGGAGTCTCACCCACTCTACGGGTTTTATATTGGGAGTTTCTAGGTTTTCTCCGTAAACCTATCATTATTTCTCCAGTTTTCAAAGATAATTTCACCATTAATTAAAAGATAGAATCTGTATGAAGTAAAAACCTACATTTGTTTGCCGTTCCAAAACTTAGAATCAAATAAATCTGCATTGTCAAAATGAGTTCTTTTTCTCAACAAGTTGATCCAAGCGAAATAAAGCCAGGAGACCACATTTACACTTGGAGGGCTGCCTACACTTACGCTCATCATGGTCTGTATATATCTTTAATCTTTGTCTCTTTTTATCCTGTTAGCTTCTTTAAACGTACATTATTATATTTTAAGGGTCGTTTGGTTCAAAGATTTCAAAAGAATTTATTGGAAAGAGATTTGGAATTTATAATGTTAGCCTAAGAGATAGAAATCAAGATTCCTATTTATCATTTTTCCAAAAATTTATGGGAACCAAACAGGTCTAAGGGTTTGGGGTTGAAATGCATAGCATAGGCACACTAGTATTTTCATATGTTTTACGAGTATATAAAATTTGTACCTCTAAATTATTTTGTTTTTGTTTAATATAATGTTATAATGCTTATCGTTTGAGACTGTTAACTTATAATTTTTATTATGTAACTTATGATTTGAGATGGTACGTGTTGTAAATCAGCCGACACAACTAAACATATTTATTAAACGGATTGGGTTTAGGTTCAACTTTTTGACACAATTATGTAATGGGTTGGGTTCGGGTGGAGGCATATGAACCCGCAACCTGTTAGCATGAACACGGCATGATTTACACCCTTAAATGTAAGCATGTGGGAATTGGTAAAATGACTAGTGAGCGAGTGCGAGCAAATGCTTTGGGTGTTGACTCTAGTTGGCTGGAAGAAATGATGAAAAAGTGAAACGAGTGTTGTTGACACGAGTGTGTCATGTGGTGGGGAATTGAGAAGAAATGATGTGACGTTGATATGGTACGAGGGAAGAACTGGGGAAGAGCCGAAGCGGTCACTGTTGGCATGGGCCTTGTGTGTTTTTTCTGATTTAATCTCAAACACCCCCTAATCCCCTGTAGCTATGTCACTACTAACAGTTTTGCTTATCAAATTTTATTGAAAAGCTCAAATGTGCTTATTTGCAAAAAGAAAAAAAAAGAAAAAAAAAAGAAAAAAAACTCAGTTATAACTTATAAGTAGTTAGACAAGTTGTTGAAGTGCAGTCTGCAATCCACAAACACAGCTTAATTGGATCAAACTTTTGGGAATATAAACACTTTTTATCATCTAATTGCGTTTTTGTTTATAAAAAAAGCTTTATGTATGATAATTCAATACTTGATACAGGTATATATGTTGGCGAAAACAAGGTTGTTCACTTCACTGCTCCAGAAAACAAGTCTGGTGTTGGTTGGAACTTGCCTTTTTCTTCTTCATACACATATCTTTCAGCTTCATGTTTAAATTCTCTTGGCCCTGAATTTTCACACCCTAAAAGCGGAAGAAATGATAGCTCTAGTTTGAATTTCAGCCCGTGTGCTCGCTGCTTATCTTCAAATCAAACTCTTCAAGCTTCATGTTTGAGCAAAGCGTCACGATTAATCGTCACCAAAGTGTTACGACTAATAGGTTATGTAACACCAGATCTGGTCTTATCTTGTAAGTGTGCCGCTTTTCCTGATTGTGGATTCAAGCTGGCCAACAGTGGAGTGGTCATCTCTTGTTTGAACTGTTTCATTGGAACTGGAAACTTGTACCTGTATCAGTATGGAGTGACAACAGCTGAGTATTTTTCCAAAGTCCGTGGTGGCACATGCACCATTGCGCAATCGGATCCACCTCAGGAAGTGATTCATAGAGCAACATATTTGCTGCAAAACAATGTATTTGGGGATTATCATGTGGTCAGGAACAACTGCGAGGATTTTGCGTTATATTGCAAGACGGGTCTTTTGATTAGTGGCAGGCCCACTACTGGAAGCAGTGGTCAGGTAAATATGGTCTCTAATGCACCATGGAAGTCCATTATTACTTCAACCCTTCCAAAATTAGTCTTTAATAGCTCTGTCGTGGGTGTAGTCACAGTGCTTGCTAGCACCGGGATATATTATTATCGCCGATATAAAACTGACATTGGTGTTCGAGATGATGTGGTCAAGGTTGAGGTGGAAGATATTGCATTCTTTCGTGCTGAAGCCTGTCAAGCTGTTAATTGTGGGTGATGAAAGCTATGATGTACCCAACACGTCTTGTAAGGACTTAGATTTTGTTCCAAAAGCTGCAATTTGAGACAGTTGTTTTTTATCTTGTTTGCATTATTGATTGCATATATATTATATCTCCTTTTTTCCCCCTTCCGCGTTAACATTTAGTATGCGGCTCCACCCTCATCTTTGAGATTATGCTGTGTAAGATTAGATGCAGAATATATATGATGGTGTTCAATTGGTTATATATATGTACATCAGTACATGTAAGATATAACCCCCTCCTTGACCATAATATATATGTCATTTGCCTAGTGCTCTGTTTTTTACTCAAGGCAATTAGGCCCGAGGTCAACATCAAGCTTGTGCTAAAACCTAGGCCAAAACACGTACCCTAACTCATCAACCATGGAAAGAATCCCTACTGATGACTGAGATTGCCTAAAATATGTGAATATGGTGTGCAAGGTTAGCACTTTACATGGAAATCTTACAATATAGTGCAAAGTACTGAAACCGGGACTTTCTGGACTATAAATGGCACCCCTTATTATTAGCTCAAGGAACCTTTCAATACATATATATTCCAATTCTGTTTTTATGCCTAGTTATTTAAAAAGTTAAGTTTTTTTCCTTTTCGTTCGAGTCCAACCATCTGCGCCATCAACACCACCACTCCCCGTCCGCGTCATCACCATAATTGATTAATTTTTCCGCGTCATATTCGGATCTCTATCGCATCGCATGTTCTTTTAGTATATACTGTAATATATAGGAAGGAATCACGTACTTTACATGAAATTTAATTTAATTTTTTCCAAACATGAGTCAAAAAGTACTTTACTTTTGGCACACTGGTCTAGTGGTCTTTTTTAACTTTTGTTTTTTTTTTTTGCATATATCTTAAATAATAATTTAAGAAACTTCACGGAAACACCTCGATCGAATCAAAACTTTATTTCTCCACTTTTCAAAATCATAAATGATGGAATTTGTATGAAGTAAAGAACCTACATTTTTGGCGTTTCAAAACCTTGAATCAAATCTGCATTGAGAAAAATGGATTATCTGTCTCATCGACTTGATCCAAACGAAATGAAGGCAGGAGATCACATCTACACTTGGAGGACTGCCTACAGTTACGCTCATCATGGTCTGTCTTTCTTGTTTTTGTTTTTTCAACATACATACATACATCATTATTATTATGCATAACATATACAGGCATGCTAGTAATGTTAGGTTAGGTTGTGTTTGTTATTCAGACATAAAATTATTCTATGTTTTATTATCGATTTATAATGCTTATTGTGGGAAGTTTAAGTATTGACACTTTCAACTTATACTTTTTATACAGGCAGACTAGCCTACTTTGCCTTAATTGGGTCGGTAATAGAAAGCCCTCGCCGGATAGATCCCCAATTTAAACTTCTGGATGAAAAACCCATCACCTAATGAGTGAGTGTTCAGTGAATGTGAGTGAATGCTGTTGGTGTTGACTGACTTGACTCTAGCGGGCAACATTAGCTTAAGTTTGATCTGCTGACTCTAGTCTAACATTAGCATAAGTTTGATCAGCAACTATATGTTGTGGCCTTGTGGGTACTGACTCTGATCAGTAGCAAAACAACATAAGTTTGATTAATGAGAGTCCCTGATTAGTGATTAGTGACCTCTGTGATTTAAATGCCAAATTTCAATTTCTGGCATGGGTGAATGAGGTAGATTAGGAGTAAGAGTAGAATTGCCGTTCAAATATATACTTTTCTTTTTTAACTACTTAACTACAGGTATTTATGTCGGTGAAAACAAGGTTGTTCACTTCACCGCTCCAGAAAACGACAAGTCTGGTCTTGGTTGGAACATGCCTTCTTCATACTCATATCTTTCAGCTTCATGTTTGACATCTCTTGGCCCTGAATTTCCACACCCTAAAAATGGAGAAAATGATAGTTCTAGTTTGAATTTGAGCTCGTGTTCTCGCTGCTTATCTTTAACAGATCAGAATCTTCAAGCTTCATGTTTGAACTTTCCCGATTGTGGATTCAAGCTGGCCGACAGTGGAGTGGTCATCTCTTGTTTGAACTGTTTCACTGGAACTGGAAACTTGTACCGGTATCGATATGGAGTGAAAAAAGTTGAGTATTTTTCCAAAATCCGTGGTGGGACATGCACCATTGCACAATCGGATCCACCTCATGAAGTGATTCATAGAGCGATGTATTTGTTGCAAAATAATATATTTGGGGGTTATCATGTAGTCAGGAACAACTGCGAGGATTTTGCGTTATATTGCAAGACAGGTCGTTTGATTGGTGGCAGGCCCACTACCGGAAGCAGTGGTCAGGTGAATATGGTCTCAAATGCACCATGGAAGTCCATTATTACTTCAGTTCTTCCAAAATTTGTGTGCAACAGCTCTATGGGTGTAGTCACAGTGGTTGCTGGCACTGGGTTGTATTATTATAACCGATATAAAACCGACATTGGTGTTCGAGATGATGTGGTCAAGGTTGAGGTGGAAGATATGCCATTGTTTCGTGCTGAAATCTGTCAAGCTGTCAATTGTGGGTGATGAAAATGTAACCAACACGTCTTGTAAGGACTCGGATATTGTTGCAAAAGCTGCAATTTGAGGCAGATAATATCCCTAGTTTGTTTGATTGATTGCACATTTGTTGTTGTTTTTATCTTTCACATTACCATTTAGTATGAAACTCGACCCGTACTTATGTTTGAGAGTAAGCTGTGAAAGTTTAGATGGAGAATTGATGGTATTCCATGGATTATATAATGTATGTACATGTAATATATATCCGTCATTTGCCTAGTGCTCTGTTTTTTACCCAAGGCAAAAAGCCCCGAGGCCATCATCAAGCCGTCAAGCATGTGCTGTCATGCTGACATCTACCCAAAAACATATATCCCGACTCCAAAACCTTGGAAACAACCCCTATGCTCTTGTAGGCCTGATGACTTAGTAACTGCCCAACAGATGCGAAAGATGTCTAAGGTTAATAGTCCCAGACTCCCAGCTAGATGGACTGATGGAGTCAAACAAAACTCATTAACTCATTTATATTTGCTAATCATTGAGACCTTTTATTATTACTATTTCATTAAATACAAGATACTTGGGTTAGCCTGTTTGATGCTTAAACTATTTTTTGGACTTGCTGAAAATAACTTAAGTATATAAGGGGGTGTTTGGTAGGAGAGAATCATAGAGAATGGAAATGTAATAGAGAATGAAAATAGTGAGAAAGAGAATGAGTATTTGAAAAGAGAATGGATTCCGTTGTTTGATACCCACAGAGAATGAATATATATAAAAAATAAAATTTTAAATAATAATACATTTATTATATATAACATTTTTAAACAAAATAAAATTTTTTTTTCTTTTCCATTTTCACCCATTCTCTACAATTGTAGAGAATGGAGAGAATGAAATTGATTACCCTTTCCCTTTTCTCATTCCCTTTCTTCGTCGCAAACAAACAAGGGAAGTCTTTCCCAATCCGTTTCTCCCTTTCCATTCCATCATACCAAACACCCCCTTAAAGGATTAAGCTAGAAGCCGCGATAATTCGTGGAATAAGTTGCTTCTAGTATAAACTATTTGCAACAAATCGCGGATTGATCAACCTGTCCAAACCTACTAATACCAAATTTGATCAATATTATGTTCTTGATGAACTCTGTCTAGTTGTAATATAGTACTCCAACTTAGGTTCAAAAAATTATAACTGCGCAATTTGATGATATACGTAGTTTGACACTAGTTGAATCACAGAGTTTATTTGGTTCATATAATTCACACACAAATACACTACAATGTCATATAGTACACATAACTCTTATATTATGAAATCAAGTGGGTCTCGTTCATTGTTATCGTTGCCTCTTCCGACGAATCTACGATCACAATTAAATCGATCTCCATGAACACATGAGTCACAAATGGTCTCGTCGACGCCTCGGTCGGCGACTCTGCGAACAAGAAAACACTCGCTTTCACGTAGAGCCATTTGATAAACCATAGCTCTGATACCAAATGATACAGACTGGAAGCAATCAAATGACTCAAAAACGTAATGAATAATCAAAGACTATAAAAACGAACCAAAAGGTTCAAGAACATTGTTCTTCTATTTCAATAATAAAAATAACTCCCTAGACAATTAACCTAAGATCCCATTTTATAGTTGGGAATGATAACAAGGAAACCATATAATTTTGGAAACTAAATCAAATAAACTAGGAAACTCAAATAAATAAAAATATTGACAATATATTGTCTTCCTGCATCACAATAATTAACATATGGATGACTAAACTCAAAATATGTGAACCTCTTTTATTCGTACAATTTCATTATCAAATTAAATTTGTCATAAACTCATCGACCCTACTCTTATCAAATTTCCGTGTCATTTCCTATATAGACTTCTTCCTCAACCGCAGTAAATTACTTTGACTTCCAAATTTCTATGTCGTTTCCTATAGCCTTGACGATAAGCTTGTGTTTCATACCGGATTTAAATCTAGTTTAAATTTAACCTGGGAGATCACCCTAACATTGTCACGGTTATTTGTTTTTCCTACTAGATAGAAAAGTAGATAAGTAGCGCCCAATACCGTCTTCTACGAGTTTTGGGTCCCAATACCTCGACGGTGTATGAGGGAGGTTAAGATGTAGACAGCCTTACCCCTACCACGACAATGTAGAGAGGCTATTTTTCCTGCTAGTCAAATTTATTGATTGTACTTTGAGACTTATTAGTATTTATTGTTCTATTATAAGTTGATAATAATTTCATGTTCCATTTCCAGAATGGGAACGGTCAATTAGAGGCTTTAGCATCGTCGCTTAAGCATTTTGATGGCCTTTGGAGCCTAGTCTATAACAAAGAAAGAAAGAAAAAATACATGTTACTGTGAAGGACCACAACAATTCTATTGTTGATCTGCTACCTTCTGCTACTTTGTAAATTACAACAGCTAACTCCATATGTAAAATGTTACATAGTAGTCTCGTACTATATGTACTAAAAAAAGTAACTTTTAGTGGCATACAGGTTTTATGGCATTGATTTATGCCATAAAAGATAAAAATGATTAGTGACACTATCTCATAAGTGTTATTATAGGTGAAGACCATTTGTGACACTTTAGTTATTTTTGCCACTAAAAGCTATGTTTGTTTTTTTTCACCCCATTTGATATATTTAACAAAAAATTGAATCAATTAATCATCCCAGCTATAATGACACTCTTCTAGTATTTTCCATCCCAAAAGCCAAAAGAAAATGGCGGCCATTTTTCCCTCTTCAATTTTCACATCTAAAATCCTTAAAAAAATGGCGGCCGTTTTAAGGGTTACTTTCTTTAAATTTTGAATCCCCCGCAGATCTGAAGTTTTTATAAAATGGGAGCCATCTCATTCTCTTTATTTCCCCCCATCTAAAGATGTAGATAAAATTGGGTGTTCACAATCACAAATTCGGTGTGAGATCTTACGGCTTTTATTCAAGGCTGTTTTGCAAATCACTATCAAACATACAATCGATTCATGTACTTGAAGAGCCACCTTAGCTTGGTAACAGATGAATGTTTTTGACCCTTTGTTTGATTTCTTAGTCAGATCGGTTTTCACAACTATTCTATTATTATTATTTTTTATTTTTATATAAAGTTACAATATCTCATGACTTTTATTTTGGTGCTTCTTTCAATTACAGATGTGGATATCACAAACATGCTCCTTTTATTATTGATTTTGTGTGGTATCAATGGTGATAATGTGTGTCTCGGTTTACTAACCTGGGTTTGTGTCTCAGTGTTTATTTATTTCTCCTATTGATAGAGATTTTCATATTGTTGGTTAGAGAAATGCTTATAAATGACGCTGCATATTTTTCCCATCTCAAAGATGTTAGTTTTTACTTTGCCCATTTCTATCATTTAAGATTCATTGCTCTTAAGTGCATGCAGGACTCATAAGGTAAAAAGTGGCTTGCACATCGTTGTACTACAAAATAGTCTACTTGTAATTACTTCAACTCAAGTATGTCACTTAACAATTGTAAACTAGATTAAAACAGTTAATTTTCATTAATTTCATCTATAATAACTTTGGTTTTAATTAATTTTGATCTTCTACTCTTGTAAATTGCAATGACATCCTCACATTATTACTATTTTTTAATGTCTTAAACTTTCTATTTGCTTATGCAGGAAATTGCTTGTTATTATTACAAGAAATGGTGAAGTTTATGCTCTTCAGCAACAAATCTGCAGATCCAGTTCATATGCAAACAAGTCTTTATTGAGTATTTTGATATATAGTGATGTATTTGTATCTAATTTTGGGTTATGAAAGTGTTTGGAAGACAATGTAATCTTTGTTTCTAGTAATAAAGTTATAGTTTGAGTTCTTATATATTGTGTTTGTATTGTTTTATATTATGATAGTAAAGTAATAAATCAGTGTTATAGTTGCTAAATATAGTATCACTAATGCTAAATAATTAGAGTCACAAATTATGTGTTGCAAAAGCTTGAATCGACTATTATGACATAGACAAAAGTGCCACTAAAGTAATGAAACTTAAGAGTGACAAAACTATAAGTGCCACAAAAGGGTTTTATTGGTAGCAGTACTAGTGTCACTTTTTTGTGTCACCCATTACCTCATTTTTTTTTTGTAAGGCTAATGGACGACCACCTCACCAACCCCCAATACCCGGTAGGAGGAAAAACCTCTTAGCCGCCCGAAGGCACGACCCTAATTAAAAGAAAAACCCTACCCCCTCCATAGATTCGAACCCGGGTCTACTTCATGCGAGGACTATGCCTATGCCAATGGGCTAAAGCACCATTGGCGTGTCATCCATTACCTACGAGGAGATTAGTGACACTTTTTGGATATTTAGTGGCAGATTTTGTGTGCCATTAAATGGCAATTTTTTTGTAGTGATGAAGGACCACTCCACTTGTAAAAAAAAAAAAAAAAACAAGAAGTGTTAGATCAAATGGTGTACTCATACTCTCATACACAACTCCTAGACTCTTATTATGAAAGATTGAAGGATCACAAGGCTATTACTATTATAACTTGTGAAAAATAAAAAGCAAAATGACTAAATAAAAAAAACTTGTGTGTACTAAATGGTGTACTACTGTACTATACTTGCATACCATATTTCTTTGTTTAGTCGAGGTTAATTTTATCTTTTAGTCGCTAAAAACCTAAAATTCTTTATATATACAAAAGTCAAATGCTACAAAAAAATAGGGGCCTTCTGTTTTTGAAGGCCCAAAGCCCATGCTTGATAGTTGGGCCGAGCTTTACAAAAACGTTTTACAACCGTGTTTTCTATTTGAAAGTAAAGGTCACCGGTTAATCAACAATGAAATAGACAGAGAACTCTATTTCACTAGAAAGCGGTGAAGATATAGAAACCGTTTCTTAATCACCAAACCAGTTTTTGTAGTAGTTATAGTGATTATTGAGATAAAAGAAATTAAGAATAAATAAACAGAGTTGCAGTAATTTTGATAATCTGATCAGAAATTAGGAACTCATCTAGTTCGCAAACATGTTTTGATATCATGAATAAGTACTTAAGGATTAACAGAATCAATAATTAAGATATAAACTTAACCAGACCAGACCATTTACCAGAATCAACAATTAATAGAAATTATTATTAACACAATCATAAGATAAGAAAATGATATACAATGTCTGATACATTTAATTTCTAGATTTAAATAAAATTTGTGTAGCCTTCCTTAGAACTCGAACACATCCCCAGATGAAAAGATTTATTGCACAATCTTCTGTTGTTTATTCAAAACTACTGTACTTTAGAGCAAGACAAAAAGAAGAAAACTCTTCTACAAGCACGTTCACTACATCCTCTCGAAAGTCTTTATCCTCTCTCTTTGAGAAGGATCTTGGAATGGCGGTCACTAATCGTTGCATAGTCCCTCCTATTCCTTCATCATTTTCATCATTGGTTTTTGGATGAACCATATTCACTTGGTTGCTCCTTCCTTGATACTCTATATTATTGCTCCAAAGACCAGTTTTACAATAAAGTGCAAAATCTTTACAATAATTGCTCTTTAAATCATACTCGACATACCCATTTTCATGCAAACAATTAAGTAGCCCTGTGTATCTTTTCTTATGGTGCATCAGATTCCGCCGTGGTGCATGTTCCACCACGACCTTTAGCACGAAGAAACGTGCAGCTTACATGATATTTGTATACCCTTTGTATATAAAGCAATCTATGCAAAATATGTAATATTAAGTTATCCTAATTATCTGTCTCTTGGTATTCTTTTGAATCAACATGCTTGATTAGTTATCCTAATTGTCCGTCTCCGTCTGCGTCAATATGTAATATTAAGTATTCAGTATTACTTAATTTGTTCATATATGAACGAACTTATATTCACATATACATTCAAATATTGATATCAAGTTATAACTTAAAAGTCCCTATGGTTTCTTTCCCCATATACATATAAATATATAATGTATCCAAGGAAAAAGAAACGAAAGTGATTTTGATATTTTTTTGGGGATTATGAAATGTGCTTGACTTTTGAATGTTCAACCTGAAATCATGAACTATTCGTAATATATTTAATTTAGTTAGTCCAAAGACCGAGTTAGATCTCCGAATTACAGTTAATTATAGTATAACCATCTCACTAGGTTCATCATCTATAATTAAAGCTCATAAATCATCATGCATGAGCGAAGAGTATAGTTCGGGATGGGTTTGGCGTGATCAACATGGCATCGCCCTCCTCAACCCCGCAGCATCTGTCCAGCCTTCTCGACCTTGACCTGTTCGGCTTTTCCTTAATTCATCCCAACGTCTTTCAAAGTCGTCCTTTTCTTTTTCTAGTTTTAGCTTTTCACACACAAATGTTAATAATCTAGATGTACCTGTACAATACCACAATACCTAATAACAAGGTTGTGTGGCTTGAGGAAGCGTTGGTGTTCAATCAATATATTATGAAAAGAGAGTAACTTAATTGGATAGTATGCATTAAAGATTAAAGCTCATTATAGCCTAAAAGCTATAGTTAACGTATATTATATGTTATTATGTTATGTTACATGTCAAAAGTCCATCTCCTAAATCTTATTGTAAGTATGCAACTATTTTATGCACCTTAACTATAACCTTAAAAGTTGTATTTAACAAGATCCAAGTTGGAAATCTATGCTAGCTATATTAGATCTATATCTATACTATATATCTTATAAAAAAAATAGGCGCATGTTGAAAGTTACATGAGAAAAAATGTTTAAAGTACCTTTAATGATTATATTACATTACCACTCATTTATTTTTTTAAGGATCTCTATTAACACGTTATATCAATTATTTACACCACTCGATGCCGACTCTACCACCAGCTGTCGTCGCCCCCCCTACCACCACATCATTGCTGTCACGAACCCCGTCGTATTAGAGGGGTTCCATGATAGTATGACTTAAAGACATTGTGGAATGCTAATTAATTTGGATAGTAACTTCCCATCTGTTTTCCTTCCAGAAATTAATATTTGAAATTATGAATGAACCAAATTGAAAATGGTACCACATAATTAGCAGATGTTATTAAACGAGGATTAAAATTCTAGGAGCGGAACTTTACGTGTATATCAATGCGGATGTGGAAATTTATTATTTCCTTTATCTATTTATTACTCGTATTTATTTAGGCTGAATGTTTTTATTAGGAAACAACTTAGGTTGACTTTTTCATAGATATATTCAGCAAGTCAAGATATAAATGTACGAGATAGATATCCGTGTAATGTGGCGGTGCCGCGGCGGTGATGGCAGCGGATGTTGCTACCGTGTTAGTGGTGGTGGTAACAATGTGATTATTAATCTGAAAGTAATTGATGTAAATGGTAGTGTAGTTATCTTATGGTTAAGAAAGATATATCTAAAATTTGTAAATAACTTTATTAAGTATATTATAGAGATATTAGATAGAAAAATTAAATAAATAATAAAGGAGATAGATAGCTTGGATAAAAATGAATGTAAAATATTTTAAGATATATTAAGTAGATTTAGTGTATAAGTTAATAATATGTTGAAAAGTAATGATAGTTTGGTTATTTTAAAGGTAAAGAATTGAAAAGAAAGAAGTGTCATTTGTTTATTAAAATAACATAGATGTACTTTCTCTAGCTTATCATAAAAACTCCATTGGCTGATTGCTGCTAGAAAAAATACCAAGTAATGTTAACAGTTGGCCTACAAGTCAATCAATTTTTAATTGAATAAAAGTCATACTTTTTTATCTTTTATTTTTTTTAACGGTATGATACGTGTCCCAACAATGACATTTGGAGTGGGCAGCACAAGAGTGATGTTTTGTGTAGAAAAATTTACAATGATATCATTAACTTTCCATAATTGATATATAGAGAAAGAAAAGTTTATGTGGAACCATTTAAATTCAATAAATTATGAGAAACTTTAGGTTATAATATGATAACTAAATATGTTAATATATGAATAATAAATCTGAACAAAATATGAACTTTTATTATGTTCATCAAAATGACGCATCCAACAAAATATATTATTTTTTCAATTTTGATAGATCAATGTGTTGTTAAACACTTAAATAATGATAATTAGTTAAGTACTATGTTAGTTCTTTGGACTTTTAATGCATCAAAATTATGTTTTTTAAGTATTTTCACCGTTCTTATTTTAAAATTATTCTTATTTGATTGCCCCCTATATAATATATATATATACACATAAGTTGCACAAGAATGAAGACCCAACCTCTCCTTTTAAATCTAAATTAAAAAGGAAAAGGAAGAAGGCCACAACCTCGTTTATCGCAAGTGTTACGGATGATATTAGCGGCTAGACACAGAAGAAAACGCAATGGTTGGATGAAAAACGTGAGAAGGATAGGTTGGCGGCAACTTTGTTGATCACGGAAATCAAGGTTAAGATTTGAGTAGTGACATGGAAAGTTTTCATTAGGTAAAAATGACATGTTAAATTAGATAGTTTAAAGTAGCACGGTTTTGAGGTATTAGGACTTAAAACTTGTGTAAGACGGTATTGGGTGTTACCTAGAAGTTGAAGTAACACTGTGATCAAGTGGTTAACATTCTTGCCCCTGAAAACAGAGGTCAAATGTTCAATCATCACCCATGCAAAGGCTGAATGTTCTTTAAATTTCTATCATTTATATAAAACCTGGAAATAACATCTTTAACTTGGTAAAGGTATTACTGTGTATATTTCTATTTTTTTTTATACATTGTTTGAGACTTGAGATGTTAAGATTCAAAACTCATAAATAATGGCATTAATTAGGTTTTGGTAACTAAGTTGGTAAAATAACAAAAGTTGAATGGTGTCATGTGGATCGTTCTTTATCGCCGTTGACGAAAGCGGAAGAGTCGTTTGTATGCGTGTATATATATATTTCAACACACTTGTTCACTCAAAACATCCCATTAACTTTTCGCAATACAAATTCCATTCAAGGTTTTGGAAGGGCGAAAATGGGTTTTGCTATATCTCATCGAGTTGATCCAAACGAACTAAAGGCAGGAGACCATATTTACACTTGGAGGACTGCCTATACTCATCATGGTCAGTATTATCTTCTTTTTTTTCTTTTTTTTTTTCATGCATACTTTTGGTTTTTTCAGAATACACACATTATTAAGAATTGGAGGAATTGGTCGATAAGTTAAAGGGATAACTGCAGAAAATAGAAAACAACTTTCGACTAATTCATGAAATTAGCAGTGATCTTTAAAAGTTTTACTTTTTAGCAATGAAATTTCATTTATTGTCGAAAATAGTAACATTTGACACGCGTAGTTGATGACATGAACATTTTTTGATTTAGTGACATTTTTTAATGACATGACATTATTCTTTATTTATTCATTATGTAATTTTTATTAGCCATGTCATTTCCCCAAAAAATTGACATGGCTCTATCTTAGTTTCGGTTCCGGCAAGGTATTTCTTATCGTCGTTTTCTTCTAAAGCTAATTTCATCTTGATTTCCGATGAGTCCCTTCCATTTTCAAGCATTGAAAAGCTATGTATGAAAATCTTAAAGGAGACATAGATCTAGCTCTTTTTCGTCTACCCCGAGATTAAAAACCTCTAAAATAAGATGCCAAAACGTCAAAGTTTTTGCCGGAGAGAGATCCTAAGGATGTTCAAGGTGAGACGAGAGTTTTATAGGTCAAACCTGGGTCGTTTAAGAATAGTTCATCGGCGGATGACATAGACCCAGATAACGGAGGTCCAGAGGTTAACGCGAACTAACCGTCGACAATTTCTAAATTAGTTGAAGAAATCGAGAAAAATCAACCCCCGCCTCCAAAACCGCTGTCGTCGGTGTTGGAGTAATCCGACAATAAATGAGAGTTTATTGGTAGAAAGTAAACCTTTAAAAGGTCACTGCTATTTTCGTAAATTGGTTGAAAGGTCATTTCTATTTTATGTAGTTATAAAGAATGACACGTCATAAAAAAAATGTCACGTAATCAAAAAGGTCCATGTCACCATGTACGCGTGTCAAATTTTACTATTTCCGGGAATAAATGAAAGTTCATTTCTAAAAAGTAAAATTTTTAAAGGTCACTGCTATTTTCGTGAATTGGTCAAAAGGTACTTTCTATTTTCTGCAGTTATCCCTAAGTTAAAAACCAAAAGTCGAAAGCTATGATCGGTCGATAAGTTGTTATTAACATCTGTCTTTTAGTATATAAGAAGAAAAAATGTGACCATCCGTATTTACTTAATAATGTACTAATAATTATATATATATATATATATATATATGTGAATACTTATATAATATATACATACAGGTGTTTATGTTGGCAAGAACATGGTTGTTCACTTCATTGCTCCAGAAAATAAGTCTGGTTCTGCTTTTAGTGGGAGCTTATCGTCTTCTTCGAACGCATTTAAGTTAGTTTCATGTTCGAAATCTGCTGCTGGCCCTAGCCCTGCAGAACTTTCACACCTTAGAAGTCTAGAATATTATGGGAGCTCTACTTTGAACTGTTCTCGCTGCTTATCATCTTCAGATCAGAATCTTTTTTCATGTTCGAGCATACCCGATTGTGGATTTCAGTTGGCCAACAGCGGAGTGGTCATCTCTTGTTTAGACTGTTTCGTTGGAACTGGAAATTCGCACGTGTATCGTTTTGGGGTGACAGTAGCTGAGTATTATTGCAAAGTCCGTGGCACGTGCACCACTGCAAAATCGGAACCACCTCAGGAAGTGATTCATAGAGCAATGTATTTGTTGCAACACAATGTATTTGGGGACTATCATCTCTTCAGGAACAACTGTGAGGATTTTGCATTGTATTGCAAGACGGGTCTCTTGATTATGCGCGACTCCCTTACCGGATGCAGTGGTCAGACTTTTTGGAAACCTGACCTTGGTTTACGAAATGATGTCAACAAGGTTGAGGTGGAAGATATGCTGTCGTTTCGTGCGCGCTGAACCCTGATCACATTTTATAAGGACTTAATTGAATATCTCTTGTCCCGAAAAGCTGCATATTTGTTGTCTTAATTTTGTTTCTATTACATTTTACCGTATATTTACTTATGTTTGAGATTATGGTATGAAAGTTCAGATTGAGAATGTAATGTCTTTTGGTGAAGTAATAATTTGGCAACCTTTAAACTATTGCTTGGATTTTATCTATAAAGCATTGTTCAATATAAGTAGGTGATGTATCAAATATGCATTTTCATTTTATATGCCTACAATATCGTTAGATAATTTACTACTGGTATATTTGGTTGGTCAAATTTTCCTTCTTATACAATTATCTTATTTATCAATTTAATTTAGGGAAATGCTAAATGCAGTTCTAAGAGCGCCTGTATTTAACGTGCGTAAATATATAGTATCTTCCATATTAAAAGTTCACCCATAAATTTTATGATAAATGTACAAATAATTTATGTACCTTAAATACAACCCGCAAACTCATTTAATTTATTACTTAGCTTATTTATTTTATAATTTCTAATTACAAAATATAAAAGTAAATTTCTTTAATTCATCTAAACATTATCTTCCATACTTTACGCGGATACTATATGCTACTTGTATAATTTTTCTATACAACTATTTTGGTTTGAAATTAATGTCGTCACGGTACCTCACATGTTGTGTATTGTCATTGCCACATTGCGCGAGTACCCGTTTAGTATAATAATAAACAAAAGCTTATAAAGTACTATATAAATTTAAGTTAATTATAAGCCGATAACTCATGAAATAACCTTACAAAAACATCCCTTAATTAGCAGGTTGCTTCTGCTAGTATATATTGTACTACTATTTGCTACTAATTGCCGGTTGATCGATCACCTATCCAAACCTACTATTTAATACCAAGTTTACCGGTGTTCCATTCAACATAAACTCGGTCTATTCTAAGTTGCAATTTTAGGGGTTACCATGCGGATCCGGTCCGGTAAGTGGGTGATCGACCAGGGTCCTCAACTTAAATGAGGAAGGAAACTAGTTTGCGAGTTGCATTTTTGTTATGTTTATAGAACTTATGATTAATAATTATTCAGGAGTAACGTTCTTATAATACACTTAGCTAGTTTGACACTATAGTTGAATCGCAAACTTTGTTTGATTCATATAATTCACACACAAATACACTACCAAATCATATATATTACTGTACTTGTTTACATAATTCTTATATTATGTATCTACTTAATTGTACACCTCTCATTATCTTAAAGAAGACAATTTCTCTTATTATCTACATCAATCTTGAAAACATCCTTGCGATTCCCCAAATCATTCTTCTCTCGTTTGGCAAAAAATTTTGGTACAACCATTGCTAACCACGGAATAAGTGATGCATGATCTATCGGGCCTCCCTGAATAAGCTCTTTAATTATGTCCAGGTATCCGTCTACCATATTGGCTCGGCTACTCCTTCCTTGATGATTTTTATCATTGCTCCATAAACCGGTCTTGCAATAATGTGCAAAATCTTCACAGTTTCAGATCATACTCTCCATACCCATTTTCATACAAATAATTAACCCTATGCATCATAGACGGAGCCAGAAAAGTTTTAACGAGGGGGTAGTTTAAAAGTTGTTTGTTATATTTATAAGAGTCGTATCTGAAAATAAAAATTATTGGCCCTAGCTCAAGAATTAAAAATGGGTCCTCAAAAAAATTTTGTTCCCCACATTGAGTGTAACCCTTATATTTAAAAATACTAGTTTTTCTTTTATTAATTAATAAAGACCACACATGCCAGACAATATCTTATTAAATGAAAACGTATTCAATCATAATGCAAGAAACCCGAAAAATATATTTGAAAGAAAGCTTAATTTGTACTAAATATATTAAATAATTAGAAAGAAAATAAATTTTCCACCATCTACTATACTATTAATGTATTACACATTTACATACCAAAACAAAGAATACTTTTTCTTTAACCTTTGTTCCTTTTTTTTTTATTAAAAATCGAAACAAGTCAAGTTTTTTTATTCTCCCAACGAAGAGATATATCGCAAAATTAATGTTTTGATGACTAATTACTTTCAAAGAATAAGCTTATCACAACGGAGGTAACATTTGTATATATTTCTTATTTTTTTAAATAAATTACAAATATACCATTAAAATTGTAAAAAAAATACAATGTATTAAAATTGGAGTGGGGCCGAGCAGCTGACCCCACTGCCCCATAGTAGCTCTGTTCTTGCTATGCATCACTTCTTCTTGTGGATCGGAACTCGCAGTGGTGCATGTTCCAGCTCTAACTTTGGCAATCCGGAACTTGCTACTTGCATTGTATTTGTATCTGTAAAGGAAGCTTTTTCTAACGAAGCAAACGATACAAGATCCACTTCCGGGTACTTTCTCTGATCTACAATACGACTCACCGGGGCAAGGAGTCTTTTCACCACCACTATGATCCGAGCTCTTAGAAGAAGAAGCAAGAATTGCATTCTTATTTGTTTGAAACAAAATGAATGATTTTGCCATCTCCAATGAGGATGCCTGCATTAACATGTTTCATACATACAATTAGAAACCAAATTAATCATTAACACAAATTAAGACTATCTCAAGAGGTTAGTTAATGGACAAACCGGTCGTGATGAGTGTAGAATCCACCCTTTCTCCAAGTGTATACATGGTCTCCTTTCTTGAGATGAGATAAGTAATAAGTAAAATGGTATAATATACAGTTGTATATACTATATACACAATAAGATATGAATTGAATGACAGGACTCAAGTTATGTGAACCTCAATCGTTCGTGCACATCTCATTATCAAATTAGCCATAAACTGGCCCGGCCCGGCCTTGCCTTTCAAATTTCAATGTTATGAAATTTCTGTGCATTTACTACCCTTCTAGACATCAACCGTCGTAAATTACTTTGACACGTCGGTTATACATTTTCCTCTTTCGGAGACTATTAGCTAGTAGAATTACGCTTTATTGGGTTTTGTGACTTTTGTCGACTGTAGACTTTTCTTTTTCTTTTTAATCGAAGAAATCCACGTTTGAGGATGAGAACCTTAACTTACACTCTTAAATCTATTTATTGATCGTATGTTGAAGCTTCTTAGTAATTTAGTGTTCTTTTATAATTTTATGTAATTTCCTGTTCCATTTCTAGAGTGGGGTGTTACACAACTACAAAAATAATTAAGCCATGGTAACAGGGCTTTAGGAAGCGTTTTACAACCGGTTTCTAGTTGAAAGTAAAGGAGACCGGTTAATCAATAATAAAAGCTATAGATCGAGAACTCTATTTCATTAGGAACAGGTAGTACTGATATAAAAACCGTTTCTTAATCACCAAACCGGTTTCTGTAGTAGTGACAGGATCCACTAATATTATTCTTGATAACATGCCAAGTTTATATAGTCACTGATTCTGAACATCTTAATTTCCATAAAAACTCAAATTATATGAAAGAAAGAAAAGGAAAACTTAAAGTGATTATTTATTTAGGTAAAAGAAATTAAGAATAAACAAACCAGAGAAGCAGTAATTTTGATTACACGATCATAAGTTAGGAAATCTGGATCACAAACAAGACTGTTTTGATATCATATATGGATGAGTACTTATTAATTAACAGAATCAATAATCATATCAAGAACAAAACTTAACCAAAACCATTTACCAGAATCAACATTCAACAGAAATTATTACCAGTATTATACAATCATACGATAAGATCGAATCTTATTACAAACACTTTGCCAAAATGATCAGTAGGATGATTAAAGAAGAACGAATATGATCAATCGATTGGATGATACCCAATTACTCGAACCTAACAAAAACCCGAAACCCTTTGTTATTGTTAGGATCGGCCGAAGCCAAGAGAGAGGGAGAAGGAGAAATTTTTAGGGTTTTAGAAAACCTTAAGATTTGTGTGTTGAAAACAATTAGACTTAGGCATCTATTTATAGAATTAGGTTTACTTGATGACCAAGTTTAGGGTTTGTGAACCCTTTCCTTCTCCTAGTTCGAACGGCCCCCCTTTAGAATATTCTTTCCTAATTGTTTCCTAATTACAACTTTTCTTCGTTAAGTCCGTTACTTAAATACCGTTTACTATTTAACTTTTAACGGACAATCGTTAGTTCTTCGTGATCAAATTAATTAATAAATTACATTTAATATATTAATTAATTATAATTACATTCATGTTGAGGTGTGACCCCGTAGGCTTAAATACTTTTCGGACATACGTTCATTTTACGTACGTGATCATATTCTAACATTTATTTGATTCATATAATTCACACACAAATATACTACCAAATCGTATAGTTTACATAGTTATTATATTATGCATCTATTTGTATACCTTTCATTAATTTAAAGAGCTTATAAAAGAAGACAATTCCTTTACATCAACCTTGACAACATCCCTGCGATTGCCCAAATCATTCTTCTCTCTCTTGGCAAAAGATTTTGGTACAACCATTGCTAACCGCGGTATAAGTGATGCATGATCTATCGGACCTCCCTGCATAAGCTCTTCAACTAATTCCAGGTATCCGTCTACCATATTGGCTTGGCTACTCCTCCCTTGACGATCTTTATCATTGCTCCATAGACCGGTCTTGCAATAAAGTGCAAAATCTTCACAGTTGTTATTCTTCAGATGATACTCTCCATACCCATTTTTGTACAAATAATTAACTCTATGCATAACTGTTTCTTGTGGATCTGAACTTGCTGTGGTGCATGTTCCAGCTCTAACTTTGGCAATAAGGAACTTGCTACTTGCATTGTATTTGTATCTGTAAAGGAAGCGTTTTTTATTTTTAACGAAGCAAGCTATGCAAGTAATCCTTACTCCACTTCCGGGTACTGTCTCTGATCTACAATACGACTCGTCGAGGCAAGGAGTGTATTCACCACTATGATCTGAGCTCTCAGAGGAAGAAGCAAGAATTGCAGACTTATTTGTTTGCACAAAATGAATGATTTTGCCATCTCCAATGAAGATGCCTGCATCTACATGTTTCATACAAATATATACAATTAGGAACCAATTATTAATCATTAACACAAATTAAGACGAACTGATCAAGAGCTTAAATATTAATGAACAAACCGACCGTGGTGACTGTAGAATCCACACTTTCTCCAAGTGTATACATGGTCTCCTTTGTTGAGATCAGATACTTCAACTTTCTGAGATAACAAATCCTCCATTTGCAAATACTCGTAATTAATAAGAAGAGCTCTCAATCAATAATATCATACATACATGTAAATGTTATAATATAAAGCTGTATATACTATATACACAATAAGATATGAACTGAATGACAAAGCTCAAAATATGTGAACCTCAATTGTTCGTACACATCTCATTATCATATTGATCACAAACTGTTCCGGCCCGGCCTTATTAAATTTCTGTGTCATTAATTTCCTACCCTTCTAGATGTCAACCGTCATCATATGTAAATTACTTTGCCTTCCAAAGTTTTGCAACTCGTAATTATAGTTCCTTTTAATTTAGGGTATTCACCGCACATTGACACAGTTATCCATTTTCCTCTTTTGGAGACTATTAGCTAGACATTATGCTTTTATTGCGTTTTGCAACTTTTGTCGACCGTAGACTTTTCTTTTTCTTTCTAATGAAAGAATCCACGTTTGATGATGAGAACCCTAAGTTGCAATGTAAAACTTATTTTTTTGGAAATGTGTGGATCAATTCCTCGCAACAGGGAGCTAACTTACGGTGTCTTAACGCGGTCCGTGTTAGAGAGCCCCATCACCCTCAATACCTTAGAAGGAAAAACCCTCAATAAAATGGCCCAAAGACACAACATTTAATTTGGCATAAAACTCTGCCCCCTCAGCAAGACTCAAACATGAGTCTTACATCATTAAGAGACTTGTATAAGATATCTTGTACCCTTCGTTGGTCACTCTAAAACTTATTTTGAAAGTTATTAGTAGTTTATTGTTCTTTTATAATTTAATGTAATTTCCTGCTCCATTCCTAACAACAAAAATAAGTCATGGGAACGGGTCTTTATTTCACTAGGAGACCGGTTAATTAACAATGAAAGCTATAGATCGAGAACTCTATTTCACTAGGAACCGGTAAAGATATAGATGTGAACGAGTATAAGATAGATTGTATTGTATTTTTATTAGTTTATTAACTGATTGAGAGAAGCTCAATTTATACAAGAAGGAATAACTGAAATATGGAAACTAAATCAAGTCTCAAAAACTTTTTTCTTGGTGACCAAATCGAGATCCTCTTTATTCGGAAGCGATTTGTTCTGATTCGATAGCCCCTTAATTCGGAAGTGGTGATATAATTCCGATCCTACATTCTAACACTTTCTCTCAAGTTAAGTATTGGGATTACCTTGTGAGGTCGGAAGATCAGATTGCCGACACTTGCGACCTCACAAACAGTTGAATTTTGGCAATCCCAATACTTGAGTGATATAATTCCGATCCCACAACTCAAGTTAAGTATCGGCAATCTGATCTTCCGACCTCACAAACGGTAATTTAATAATCTCATCTTCAAGCTTTTCCTTAATGAAATGACGATCAACTTCCACATGTTTGATTCTGTCATGTTGTACCGGATTTTCTAAGATTTGGATAACAGCTTCATTGTCACTCATAAATTTGATACTTTATTTGGGAGCAAATCCTTTTTTAGAAATAAGTTTTTTCAGCCATAATGCTTCTGTTAAGCCCTTGGCTATACCTCTACAATCATGTCAAAATTACTTATTTATTTGATGTCTATTTCTTGATCTCCCTCATACGCCGTTGAGATATTAGTACTCAAAACCCATAAATACTGACATTAGGTGTTGGTTACTAAGTTGGTAAAATAACAAAAGCTGACTGGTGTCATGTGGATCGTTCTTAATTAATTGTTGTTGACGAAAGCGGAAGAGTCGTTTGTATACGTGTATATATTTCAACACACTTGTTCACTCAAAACAACCCATTAACCATTCGCTATACAGATTTCATTCAAGGTTTTGGAAGGGCGAAAATGCGTTCTGCTCTTTCTCATCGAGTTGATCCAAATGAATTGAAGGCAGGAGACCATATTTACACTTGGAGGACTGCCTACACTCATCATGGTCTGTATATATCTTTGTCTTTTTTCATGCATACTTTTGGTGTTTTTTCAAATACACACCATTATTAAAGAATTGGAGGAATTGGTCGACATCCTCGATCAAACTATTAAATCATGCTCTAATACTATAATTATTTGTATTTAGTTAAAAACGAAAACCACAAAGATATTTTTAAATAACGAATAATTAATATGATCCATACACAAAACAAATTTACCATATACAACAATATATGCATTAAGTAGCTGTACAGTACAACTGTGTGATGCATGTATTGTTGTGTATGGTAAAATTATGTTGCGTAAGGATCACTTCCTAATTATAAAATCAAGGAGGAAAACCAATACTCTATTAAAGTTATCAATATATGAAAACGAAAAATAAGGTGCCGTGGAGTTTAATATATATATTTACTAAATTTGAATTATATATGGTCAGGTTTTTTTAATGTCGTGTTTTGATAAAATATTTGAAAAAAAATATGATTTATGATATCACCAAAGTGATCCAAATAAGTATAAATTAATGTTTGAACTTCATCCAATATTCTTGACTTATTCAATTAGGATTTAAAATTTGTTTTTATATATACACATAATGTTAATTATAGGGATTCAAAGTATTAAGTTGTTAACTCGTGACTTGCAAACATTATATTGATTATTTTCTATTATCATGCTAGCTAAAAACAAAGTTATATTAAAGAAAGATATAATTTAAAACTTATTTGTGTCCTTAACTGATTACTTCAGTGGTTGGACACCCGGACTTTTGTCCCAGAGGTCACAGGTTCGATATTCTCAACTTGTGATTGTCCGTCAGAATTTTGTCCTGGCTTTCGTGGAGCTTTTACCGGGTGGGACGGGAGGGGGGAGGGTAGGTCCACAGTATCCAATTCGGATACCCGTGCTCCGACCCTTGTTGTTCTAAAAAAAAAAATTTAAAACTTATTTGTATTTATATATATATATATATATACACTAAGATGTTATAAGTGTTTTTTTCATTAAAAAAAAAAATTAAAGCCTTTTAAATCAGTTGACAAATAACATGAATGCATAAAAAGTAAAACAAAAACAAAAACCTTAATACTATAATTACTTTTAAAATGTTAATACATTTAAATTGAATTTTATTTACTTCTATATATTTAATTTCTGGCCAGAGGTCTTTATAGAAATAATCTCTCTTACCTTTGGGTAGAAATAAGACTGTTTACAGCTCACCTCCACCATACCCCGCAGGGATTAGGTCTCGTTGTTGTTACAGTTGTTGTACGAGTATAAGATAAAAAACATTATTAGCTAGGATACATATTGACTATTATTTCATTGGATATATATTATCTATTATTTTTGATTTATTATATGAAGTTATTGGTTAAAAATTGTAAATTCGTGTAAAAAACAAAAAAATTAAATTAAAGTAAAAGTTTAATATAAAAGTCAACTTGAAAAATTGACTGGTGGATAAATTGTTAGACTAACTTTATAAGAAGAAGATATGTGACTATCCGTATTTTCTTAGAGAGAGAATTCATATATATATATGGTTAGGAAGAAACACCCCAAATTAAATCAAGCTTAATGTACTAATAATACAAATATATCAATGAATACTGAATATATATACATACAGGTGTTTATGTTGGCAAGAACATGGTTGCTCACTTCATTGCTCCAGAAAACAAGTCTGGCTCTGTTTCTAGTGGGAGGTTATTGCATTCTTCTCACGCATTTAAATTAGCTTCATGTTCAAAATCTGCTGCTGGCCCTAGCCCTGCTCCAGAACTTTCACACCTTAAGAGTTTAGAATATTATGGGAGCTCTACTTTGAACTGTTCTCGCTGCAGCTTAGCTTCAGATCAGAATCTTTTTTCATGTTTGAGCCTTCCCGATTGTGGATTTAGGCTAGCCGACAGTGGAGTGGTCATCTCTTGTTTAGACTGTTTCGTTGGAACTGGAAAATCACGCATGTATCGGTATGGAGTGACAACAGCAGGGTATTATTGCAAAGTCCGTGGCACGTGCACCACTGCGCAATCGGATCCACCTCAGGAAGTGATTCATAGAGCAATGTATTTGTTGCAGAACAATATATTTGGGGATTATCATCTCTTCAGGAACAACTGTGAGGATTTTGCTTTGTATTGCAAGACAGGTCTTTTGATTAAGGGCGATTCCTCTACCGGATGCAGTGGTCAGACTTTTTGGAAACCTGACCTTGGTTTACGACATGATGTCGCCAAGGTTGAGGTGGAAGACATGCCGTCGTTTCGTGCTGAACTCTGACAAGATTGTGAGATCGAGATGAAAACTAGCTATAATGAAATGTACCCATCCGATTCTGTGAGGACTTGAATTTTGTTCCGGAAGCTGCATATATATATATTTGTTGTCTTCTGTTTCTACATATAATGAAAACCTGCATATATATATATAATGAAAACCTGACCTCACATGTTGTGTATTGTCATTGCCAAATTGTGCGAGTACCCGTTTAGTAGATAGTAATAAACAAAAGCTTATAAAGTACTATATAAATTTAAGTTAATTATAAGCCGATAACTCATGAAATAACCTTACAAAAACATCCCTTAATTAGCAGGTTGCTTCTGCTAGTATATACTGTACTACTATTTGCTACAAATTGCCGGTTGATCGATCACCACCCATCCAAACCTACTATTTAATACCAAGTTTGATCGGTGTTCCATTCAACATAAACTCTGGTCTATTGTAAGTTGCAATTTAGGGGCTACCATGCGGATCCGGTCCGGTAAGTGGGTGACCAGGGTCCTCAACTTAAATGAGGAAGGAAACTAGTTTGCAAGTTGCATTTTTGTTATGTTTATAGAACTTATGATTAATAATTAGGGATAATGACATGTGGATGTAGTGAACTATAACAAAATGTCTATGTTATGTATTAATCTAATCGGGGGTCTATGTTATGTAACGAACTTACCAAAATTGTCTAAGTGATGCATGTTACCGGGTAATCTACAGGTAGCCGGTTACCATCCAGTTTTTAAACTTGGGATAATGACCTGTGAATGTAATGAACTATGACAAAATGTCTATGTTATGTATTGATCTAATCGGGGGTCTATGTTATGTAATGAACTTACCAAAACTATCTAAGTGATGCAAGTTATTTATTGTTTCCAACTCCTCCCGAGTATTTGAGAACTGGTATTTTCTTGTTTCCATTTAGTTATTTATTAATATCACGAAAATAGAAATGATGAATTATGAGGTCAAGGGGATTTGATCTTTTCAGCTTTAGGCTTGTAATGCATTCTTCTAAGTTTGTTGTTTTGTTGCTTTAACTAAAATCTAACAATTAGTTATTCTTTCTCATTTCAATTCTAAGTTATACTTCAAGAAGCCATGTAAGAATACGTCCCTAGTCTCTCATTGTTTGTTTGTGTGAGTTGTATATATGTACCCTTAGATTTGTGTGTGTCAATGTATATATATTTGAGAATATATGTAATGATTGGTTTCAGGTTCTTGACCTTATAAGAGATCGTAATCTTCAAATACGATTTTAATTTTTGAGATCTTTGATTTTTTGGTATATGATTGTGTTAAGGTTGATCGAAAAAATTGGGGGGGGGGGGGTAGGTGGCGGCCAGAAGATATGAATGTATTTTCAGTTTTTATATAATTACATAACTTATATACATATATGTTTCCATAACTTATTTTATTTATTTATGTTAAATAAATAAATTAATTATTAAGATTAAAAAATAAAGGGAAAAAAATTGATGACCGCCTTTAGCCTGTAACATGCATCCCTTAGACAGTTTTGGTAAGTTCGTTACATAACATAGACCCCCGATTAGATCAATACATAACATAGATATTTTGTCATAGTTCACTACATCCACAGGTCATTATCCCTTAAAAAAAATGGATGGTAACCGGCTACTTATAGATTACCCGGTAACATACATCACTTAGACAGTTTTGGTAAATTCGTTACATAACATAGACCCCAGATTAGATCAATACATAACATAGACATTTTGTCATAGTTCATTACATCCACAGATCATTATCCCTAATAATTATTCAGGACTAACGTTCTTATAATACACGTAGCTAGTTTGACACTATAGTTGAATCGCAAACTTTGTTTGATTTATATAATTCACACACAAATACACTACCAAATCATATATATTACTGTACTTGTTTACATAATTCTTATATTATGCATCTACTTAATTGTACACCTCTCATTATCTTATAGAAGACAATTTCTCTTATTATCTACATCAATCTTGAAAACATCCTTCCGATTCCCCAAATCATTCTTCTCTCGTTTGGCAAAAATTTTTGGTACAGCCATTGCTAACCACGGAATAAGTGATGCATGATCTATCGGGCCTCCCTGAATAAGCTCTTTAATTACGTCTAGGTATCCGTCTACCATATTGGCTCGGCTACTCCTTCCTTGATGATTTTTATTGTTGCTCCATAAACCGGTCATGCAATAATGTGCAAAATCTTCACAGTTTCAGATCATACTCTCCATACCCATTTTTGTACAAATAATTAACCCTATGCATCAAAGACGGAGCCAGAACAGTTTTAACGAGGGGGTAGTTTTAAAAGTTGTTTGTTATATTTATAAGAGCCGTATCTGAAAATAAAAATAATTGGCCCTAGCTCAAGAATTAAAAATGGGTCCTCAAAAAAATTTTGTTCCCCACATTGAGTGTAACACTCATATTTAAAAATACTAGTTTTTCTTTTAGTAACTAATAAAGACCACACATGTCAGACGATATCTTATTAAATGAAAACGTATTCAATCATAATGCAAGAAACCCGAAAAATATATTTGAAAGAAAACTTAATTTGTACTAAATATATTAAATAATTAAAAAGAAAATAAATTTTCCACCATCTACTATACTATTAATGTACTACACATTTACGTACCAAAACAAAGAATATTTTTTCTTTAACCTTTGTTCATTTTTTTTATTAAAAATCAAAACAACTTAAGTTTTTTTATTCTCCCAATGGAGAGATATATCGCAAAATTAATGTTTCGATAACTAATTACTTCCAAAGAATAAGCTTATCACAACGGAGGTAACATTTGTATATATTTCTTATTTTTTTTAAACAAATTACAAATATATCATTACAATTGTAAAAAAAATACAATGTATTAAAATTGGAGTGGAGCCGAGCAGCTGACCCCACTGCCCCATAGTAGCTCTATTCTTGCTATGCATCACTTCTTCTTGTGGATCGGAACTCGCAGTGGTGCATGTTCCAGCTCTAACTTTGGCAATCCGGAACTTGCTACTTGCATTGTATTTGTATATGTAAAGGAAGCTTTTTCTAACGAAGCAAACGATACAAGATCCACTTCCGGGTACTTTCTCTGATCTACAATACGACTCATCGGGGCAAGGAGTCTTTTCACCACCACTATGATCCGAGCTCTCAGAAGAAGAAGCAAGAATTGCATTCTTATTTGTTTGAAACAAAATGAATGATTTTGCCATCTCCAATGAAGATGCCTACATTAACATGTTTCATACAAATATACAATTAGAAACCAAATTAATCACTAACACAAATTAAGACTATCTCAAGAGCTTAGTTAATGGACAAACCGGCCGTGGTGAGTGTAGAATCCCCCTTTCTCCAAGTGTATACATGGTCTCCTTTCTCAACTACAAAATAATTAAGTCATGGTAACAGGGCTTTAGAAAGCGTTTTACAACCGGTTTCTAGTTGAAAGTAAAGGAGACTGGTTAATCAATAATGAAAGCTATAGATCGAGAACTTAGGAACGGGTACAGATATACAAACCGTTTCTTAGACAGGATCCATTAATATTATTCTTGATAACATGCCAAGTATATAACTATATATAGTCACTGATTCTGAACATCTTTCCTTAAAAACTCAAATTATATGAAAGAAAGAAAAGGAAAACTTAAAGTGATTATTTATTTAGGTAAACCGTAAAAGAAATAAAGAATAAACAAACCAGAGAAGCAGTAATTTTGATTACACGATCATAAGTTAGGAAATCTGGATCACAAACAGATCGACTGTTTTGATATCATATATGGATGATGTTAAGTCTGGGATTCGCTGAAGGAGACTTAAAAATTGACACATGTTATCAGCAAGTCTCCTAACAATTTGTCAGCAGACGAAGAGACGTCTTCAGCGGGATGCATGCTGACCTAGCTTGTCTTGGTGGGAAATATTCAAACTAAGTAAAGACAAAAAGGTCACATGGTGGTTAACTAACTGTAATTTGCCCTGAATGGTAAATGTACATGTTGGGACCAAAGCAAGGGTTCTCTCTCTCTCTTACCCGATTTGGTATAGAAGACAATAGGCACATGATTCAAGTACCATGAGCCAATTGGAAGTCGACAACCACCATCAAGTCACAATCAAAGCAGGCTGTGTTGATTCAAGCCTTCCCCTATATAAAGCATCACAACCTCATTGTGCCAAGCGCGTCTGGCCGTCTAAAAGTGTGTAATTGCTTAAGTTTTTCATATCTTCCTAGACTAAGCAATTATCTTTTTTCTTTTGTATTCTTGTAAGTCAAGTGTAAGATCAACCATGTATTCATCGTTTAATCAATGATACATATGATTATCCTTGCATTGATGTATTGCAATTGAACTTTACTTTGTTCTTGTTGTTTACTTTCTTGCTTACTTTCTTTCTTGTATTCTAAATTAAACATAAGTTGTGCAATCGTGGACCTTCAAGTGGTATCAGAGCAACCGTTCCTAAATCATTGGAACAAGATCTGTTTGCCTTTCTTTTGTTTACACTTAAGATTTCTGTTCTTTAATTCCTCTTAAATTTCTTTTTAACAAGAACCATGTCTTCTGTTCCCAGCCTTGTGAACACACGTGACTTTGGTTACGTGTCAACACCTCCTAAGTTCGAGCCCAAAGATTTTGGGTCTTGGAAGGAGAGAATGCTTCTTCACATCGCTGGTGTGGAACCCTATTTAATGACAATATTAAATGAGGGTCCATATGTGCCGATGTATGTCCAAAGGACTCCAGGAGCTACATCTGAAGCTCCTGAAATAGTCACTGACCTGGTTAAACCAGAGGTCGAATGGACTGATGAAGAAAGAAAGCTAGTAAATCTTGATGCCAGACTTAAAAACATGATTATAGTGACTCTTCCTACTGAAATCATGAAACTGGTCATCAAGTATCCCTCTTCAAAGGAAGTATGGGATAGACTTGTCAGCACATATGAAGGCTCTGCTGACCTCATTAAAATCAAGAAAATGATTTAAAAGAGCCTATGAAAATTCTTCTCTCTTCCCGATGAAAGTCTTGAGAGCACCTACACTCGCTTTAAAGGATTGCTCAATGATATGACAAATGTTGGCGTTACCCATGATAACTTTGAGGTATGTCACAAATTCATTGATTCTCTTCCACTTAAGTGGCAAAACTTAAGACAAACTCTTCGTACGACGAAGAAAATCCAAGACTTTGATCTTGAAGAACTTTTTGGTACTCTTCAATTTGAAGAAAGAGCATTGGCTCAAAATATTCGAGCTTCTACTGATGCCAAAAGGCATGCTGGCTCTTCCTCTTCTTCTGTCAACATCTCTTCTCATCCTATTTCTGATCCAATTGCTCTTGTCTCTACTGAGCCCATCGATCACTATGATGGTGCCAGTATCTCAAATCTTCCAGCATCAATTCAGACTCTCATTAATGAGCTGGATGATGAAGAAAAACAAGAAATGTTTAATGACTTCATGGGCTTTTCCCTGGTCGCTGGAAGAAAATACTCTAAAAGGTGGAATAATCGAAAAACGATTACTCCCCTCAAACCTCCTATTGATAAATCACAGGAAGAATGCTGGAGGTGTGGCAGGAAAGGCCACTATCAGAAGGAGTGTAGAGTCTCCCTGCCCAATCCTGCTGTCCCCAAAACTAATCCTCCCAAATCCATTGATGATTATAGGAACAAATATCATCAGCTGAAGGCCAAGGTTGCTGAAACAGAGGGTAAAGTCCCAGCAATAGGATTGATTGCTGAGGAACATGATTGGGCTGACTCAGACGATTCTGATGATGATGATTATGTTGATGCTATGTGCCTTATGGCACTTGCTGACAGTGATGCTCTGACCAAGGATCAAGTCTCCTCAAGTCAGTGGGTGAACGTCACTGTTAAAAAGGTACACTCTCTTCTTTCTTCTTCAAGTCAAGACAAGACCAAAATCATTGAGTCTTTGTCTTGTGATCTTCAGTTTGTAGAAAGTCTACGTGCTGAACTTCAATCCAAACTTAACTCTGCTGGAGTAGAGTTGAGTGAAAAATCTGAAAAACTTATGAAATTGAAGAATGTTCATGTTGAACTTCAATCTCATGAGTTGATGACTCAAAAACTTCAACTTGAGAATGAATCTCTCAAGGCTGAAGTTCTAATCTAAAGAAGATTGTGACCTCCTGGTCAAAGGCTTCTAAATTCCATCATCAATGCTTGAGCGAACAAGTTCCTGCTCAAGTACAAGCAGTAATTGGTGGCAACTTTGATGTTGCTGCCTCCATTGCTGACTCCTTTAAAGATGATGTAAAGCCTGAAGTATCCATTCCTCCACCTTGTTCGTCTTCCATCTCACTTGATGAAGTGAAGAAGTGGTACTTTGTCAAAGGACAAAATGACTATCATGCTGAGATGGACACCAAAGCTTCAGCACCTTCTAGTGATCCCTCTTCTCTAAATGCTAAAAGGACTAGTACTTCTACCAGTACTTTTAACATGTTCTCTCATCTCCCTATTGTTGCATGTTGCCACATGAAGGGAGAGTTCAATATTCTCCTCCAAGAACCTTCAAAGGAGATATCTCAAGCGATGGGTATGTACCTATTGCTCCTCAGCCTCTATCTTCAAAAGGTGCTGAACCTTTCAAAAAGCTCGATTGCTGCTCCCATATGACTATGGTATCCCTCAGCAGGACTATCATGTCAGCCAGCAAATTTCTGGTGCTAAATCTTCACTTGAACCTTCTCATACAAATTCTACGATAGAACAAGTAAATAGAAGGGTCAGGTTCGCTGATGAAAGACACCAGCAGATACCTCCCACAAAAGTGTACATGCTGATGTTGTATCTCATTCCTTACCCTCAAAATCAAATCTAAGGCATGTCACTCAAAAAAGGGAAAACAGCTTCTCTGAATAGATCGGACACTCCTCCGCGAGGACACTTCCCTCATCAGCAGGTAAGGCCTATAACTCCTCAGCGAGGATGTTTGCCTCATCAGCAAACAAGGTCTATTACTCCTCAAAGAGGACATGTACCCTCTCAGCAATATCAATCATCTATTTCCAACAAGGAGTATCTACCTCATAGGCAAATGAGGTCGATCACTCCAAAGCGTCAAGTCAGATCCACTACTCCTATTCGTGAGAATCTGCCTCAGCAGGGTTCCTCCTCTTCTCACTCTGCTGGGAAGCAAGCTTGGACCATGATCAGAGGACATTTGCCTCCTCAAAATCATAATAGTGACTCCATACTTGGTCCAGTTCCTCAAATGCCCCGTCCTAAGCTTAGACAAAGGAATAAGTCCAAGTCTAAGCAAAAGAGCAAGGCTTCCTCTTCTTCCTCTCCTCAAATAAATGAACTCACTCAGCGAGTGAATGATCTTTCATCTCAACTGAAGGATTTTCTCATTCAAAGTCAAGGCAATTCCTCTAACAATAAATGCTATCTCTGTAGCAGTAGAGGACATGTTGCTTCTGAATGTGTTCTATTTGTCCTAAAGATGCTCCATAGTTGTATGTGATCCTAAATGCCTACAGCTGCTGAAACATCTTCCTCTTCTAACAGTCAGTGAGAACCTCTCTACTGAACCTGTTATCAGTGACTCTTCTCTGTCACTAATTCAAGTATTGCTGACTACATTGCTGCTCAGCGCATTGAATTCCCTTCTCAAAGGGGTTTCTAATGCTTGGGGGCAACCCACAATGCTGGTTGAATTCAGTGCTCCTGAAGTTGTGAGCAGCTTTGCTTACCTTCATAGCAATGAAACCAGCATCCTGCCCCCCAATGAAGAAAATCCTATCCCTTTCTCAGTAGGAAATCATCATACTCTGGTAGAGGCACTCTCTGTAGAGCCAACTTCCTCCACTGAAATTCCTCCAGAGAATCCTGCTGACATAGGTTTGGATGAATAAAGTGATCCTTACCCTCTCTTCATCCATGCAGGGCTCGCTAGGTAAAGAAGTGTGGTATTTGGACAGCGGCTGTTCAAAACACATGACAGGCTCGAAATCCCTGCTGGATGACTATACTGAGGCACCTGGTCCTACAGTGGTGTTTGGTGATAATCACTGCCAGACTGAAGGATATGGTCTTCTTTCTAATGGCCTTATAAAATTCTCAAAAGTTGCTTATGTAAATGGACTAAAGCATAATCTCATCAGCATAAGTCAACTATGTGATGCTGACTACAAAGTAATCCTTGATAAGCATCAAGGCACTGTAGTAAACATCAACAAGGAAGTCGTCTTGGTTGCTCCAAGAAAGAGATGTATATCTTGTAGACTTCACTCCTATCAAAACTGATAGTGAGACTTGTTTCTTTGCTAAGTCAGCATCTGAGTTAAATTGGTTATGGCACAAGCGAATGTCGCATGTGAACTTCAAACCCATAAACTCACGGCCAAAAAGAACCTCGTTCGTGGCCTTCCTCCTCTCTCTTTGAAAAAGATAGACTATGTGTGCTTGTGAAAAAGGCAAATGCCATAGAGCAACTTTTAAACTAAACAAGCCAACTCTGTTAAGGGTTGCTTTCACCTTCTTCACTTGGACCTTTTGGTCCAGTGAACGTCCAAAGTCTAAAGGGTAGCAAATACACTTTGGTAATTGTGGATGAATATTCACGATATACTTGGACAATCTTCCTAATTCTAAGTGTGCTGCTGATGAGATCATCAAATTCATTAAGAAAATGGAAAATCTCAACAGCATAAGGGTCAAAGAACTCAGAAGTGATCATGGCACTGAGTTTAGAAACCACACTCTTGAAACCTTTTGTGCTGATCAAGGGATCTCACAAAACTTCTCTTCCACTAGAACTCCTGAGCAAAATGGTGTTGCTGAAAGGAGAAATAGAACTCTTATAGAGGCAGCACGCACTATGGTCAGTGAGTCCTCTCTTTCAAATAGGTTTTGGGCTGAAGCAGTCAACACTGCTTGTCACACCCAAAATAGATGCCTCATTGTCAAAAGACATGACAAAACTGCATATGAAGTTTTGAGAGGAAAGAAACCTCAAATCAAATACTTTCATGTATTTTGATGTCCTGTCTTCATTCTTAATAATAAGGATCATTTAGGGAAATTTGATCCTAAAGCTGATGATGGTTACTTTGTTGGATACTCTTCTATAAGCAAAGCTTTTAGAGTATTCACCTCGTCTTCAAAAGTGGATGAATCAATTCATGTCACTTTTGATGAGAGCTCTTCAGCTCTTAAAGATATCCAGCCATCTTCCACTGAAGAAATCTTCAATGGGTTTAGTACCCTCCTATGGAAGATGCTGACTCTCAGTTGAGGATGCTTCTTGCTCGCCTCCTCCTGATCAGCAACTCACTAAGGATAGTGAAGCTGATCCTGAGCTGGAGCAAGTTGCTGCTCATATCTATACGATTGAGCCAGTTGAGCCTATCTTAAGGTCAATCCATGCAGCATCAGCCAAACCTAGATCACTGGCTGATGATGTGCAAGTTGATGACACTGCTGATGAAGTTTTCATGATGCTTCAGCTCACACTGAAGACATGGTGTCTGCTGAAGACCCCATTATTGAAACCTTATATCAGCCAAATTACTCTATTGATCAAGCTTCTCTTAATCCTTCAATTACCATTGATTTCTCCTCTTATTCTTCTGCTGATCCAATGCAAATATCTTCCGCTGCCCCTCTAGATCATCAAGTGTTCCATCACTTAAATGGACTCTAGTCACCCTGCTCACCAGATTATTGGTGATCCTCAGCAGGGCATTGTGACTAGATCAGCGACAAGAACACATGTCTATATGTTAATTTCTTGTCAATGATAACTCCTAAGAATTTGGAGAAGCCATGGTAGACCCATCCTGTCGCTGCCATGCAAGAAGAACTAACTCAATTCCAAAGACAACATGTTTGGTTCTTAGTTCCTCTTCTTCCTGGCAAAGAACCCATTGGAACTAAGTGGTTTTATAGGAACAAAATGGATGAAGATGGTGTTGTTATTCGCAACAAGCTAGGTTAGTTGCTCAAGGGTACCTTCAAGAAGAAGGAGTCGACTATGACGAAACCTTTGCACCAGTGGCTAGACTTGAAGCAATACGCTTATTCCTGGCACATGCTGCTTATATCGAACTTCACAGTATATCAAATGGATGTCAAGAGTGCCTTCCTAAATGGAAAACTCGAAGAGAAGTTTATGTGGAGCAGCCACCTGGTTTGAAGATCTAACCAAGCCAAACCACGTCTATCGTCTTTACAAAGCATTGTATGGTCTTAAACAAGCTCCCAGAGCTTGGTATGACACCCTCTCTGAATTCCTTCTTCTCATAAGTTTCAGCGAGGATCTATAGACTCCACCCTTTTTATCTATAGAAAGGGTGTTCATGTTCTCTATGTCCAAATATATGTCGATGACAATCATATTTGGATCCTCCAGTAAGAAACTTTGCAACAAATTTAGCTCACTAATGTCCTCTCATTTTGAAATGAGCATGATGGGTGAGCTAACCTTCTTCCTTGGTTTACAAATTCGCCAACTCACTGATGCATCTTTATAAACCAAGAAAAATATATTCGAGACATGCTGGCCAAATTTGATATGACCAACATCACTACTAAGTCAACTCACATGTCTCCTCCTAACAATCTCCATGCTGACCCTGATGGTAAGCATGTGAATCCCACATTATATCGTGGAATGATTGGCTCTCTAATGTATCTCACAGCTAGCCGTCCCGACATTATGTTTGCTACTTGCTTGTGCAAGATATCAAGCATCCCCAAGGGAGTCTCAATCTTCTCGCTGTCAAACGTATCTTCAAATATCTCAAGGAACCTCCTCTTTAGGTCTCTGGTATCCCAAGGACTCTTCCTTTGGCTTAGTTGCATACTCTGACTCTGACTATGCTGGTTGCATGTTAGATAGGAAAAGTACAAGTGGTGGATGTCAACTGTGGGGAAGGCTAACTAGTTGTCTAGTAAGAAACAGCATACAGTTTCCATCTCCACTGCTGAAGCAGAGTATGTGTCTGCAGCAAGTTGTTGTGCACAAGTCCTTTGGATGAAAACCAACTTGCTGACTATGACTTAAATTTTTCAAAGATCCCCATCATGTGTGATAACACAAGTGCTATTGCTATTACACATAATCCTGTTCCATTCCAAAACTAAACACATTGACATTAGGTATCACTTCATTCGTGATCATGTCATGAAAGGGATGTTGAAATCTACTTCATTCCCACTGATGATCAACTTGCTGACATCTTCACTAAACCTTTAGATGAAAAACGATTCAAGGATCTCGTCAGCAGGTTGGGTATGTTAAATGGTGATTTTACTAGTTCAACATGATCACTCATGTTTTGCTGCCCATATTCCTTTTATGAAGATGAGCATGACTTCTTAAGTCAAAGTTATCAGCGAGGTCTTCCTTTTACCTCCTGATCCCTGTTGCTTTGGGAAAAAGCAAAATAAAGGCAATGGAAAGCCAAAGTTTCCTATCTAGTCCAGCAGCAAACGGCTGCTGGTAAGACGTCTAAAATCCGTTGATCCCTGATGCTTTGGAAAAGCATAACAAAAGTAATAGGGTGCTGAATCCCTATCTAGTCCAGCAGCAACGGCTGCTGGTAAAGACGTCTAAAATCCGTTGATCCCTGATGCTTGGGAAAAAGCATAACAAAGTAATAGGGTGCTGAAAGTCCCTATCTAGTCCAGCAGCAAACGGCTGCTGGTAAAGACGTCTAAAATCCGTTGATGGCGGACAATTTGCCAAAAATGGTTAATACTCATCAGCATCTACCTCTTTTATTTTGTTAAGTGCTGATTAAACTTTACCAATTCTTTTTTTAAATTTGTACAACCCTTCAGTGACCCTCTAGATATCTGAGTGTATTCCACTACTATTTTTTGTTATATTATATTATATAAATATCCCAAACGGTTACCTCGATTTACGCCCTAATGGGCTACTTGTACACTGTATACGCCATATGACTCGAGTGCAGTTGAAATCGTGGTTCATCTGGTCACATCATACATCTCTCATACGTATATAGTACAGTGTCCTTTTATTTTAAAAATTTTTTTATTGCCACGTATGAAAGAAAGTACCCACCACACTCACTTTTACAGTTATGGGGACCCATATCCTGCCATATATTCAAATCTCTTCTTTTTCACCCCTCTTACTTCACTTCTTTCTAATAATCTTTCACATCCTCTCAAACTCTTCATATTCTCTTAAATCTTTCTCATTTCTTTGCAATATTCATTCACTCTAATCTTTCATCACTTTCATCAAAAATGACTTCTTCATCAGAACAACAAAACATTTCTTATCTCAACACTAGGTAATTGATAATGAAGGCATAAATCCTTCTAATCATATCTTTCCAAGCATCAAAACTGGTCATTAAGGCCAATAACTATCTGGGATCTGTAGAGATCCCATCAAAAATAAAAGGGTACTTCTCCATGTTGGATTTCATTATGGGATGCCCAGCCAGAAAGGCCATCTACTCTGACCCAAAAGAAATGTGTGTCCACCTCCTTAGAGAGTTTTGTGGACATGTGATTACAAGGTTGCCAGTAGCACCATCACTGGAACTGTACTGAAAGGAAACATCTATCTCCATCTCGGTAGAATCGTTGAGAGATGCTCTTCGTCTTCCCAAACAATCGGAAGAGCATCCATATGTGGAGTTAGTTCCCATTGGAGTATGGAAGGAATGGTTGTTACCCTTGGGTATGTGACACACTAAACCTGCACACCTGTGCACAGCAACCCACAGAAGAAATAATCTGCCTGGTGTTTGGAGGCTGCTGTTCACCCATGTATTCAGGTCTGGGTGGCAACAGTGGCTCTTTGATCAGGCCACTGCTGCACAAATGCAGATGATTTATGCGCTGGCAAATGGTCGCAATATTGACTTTGCCAGCGTAATTTTTGAAGATTTAAAAGGAAGGTCACCATCAAGAACAGATCAAACTCTGTCCCTTCACTCACTTTCTCTCACTGATTTTCAAAGGGAGCTGAAGGAAAAGTATCTCCCTGAAGGGGCACAATTCATTCTCTCCCCAGGTTGCAAGCTCTGTATACAAGATTCCTGCTTGTGATCCTGAACAATTTGATTCCAAGTACGTGTGCTCTCCCTGAAATGAACAGGTACTTATTCAGTATACCCTGATGTATATAACCCAACCCTGCTGGAGCTGTATGCTGATAATCCCCCCAGCAACCTCCCAAGCTCCCAAAAAAAGCAAACAATTGCTTCTTCCACTTCACCTCCTGCTG